>NC_071110.1:16090000-17392500 GCF_024256425.1 Clarias gariepinus
TAGGTTTCATTGTTTTCCATACAACGTTTAGACAACGATGTTCCGGAAGCGATATTAAATAAGGAAAATACACAATTTTGTAGCAATTCAGTTTTATTAAATAAAGAATATTTTTATTATCTTATTTCAGTTTATTAGTTAAGCATTAAGCATTAAGTATCATACATATAATTTGTATTGTGACATCATTTCATGTGTTGTTCTGTGACATCATCCCACAGTTATGCAGTTCCATGTCTATCACGCACGTTAGTTGTAGTTGTTGTTAAGACACGGAAGGATACAGAAAGGTGTGGAGCACACAAGCTTTTGACCGTGAGACAGTAAGCTAAAAGGAATACAGTAAAATAAGTTGTTGTAACTGTAATCTATCGAAGCTACAGAACACAGCAAGCGACTTGTCGTGACTACAGTGGATTTATGCAAGAAACTGTAACAACCGTTGTTTTTGATGTTGAAAATAAACAAGAGACAAAGAAATCAACGAAACGTCTGATGTCGTCAGTGACACTGTGTAACTAAAGACACGCGTCAGAACTTGTGAATAACATGCACCTACATTAAATTCAAAAGCTTGGCTCCGCCGCAGAAATGAAGATAAGTGATTTAAGATTGTAAAGAGCGCGCGTGCGACTTCAAAAACGCGCATCAACCGAAAGCGAGAAGAGGACTTGCCTGCCTTAAACTTCACCATGTCACACGGCGAGGACAACGCCGCTATCACCGAAACTGAGCAGGTGATGGTGCTCGACGAACTGAAGAGCGCCAGAGAAGGCAAGTGGAGTCAGTTGACTGTATTATACAATAAACTAGAGGCGCTTATGGACAATGCTTGTAATTTGCATGACGTAAAAGCCAAGCGCCGCCAATACAAAGCGCTGCTAAATGACCTTATTGAAAGTAATGTAACAGTGCGATCGTGCGCAAAGGATGAAGAGCGTGAAACCGATCAGCAGCACTGGTATCACCCTAGATTAACGCGCTGCACAGAATTCATGATAAGAGTGGAGTCGTGGATCGCGGACACTAGTAATCGCTTTAAGTTGTCCCAAACAGTTGACGATGGAGTTTCGCCAAACGACAGTGTGTCAATGGCGGAGCGTAAGACGCCCGCCCCCCAAAGGCACGGAAGCGTAACGTCAGCGGCATCCAAGAGGTCCTTAACGTCAGCAGCATCCGAAGCTCGACTAAAAAAGGCAGAAGCCAACAGAGCAGCTTTGCTGGCTAAAGCAGCAACTTTGAGAGATCGGCAGGCACTGGAGCTGGAGGAAGCACAATTAAAGGCTGAGGAAGAGCAATTGAAAGCACGATTAAAGATTGAGGAAGAGCAATTGAAAGCACAACTAAAGGCTAAACAAGCACAATTAAAGGCACAAAAGGAAAGGCTGGAAATGGAAACGGCGCTTGCAATGGCCGATGCTGAACTAAATTCTTACCAGAACCGCAAAAAACAACATCCTGCCAGACGGAGCGTGGTCGTCGAAACGAGTGGTGCATGCCCCCCGGAACCAGAGCAAAACGACCACTGCAACCACAGTTCGGCAACGGAAAACCTTGAGCTGCCATCACGCCTCCGAGCAACCCACTTAAGCATGCCAGTGAGTGCCAAACCCATAATGTCAAGCACCCAAATGGAACGGCCCACCCAAGGTAACGAACACTCACTTTACAACACTGACATAGTGGAGCCTCAGGGTAGGATGCCACTTCAGACAGATCTTACAGAAATGTTTGCAAAGAGTCAGAGGCAACATTCCTTACCTCCGCGCAACGTTCCTCCATTCTATGGTGACCCTCTTGAGTTCACGTCCTTCGTAAGAGCCTTTAAACATGCCATCGAAACCAACACTGATAGCAATCATGAAAGGCTGTTCTTTCTCGAGCAGTATACTGAAGGACAGCCTAAGGACCTAGTGAGAAGCTGCCTGCTCATGCCAGAACATCGTGGCTACGCAGAGGCTATGAAACTGTTACATGACAATTTCGGAAATAGACAAATAATCGCTACAACGCTGATGCAAAAGGCACTCAACTGGCCGGAAATAAAGTCAGAGGACGGAAAGTCGCTAAAAACTTTCTCCCTGTTCCTAGTAGAATGTTACAATACCATGTCAAGCATCGATTACATGGATGAGCTAGACAATGCTACCAACTTAAGAGGTGTTGCCTCAAAACTGCCCTACAAATTGCGTGAAAAATGGAGAAGCCACGTATACAAGTACGAGGAGCGCAATCAGGAAAGAGCTAAGTTCGTGCAGCTGATGAAATTCGTAGAACGAGAAGCAAAGGTAATGTCCAACCCACTCTTTGGAGACCTGAACGTTTCGACTAGTGGTAAAAAACACAGCAGCAAATCCTCTCCAGGATTCAAGCAAAAAATTGAAGAAAAGAGGGGCAGCAGCTTTGCGACCGGCGTAAAACAGGTTGGTAAAAATCATAGAGACTCAATCACAGTAAAGAGTAGTGGTGCATTAGTTATTAGTGCCTTCACTAAACCTTGTGCATCCTGTGAGCAAGATCACACCCTAGACGAATGCCACAAGTTTAACAATGAGACATACAAGGTCAAATTGGACTTTCTAAAAAAAAAAAAGATTCTGCTTTGGCTGTTTAGTAAAAGGACATTTAAGCAAAGACTGCACGAAGAAAATTACCTGTCAGTTGTGCTCAAAGAAACATCCTCGCATGCTACACATTGCAGCAAAAGACACAGCTCAAGCGATCGCAAAGGCTGACGAAACCGAACCAGTTCAAACATTGTCTGTTGCAGCGAGTCATGAAACGAGTGCGTGTATCGGGGCTGGAGATGACTGTATTCTCTCCATAGTACCTGTTAAAATAAAGTCCAAGAAAGGCAACAAGACAGTAAAGGTATACGCCTTTATGGACCCAGGTAGCTCTGCTACCTTTTGTACAGAGTCATTAGCAAGGCGATTAAACGTACAAGGTAAAAAAATTGACATCATGTTAAGCACCATGAACGCGAGAAAACAAGTAGAAAGTTACGTGCTTACTGACCTAGAGGTTAGCAGTCTGGAAGAAAACACCTTTGTTGAACTCCCCAAAGTGTTCACACAAAAGAGTATCCCAGTCTCAGTGGAAAATATTCCACAACAGCACGACATTGATAAGTGGCCATACCTCAGCGAAGTAAAACTGCCTTACATTAATGCTGGAGTTGAAATTCTCATAGGCAACAAAGAGCACAGGCTCCTAGAACCATGGCGAGTAATTAACAGCAGGCACAATGGGCCATATGCAGTAAAGACTGCTCTCGGATGGACCATAAATGGACCTCTTCGAGAGTCGGTCGAGGAAGGCACACGTGACAATGAGCAAGTGAGCGTTGCAGTCAACAGAGTCTCCATCGAAAGTGTAGAACAAATGCTGATACAACAGTACAACCATGACTTTCCTGAACGGAATTGTGATGACAAAGCTGAGTTGTCACAAGAGGACTATCAGTTTTTAGACTCTGTAACTAACTCCCTGCAATTTACCGATAATCACTTCTACATCGGTCTCCCATTTAAGAAAGCAGCTATTCAAATGCCCAATAACCGAAGCGCAGCCATGCAGCGCGCACTGAACCTCAAACGGAAGTTTAAGCATAACCGCTCCTTTCACAAAGAGTATCTAAACTTCATGAACGACATGTTTGAAAAGGGTCACGCAGTCAAGGTCCCCACACCCCACCCAAGTCGACAAGACGGGCAAGTGTGGTACATACCTCACCATGGTGTGTACCATCCTCAAAAGAAAAAGCTAAGGGTAGTCTTTGACTGTGCTGCCAGCTATCAGGGAATATCATTAAACAGCGAGCTTCTGCAGGGACCCGACCTGACAAACTCACTCATTGGGGTGCTCGCACGCTTTAGACAAGAAGAAGTTGCCATAATGGCAGATGTGGAAGCCATGTACTATCAGGTCAGAGTTCCGGAAAAGGACACAGACTTGTTGCGTTTCCTGTGGTGGCCGAATGGAGACATGAGTCAGGACTTGGTTGAGTATAAAATGGTTGTTCATTTGTTTGGTGCAAAATCATCTCCAAGTGTAGCTAACTTCGCCCTTAGGAAAACAGCAGAAGAAAACCGCAGCAATGCATCTGCCGAGGCAGTCAACACAGTACTTAAAAACTTTTATGTAGACGACTGCTTGAAGTCAGTCTCTAGTCATAGTCAAGCAGTTGCGCTATATAGTAATCTCACCAAACTGTGCGCAAGCGGAGGGTTTCACCTCACCAAGTGGGCAAGTAATAGTCGTACATTGCTAGCTTCCATCCCTGAGGGTGAGAGAATTAAAGACATGAGGGACTTAGATTTGAGTAAAGACGTACTTCCTGTTGAGAGGGCTCCAGGGGTGCTGTGTTGTATTAATTCAGACACGCTCAAGTTCAAGATTAGTTTAAAAGAGCGGCCTGTGACTAGAAGAGGAATCTTGTCAGTCACTAGTTCAATTTATGACCCCTTAGGCTTCCTTGCACCAGTCATACTGCCAGCTAAGATCTTAATGCAGCAGTTATGTAAAGAGAGACTCGCTTGGGACGATGACATTCCCGAACAATTTATAAAACAATGGAGGGCCTGGCTACACGAGTTGCATCAATTGTCTGAGTTTAGTGTAGCAAGATGCGTAAAACCAGTTGACTTTGGAGTCACAACTACAGCACAACTTCACCACTTCTCAGATGCAAGTGAAACGGGATATGGAGTTGTCTCATATATTAGAATCTCCATCATACGAGAGTCAACCAAGCCACAGCAGTGGAGGTACGTCAACACTTCGAAAAACCCAGCTGACGCTGCTTCCAGAGGAGTTTCCTGTGAAAAATTCATGAAAAACAACAATTGGATCCATGGTCCCCCCTTTCTTAAAACACCAGAGAGTAAATGGCCTGAAAACATTCACGATCTGTCGACGAAAGAGGATGACATTGAGATTAAACACTCAGCCTCAGCGAATCTCGTAAAAACTACAGAGAGCACAGATGCCGTGAGTAAACTGATTAACTATCACTCTGACTGGTATAAGTTAAAAAGATCCGTTGCCTGGATTCTTTGCGTTAAAGATATGCTTAAACAGAGAACAAAAAGGATTAAGGGACAGGCAAACAACTCAATAACAGAAAACCATAAGTCTCTAACAATTAAGGACTTAACAAGGGCAGAAAACGAAGTCATTAAGTTTGTTCAAAACCAAAAATACAAGGACGAAATTTCCATGTTACAAAAGGGTAATGCTTCCGTAAAAGGAAACAGTTGTCTCTCCAAACTAGATCCAGTACTGCAGGATGGAGTGCTAAGAGTTGGAGGACGTCTTGGTAGGTCTGCAATGCCTGAGCATGCAAAACACCCTGTCATTATACCCAAAGACTCACACATTACAACCCTAATCTTAAGAAACACTCACGAACAGGTCGGACATTGTGGAAGGAATTATATGCTTTCAAAATTGCGGCAGAAATACTGGATTCCGACAGCAAATTCCCTTGTGAGAAAGTTTCTGTCCAGTTGTGTGACATGCAGAAAGATCAGAGCGAAGAATAGTGAACAAAAAATGTCAGAACTGCCACGCGATAGAATAACACCAGATCACCCACCGTTCACTAACGTAGGGGTAGACTATTTTGGACCCTTCGAGGTCAAACGGGGTAGAAGTAATGTTAAAAGATATGGCGTATTGTTTACTTGTCTGACAACAAGAGCCGTGCACATTGAAGTCGCGCAGTCATTAGATACAGACTCCTGCTTAAATGCTATTCGACGCTTCATGTGCAGAAGAGGCCAGGTGTCAGTTATGAGAAGTGATAATGGAACAAACCTCATAGGCGCTGAGACTGAATTGCGTAAAGCTATCCAACAGTGGAATCAGTCAAAAATTGAAGGCGTCCTCATGCAAAAGGGGATACAATGGATATTTAATCCTCCTGCTGGGTCTCACTTCGGTGGAATATGGGAAAGGCAGATAAGGTCAGTTAAAAAAAAACTTGAGGTCTGTACTAAAAGAACAAACACTAAACGATGAGAGCTTGCACACATTCCTGTGTGAGGTGGAAGCTATAATAAATGACCGTCCCCTTACCACCGCTACAGACGATCCCACAGACCTGGAGCCCCTGACACCTAACCACCTGCTGCTAATGAAAAAACAGCCAAACTTGCCTCCTGGTCTTTTCAAAAAAGAGGACATTTACGCACGTCGCAAGTGGAAGCAAATTCAGTACCTTGCCGACCTATTCTGGAAGCGATGGGTGCGTGAATACTTGCCCTTGCTCTCGATTGGAGACGTAGTTCTAATAATTGATGAGTCTTCTCCAAGAAATTCATGGGTCGTCGGACGGATCACGAAAGTGTTCCCTGATAAAAAAGGACTTGTGAGACGTGTACTGGTCAAAACTAAAACCAGTACCCTGGAAAGACCCATCGATAAGCTGTGCCTGATATGTGAAATGGACTGTTAATTACCTTATAAAGTAGTCATGTTCCTTTCATTTGGTACGCAGCGATATGAATACCTTAAGTTAAACCGTTAACAAATGTCTAACGTGTTAAGAAAGTTAATTCTAAAGTGTTAAGAAAGTTAATTCAAATTTTAATCCAATAGTAAATGTTGTGGCCCAATTGTAAAAAAAAAAAAGAAAAAACAACAAAACAAAAAATGTGTGTAATTGTCAGTCTTCCTGCCTGTCAATTAGGGGCTGGAAATGTAAGGGCCATATTTCATTCTTGTGATTTGTTGTTATGTTTATCTTATTTCAGTTTATTAGTTAAGCATTAAGCATTAAGTATCATACATATAATTTGTATTGTGACATCATTTCATGTGTTGTTCTGTGACATCATCCCACAGTTATGCAGTTCCATGTCTATCACGCACGTTAGTTGTAGTTGTTGTTAAGACACGGAAGGATACAGAAAGGTGTGGAGCACACAAGCTTTTGACCGTGAGACAGTAAGCTAAAAGGAATACAGTAAAATAAGTTGTTGTAACTGTAATCTATCGAAGCTACAGAACACAGCAAGCGACTTGTCGTGACTACAGTGGATTTATGCAAGAAACTGTAACAACCGTTGTTTTTGATGTTGAAAATAAACAAGAGACAAAGAAATCAACGAAACGTCTGATGTCGTCAGTGACACTGTGTAACTAAAGACACGCGTCAGAACTTGTGAATAACATGCACCTACAGACATCATAATGTCAGAAAATATTTTCTAAGGGAAAAAGGTAAGTAATAAACAGGATTGAGAGCAGGGCAAAGCCCTGGGGAACTTCTATAGTGATAGCAAAGATTTTAAACTGATAACCACATATCTGAACAGATTTGTCACCTGCCTGTAAGGAGGTGAACTATTATCGCAGTGTGCCTTGTACGCAATGTTAGAAAGGCGTTCTAAAAGTATTAAATGGAATACCATTCCCACGCTATCTCCAAACGGAAATGTCTTCCCATGTCTGTCATAAGCTCTCACAACAACTCCTATTTTACTGACCTCATCTAAAGCCCTGCATCAGGGCTATTATAATCAGTAAAACATCTCTTGGTGCGGATCTCCACACCTCACCCCCTAACAATATTAGTAAAAAAAAATGTGAATTAAGGATGTCTTAAAACATAATGCAGTAACTCTTTATTCATTTGAACACGGTAAAGGTGTTAATGTTTCGTACATTCCTTTATTCGTCCTTTCTGTTTGTGCTTAGGTTTCATTGTTTTCCATACAACGTTTAGACAACGATGTTCCGGAAGCGATATTAAATAAGGAAAATACACAATTTTGTAGCAATACAGTTTTATTAAATAAAGAATATTTTTATGTTTTGCTGGCAAAATACATTTTAGGAAGAGACGTCTGCTCGGTCTTGTTAAATTGTTTTAAACCCGCCATTTCTGCGAATTCCCCCATTAGCGAAACCGGTTTGATAACTTCACACCTATCATGAATTAAAGGTGAAAAGAGGAGTTGCAGTTACTGAGAAGTCTGGGTGTCACCTCGTAGAGCGCTGTTGCAATATATTCAGAAAATAGATTTAAACAGAATCATGTTTGCTTCAGCATTGGAAACAATATTGTATTAGGCTAACTTCATTAAAGATTATTTACTTTTGTATTTATTGTATTCGTCTTTTTGCACGGCTGAATAAAGTTAAATATACACAATACATTTATAATTGTGTTTGCTTTACATTTCAGCACTCATTGAGCTTTTTCATTTTATATAATACAATATCATATATTTGTGTCCAATACTGTTTTATTTATATTTTACAACATTACATGCAGTTTGTAGTTTATTTGCGATTGTACTTTTTAATTGTAACCGACGTATCTACAGTATAAGAATATTTAACTACTTCAGCAGTGAATGAGAAATTTGGTCGGTCTGGCTTTTAGATAAAGTTCTTATTTGATATAATTTTATTATTTAATTAATTATCTTATTATAAATATGATTCTTATTCTCTATATTCTTGTTGAGTATAGTTCTTCAAAGCAAAGAATTAACAAGACAGAGCGGATGTCTATGCCTAAAATAGATAGGTTTAAATAGATAGATTAATGATAATTGAATCAGACTTAATTTTATATCTTTTTTTTAATTACTGTATGGAAAGTCGTATTATGCTTTCTCTATGTTATTTATCTCTTTATATATTCTCTAATTATGACTTGAATAAATTGGCTCACATTGCAGCACGCTGGCATGTTGGAAAAGCTAGCATTAATCTATCGTGTATAGTGTAAATGAATTTTAGATGGATTTTAAAGCAACTTTTTTAGGCCTAAATATTCATTTTAATTAATGGCCAGGTGTATTACGAAGTTGTTCTTTGCACAGTGTATCTGCACAGAGGGAATGTCCACGTGTCCACGCGCGCGTCTCATACTGTACTGTGGGTGTGTATGCATGGAGAGTTTGTGTTTGTGACGTTATCTTCTCCTTCAAACATGCTTCCAATCAACCAACCAACCCTGGCCTTCAAACTCAGAAGCTACGTGTCATAGCCGATAACTGCTCATTTGATCTGCTGGTTACGGCGGGGCGTTGACTGTTGATCAGTGTAAAGTAGCCTGTAAAAGCCAAGCTCTTCCCCAAAAATAGTGTAAATGTCTGCAACAAACACTAACCATCAAAATGTTAAGAATTTAATTAAACACAAATATCTAAATTAGATTTTCTTTATACATAATATTTTCATTATATATAAACTCATGCTAGGGTACTTTTACTACGCTGTAGTACCATTTAAAGCTATTTATTCATTTCTCTTTTATTTGCTTACTTACTTACTTACTTACTTACTAACTAATTAGAGAATGCTTTAGTAAAGAGCTCTAAAACAATGTCAATATGAATGACAATGGAATATTACAGAACATGCAAGTTGACGCCCATGCATAAAATCACTAACCATTAAAATGTTGGATTTTAATTAAAATGGCACTTATAGTGTTTAATTAAATTTTTAAATCATGGTTTTTACCCATGGGTTTACTGCATAAACACCGTTTTTTGCACACTTCCCTCTGTGCAGATACACTGTGCAAAGAACAACTTCGTAATACACCTGGCCATTAATTAAAATTTATATTTAGGCCTAAAAAAGTTGCTTTAAAATCCATCTAAAATTCATTTATCGGCCGCGGCTTGCACTTATATAGGCTACTCGATAGATAAACGCTGGCTTTTCCAACATGCCAGCGTGCTCCAATGTGAGCCAATTTATTCAAGTCATAATTAGAGAATATATAAAGAGATAAATAACATAGAGAAAGCATAATACGACTGTCCATACAGTAAATAAAAAGAAAGGTATAAAATTAAGTCTGATTCAGTTGTTATCAAATTCAAATTTATTTCTCACATACACAATCATACAGAGTACAATATGCAGTGAAATGATTTTGTGCGACCACAGAGTCGCGACGGCAGCCACCTAAACAGCGCCATCATAGAAGATAAGAAATAGATACATTAGGATACGAGGGTAAAAAATCCCCTCCCAGACTGTCCTTCGAAAAGGGCAGTGTGCGATCAGGGGTACAAAAATACCTCAGCAACAAGCACATAAAAACATGTAAACACAAGACATAAACATTGCAACGATTAGGGTACAGGGGATAGGAAATGTCCAATGTAGGCAAACAGCTCCAGTCCCTGCAGCTAGAGAGCGCTGGTCCCGATTCCGCCTGCCCACACTGAAGGGAATAAGCACACGAAGGCGTTGGATATGGGGAAGGTAGAGTGTCTATCTGTAGCTGTTATGTGTGTGCGTGAGTGCGTGCGTATCAGTTTGTAAGCCTGTAACATCCCGTAATAGTCTGCGCCAGGTGTCCTTGAAGGGGGAGGGAGTAGGATTCCAGAGCGTCTCGTTATCTTGGTCTTCGGGGAGTTTGTTATGACTCCAGCCACGGCCTTGAATGCAGTAGCTGGAAGAAAAAAGGGGCAGCCGAAAAAGAAAATCATATTTTCCAGGTTTCGAACAATATCTGCCAATTTCACAGATATTTAATGTCCATCACTGGTCTGCAGGTCTGTCCAAATCACGTTGCATAGCTGCTAGTCTCTCCAAAATGTTATCCAATTTGCGGTCCAGAACCACAGTCTGATTACTGACAGCTCTCGTCACCACTATTTCCCAGCCAGCCAGTCTCTTGGGGTTGAGACTGACTGCTTTTAAGATTTTTCGATATCCAAGTATCCCACCTAATCCAATCAGCAGAATCCCAGTTATCAGAGTTCCGAATAGGTAGATATCTTCAACATCCTCCAGAGACAGTGCGGCCAGGCACACAATGCGCCACTTCTCCCAACTGTCCATCGTGTATCCAGCAGCAAACGTCCCAGCAGGACAAGTAGGTTCCCCAGAACCCACACTTCTCGTCGAGAAGATCGTGTCAATTGCATTCAGAGACCAGTTGATCAAATCCATATTCCTTTTTAATTTTCAAGAGCAAGGCGAGGAGAGTCTCTGAATATATTCACAAGACAGACAAGAGAAGCAAGCGGGGAGAGATAAGGGAGGGAGAGCAGATGCGACCGCCTTCGTCAAGAGCCAAGAGGGAATCTGTTTATAGGTTATCAATAATATATTTATTTAAACCTATCTATTTTAGGCATAGACATACAAGACTTCACTTATAATGCTAACCAGTTAAAGTATGCCAGTAGGGCAAATATAAAATTATATGTATGTGTTCACATATTATGTTTGATGCCTGTATGTTGTATTTAACATGTTTATCCTAAACTTAGGAAGGGTAACCAACAGGTATAACCCTTTCTATGGATAAAGGTATGAATGAGTATGCAAAATATGGGATGTTTGGTATCGAATAAAAGCTTGTATTCAAAGAGCATTGATGTGCATGAAACGTTTGTCATATGAACGGGATTTATGTTAATACACTTTATCTTAATTACTAAAAATCCACGGAGGTGTCCTCCCACGTGACAGGAGAAACCATAGGTTAATGTATGCACGAAAAGAAGGAACCATGCAAGGCATGGATATGCCCACAACCACCTCTGACTGTGACAAACAGCTGTGGGACGGACCGCACCATAAGGTAAAAAAAACAAGGTTCAAGCAGCCTTGGCATCTGAAGAAAACCAGCAAGCTCGACCACTTCATTGCAGCTCTCAGCTGTCAATGGGTGCCTAAGAGAGATATTTATTTTCTGTGCGCGCTTGACTTTGGCTGTACGCTCGCTCAACTTTGTCCAGTGTTACAAAACTGCCACAAAACCAACCAATCACAGACATCCACACACTTCTTCTGATTGGCTGTTCCCTCTCCTCAGCTGACAATATCGACCGCATAACGCATACTATAATTTGTATAGTGCTTTTAACATGGTCATTGTCTTAAGGAAAGCATTGTAAAAAGGTGTATTTATTTATAAATATTATAAACAAATATTATAGTATTTATTTTTTATTCAATGAAGTATTAGTATATACCAGTTTTGTTTGTCCATTGTGTGTTTTTATTTACTTATCTAATTATTCATATAGCTCATTGTTAGACTACATCGACTAGTTGCGTTGCTTTTGCTATGAATACACTGATCAACAGTCGACGCCCCGCCGTAACCAGCAGATCAAATGAGCAGTTATCGGCTATGACACGTAGCTTCTGAGTTTGGAGGCCAGGGTTGGTTGGTTGGTTGGAAGCATGTTTGAAGGAGAAGATAACGTCACAAACACAAACTCTCCATGCATACACACCCACAGTACAGTATGAGACGCGCGCGTGGACACACACTTCCCTCTGTTGATCAGAGCGTACAGCGAGAGTTGAGCGCGCACAGAAAATAAATGTTAAACATGTTGAGCGAGCAGGGAAGAATCTGCACGCGCAGAATCGAGCTGTTAAGCACAGTGGGGACACAGCACGCGCATAGAGTGCTTTGTCTGCTCTCAAAATGTCAAACCCCGCGCACAGAATGGTGGCAGGAATATAACGCAATAGAAAGCAAGCATTTTTTAGTGTAGTACTTCAGTACTAATGAATGGACAAAGCGCAGTCAAAGCCCAGGGATTCTGCTTGCTGTCGCATTGTATTCAGCGTGTAGCGCATATTTTTGTGTTTGTTTCATTTTATGTCTGTAGTTTTATCGATAAATCTGCTCATATCTGCTCACACGTTTATCAGCCATTTAATCAAAAAGCGCAACTCACTTTCACTTTGCAAAAGGCAGTGTTTATTATTCAGTGTATATTTAAAGCACATAAACACAATAAAACGATATTGTTTTAGGCTTTTTGCACACACGCACGGGTGCGTTACAATAATAATAAGAATAATAACAATAATAAATTCGGAGCACTACTAGTACCACCACTACTACTACTACTAATAATAATAATACTGAATGAAGAAAGCATAGTTAACGAAGTATCATCATAGAAGGAGAGAAGAAAATGAAGAATAAATACATATCAGTATTTACAGTTTGAGCTCGACACGTTTATGAGCTCTGTCGCTTGCTGTAAATGGGTGCCTAAGAGAGATAACACGTTTTCAGCTTTAGTAAACACACAATACTTCAGACTGAAACACGACTGCCCCTTACAAGTAATGAAAAGCATTTTCACAGCTTGCCGCGTGCAGCCGCGGCAAGTCGCAGGATCCCTTTTCTCGACACGTGCGTTTTTAATGGCCAGATCTGTACCTTAGTCAGAGTTTAGTTGTTTTGAGCTGAATTCTGTTTGTTTTTCTTAAAAGAAGAAACTCGCACGTTCTCCAAAAAGGAAAAAAGGCGAAGCCAAATAGTATGAAGATGTAAAAACCATTTACATCTTCATACTATTTATATGTGATTAATATTATTATTGTATAAACGAAAAAGCAATATAATACAAACACGAAACTTTCGCGGCAACGATAGGAAAATAGGAAGTTACGTCACGTGACAGATTTCTAAAACCTATATATTAATAATTGTTTTCCATCATTTTAGCAGCTGCAGCAGATATTTGATCTACCTAACTCACACTTTTTTAAATATCTACAAACCCGCAAAATAATTTTTTTGTCATTTCCTAACGAGCCGCCAACCACACAAATGGACTCTGTTCTCGAAAAGTCCCTTACTAAAGGAAGAATATCCATTATATATAATAAATTATCACAGCTAGAATGTGACGTTTCATTAGAACATTTAAGAGAGGCATGGGAAAAAGACCTTGAAATAGATAGTACAGAAAAGCAGTGGGATGGTGTTGAGGAAAACCATTGGATCCAGACCCAATACTAGCTATTTTTTGGTGTTGGTAGTACATCATAAAAAGAGATAATGTTATCAGCATGGCATGTTTTGCTGGAAGGTGACAGATGTGACCATGGTTATTAGAGATTATTAAATTGTATTAAAGTTTCAGATTAAGTGGTTCAGGACACTCAAATGACAAACAAGAGGTCACAAAGAGCAGTCAGACTTTTTTTTCCCAGGTGGTTCTTTAAAGTAACATCTCAAGTTTTGTTTTAGCTTTTTCAGAGCTTATGAGAGTTGTAGAGTTGGAGAGTTGTGAGAGTTGCCCACCTTGTGGGGAAGAAACACCATATGCTTTTAAAAAAGCGTGAAATGCTATGACATAATCTGGTGCAAAACTGCTTATAATATCAATTCTACACAACATTTTGATTTCATTCAAATATGTACATATTTATATGTACTATATCTACAGTACAACAATAAACCATAACATTAAAAGGCAAAGCATTAAGGTCAATATTATGTAGGTTTCCCTGGGTAGCTTTGGCTCCTTGGGACATAAGACCTCTGGGGGTATGCTCTGGTTTCTGGCACCTGGACTTTAGCAGCATATCCTATCCATATGGGTGCTGTGGGTTGCAGGGTTGGGACTTCATGGATTGGACTTGTTTGTCTGGCGCATTCCATGGATGCTCAGATCTGGGAAATTTGGAGGCTAGATAAATGCTAAACACTAAATAGTAATAAAGTGGCGCTGACTGAGAGCCAGCGTACAATGCTTGAAACTGTGGTACTCTTAGCAAGTGGGCTAATTTTGCTCAACTGGAAACAAAAAAATCCACCACACCATTCAACCTCATTAAAGATGTTATGCTTCTCACTAAAAAAAAGACAGATTTTTTTTTTATTTCTTTGTCTGTTTAAAATTTCTTTCTGTACTATTTGAGATAAGTACAATTTGTAAGAGGTGTATTGAAATGTTGTGCCAATGTAAAAAAATCAAGAAAGAAAATGTTTAAAATAAAATAGAGAAAAGAAGAAATTGTTTTACTTCCTTCCATCTTTCTTTGATTGTTGGCTACATACCATCCAAAAGTGCAAAATAAATAGACTGTCCTGCAATCATGGAAATTGGTAAAAGGGGAGCCATTTTGCTCCTACCAATCTGAAATTGATTACAAGTAATAAAATTGGTATGGTAAATAAATGTGAGAACTTAAATATACTAACTGCTGCATAGAAATTGGATGCTTCAAAAGTAGAGAATCACTTTCAACTTTTGGCTGTTTTAATTAACCTTAAGACATTAGCCTATAACAGAAATTTTGCATAAAGTAGCCTGTATTTATGACTATACAATTTCCTTATATACAAACATTATGATTTCACTGTTCATTCTATTATCATATAGTCTATTTTCACAAAGAACACTTTTTCCATATTTCTTCATAACAGTCCTTGAATTTCTACATCATCCTAGGAATATCTACTTTTGCAAGGCAATCAGCGTGAATGCGCTGCACCTGGCGATGTGTTTATTTAAGGGTCCTGATACCTCTGCACTTCGTTTGATCATTTAGGTAGCACCAGTACCGTTTCAGGGCCAAAGAAAAGAAAAGAGAATAAGAAAGAAAGAAAAAGATAGACAGACAGACAAAAACCCAGTCTCTGTCTTCCTAAGACTCCAGTGAAACAGAGAGAGACAAAGGGTGTGGGGTGCTGTGCTTTAAGCGCGGGCTCTTTGGTTAAGTATAAAAGTACAAAAAAGAAACAAACCCCTCTCTCTTAAATAAAGCCTCGGTGAGGGCAAACGCCCAGAGAGAATATAGTTTTTATTTTAGTTTTCAAAGCCCTGTCCTTTCTCGCTTAGACGGCGGAGCTCTGTTTATTTTGTGTTTTCAGTTTTCTTCTGTTTCCTTTAAAGTTCCTTAATTAATAATCCCACGCTATCTCCAAATGGCGAGGTCTTCCCATACGTGTGATAAGCACTTTTTTAATCTCCTGATCAATTGACCCCCTCTGAAGGCTTGCGTCAGGGCTCTTATAAACATCTCGTGGTGTGGCTCTCCATAGCACACCACTGTAACACCTATTCCATTGTAGGGTTTTCAGCTCTGGGTTAGAGGTGAATCGAATTTTTAACAATTCGGGTTAATCCCGCAGCCGACGATAATAATACAAAATCTGGTATTTACCAATCATGAGCAAGGTAACATAAGATCTGGGCAAATGTTTAGACTTTAAAATACATGACCACGGCAACAGTTTTTTATAACGAAACAAGAATTTATTAAACTAATCTACGTTACATGAAACTGCGCTACTTAAACACGCACACACACACACACATACACACAAACAGTTTACAGGGTAAAAGTTAATGGAGTTTCTTTAGCAATGTTTACTAGAACTGAGAAAGTCACAAGAGCAGATCCTTGGGTTTAATTTTATTGTTTAGTTATGAAGCGAGCACCGATTTTCAGCAAGGTAAATCCATCCCACAGCTGTTTGTCACAGTCAGAGGTGGTTGTGGGCATATCCATGACTTGCATGGTTCCTTCTTTTCGTGCATACATTAACCTATGGTTCCTCCTGTCACATGGGAGCACACCTCCGTGGATTTTTAGTAAAGTGTATTAACATGAGTCTCGTTCATATGACAAATGTTTCATGCACATCAATGCTCTTTGAATACAAGCTTTCATTCGATACCAAACATCCCATATTTTGCATACTCATTCATACCCTTATCTATAGAAAGGGTTATACCTGTTGGTTACCCTTCCTAAGATTAGGATAAACATGTTAAATACAACATACAGGCATCAAACATAATATGTGAACACATACATATAATTTTATATTTGCCCTACTGGCATACTTTAACTGGTTAGCATTATAAGTGAAGTCTTGTATGTTCTTTGTTCATGGGCCAGGAGGTGAAGCAGGAAATGCATTCCGGGGGTCAGCAAGGCGGTTGTGAAACTGGCTTCTTCCTCATTCAAGGGGGCTGCTTGCTAAATTTTGAGTGGGAATGTGTAACTGCTTCTCTCTTGTGCAAGGAAGTTGCTTTGCAGATTTACATTATTTGACTTGGAGATGTAAAACTGTTTCTTTCCTTGTTTGCTGATGTCGTATACTGTCTCTTTTTTATTAAACTTGCTTGCTGATTTGCACCATTTGAGGTCGGGTCGGTGAAAGCCATCTGGGTTTCCTCTTTTGACTGGGTCATGTTTCCAGCTGCTTTACATCATAAAAAGAGATAATGTTATCAGCATGGCATGTTTTGTTGGAAGGTGACAGATGTGACCATGGTTATTAGAGATTATTAAATTGTATTAAAGTTTTAGATTAAGTGGTTCAGGACACTCAAATGACAAACAAGAGGTCACAAAGAGAAGTCAGACTTTTTTTCCAGGTGGTTCTTTAAAGTAACATCTCCAGTTTTAATAATCTGGCGCAAAACTGCTTATAATATGCCTTCTACACAACATTTTGATTTCATTCAAATATGTACATATTTATATGTACTATATCTACAGTACAACAATAAACCATAACATTAAAAGGCAAAGCATTAAGGTCAATATTATGTAGGTTTCCCTGGGTAGCTTTGGCTCCTTGGGACATAAGACCTCTGGGGGTATGCTCTGGTTTCTGGCACCTGGACTTTAGCAGCATATCCTATCCATATGGGTGCTGTGGGTTGCAGGGTTGAGCCTTCATGGATTGGACTTGTTTGTCTGGCGCATTCCATGGATGCTCAGATCTGGGAAATTTGGAGGCTAGATCAACAATACTAAACACTATGCATGCCACTAAGCCCCACATGTGGCAGGCTGCTATGCATTGGTAGTTTTGATACCTTTTTATCATGGCCAGCATTAACTCTTTTTTTTTTTTCCCCCAATTTGTCCTATATCGGCTTTTCTGTGTGATTGGACCAGACAATGAAACCTTTGGGTTCCATTGGGAAACCATTGGGTTCCAGGGACAACTAGTCACTAGTTTACTGGTATAAAATTGATAATGTTATTCAATTCACCTGGCAGTGGTGTTAATGTTGTTCCTGATGTATGGTGTATATATACAGTAAATATATAATAACAACTTTCAAACTGTATTTGTAAATGGAAAATAACACCATGATTGATTAAACATTTTGTATTAAAACCTGATATAGTAGTATGGGTAAATTGACAAACTGAGGAAAATACCCAAACAATTGCAAAATAGTATTTTGCATGAATTTAAAAGTTGACCACAATGCACAATCTCTTTGTACAAAACATATCCTTAAATTTTTTTAAACTGAAATGTTTTTATGGTTTGGAGGAATGGAGACATGTACTATTTATTCCATATTTTCTTATGTTTCTGCTGTCAGTTTTTGGAAACTCTATTCTTTTGTATCTTATAATATCAAAGAGAGCTTTGCACTCTCCCATGTTTGTGCTAATTGGTCTTATGGCAGCTGTGGACTTGTGTTCACCAATACTATTTGTACCACATATGTTGTTAAGCTTTTTATTTGATTGGAATGGTATTTCTCTTTTTGGCTGTTTAATACAAATGTTTTGCATTCATTATTCTGGAACATTCCAGTCTACTTTATTGTTGGCAATGGCACTGGATCGTTACTTTGCTATTTGCAGGCCACTTTTTTATCACAAGTATATGGAAATATGTAACTTTTTAAAGTTAATCAGCATTCCATTAATCAGAAATGGAGTCTTAATTACCACAGTAGTTTGTTTGGCAGCAAGACTACCTTACTGTGCTGAAAATGTGATAGACCATTGTTTTTGTGAACATATGGCATTGGTTCAGTTGGCATGTGGAGATATTTCTATGAACAACTTTTTAGGACTTTTGACAGCTTTTCTCATACCAGCCTTAGATTTTGTTTTCATTGCTATGTCTTACATAATAATATTTATCTCTGTTCTAAAATCTGGTAAGGCCCATCTGAAGGCTCTTAATACTTGTATTACTCATATAATTGTTATCACTTTTACACTATTTTTTGCCCTAATTTCTTTTATGTTATATAGAGTAAAAAATGATTTCTCTCCAAGCAGCCGTGTATTTTTTAGCACAATGTATTTACTTTTTCCAAGCTGTTTTAACCCAATAATTTATGGACTGAGAACCAAAGAAATAAGGCAAGAATTAGTGAAATTGATAAAATGTATACATGTATAAAATACCTGCATCACTGTGGTTGGAAAGCTTGTGCATAACCACTTTTAAAATATTCCAATGATTATGCAAATATTTGGAAAGATTATGTCAATGACAATTATGTAAAAACTGTGTAACCAAACATAAATATTTTTTAAACTATAGCACAACAAAATAATTTAAATTATTTCTACTTTTACAACTTTTTCAACATTGTACCATGTGTAGCAACTTTTTTTTGGCCGATCCAATTCTCCTTCCTAAAAGGTTTTTTAGTTTTTAAATTTTTCCTATTTTTTTTTATCTACAGTAGCAACAAATTCACAGTCCAAGCATTTATCCCAAATATTTAGTGTGCAGGTTAGCTAAGAGTTCATTACTTGATTTGTGCCTATTATTTATTTAAAGTGGAAAAACATTCAGGCAACGATGTAATGTTGGCACATGTGAGTAAAGCTAGCTCTGATCTGCATATGCACAGAGTGAATTAAAGAAAATACTTCACAAGACATTCTGATCTAAGCCTTCTCAATGCAACTGAAGGTCCACATAATTATTCTTCACATTTCTAAAATATCAGCTCTGAAAAGCTTACATTTGTACCTAATACCTCAATTAACTAATTACAATCTACTTTGCCTTCTAGTAAATAAATGAAGAAGGGAAAAATAATGTTTCTAGGTTATTGATGTTTATTAAAATTAAATTAAAATAAATTGCATTTATAAAGCATGTAACATTTGCAAGTCATGTCATTGCTTAACATGTATTAATTATCTATTTATTTATTTTATATATTTTTTATTATTCATAATGAATATTATAACATTTAAACCCTATTATATATATTCTGAAACAATTTATTCAAAACTAAAAATAATGCTACTACTCCTAATAATATTGTAGTTTTTAATGGAATGGGTTTCAAAAGTGAGACTATGACAAAATATATCAACATAATATGTTAATTCTTTGTCTCCCATCAAAATATCTCTCATCAACATATGCTCAAATAGGGTCAGTCTTTTGAGTTTCACATGTTTTTTGTTTTTTAAGTAAAAGGTATGAATGCAGTTACTTTTAATGTCTCTTCATCTAAATCAGTTAATCTGAAATTCTGTTTAATGAATTACGAGAATAAGTGGTAGGATTTCATAGAATTTACAGTATTTTTACTGTAAATGGCAGATGAAATTATTAGATTATGAAATTTAAATACATAGGATTTAAGGACACAGCAATTACAAATCTCAATTACATTTTTTTTTCAGCAGTTCTTGTCTCCTTTCTGTATATTTTTTGATGTGTTTAAGGCACATAAATTAGCAACAAGAAACAGTCTTGTTAGTCCAGAGGCATCCGTGTTGATGCAGTTGGAAAAATTTTTTTCTTCTTGTATAAAAAAAATGCAGAGAAGACAAAGCTGGATGTAAAGAGGATGAAAGGCAAGAAGAGCACCCAGAAAGAATGAGGAAGTACAAGGCGTATCTCCTACTCTTATCATGGGCAACGTTAGATCGCTGGAAAAAAGTTGGATGTACTGAAACATTTAGTAAGGGCTGAAAACATCTTCTGCGAGTGCAGTCTGACATGTTTTACTGACATCTGGCTACATGGTGATGTGTCTGACTCTAGTATTACCTGGCATAGTTTCAGCGCAATATCTTTGGGTGACCGTTGTAATAGGACTGCCCCGATGCCTGAGTCGGAGGCGTCCACTTCGACCACAAACTGAAGGGAAGGGTCTGGCAGAAGTAGAACAGGGGCTGAGGTGAATCGCCTCTTTAAACCTAGAAAAGCCCTAACCACTTGCTCTGACCAAATGAATGAAGTCAGAGAGATGAGTGCGGAACTATAGACCCAAATAAATCGCCTATAGAATTTGGCAAACCCCAGGAAACACTGGAGTTTCTTGCGTGTTGTTGGAGCAGACCAGTGGGTCACTGCCTTCAGTTTGGCGGGGTCCATCTGAATCCTAGATGGGGCGACAATGAAGCCCAGGAAGAACACTGTGTTGCTGTGGAACTCATACTTCTCCGCCTTGACAAACAGTTGATTCTCGAGCAGCCTCTAGAGTATCTGGCGGATGTGCCCTATGTTCCTCCAAGGAGTGTGAGAAGATAAGGATATCATCTAGGTACACGAAAGCAAAGGTATTGATGAATATTGATGGCCTTCCTCTCGTTTTGTGAAAGTGAGAAGAGGCGACCCCGTGGTGGGGCTGTGCCAGGCAGGAGGTCGATAGCGCAATCGTAGGGACGATGAGGGGGAAGAGAGATGGCACGGGACGTGCTGAACACAATCTTGAGATCAATGTTATCAGGTGGAACCTTTGAGAGATCATGAATTTCTTAAAGTTATGGTGGGAAAAAGAGCAGATTTCAGGCAAGAGGCCAGTCAGAAAGGACTCCATTCGAGGATTGTATTGTTTCTCCAGTCTTCGTGGAGGTTGTGGCAAACCAGCCATGGGTGCCCGAGCACCAGCCGGCACTGAGCCTTATCCATGACCAGAAGAGAAAACTCTTTAGAGTGGTTCCCGGATGCCCTTAGGTTAACCGGCATGGTGCGACGGGTAATCGGAGGGAGTAGTGTTCCATGGAGGGAGAGAGGAAAAACTTCCAGAAGGACAACCATCTCTGCAGCAATCAATTAATCAGGCCTATATGGAAAAGTGACCAGAAAGAAGCCACTTCTTAGTAAAAGTCACATGGCAGCCTGTCTGGAGTTTGCCAAAAGGCACCTGAAGGACTCTTAGACCATGAGAAACAAAATTCTCAGGTCTGATGAGACTCTCTGGCCATTCTACCATACAGGCCTGACTAAAATTGGAGTACAAATTTTGAATTTAAATTATATGTAGGTGTTTCTTATTTGCCTTGAATTTAAGCAAAGTAAATAACACAGTAAGCCATTAGATTTTATCATGTGAAATGCTAGCATAGCTAGAAAACAGACTGGGGGTGTGCATCAAAAAAAGTGTCTGTGCCACATTTATTGTCAGATTAATGTGCATAAAACTATATTATAAAACTATATTATCTACATAACCTTTATAAAACTCTAATTTAAGTGCACTGACATTGACGACAAAACATTCAAATTAAAATTTTGTCGCATACACAGTCATACACAGTATGATATGAAGTGAAATGCTTATATGACTGCTGATGACCTAAAAATTAAAAAAGGAAAGTTTCAGTATGAAATAAGAGAAATAAGAGAATCTTACAAATTTGGAAAAATTATGGGAAAAAAACTTTAACTTTAAATTTACATTATGTACGTATAATAAAATCTAAAATAGTAGAATAAAAATAGGAATATAGAAATGTAATAAAATATAATAAAATATAGAAGAGTTAAAGTGGAATATAGAGTATGTAGAGAATGTAGAGTTCTGTGGTGTGCAAAATGTGCAAATGTGTCATATGTAATGTGTGATGAGCAACTTGATGGCTAGTTAGATTATTTGTGAGAAAGCAGATCAGAGTGTTAAGTCCTACAGTATGTGGTGTTGTGATTGAGAGTCTGTATAGCCTGTGGGAAGAAGCTCCTCCCCAGTCTCTGTGTTGGCATTCAGGCAGTGGAAACACTTTCCTGACTGCAACAGAGGGAATAGTCTATTGTTGCGGTGGCTGAAGTCCTTCCACATGACCACAGGTTCTCTCTGTAAAACTTTTCTGTCCTGCATGGATCTGGTCCCAAACCAGGTTGTGATATTTCCCATCAGGATGCTTTTTATGGTGCAGGAGTTCCTAGGCATGTTCGTATTATGTTGTCATGTTGTCGCGTTTGTTTGCACATTGCATGTGCACTGTATGTTATCTTTTCTGTATAGGACTTAGACAGTTTCTGTTAATATATAATGTTAATCTCTTTTGTCTCAGCTAGTCAGGTAATTAGTTACTCTGGCACTAGATCTCCAGATTGTTAATCAATAATAACCTCCAGGTAGGCCATCTCGTCGTTGTAAGAGATCATGCCCATCACGATGGTGTTGTCAGGAAACTTAATGATGGTGGTAGAGTTGGTAGTAGCTATGCAGTTGTAGGTGTACAATGAGTACAGCAGGGTCTCAGAACACAACCCTGAGTGCTTCAATGCTGAGGGTGAGGAACACTGATACATGTCTGCCCATTATTACTGCCTGTGGTCTGCCAGTTACAGTATATATATATATATATAAACATGGGTATTCCACAGTGGAAAAAGAATGCAGTCCCTTGACCACAAATTTGGTCACAGCCCTGTGAAGTTCCTCCACTTTCTCCTTAGTCAAATTAGCCTTCTTTGCAATAGTCAATGGGGTCACTGTTGTAGTACTACTAGTACTAGCTAAAAAGCCATAATTATAAACAGAATCCATGTTGTATTAGTATTTTACAAATCGTTTGACTACTTGTTAGCATGAATGCAAGATTTGCATTTTGCAATTAACATTAAATTAGCCTACTACTAAAGGCTGCTGTCGTCATCATAATCTGTGGACTCCTTTTTGCTTTGGTTGGTATGACTAAGGATGGGGTTGTCCTATCGGTGTGATAGTGCCAGCTGTAAAACATGGTGCATCCCTCTACTTTTAAGTTTATACCGTGTGCCCGCAAATGTTTTATAAGATTTGACGTGTTTCCCCCTTTACACGCAACTGCTGTGAAACATTTGCTGCACACTGCGGTGTCGGAATCCTTTTTTGTGAAATATAGCCACACTTTCGACCGTTTAGTTTTAGGCATTTTAACTAAAGCTGTTTATTTTAGCAAGCTAAGATAGCGGTAGACCACCTGGTGCCATCAGAGCGAGTGTAACGTTAGTTGCTGCATTCACGTGCATCTCGGATGGTCTCTTATTTCCTGATGATTTCCACTTTTAATTTTTAATCTAATCTAATATACTTAATCTACAGTACAAAAATAAAATGGACAGTAACATTACTGCAACAATGTTTTGTAAAGTTTTAAGTGGCACCGAAATTTGCGTTCTGTTTCAGTTCGGTACATATTGGATATATAGGTACTGGTGAGGTATTGGCACCGGTTTTCGGTACCCAACCCTAAGAGTGATTGTTCGAAATATTTGTCCCCTGGTTATTTTAAATGGACATGTTGTTTTACATTCTGACTTAAAAGTGCGAATCAGAAAATGAGACTATCCGATGAGCGTGTGAAGCAGTAATTCAACCTGCAGCAGAAGATAGTGAAGGCAGGGATCCAAGATGGTGCCGGTGAGGTCAGCTGCCGTCACGACTGCTCCGACCTATTTTACTTTGTTTTCATTTTTTAAGATATCTTTCAGTAACTTTAAACCGGCTAAATCATCACCATGGAGTACATTAGTTATGATAGAGACACTCTTGTTTCTATTGGTATACAATGTACTCCGGATCCGAGCTGGCCAAGTGAGATCCTGAGGGAGAACAATGGACGCGACGCGAAGCGGCAGCCCCGAGGGAAACGAGCTGGCGTCAGGAACAGGCTGAGAGCCCGTGCACACCGCACACCTCTGCCTAGCATCCTGCTCGCCAATGTCCAGTCACTGGAAAACAAGCTCGATGACCTCAGGGCCAGGATAAAGTTCCAGAGAGACATTCGGGACTGCAATCTCCTCTGCTTCACCGAGACATGGCTGAACCCAGCGGTGCCGGACCACACCATCCAGCCGGCCGAGTTCTTCTCGGTTCACCGCATGGACAGGACACGGGACTTGGGGAAGTCAAGGGGAGGCGGCGTGTGTTTAATGGTAAACAGCAGCTGGTGCAACAGCGCGAACGTTGTTCCTCTCACACGCTCCTGCACACCAAATCTGGAACTCCATCATGTGTCGTCCTTTTTATATACCTCGGGAGTTTACATCGGTCATAATCAGCGCCGTTTATATTCCACCACAAGCAGACACGGACACTGCCTTATGCGAGCAGCATGAGGCACTCACACAGCACCAAACACAGCACCGGGACGCTGCGCTTATTGTAGCGGGGGACTTTAACAGTGCCAACCTCAAACGCTCAGCGCCGAACTTTTATCAGCATATCACCTGCCCCACCAGCGGCGAAAGGACACTGGATAATTGTTAAGGTCAAGGACGGCTACAAGGCACAATCTTGCCCACCGTTTGGTAAATCCGACCACGCCGCCATCTTCCTCATGCCAAAATACAAACAAAGGCTGAAACAGGAAGTTCCGGTTCAGAGGGAGGTCGCGCGCTGGACGGACCAATCGGTGGCCGCGTTACAGGTTGCACTCGATGACGCAGACTGGGACATGTTCAGGAACAGCTCCGATGATGACGTCAGCGTGTTTACAAGCGGTTGTGGGATTAATCGGGAAAACTAGCGGATGATACCGTGGAAAAAAAGACTATTAAAACGTTTCCCAACCAGAAGCCGTGGGTGGATAAAACCATCCGCGACGCTCTGAAATCTTGCACCGCTGCCTACAACACGAGACTCGCGTCCGGGGACATGGAACCGTACAAGGCTGTGTCATACAGCGTCCGGAAGGCGGTGAAAGAGGCGAAGCAGCGCTACGGGAGGAAACTAGAGTCACAGCTCCAACAGAGTGACTCTAGGAGCCTGTGGCAGGGATTAAGGACAATTACGGACTATAAAGCACCAACAACCGGTGTGACGAACGCGGACGCGAGTCTGGCAGACGAGCTGAACACTTTCTATGCTCGCTTCGGGGCTGCAGCTAAAGACGCTAGCGATGCTAATGCTAGCGGCGCTAACGGCTGCAGACAGGAAGACACTGCCAGCACCGGAAACGCGTTCATCATCACCGAGCATGACGTGAGGAGAGCCTTCAAGAGAGTGAACACCAGGAAAGCAGCAGGACCAGACGGCATCTCAGGTCGTATTCTCAGAGCCTGCGCAGACCAGCTAGCACCTGTGTTCACTGAGATATTCAACCTCTCTTTATCTCAGTCAGTGATCCCCACATGCTTCAAAGAGTCCATCATTGTTCCTGTCCCAAAGAAACCTCAACCTGCTTCTCTTAATGACTATCGCCCTGTAGCCCTCACCTCAGTAGTGATGAAGTGCTTTGAACGCCTGGTCAGAGACTTCATAATTTCTTCACCACCAGACACACTCGACCCACTACAGTTTGCATACCGCCACAACCGTTCTACTGATGATGCCATCTCTCATCTCCTCCACACATCACTCACTCACCTGGACGCTAGGAAAGGGAATTATGTGAAAATGCTCTTCATCGACTACAGCTCTGCATTTAATACCATAATTCCCTCCAAACTCACCACCAAGCTGGAGCACCTGGGACTCAGCTCATCTATGTGTCAGTGGATCTCCAACTTCCTAACTGGCAGACCACAGGCAGTAAGGATGGGCATCCATGTCTTAGCCTCCCTCACTCTCAGCACTGGAGCACCCCAGGGCTGTGTTCTGAGCCCCCTGCTGTACTCTTTGTACACCCACGACTGCGTGGTGACTACCAACTCCACCGCCGTCATCAAGTTTGCTGATGACACTGTCGTGGTGGGCCTGATCGCCAACAACGATGAGTCGGCCTACCTAGAGGTGATAGGAAATCTGGAGAAATGGTGCCAGAGGAACAATCTCCTCCTAAACGTCAGCAAGACAAAGGAGCTGATTGTGGACTTTTGTACAAAGCAGGAGAGGAACTACCAGACCCCTGTCATCAACAGCAGCCCAGTGGAGAGAGTGGACAGCTTTCGATACCTCGGTGTTCACATCACGCAGGACCTGTCATGGTCCTGTCACATCAACAAAGTGGTAAAAAAGGCCCGGCAGCGTCTCTGCTACCTCAGATGCTTGAGAGACATTAGACTGCCCTCCAAGGTGCTAAGGAATTTCTACTCCTGCACCATAGAGAGCTGGATCACTAAAGTGTGCTTTAGTTTTCTAAATTGGATTCTTCTCCACTGGTAAGGTAGGTTTTTAACTTTTGTACTGTTTTTGAAAACACAATTAGTTCATACTGTATACTGTACCTAGTTTTTGCTGTTTGGTAGTGTTGATTGCAGTGTGATTGAAGTAGGTCTAAAGCAATTTGTTCTCAGGTAATTAATCAAGAGTAGTTTCAGGCTTCCTTAAGGTGTGAATTGTGGGCAGGGCTTAGCTACATATATTGAAGGTGGATCTAGCTCAAACTTTAGTGTGCTTTAGTTTTCTAAATTGGATTCTTCTCCACTGGTAAGGTAGGTTTTTAACTTTTGTACTGTTTTTAAAAACACAATTAGTTCATACTGTATACTGTACCTAGTTTTTGCTGTTTGGTAGTGTTGATTGCAGTGTGATTGAAGTAGGTCTAAAGCAATTTGTTCTCAGGTATTTAATCAAGAGTAGTTTCAGGCTTCCTTAAGGTGTGAATTGTGGGCAGGGCTTAGCTACATATATTGAAGGTGTCTCCGCTTTATAAGCGGTTTATAAGAATATCCTGCAACAAAGGTAGTGCACAGAGAATTGACTTAAACTCTTGTTTACCAAGAAGTTACAAGTTTTTATAGACAGTTACCTCAGTCTAGCATGTGTCTTCAACCTATCTCTGTCAGTTCTCACAGACCAAGATGCTTTTACTCACACAGCAGAGGCAGATCTCCCAGAAACCTCATCTACCCTCCAGTACTGTCTCATTGTCCTGCACTGGTGGTAGGTGGGCTCTGGAACTGCCAATCTGCTGTAAAGAAAGCAGACTTTATCTCTGCCCTAGCTACCCATTACTCTTTTGACTTTCTAGCACTAACTGAGACCTGGATATCTCCACAGAACTCAGCTACACCGGCTGCCCTATCCTCTGCCTATGTATTCTCTCACACTCCACGAGAAACTGGCAGAGGTGGTGGTACGGGTCTCCTGTTGTCCAAGAGATGGTCCTTCTTGCCTATCACCCTGTCTCATCTCAGTTTTTCATCATTTGAATTTCATGCAGTTAAGGTAACCTCTCCAATTAACCTCCACATCTTAGTTATTTACCGTCCTCCTGGCTCTCTAGGAAACTTTCTAGATGAAATGGACATACTTCTTAGTCTTTTTCCTTTTGCTAACACTCCTCTCACTGTTCTAGGAGATTTCAACCTTCCATCTGATAAACTCCAATCCTCTTTCCTTCTCCCTCTCCTTAACTCCTTCTCTTTAACTCTAAACAGCTGCCCTCCTACACACAAGGCAGGAAATTCTCTCGACCTTGTTTTCTGCCGCCCTTCCCCAGTCACAGATATCACTACTATTCCTCTTCATAAATCTGATCATTACCTGGTATCCTTCACCATAACCCTTCCCATTCTATGTAAACCTAACCACCAAAATGTCTCTTTTACCCACAAAAACCTTCACTCTGTCTCCCCTTCCTCTGTGTCTTCATACACCCTATCATTCCTCCCAGACCCAGACTCCTTCTCCTCTCTTACCAGACTCTTCTTTCCAAATTCTCATGTGATGTGACTTCTGCGAGGTAACTACCTTCTTCAGACAAAAGTTGGAAGCCTCTGCACATGATCCTGGCAAACTCCACAACATCTTCTCCTCACTACTCAACCCACCGACTCCTCCTGCCCCTTCCTCTCTGACTGCTGACGATTTTGCCACATTCTACGATGGGAAGATTGCAGCAATCCGCCAGTCCTTCGCTCTTAAACAAGCTCCTACGGCAGAACCTCAGGACCTTTCCTTCCCTCCTTTGGCAGAATTTTCCAACCTGTCATCTGATGAGATTCAACAGATCATCTCGTCATCTAACCCCACCACCTGTTCATTAGACCCTATCCCTTCCACAATGCTCCAGGCCATCTCACGGGACCTCCTTCCCTTCACCACACCCATCATCAACCAATCCATATCATCTGGTCATGTTCCCGCCGCTTTTAAGAAGGCGAGTGTTATTCCTATCCTCAAGAAACCCTGCCTGGACCCATCAGAAGTTAACAACTATCGCCCGGTATCACTGCTCTCTTTTATTTCCAAAATTCTTGAAAGAGCCGTTTATAATCAAAAGTCTCTTTATCTCTCACAGAACAACCTTAATGACCCAAACCAATCTGGATTCAAAGTGGCACATTCCACAGAGACTGCCCTTCTGTCAGTCACTGAGAAGCTCCATGCTGCTAGATCTGCTAAACTGTCATCTGTCCTCATCCTCCTGGACCTGTCAGCTGCATTTGACACGGTGAACCACAAGATTCTATTATCTATTCTTACAAGCATTGGAATTTGTGGAACAGCGTCGCAATGGTTTGCTTCTTACCTAAAAGATAGGTCATATAAGGTAACATGGAGGGGATCTACATCTGCCCCACGTAGACTCTCTACTGGTGTCCCGCAGGGCTCAGTACTTGGTCCTCTTCTGTTCTCCCTCTATACCCGGTCTCTTGGTAAGGTCATATCATCGCATGGATTCTCATACCACTGTTATGCAGACGACACCCAACTTGTTCTCTCCTTTCCTCCCTCTGACACTCAGGTTTCCACCCGGATCTCAGCATGTCTGGCAGACATCTCATTTTGGATGGCTGCTCATCAGCTGAAGCTCAATCTCAGTAAAACCGAACTGTTGTTTATCCCTTGTGACTCATCTCCAGGACAAGACCTTGTGATATCCCTGGACAACAACCAAATCACTCCTTCAGCCACCGCCCGCAATCTTGGGGTAACCGTGGACAATCATTTGTCATTTTCCCCACACATCGCTAACCTTACTCGCTCTTGTCGATTTCTTCTTTACAATATCAGAAGAATTCGCCCATTTCTTTCTTCACAGGCTACTCAGGTGCTTGTTCAGTCCCTTGTTATTTCAAGACTGGACTACTGCAACTCACTCCTGGCAGGCCTGCCTCTGTCCACGATTTGTCCTCTGCAACTGATCCAGAATGCAGCAGCACGTCTCGTTTTTAACCTCCCCAAGTTCTCCCACACCACCCCACTCTTCCGCTCCCTGCACTGGCTTCCTGTAGCTGCCCGCATCAAATTCAAAACACTGATGCTTGCCTACAAAGCTAAAAATGGCCCAGCACCCACTTACATCTCTGCGCTAATTACACCACGCACTGCACCACGTTACCTCCGATCCTCCAGCACTGCTCGCCTCATCCCACCATCTCTCAGGGATCGAGGGCGGCATTCATCCAGGCTCTTTTCTGTTCTGGCACCTAGGTGGTGGAATGAACTTCCTCTAGATGTCCGTACATCAGAGACTTTGACTATCTTTAAACGACGACGACTCAGGACGCATCTGTTTCTCCAGTACTTGGACTAACCTCTCCCCCCCCCTCCCCCCCGAAAAAAAAAAAACCCTCTTCTTAGTTGTGTTGGACTAATGGCACTTAGTTATTAACCTAGTTAACCCAGTGTAAGTATGTATCCAATTATGTTAACATTAAAGCACTTTTTGTAAGTCGCTCTGGATAAGAACGTCTGCCAAATGCCTAAATGTAAATATAGAGAGCATCCTGACGGGAAACATCACAACCTGATTCGGGAACAGCACCATGCAGGACAGACGAGCTCTACAAAGGGAGGTGCGTTCAGCTGAACGAATCATCCGCACCGAGCTCCCTGACCTGCACTTGATCTACAGAAAACGGTGCTGGACTAAGGCCAGGAAGATGGTTAAGGACCTCAGCCATCCCAACAATGGACTGTTCCCTCTGTTGCGGTCTGGGAAGATTCCGCTCCCTGAAGACCAATACAGAGAGATTGAGGAGGAGCTTATTCCCGCAGGCCATAAAGTCTCTCAACCACAACACAATACAGCACTAATATCATCTCTTTTACATCCAACAGTGGGCATTCATGGACAGTATGTACACATTCATGCACAATTTTTGCACTATATACTTTATACTTTCATTATGGACCATTGCACAAATCACTTTAATAATAAGACACTTTAAGAAGTCAGTCACTTTATGCATATTTGCACACCTCAGCCATTTTTTTAATTACTTATGGACAAATCTCTATTTTCTTCTTTCATATTTCTATATTATATATATTTTGTTCTTATTTGTACAGTATATTTTTATTCTTATTTTATTTTAGGTAGCACAGTTAATTTCATTTTTCTGCAATATTTATTTTACTGCAATATGTCTTTATTTTTACTTGTACAGTATATTTTACCAGTTAACTTTATTTTCTACCGTATTACCTTTTATTTATATTTATTCTTATGTTTAAGTTTTTATTTTAAGGTCACTGGTAGTCGAAAAAGCATTTCACTGCATATCGTACTGTGTATGACTGTGTACGTGACAAATAAAATTTGAATTTGATTGTGTTAACCAGCTAAGGTAAACATATGTAAATTAATATGAGTAAAATGTTCTTAAGTGTGGCTGCATTTTGCAACAAAGAATTCCAACACTCTGACATGCAATAAAAGTCTTTTAACAAAACTGGGTGCAAAATTTCAGCCTGTACAGTGGGTATTGTTGACCATAGGATCTCTTGTTTCTTTATAATCTTTCCAAATGCTTCAATATGTTTGCAAACAGTTCTGTGCCAGACTACAGAGCAGCACCATATTATATTGGCCTGATATTATATTGAGAGAAAGGTTATTCATTGATCTACTCATTCTCTATGCCAGATATCCTGAACAGGGTCGTGGCAAGCCTGGAGCCTATCCCAGGAGACTACCATCCAGATAGCACACTGCTGAAGAACCAACACTGGGCAAACAGCAGTGCATAAGTTGGGCCGATGTTGGCATCAGTGGTTGGCCCAATGTTATTTTGTCCTTTGGCCTGTTGGCTTATTGGTGGGGCCAAAGACAGATTGGCACAACGTTGGTTCAGTAGATAATTACAAGTTTGGCCCAATGTTTGTTCATGAAGTAATGGCAAAGTTGGAATTTAAATTAGATCCACTGCTGAAGGGCCAATGTTGGGCCAAAGGAAGTGAATACGTTGGCCCAGCGTTGGCTCATTGATGGTTCAGTAGATAATGAAAAAGTTGTAAATTAAATTAAAATATTTTGATCATTGCCAATAATAAGAAAACACAATTATGTCTACAGAAATGTATTTATTAATTTTATTTGTGATAAAATTATTACAAACAGAAAATATATCTAACCATTATGATGATAAACTACAAAATAAACACCTAGTTCAACCACTTTTTTAGCAAGGTGGATGAAAATAAATGCATACAAAGTACAAATTGCCTCAGACTGTCTTTTATATCAGGTGGCTCTGGATCTTCATCATCATTCACCTCGGTACTTTTATTATCAGGTACTTGTCACTGTAGCCCAGCTGCTCTTTATTATCTTCATCATCAACATTACAGCATCTTTGGAGAACTATGATTCTAGTCTGTGTAAATACATTATTAATTTGACATTAAAATGTACTTCAAAATATGTGCTTCAAAATATTCCTTTTTAACCAGAAAAATGATGAGAAAAACAAACATTTTCCACATTTGGCTCAACTCAGTTCAACAGTTCCAGTTTTACAGCACACACATTTTTTCTCCAGGTGAAACAAGGTAAACAGCAATTCAAACAGAAAATAACCTGTCAAATCAGTTCACATGCCGACTACCTACAAATATGTGACGACCGCATAAACATACATTATAACAATGTACATGTTTAAAATTTTTATTTGTAAATAAGTATCCTTAATCATCATTTCCTTCCACTTCATAGTTATATGGCATTTTATGTTGGTCCATTACATCGCTTCTCTGCCTATTGGCTAAGATCAAGTGTATCACCGATCCTGACCACCTTCTATAGCAAGCATCCTGAACAGCTGCATCAATGTCTGGTGTAACGGCTTTCCAATAAGCCGCTTCGTTGGTAATATTAAAGGAAGTTCTTTGACGCGTACAAACAGAGACCATGAAAACGATGTCAATGCGATAATATGTATTACTTTACTCGTGCTCTATTAACAATTGTTTTAAATCCACTTGTTGAAAATATTCATCAATGTTTTCAATCCATATCCAATGACACAGTATTACAAATTGTTGCCTCCACATGCTACTCTGTTGTGCGGTCAAAAACTGTGTGCTTCCTAATTACCAAACACACACCTGGCTCTTACACCGGTGCTCCCATTAAACAGTGTCACAGTGCCACCCAGTGGGCAAAGAAATGTTACAATTAATGGCTCCAACATCTGGTTTGAGAATAGTGCCATTGAGAATCATTGGTCATGAGAATCAGATCGCAAGACCCTACAGCGGATAGTTAGGACAGCAGAGAAGATCATCGAGGTCTCTCTCCCCTCTATTGAAGACATCTACACTACACGCTGCATCCGCAAAGCCACCAGCATTGTGGTTGATCGGACACACCCCTCTCACACACACTTCATACTCCTGCCCTCTGGAAAAAGGTACCAAAGCATTCGGGCACACACATCCAGACTGTGCAACAGCTTTTTCCACAAGCCATCCGTCTTCCCAACAAAAAGGGACTGGACTCATAAACACACATACACTCACACAACACACACACACACACACACATTATCACTCAGCTTAACTCAACTACCTCTAATCAACACAAGCGCAAACACACTGACCTACACTACCAAACTATTGTACAAACCAACCTGTAAATGCTCTTCTTTGTACAATATTCATTACTGGATTACTTTTTGCACTAACTTCCTAATTCTTGCTGCTTCTTTAAGAAACATTTACTGGTTCTGCACTACCTCAGCTCACCACCTCGACACCACAAAGTATTATGTCATGTTGTGTTTGTCACACCGTCACTTTGCTGCTCTTGTTTGCACATTTGCATGTGCACTTTATGTTGTCTGTAAAAAAAAAAAGTATATTCTTCCTCTCTGGGTTAGCTAGTTAGTCTTTGTTAATTTATGTTGTTAAATTTATGTTGTTAAAAAAATTTATGTTGTCAGGTCAATCTGTCTTGTCTCCGCTAGCCAGCTAACTAGGCCTCTTATTTAGCTAGTTTTAGCTTTTCTGTTAATTTATGTTGTAAATTTATGTTGCATGTAGCACCTTCGTCCTGGAGGATCGTTGTTTCGTTTCACTGCGTACTAACTGTATATGGTTGAAGTGACAATAAAGCCTACTTGAACTTGAATATAAAATCTCAAAAACTGCATTTGAGTTTGTGGTTGTAACATGACAAAACGTGGAAAAATTCAACAGGTATGAAAACTTTTGTAAGGCACTGTATGATAATGTGATCTCTGAGGTACCCCACAGTAGAGGAAAACAGGATAAATTTCTCTCTGAGGTGGCCCTATAATGGAGCAAACACAATAAAGTGCCCTCTCAGGAGCTCCCACATTACAGCAAACACAATAGTGGCCCCACAGTGGAGTAAATATGCTAAAATGCCCTCTATGGTGCCCCTGTAGTAAAGCAAACAAGATAAAGTCCTTTGTAAGGTGCCTTCACAGTAGATTGTGTTTACATTTACGTTTGGGCATTTGGAAGACACTCTTATCCAGAGCGACTTACAAAAAGTGCTTTAAAGTTTTCGTCACCAGACAGATACTTACACTGGGTTACTTGGTTACCAACTAGGGTTGTTAAGTGCAAACACAAGATTTTTAGGGAATTAGTCCAAGTATTGAAGAAACAAATCATTAAGTCATAATTTAAAGATTGTCAAAGACTCTGCTGTACGGACATCTAGAAGTTGTTTGTTCCACCACCCAAGTGCCAGAACAGAAAAGAGTCTGAATGAATGTCTTCCTCAGTCTCTGAGAGATGGTAGAATGAGGCAAGCAGTGCTGGAGGATCGAAGGGAACGTGGTGCAATGCATGGTGTGATTAGAGCAGGGACGTAAGTGGGTGCTGGGCCATTTTTAGCTTTGTATGTGAGCATCATGGTTTTGAATTTGATGTGGGCAGCTACAGGAATCCAGTGCACAGAGCGGAGAAGTGGGGTGGTATGGGAGAACTTGGAAAGGTTAAAAACGAGATGTGCTGCTGCATTCTGGATCAGGTGCAGAGGACAGAGGCAGAATCGAGGACAGAGGCAGACCTGCCAGAAGTGAGTTGCAGTAGTCTAGTCTTCAAATAAAAAGAAAATGAACAAGCACCTGAGTAGCCTGTAAAGAAAGAAATTATTTTGATATTGTAAAGAAGAAATCAACAAGACCGAGGAAGGTTAGCAATGTGTGGGGTAAATGACAGATGGTGTCCAGAGCAGTGGCAGAAGGAGTAATCTGATTGTTGTTCAGGGATATCACATCAGAGAGATATAAAGGATCTAAACTGTCAAAAGTTACTGTGTAATTATAATTATAATTTTGATTGATTGCTCAAAGGTCAACAGGTCAAGGGTAATCATAATTAATATGTTGACATCTCTAGGTCAAAGGCCACTGTAATTTGTGAAAAATGCTTTTGAGTAATTAAGGATTATATAATAATTTAATTGTGATTATGTTGCCATTTTCCAAACAGGGTTTGTATGATTAAAGTTAGTAATGATGATAAATGATCCTGTGTGTCCCTGACACACACACACACACACACACACATCCACATCCCTTAAATCCCCCTCCCCCCCAACCCCTTTTACCTATCTGTGCCCAGCATCCTGTGATGCTGATGAGCATGACGGCCATGCTGTGACCAGGGAGCTATTGGACAGAATTATTGTTCAAGATCTTAAAGACAATTGCTACGGATTTGCGATTGATCACCCGAGTCAACTCCAGCACGTGTGTTTGTTCGATCCTGACAACTACTATCTACACATGAACGCCTTCAGATTGCTGAAAAAACTGTTTAAACCATGGATGAAATACACTTCAGCAAGAGCTTTGAAATTGTGCGGAATCAACCACTTGCCACCCCTGGAAAAAATTTAAGGCATCGCTAAAGCTGTTGTGTGCGATTGGCAAGATGAACCCAACCTCAAAACTGTAGTGAGCGAGCTCAAAGAGAAAACGAAAGAGATTTGTGGAGAACAAGTTTATGAAGACATCGTGGACTACTGGACCTTTCACTCATCTCTGGAGCCTCCTAATCAGCCACATACATGAAAAGCGTCTCGGGTTACTTTGCTGTAACCCTGTTCCCTGAAAAGGCGGGAACGAGATGCTGCGTGAAAACGCTATGGGAACATCTTGTCATGTTGCCGGTTGTGAAGCATGTGTGTACCAAACACACCAAATTTTTGGCTTTTATAACCTTGGTCAGGTGACGTCATCTGATAGGACGCACCTGCAGGTTATAAATAGGAGTGAACCGGAAACATTCCTCAGATTAATTGGTCTAAACGGACGTCCGGTCACATAGGCAGTGCGGCATTGGGACGCAGCATCTCGTTCCCGCCTTTTCAGGGAACAGGGTTACAGCAATGTAACCCGAGACGTTCCCTTTCAAAGGCTACACTCGATGCTGCGTGAAAACGTTATGGGAACGAGAGTACCAACGCCGCCGCACTGCAAGTGTCTGGACTTCAAGGTTGTGTAGCATGTGAGCACAAGGCCGAGAAGGTCTCAGAACTATGTCTGGGTAGCTGACTCGAGGACCCGTGGGCCCGGAGTAGCATGAACATCCAGACTATAAATGTAATAAATGTGTGCGGAGAGGACAACCCTCTGTGTCACACACTTGCTGCAGGGGAATACCTCTTGCTAGTGCAATGGATGAGGCGATCCCCCTGGTTGAATGAGCCCTGATTCCTAGAGGCGAAGTGAGCCCACGCGCCTCATAGGAGGGGGCAATAGCCCAGTGTAGTGGGGGCCACCCCCCGTTGCAGCCCCAGACCATGTAAAAGCTGCTCTGACTTACGCCACTAGCTAATGCGGTGGATGTAAATCTGAAGAGCACGTACTGGACAAAGTAAGTGAAGTCTTTCCCGCTCCAAAGCTGTAAAGGCGGAGGACAGAAGGCTTCAAAACAATAGGATGCATATTGGAAAATGTGTGCGGAGAGGACCAACCCTCCGCGTCACAGACTTGCTGCAAGGGAATATCTTTTGCTAGTGCAATTGATGAGGCGATTCCCCTGGTTGAATGAACCCTGATTCCTAGAGGCGAAGTGAGCCCACGTGCCTCATAGGAGAGGGCAATAGCATCTCTCACGCAGCTTGCGGCTTCAAAACATGTAAAAGCTGCTCTGACTTACGCCACTGGCTAATGCGGTGGACGTAAATCTGAAGAGCACGTACTGGACACAGTAGGTGAAGTCTCTTCTGCTCCGAAGCTGTAAAGGTGGAGGACAGAAGGCTTCAAAACAATAGGATGCATATTGGCAAATGTGTGCGGAGAGGACCAACCCTCCGCGTCACATACTTGCTGCAAGGGAATACCTCTTGCTAGTGCAATAGATGAGGCGATTCCCCTGGTTGAATGAGCCCTGATTCCTAGAGGCGAAGTGAGCCCACGCGCCTCATAGGAGAGGGCAATAGCATCTCTCACGCAGCTTGTGGCCCCGAAACATGTAAAAGCTGCTCTGACTTACGCCACTGGCTAATGCGGTGGACGTAAATCTGAAGAGCACGTACTGGACACAGTGAGTGAAGTCTCTCCTGCTCCGAAGCTGTAAAGGCGGAGGACAGAAGGCTTCAAAAACAATAGGGATCTCCGATCCTCTTAGAAAGGTAACACCAGAGGTGGGACAAAGTCATTGTTTGTCAAGTCACAAGTAAGTCTCAATTCATTGCCCACAAGTCCCGAGTCAAGTCCCGAGTCAAGACAGGCAAGTCCCGAGTCAAGTCCCAAGTCAAAGGCAACAAGTCTCAAGTCAAGTCCAAAGTCCTACGGTTTGACTTTTGAGTCTTTTCAAGTCTTTTTAGCAGAAAAATAAAATGTATACAGATTATGTTTGGTTGTAAGATCTGTATTTATTAAACAAACCTTTTTTATGAAAGCACATTGCTCAGATACATAAAAATACAAATGTAAGTAAATGCTAGTAGCAATGTAAAATGGTAGCACATATTCTTAATGAAGTAGGCTACTTCATACAAACAATAACGTTGTTTTCTTCACATAACATTAAAGAACTTTGCTCCCTACCTTGTGTGATACACTCACGTAGGCTACCTCATACAAACAATCCGGTGCTGTGTCGAAGTTGGTTCCCCCATCAGGATGCGTTTTTTAGCCCCACCCCCGTGAAAAGGGCACAGGGAACGCACATTTAGGAGAAGGCTCACCCGCGAAGGGTTATGCGCGGACCACTGAGATTCTACGGAGCGTGGTAAAGAATAAAAAGGACAGTTAGTGTTTTTTAATCCCTGACGAACTCTAACCAACAGGATGTGTTTCCCTTGTTATCTTGGAAATATTTAGAATGATGAACCTCGGCTGAGTCACTTGTAGGCTGTAAACATGTCAGTATTTTGTCTGATATTTCATATTAAATATGCCTTTTCAGCAAAACCATAATGCCAAAATAGAGACCCGTCAGATACAGTCTCAAGACATTAATAATAATAATAGTAATAATAATTATTATTATATATAAATTAATAATAATAATTATTATATTATATTATAATTAAATATTATGTATTATAATATTAATAATAATTATTATTATAATTAAATAATAATAATAATAATAATTATTATTATTATTATTATTATTATTATTATGCGAGATAATTTTTTTTTTTTTTTCCCGGCCTGTCAGTATCACAGATAACACATAGCAGAGAGTATGTGTAGCTGTTCTATCATCATTCACAGCTTTTTTTTTTTTTTTTTAATATTTATTTATTTATTTATTTATTTATTTATTTATTTTGTTTGTTTCCCATATTATAACAGACAAGACCGGGGACCAAAAAAAGAGAAGAGAGAGTAAAAAAAAAAAAAAAAACGGGGAAAAGAGAGAAGAAAAAAAAAAGCGGGGGGGGTTGAGAGGGGGGAGAGAATATAGTCAAAATTTGCTTCCGCACCTGCCGAAGAAAAAGAGAAAAAACAACAGCAGAAAAACCGCAGCCACAACCAACACCTGCACGACTCGTGGCAAACCACAAATCCCAAAACCTGTTGAGCCGCGCACATAAAATATTTTGAAATAAACATTTTGTTTTGAAGCAACAGCAAAGACAGTGTGTGTGTGAGCACCTGTTTGTACACCAGTGTGAACGTTTGTGTGCACACCTGTGTGTGTGAGCGCGCTTGTTTTCATAGGGCTCCTCCATGTAAATGTTTAATAGTGTGTGGGGGACCACAGTCCCATCCCGCGAGGCATGGAGCAGATACGGCGGAGACACGGGTCCCAGACATCCAGAGGCCCCCCAGAGCACAGGAGTCTCAGGAGAACCACCGCAGGGACAGCCCCCCCACCCCGAAAGGGGCAGCGGAGAGCCCAGAGGGGGGTCATCTAGCAGCCCCAGTGCAGACGCCCCAGGGGGCCGTGGTGACAGGACCGCAGGCTCCGCCGGTGGTCGTCCACTCCGAGGCAGTCCGGTCCCTGGGTCCAGAGATCCCAGGGCCCCCCCCATCCACCAGCCGGTGCCCCGCCAAGCCAGGAGAGCCAGATCCCGCCCAGCGACCGCCGCGAGTGAGCCAGCGCTCACCCGAGCGCCCCGCCCCGGAGCGAGAAACCAACAACCCACCAGCGGCCGGGGGCACCCCACAGCTGTGTGTGGTGGCAGAGCAGGGCAGGGGGGGCCTGGGATGTTGAGAGAGGTGGAGTCTAGGACCTGACCTGACACCTAAACGTAGACAGCCAGGCACACACATACACAAACATATATTCCCACCCTCATACATACAAACAAATATTCACACACTCACACATGTTGACACACAAAAATAGACAATATACACACTCACACTCCCCATATACCCACTTCCCTCCGCCGTGGGGACAGAAAGACCCCCCCGGTCCCCGCAGCAGCGGAAAAGGACCACCAGCCCAGACCCCGACCGAACGGCCAGCTCCTCCTCTCAGCCCCCGGCCCTGGACCGCGGATAGAGAACGGGGGTGTGGAAAAAAAAGGAAGACCCCCGCTTCGCTCCTCCCGCTCTAATGTAGTGTTGGTGTGTGTTGTTCTAAAGTGCTTTAAAACAAGGGAGGGGCAAGACACTAACCACCCTCTGGTAGCTCGTGTCAGCTCTGCCCCTCCCAAGAACCCTAAGTGTCTACGTGCCACTTAAAATTGGGAAGTGGGCACTGGCACCAGAGGTAAGGCTGATAAAACAGCCCGCCCTCTGGACGCCATTCAGTGTGCCCACCCCCAAGGCCCTATATGTATGTGTAACATGACAGTAAGTAATGAGAGTGTCTAAGATGTGATATAAAATTGAGATGCAGGTGGTCACAAGGAGACAGGAAAGGAAAACCTCCCCTGCATCCCAGCAACACCCCCGCACCCCAAAGCCCTACCTGTATGGTGTTGTGATGGAGCGGGAAGAGGGAAGCATCGGGGATGGGGAGAAAATAATCAGAGGAGGCAAGTACCCCCCCCTTGGGACCAGCTCCCCTACTGACCCCCATAGGCACCCCCGTTGCTCAAAAAAAAAAAAAAACGCCCAGGGCCGGGGGCCCAGGCCCATCCAAACCAGGGCCCATGGCAGTGGCCCCACAGGCCACCGCAGAGCCCAGGGCAGCCCACCAGGCCCCACAACAGAGGGGAAGAAGAAGGAAAAAAATAAATAAATAAATAAATAAATAAAAAAAAAAAAAGAAAAAAAAAAAAAACTACTCCCACCCCCACATTCAGTCGACTCCCAGACTACATAGAACAATAGACACCCAAGTTAGACCCGTCCTCCTCCTGTAATGGACCCCCCCTGCAAAGAGGACACTTGCAGATGGTAGAAACACACCCACCAGCTGAAGAGGCCCCCCAGCTCCACCGATGCGTCGAAGGTCCCCGCCCAGGGCCGGGCACCAGGGCAAGCACCAACTCACACCACGGCAGCACACCAGCCAGGACCCAGGCCCAGCCGGAACCCCAGCCCAGAGGAAGAGCGCCCCCAGGACCCCAAACCCCCCCCGGACCTATCTCGGAGCAGTATGGCCGCCAGGCCGGCAACCTACATCCGCCGACACGGCCCTTCCCAGCAGCACTGCGTGCGGACGGTAGGGGGGGAAGGGGAAAAAAAAATAAAAAATTATAGTAAATAAAAAAAAAAAAAAAAAAAAAAAAAACACCGCCCAGGAGCCCCCCGCGCCCCCTCCAGGCCAGGGCTGCAGCACCAGCGCTGGACCCCCCAAGAAACCCACCCCGCGAGAGCGCCTAGACGCCCCAGGCCAGCATGCCCCCCGCCGCACCAGCAACCAGGACCAAACCGGACAGAACTGCGGCCCCCAGCCACATTAGGTAATGGAGCCGATCAAAGGAGCCCAGAGAGATTGACCTAATGTGGCAGCAGACGCCGTGTCAAGACTAATATAGTCTAACAAACGATCTCTATATTGGTTGATATTAAGATTATTTCTATTTTTCCAGTTCGTGAGGACAGTCTTCTTAGCAATGCATAAGGCGGTGAATGCCATGTGGATTGTGTTGACCTCTGTAGTGACACCCTCTAGGTCACCCAACAAGCAAACTGAAGGAGAGGCTAGAATGGAACATTTAAGACACTTTGATAAGTCTTCACAAATCTCATACCAGAATTTCTGAACAGGTGGACAGAACCATAGAGCATGTATGTAATTGTCAGGTGTGTTGTTTTGGCAGTGTGAGCAGTTGTTAGAAGCTGTAAGACCCATCCGGAACATCCGATGACCTGTGTAGTGCACTCTATGCAGAATTTTGTATTGTATTAATTGTAAACTGGGATTTCTAATCAGTTCAAAAGGTTTTAAACATATCTGAGACCAGAAATTGTGGTCCCAGCTGACTGATAAATCTGCCTCCCATTTTGCAATAGGAATCGATACTGATTCATCTATTTTGGATAGTGTCCTGTATATTTTAGCTAATAATTTGGGGGTCCTGAGGTCAAGGAATTCTGCCACTCTTGGTGGTATTTGTAATTTGATATGATCGGAATTAAATTTCTTTCTTATTATAGATTTAACTTGTTGATATTCTAAAAATCTATTCTTGTTAATCCCATATTGATTGACCAATATATCAAAAGGAATAAAATCTGTCCCTTCGAATATATGTTCCAAGTATTTAATACCTTTACCACCCCAGTCCCTGAAGTTTATCATATTATTGTTTTGTACTATGTCAGGGTTGTTCCATATGGGAGTGCGTTTGCATGGGATTAGTGAAGACTCAGTCATTTTAAGAAACTCCCACCATGCTGTCAGAGAGGAGCTGATACTGATGCTTTTGAAGCAAACATGTCGTTTGATGTTTGAGCTAATGAATGGTAGATCTGAAATCTCTATATTATTGCATAGTGCCTGTTCTACATCTAGCCAAGACTCATCTAAGAGGGTGTGTTTTAACCACCCTGATATGTGTTGAAGCCTGTTGGCTAAGAAATAGTGGTGAAAGTTCGGCAGATCTAGTCCTCCTTTGTCCTTGGTCTTTTGTAGTGTTTTTAAGCTAATACGCGGGGGTTTACCTTTCCAAAGGAATTTAGAGATGGAGGAGTCTAGAGATTTAAACCAGTCAGTTGACGGTTTGCTTGGGATCATTGCAAATAGGTAATTAATTCTTGGCAAAACCATCATTTTTATTGAAGCTACCCTTCCCATGAGTGATATGGGTAGAGACTTCCATCTGGTTAGATCATCTTCTATCGTCTTTGAAAGTGGGATGTGGTTTAATTTTGTTAAATCTGCGAGCCTAGGTGAGACATTAATACCTAAATACTTAATATTTTCAGATTGTAGTGGAGTGGAGGAGGAGGACTGAAAGGAGCAGTTAATCGGAAGAACAGTAGATTTTAACCAGTTTATTGAATAATCTGAGATTCTTGAGAAAGAGTTTATTAATCTAATTACCTCAGAGAGAGTGGTTTGTGAATGCTGGAGAAAAAGTAACACATCATCTGCGTAAAGACTAACTTTATGTTCTATATTCTTGCATTTAATGCCTTTAATCGCTATAGTCTGTCTAATAGCTGCTGCTAGTGGTTCAATAAAAATTGCAAAAAGTGAAGGGGAGAGAGGGCATCCCTGCCTGGTGCCCCTCTTAAGATGGAAGCTGGAGGATGTTTGGTCATTTGTCCTGACACATGCTGTTGGAGAATTATATAATATTTTTAACCAGTTTATGAAGGAGTTTCCAAAACCAAATTTGTGTAAGGTTGCAAATAAAAAATTCCAATTAACCCTATCAAAAGCCTTTTCTGCATCTAGAGACAATATTGTAATTTGAAGGTTTTTATTACATGAATAGTCTATCAGGTTAAGTAATCTGCGCGTATTTGTTGAGGAGTGCCTTCCTTTTATGAAACCAGTTTGGTCTGGATGGATTATGAGAGGGGTTACCTTCTCTATTCTTTTTGAGAGCGCTTTGCAGATTATTTTAATGTCAACATTAATAAGTGATATTGGACGGTAGCTGTTAGGCAGTACCGGATCTTTACCTGGTTTTAGTAAGAGACTAATGTTAGCAGAATTCATATTTGGCGGGAGTCTACCATTTTCCTTAGATTCCTGCAACATTATGTTGAATGTTGGTGCCAGAATTGTCCAGAATTCTTTATAGAATTCCGCTGGGAAGCCGTCTGGACCTGGAGCCTTTTTATTGGGCATACTGTTCAAGGCTTCCTGGAGTTCATCTGATGTCAGTGGAGAATCCAATGCCATCGCTTGGTTGTCCGATAATTTCGGAAGAGTTATATGATCAAGAAACTGGTCAACTTCTTCTTTAGACGGGTTCATCTGTGGTGAATAAAGAGATTCATAAAAGTCCCTGAAAGTATTGTTTATTCTTTCAGGATCATATACTGTGTCCCCAGTTGAGTTTTTAACAGCATATATAGTTGTTTTTTCTTTATTTATTTTTAACTGGTTAGCTAGGAATTTACCAGATTTGTTACCATATTCAAAGTTTTGCCAGCGGAGTCTTTGTGCTAAGAACTGAGTATTTTTATCAATAATTTCATTTAATTCTAGTTTTGCTTTACATATTTTCTTCAATATTTCCTTCTCTTGAGAGGATACATAAGCTACATAAGAGATTTGATTGTTTCTTCTAATTCCTGAATATATTTATTCTCTCTTTTCTTTTTATGTGATGAGAATGAGATTATTCTACCTCTCATCACAGCTTTGCCTGCTTCCCAGAGAACAGATGCTGAAGTTCCAGGCTGGTCGTTATAGTCTAGATATAAAGCCCATTCTTTCTTAAAATAATTAATAAAATCTTCATCTTTAAGCAATGATGTATTAAATCTCCAGTTTTTACTTGGTGGAGTGTCCTTCTTGTTTTTTAAAGTTAAAGATACAGGAGCATGGTCGCTGACAGCTATGGTGTGTATTTCTGTGTCTGAAATGTCACTCAGCAGTGAGCTGCTGACTAAAAAATAATCCAGTCGAGAGTGACTGTGATGAACTTTTGAAAAAAAAGTATATTCTCTACAGTTGGGGTGAAGAGATCGCCATGCATCGCAAAGTCCGTAGTCGCTCATGTACTGTTTAACTATATTAGTGGATTCCCAATTCCCAATTCCCAGCTGTGCTGAGCCTGTCCCTTTCTTTATTTAGTCCAAAGTTGAGGTCTCCACCAAGAATCAGTGCACAGTCTAGATGTTCAGAAAGTGCGGTAAAAAAAGTGTGGAAAAAGGAGGGGTCATCAACATTTGGACCATATATACTGGCAATACATAACTTTTTATTAAATATAGATAATTTAATGATTAGATATCTACCCTCTGGGTCTATAACTGTGTTGAGTACTGTAAATGTAACATTTTTATGTAATAAAATTGCTACCCCCCTTTGCCTAGAGTTATAGCAAGCTGCGAACACATTAGGGAACTCAGCTGTTTTAAGTTCATCTATAGCTGTGGCAGGTCTATGAGTCTCTTGTAATAAAACAACGTCTGCTTGTAGTCTTTTAAGTTGGTAGAATATTTTTAATCTCTTCTCTCTGGAGCCAGCTCCATTCACATTCCATGTGACAAGCCTTAGTGCACCCATGGATGTGTGTATGTAGCTAGTATTGCCTGCTGTGTGTGAAGCTTAGATGAATGAAATATGAGTGAGCGTGTGTGTGTGTGTGTGTGTGTGTGTGTGTGAATATGTCCTGTATGTCTGTGTGCGCTAAGAGTACGGTGTGGTAGTATTGACGCTGAGTGAACATATATTTGGTCGTGCCGTGCCGATGTGTAAAGATATAAAGTACTGTGTGTGTGTGTGTGTGTGTGTGTGTAAATAAGGCGGGTGATCAGTACAGTGAGAGAGGTTAGTATTAAGAAAGACAGCAGAAGAGGGAAAGAAGAAAACAGGAGGGGATGCATGAAAAATACTAAAAAAAAAGAATAAGAAACTTGACAGAAAGAAAAACATTTAGATAACCACATTTAAACGCTGTAGAGACTGACGGTATCGTGGTAACATATCAAATTCGATTACTGGAAGAAAAACGAAGAAATATAAGAAATAAAGCGGATTCTTATCTGGAATGGTGTTAGTAAAGCCAGGGAGTTCTACTGGAGTCGCGGTAGAGCTGGCCGTTCACGTAGAGACGATCCACGGCGATGACCGCTCGGGAGCCCTTCTGGATTAGAGAGCGTCGAATTGGAAACAGAATTTTGCGCCGTTCCAGGATCTCTTTGGGAAACTGGTCGTTTACGCTAAAGTCCGTTCCTTTTAGCTCCCTGCCGCGACTTTTCACCTGCTCTTTCTGTTTGAAGAATCCAAATTTGGCCACGATAGGACGCGGCCTCGGAGCTCCAGGTCTTTTCGCACCCAGCCGATGGACTCTTTCGAGGGTGATGTTTTCCACGGTGTCTTCCGGAAGCTTCAGATACGTTTTCATGAAGGTTTTAACCGTAGCTTCTGCGTTTTCTTCGGCAGATTCCGGGATACCGGAAAACACCAAGTTTTCTCTCATGCTGAAGATGAAGATGACTAATGACGGTCTCTTTTATTTTTTTATTTTCCTCGTTCAGATGGGTTACGTTATCAGTTAGAGACTTGACCGAGTCCCGCAGCAGTGCGTTTTCAGCAGCGAGTGTAGAAACCTGCTGCTGGCTGAATTCCAGTGATTCTTTCAGGGCCTGGAATTTACGGTGCAGAATCTCAACCAGGGACAACCTCGCGTCGAAGCTGGACAACCGCTTGTCGATTGAATCCAAGATGTCAGTAAAACTTTTCCCTGTCGGCGATGCCGTTTCAGGAGAGTCTGCCGGCCGAATTCTTTTAGAAGACGGCGTCTCGCTTTTAGCTGGGGAACCTACAATCTGTGCTTTCTTCATGACTATGCTATCGTGGCACAGGTCGATGTAACCCAGGAGAGTTTCTAAATCTTCCTCGTTGTCCTCGCTGTTCATTCAGTTTTTCCGCCAAGTCTCCGGCGTCTGACGTCACCTACAGCATTTCCGGTTCTCCTCCGGTCCATTATGCGAGATAATTAGCATTTTATCCGCGTGATGTCAATTCACTAGGTCACGTTATTTGAATAAACCCAAACTGCATATGAAAGAAATCAGCACTCGTAGTGGTCCATTTCTTTGTATTACTGTATTTTTAAAAAATCCCTTGATAAAATAGCATAAATAAATCATGGGTAGTGTAAACCAGTGATTAAATATAAACAATACAACGCATGTACTGACATGTTTACAGCCTACAAGTGACTCAGCCGAGGTTCATCATTCTAAATATGTCCAAGATAACAAGGGAAACACATCCTGATGGCTAGAGTTCGTCAGAGGATTAAAAAACGCTAACAATTTCCTTTTTGGCCTTTACTGCGTTCTGTAGAAGCTCAGTGGTCCGCGCATATAGACAATTTTTTATAGCCAAACGAAACTACCTTCGGTATCATTTCGCGAACTGGCGCGTGCACGTTGTTGTCACGTGTTGGACGCTGTCGAATCAAAAGAATCTACGGTACTTTGATTGGATGTCGTGCCGAATGCGCGCATGCGCTCTGTCACACACACGCGCACAGACACATAAACAGAGATAGAGCGGTCCGTGTTAACATACTTTTTATCTTTGGGCTTTTTATGGGAAGTAGCAAGTCTTTACAAGTCAATAGGCGCAAGTCCAAGTGAAAGTCCGAGTTATTTATGTTAAAGTCCAAGTCGAGTTGCAAGTCTTTTTATATTTTGTGAAGTCGAGTCTAAAGTCATCAAATTCATGACTCGAGTCTGACTCGAGTCCAAGTCATATGACTCGAGTCCACACCTCTGGGTAACACCATTTAGAAAAACCATCTTAAGGGGCAGAAACCTGAGGCGCTGACTCTAGTGGGCACAAGCCAGAGGACAAATTTTTCCTGCAGAAACTCCAGCACTGAAACAATTCGGCAGTGGACTGGGTCTACCTGCTTCATCATGCACCAACTTTCAAATACATTCTATTTGAGGGGAGGCAGCCCTAGCACTTAGAATAGTCTTAATTACGCTGGCTGGAAGACCAGCTTGACTTAGTTGGTCCTGTTCAGGGACCGCCAAGGCGTCCAGACGCAGGGGCTGGAAGTCAGAGAGTAGTAAAGGCAAGCAAAGAGGTCCACCTCCGCTACATGAAATTTTCCCAGAATGTAAATCGCTCTGAGTGAGAGGAACCTGGTGCGCTAGCTATTTAGCGGCGCGAGCACAGTCCGCCCTGGCAATTAATATATGAGACTGCCATAGTGTTGTCCACCCGCACTAGGACATGGTAGTCTCAACTGCTGGAGGAAGTGCTTTAGGGCCTGAAATAGAGCCATGATTTTGAGGCAATTGATGTGCCGCACAAAATAATGGCCTCTCCAGCTCCCTTGGGCTGGACGGTCATCTAAGACCGCACCCCAGCCCATGAGGGAAACGTCTGTCGTTAGCATCTGCGACGACAAGACGAACTTAGAGTGGGACCCAGAGTCAGAAACCGGGGTCTGAACCACATAGAAAGGGTACGAAGCACCTGGCACGTAGCCCTTATTGGGGATTGGCCCTAGAGTAAAATTCCCTGGTTCTTAGCCACAACTGAAATGCTCTTATGTGCAGAAGGTCCAAAGGCGTCACCGTGGATACAGCTGCCATGAGAGCTAAGATCTCTGAAAGTGATGGTCACTTTCTGGTCTAGCTTGATTTCCTTGACAGTGTTGAGAATAAATTCGACACGAGAGGGAGACAGCTGTGCCCGCTTACGCTCAAATTCCATGTGACACCCAAAAATGTTGTCCTCTAAACATTAAAGAGCATGCTTTCATGGCATTGGATCTCAATCCTAGGAAACAAAGATTAGCTAGAACGACATGCTGATGTCGAAGCGCTAGCTACTGAGACTGGGCCAGCCAGTCATGTAATTCAATATGGATGCTCTGGAGTCGTAAGAGCCAGAACTACATCCATGTATTTTGTGTATGTGCGGGTGAAAAAGCTAGACCAAATGGAAGGACCCGATACTGGTAAGCTACGCCCCTGAAAGCGAACCTCAGGAACCTCCTGTGTTGTGGCAATATTTCTATTGATTCATTTTTAGATAGCGGTAAAGCCCGCAAAATCAAAAAAATTGGACGCAGCCCCCCGTTCCTCCCGCGCACTTTCCGGTTCCATGGAAGTGGAGACCACGCCATTGAAACGCGGAGGGTGATGTGAGAACTGAATCCTGTAGTTTCTCTGTACAGTGCTTAGTACCCAAGGAGATATACTTGGCAGTAGCTTCCACGCTGCCAGTTTCTCTGAAAGGGGCAAAGCTCAGCGGCTTGGTTAAACGGGGGGGATGTTAGATGTTCGGCATCCTGAAACACGGCAGGAAAAACCCGAAGAACTAACATTTTATTGGAGACTGGAGTTGCCCGAAACACCAGAGGTGGCGGAGCAAGAACACCAACCTCCTGGGGGTGCCAGGGAGAACACTTCATTCTTTAAAAGGAATTCTGCGTGCCTCTCCCCATTGGGGGGCCACCCCCCACGGTTCTGGGCACATGAACCTCAGGGCTTCTTTGTGAAGACAATATGCCAGTCTGACCTCTTTTGAGGCGGATTGCGTGACGCACCCCAATCTTGTCGAGGGGGTGCCCAGCTCAAAAACACTCTCCTTGTGTGTTTCACGCCTCGCAACAGTCAGACCCGGTCGAGACTGGGTGGCCGACAGTCCCGACTCTTGAGCAAGGCGGGGAAGGAATTTCCCGAAGGCTTGTTATATAACTTCGCCTCATGAACCTAGTGGCGACCGAGTTAACGACATCACCAAGTAGGCCGGGAGGCGAGATGGGGCATTGAGGAGGAATACACGATCCTTCTCCTTGATGCCCCTGAGATTCAACCACAAGTGGCTCTCCGCGGAGACCATAGCAGCCATAAAACGGCCGATAGCACGAGCCGTCTGCTTTGTTGCACGAAGAGACAAGTCTGTGGCCCGGCGTAAGTCCAATACGCCTTACCTTGCAGAGCCCCGCCAGTACTCAAGTCTCTCAGCAGGTCAGCCTGGTAGGCATGCAAAACTGCCATGGTGTGCAATGGAGCACCAACTTGACCTGCTGCCTGAAAAGCTTTTCCCTCCAGGGAAGATAAAAGTCTACACAGCTTGAAAGAAAGTAATAGCTTTTCAGGAAGGATGATGTCCCAGAAGAGAGATAGCCTGGAAGCGTCTCTTCTATCTGGGTGTCATCATATAACTCTGCGCTTCTACCCCAACTATATTTAAATAAATAAATAAGTTGATGGCAAGAAAACACGGGATGAATGCAGCTTACTTCAAGAAAGGGTTAACTCATATGGAGATTGCTAAGAAAAGGGGAGAGAGCGTCGTTGAGGCTCCGCCCCCGGCCACCCGACAGAACCTGCCGTCTATGTTTTTATTTATTTATTTTTAAGTGCTTAGAAGCTATTACCATCTCCGCGGAAGCAAGAAAGGATGTTTATCCTTGCCCATTCACAAGAAGCGCAGCGCGCGCTTGCGAGCGGACAGAGGTATTTCCCGATACGATGAGAACGCGAAAGAAAGGAGTTTTTAAATCCGTCTCTCACTGCTCTGCCGGATGCACGAGTTTAAGCCCCAGAAATGCGCGGCGGCTCGGAATGCGAGGCGCGCGCGTAGCACTTAATCGAAGCAGTAAAGTGTAGAGATCGCCCTCCGATATGGATTATACACACGGAGGGACATCTCGTTTAAACTCATTATCGGTGAGTTAAACACTTATTTTGCTGGTTAGACACGACACGCTCACAACTAGGTGAAGACAAGAATCTGAGGAATGTTTCCGGTTCACTCCTATTTATAACCTGCAGGTGCGTCCTATTAGATGACGTCACCTGATCAAGGTTATAAAAGCCAAAAATTTATGCTTCACAACCGGCAACATGACAAGATGTTCCCATAGCGTTTTCACGCAGCATCTTGTTCCCGCCTTTTCAGGAAACAGGGTTACAGCAAAGTAACCCGAGACGTTTTGGAACATGTTCAAAACCCTCCAAGACAATGGCCACTTCTCTGGAGATTTTTTGGATAAAAGCCTAATTCAATTCTGCCTCCTAAATCTTGTTCAGGTAACACTCTCTTTCTCTCTCTCTCTGTCTCTCTCTCTCTCTCTAACACACACACACACACACACACACAATGATTAAGAACAGAGGTCTCAAACTCCCAGGTGCGGTCCCCAAAATTTATGGTTAACACTAGAAGCGCCGAGCAGCGGTCATTTGACCGCAAGGGGGTAAAAAAAAAAAATAATACTTTACAATCGATCAAAATCCAGGACCCTCCTTTCATGACTTTTCCTAGTTCTGTGAGCTTAATCACCCTGTATGCTTACATTTTTAAAATCGCACCAGTAAAAGCCAGTATAAAGCTATTTTGCTCTTATTTACGTGAAATCGCTGACAGCTGCGTGGCGGCATGACGTTTCCTGTCTTTTCCAACCTGCGATTCTCATTTCGCTCAGCAGATGGCGCAAGGAATTGCGCATACTATCTATGCGTCATTCAGTGCGTATATGTAACTATCTCAGGTTTCATTCCATATATGCAGTTTATATATATATATATATATATATGCTTCCGTGAAATATCGACAATTCGCCATTAATTCTGGCGTTGATAATCAGCGATATTTTATAAGGACATTTAGGGGATTTAACGTTTTGAGAAAATTCATTAGTCTGTTCATTCTGTTAGAAGCTTTCGTGAAATTATCTCTAAAACAATATTGTTTTACATATTACATATGTAATGACCCCTCCTGAGGATATGAAGCCTCATTATTGAATTTGTATAAATCAGATCTACCACAGCAGATAATAAACTATGCTATGTCATAACCGAAGCAAACACCACGATTATGCCTCGTTTCGTTAAGTGTTGCTAGGCAACGGACCACGCGACAAATCTGCGGGAACGTGGTTCACTTTGCCGCGGTGTATTATAAACCTGCGGAATGTTTCACTGCTTATGCTCATGTAATAAAAGCGAGGGAAATGTGGAAGTGATGTGTGGCCACTGAGTGAGAACTAAATCAAAGATTTTGGTAACTACACTAAGTGTAACATCTGCATAGTGACACTAAACAGCTGAACAACTTCACTTTCCCATTTACCTCTGAGGAAAAAAAAAGCTGTATTTTGTTTGTTTATATTTAGAATGTTTATAAAAGTACACGAAGTAGGCGCGCACACACACACACACACACACACCTCCCCGGAGCCTTCGGTCAACATCTAATGACCGTAGATATGCAAATGAGTCAAGACGTAGCCTAACGTGGTGTCGTGTCGGATTTCAGCGGTCACGGAGAGGAAAGACCTTGAAGCAGTTGCAGCGTTTTTCAGTTACAACAAGCACAACGATTTCCGTTTACCTCTAAAAAAACGCTGTATTTTAGTTATTTGTATATGTTTAAAGTAACACCTTCCAACCACCTCATAGTCTATTGTTAGTTTTAATGATTTGGCAGAAACTAATTATCACTACATAAGTACCCCAACACCATTGATCATAAGTTTCAGCTGAAACTAATTCTATACATGCAACAGAAATGTAGATGCAGATTCTCTCTCTCTCTCTCTCTCTCTCTCTCTATATATATATATATATATATATATATATATATATATATATATATATAATTGGTCTGTATCCACACTCAGCGGTCACGGAGTGAATTTATATATTAATCTAATTTCTTATATATATATATATATATATATATATATATATATTTTTTTTTTTTTCAAATAAAATCGCTATTACTTGACCCTGAAGTTTAGTTTAGCACACAAAAAACTGAAAAGTCCTTTCTGGTAAATCAACTGCATATGTAGTTTATTTACAGCAATTAATTAAAAAATGAATATATATTGTACAGTACAAGGTAAACACGAGAAAGATTACAAAATGAAAAAAACAAACAGTGTCTTCTTTATAAACAGCTTATACTGTGCGTCGAGATGCTGAAATCCCTTGCATGTTGCCCCTCAATTTTGTGCTTCCATTTCAAGTGGAGAGATATTTGACCGACAGCTTAGAACAAAAGAACTGTAGGTGTGATCACAACCCCCTCCGACAACCGTGCCATCAATCACTGATCACCTCAGCAGAGGGACAGAGACATGAGGGACATCTAATACCGTATTGTGTAGTGTCCCTTTCTCAGCGGATTTTTCTGCTACCGCAGATCAGTTTATCAACTTGTAATATATTAATTTTAAGAATATATTAACATGTGCAGACATTTAGTTGAGGGGGCGCTGCCCTTCTTGCCCCTAAATAGATCCAGCCTCGATTACACACACACACACACACACACATACATACATACTTACATACATATATATATATATATATATATATATATATATATATCATGCATCTTTATACATTTGAAATCTGCATCTACAATATAGAATTAGTTTCAGCTGAAACTCATGATCAATGGTGTTGGGGTACTTACGTAGTGATAATTAGTTTCTGCCAAATCACTAAAACCAACAATAGACTATGAGAGGTGGTTGGAAGGTGTTACTCTGAATATAAACAAACAAAATACAGCTTTTTTTTCTCAGAGGTAAACGGAAAAGTGAAGTTGTTCAGCTGTTTAGTGTCACTATGTCATAAACAGTGAAACAACATGGACTCATCGCTGTGCTTGTTGTAACTGAAAAACGCTGCAACTGCTTCAAGGTCTTTCCTCTCCGTGACCGCTGAAATCCGACACGACACCACGTTAGGCTACGTCTGGACTCATTTGCATATCGACGGTGATTAGATGTTGACCGAAGGCTCCGGGGAGGTGTGTGTGTGTGTGTTTGGGTGTGGATGTGTGTGTGTGTGTGCGCGCCTACTTTGTGTACTTTTTATTCAGACTCTGTAGTACATTTTTCTCAGTTGAATATGAAAAAAGATACCGCTGATTATCAACGCGGGAATGAATGGCGCATTGTCCAAGTGCAAGTTTATCTTGGAGCTAAACTATTTGCTCTTGGTGAAAGCGCCATCTAGCGATCATTGTGTGTCAGCAACAGCTTCCCATTCAAAACAATAGGCGGTCAAATGACCGCTGAACCGCGTTATTGGTAGGTGACACTGGCGCGGCGCTTCTAGTGTTAAACCTGGCCCGCAGCCACACGGCCTTATAAAACACACTGCATGTGGCCAATGCGGAGCTGTTTGTGTGGTGTGCTGTGTATTTATGCATTCACACTCCTGGTCTTATGCAAAGTTTTGCCAGCTAGCTGAGAACTTCTTGCCCTTTGCAGGAATGCACACAGCACCGTACTGAACAGCATGAAAACTGCTGACACTCACCCATTTAACGAAAAACTAACATTTGTGATTTCTGAATCAAATTTTGGATAAAATAGACATCCAGGGAACACTGAAGAGTATAAATTAATATGCGCTGATAACAGAGAACCTGCTTTTTATTTGGAAGCCACAGAAATCATTAAACTTTTATGTACAGTGGAACCTCGGATTACGAGTAACACGGTGTGTACGAGTGTTCCGGAAGACGAGCAAAGATTTTTAATAAATTTTGACTTAAAAAACGAGCGTTGTCGTGGTTTACAAGCTCCGACTATCATGTATAACGCATGTGCTACTTGTTTTGACACCGAGCGTCACGTCATCACAGCCAACGGTTTTTTTCTCTCTGGCGCTGAAGGTATTTATCTCCCCTGCTGGGTTTTAGTGCTCGTCTCTTACTGGTATAATCAATCTGTGTTTGTGAGTGTGTTTTTCTTTCTCTTGCGCTGCAGAGTGTGTGTGTGTTATGTGTGTTACACACACGCACGCACACACACACACACGCTCTCTTTCTCTCTCGCCTTTACTGTGTGTCAGTGTTTGAGTGTGTGTGTTATGTGTGTGTGTGTTTTTCTTTCTTTTGCACTGCAAAATGTGTGTTTGTTATGTGTGTGTGCGCATAATTTGACACCGCGCCTGTTCAAACACAAACACACACACGCTCTCTTTCTCTCTCGCCTTTACTGTGTGTCAGTGTTTGAGTGTGTGTGTTATGTGTGTGTGTTTCTTTCTTTCTTTTTTTTATTATACTGAACATATAACACATAACAAAACAAACAAGCAAAAACCCACAAATAAATAAATAAAATAAAATAAAGGAAGGAATATGAAAATATTTAGATAAGGAAGCAATTTCAACATGTATACTGATATCTAATATTACAAGTGCATTCATATAACAGTGTATGTATTCATGTGTCTGTGAACATTAAGATCATGTGTGTATGCAAATGTCTGTACAGGTTCGCACACACACTCTCTCGTCGTTAGTGTGTGTCAGTTTTTGAGTGTGTGTGTTATGTGTGTGCGCGCATAATTTGACACCGTTGCCAGTTCACACACTCTCTCTCCTTTAATGTGTTTGTGTTTGTGTGTGTGTGTGTGTGTGTGAAACAGAGAGGGGGTGCTTCACTCCCACACAACCGGCACGGTGTCAAATTATGCTCGCGCACACACATAACACACACTCAGCAGCGGAGGAGAAAGAAAAACACACACACACACAGCACCTGTGCGCATAAATGGAAACACTTGGTAGGGATTTATTTTTACTTTTTTTAAGGTAACATGCAGGTTAATTTGTTTTATTTTTATTTTATATTTTGTGGTAATTATTTTTATGTATTTATTTTTTGGGGCTGTGCAATGAATAATTTTAATTTCCATTATTTCTTATGGGAAAATGTGCTTTGATTCACGAGTGTTTTGGAATACGAGCCCGCATCCGGAATGAATTATGCTCGTAATCCGAGGTTCCACTGTATTCAGTTTTGACTTTCTTCTGCAAAATCTCTTGTAAATGTTTAAAAACATACTATACTGCATCACCAGGTTCAGGTAGTTGTAAGGGATCCCCACTAGAGGGTTTCCCTGAAGGCACCTCGGTCAGGTGATGCGGGTGCTCACCTGAACTGAGGTAGCTCATTCTCTATAAATACTAGTTTAGTCTGGAATACTGGGTCGAGCATTGAAAGGTTGTTTGTATTTACTGTCATGTATGTGGGCACTTTGTTTAGTATTTTGGTTTTGTTTATGTTTTGGTTTGTTTTATATTGTATTTCTTTATTTAGGTTGGAACATAATTAATAATTCAATTCAATTTTATTTATATAGCGCTTTTAACAATGGTCATTGTCTCAAAGCAGCTTCACAAAAATATAGAAATAAAGAAATTCATAAAAATATAATAATTAATAAAAAAAAAAAAAAAAATATATATATATATATATATATATATATATATATATATATATATATATATATAATAATAATAATAATAATAATAATAATAAATTGTGTATGTGTGAGAAAAATGTGTCTGGATAATAATGAGATCAATGAATGAAATTTCTCTGATGAGCAAGCCAAGGGTGACGGCGACAGTGGCAAGGAAAAACTCCCTGAGATGGCAATAGGAAGAATCCTTGAGAGGAACCAGACTTAACTGGGAACCCATTATCATTTAGGTGATAACAGATAGAGATGATATAACACCATGTGTGTTATGCAGCTGACAGTACAATATAACAGAAATTCTTTAAATTAACATGAAGTCCAGTTCAACATAGGGATGAGTCAGTAGGTGCAGAGGGCAAATGGGATCTGGATTACTGGGAGCACAGGAGCAGAATGTGTAGCTCCAACCATAATAAGGCAGAATTAAGCTGGAGCTGGTCCTTCTCTGTTTGCCTCAGGATCCTCGCAGGGTTGGCCTTTGTCTACTGAAGCTGGTACAATGTCCAGATGCCTCGGGATGGGTAGAAAAGTACAGAACAGATGGAGAGAATTAGCGTAGTTGCCATTCAGGATAGATGTACTGAAGTATGAAGTTATGGGATGAGTTACGGGTATGCCAGATTAAAGAGATGCGTCTTGAGTCTACTTTTAAACTGTGAAACTGTGTCTGAGCCCCGAACACTGTCTGGAAGGCTATTCCAAAGTTTTGGAGCTAAATATGAAAAAGCCCAATCCCCTTTTGTAGATTTTGAAATTCTGGAAATTACAAGAAGTCCAGAGTTTTGTGATCTTAAGAAGTAGGGTGGATTATAGCGTATCAGAAGACTGGTTAGGTATGTGGGAGCTAAACCATTTAAAGCCTTGTATGTAAGTAATACTATTTTGTAATTAATTCTAAACTGAACAGGTAGCCAGTGCAGGGATGATAATATTGGGGTTATATGATCATATTTTCTGGATCTAGTGAGAACCCTGGCGGCTGCATTTTAGACTAAATGAAGCTTGTTTATTAAGGATGCAGGACAACCACCTAGTAATGCATTACAATAGTCCAGTCTGGAGGTCATGAATGCATGAACTAGCTTTTCTGCATCAGATACGGATAAGATGCTCCTAAGTTTGGCGATATTTCTAAGATGGAAAAAGGCTGTTTTTGTGATATTGGAAATATGATTTTCAAAGGACAAAGTTACTGTCTAATATTACGCCCAGGTCTTTTACTGTTGAGCTAGTAGTAACAGTACATCCTTCTAAACGCAGGCTGAATTGTGAAAGCTATTGTGTGCTGGTTTTTGGGCCGATGAGTAATATCTCTGTCTTGTCTGAGTTTAGTAAAAGAAAGTTATTGGTCATCCAATCTTTTATGTTCTGGACACACTCGGTTAATCTAGACAACTTGGGTATTTCATCTGGTTTTGTTGAGATATATAATTGGGTATCATCAGCATAACAATGGAAACTAATCCCATGTCTTCTAATGATGTTACCCAAGGAAAGCATGTATATTGAGAACAGCAGAGGTCCTAAAACTGACCCTTGTGGGACCCCATATTTCACTGGCATTACACCAGACAGTTCTCCATTTAGATCTACAAAATGGTATCGATCAGACAGGTATGATATAAACCATTTTAATGCCTGTCCCTAAATACCTATGTGATTTTGTAAGCGATCTATGAGAATATTATAATCTATAGAGTCGAATGCAGCACTAAGATCAAGCAAGACTAGTATTGAGATGCAGCCTTGGTCCAAAGCGAAAAACAAGTCGTTTGCAATCTTAACTAGTGCAGTTTCTGTACTATGATGGGGCCTGAAACCTGACTGAAATTCTTCAAGGATGTTGTTTTCCTGCAAAAATATATTTTTGATATAAAGGGGAGGTTTGAAATCGGTCTATAATTTATTTCATTTACGTCCAAATTAGATTTTTTAAGAAGCGGTTTAATAACCGCCAACTTGAAAGGTTTAGAGACATGACCTAGATATAATGAAGAATTAATAATGTTTAAAAGTGGCTCTCCAACCATATGCATCACTTCTTTCAAAAATCTGGTTGGGATTGGGTCTAACAGGCACGTTGTTGAATTGGTGATAAGTTTATAAAGCTCTTCCTGTCCTACACCTGTAAAGCACTGAAACACTAAATGTGAAACTTTAGGCTGAACTAGATCATGAGATGCTATTAGAGGTTGAACATCCGTTATTTTCTTCCTTATGCTATCGATTTTTTTCATTAAAGAAGTGCATAAATAAGAACTTGGGATTGTACTAAATAAGAACTTGGGATTGTTTTGGTTTCTTGCTATCAGTTGGCTATGATGCTCAGTCCTAGCAGTTTTTAGAGCCTGTCTATAGCTGCACATACTGTCTTTAAACGCAATTCGAAAAACTTCTAATTTAGTTTTTCTCTATTTTCGCTCGAGGTTACGGGTTGCTCTCTTTAGGGCGCGAGTATGACTATTGTACCAAGGAGCAAGTGTTTTATCTCTGACTTTTTTTAATCTGATGGGAGCAACAGTGTCTAATGTACTGGTAAAAATAGTACCCATGCTGCTAGTCACTTCATCTAGATCGTCTGCATTTAGGGGTCTAATAAGTAATTGGGACAGATCCGGCAGATTACTTGTGAATCTGTCTTTAGTAGTCGGATTCATATTTCTAACAAATCGATAACGTGGGGAGACACAGCTAATCTGTTCTACGGGTAGAGTATATATCAGGAGGTGATAATCTGTGATATCATCACTTTGAGGTGAAATCTCTATATTAGAGACATCTATACCATGAGATATAATTAAATCTAGCATATGAATACAGCGGTAAGTTGATCCATTTATATTTTGTTTAACCCCAAAGGAATTTAGTAAGTCCATAAATGCGAGGGCCAAAGTGTCGTTAGCATCATCTACATGAATGTTAAAGTCTCCTACTATCAACACTTTGTCAAAGTTAACCAATAGGTCTGATAGCAGATGTCCAAATTCTTTAAGAAAATCGACATATGGCCCTGGGGGTCTGTACAGGGTGGCCATAGTAAAATATAGCGTGGGTTTATTATGTATTTCATTAAGTGCAACATTAATGATAAGCACTTCAAATGAGTTTAACCTGGGCCTTATTTTCTGAGTAACAGTGAGTACATCATTGTAGATAATGGTGACACCACCACCGCGACCAGTTAGACGGGGCTCGTGCTTATAAAAATATCCTGACGGAGTAGACTCATTCAGACCACTATATTCATTTGGTTTAAGCCAGGTTTCGGTGAAGCAGAGTGCGTCAAGGCAATAATCTGATATCATTTAATTAACAATAAGTGCTTTAGGCGCAAGGGATCTAATGTTGAGAAGTCCAAACTTTAGAGGTAAATTTCGATTACTTATTTGGCCTTTTTCTGGTTTAATGGTTACCAGATTGTTTCGGCTGGATTTTACGAATGTATTCTTTTTTCCTCACTATTCGAGGAACAGACACAGTTTCTATAGGACAAGCTATGTGTGTGCGTCTATTACTATGGCGAGTTGTATTGTGCCTGATATCTAAAGAATCAGGTATGACTTACCGCCAGTCATATGGTTCGTAATGTCCTGGAGATGTTGTCTGAAAGGACCGCTGCTCCAGCTCTGCTAGGGTGCAGGCCATCTGTGTGGTAGAGCCTAGAACGCTCCCAGAAAACATTCCAGTTATCAACAAAGGGTAATCTCTGTCGTTGACACCAAGATTGTAACCATTCATTAAAGGCAAATAATCTACTGAACCTCTCGATTCCTCACTGAAATGTGGAAAGTGGTCCAGATACGACGATCTTTGTCGTGGGTAATGTGCTGCGGACCTTCTCGACCAGGCTCCTGAAGTCCTTCTTTAGGATCTCCGTCTGCCTCAGCCTGGTGTCGTTTGTACCAGCATGAAGAACCACAGCTTGAATGTTCTTCTTCAGGGCCGCAGGCACTTGTGCAGCAACATCAAGAACATGAGCACCAGGTAAACAGCGTGTGTACGCCTTATTTTTAGCCGTGGTAGCACGCACGTGAGCGAAGCGGTTTCGGGTCGAGATTTCGAGTACGGGTGGTGGCGGAGGAGGAGAGGTCTTCACCCGGGGCTTGGCGCGCGTCTTCCGCTGCTGCATTATCCAGGCCTCGTGGTATCCCGGCGCCGGGGTGAAGGAAAGCTGGGCAGGCCGCGTCCTCATGGCGTTGGACCTGGGCAGAGAAACACGCGGGGTAGAGGTTGTAGGAGAATTCTCACGCCGAGAATTTACCTGGGACAGGTGAGCGTCGGTCCACGATGATTCCAGCGTGGCTTTCCGCTGCTGTAGCCGGGCCAGCTTCACCTGTAGGTCGCAGATCAGCTTCACCTTGGCCTCCAGCTCCAAGTCCATCGAGTGCAGCTACAATGTCTTCTCACCTGCACACAGGGGCAGAGACACAACCAACATGGTGTATAGAAACGGAGATAACCGGTGTGAAAGAGCGTAAACAAACTTGTGGTAGCCGGGTTAACAGGCTAGCGATGCTAATGCCGGTTAAAAGCGGTGTGCTGCAAAACAATTAAAACTTAATGATATAACAGGCGTTTCGAGTGAATATATTATAAGATACCATAAAATACTTATCTGTTATATGTTCACTCTTTGTAAGGGGACGAAAAAGTTGAAAAATTAGTCAGTCTAGCGGAGCTCGGAAAAAATCAGCGTCTCTGGTTGTGTGTGTGTGAACCACGAGGCAAGTCCCAAGGCACTACTTGTGTGAATATGTAGATCTTTTGTGTTCAAGTGTGTGTGGAGCTAATACAGTCATATGTAGTCTTGTATGTTTCTCCAGGTGTTGTAAGTACTCTGTGTCTCTTGTCGCTGTGTCTCTCATTTCTGAGTCTCTAGACCCGGTGTCTCTAGTTTATGTGTCTTTCGTTTCTGTGTCTCTTGTCGCTGTGTCTCTCATTTTTGAGTCTCTAGACTCAGTGTCTCTATTCTATGTGTCTCACATTTCTGTGTCTCTAGTTCTAGTGTCTCTAGTCTGCATCTCATCTCTGAGTCCCTTGGTGTCACTAGTCTTTCTGTGTCCCTAGGATCTCTGTGTCTCTCGTACCTCTGGGTCTTCGATCTTGTTCGTGTTCCATTTCAGCTCCAGACTTAGTTTGTATTTAATGTCATAGAGCCTGTGTTTCGTCATAGAGCCTATGTACTGTATGTAATGTCATAGAGCCTATGTACTGTATGAAATGTTCTAGAGCCTGTGTTTCATCATAGAGCCTATGTACTGTATGTAATGTTATAGAGCTTATGTACTAAGAGGAATGTCATTAAGTCTGTGTTTAGCCATAGTGCTTATCTTCTGTGTAACAGGTATTAGAGCCTGTGTTTTGTTCTTAAGCCTGTGTTTTGCCATAGTGCTTATATTGTGTGTAACAGGTATTAGAGCCTGTGTTTTGTCTTTTAGCCTGTGTTTCGCCATAGTGCTTATATCCTGTGTAACAGGTATTGTGTTTTATTAGGTATATTATGTTTCGCCATCAAGCTAATGTCCTATGTGTCTCGCCATAGTGCCTTGGTGTTGTCTTATGCCGGTTATGATAATCTTAATGTGTTCATTTTGTTTCTTTACGTTTCCTGTGTTATGTTATTATATTATTAAAAGATTCTGTTGGTTAAAACGTCCCTCTGCGCCTATGCCTGCCGTTTATGCCCCCGGCAGTACCACACATTTGTGACAGTAGTGTTACCTTTATTATATTCTAGTAAGTTTTAAATTAACAGGGTCAACAGAGAAAGCTGGATTGAGTGCCCACGTTTCTCGTGTCGTCTGTGCATTGCACGTTTGGCGATGGGCACGCAATGCTCCACAGACAGGAAGAAGATGTACGTTTTTGAAGTTTGAGTCATGTAATAGAATAAAAAATGCCTTAAAATATGATTATTCATAGGCTAGCTTTCTAACTTCAGGTGAAATAAAATTTTTCCTGTAATGTACATTTTTGCAGGAGGAACTGAATGAAATGGTGCGGACATGGAATACCCACAAGATCAAACCTAGACCAGGCCAACATGTGCACGGAGGTCGTCCAGTCCTCATATGGGACTGTATACAGTTGTATGATGCAGAGGGCAAGCTCAAAACAGTGGACCTTGAGGAGGTGGATGTGTGCAAGGGAGAGTGCACACCCAAGAGTCAGCTCCCTTGTGATGAGACAGTTTTCGATGTCTGTGTCTAACTAATGCAGGAGAATGGATGGGATGATCCGACAGATGCTTTTGAAGCTGCAGAGCTATACACCTCTCTAAGAACACTGATACTTAAAAATATATAAAGATGGGCTGTAGTTGTCCACATTTATCAGTTGCTCTGCTGTGTACTCATTATTACATGGTGTTACTGGTTTCTTTCTCCTGATACATTTATAAATAATAAAGTAGACTTAAATAACTTAATATGGTTATAAAATTATTTTGTACATAATATGTGCAGTACATATGTACATAAAGAAACATATAAAAACTTAATATTTAAAGAAGTAAAACTTAGAAATAAGTTGGTCAATTATATTCATTATATTCACAGTATAACAAAACTTTTTTGTTGCAGTTTCAACTTTTGGTTTGTTTGAAAGAAAAATATGTGCTGTGTATAAACACCATCAAAAAGTCAGATTAGAAGGTCAAGCTAAATGTAAATGCCTGTAAAATTATCTCTAAAACAAACAAGGGCAAATGAGAGTGCGCAAGAGCTGAACATGAGCTACACAATGTCCATAATCCATATGTTGCTTTCCAAGACAGTACACATCTCTAACAGCAACCTGAACCAGCACCATTTTCCGCTGTATTATCAGTAAGTAATCTTTTTACAATCAAGGATTGTTTAAGCACTGCTGGATCAAAGAATTATTTTATTATTTCATTTAGGCAGTTGCCATGATGTATGGTTACTATCTTCAGCAGTCTAGATGTGGAGAGTGGCTGTTGTGGAAGTGCTTCACTGGAAACATGTGACAAAAAGGGGGTTGGCTGTTGTAAAAGTCCTTCACCAGCTTCACTGGACAGATGTGACATGGAGGGTGGCTGTTGTTGCAGCATGACATCAAAATCATATGGCTCTGTGTCATTGTTGTCACTTGTAATTCAATTATCACCTGGACCGAATGTAACTTCCTGGTCAGACAGATCAGATGTGAGGTCAATGTTTGGAATAATGAGCTGCATTTTATCTGTTGCACCGTAGAAGTGATCGGTGATGTACAAGTATAAATAATAAAAAAGTATTAAAACTAATAATAAGAGGCTGTCTAGTTTACCACCTTCCATGACAACATTTTGCTTATATAGCAGGAGGTTATGCAAGGGCTGGACTGGGACAAAAAATTGGCCCGGGCATTTTGACTAGAGACCGGCCCATTAGGTATAATTGTTTTCATTGAAAGGCTTTATGGCTTTGCCAAACGCTGTTCTGACAGCGATGTACACTGTCCTGTTGGTATATATGTATCAATCTAATAAACTTAAACCTACACCATCCTCCCTATTCTGGTATTCTAAACAGTACTTAGCGGAAAACAAAAGACGGCTTGGTCGAGTTAACCTCCTGAACTATCTACAACACATGGTGGAACCCTGAAATTAAGACAGAGAAGACTAGAGGTGAGACATGATCATTAATGAGTATTAAAATTAATAAATTACAGATTGAGTGATATTTTTATAAACTATTTATTTACCACATCAACAAACAGCATGGCAGCACAAAATATTTTTTTAAACATGGCAACCTTTAAAAAGTGAAAGGAGACAGAGAAAGAAAGTTGAGAAAGAATAACACTTAATTGAATTTTTGATGCCATTTTACACACAGTACATGGCACAAGAACTGACAACACAACAAAACACAGAGGTCACGATCGCTGGAGTGTCATCCAGAGACCTGAGCTGCCACAACCAGCTAGATCGTAACACAAATGCACAGAAATCAATTATTTTTCTACAATAATTAAATAGATTTAACATAATTTCAGACTGCACATGGATGGTAAGCTTACTGGGCTTACAGAGACTTAATATTTTTAGACTTAATACTATAAACGATAATGGATTTCTCTACATTTAACATCAAATGACCACTTTGGTTGTAAGATTCAGATAATTATTTAAAAGCTAGACATTTAAAATGAGAATAAGAAAGAGAAGTATTTCTTTGTGCCCCCCTTTCCTTGTTAATGCCCTACCTGGCCCCATGGCAAAACTTTGCTAGACCCGCCGCTGCACAGTTACCAGCTGTCAGCTATGTAGAAAAGGATTCTGGTGCTATTTGTCTCTCAGAAACAGTTCATAACTTCCCTTCAACTCATTCATGTCACCTAAAAGACCTGTTTTTTTTCTAAACCTGTTTCTCCATCACCTGTTCAACTCTGATGATTCAATAAGGACATCTCCTGGTTTCACCTTTATGTTTCTCTCTTACATATTTAAACCGATCATGACTAGCAGCTTTTATGGCTGTGGCTCCAGCAAACAGCTGATAAACCGATCAGCTGATCAACAGGAGAAGGAGGGGGAGAGAATAAGAGAAGCCGAGGCTGCTGCGCAGAATAAAGACACAGGATAACTCCAGCTTTGTGGGTTTTTTTTTATTTTTTTATTTTTTTTCTAGCTGAAATACAGGACAAATCGCGTTCCTTTTCACCTCAATACGTAACGCGTAATATTTTCTCTGAATACGGGACGATTACGTTTTTTACGTTGGGCAACCCATACTAACTAACCTTATCAATAATTCACTCTCAGTAACATCATAGCACCAGCATAGAAACTTTGTCATCATGCTAACTAGTACACAGTAGGAGTTATTGTAACTGACCGTAAAAAGTTAGCAAGCACAACGAAAATAAGCTACACCTACTTGGTTTATAAGTTTTTTTCATGGTTTTACTTGGTTTTACTTAGGCTACCTCAAGTTCAGTTCTGCCACTTGGACCGGCGGCCGCGTCGGGTCTCTCCTCCTCCTGCCTCCCCTTTCCCTCTTCAACCTGCGGCTGCTGGCCTCCATCACTTGCTAATTATACTGAAGTGAAAGCTCCACTATAGCCACCAAACAACTGTGATATTTTAGCACATTTGGCAGCATCTGCCTGAAGGGCTAGTTTCTTTTTGGTGATATGTTTTTCGTCTCCTCCTGCTCCTTTGCGTTTTTTGTTCTCTATTTTTGTTCAGCAATGATATGTGATTGCTGAGCCGTTGCAAGGGGGAGGGTGCATCTGACCTCCTCGGCTGTAATTGGTCCAGCCCAGAGTCGATCATGACCTTTAATAGTTTATAACGTTACAAAAAAAAAAAAAACACCGGCGGCCGGCCCACAAAAGACGAAAATCACCATCGGCCCACCGATATGCCCTATGGCCAGTCCAGCCATGGGTTATGCTGTTTCTGAAACTTTTCACCACTCTTTTGACCAACATCATCATCTTTCTCTATATCATCAGCATCCAGCTGTAGATTATCTTGATCGTCATCATCGTTTAACTTTACTACCTCATCATTGTCTTCTGTTTCATCTCTGTTACTATTACTTTGTAACTGCTCCTTGGGAAAAGTAGCAATATAGAAATGTAGCCTGGCCATGCAGAGAGTATCATAAATTAATCCAATGGTTACATCCTCCGTGACTGGATTTTGTTTATAAGCCCACACTTCAAAGTTGAAATCTGTTTCATGCCCTTTGGTTGACATTCCATTTGGGAAGAAGAGTTTCTTTCCTTTTTGTAGGACAGTATCCATGCCACAAAAAGTTTAAAAAAAAAAAAAAAAAAAATCAAAAAGTTGTGTTTGATTTTTGCAGTTTAAATACTTGCAGAAGTTTATCGATGCCAGCCGATCACCATATGAGGAAATGTATTTAGCCAGATCCCTGTCTTCCATAAGAGGGATGACATCTTTGTCAATCTGTTAAATAAGTTAAACAATATTAATAAATAGTTTTTGTTTCTTAAAATTTAACATGAATAACTCACTGGACCAGGGGGTAAAATAGAAAATATTATGTGTGGCATAGATCAAAACTTTATCCAAACCCTTAATTTCCTCTTAAAAAGCCTGTAAGAAATGTTCCCACTTTAGGACGAATAAAAGGATATCTTATTTCTTATCTTACTAGTTTAGTTTTTTATGTGTAAAGGAGTAAAGTGGTTTGTTGATATTTTATCTTGAGTATGATTAACATATGCACGATATACTCAGAATAACTAGTGCTGCTCAATTAATCACAAAAAATAATTGTTAATTGAATAAAATTAAAATATGGACCTGGGCAATTATGTAATTGCAAACAGCTACAATTCATTACAGGTAATATCCACATGGTCAGGAATTTATGTTGAGTTTGTCAATAACTTTAACTCTGTTAAAAAAAAATTATACTTTTGAGGTGATGAATAAATATATGCACACATCCCCTTAATGAGATATTTTGTCAAATGATTTTCTGTTAGCCTAGATAAATACATTTGATTATACCATTGGATTTAATAGTTACATATCGCAGTTTAAATTGCAATCGCAATGTGATTTTTCTTTTAATCAAATCATACAGTCCTAAAACTGACAGTACATTCCTTACATGCACTAATGTCTCTAAGCTACACTAAGCTCAAAATTTATCTTTGTAATGTTATTTGTACTGCCAAGTGCTATATAATGAGTCCATCCTGTTAAACCAAACATTTATTTCACATATTAGTACCTTTTCCTCCTCCAGACAGATGATTACATCTTTAGTGACATTGCGTTGACGTAAAAAAAATCAGAGACCGTGATGACTATACATTGGCAGTGCTGTGAAGAACAAATACTGTAATCAATATCCAACATCTGAAAGAGTTGCTTTTGTAAAGTTAGCACAACATAATAATGATTAAATATGGCTTGATTTGTTCTTATAAAATCATTCACTATTACTAGTCCTATATAAACATTATCTGGCAGGATATGGAGAGCTACTAGAGGCTATGGCTTTTATTATTGAGAAGCTTTGTACCGCGGTAAATTGATGATGAATGTCCTTTTAGAAAAAAAACAAAAAGCTTGAAGTAAATTGTATAAAACAGATCTGCTTTTATCCTCTTCTATAAAGATATCTTTACAAAGCGTTCATCATATCATAGGTTTAATTTAGTTTTATAAACCAGTTCTGCTTGCATTGAAATAACACAAATCTATAAATCTTCTTGATATTTAATACCATGTACAGTTTGCAACGACATCCTCACTAGTACATATGAACATACATAATTATACAATGAGATAACTGATTTGAAAAATAACTTGAGGTGCACTTTTGGCATGCCACATTAAGTCCAAGAATGTCTCCGAGCACAGAATGGGTGATCAAGTGGGTTAGCGTGAGAGGAAAAATTAGGGACCACGTAAAAAAAATTAAACAGTACCTAAAGCACGCCGGGCAATGCTTAAACAATGTAAGAAACAAAGATAATCAGACCAATCAAAATAATTGATTTATCAGTCCAAATCAATAGAGAAGGCAAGTAAAAAGCACTGTTTACGGCATGCTGTGTGTGTGCGTGCGTGCGTGTGTGCATCTGTGCGCGCTGTCCATGGTTCAATTTTAACCTTGTGCAAAAACGAGTATCCTTCCTTGATAGAAAAGGCTTGAGTTAAGGGGTTTTTTTTCACCCGAATTTTTTTTGTTTTTTTCTCAAAACTTTCAAGTTTTTTTCTTGGAAATTTTAAGTTTTTTTTTCTCAAAACGTTCGAGTTTTCATTTCAAAACTTTCGAGTGTACATCTAGAAACATATCCTTGACATCCTTGACTTTTTCTAGATCTGTGAGCTTAATCACCCAGCATGCTTATATTTTCAAAATTGCACCAGTAAAAGCAAGTATAAAGCTATTTTGTTCTTATTTACATAAAATTGCTGACAGCTGCGCGCCGGTCATGCTGTTTCCTGCCTTTTCCAACCTGCGATTCTCATTTCTCTCAGCAGATGGCACAAGGGATCGCGCATACTAGCTATGCGTCATTCAGTGTGTATGATGTAACATTCCATATATGCAGTTTCCGTGAAATATCGACAATTCGCCATTCATTCCCACGTTGATAATCAGCGATATTTTATAAGGAGATTTAAGGATTTAGCTCTACTTAATTTTTTTACATTTTGAGAAAATGTATTAGTTCGTTCATTCTATTTGAAGCTTCTGAACTTCTCGGATGTTTTTGTAGTGTGACAGTGCTTTAGATGGAGCAGGAGCAGCGATTTAGTTCTGAACTTGCTTCCATGAAATTATCGCTAAAACAATGTAATGACACCTCCTGAGGATATAAAGCTTTATTATTGTGTTTGAATGAATTAGATCTACCACAGCAGATAATGAACTATGCTATGTCATAACTGAAACAAACACCACGATTATGCCTCGTTTCGTTCAGTATTGCTAGGTAACGGACCACGCGCCTAATCGGGAATGTGGAAATGTGGAAGTGATGCGTGGCCACTGAATAAAAACTAAACCAAATATTTGGGTAACTACATGGGGTGTAACATTTGCATAGTGACAATAAACAGCTGAACAACTTCACTTTTCCATTTACCTCTGATAAAAAAAGTACTTTTCAAATAAGATCACCATTACCTGACCCTAGTTTAGGGTGCATATGTAGTTTATTTACAGTAATTCATACAAAAATGAACAACAAAAAAAAAAAACAGTGTGTAATTTATAAACAGCTTAGTATACTGTGCGTCAAGATGCTGAAATTCCTTGCATGTTGCCCCTCCAGCTCGCAATTCCAGAATAAATCTCTTCCTGCCTATGGTCACATTCATGCACTGTTTCAAATTCAAATTTTATTTGTCTCATACACAGTAGGTCATAGCAGACAACTGCTCATGACCTAAGAATAAAAGAATATGAATAGGAAATAAATATATAAAAATAAAATAAAGGGTAAGTTTAACTAGGGAAGAATAAGCTTCTCCTCAGTCTCTCTGTGTTGGCCTTCAGGGAGCGGAATCGCTTTCCTGACCTCAACAGAGAGAACAGTCCATTGCTGGGATGGCTGAGGTCCTTCACGATCTTCCTGGCCTTGGTCCAGCACCGCTTGCTGTAGATTGAGTGCAGGTCAGGGAGCTCTGTGCGGATGGTGCGCTCAGCTGATTGCACAACTCTCTGTAGAGCTCGTCTGTCCTGCCTGGTGCTGTTCCCGAACCAGGTTGAGATGTTTCTCGTCAGAATTCCCGTCAGGAAGTCTTTCAAGCATCTAAGGTGGTAGAGACGCTGTTGGGCCTTTTTCAACGGTGTTGATGTGACAGGACCATGACAGGTCCTGTGTGATGTGAACACCGAGGTATTTGAAGCTGTCCACTCTCTCCACTGGGTTCTCGTTGATGACGGGGGTCTGGTAGTTCCTCTCCCGCTTGGTGCTGAAGTCCACTATCAACTCCTTTGTCTTACTGACGTTTAGAAGGAGGTTGTTCCTCTGGCACCAGTTTTCCAGATTCCTAATCTCCTTCAGGTAGGCCGTCTCGTTGTTATCAGAGATCAGGCCCACCACGACAGTGTCGTCAGCAAACTTAATGATGGTGGTGGAGCTGGTAGTGGCCACACAGTCATATGTGTACAAAGAGTACAGCAGAGGGCTCAGAACACAACCCTGGGGGGCTCCAGTGCTGAGAGTGATGGAGGCTGAGACGTGTCCGCCCATCCTTACTGCCTGTGGTCTGCCAGTTAGGAAGTTGGAGATCCACTGACACATAGATGAGCTGAGTCCCAGGTGCTCCAGCTTGGTGGCGAGTGTGGAGGGAATTATGGTATTAAATGCAGAGCTGTAGTCGATGAAGAGCATTTTAACATAATTCCCCCTTCTGGTGTCCAAGTGAGTAAGTGATGTGTGGAGGAGATGAGAGATGGCATCGTCTGTTGAACGATTTGGACGGTTAGCGAACTGTAGGGGCTCCAGTGTGTCGGGTAGTGAAGAAATGATGAAGTCTCTGACCAGGCGTTTAAAGCACTTCAGGACGTTCTACTGCGTCAGCTGATGTTGGTCATTCAGCCCCGCTTGTGTTTGTGCGTTATTATAAGAATGAAATGCAGTAGGCTGTTATGATCTGTAACGGATTCGACCCATGTTGCACGGGCGGCACCATAAAGCACGGACACGAGGCGAGGTCTTACGGAAAAAGGGTAATTTATTTAGGTAAAATAGGGAAGGAAAGTGTTGAAGGAGGAAGAATGGAAAGAATGGGATAAAGGTTGTGCATGTGCAGTTCCGGGGGCTGTGCCACACTGGCATGCGGGCACACAGCTGACAATAAGTGTTGGTGCGCGGAGTGGCAAAACTGAGCACGCGGAGGCAGCGCTTCTCCCGCTGTCGATGGCCGGCGCGAGTCCTCGCTGACGTAAAAACTTAACACAAACGTGGGGGCGGGCACGGTGCGGGAGTGAAGATGCCGCGGGAGCTCGCGCAGCTCTTTCTCGCGCTGTCCTCAGCGCGGAGATCAAAGGGCGGAATTCTAGTGTCCTTGTTTAAAGTCCCTGAGAGGGCGCGTCACATCGCCCTACTGACATGCTTCTTTCATTTTCTCCATCACATCACGTACTTCCCAGACCTCGGACAAAACTCTGCGCCTTGCTTTTATAATGCGGAGCAAGCCCGAGATCATATTAATGTAAATTATCGCCAGCCGGCACGAATAGGCGGCCCTGTCCCTTTGCTGCCTATTCAGGGAGCCTACGGAGTGAGCGAGTAGCGATAGTAGATTTGGGCGCACGCCTATCACAGACGCAAGCCGTGGCAGATCATCATAATTGTCTTCAACTTGTATTTTATAAGGTTTTCCCAGCGGAGGTACAGCGCAACAAGGGTCATTATTTACTATTAAACATTAAACGAATTTACAAAACTTTATATTAAGCGCTGATTCTACGTAGGAAAGTAAAGAAGAGGATCCTGATGCTCAACATTCCGGAGACCAAACCCCATTTAAATTAAATTAACAAATATTGCAAGTAAATAACAATAGCCCACGTTTAAAAAAGCATTTTTATTTAGATTATAAAAAATAATCCTGCATCTATTTTAGGTGTTCCAGCTGCCACTGTTCTAGAATTCAAATTAAATCAAATCTTATTAGGATCAAATTTAAGCACAATAAATGTTAACACAGTGTGCCTTTAGATTTTATCACTTGTGATTAGAAAAGAAGCATGTAGGGTTTTGTGTCATCTTATTTTTTGTGTTATTTAAATTTATAGTAGATTTATTAACTGAAATAAATGACCATAAAATTAAAACAGTGTTAGGACGTTCTACTGCGTCAGCAGATGTCGGTCTTTCAGCCGCGCTTGTGTTTTTGCGTTATTAAGGGGTTATTTGTAAGGGGTTCTATCCATTTACTTACATCTGAACTGAGTCGTTTGGGTAACATGGGTCGAACCCCTTACAAATCATAACAGTCTACTGCATTTCATTCTTATAATAACGCATATTATAATATCTTATAATATCTGTTATATTACAACTAAATACCTTTTATTGGGGGTTAAGTGACTGATGTGCCTAACATTTTTCAGCTGTGCTAATGATTTGGTCGGATCTGTGTGTGTGTGTGAGAGAGAGAGAGGGGTGTTGCGGTGGTTGATTATTCAGTGAAACAAAGGCTCAGCTGAAAAATGTTAGGCACATCAGTCACTTAACCCCCAATAAAAGGTATTTAGTTGTAATATAACAGATGCGCACTAAATACCAAACCTAAACCAGGCACAAGGATTAATAAAACAAGATAGCCCCCATACCCGTTTTTTTAATAAAAATACCAAAGAAGATTATTGTGTATAGACTGATTAAAAACAATGCAATTTACGCTATTATAAGGAAAATCTCAAGTTCTTTCATTCCAAGGATTAAAAAGGCAACAATGTTAACTTTAGAATCTAGAATCCAGAAGATTAAAATTACACAAATTTAAATCACTGAAAGTCAGCCTCAGATTCAAGAGGTTTTTAAAGTGGGGAGAAGTGCATTTCAGTTTCTCTGAATGTATAGGTGAGAACAGCCGATTCACACCTGGGGAGGGTGGATAATTTGTATTTGAATGTTGTCTGGCATTGTAAAGCACTATAGTGACACTAAAAGAACAACCCAGGATTAATAGGAATTATTATACTGCATAATTATTATTTAGTACCAAAAAATTCCTCGCGCTCGGGAAAACTATGCGTGCGGTTAAGCGCCGATTAGACTTTAGGAAATTAAAGCGGAGGGTTTTTATTTAGACTATAAAAAAAATGTCACTTGTGTCTATTTTTAGGCATGCCAGCTACCACTTTTTAGTTAAAAGTTTTCAATAAAAGTCTTATAATGCCCACATGACATGACGGAATAAAGGCACGGCTTATTATTATCCTGGGCTTGCACCCCGCGCTATAAAATACTTAGGGTTTGTTGGGTTACAGTGGATCTTACTACGCGGTAGTAAAATCGTCCGCTCGCGCTGACTCTGCTCTCCGCGGATGGCCGGACCGGCCCCTCCCACCTCTCGCTCCTTTGAAGTCCCCGGGGCGCGTTCCATTTGCCCTGCTTGCATGCCGCACTTCCGCGTTGTTGCACGCGCGTTGCATACACAGCGCGTAGTAAAATCCACTGTAGCCCAACAAACCCCGAGTTTTTTATAGCGCGGGACCATTAGCAACGATAGCTCCCCAGTCATGTGTAATTCTGCGGTCCCGCTGCTTCGCATGTCTGAAGTGAAGGACGCCTAACTAGAGAGCGAGGAGCGATATTGATTTGGGCGCACGCCGTGACAGGCTGAAAAAACTGTTGTCAGATTAATGTGCAAAAACTATAATATAACTATATAAGACTACATGGCCTTTATAAGACTCAACTTTTATTTAAGCGCACTCACAATAACGAAAAAACTTAATGATTTTGTAAATGTTTGAAAGCAAATAAGGTGCGCTGTTCTGTATTGTTTTTGGTGAACTTAAGCGCGTCAGAAAATAAACGCAAACGTTTTTTTAAATGGTCAGAGTCAGTCTGCTTGCTGTTTTCCCGACGCATCCATAATCAAACTTCATGGAAAACTTCATGAGTGCTGATTTAGACTATGGAGTAAATTAAAGAGGAGAATCACGATGCCGAATCGAAGTCCTGAGCCCAAACCTTATTTAAATAAAATTAAATTACCAAATATTATAAGTAAAAAACAATAGCCCATGTTTAGAAACCATTTATAAATTCTTTCCGACATGAGTTGGCCCGGTGTTATGCGCAGAGCGCCGGGAGATTTCCTGAAGTTTCGAAATCGCGGGGCATTTTTTCTAAATAGACCCTATCTTTAATAACTGATGGAGGTTTTGAGCTGTATACACACGCATTCCTGCCTATACAACTCTTAAAACTACACCTGTGACACAATAACAGTAATATTTCGAACATTCTGCAGACTGATATTTGGAGAAACGAAAGAATAATGAATAAACCAGTTGTTGGGTCAAAATAACCCAACCAGGTGTTCATTTGTAAACTACATCTCATATGAGCCAACATGAGCAACCCAACAATGTGTTTAAAGTACCTAAAATAATCCAGAACTTAAATAACAATAAACAGATACAGAGATACGCAGTATAACAGTCTCTATTGTATTTACTGCAACGAGCGAAAATGTCACTTTGCGCCACCTGGCGGCCATTTCACGAATGACTTTAAAATGCAACTGATTTATTTTGGCCGCTGACGTTTTTACACGGCGGTGAGCGCGACGGTAATAACCATTCCAATTGATCAACTACTGTAGCTGGTCTGCGCAGGCTCTGAGAATACGGCCTGAGATGCCGTCTGGTCCTGCTGCTTTCCTGGTGTTCACTCTCTTGAAGGCTCTCCTCACATCATGCTCAGGAATGATGAACGCGTTTCCGGTGCTGGCAGTGTCTTCCAGGCTGCAGCAGTTAGAGCCGCTAGCAATAAGCATCGTTAGCGTCTTTAGCTGTAGCCTCGAAGCGAGCATAGAAAGTGTTCAGCTCGTCTGCCAGAGTCACGTCCGCGTTCGTCATACTGGTTGTTGGTGTTTTATAGTCCGTTATTGTCCTTTATCCCTGCCACAGGCTCCTAGAGTCACTCTGTTGGAGCTGTGACTCTAGTTTCCTCCCGTAGCGCTGCTTCGCCTTTTTCACCGCCTTCCGGACGTTGTATGACGCAGCCTTGTATGGTTCCCTGTCCCCCGACGCGAGTCCCGTGTTGTAGGCAGCGGTGCGAGATCTCAGAGCGTCGCGGATGGTTTTATCCACCCACGGCTTCTGGTTGGGAAACGTTCTAATAGTCTTTTTCTCCACGGTATCATCCGCTAGTTTCCGATGAATCCCACAACCGCTTCGTCCCACGTTGACGTCATCATCGGAGCTGTTCCTAAACATGTCCCAGTCTGCGTCATCGAGTGCGTCCTGTAACGCGGCCACCGATTGGTCCGTCCAGCGCGCGACCTCCCTCTGAACCAGAACTTCCTGTTTTAGCCTTTGTTTGTATTTTGGCATGAGGAAGATGGCGGCGTGGTCGGATTTACCAAACGGTGGACGAGATTGTGCCTTGTAGCCGTCCTAGACCGTTGTATAGCAGTTGTCCAGTGTCCTTTTGCCCCTGGTGGGGCAGGTGATATGCTGATAAAAGTTCAGCTCTGCGCGTTTGAGGTTGGCACTGTTAAAGTCCCCCACCATAATAAGCGCAGCATCCCGGTGTTGTGTCTGGTGCTGTGTGAGTGCCTCATGCAGCTCGCATAAGGCAGTGTCCGTGTCTGCTTGTGGTGGAACGGCGCTGATTATGACCAATGTAAACTCCCGAGGTAGATAAAAAGGACGACACATGATGGACAGTAGTTCCAGGTTTGGTGTGCAGGAGCGTGTAAGAGGAACAACGCTCGCGCTGTTGCACCAGCTGCTGTTCACCATTAAACACACGCCGCCTCCCCTTGACTTCCCCGAGTCCTGCATCCTGTCCATGCGGTGAACCGAGAAGAACTCTGCCGGCTGGATGGCATGGTCCGGCACCACTGGGTTCAGCCATGATTAGGTGAAGCAGAGGAGATTGCAGTCCTGAATGTCTCTCTGGAACTTTACCCTGGCCCTAAGGTCATCGACCTTGTTCTCCAGTGACTGGACATTGGCGTGCAGGATGCTAGGCAGAGGTGTGCGGTGTGCACGGGCTCTCAGCCTGTTCCTGACGCCGGCTAGTTTCCCTCGTGGCCGCCGCTTCGCATCGCGTCCTTTGTTGTCCCTCAGGATCTCACCCGGCCAGCTCAGATCCGGAGTTAAAAACGTCGAATTGTGAGTACATTGTAAACCAATAGAAATAAGAGATAAACCTTATAGAGAAATAAGTCTCTATCATAACCAATGTACTCCATGGTGGTAATTTTGCCGATTTTAAAACGCTGTAAACTAACTTAAAAAACTAAAACAAAGAAAAGGTGGTCGGAGCAGTCGTGACGGCAGCCGACCTCACTAGCGCCATCTATATAGAATATGTGCATTAAATGCCACCAGGTCTAGGAGGTTGTAAAACACAGCCACATGCCAGCGCCAGGTGCCTCCCTTTATTGAAATACAGCTCTTTTATATTATACAGCCGCTCCATAAGATCCATGACATCAACGCCAAATTTAGTGCTGTTGTAGTAGAAAATTGTTTCAGGCAGTTTTTTTTCACCATAATCAGTTGAAACTGCCTGATGCATTGTGCTGAGAACGCATACATTTTTCTTTCGTCTTGCCTGGTAAATCGTGAGCGTTATATTTCTTCCTTTTCCCAGGAAAGGCTCCACAATACGCATTACAACGGTGTCTGATAACCGCTGACCAGCCGCCCTACTGTCGTCTTTCCCTAGATAGGAAATTGCGTTCAACATGTATTTTGTTTCAACATCAGCGGCCACCCAGAATTTAATACCATTTCTGGTTTATTGGCAATGTACTGTGTGAAACGGCAGTGCGCTTTAGTAGGGAACTCTCACCCCCACCCTTGCGCTTAGCACTCTGTTCACATGCAAGATTTAGGTCAACAACTGGCACTTCCAGCAGACCTCATTGTCCTGTTGTCTAGAGAATGAAGCTTTCTGAACTTGGTCATTTTTAAACACCTTTACTGTATGTAAGTAAATAAATAAATAGCTTGAATGGAAAAACAAAATTCTTTAACGACTATTATTCTAACATATATGTACATATAAAAAAAAAAATACTTATGTTTTAGTTTAATCCAATGAACACAAAGATATAACAAAATGGTCATCTCTAAGCTTTTATTTTTAATCGTTCATATGATTTTTCTTTTTGTGGCATTAGATTTCAGTGTGTCCACGCTGTAAGGTGTAAATGTGTAAATTTACCTAAGGTAAATGACCCATTTCTTGAAACATAATACAATAATGCAGATCAAACATAATACACCTGTCCATAAATTAAAGGAATAAAAGGAATATTTAGACCTTTATGCCAACTATATTTCACTTAAATACACAGATTAAAATGAGGAAAGAATGGCCAAGATGGCGCCGGTGAGGTCGGCTGCCGTCACGACTGCTTCAACCACCTTTTCTTTGTTTTTGTCTTTTAAGTTAGTTTACAGCGTTTTAAAACCGGCAAAATTACCACCATGGAGTACATTAGTTATGATAGAGACACTCTTGTTTCTATTGGTATACAATGTATTCACAATTCGACGTTTTTAACTCTGGATCCGAGCTGGCCGAGTAAGATCCTGAAGGACAACAAAGGACGCGACGCGAAGCGGCGGCCCCGAGGAAAACGAGCCGGTGTCAGGAACAGGCTGAGAGCCCGTGCACACCGCACACCTCTGCCTAGCATCCTGCTCGCCAACGTCCAGTCTCTGGAATACAAGCACGATGACCTCAGGGCCAGGATAAAGTTCCAGAGAGACATTCGGGACTGCAATCTCCTCTGCTTCACCTAGACATGGCTAAACCCAGCGGTGCCGGACCACACCATCCAGCCGGCCGAGTTCTTCTCGGTTCACCGCATGGACAGGACACGGGACTCGGGGAAGTCAAGGGGAGGCGGCGTGTGTTTAATGGTGAACAACAGCTGGTGCAACAGCGCGAGCGTTGTTTCTCTCACACGCTCCTGCACACCAAATCTGGAAGTACTGTCCATCATGTGTCATCCTTTTTATCTACCTCGGGAGTTCACATCAGTCATAATCAGTGTCGTTTATATTTCACCACAAGCAGACACGGACACTGCCTTATGCGAGCTGCATGAGGCACTCACACAGCACCAGACACAACACCGGGACGCTGCGCTTATTGTGGCAGGGGACTTTAATAGTGCCAACCTCAAACGTGCAGCGCCGAACTTTTATCAGCATATCACCTGCCCCACCAGGGGTGAAAGGACACTAGAACACTGCTATACAAGGGTCAAGGACGGCTACAAGGCACAATCTCGCCCTCCGTTTGGTAAATCCGACCACACTGCCATCTTCCTCATGCCAAAATACAAACAAAGGCTGAAACAGGAAGTTCCGGTTCAGAGGGAGGTCGCGCGCTGGACGGACTAATCGGTGGCCGCGGTACAGGACGCACTCGATGACGCAGACTGGGACATGTTCAGAAACAGCTCCGATGATGATGTCAGCGTGTTTACGGAAGCGGTTGTGGGATTTATCGGGAAACTAGCGGATGATACCGTAGAGAAAAAGACTATTAAAACATCCCCAACCAGAAGCCGTGGGTGGATAAAACCATCCGCAACGCTCTGAGATCTCGCACCGCTGCCTACAACACGGGACTCGCGTCGGGGGACATGGAACCATACAAGGCTGCGTCATACAACGTCCGGAAGGTGATAAAAGAGGCGAAGCAGCACTACGGGAGAAAACTAGAGTCACAATTCCTCATCCTGCTTCACTCAATGACTATCGCCCTGTAGCCCTCACCTCAGTAGTGATGAAGTGCTTTGAACGCCTGGTCAGAGACTTCATCATTTCTTCACTACCCGACACACTGGACCCACTACAGTTCGCTTACCGTCCAAATCGTTCCACAGACAATGCCATCTCTCATCTCCTCCACACATCACTTACTCACTTGGACACCAGAAGGGGGAATTATGTTAAAGTGCTCTTCATCGACTACAACTCTGCATTTAATACCATTACATTTAATACCATAATTCCCTCCACACTCACCACCAAGCTGGAGCACCTGGGACTCTATGTGTCAGTGGATCTCCAACTTCCTAACTGGCAGACCACAGGCAGTAAGGATGGGCGGACACGTCTCAGCCTCCATCACTCTCAGCACTGGAGCCCCCCAGGGTTGTGTTTTGAGCCCTCTGCTGTACTCTTTGTACACATATGACTGTGTGGCCACTACCAGCTCTACCACCATCATTAAGTTTGCTGACGACACCGTCGTGGTGGGCCTGATCTCTGATAACAACAAGATGGCCTACCTGAAGGAGATTAGGAATCTGGAGAACTGGTGCCAGAGGAACAACCTCCTTCTAAACGTCAGTAAGACAAAGGAGTTGGTAGTGGACTTCAGCACCAAGCGGGAGAGGAACTACCAGACCCCGTCATCAAGGAGAGCCCAGTAGAGAGAGTGGACAGCTTCAAATACCTCTGTGTTCACATCACCCAGGACCTGTCATGGTCCTGTCACATCAACACCGTGGTGAAAAAGGCCCGACAGCATCTCTACCACCTCAGACGCTTGAGAGACTTCCGACTGCCCTGCAAGGTGCTCAGGAACTTTTACTCCTGCACCATAGAGAGCATCCTGACGGAAAACATCTCAACCTGGTTCGGGAACAGCACCATGCAGGACAGACGAGCTCTACAGAGAGTTGGGCGATCAGCTGAGCGCACCATCCGCACAGAGCTCCCTGACCTGCACTCAATCTACAGCAGGCGGTGCTGGAACAAGGCCAGGAAGATAGTGAAGGACCTCAGCCATCCCAACAATGGACTGTTTTCTCTGTTGAGGTCAGGAAAGCGATTCCGCTCCCTGAAGGCCAACACAGAGAGACTGAGGAGGAGCTTCTTCCCGCAGGCAATACGGTCTCTCAATCACAATCACACCACCACACAGTACTGACCCACACATATGGTTTTTACACACACACTGGACATTCTGGACATTTGTTTACACTATTGGCCACTGCAGAACTACACCTCGTGGTCATCAAATCACTCCAGCACAAATCACTTTAAGCATATTTGCACTGCATAAGTCACTTTTAATATGTGGATTGCACAACCATGGACATTACCATTCTTTTATTACCATTTATTCGGCTGCTTTTATTGTTTTATATTTTTTAATATATTTTCCATATATTTTCTATATTGTGTATTTTTGTGTACAGTTATTTTATTTTTAACTTTTATTTGTATATTTTTATTTTACTTTCCCTAGTTAAACTTACCCTTTATTTTAATTTTTTACATTTATTTCCTATTCCTATTCTTTTATTCTTAGGTCACGAGCAGTTTTCTAAGCATTTCACTGCATATCGTACTGTGTATGACTGTGTATGTGACAAATAAAATTTGAACTTGATTTGAATTTGATGCGGACAAATGGAAGGAGAAAGGAAACGAAGACATCAGTTTTTGTTTTTTTACAAAATCTGAATATATTAAGTAAATGTATGAATTTAATACCATCATTCCTTCCATAGACACCACCAAGCTGGAGCACCAGGGACTCAGCTCATTTCTGTGTCAGTGGATCTCTAATTTTCTAACTGGCAGACCATAGGCAGTAAAGATGGGCAGACATGTCTCAGCCTCCATTACTCTCAGCCCCCAGGGGTGTGTTCTGACCCCCCTGCTGTACTCTTTGTACACATATGACTGTGTGGTCACTACCAGCTCCACCACCATCATTAAGTTTGCTGACGACACCGTCGTGGTAGGCCTGATCTCTAATAACAACGAGACGGCTTACCTGAAGGAGATTAGGAATCTGGAGAACTGGTGCCAGAGGAACAACTTCTTCTAAACGTCAGTAAGACAAAGGAGTTGATAGTGGACTTCAGACCCCCGTCATCAATGAGAGCCCAGTGGAGAAAGTGGACAGCTTCAAATACAGATGTTGCCATTAAGACTGTGCGTGTTTTCCCGTGAGATGCTGCAATTTAACGCGCAGCATGCCGCGACTTGCCGGTGGAAACATTCTGGAATTTAAAAGAAATGTTTTGTGCTTCACTGAATATCCGCCAGATGGACTTTATCTGAAACCCGGACCAAGTACAACGATGAATTGTGTATAAAGTTAACCTAAAACAATATTGTTTCCAATGCTGAAGCAAACGTGAATTTTATTTTGTTTTACAACAGATATTTTATAATGAACGTGTGTATATGTGCTTCATGTTATTTTTATAATGATGAAATAAGATGCCCAAATTCGTGCTTTAAAAGTTTCTTATATGGTTTTTATAATGTCTTAACAGGGACAAAATAATGAAAGACATCGCAATGCCACGGTTTAAATGGTATTGAAATTAATTTAATGTCCTGATTCGTGAATATGCCAACATATCTTATTTAAAACGTAAAAATGTGTCACCATCCTCAGAAGACATGAATGAACAATATATATATATATATATTCAGCAAAAAAAGAAACGTCCCTTTTTCAGGACTGTGTATTTCAACAATAATGTTGTAAAAATCCAAATAACTTTACAGATCTTCATTGTAAAGGGTTTAAACAATGTTTTCCATGCATGTTCAATTAACCATAATCAATTAATTAACATGCACCTGTAGAATGGTCGTTAAGACCTTAACAGCTTACAGAAAGTAGGCATTTAAGGTCACAGTTCTAAAAACGCAGGACACTAAAGAGACTTGTCCACCGACTGTGACTGTAAAACACCCGAAGAAAGTTGCCCAGGGTCCCTGCTCATCTGCGTGAACGTGCATTAGGCATGCTGCAGGGAGGCTTGAGGACCTAGGGCAATAAATTGCCATGTCCGCACTGTGAGACGCCTAAGACAGCGCTACAGGGAGAAAGTAAAAACAGTTGAAAGTCAGAGGACGTTTATTTTTTTGCTGAGTATATATGCGGCAGAGCCGCGCATTACATTTACATTTACATTTGGGCATTTGGCAGACGCTTTTATCCAGAGCGACTTACATTTTTATCTCATTATACATCTGAGCAGTTGAGGGTTAAGGGCCTTGCTCAAGGGCCCAACAGTGGCAACGTGGTGGTTGTGGGGTTTGAACCTGGGATCTTACGAACCGTAGTCCAATGCCTTAACCACTGAGCTACCCCTGGCGTTAACTGTTCAGAACGGGCCGGGTCGTGATACCGCGACACTCCGTGTGATCATTCGGTCGCACCAGTAAAAGGTGTCAGGGCCAAAGACAAAGCATGCTGGAGAAGACACAGGCAAAGCCCAAGCCTTTGTCTGTCTTAGACACCGGTGAGAAAGTGAGGGCATCAGTTTAGCGTGCGGTAAGGGCATAAGCCCTGAGACGATCTTTAGTTTTTTGTTTTAGTTTCCAGAATCCCATTCGTTCTCGGTTAGACGGCGGAGCTCTGTTTATTTTGTGTTTTCAGTTTTCTTTTAGTTTCCTTTTAAGTTTATTAATTAATAATCCCACGCAGGAGCGCTGCTAAGGATTTTGGGCCCCATGAAAAGAATCTTGACAGGGCCCCCAACACAGTGGAGACTTTTTTCATATTAATTTACATGAAATCATGCGCTTTTATGGTATTTTGACTATCATTCTCATATATTTAAGTCAATCAGACAATTGAACTCCATCCCATGTCCACACTCGTAATTTGTCCTCCGTAATACTGCACTACTTCAGTACTGTATAATGTATATACTGTGCATAGCTGTACATGTGTCATATAGTGTATTCACATATATTTATATTTGTATGTATGCACTGTATATATTTGTACTGTACACTGGCAATGACAATAAAGTTAATCTAATCTAACCTAATATTTTTAACATGACAATTGAAATGTAATGGAAACACTGAGCACTTTTAATGCAATGACTTGTATTAATATTTATTTGCTTCAACACTGATTATTGAACACTGAAATCTCAAAATAAAACTCTTCAATTTAAAAAAACAGTGGTGGAAAAAAAATCTCAACAAGAAAACACCACCATAAAACAAAATGGCCATATAAAATTTCTAATAATTTAAGCAGAACTTGCATAATATATTATATCGAAGAATATCATAAATGTATAACATAAATGAGTCTCAGTTACTCTTTCAAAGAGTAACCCACATTATTTCTAATCTTTTGTCCTTGCTTATTTCTAAACAAAAGTCCAACGTCTGACCTTTTCAGCTGCAAAATCATTAATCAAATCTTAGAAGTCGAGCTCTCTAGCCAACTCGCTCTCAATGGAAAGCATAGCAAGATTGCAAAGCCTTTCTTGAGACATTGTAGACCTCAAAAAGTTTTTTATCAGTTTTAATTTGCTGAATGCCCTCTCCCCACCAGCAACAGTCACTGGCAGTGTGCTAAATAAACGCAAAGCAATGCACACTTCTCCAAAGATGCTTTGCAGCTACAGCTTACAAATAGCATTTAGGAGTTCAAGAGGTGACAGGTTAGGGGGGGAAGTTGAAAGCATATACACGGTAGGTGTCTTACTTGATTTTCAAAATCAGGAGTTAGATCACTGGAATACTTAGTGATCAGTGGTTGGCACACAGAAGAGATTTTGTCCTCACTGATCTGCCCAACTTTCAGAACCGCATAAAACTCGTTCACAATATCAGCAGTTCTCTGGAACCTAGTGTCTAAGTCACTGATGATACTATCCATAGCAGTGTAAAACACAGTATTCCGAAACTCTGTTTCTGAATCTTCCTAAGTTGTCTCCTCTTCACAGGTTTCATCATGGAATCTCTTTCTTTTCTTCTTGCAACTGCACTCCTTGCTTAACTGTGGAGTAACATGAGCTTCTCTAGCTATCAACTTTGCCTCAGCTAGGAGAGACCCCCATGCATCTCTCAGAGACTGCATCTCTTCTGTCAAGGCTCTGATATTGACTGCCTCTATGTCAAGTGAGATTTTCCCTGACTGGAGAATAGCATTCCTGTCATCAATGCTTTGCAGTACTTTCAGCCAGATGGTGCGAAGAAGAATAGCATTAAATGACGAAGTATTTTCAGAGACCATTAGCATCTGATCTTGCTTCATTGGTGAGACTGCAAGTCATTAGTATGCTATTAAGTGCATTGATGACAGAAGGTAGGTGCTTTGCCACAGTTGTAACAGCCTCAATTCTTGCACTCCAGCGGGTATCAGATAGCTGATGCAATGAGCAACCAGTTTGCTCTTTGTAGATTGCCCAGCGCTCTGGGCTGCTACTTACAAATGTGTACAGGCGATTTATGCAGCCAAAAATGGTGGATACATCTGGACTTGATTGTGCAGCATGATTTAATGTATGAGAGGCAGCGCGACAAGATTCAATGTATGAGAGGCACAAGGTAAATAAGTAGCTAGCTTGTTTTTCCTCAGTATTTCAGCTTGGACTCCCTTTACCTTCCCTGACATATTTGCCCCATTGTCATATCCCTGTCCTCTGCAATCACTGATGTCAATCCCATGCTCACAAAGAACAGACTCAATCATCTCTGCTATCTCACTCCCTGTCTTTTTGTAAAAATCCTTGAATTCAAGGAACGTCTCAGTGATCTCCCACTCGTCTTTGTCATATTTGACATACCGTAGTACCAGCACGTTTTGCTCTGTATGGCAAATGTCAGGTGTGGCATCGGCGATGACTGCATAATAGATGGCATCCTCCCTTTCCTGTAGAATTTTTTTCAGAACTCGTCTGCCACATAAGTTGATGAACTCATTTTGACTTTCAGAGCTAAGATAATGTGTTAGCCTGGTTTGTTTTCCTTCTTTTTGTTTTTGTTTGTTGTCCCTGATTTTCATAATGTGACAAAAGCTCCAGTGTGCCTAGGAAATTGCCATTATGAATGTCATCTAAGTCGCTTGTTTTGCCTCTGAAAGGCAGGTTTCTTGAGGCCAGGTGTAGGGTAACATCTAACAGTCTCTCCAGGATGGCCTTATTTTTCTCAATTTCTGTTTGGAAGTCCCTGTTTAACAGAGGGTCTATACCTTTATCTTGTAAAACAGATCTTTGCAGATTTTTCCATCTTAAGTAGCAGTCTCTGTGTGCATCACTCCTCTCATGGATTGGGAGTTTATTGTACATGCGACGCCACTTCACATGACACATTTTAAACCCATTTTGACTGGCCAGTGCACTACAGGAAGGCTTTTTCTGTATATTGGAGAAAAGCACACATGGTATGCAATAAAGTGACTGATTACTTTGACTAAAAGTAAGCCATTCTCTCTTAATTTTTTCTCTCTTATTGGCTGACTTTGTGTAATTCAAGTACTCAGGGAACGGCTTCTACCCTAAATCGCATGGCATTTCCACTTCCTTTTCTCTCATGTTCACAGCCAATTTTCTGACTATGTCCTTCCTATCCTGATCAGTACAAATTGCTGGCCACAAACCAGGGTCATTTGTCACAAGATTTTCTTCCCTTTTAAATCCCTCAACATTCAGTCTATCCTTGGCATCTAAATTCTCATCTCCATCTTCACTTTCTGCCTGTCTCTCACTTGCATCTGTACTCTCTTTCACCTCTTTTTCCACTTCGTCAGTTCTCTCTGACAAACAGGAAGAGGGTCATGGAACTGACAAAGTATATAGCATTTCCTATAGCCAATCTTTTCCTCCTGTACAGTTGCCTCTTATATTTTGTGTGTATCACTTTCTGACATTAATGTGTTGCCATTAAACTAATACCAATAGCCGCTCACCTTCTTCATGTGGGAGCACGGGGGCTGATTCAGGGGATGCTGAAGTTAGGGGTTGGGAGACAGCCGGACCAGTTGCTGCTGCTGGTTCATTTGACTCTGTTTGGAACGAGGCATGATTTTCACAAAGTATGATTGACTGCATTGAACGTTTAACTAAAACTGTGTATTGTTATTTTTTCCAGCGTTTTCTTGATCTAACATTGGGAGAAAATTGAGCTCCCTTATCATGCACTTTTAACACTAGAACAGCCACTAGCAGTCATTTTAACTGCAACATTTAAACTTATGGTAATTATCTTTAACACTAGAACAAACAAGGCGTCATTTTGACCGTTTTGAAATGAGCATATTTATAACTTTATAATTTTTAAACTTTGTCTTAATAAATCACAAAGCCTTGCTGCTCCCTGACTTTTTCAGTTAAGTTAAGTTTTAAGTTTTAGCCTTTATTCATCACACATACATTACTGCACAGTGAAATTCTTTATTCTTCACATATCCCAGCTTCTTGTTAGTAGGCAGGGATCAGAGCGCAGGGTCAGCCATTTTTACGGCGCCCCTGGAGCAGACAGGGTTAAGGGCCTTGCTCAAGGGCCCAACAGCGGCAACCTGGCGGAGCTGGGGCTCGAACCGCAGATCTTCCGATCCGTAACTCAGAGCCTTAACACACTGAGCCACCTCTGCCCCCTGTAGTTTTCTAAAACTACATAAATTTTCATTAAAACTAGTTTAAATATTTGTGTAAATAAATAAATATTTAAACCGTAGTTCACACGGGCGGTCCACTAACAATTTAGTCCTACTTACAAACCCACCTTTTCTTCTAAAATATTGCGTAGCATACTGTCGACCCTTTGCCTCTTTCACTTGTCTTATTTTTTTCTCTTTTCGTTTTTGGCTTCCAGATTTTTTACTTCTGCCGGCGCTATAAGTGAAGTCAAGCTGTTGCCTGGATACAATTTGGGCGGACTGAACCATTTTATTATAATCGAGAGGGGGAAAGGGGGGGTGTGTTTAAGAAAGTCAGCGCGCAGCGGCGCGGGTGTACCGAATATTTCGAGGAGTCGGCTGTGGCGTGACGAGGGTCAGGGTGACGACGTCGGAAGTCCTCCGCAAACCCGGAAGCGCGCACGAACCTTACGCCGTCTCAGCGAGGTGCGCGGGTTGTGCGACTGAATTTCCGTGATGGTTTCGGCGTGCTGGCTTGTTCCGAGAACAGAGAGGGGCAGAGAGAATCGGCGTTGTTTACCAGGTAAGGGTCGATAATCAAAATCCAGCCACAAGAGCAAACAAATCGATAGGGACGGGTGCGAGAATCAGAATCCTAATACAGGCAGGGTCAAACACGAGAATCAGTCCAAGAACAGGTGAGATGATCAAGGTGGAGAGACAAGAAGAGAAGTCCAAAGGGCAGCGAGGTCGGCAACGGGTCAAAATCCAGAAAGAAAATATCTGAGAGAAAATGGGAGGCACACGAGCGAGATACTGCGGCACAGACTGGTGCGCTCTGCATGCTTTTAAAGCCTGGGGATGATGTTCTTAATTGAATACAGGTGTGTCATGATTGAACGCTGGGTGCGCTGAAACTCTGGAATGGAGTTAGGATTGTGAGGCGCTTGGTGGCTGGGGCTGGCTCATGACAATTATGACATTTACTTAAATTTAGAACTAAATCTTAGTAAAGAAAAAAATGATTCACGAAGCATCTTCGCCCTAAAAACAGCTCATTAGGTAAAAATTGTTAAAAGTAGAGAGCAGGACTTTAAAGAGGCCTTAGAATTTCTATAGCAAAGGACAAAATGGTGGAAAGAAGAAATATTCTCCAAACACTCTCCAATTACTGCAAAATGCAAAGCTAAAAGTAGACACTGCTCTTAGATAGAAGAGACGCTCGCGGGCTATCTCTCTCCTGGGACATACTGTAATCCTTACTAAAGAAGCCAACACTTCACTCCAAGCTGTGTAGAACTTCTTCTACCCTGGTAGGAAAGGCGTTTTAAGCAGCAGGTCAAGCCGGCGCTCCTTTGCACACCATGGCGGTCTTGCAGGCGTACCAGGCTGATCTGCTAAAGGATTTAAGCATGAGCGGCACCGTGAATGAGAACGCATTCGCAGAATTAGCCGGCTTCGGCTTCTGCAGTAATACCCCACTTGCACCTAATGCGCTAGCATTCCAATGGTTTGGAAAAATCAGGGCTAGAGAGAACTGGGGCACTACACAAGAGGTCTTTGGCAGCATTAAAGGCATATCGCATCCACGACTCCAAACGAAAGTTTTGGACACACTTAATAAGTCTGTTAGAGGGCATACAACAGAGGAAATTTTTTTACAGAACGCACAGTAGCATCCAACCATACCTAGAAAGCGACGCAGCTCTCTTTTTGACTTGACAATGGAAAAATTCCTAATTGCCTCCACTTTGGCATTAACAGCACGCACCTGGCCTGGGCAACCTGCTTACCCAAGTAAGTGACCACGGCTTTCTCAAATTCACAATTTTTTAGGTAAACTGTTAAAGATGCTTTTTCCAAATGAGCAAACACTTCATGTAGAGAGTTTATGTGATCACTCCATGAACTAGAACAAACAACCACATCATCAAGATATGCTTCGCAACTTTTCACACCAGATAACACTTTTTGCTTTAACCTTTTAAAGGTAGCTGGAGCGTTTCGCATACCAAAGGCCATAACGGTGTATTGTAGAAAATTATCCGGTGTCACAAATGCTGAGATATCTGAGGCACGCTGTGTAAGTGGCCAGTACCCTTATAATAAATCTAATTTTGTCACAAAGGATGAGGCACCAACACGATCAACACAGTCCTCCATCCTAGGCAACGGGAAACAGTCTGGCTTGGTGACACTATTTACCTTCCTGTAATCCGTGCAGAACCTAAAGGAAGCATCGGATTCCGGTACAAGCAGACATGTGCAAGCAGGTACTCTACCTCTTTTCTTATCTCTTCTCTCTTCTGGGGATTAACCCGATATGGATGTTGTTTTATTGGTGACAAATGTATATGTTCGACATCATGAAACAAAACATGGGTTTGTCTGGGGAAGTCTGAAAAGAGAGAAGAGAATTTTTGAATGAGATAAATCACATCTGTATATTGTGGGTGTGGGAGATAGGATACATGTTCTTCTATATTTTCCATTATTTAAGAATTAGATAGTCTAGTAGTTGACATACTTTTATGTGTAACCAGACCATCTTCCGACTTAACAGCAAGAGATGGAGGAGAGATAGTAGCTACAGGTGCCATATCTACCGTAGACTTAACAGACGTTGTCCTACTCACGTAAGGTTTTAGCATATTAACATGACAAATGCGACTTTTCTTTCTACGCTCAGGAGCCTAGCTTTCAATGCTGAACCTGGAAGTGGAGGAACGACCAACACCAAATCTCCTGGCTGAAAATTTCGTGAAACACTATTTTTTTCAAAACGTTTCTTCATTTAAACTTGTTTTGAAGCCAAATTTATTTTTTGCAATTTCCCATACGTGAATTAAGCGTTGACACATTTGAGTTATATATTCACACAGTCACAGGCATTTTCTTTTTCAATAACAATTGTTCCTTTAAAAATTTCAGAGGCCCATGCACTGTATGCCCGAAGACTAATTCAGCCGGACTGAAACCCATAGATTTCTGCACCGTCTCACGGACTGCAAACATCAGCATAGGCAGCCCTTCATCCCAGTCCTTTCCTGTTTTCATACAAAACACACACAGCATAGACTAGAGAGTCTGGTAAAATCTTTCGAGCATACCCTGCGATTCTGGATGGGAGGCACTGGAAAGCTGATGCTTAACGGCTAGTTCGCGAAGAACCTTGGAGAACTGTTTGGAAGTAAAATTAGAACCTTGGTCTGTTTGAATAATCTTTGGTAATCTAAATATAGAGCGGAATTTAATTATCTCTTTTACCACTAATTTAGCCTTTATACTGCGCATTGGGATGGCCTCTGGAAAATGAGTGACGGCACACATAACAGTAAGTATGTATTGGTAACCTATTTTAGACCTTGGCAATGGTCCCACACAATCTATAACAACATGTTCAAAGGATTCACCCATTATGGGGATTGGATGTAGAGGGGCAAGAGAAATAACCTGATTTGGCTGACAAATATGGCACGATCGGCAGTGAGTAACAACGTCAGATTTTAAACCAGGCCAAAAAAAGGACCATAGGACACGATCATAGGTTTTTCTAACTCACAGGTGGCCAGACAGAACATGGTCATAAGCAAGATTTAATATTTGGGAATGATAATTCACAGGAACAACAATCTGCTGAATGCTATCGCCGTTTTTCCATTGTCGCATTAACACGTCATCAAGAAAAAACATCACCTGATCATTAGGAACCCTTAGTTTGTAAAAAACAGCTTTAAAAGATTTAGCTAATGTTGAATCAGCCTTTTGTGCAGCTGCTTATTGTGAACAACCCAATTGTAATGGTGCCAATTCATAGTTAGATAAAGTTGGTTCGATGTACAATTTTCCTGTCATAGCTGTAGACTGTAGAAAAGAGTCAGATAGATCAATTACATCATCAAACTTCCGCGCCTGTGCTTGTGTAACCACACATCATGAGAACACTGCTGGAAATTGAGAGTAGAGGTCACTTTTCACATCTGTTATGGGAGTATTCACAACAATTGGTTGAGGGAAAACAGCACCACCCGCTAGGTCAATCCTAAAATAATATCCACACCTTCTACAGGGAGTTCAGTTCAAATTCCAACACACACTTCACCCGTTGCTACGTCTGTTTGAGGGTGGACAGTGTGGAGCGGAACTTTGACACAGCCTGCTCCTATGCCCCGCAAAATTACATCAGCACCCGTGTAGGTTTTCTGTGACAAAGGGAGTGTACCAGCTAACATCAGACTTTGGGCTGCTCCTGCATCCCGCAGAACAGACCTGGGAATGCTTTCAGCGCTGTCTGCCACCCACCCCTGCAACATCAAGGGTTTATATACTGCCATAGTTTGACTGGGTAAAACATGCTTTGTCTGTTTTTGTATAAAACCTACACTTTTAGATTTAGCTGACGCATTCTTTTTTTTCCAGGCTTCGCAGTCTAAAATAAGATGATCAGCACTAAGGCAATAAAAACAGACCCTGCCTTCTCCTGTGCGATACTGAGAACTTCTAAAAACTCCTCCCCTTGCAGGTCTCACACTACCTGCTGATGGTTTCACCTGCTCTTCAACCCCATGGACAGCAAATTTATCATCTCTCACTGTAGGAGAAAAAACTGTTCGATGTGTTAAAACGAATTCGTCAGCCAGTACAGCGGCTGCTGACAGGTACATGACTTTCTGTTCATTTAAGTGTACCACTATATTTTCAAATACACAGTTCTTAAAGTCTTCTAATAAGACTAACTCTTTCAAAGCTTCAAAAGTAGTAGTTTTATTTGCAGCACACCACTTTTTAAAAAGAGCTTGCTTTTCTTTGGCGAAGTCAACAAAAGTTGTCTTTTTATGGGCTCTAAATTTTTGTCTATACGCCTCCGGCACCAACTCATAAGCACGCAGAACAGTCTGTTTAACCACATCGTAATTTAGACTCTGTTCTATCGGCAACGCTGAACAAACATCCTGCGCTTTGCCGGTTAGTTTACACTGCAGGAGAAGAGCCCACATCGCTCTTGGCCACTGCAAAGTAGCTGCAACACATTCAAAAGCTATAAAATAGCTATCAACTTTGGTTTCTTGAAAAGGAGGGACTAAATTAATATGTTTGCTCACATCAAAGTTAGGAGAAGAAATAGTCGCTGGAGCAGAAATGAGACTGGCGCAGGCCCTGTAGGTAACTGAGCAAAAGACGGAGAAGCAGGGGAACTCTCCGGCGCGCTCTCAGCCCGGTGAAGCCGGCCATGATCTTGCCGAAAACGTTTCCTCTCCATTTCAAGCTCTAGCTCCCTTAAACGCAGCCTTTTTTTTTTTTCAGTTGCTTCACGTTTAATCTTCAACTCTATTTCTTTTGTTCTTAAAATTAATAACTGGTCAGAATTAGGTAATAATGGAGTGCTAATTGGTGGTGCAGTTATTTGATACCTGGAAGGTGCGGGTGAGTGTGGCGGAGACGGTGGCTTCCTGTCAATCTCCGTCGGCATAAAAGTACTTATATCCACAGCACACACCCCAGACTCATCAGGCAGAATTCGCTGCATAATCAATTCTTTGTGTACCAAGTCTTTAACCTCCTCTTTAGAAACATCATGTGGTGCAGAGATTTTTAAAAATTCTTCAATTTTAAACAGATCATCTTTACGACAGTGATTAAACTGTTCCGTGCTTGGAGCGAGTGTAAAGGCAATTAAATCAAAATCCATAATATTTGTATCTGCCAATTTTACACACACCAAAAAAAAAGGCACCCAAACAAATAATAATCCTTTTCGTGGATTAAGCTAAAAACGTATGTTATATGACGAGCCCCACTTTAATGTTATAAATGAGCTTCCACTTTATGTTTAGGATGAGCCCCCACTTTAATGTTATAAATGAGCTCCCACTTTATGTTTAAGACAAGCCCCCACTTTAATGTTACGTCCCAGGTCTAGGGTCCAGGAACATAACATAAATAATAAATCTTTGCACCAGATTTACGTGGTCTTTTGTTCTCTTTTATTATCTTCCTTTTTTTTTCAGAAATAGGAAGCTCTCAGGCTTCAGGGATGGGCCAAGGCCAAAATAATAAACAAAACTATTAACCCTTACTCCTCCCACAAAACTAAATATACTAAAAAGAAAAAAGTCAAAACTAAAAACACAGGGGCTAAACTAACTCCCTAACTACCAGAACCAAAAACAGAAGAAAACGAGTTTTTAGAAAGAAAATGGCGCCCAATCCCTACAGCTCCCTTAATCCACACATATACAGAAACAAAAGATATATTTACACTATGCAACTATGCATGCAACGCATACATGCCATCCTAACACTTCGTGCGACCAAACAGACGGCCCGTGCTATCGTTCTATGGCCTCCTTGGTGTCCGCAGAGAGGCACCTGTGGTTAAACCTGACAGGCATCAAGGATAAGGATCGAACATTCCTCCTTGATGCCCCGTCTCACCTACCGGCCTGTTCGGCGACGCTGTTAATTCCGTCACCACTAGGTTTCAGAAGGCTAGGCTATACGAACAGGCTTTTGGGAAATTTTTCCCACGCGTGCTCTAGAGTCGAGACTGTCGGCCACACAGTCTTGACCGGATCTGATTCTCGCCAGAATGGAAAGCGCAGAAGGAGAGCGCGTTAGTCCTTCGCTCATTTACATTTACATTTAGGCATTTGGCTGACGCTCTTATCCAGAGCGACTTACATTTTTATCTCGGTCATTCTGTACTCCAGGATGCCAAACCACTAACACCTTACTTAGTGGTCTCCACTTCCATGAAACCGGAAAGGGCGCATCTGCTGACAGACGTTGCTGGGAATAGGGGCCATAGAACATGTTCTCGTACCAGACAGAGAGTCAGGCTACTACAGTCGGGATTTCTTGGTTCCCAAGAGAAACGGGGGGCTGCATCCCATTTTTAGATTTTCGCAGGCTGAACCCGCTATCTAAAAATAAATAAATACAGTTTCAAATGTTGACTGTCAAAGTGATTGTTCTCAAATCCTACCAAGCAATTGATTTGTGACAATCAATCTGAAGGACGCATACTTTCACATAGAAATATTGCCACAACACAGGAGGTTACCAGTATCGGGTCCTTCCATTTGGTCTAGCTTTCTCACCCACACATACACAAAATGCATGGATGCAGTTCTGGCTCTTATGACTCCAGGGTATCCGTATTTTGAATTACATAGACGACTGGCTGGCCCAGTCTCAGTAGTTAGCGCTTCGACATCAAGATGTTGTCCTAGCTCATCTTTGTTTATTAGAATTAAGACCCAACGCCACGAAAAGCGTGCTCTTTCCTGTTTTAGAGAACAACATATTTGGCTGTCACATGGGATTTGATTGTAAAGCGGGCACAGCTGTCTCCCACTCGTGTCAAATCCATTTTCAACACCCTCAAGGAAATCAAGCTAAATCAAAAAGTGACTGTTCATTACTTTCAGAGCTCTTTAGCTTTCATGGCAGCTGCATTCACGGTGATACCTTTTGGCCTCTACACATGAGAGCATTTCAGTTGTGGCTAGGAACCAGGGGATTTCACTCGAGGGCCAATCCCCAATAAGGGTTACACGCCAGGGGCTTCATATCCTTTCCGTGTGGTTCAGACCCGGGTTTTTGACTTGCAAGATGCTAACGACAGATGCTTCCCTCACGGGCTGGGGTGCGGTCTTAGATCACCGTCCAGCCTAAGGGAGCTGGAAAGGTCATCGTCTCTCGCGGCACATCAATTGCAACGAAATGATGGCTCCATTTTTGGCCCTAAAGCATTTCCTCCAGCAGTTAGAGGCTACTATGTGCTAGTGCGGGTGGACAACACTACGGCAGTCTCATATTATTAATTAATAAATAATTAATCGCCAGGCAGACTGCGCTCGTGCCGCTAAAGAAGCTAGCGCACCAATTTCTGCTTTGGGTACAGGACAACCTCTCTAAGGGGATTGGAGATCTGTCAGTCTCCCCATCCTGCCTAGACTTTGCCTTTGGGCTAGTCAGGGCCATTTTGCATCCTCACCGAACTATCTTCCAAAAGTTCCATTCTCAACATGCACCCTATTGTTCTTGAAGCTTTCTGTCCTCCGCCTTTTACAGCTTCGGAGCAGGAGAGACTTCACTTACTGTGTCCAGTACGTGCTCTTCAGATTTACGTCCACCACATTAGCGAGTGCTGATTTTACATGTTATATGGCCGCAACCAGGGGGCGGCTGCCACTACACTGCGTGAGAGATGCTATTGCCCTCTCCTATGAGGCGCGTGGGCTCACTTCGCCTCTAGGAAGTAGGGATCATTCAACCAGGGGGATCGCCTTATTTACTGCGCTGGCAAGAGCAGCAAGTATATGATGCGGCAGGTTGATCCTCTCCGCACACATTTGTTAGATTTAATATTCTGAATGTTCATGCTACTCCGGACTCCCGGGGCCTCGAGTTACCCTCCCAGATATAGTTCTGAGTCCTCCTCGGCCTTTGTGCGCACACGCTACACAACCTTGGGGTCCAGACACTTGCAGTGCGGCGGTGTTGGTATTTTAGTTCCCATAGCGTTTTCACGCAGCATCCAGTGTAGCCTTTGAAAGGGAACGTCTCGGGTTACTTTGCTGTAACCCTGTTCCCTGAAAAGGCGGGAACGAGATGCTGCGCTCCAATGTTTCCAGTTTACTCCTATTTATACCTGCAGGTGCGTCTCATCAGATGATGTCACCTGACCGAGGTTATATAAGCCAAAAATTGGCGTGTTTGATACACACATGCTTCATAACCGGCAACACGAAAAGATGTTCCCATATCGTTTTCACTCAGCATCTCGTTCCCACCTTTTCAGGGAACAGGGTTACATCAAAGTAACCCGAGACGTTTTTATACCTCTCCTTACGTTGGATTGGTATGAAATGTACAGGGCCCTATTTCCTGATTTGAAGAAGGCGTTCCATTCTCTGATAAGTGATTAGAATTCTTTGTCCCGTTTTTCTTGTTAGGAAAAACTCAAAATGTGTTTGACAGTAACATTGTAAGTACAGCTCTTAAAGAACAATAGTACTGTTTCTGTGTACTCTTTAATTCTTGTACTGAATAATTCCCAGTAGTTTTGTGCAATTTAGTCCTGTGACTGAGACAATGCTCCCTCAGGCAATGTTTTTAAGTGTTTGTGTATGGTTTTGTTGTTCTTTGTAAGGGGTATATAGGCTCTGGTAAGAAGGAGAAAGAGGTGATCTGCCAGGCCCATGTGTAGGAGAGGCATAAGTTTTATTAGCATGCTTAATATTGGAGTAAACATGAAATATGTTACGTCCCCTCATGGATTAAAGAATAACATAAAAAATTGTGTCCCAATATGCCATATATTTTACAGTGAACAATTTAAGTTCAGTATTCTTTAGTACACTGCTAGCTAAAGAAAGTAATTTTAAATTCAGTGTTTCTTTGCATTTACACATGCAGGTAGACTATATACTTATGCAAGGATACTTTAAGACTACACATGGGATTAATCATTATGCAAAACAAACTCTGTTTTGTTGAGGATTTTCCAAAATTAGGATTATTCACTGTCAGGACAGCTTTACAGGACAGCCATTTTCTATCATCGTGCTCCCTTACTGATTTACTAAAACCAGTGAGGCCAACTAATTTCTCCCGCCCCCACATGCACACACATACAATATACCAGACTTTATATACATTCCCCTACACACCGAAAGTATTGTATATAATTGTAAATATTGGTATCTGATGCACTGTAGTGTCTATTTTTGTACAATACTCCTGAGCTACTTCCGTGATTTGTTTGCATCTACAAATTTTCATAGAACCGCAGTCTATTCTTATCTGTGGAAATTCATAACTCACATGATTGTAAGTTGGGGGCTACCTGGAAAAAGATATCGAAGAAGCAAAGGTTAAAAAAAGCAGGAAAGGGTTCACAGAACTTGTTTTGGAAAGACAAAACAACTAGTTTTGTTTCCGATGGGTGGGGGTGAGGAGAGCGGATGGAGGCACCTGGAAAGGATAGTGAGACAGTGTTAGTATCAGAGATATATTGTAAAACGGTTGTTGCACAGATGCTTATGTCCCTGATTAGTTCTGTATTTAAACCCTTGTGTTCCATGTTTCTTCCTCTTACATCTGTTGATTTTTTATTGTTGTTTGTTTCTCTTGTTTTCACCATTCTGGTTCGGTAAATATTCTGATTTTATGTGTTTTTATGTTAATAAATTATATATTTGGATTGGAATGGAGAATATAATTTATCACAAACCAACAATATAGCAGAAACTAGTCATATTACTTGTTGGCCTGCAATATTCTGCGTACCAGCCCTGGCAGAATAATATCAGATCTAGTCTCAAATCAATACAAATCAATTGAAAGGTAATCAATACAAATCAGTTTAAAAGGTATGCAATATATTCAGAAGATACTAAGAGTATATTTAAATATAATATTTAAAACATGATATATTACGATTAATTATTGCTTTGCTAAATGTACTGTCCATATCATATTAGTTTATACCTGCAATTATGTCATCATAATAATCAAAGCGAATGCATTTGGGAACAGGCTAACAGGGTCAAACACCCTATGATATGCATCTAAAGTTAGCACTGATATTGTTTACAATAAGTAGGGACAGGTAATTGCCCAACAATGAAGTCAACACTGGCATAATTGGTCTCATGATAATTTAAGATGAGGCCCTTAGTCCACTCCAATTCTGGCCCATGCCCCTGGAGGACAGGTATTTATGTTTTATGTTTACTTGAAAAATACTGAAAGCACATCTGGTCCTGTTGATTAGGCCACCAAAAAATTGGAAAATATAAAGTTCACCAAATAAACAAAGCACAATCACTAAATAATAAGGCAATACAGTAATGTATAATAACCTGTGCATTTTAAGTTTTTTAAGTAGCATATTCATGAAAGTAATACAGGGCAAATTGAATGCAGAATCTTTCTTGGTTTTGCTTTAAGAAAACATACCTGTCCACCCACAGAGTCTCCTGAATATTGGGAAATCATGGGAACATTTAAACATGATATTTTTTTTAAGTGTGGTATAATGTCATATCTTAAACAGAAGATATAATAACTTTACATACTGGAACTTTCTTGGAAATTTCTCTGGAAACTTAAAATCTTTACATTACATTAAAAATGTTAAAGGGGTCATACAGGCCTACATGCACTTTTTTAAGCCGTTTGGACTGAACTGTGTGTTAGGAGAGTGCGTACACAACCACTCTATGATGATGAAGAGCCGCCCAGTGGTTTTCTTTTCATTTATTACAATAACATGCCCCTTCTGAAATCAGGCCAATCGCAAATGCCTTGCCGTGTGACGCCACACCACAAGAGGCCGCTCCTACACTAGATGATTGACACTGGTGTTTTAGCAAAGACCCGCCCCGAGTGAGAAGAAGCTGTCGGCCATTGTTTTTCGCCTCTGGAGCAAAATGGCGCCTAAGCGAGTGTTGTGTACAGTTGTTGGGTGTAATAGCAAACACAGCAGTCGTCATTCACTACCTAGGGTTAGTGACCTAGGGTCCCTACCTAGGGTTAGGTATCTGAGCCACTGAGGACGCAGTGGCTGAATTTAGTTTTTGAAGCTAACGTCCCCGCCGATTTACCTAAATGCGTTCATGTTTGCGATAATCATTTTTCACCAGACTGCTTTATAAACGCGGGTAAATATAAAGCAGGTTTTACTAGGAAGCTGCTCCTGAAAATCGGATCTGTACTAACGCTTTGTGTTCCTGCTTCATCTTCACCAGGCTCAGTGAGTAATTCCTTTTACTTTGACTCTTTGCAGATCGCCTTTTCTAATAATCACGATGAATGCGGAGTGTAAGTTAACTTATACTCTCATAGAACATGGTTATGGCTTCTTCTCTGTGTACATCCCTCTCTATATAATCCCTAATCGCCCGTTTATAATAAACAATGCATTAAGGTGATTGTCTAGTTGCAAACTGTGTACGTAGTCGGAAAACTATATTATGCTTACCTTTGTTACGTTAGATGGTTTATAACGATGTCTGTCGAAGATTAAGAAGACATGTAAACACATCAGTAAACACATCGCGTCAGTATCTCTCTCGGTAAGCTTCTCCGGTTTTTGTTGTTGTTGCTCGCGGCAGCGCAACAGCCTGTTAATTCATGCCCATGCAGTGATGAGAAAAACAAATCGAGTCGATGCATGTCCATTCTTTTAATTTCTGCGTTGTCAGGCGATATTACAAACTTCCGCGTAGGTTCCGTACTTAAATCAAACCAAAAACGCCTAAAGGAAACAGGCTCAGGCTCCATAATCCAGTGTTTTCCAGTTTGGACTGCATTACCCACAAAGCACTGCGTTGTGGGCAATGCTTTGTGGGTAATGCAGTCCAAAGCATTGCTTGCACTGGACTACACTTCAGTGGCTATACCCCACGTGTGTTGTAAAGACACGACCCACAGAACTGGGGGGGGGGGCGGGCTCAGCAGAGGTCATGAGCATTTAAATTAGCATGTACTGAAACAGGTTGCTGAGAACAGAGCTAGTTTTTACCAGGTAAAAGTAATGTTTTTTTTACACAATCCTTTTGAATTTTTAATTAACGTATAATACAAACTTTTCATTAGGACCCTAAAGATCATATTAACATTTAATGAAAAATGGGATGTGTAGGACCTTTAAGTCTATTAAATGTCTGAGGTAGAGTTCCTGTGAGCCCAAACATTATTGTAAAATAAATAGATTTGATTTTCACAAACTACTTTGGGAAATGCTTACCATTACATAGAATTGGATTTTGTAAATTAGTTAAATGCATGTAGTAAGGCTTTACCACCAAAATTGCACAAATTGCTATTTATACCTCAGAAATTAAAAATAAAACAAATTAACTAGCACTTTACCTTTAAAAAAAGTGAAAATAAATCCGACAGATAAGTGTTTCCATTAGTGTGTGTGTGTGCAGGCGTGTGTGTGCAAAAAGATGAATTTGTATGATATGTTAGCCTAAAACATTATTGTTTTATTGTGTTTATGCGCTTTAAATATACACTATACAATAAACACTGCCTTGTGTAAAGTAAAAAGAAGTTGCGCATGCGGCTTTTTGATCAAAAGGCTGATAAAAGCGTGCACAGATATGAGCAGATTTATCGATAAAACTACAGACATGAAATGCAACAAACACAAAAATATGTGCTACCCACTGAATACAACACAACAGTATGCAGAATCCCTGGGCTTTGACTGCGCTTTCTCCAGTCATTAGTAGTAGTACACTAAAAAATGCTGGGTTTCTGTAAACACATCGTTGGGTTATTTATCCTGGGTCAAAAATCTAGGTTATTTCAGGAACTTTAATCACACTGTTGGGTTGCTTTTGCTATAAATACTAAAAGTGCTGCATGATTAAACTCAATGCAAAAAAAACGGAAAAAGAAATGTTTCCGTTTCCTCCCTAGACCTTTTGTTCCATTGTTTATGCTGTAAACACATGGGTGAACATGATGATTTAAAATTTTAATTAAACACGAATATATATAAGTGGCATTTTAATTAAAATTCAACATTATAATGGTTAGTGATTGGTGCATGAGCGTCAACTCGTACGTTCTGTAATATTCCATTGTCATTCATAGTTCCGTAGTTTTGAGTTCTTTATTAAAGCATTCGCTAGTTAGTTAGTAAGTAAGTAAGTAAGAAAATAAATGAAGAAGAAAAGAAGAATAAATGAAGATAAATGAATAAATAGCATTAAATGGTTAAATAGCATTAAATGATACTTTAGCGTAGTATATAAAGAAAATCTAATTTATATATTCGTGTTTAATTAAATGTTTAACATATTTATGGTTAGTGGTCAGTGCAGACATTCACATTATTTTGGGGGAAAGGATAGGCTAGTTCAGGCTGCTATGCACTGATCAACAGTCAGTGCCCCGCTGTAACCAGCAGATCAAAGGAGCAGTTATCAGCTACTGTATGACATGTAGCCTTCTGAGTTTGAAGGCCAGGGTTGGTTGGTTGGTTGGTTGGTTGGAATCATGTTTGAAGAAAAAGATAACATCACAAACACACACAAACTCTCCGTGCACACACACCTACAGTATGAGACGCGCGCGCTGACACACACAAACTCTCCGTGCACCCAAACACAATCTCTCCGTGCAAATACACCGTGCAGGGGACAACTGAACACTTGGCCATTAATAAAAATGAATATTTAGGCATAAAAAAGATGCTTTAAACTTCATCTAATGAATGCATTGGCGTGTATAAACCTGCGGCCCGCACTTTCACTTAACAAAAGGCAGTGTTTAGATCAAAAGGATGATAAACACGTGCAATTTATCGATAAAAATGCAGACATACCCCGCCCCCCGGAAAAAAACAACTTCAAATATACAGGCTACTCGATAGATAAACGCTGCCTTTTCCAACACGCGAACACAGTTTGATAAATTCACACCTATCGTGAATGAAAGGTGAGAAGAGATTCCACAGAATCTAGAGAATAAGAATCATATTTATAATATTAAATTGAATAATAAAATTATATCAAATAAGAACTTTATCTAAAAGCCAGACCGACCAAATTTCTTATTCACTGCTGAAGAAGTTGAATATGCTTATACTGTGGATACTTATGTTACATTTTAAAAGTACAATCGCAAGTAAATTACAAACTGCATGTAATGTTGTAAAATATGAATAAAACAGTATTAGACACAAATATATATGGTAATATATACAATGAAAAAGCTATTTATATGTGAGTGCTCAAATGTAGAGCGAATGCAATTATTAATTTATTATGAATATTTCACTTCATTCAGCTGTTTAAGTTAAAAAATATGAAAAATAATGTGCCTACTAGCCCACTATTATTTTCTTTTCAAATTTAAAGATGCCCTCGCGTGTGTGCAAAAAAACGAAGTATAACTAAGAATACAAAAGTTAATAATCTTTAATAAAGTTAGCCTAATACAACATTGTTTCAAATACTAAAGAAAACATGATTTTGTTTTAGTCTATTTGCTAAATACAATGCATGCCAAGGTGACACCCACAGAACCCCTGTCCCTCTTCTCACCTTTCATTCATGATAGGTGTGAAATTATCAAACCAGTTTTGCTGATGGGGGAAATTCGCAGAATTGAGGGGTTTAAAATGATTTAACTAGATCGAGCAGACCTGAAAGGTGAGAAGAAGGATTACAGTAAGCGAGTCGTATTGAATAAACTGTACGACACATGTTTATCAGACTTTTGATTAAAACGTTGCCTTTGTAAAGTGTAAGTACTTTACAAAAGATGAACAGCTTTATTTCAGTCATAAATTCACAATTACATTCTATTCAAGCTATTATTTCCAGCCGTTAAATAATGGATGAAATAATTATTCAATGCTGGACACAAACAGCAAAAAACATAATGATCATTATTATAAAAAGCCTGAAGCACTTTGTGTTCATAAAATAATATTTACTTAATATGATATTGTTTATTCATGTCTTCTGATGATGTTGACACATTTTTACATTTTAAATAACTTGGCATATTCACAAATCAGGACATTCACATACTGTAGTTAACACTATCAAACAGCCTACTATCAGAAAATTTAATTAGTTTCAAGACCATTGAAACTGAGGAATGTCTTTCATTGTTTTGTCCCTGTTAAGACATTACAAAAACTATATAAGAAACTTATTAAAGCACATATACTGTACACATCATGAAAGATCTGTTGTAAAATAAAATTCATTGTAGGGTTTACATAATAAGGACAACGAATGATGGTCGTATTGTTCACCAATAAATGTAGACATTTTAATGTGGACACAATACCAACACATCCCCTTACCATTAATATGTAATGTTTAGCTCTGGGTCAGAGTTGTATTGAATCTTTAATGATTCGGGTTAGTTTGATTAACTGAATCAAATTTATAATGTACACAATATCGACTACCCGTCCACCGTTTAGCACAATTTAATGTATCTTACCAGTTCTGCTTATTACGTGGCCAACGATGATACCACAAAATCTATTATTTTGCAATTATGAGCAAGGTAATAAGATCTGGGCAAATGTTAAGACTTTAAAATACATGACCAAACAACAGTTCTTTACTAAGAAAAGAGAATTTATTTGACTAATCTACGATACATGAAACTACGCTACTTAAACGCACGCACACACACACACATACACACATACAAACAGTTTGGAAAATAAAAATGAAAAATGAAGTTATTCTAGTACTGTTCACTAAATCAATAGTTTATTTTTTTATATACTTTTTATAAAGTAATTTTGCATGAGCTCTGTTCATGCTACCAATTGCCTGTGTTAATCGACGTTCTTTGAATAAAGCCAGCTTTAGATTGACATTAAACATTACATATCTTACCCACTCATTCCTTCCTTTATCTAATAAAAGGGGTTTGTAAATGCTGATTACACCTTTTAAGTTATGCAGAATAATCAAGCATACACGCAGAAATAAAACATACTGAGTAAATATATGTATATGCGTTTGCCCTACTGGCATACCTTAAAGATGTTTAAAGTAGTGTCCATGTATGCCTCTTTGTTCATTGAAAGGCATGTGCTTTTGGAGGTAAATTAAGTTTCTTGCAGCTTTGTCTCACAGATGCTCCTATCTGTTCGCGAATCAGATAATATGTTTGGGATGGCACCATGCATGCTGGGATAGGGTCTCTGGCATGTAATCCATTGACTGCTGTCTCTCTTTGGGGGCCTTGTTATTCGCTACATCATGTTTGCTTCAGCAATGAAAATATATTGTTTTAGACTAACAATTATACACAATTCTTCATTGTACTTGGTCAGGCTTTTAGATGAAGTCCTTCCATGCACCCTCTGGCGGATATTCAGTCAAGCACATCACATTTATTTAAATTCCCGAATGTTGCTTGCGACAAGTCGCGGCACATCGCGCGGAAAATTATAGCATCTCGCAGGAAAACACACGCATTTTTAATGGCCAAATCTGTGTGTGTGTGTGTGTGTGAAGCTAAACTAAGAAGAGAGGAGAAATGACACTCTCTTCTCTCCCTCCTCTCATCTTACACAGTAACCCTTTAAGAGAGAGAAGGGCTACTGTGTGAGATGACTTTCACACACACACACACACATTAATGGAAACTGTAAGGGCCATATTTTATTCTTGTGATTTGTTGTTATGTTTATCTTATTTCAGTTTATTAGTTAAGCATTAAGCATTAAGTATCATACTTATAATTTGTATTGTGACATTATTTTATGAGTTGTTCTGTGACATCATCCCACAGTTATGCAGTTTCATGTCTATCACGCACGTTAGTTGTTGTTAAGACACGGAAGGATACAGAAAGGTGTGAAGCACACAAGCTTTTGACCGTGAGACAGTAAGCTAAAAGGAATACAGTAAAATAAGTTGTTGTAACTGTAATCTATCGAAGCTACAGAACACAGCAAGCGACTTGCCGTGACTACAGTGGATTTATGCAAGAAACTGTGACAACCGTTGTTTTTGATGTTGAAAATAAACAAGAGACAAAGAAATCAACGAAAGTCTGAAGTCGTCAGTGAAACTGTGTAACAAAAGACACGCGTCAGAACTTGTGAATAACATGCACGTACATGTAAAGTCAAAAGCTTGCTCCGCTGCAAAAATGAAGATAAGTGATTTAAGAGTGTGAACGTGGAGTGAAGAGTGCGCGTGCGATTTCAAAAACGCGCATCGACTGCCAACAAGCAACCGAAAGCAACAAGAGGACTTGCCTGCTTTAAACTTCACCATGTCACACGGCGAGGACAACTTCGCTATCGTCGAATCTGAGCAGGTGATGGTGCTCGAAGAAAATTATTCTCCAGACAAGCTTCACGAACTGAAGAACGCCAGAGAAGGCAAGTGGAGTCAGTTGACTGTATTATACAACGAACTAGAGGCGCTTATGGACAATGCTTGTAATTTGCATGACGTTAAAGCCAAGCGCCGCCAATACAAAGCGCTGCTAAATGACTTTATTGAAAGCAATGTAAAAGTGCGATCGTGCGCAAAGGATGAACAGCGTGAAACCGATCAGCACCATTGGTTTCACCCTAGATTGACGCGCTGCTCAGAATTCATGGTAAGAGTAAAGTCGTGGATCGCGGAAACTAGTAATCGCTTTAAGTTCCACATCATGCAATAGTGAGGACTTTATGAACTTTTTTAATAATAAAATTGTAAACATTAGGCATAAAATTGAGGTTTTAAACCGAACAATGTAATTGATGCAGATGTTAATCTAGCCATGTCAGATCAGAACCTAGAACACTTTACTCCCCTTGAAGAGAATGAACTAATTTCACTCATCTCTTCTGCAAATTCATCAACCTGTATATTAGATCCTGTACCGACACATTTTCTTAAACAGATAGTACCAGCAATAACAGAACCCCTGTTGAGAATAATTAATTCTTCACTCAGCATTGGTTATGTTCCAAAATCTTTTAAATTAGCAGTTATCAAACCAATAATTAAGAAACCTGACCTCGACCCCTGTCAGCTGTCCAGTTACAGGCCAATATCAAACCTCCCCTTTATCTCTAAGATTCTGGAAAAGATAGTAGCGGAGCAGCTATGCTCATATATACATAGAAATGGCATACATGAACTGTATCAGTCAGGATTTAGGCCTCATCACAGTACAGAGACAGCACTCGTTAAAGTAGTAAATGACATTCTATTGGCCTCTGATCAGGGTTGTGTAACTATGCTTGTATTACTTGACCTCAGTGCAGCGTTTGACACCGTTGATCATGCTATTCTTCTTTACAGATTAGAAAATGTAGTAGGAATTAAGGGTACAGCCCTCTCCTGGCTCAGATCCTATCTGACCCATCGTTATCAGTATGTAGACTTAAATGGTGATTATTCCGCATGCTCTCTTGTGGAGTTTGGCGTTCCGCAGGGTTCAGTTTTAGGTCCACTGCTTTTTTCCCTTTACATGCTTCCTCTGGGCAACATAATCCGTAAGCATGGTATTAGTTTTCATTGTTATGCTGACGATACACAGTTATATGTCTCAGCAAAACCTGATGAGAAAAAACAGCTTACTAAAATTGAGCAATGTGTGCAGGACATAAGAAATTGGATGCTAATTAACTTCCTTCTGCTAAATCTGGATAAGACAGAAGTTCTAGTCATAGGACCGCATACAGCTAGGAGTAAAATTTTAGATCACACCGTAACTTTAGATGGCCTTTCTGTTCCATCAAATGCAACAGTAAAAGACCTTGGTGTGATTATTGATTCCAGCCTTTCATTTGAAGCACATGTAGATAATATTACCAGGATAGCATTCTTTCACCTCAGAAATATTGCCAGGATAAGAAATTTATTGTCGCTAAACGATGCAGAAAAACTAGTTCATGCTTTTATCACCTCTAGGTTGGACTATTGTAATGCCTTACTGTCTGGTTGTTCAGCTAGATGCATAAATAAGCTTCAGCTAGTCCAGAATGCAGCAGCGAGAGTCCTCACTAGAACCAGAAGATATGAGCACATCACCCCTATCTTATCTTCACTCCATTGGCTCCCTGTGAAATTTCGCATTGATTTTAAAATACTACTCTTGACATATAAAGCATTAAATGGTCTCGCGCCACAGTACCTGAGCGAACTGCTAGTGTCTTACGATCCGCCACGCCTACTTCGATCAAAGGATGCAGGCTGCTTGTCAGTACCGCGTATTATGAAAAATACAGCTGGGGGCAGAGCTTTTTCTTACAAAGCCCCAAAATTATGGAATAGTCTTCCAAATAGTGTTCGGGACTCAGAAACAGTCTCAGTGTTTAAGTCCAGGCTAAAAACCTATTTATTTAGCCAAGCATTTTTATAAATAGATTTGCCATAGGTAAAGGAGCAGATCTGGGGGACTCATGGACGTAGAGTATTATGGTGAACTGGTATGTTTGGATGCTGTCTTCCTCACTCTCATTGATCACTCAGGTTTGCTGACGGTGAGGTGATTGTTTGCTTTTCATCTCAGGAAGCCCTTTCATGTTTGTGTTTCCTTCTGGCTCTCCCTTTTAGTTATGCTGTCATAGTTAGTCCTGCCAGAGTCTCTGCTTGCACTCTACAGTTAATATACATTCACATTATACATTGTGTGACTGTGACCATACCTAACTGCCATCTCTCTTCTTCTTCTCTTTCCCCCCCCCTCTTTCTCTTTCCTCTCTCCTCCTGTCTCCCCCTTTCACTCTTTCTCTCTCTCTCTGTCGAGCTACACATGTCGTTCCTGAGCTGCCAGTGATCCAGACTCCCTCTGCCCTCCGGACCTGTCTGACCCATCCTGGTGCCCCGCTTCTGGCTGAAGATCTCGTCACATGGATGCCCCTTGTGTATCTCTGGGATGCGTCTGGTGTCTGGAAATGATTCTCTCTACCTAGAAAATGGTTCTGGCCTTGACTGGTGTTGGCAACTGTTTCTCTGGGGCCTTGACAGTTCGATAGTTCATGACTGGAACTTCTTACAAGTCTACCTGGGTCTTCAATAACCACCTGGACTCCATATTAACATCAATTAACATCAGCTATTATAGCTGAACTGCCTCCCACCCTACACACTGTATAAATGCAGATCATTTACTTCTTTCTGTTTCACCCAAATGAGGATGGGTTCCCTGTTGAGTCTGGTTCCTCTCAAGGTTTCTTCCTATTACCATCTCAGGGAGTTTTTCCTTGCCACTGTCGCCCTCTGCTTGCTCACCATGGACAAACTGACCATTTTGATTCATACAAATTCACATTTCATACAAACTTAAAAAAAATTTTTGTCTGTGTAAAGCTGCTTTGCGGCAATGAAACGGCGCTTGCAATAGCCGATGCTGAACTAAATTCTTACCAGAACCGTAAAAAACAACATCCTGCGAGACGGAACGTGGTCGCCGAAACGAGTGGTGCATGCACAACGACCACTGCGACCACAGGTCAGCAACGGAATACTGTCAACGGTCGAGCTGCCCTCACGCCTCCGAGCAACCCACTTAAGCATGCCAGTGAGTGCCAAACCCATAATGTCAAGCACCCTAATGGAACGGCCAACCCAAGGTAACGAACACTCGCTTTACAACACTGACATAGTGGAGCCTCAGTGTAGGATGCCAATTCAGGCAGATCTTACAGAAATGTTTGCAAAGAGTCAGAGGCAACTTTCCTTACCTCCGCGCGACGTTCCTTTATTCTATGGTGACCCTCTTGAGTCCACGTCCTTTGTAAGAGCCTTTAAACATGCCATCGAAACCAAAACTGATAGCAATCTGGAAAGGCTGTTCTTTCTTAAGCAGTATACTAAAGAACAGCCTAGGGACCTAGTGACAAGCTGCCAGCTCATGCCAGAACATCGTGGTTACGCAGAGGCTATGAGACTGTTACATGACAATTTCGGAAATAGGCAAATAATCGCTACAACGCTGATGCAAAAGTTACTCAACTGGCCCGAAATAAAGTCAGAGGACGGAAAGTCGCTGACAACTTTCTCCCTGTTTCTAGTAAAATGTTACAATACCATGTCAAGCATCGATTACATGGATGAGCTAGACAATGCTACCAACTTTGCAAGTTTGTGCAGCTGATGAAATTCGTAGAACGAGAAGCAAAGGTAATGTCCAACCCACTTTTTGGAGACCTGAACGTTTCGACTAGTGGTAAAAAACACAGCAACAAATCCCCTCCAGGATTCAAGCAAAAAATGGAGGAAAAGAGAGGTAGCAGCTTTGCGACCGGCGTAAAACAGGTTGGTAAAAATCATAAAGACTCAATTACAGTAAAGAGTAGTGGTGCATTAGTTATTAGTGCCTTCAGTAAACCTTGTGCATCCTGTGCGAAAGATCATACCCTAGATGAATGCCACCAGTTTAACAATGAGACATTTAAGGTCAAATTGGACTTTCTAAAAAAGAATGGATTCTGCTTTGGTTGTTTAGTAAAAGGACACTTAAGCAAAGACTGCACGAAGAAAATTACATGTCAGTTATGCTCAAAGAAACATCCTCGCATGCTACACATTGCAGCAAAAGACACAGCTCAAGCAATCGTAAAGGCTGATGAAACTGAACCAGTTCAAACACTGCCTGTTACAGCGAGTCACGAAACGAGTGCGTGTATCAGGGCTGGAGATGACTGTATTCTCCCCATAGTACCTGTTAAAATAAAGTCCAAGAAAGGTAACAAGATAGTAGAAGTATACGCCTTTATGGACCCAGGTAGCTCTGCTACCTTTTGTACAGAGTAATTAGCAAGGCGTTTAAACGTACAAGGTAAAAAAATTGACATCATGTTAAGCACCATGAACGCGAGGAAACAAGTAGAAAGTTACGTGCTTACTGACCTAGAGGTTAGTAGTCTGGAAGAAAACACCTTTGTTGAACTCCCCAAAGTGTTGACACAAAAGAGTATCCCAGTCTCAGTGGAAAACATTCCACAACAGCACGACATCGATAAGTGGCCATACCTCAGCGAAGTAAAGCTGCCTCACATTAATGCTGGAGTTGAAATTCTCATAGGTACCAAAGAGCACAGGCTCCTAGAACCATGGCGAGTAATTAACAGCAGGCACAATGGGCCATACGCAGTAAAGACCGCTCTTGGATGGACCATAAATGGACCTCTTCGAGAGTCGGTCGAGGAAGGCACATGTGACAATGAGCAAGTGAGCGTTGCAGTCAACAGAGTTTCCATCGAAAGTGTAGAACAAATGCTGATACAACAGTACAACCATGATTTTCCTGAACGGAACTGTGATGACAAAGCTGAGTTGTCACAAGAGGACTATCAGTTTTTAGACTCTGTAACTAACTCCCTGCAGTTCACTGACAATCACTTCTACATTGGCCTACCACTTAAGAAAGCAGCTATTCAAATGCCCAATAACCGAAGCGCAGCCATGCAGCGCGCACTGAACCTCAAACGGAAGTTTAAGCATAACCGCTCCTTTCACGAAGAGTATTTAAACTTCATGAACGACATGTTTGAAAAGGGTCATGCAGTCAAGGTCCCCACACCTCACCTAAGTCGACAAGACGGGCAAGTGTGGTACATACCTCACCATGGTGTATACCATCCTCAAAAGAAAAAGCTAAGGGTAGTCTTTGACTGTGCTGCCAGCTATCAGGGAATATCATTAAATAGCGAGCTTCTGCAGGGACCCGATCTGACAAACTCACTCATTGGGGTGCTCACACGCTTTAGACAAGAAGAAGTTGCCATAATGGCAGACGTGGAAGCCATGTACTATCAGGTTAGAGTTCCGGAAAAGGACACAGACTTGTTGCGTTTCCTGTGGTGGCCGAATGGAGACGTGAGTCAAGACTTGGTTGAGTATAAAATGGTCGTTCATTGTTTGGTGCAAAATCATCTCCAAGTGTAGCTAACTTCGCCCTTAGGAAAACAGCAGAAGAAAACCGCAGCAATGCATCTGCCGAGGCAGTCAACACAGTACTTAAAAACTTTTATGTAGACGACTGCTTGAAGTCTGTCTCTAGTCATAGTCAAGCAGTTGCGCTATATAGTAATCTCACCAAACTGTGCGCAAGTGGAGGGTTTCACCTCACCAAGTGGGCAAGTAATAGTCGTACATTACTAACTTCCATCCCTGAGAGTGAAAGAATCGAAGACATGAGGGACTTAGATTTAAGTAAAGACGCACTCCCTATTGAGAGAGCTCTAGGGGTGTTGTGGTGTATTAATTCAGACACGCTCAAGTTTAAGATTAGTTTAAAAGAGCACCCTGTGACTAGAAGAGGAATCTTGTCAGTCACTAGTTCAATTTATGCCCCCTTAGGCTTCCTTGCACCAGTCATACTGCCAGCTAAGATCTTAATGCAGCAGTTGTGTAAAGAGAGACTCGCTTGGGATGATGACATTCCCGAACAGTTTATAAAAAGATGGAGGGCCTGGCTACAAGAGTTGCATCAATTGTCTAAGTTTAGTGTAGCTAGATGCGTAAAACCAGTTGACTTTGGAGTTACAACTATAGCACAACTTCACCACTTCTCAGATGCAAGTGAAATGGGATATGGAGTTGTCTCGTATATTAGGTTAGTAAATGCTAATGGACTCACACACCGTGCATTCATGATGGGGAATTCTCGCGTAGCGCCCTTGAAACAAACTACTATCCCCCGAATGGAATTGACAGCGGCAGTGGTTGCTGTAAACAATGACAAAAAGGTCAATTGGAAATAGAACTGCTGGACTCTGTGTTTTGGACCGACAGCACAACTGTCTTGAGATACATTGTTAATGAAAAACTTCGCTTTAAAACCTTTGTCGCTAACAGAATCTCCATCATACGAGAGTCAACCAAGCCACAGCAGTGGAGGTAAACTGAGAGTATTGAGTAAACACGGAGATGCCGTGAGTAAACTGATTAACTATTACTCTGACTGGTATAAGTTAAAAAGATCCGTTGCCTGGATTCTTTGCGTTAAAGACATGCTTAAACAGAGAACAAAAAGGATTAAGGGACAGGCAAACAACTCAATAAAAGAAAACCATAAGTCTCTAACAATTAAGGACTTAACAATGGCAGAAAACGAAGTCATTAAGTTCGTTCAAAACCAAAAATTCAAAGACGAAATTTCCATGTTACAAAAGGGTAATGCATCCGTAAAAGGAAACAGCTGTCTCTCCAAACTAGATCCAGTACTGCAGGATGGACTGCTAAGAGTTGGAGGACGTCTTGGTAGGTCTGCAATGCCTGAGCATGCAAAACACCCTGTCATTATACCCAAAGACTCACACATTACAACTCTAATCTTAAGAAACACTCACGAACAGGTCGGACATTGTGGAAGGAATTATATGCTTTTAAAATTGCGGCAGAAATACTGGATTCCGACAGCAAATTCCCTTGAGAGAAAGTTTCTGTCCAGTTGTGTGACATGCAGAAAGATCAGAGCGAAGAATAGTGAACAAAAAATGTCAGAACTGCCACGCGATAGAATAACGCCCGTTCACTAACGTAGGGGTAGACTATTTTGGACCCTTCGAGGTCAAACGGGGTAGAAGTAATGTTAAAAGATATGGCGTATTGTTTACTTGTCTGACAACAAGAGCCGTGCACATTGAAGTCGCGCAGTCATTAGATACAGACTCCTGCTTAAATGCTATTCGACGCTTCATGTGCAGAAGAGGCCCGGTGTCAGTTATGAGAAGTGATAATGGAACAAACTTCATAGGCGCTGAGACTGAATTGCGTAAAGCTATCCAACAGTGGAATCAGTCAAAAATTGAAGGCTTCCTCATGCAAAAGGGGATACAATAGATATTTAATCCTCCTGCTGGGTCTCACTTCGGTGGAATATGGGAAAGGCAGATAAGGTCAGTTAAAAAAATCTTGAGGTCTGTACTAAAAGAACAAACACTAAACGATGAGAGCTTGCATACATTCCTGTGTGAGGTGGAAGCTATAATGAATGACCGTCTCCTTACCACCGCTACAGACGATCCCACAGACCTGGAGCCCCTGACACCTAACCACCTGCTGCTGATGAAAAAACAGCCAAACTTGACTCCTGGACTTTTCAAAAAAGAGGACATTTACGCACGTCGCAAGTGGAGGCAAATTCAGTACCTTGCCGACCTATTCTGGAAGCGATGGGTGCGTGAATACTTGCCCTTGCTTCAGGAGCGCCAAAAATGGTCTCAGGTGAGAAAAAAACTCACGATCGGAGACGTAGTTCTAATAATTGATGAGTCTTCTCCAAGAAATTCATGGGTCGTCGGACAGATCACAAAAGTGTTCCCTGATAAAAAAGAACTTGTGAGACGTGTACTGGTCAAAACTAAAACCAGTACCCTGGAAAGACCCATCGATAAGCTGTGCCTCATATGTGAAATGGATTGTTAATTACCTTATAAAGTAGTCATGTTCCTTTCATTTTGTACGCAGCGATATGAATACCTTAAGTTAAACCGTTAACAAATGTTTAAAGTGTTAAGAAAGCTGATTCAAATTTTAATCCAATAGTAAATGTTGTGGCCCAATTGTAAAAAAGGAAAAAACAACAAAACAAAAAATGTGTGTAATTGTCAGTCTTCCTGCCTGTCAATTAGGGGCTGGAAATGTAAGTGCCATATTTCATTCTTGTGATTTGTTGTTATGTTCATCTTATTTCAGTTTATTAGTTAAGCATTAAGCATTAAGTATCATACTTATAATTTGTATTGTGACATCATTTTATGAGTTGTTCTGTGACATCATCCCACAGTTATGCAGTTTCATGTCTATCACGCACGTTAGTTGTTGTTAAGACACGGAAGGATACAGAAAGGTGTGGAGCACACAAGCTTTTGACCGTGAGACAGTAAGCTAAAAGGAATACAGTAAAATAAGTTGTTGTAACTGTAATCTATCGAAGCTACAGAACACAGCAAGCGACTTGTCGTGACTACAGTGGATTTATGCAAGAAACTGTAACAACCGTTGTTTTTGATGTTGAAAATAAACAAGTGACAAAGAAATCTGTTTTTAGCTTCGGACCAAGACTGCACCTCAATTCTAGTCTTGCTTGATCTTAGTGCTGCATTCGACACTATAGATCATAACATTCTCATAGATCGCTTACAAAATCACATAGGTATTCAGGGACAGGCATTAAAATGGTTTAGATCATACCTGTCTGATCGATACCATTTTGTAGACCTAAATGGAGAACTGTCTGGTGTAATGCCAGTGAAATATGGGGTCCCACAAGGGTCAGTTTTAGGACCTCTGCTGTTCTCAATATACATACTTCCCCTGGGTAACATCATTAGAAGACATGGGATTAGTTTCCATTGTTATGCTGATGATACCCAATTATATATCTCAACAAAACCAGACGAAATACCTAAATTGTCTAGATTAACAGAGTGTGTCCAGGACATAAAAGATTGGATGACCAATAACTTCCTTTTACTAAACTCAGACAAGACAGAGATGTTACTCATCGGCCCAAAAACCAGCACACAACAGCTTTCACAATTCAGCCTGCGTTTAGAAGGATGTACTGTTACTACTAGCTCAACAGTAAAAGACCTGGGCGTAATATTAGACAGTAACTTGTCCTTTAAAAATCATATTTCCAATATCACAAAAACAGCCTTTTTCCATCTTAGAAATATCGCCAAACTTAGAAGCATCTTATCCGTATCTGATGCAGAAAAGCTAGTTCATGCATTCATGACCTCCAGACTGGACTATTGTAATGCATTACTAGGTGGTTGTCCTGCATCCTCAATAAACAAGCTTCAGTTAGTCCAAAATGCAGCCGCCAGGGTTCTCACCAGATCCAGAAAATATGATCATATAACCCCAATATTATCATCCCTGCACTGGCTACCTGTTCAGTTTAGAATTAATTACAAAATAGTATTACTTACATACAAGGCTTTAAATGGTTTAGCTCCCACATACCTAACCAGTCTTCTAAAACACTATAATCCGCCATCAGAAAGTCTGAAGTCGTCAGTGAAACTGTGTAACAAAAGACGCGTCAGAACTTGTGAATAACATGCACGTACAGAAACACTGCCTCATTGGAAAAATTAACAAGGAACATGTAAAGTTTTTTTAAAGTTGCGTAGTAGAAGAAGCAAGTTGCTCGGTCTGTCTGCTGTGCTTCCGTAAGCTTTTCTGGCACCAGGAGAGACTCAGTTAAACACAGACACAAGTTGTCTGTCAGAAAGGTCTCTATTTATTAGCAGCAAAAGATGGGGTTTTTATATGTTTGACCAAACGCTGTGCCATCGGCATATGTTACTACAAAGAACATAAACCATTGTAAATGTCCTTGTGAGATCCTGAAGAATCAAAGGAGAGGAAGACCGAGAGGTGTCTGTCCAGAGACAAATCACAAGATGTTGGCTCGAGTTAGGGGGGAGAGGGGGAAGGAGACCGAGGGAGATAAAGAGAGATAGAGAGAGGGACATAAAGAGAGAATGAGAAGGTAAGCATGGGAGCATTCACACCTTTAAGAACAGCAAGAGAGTGGAAATAACTCCTTTTTATATATTTATATATTTAATTCGAGTAAGCGCACTGTGTGTGTGTGTTTGCACGCGCATGCGCTGTGTATGTGCGTGAATGTGTGTGACGCTAAAGTAAGAGGACACTAACGCTTTGGGAGGGGGGAGGACTACTGTGTGGGACTACTTTTACACACACACACACACACATTAACGGAAACACTGCCTCATTGGGAAAATTAACAAGGAACATCTCTAATGACACCTGAGTGTGCGCACAGTAACAGAAAGTAAAAATAAAACAAATTAACCTGCATTTTATCTTTAAAAAGAATCATGACAGAGGAGTGCTTCCGTTAGAGAGTGTGTGAGTGAAGGCAAGAGGAGGAGGAAAGGGGCATGTTGTCCAATGACGTGCGCATACACTAATGGAGTCAGTGTAGGCTGACACAGAGAGAGAAAATGGATCTTTAAACTCTCTAATGACACTTTTTGCTTTTGCTTTACATGCGTGCACCAACGTGTGTTATAATGAACAGTACACACACACATAATAAAAGATGCTTTACACGCACACATGTAGTCACAGTGTTGCACAGATGTTGATTATACCAAGAAGAGGAGACGATTACCCATAATTCCATAGCCCGCGAGAGAGAAAAACCATTGGATCAGCATGATACTTTGTACTCGTAAACCAAGACTTGTTAGTTTTTTAAGTCAAAATTTATTCAAACTTTTTGCTCATCTTGTGAAACACTCGCAAACTGGGTTACTCGCAATCCGAGGTTCCACTACTCGTAAAATGTAAGGGCAGCAGATACATTTTTCATCAGCTTATGATTCACATTGTGATCTTGTGATCCTAGAATAGCACATTTAAATTTACAATAATATTGCCAATGTTATAAGGGTATTGTCTACTGTGTCAGCGTGTTCTCTCCTCTGTGCATAGTATGCTGTCTCTTGTGTGTAAGTGTAATGTCTTTTGAGTGTGCAGTATGATCTCCCTTGTGTGCAGTGTGGTGTCTCGTGGGTTTGCAGTGCAATCTCTCCTGTGAGTGAGTGTATTGTCTCCTGTGTGTGCAGTGGGCTGTCTCCTGTACAGGCGACTGTGCTCTCTCCTGTGTGTGCAGTGTGCATGGCTGGACTGGCCATAGGGCATACCGGGCATTTGCCCGGTGGGCCGATGGTGATTTTCGTCTTTTGTGGGCCGGCCGCTGATGTTTTTTTTTTTTTTGTAACGTTATAAACTATTAAAGGTGGCGGATTGGCCAATTGGTCATGATCGACTCTGGGCTGGACCAATTACAGCCGAGGAGGTCAGATGCACCCTCCCCCTTGCAACGGCTCAGCAATCACATATCATTGCTGAACAAAAATGGAGAACAGAAAACGCAAAGGAGCCAGAGGAGCCGAAAAAATTAGCGCCAAAAAGAAACTAGCCCTTCAGGTAGATGCTGCCAAATGTGCTAAAATATCCCAGTTGTTTGGTGGCTATAGTGGAGCTTCCACTTCAGTAAAATTAGCAAGTGATGGAGGCCAGCAGCCGCAGGTTGAAGAGGGAAAGGGGAGGCAGGAGGAGGAGAGACCCGAGGCGGCCGCCGGTCCAAGTGGCAGAACTGAACTTGAGGTAGCCTAAGTAAAACCATAAAAAAAACGTATAAACCAAGTAGGTGTAGCTTATTTTCGTTGTGCTTGCTAACTTTTTACAGTCAGTTACAATAACTCCTACTGTGCACTAGTTAGCATGATGACAGAGTTTCTATGCTGGTGCTGTGATGTTACTGAGAGTGAATTATTGATAAGGTTAGTTAGTATGGGTTGCCAAACGTAAAAAACTTAATCGTCCCGTATTCAGAGAAAATATTACGCGTTACGTATTGAGGTGAAAAGGAACGCGATTTGTCCTGTATTTCAGCTAGAATGAAAAAACAAACAAACAAAAAAAAAAAACCACAAAGCTGGAGTTATCCTGTGTCTTTATGCTGCGCAGCAGCCTCGGCTTCTCTTATTCTCTCCCCCTCCTTCTCCTGTTGATCAGCTGATCGGTTTATCAGCTGTTTGCTGGAGCCACAGCCATAAAAGCTGCTAGTCATGATCGGTTTGGATATGTGAGAAAGAAACATAAAGGTGAAACCAGGAGATGTCCTTATTGAATCATCAGAGTTGAACAGGTGATGGAGAAACAGGTTTATCTTTTAGGTGACATGAATGAGTTAAAGGGAAGTTATGAACTGTTTCTGAGAGACAAATAACACCAGGATCCTTTTCTACATAGCTGACAGCTGGTAACTGTGCAGGGGCGGGTCTAGCAAAGTTTTGCCAGGGGGCCAGGTAGGGCATTAACAAGGAAAGGGGGGCACCAAGAAATACTTTTCTTTCTTATTCTCATTTTAAATGTCTAGCTTTTAAATAATTATCTGAATCTTACAACCAAAGTGGTCATTTGATGTTAAATGTATAGAAATCCATTATCGTTTATAGTAAATATTAAGTCTAAAAATATTAAGTCTCTGTAAGCCCAGTAAGCTTACCATCTGTGCAGTCTGAAATTATGTCGAAGAAAGATATTAAATCTATTTAATTATTGTAGAAAAATTATTGATTTCTGTGCATTTGTGTTACGATCTTCTTGGTTGTGGCAGCCCAGGTCTCTGGATGACACTCCAGCGATCGTGATCTCTGTGTTTTGTTGTGTTGTCAGTTCTTGTGCCATGTACTGTGTGTAAAATGGCGTCAAAAATTCAATTAAGTGTTATTCTTTCTCAACTTTCTTTCTCTGTCTCCATTCACTTTTTAAAGGTTGCCATGTTTAAAAAAAGATTGTGTGCTGCCATGCTGTTTGTTGATGTGGTAAATAAATAGTTTATGAAAATATCACTCAATCTGTAATTTATAAATTTTAATACTCATTAATGATCATGTCTCACCTTTAGTCTTCTCTGTCTTAATTTCAGGGTCCACCATGTGTTGTAGATAGTTCAGGAGGTTAACTCGACCAAGCAGTCTTTTGTTTTCCGCTAAGTACTGTTTAGAATACCAGAATAGGGAGGATGGTGTAGGTCTAAGTTTATTAGATTGATACATATATACCAACAGGACAGTGTACATCGCTGTCAGAACAGCGTTTGTTTTCATTCAAAGGCTTTATGGCTTTGCCAATAATACCTAGTGGGCCGGTCTCTAGTCAAAATGCCCGGGCCGATTTTTTGTCCCAGTCCAGCCCTGGCAGTGTGTGTGTGCGTGTGCTGTCTCTTGTGTGCGGTGTACTATCTCCTGTGTGCGAGTGTTCTGTCTGCTGTGTGCAGTGGTGTCAAAAGTATTCACATTCATTACTTGGGTAGAAGTATATATACTAGGGTTAAAAGTATCAACTCAAGCTTTTTACTCAAGTAAAAGTGTAAAAGTACTGATTTCAAAACTACTTAAAGTATAAAAGTAAAAGTAACGTAAGGGGGGGAGAAGCATTAAGGATAAAAGCTTATACCCCTATCTCACCTACGCGGTTTTGCGCGGTGGCCATAAGTACAGTTCATCATGATTCACCGCGAGTTTTTGGCGCTGTGAGTACGTTTCCATTTTTCTGCACGAAAAATTAAACGTTTAATTTTTTTGACGGTCCCCGCGAAAGATTGCGTTCCTTACAGAACTTCGCGGAACACCAGCGGAACGTCGACGGGCAATCGCGGCGGCTCGCGGTGCCTAACTCCGCATCTCACTGTGAGTTAAACCGCATAGGTGGGATGGGGGTATTATACTGCACTATATACTGTGCTCGAATTTCGCTCGAATCTTGAGTCTCTATTACGGATATCTTTGTCTACTTATTACAACGTTATCAACCGAAAATGCTAATTTATTCCAACGTCCTTGCTGGAGTGTGTGACGTGACGTCATGTGCAGGTGCAATGGATCGCGTACCAACCAATAGGGTGTCAGAATGGTATGTTTATACTTCAACCACAATCAAATTCACTCCATCCGGATGGCACAATTTATCCGGATGTTTTTTTTGTTTGTTTTTTTGACTGACAAGCTGATATAAAATAGGAGTAATAAGGCTATTTTTAAAATGTAAGGAGTAGAAAGTACAGATAATTGCGTGAAAATGTAAGGAGTAGAAGTAAAAAGTCGGCTGAAAAATAATTACTCCAGTAAAGTATAGATACCCAGAATTTCTACTTAAGTAAGGTAACGAAGTATTTGTCAGTATTTGTCAGTATTTGTAGTACTTGACACCTCTTGCTGTGTGGGAGTGTGCTGTCTGCTGTGTGGGAGTGTGCTGTCTGCTGTGTGCAAGTGTACTGTTTCCTGTGTGCTGTCTCCTGTGTTTGCAGTGTGATGTCTCCTTTGTGTGTGCAGTGTGATCTCTCTTGTGTGGGAGTGTGCTGCCTCCTGAGTGTGAGTGTGCTGTCTCATGTGTATGCAGTGTGCTGTCTCCTGTGTATGTGCAGTGTGCTGTCTCATTTCTACTGTGGGTGAGTGTGCTGACTCCAGTGTACAAACAACACCCTGTCTACAGTGTGCTGTAGTCTCCTTAATGAGTGTTCTGTCCCCTGTGTGCAGTTTTCTAGTCCTGTTTGTGCAGTGTTAAATTTATGTGTAAGGACTGTCCTCATGTGTGTGCGAGCTCTCTTTTTTTAAAATAAGTTGCAAGCTAAATCTAATGCTTATGTAAAATTTTGTGTATGACACAAAACATTTCAATCATCAACTCCAGGACCTAACATGGGGTCTAACAGTGAATTTTATTGAGATTACATTATAATTTTCACAAAATCTGCATCTGGATACACTTACAAGTTAATGTTAAATATTAAAAATTAATCAGGTGTTACTGGTCTGTGTCCTTATGCTAAATTTCTAGCAATGCTGATGCCACTGAAGTGTTTGGGGGAAATGCAGAGGAAGCGTTGGTGTAAATGTCAGTCATTTAAAGAAATAGCATCCTTTTAGTCCATTTACACATGTTAATGTAACAAATCTTAGTTAATTGACCAAATATGTATTTATAAGCAAGCTTGTATTATTATGCTAACCACAGCCTTGCTACAACAGCTAAGGTAGCTGAACGTCAGCTAGCATAAATTAGCCCTTAGCTAATTCTAAGCTGTTTATATAACATTCCTGATAATACATGTAGCGGTATAAAAATAGTTTACACTCCTTTTATTTTATTGGGGCGCACACAAACTCACCCTAATGAAAACACTGCTGTGTCGGGATTTATTTTTACTTTTTTTTTTCTAGAAAAAATGATGCTCCCAGAATGCTCCCCTTTTGAGCAGGGTAGGTCTCCTTGAAAGAATCAGGGGAACAGGTCCAGAACACCAATTCCCAGCATGTATCACTGACTACAAACATGGCTGCCAGAAACTACAACACTCAACATGCATGTGCTCTGACTGAACTGACCTGTTCCTTATTTTCTACAATTACAAAAGTAGCTCAAAAACTTTGCCACAGTGCAAAGTATTATTTAGCACATTTCTGTCTAAATTTTCATTTCTGTCTAACTTAGTGTTTTGGAAGCTCGGTTTCGGATAAGGTTTTGCCCATTGTTGTTTGTACATCGCCTGACCTCGCCTGTTTTTGACCTTGCCTTTTGGATTACCATTTTGGATTTGGTTGCTGAAGTTCATCGATAAACATCTGTACTTGACAGTACCCCCCTGTCCAGGACCGGCTCCGGACGGTCCTGAGGTGGAGGATACCCTGTGACGGTAGTCCCGGATGAGCTCGGGGTCGAGGATGAACCGTGCTGGAACCCAAGACCGCTCCTCGGGGCCGTAGCCTTCCCAATCGACCAAGTATTGGGTGCCTCTGCCCCGAGGCCGCGAATCAAGGATCCGTCGCACGGTGTAGGCGGGACCGCCGTCAATGATTCGGGGAGGAGGAGCAGGGGGGGTGGGTGGAACCATGGGTGAAGTGGTGAAGGGTTTCAGTTGCGAAATATAGAATACTGGATGGATCCGGAGCGCCGCAGGCAGCTGGAGCCGGTAGGTGACAGGGTTGATCTGTAGATTGATGCGGTATGGGCCGATGAACCTTGGTGAAAGTTTCCGGGATTCTGTGTGGAGATGGAGGTTCTTGGTTGAGAGCCAGACCTTGTCACCTACTTTGAACAACCGTCCCGGAGGGTGTCGACGGCGATGTTGGGTGATGTAGCTGGCGTTGGTCTGTTGGATGGCACGGTTGGCTTGCCTCCATAGCTGTCGACACCTACGGACCAACTGTTGGGCCGAGGGTACGTCAACCTCCGGTTCCTGATGGGTGAACATCGGAGGTTGGAAACCATAGCATACCTCAAATGGGCTCAAGTTGGTGGCCGAGGAGACGTGAAGGTTGTGAGACAGCTCAGCCCATGTGAGGTAGCGGGCCCAGGAGCGCTGGTGATCGGACACGAAACATCTCAGGTAGCGCTCCAGTTGTTGGTTGGTCCGTTCCGTCTGACCATTAGTCTGGGGGTGGTATCCGGAGGACAGACTAGTGGTGGAGTTGATCAGACGGCAGAAGGCCTTCCAGAACCGGGCGGTGAACTGGGGCCCTCTGTCCGAGACGATGTTTTTGGGGAACCCATGCAGACGGACTACGTGTTCCAATATCAGCTCTGCGGTAACCTTAGCTGATGGGAGTCCGGTGAGGGCCACCAGGTGAGCTGCCTTGGAGAACCGGTCGACGATCGTCGTGATCGAGGATGGTGTTCTTCCCTTCGGAAACCGGCAGGCCTGTGATGAGAGGGGCCGACCGTCGACTGAAGTGATTTGAACCAGCTGGGATAACGCCTCGATCTTCATCCCCAATTCTTTGGCATAAGTTGAGTCAATGAAGTTACCAGCGGCACCGGAGTCGATGAACGCGGTACTTCGGACTCGTTTGTGGCCAAATTGGAGAGTTACCTGGACCGTGAGACGTGAGATGGTGGCGTTGGTCGTGGTGGAGAGGTGGAGAGGGCCCGGTGAGTCTCTCCTCGCACTCACCGGGGCTGGGCGTTTCCCGGACGAATTGGACAGATCGCCCGGTGATGTGCCGCTGACCCACAATAGGCACATAACCCCTCTCTGTACCGTCGTTCGCGTTCCGCCACGGTCAGGGAGGCGCGTCCTAGTTGCATGGGTTCCCCGGCTCCGGTGTCAACCACGGCAGGAGGTGGAGATCCGACAGATCCAGTAGTGGAGGTGGTGAGAGCAGTAGGTGGTCGTGGCATGGTGTAGGAGAAGGTGGGTGCAGGCGGCAGGGTCCTAGGGGCTGGCTTCAGGCGAGAGAGGATGCGTTGGTCGATGCGGAGGGAGAGCTGGATCATCCCCTCTAGGGTAGCAGGAAGCTCCCGCCCGGCGAGCTCGTCTTTGATACGTGGAGCCAGTCCCTCGTAGAAGGATGTCCGGAGCGCGGCATCTCCCCAGTCGGTCTGTACAGCGAGGGTCCGGAACTCAGCAGCGTACCGGCTCACGGACGATCCTCCCTGCCGCAGATGGTAGAGCTTAGTGTCGGTCTCCACCTCGCCTGCTGGGTGTTCGAATGTGAGTCTGAGTTGGCGGGTGAACTCATTATATGAGTCCGCGGTGTCTGAATCCGCCCGGAGAACTGCCGTGGCCCACTCAGCTGCCTACCCGGATAGCAACGAGACCAGAAGCGCGATGCGTAGCCGATCGGTGGAGTACCTGGTGGCATTAAACTCAAACACCAGATCAAGCGCTGTTAAAAACACATTACACTTTCCGTCCGTGCCGTCCCATTTATCCGGAAGTGCCAGAAATACATCAGAAGGAGGGGGGGGAGGTTGGGGCGGCGCCGCGGCCGCCGCGACGGGAGAACGGCTAGCCGCGCTATCCACAGCCGCCCGGAGATCCGCGTTCTCAAGGCCGCGACGTCTTGGAGGTCCCGGCGCAGATTAGCGATCTCCCCAGTTAGCGTGTTGATAAGCTTGGCGTGCTGATCTACCACGTCGCAGAGGTGCGCGTAGTCCGCTGGGTTCATCGCAGAAGGCTCAGTCATTCTGTCAAGAACTAACCTGGAGTGACCAGAAGACGTAGCTTTAGCGGTTAGCCCTTTGTTGCGTGAATGGTAAACCCAAACGTGGAAGAACACGAGTAGGCATCGGCGACTCAATGACTGAGCGAGGTGCTATGGTTTGTTTACCTCTTTTATACTTCCTGGTTCGCGACCGCTTAATTTCCGGGTCCTAGTGCTGGTCGCGTTCCGAGTGTGCATGACAGTTCTTATATGCATTTGCATCCATCTCCACCTTCCACTCTAACAACCTTAAAGTTAAGTTATACTGAAAGTCTCCCTGGTTTGTTTCATAGAAAGTCAAATTTATAACCTACATTCATATTTTTCTCCTTTGCTCAGTACTTAATTTTGTTAATTAATAAATGCAGTACTATCCCTCAGCACCTAACAGTGGCCATAGTAATATTTTTTTTTTTATTCAGGACAGTGATAGTTTAAATAGGTCTAATGACAAATTTATGCTCTGTTTTTCTCTTCTAATAAAAAAATGAACAGATTTTTTTCCCCATACTATAAAATATATATTTTTTAAACCATACTATAATTAAGAACATTTTGGCCATGATCCAACAGTATTCCTTATAAATACCATGTGAATACACTGTGAAACACCAATTAATTAATCTCACATGGTAAATGCTTATTTAAGGCCGATATTTTTGCAACACTTTCATATCTCACAGGAGCACAACAACACCACACTGATGTGCATTAAAGTGTGAGTCTGTACCTTCCTCATCCTTTTCTTTGTCTTCCCTAAGTTGTTGCCATGCAAGTCTTTTTTTATAAGTTTACAGTGGGAGCCACGTCAAACAGCCGCTTGGAGCATGATAGGTCCATGACAGGACCGTGACAGGACCATGATCGATCCGTGCACGGAATGTGATCCCCGCGATGACGTAGTTAACGATGCCCCGCCCCATAAACGCCCCCATGCGCTTTTTAAAAAGATGGTTGCAATGCTGTATAATTCCGCCAGATGGAGCATTGACTGCTTCTGCAGTGTCCAAGCATCCGGTTACTATATTTAATATATATAACATAACTTACGTCAACATAGTTTCATCAATAGATGATGTGGTAAAAAAGAGGGATAAAAACGATTCATAAAACAGATTTAAATCCCTCAATACACAACCCATGATGCTTATGCTATTTTTAATTAATGATTAAATTAATTAATAAAACTACTTATTGCAATATTTTTCACGACATCCTTAATAATACTTAAAGACACGGTAACATCTGTAATTTATCTATACCGGTCGTTGTAGGTACGGAATACAAATGCGGGCTATGTACAGTATTTTACATTACGGTGTATTTTATCTATTTCCGTTTAATACACTGGTAGATAATATTTTGCTGCAAAGTAAAGCTTAAAATTTAACTTCTGCTTGAGTTTGTTTTCGTTATATATTTTTGATGTTTTCGCTGATGTTTTGTTTCGCTGATAGTCAAAAATTGGCATAACAAATCGATTAATAACGCATAATATCTGAAACAAATATCTGCCCATACGGATCAGTCTGTCTTCAGTCATTTAACCAGCATAACGTTTCCCCATAAAAGATCTGATGGGACATTAATCACTTATCACTACGGTGAATAGATGCGGCAGCAGAGACAGACTAAATCCCCATAAACATTCACACTTGAACACAATACTAACAAAACTAAACAGTTCCAGAGGGTCAGCGTCTGTTATCAGGACAGGAATCACATACAGGATACTACTGTAATTTTCACTGCTTATATATTTTTGCCATAGTTTCATTTGGTTTTACGCGATTTTATGTTTTATTTGTTTGTGTGTGTACGTGTGTGTGTGTGTGTGTGTGTGTGAGAGAGAGAGAGAGAGAGAGAGAGAGAGAGCGCGTGCGCGAGAGAGGGCTTATATTGTGATTTATCCAGGGTTACTAAAGACTGGCTTACTACTACTAATAAAAATATTTCAATGTAACCCATGGGTCTCAATCACAAAATCAGCCAACGCTGTAAACAGATGACAAGACAAATTATATAGGCTACTCTGAAACGTTAATTTGAACATTAAAATATATATATAAAAATTACGGGGATTCTCAGTCTTTCGTTAATTTTACTACTGACTCGAAACCAATGTGGCTTATTAAAGATGCACTGTTTTATTGGACATGGCTGTTTTGTAATGTTCTGCAAAATAAACACTGTCTACGGTTCGAATATACTGTGAACGTCTCGAAGTCACGTCTCTAGATCCTTCTGCAGTAATGTTATCGTGGTGTAAATTATTAACGTATCGATGTATTTCACTTGCAGACAAAATAGTCTAGTAACGAAAGTAATGAATTCGTCACTACTCTTCTCTTACGCAGCACGGCTAAAAAGATAATAAAAATGACACCAATCCTGCCATGATGCTACCCTGTCCATACACAACACTGGCGGGGGAGATGAACTCAGACTTTACAAAACTTACTATTATTTCATGAGATGAAATTAAGCTAGGATGAAGAGAACAGAAGTGAACTCCCCTCTGTGTAATATCTAAGTAGAGTGTAACTGGATCAGCCACAAAATGCCCCCCGTCTAACTCTGATTAGGAAAAGCTCACAGACACCAAACCTGCAGCACTTTGGTGTAACTTTTATTATCTTTTTAGCCGTGCTGCATAAGAGAAGAGTAGTGACAAATTCGTTACTTTTAATAACTTGATGTTTGATTGAATATTATATCATTTCCAAGAGTGCATTACGTGCGATGCGAAAAGGAAGTAAATAAACACGTAGCAATGCAAAGAGGACAGAGCTGCGAAATATTTAAGCAATATAAATTCAAAAGTGTGATCATAATGGTTGTTGTTGCTGCTGTTTAGGTATTTGGTTCCACCGTGTTACTGAACGCAACTGTGTTCACGAAACCGAGCGGAGGGAAAGAAAAAACACTCGCTAACACGTTTGAATGAAAAGGGGCGGCGGCTTTTCTTTGAAGATAGCGATTGCGTAATGGGGGGCAATCCGTGGCGGGGGGCGTTTTAGGACATAACACACCTCTGAACGTCTTTTGTCTTGTAAATGATTATCTTCGTTCACCTTCCAATCCACTACAGCGCACACACTCTCCACACTGTTGCTATGTCTGTTGGGGCACTTGGTTATACACAGCACTTTAATGTATGAAACACTTACTTCCTGGTTTGTTTTATTTTAAATATTGCTTATTACCTTTTCCCGCAAAATAAACATTAAACATAAACATGTTATCATTGTGTAAATTATTAACATATTGGTGTCTTTTAATTAAGGACAAAAACATACCCTGCGCTTGTGTTTAGGACTAATGCTGAACAGCTGTGTTCATAGGTTTAATCAACGATTTACAAGACAACAGTTAAAGCGTTTGTGGATGAGAGGTGTGTGTGTGTGTGTTTCTCCGTTTTCTTTGCATTTCTCCGTTGGTTTAACACAAACATTGCGCAGACAAGTAAGCCTGAAGTACCCCTCCCCCCGCCAAACACACACACACACAGAGCAATTAGCACCATGTCTTAGTCAGTATTCTCCACTGAGGTTTCTTACCTTCCACTCCTTCTAAGTTTGTCTTTGCTCTTTTAATGGAGTTCTTAAAACCCCCCAAAAATTTATACTGAGAAAAAAATGATTATGGGTCACATAATCACAAACACAAACCAGCACAGATACATATGATCAAGTGTTTAACTGTTGTTTTTATTTGTTTCTATAACCAGTAATAATAATAATAATAATTATAATTATAATTATCATTATTATTAGCCCAACTCTTTGACTATTTAAAACAACGTCAGGTCCCATTTTTTGCACATTGAAGTTGTTGGTTTAAGTAAATGTATTTTTAAATACACAAACAATCCCCCAACAATTAAAACACGCACACATGACTTTAAAAATAACATTTATTCTTCCAAAACTAGTCAAAGGTAAAACAATAATTTGTATAAAACAGGTGAAAACATGTTTAATTTTTGCTTAAAGGTCATTAAAATACCCGGATAACACCAGCTGCTTATCAGTCTCTATCTGTTTCTTTTATATTAAAATATCATTTTTAAAAAATATTAAAGATGGAACAGTTTAATTCTTTGTTTCCCCCCTAAAGTATCAGACGTTTTGCAATTCTATGTTCAGAATATACAGTAGACCTGACCAAACATAATTCTAAAGCTGTTGCACTGTGACGTCATCCCTCCTACAGCTCCCTCAACAGCTTGTTCAGGCTCCTCCAGTAGCTCCAAAAGGCCAACCGTCATCCGTCTGACCCCCCAATCCTCCACAGCGGAGCTCTGATTAAAGAAAACAGGAGAATTTAGTAAAGACAAAAATAAATAAACTTTACAGAATATCTAGTTGTAATAAATATAAAAGATATTAGTAAACCTACTGTTTTGGGGAATTCTGGGATGTAAATAAACTGGGATAACTTTAACCAGTGAACTTTGTTAGTGTTAACCCCGGTCTGTCTTTATTAAATTAAAATGCGCTTTTCATACAAATAAGTTAGGCGATATAACGCTCGTATATATTAGTTCATCTCTGAAGCCAAACCATAACTTCCCGAGTACTGAAGCCCCCCTCACCTCCCCACACACACACCTCCCCCTCCCCCTTAACTGATAAACACTTCAGAGTTTTTATCCAGCTCGGTAATTAAGCGCTCGCGCTATCGCGCAAAGTCACGGCCAAACTGAGAGAAATATAAACCCTGTTATGAGCGTTTAGCTCGCGAGCTCCTGTACATCTATCCTCAGCTTGTGTCCTTCATGAACTGCATCACATTATATTCACAGAAATAACCTGCAGATTAACTCTTACCCTAAGAATAAATAAATGCTGAATTTATCCAGACAACACGCGGTCAGACTCTAAAGGCATTTTTATAGAGCACAAACACTTCATCCGGTAGTGCAGCTTTTGTAATATGGACATTAATAGTATTTTTAAAGCTTTAGTGTCTTTTTAGTTAAACTGGAGTGACATTGTGAGTTTGTGACACTGACAGTAAACTGTAATGTTAACTCCAGACTTGGTAAACAGATCATTAAGTTATCTAAAGTTACATCTGACCGCTGCTGGTGCTGCCAGTGATTTTCAAAACGGCCGGTAAAAACTAAACTAAGAAATAAACTGTAAACTAATCCCAAACAAATTTTTATAAATTAAAACACCACTTACCGCGAATAGTCCATTAATCCGCCATCTTCATCTCTAGTGCAGTTTGGCAGCGTCAGTTCGGTGGGGGTGTGTTGTTAAAATCACGTGATTGCAACTCAGCGCAGCTAAATTGCTGGCTTGTGTTAACGTGTCCTTGAGAACGAAGCGCCATCTAGTGGTGGAACCAGGACAATGCATAAATAGGGCTTGAATGGGCGTGTTTACTGTGAAATCTTGACACGCCTTTCTCGAAGAAAAAGGAGGGGGGATTACGGCGTGCATAGGGCAGCCGTACGCCATTCGTACGCAATTCACACTTCCGCGGCTATTTGGCGTGGCTCCATCTGTATCACAAAATAATGTGCTGCAACATTCACATTTTCGTATCTCATTAATTTACAGAAAGGTCACTTTCTGGTGCCTTCTTCACCAGCTAATTTTAAGATAACGATTATTTGTCAAAGATTACTGGTGTCAATGTGTAAAAGTTACCAAGTTACTCTTTACATCTTTCACCACAGCTTTATCATATAAGCTAAGCACACATCTTAATTAAAAGCCACTGGATTAATCATAGAACCCATATGCCTGATATTACATTTTACACAAAGCAGACTCTGTTATAACATTTTATTTTACCATTGCATTAGTGATTATTCCAAACCTTAGACTTTGAAATTTTTTTTTCTCTATTTTGCCTACCTCATATTTGAATATCAGTTTGCCTGCTACATTGGTAAAGATTGCTTTTTCAGGTAAACTTTTTTGTAAACCTTTCTGTAAACTTTTTCCTTTGGCCCAACTTACAGCTGATGGAATCATTCATCTTTTTTATTCTAAATATTCCTGAAAATGTAAGTATGTTTTCCACTCATTATTTCACTCAAGTTGCACTAGTACAATAATAAGTTTAGTGTAACTTCCATGTGTGTTGTGTTGTTGTCCCTAGTATCTGCATACTCTATTCATTTGGCCTCAAATTCTAAGCCATGTAGTAAAATCTTACTTTGTTGGTGTGCACCATCAATGCAGTATTGTACCTCATTACAAGACACCCTGATAGTGGTCATAGTAATAACAATTTGGAGAAATATGGTGTAGTGTTTGTAGTGTTGATTGCTTTTAAATTATAATAGTGTTTTAGGTGAAATTATTGATTGCTTCTACCCTGATTTAAACCATAGCTTTTAGACAAGAAAACACCTGAATAAAGACTGTTACTGGCTTTTCTTAGTTACAAGAAAATGCTTCTTATTATTGTATGTTAAGGATTGTGTTTCTAAAGATGATCTCTGGAACTGTGAATTATGTAAATATTTTAAAGGACAAAGAGGAAAAAAAATATTTACTAGTAATAACTGGAGTATAAGTCAATGATCTGGGTAGAATTTGTATAACCCGACAATCATACTGTGAAGGGGTAAGAAACACAACTAGCATATTTTTATGAAAATAAAATACTTTGTGTCAAACTCTATCAGGTTTGTGTCAATAAGTGCCTTTCTAGTTCTTATAAAAATGTAATAAAGAATATAGAAGGGGTAAAGCAAAATAAAAAAATAAATAAACACTACTGGATAAAACATGAAGTTGCTGTGATGTAACTTCCTGTTTTCGTATCGTTGCGAAGGTTTCACGTTTGTATCAGCGTTTAATTATATTGCTTTTTTGTTTATACAATAATAGTCATGATAGCAACTAGTTTTTACATCTTCATGCTATTTGGCTTCGCCTTTTTTCCCCCGTTTTTTGCGCTTTTTGGAGAACGCGCGAGTTTCTTCTTCTAAGAACAACAAACAGAATTCAGCTCAGAACAACTAAACTCAGACTCAGGTACGATATAATGGATAATATTTAGCTTGTTTAGTGTGTGGAGTGCAGGATGTTTAGACATTCTTCCTCTGTCGTTAATGATAATATTACTTGTGATAGGTGTGTGTGTTAGTGAGCACTATGACGGAGAAGACATCAGCTTTAGAGGAGCGCATCCAGACTTTAGAGAGGGTTAGAGAGTGTGAGAGCAGCATTATTCCCGTAGCGGACAGTCTGGGTGCCGCAGGCAGAGATAACCAGCCCCGACTCTGGCATTAGAGCCCTCACAGCGGGGCAAGTGGGTGACGACTCGACGGCATACTTGTTCAGCCAAAACTAACGCTAAGGCTAGCCCACCGGAGCACACCTCTTCTGCACTTCACGTGTCCAACAGGTTTGCTCTCCTCAGTGATGCACCCTCTGAGAAACCTGAAAGAGCTCTGGTTATAGGAGACTCTTTACTGAGACATGTGAAATTAGCTAGACCTTTAGGGGCGCCAGCAGCAGTGGTCAGGTGTATCCCGGGAGACAGAGCACCGGACAAAGGTAATCTTAGGGATCTAGGACAGCACAGGTTCTCTAAGATAGTAGTACATGCTGGAGCTAATGATATACGCCTTCGTCAGTCAGAGGTTAGCAAGAATAACTTTACAGAGGTGTTTAAACAAGCGAAGGCGATGTCTGATGAAGTAGTATGCTCTGGTCCCATCCTAATGAGACGTGGCGACATAGCTTACAGCAAGTTATGGTCGCTGAACCGCTGGATGTCCAGGTGGTGCTCTGAAAACAACGTGGGCTTCATAGATAATTGGAAGACCTTTGAAGGCAAAACTGGCCTGTTAGGGCGGGACGGTGTCCATCCCACTCGGGAAGGTGCTGCTCTCATTTCCTGTAGTATAGCTGATAGTCCCAGAGGCCTAGTTAATCTGTGACAATCCAGAGCCCAGGCCAGGGAGCAGACAGACAGGCTAAACCAACCGTCTGCTAGCTGCATAGAGTCGTCACCCAGGGTTCATCATATTGAGACTGTCTCTGTTCCCCGAGTTAAGCAAAAATGTAGAAAGACCCAGAAAGTCTGTTTTAGTAATTGAATTAACATAGATACCACAAACTCAGATCAAACTGAATGCGCAGCTGGCACCTCTGATCTGAAGTTAGGACTGTTAAATATTAGATCTTTCGCATCTAAGGCAGTTATAGTTAATGAAATTATCACGGATCAGGAACACCAGCCTCGGTTAACTGGTAGAGGAGGAGGCATCGCAGGTTTTCACAATGATAATTTGACTATTAAACAAAAACACAGACACAAATTTAATTCATTTGAAGTTTTCTATAGTAACATAACAAGTGTAGCTACAAATATTAAGTCAGCTCAGTCGATTCAACTAATTGTCATTTACAGACCTCCAGGGCCGTACTCTTAATTACTTAGTGAATTTGCAGATTTCCTCTCAAACCTCGTCGTTTTTGTACACAAGGCGTTAATTTTAATATTCATTTTGAGAATCCAGAAGACCCTGTGCGTAAAGCATTTATGTCCATACTGGACTCAGTAAGAGTAAATCAGTGTGTAGTAGGACCCACTCATAAAGCAGGTCACACTTTAGATTTAATAATATTCTTCAGATTAAATATAAGAAATTTATTTACAAGTCCATTGACTGAAGTTATATCAGATCACTATCTTGTCTCAATTAAAGTGTGTTATAGTGATAATGTATGCGCAGCACCACGCTACCATACTAAACGTACATTCACATCAAATACCACACAGAGTTATATCAGTAGAACCCCTGTTGAGAATAATTAATTCTTCACTCAGCATTGGTTATGTTCCAAAATCTTTTAAATTAGCAGTTATCAAACCAATAATTAAGAAACCTGACCTCGACCCCTGTCAGCTGTCCAGTTACAGGCCAATATCAAACCTCCCCTTTATCTTTAAGATTCTGGAAAAGATAGTAGCGGAGCAGCTATGCTCATATCTACATAGAAATGGCATACATGAACTGTATCAGTCAGGATTTAGGCCTCATTACAGTACAGAGACAGCACTCGTTAAAGTAGTAAATGACATCCTATTGGCCTCTGATCAGGGTTGTGTAACTATGCTTGTATTACTCGACCTCAGTGCAGCTTTTGACACCGTTGATCACGCTATTCTTCTTCACAGATTAGAAAATGTAGTAGGAATTACAGTAAGGGTACAGCCCTCTCCTGGCTCAGATCCTATCTGACCCATCGTTATCAGTATGTAGACTTAAATGGTGATTATTCTGCATGTTCTCTAGTGGAGTTTTGCGTTCCACAGGGTTCAGTTTTAGGTCCACTGCTTTTTTCCCTTTACATGCTTCCTCTGGGCAACATAATCCGTAAGCATGGTATTAGTTTTCATTGTTATGCTGACGATACACAGTTATATGTCTCAGCAAAACCTGATGAGAAAAAACAGCTTACTAAAATTGAGCAATGTTTGCAGGACATAAGAAATTGGATGCTAATTAACTTCCTTCTGCTAAATCCGGATAAGACAGAAGTTCTAGTCATAGGACCGCATACAGCTAGGAGTAAAATTTTAGATCACACCGTAACTTTAGATGGCCTTTCTGTTCCATCAAATGCAACAGTGAAAGACCTTGGTGTGATTATTGATTCCAGCCTTTCATTTGAAGCTCATGTAGATAATATTACCAGGATAGCATTCTTTCACCTCAGAAATATTGCCAGGATAAGAAATTTATTGTCGCTAAACGATGCAGAAAAACTAGTTCATGCTTTTATCACCTCTAGGTTGGACTATTGTAATGCCTTACTGTCTGGTTGTTCAGCTAGATGCATAAATAAGCTTCAGCTAGTCCAGAATGCAGCAGCGAGAGTCCTCACTAGAACCAGAAGATACAAGCACATCACACCTATCTTATCTTCACTTCATTGGCTCTCTGTGAAATTTCGCATTGATTTTAAAATACTACTTTTGACATATAAAGCATTAAATGGTCTCGCACCACAGTATCTGAGTGGACTGCTAGTGTCTTACGATCCGCCACGCCTACTTCGATCAAAGGATGCAGGCTGCTTATCAGTACTGCGTATTATGAAAACTACAGCAGGGGTCAGAGCTTTTTCTTACAAAGCCCCAAAGTTATGGAATAGTCTTCCAAATAATGTTCGGGACTCAGACACAGTCTCAGTGTTTAAGTCCAGGCTAAAAACCTATTTATTTAACCAAGCGTTTTTATAAATGGATTAGCCTTAGGTAAAGGAGCAGATCTGGGGGACTCATGGACGTAGAGTATTAGGTGAACTGGTATGTTTAGATGCTGTCTTCCCCACTATCATTGATCACTCAGGTTTGTTGACGGTGAGGTGATTGGTTGCCTTACATCTCTGGAAGCCTTTATGTCTGTGTTTCCTTCTGGCTCTCCCTTTTTAGTTATGCTGTCATAGTTAGTCCTGCCGGAGTCCCTACTTGCACTCTGCACTAAATATACATTCACCTTATACATTTTTCGACTGTGACCATACCTAACTGTAATTTCTCCATCTTTTTTGCTCTCTCCTTTTCTGCTCTATCCTCTCTCTCTCTCCGTCTCTTCTTTTTCCTCTACCTATCTCTCTGTCGAGCTATACATGTCGCTCCTGAGCTGCCAGTGATCCAGACCTCCTCTGCCCGCTGGACCTGTCTAACTCATCCTGGAGTCCTGCTTCTGGTTGGGGATCTCATCACATGGATGCCCCGTGTGGTCTGCTTGGAATGCGTGTGGTGACTGGGGATGGTTCCACTTTTCCATGAAGGTGGTCCTGTCCTCAACTGATGCAGACAGCTGTTCTCTGAGGACCTGTGACTTCAGTCGCTCAATAGTTCAGGACTGGAATTTTTCACAGTCTACCTGAGCCTCCAGGAACAAACTGGACTTTAATCTTACACATCTCCTCTTATACTGAATTTCCAGTCTTGCATATTATTATGCACATCAATCCCTGCTATCTGTTTTCACCCAGATGAGGATGGGTTCCCTGTTGAGTCTGGTTCCTCTCAAGGTTTCTTCCTATTACCATCTCAGGGAGTTTTTCCTTGCCACTGTCGCCGTCGTCCTAGGCTTGCTCATCAGAGACAATCATATAATTTTGATTTATACACATTTACATTTCATACAAACTTAATTATTTTAATTGTGTAAAGCTGCTTTGTACACCTCAGCCATGTAATGTAAATCGTTAAAAGCGCTATACAAATAAAGTTTAATTGAATTGAATTAAATTTTTATACTAGAATGGTATGTGTTATTATAACTTTTGATAAAATCCTGCAACACGTCAATGTATCCAAAAGTGTTTTTAGCGGTAAAATAGCGAAGCGAACCTTGCTGTCTTTTAAAATCGACGCGAAGGCGTTGGTTACTTCTGTAGCTGATTTTTTCTTTATAGCTCTTACATTACGCTCAGGCTTTCTTAGAAAAAACATCGATCACCGTCAGTAAATACTTGAATCCATCATTGTACGATGCCAGTTTTTGCATATCGCAGAGATCTGCTTGAAACTGGTTGAGAGGTCTCGAGGTAAAAACTCTATTTCGAGGCTGTTTTATGCAGCGTGTACGCATCTTGTTCGGCTAGAAATTCTTCAACCCTCTTGAGATTTATTTTCTGACCCGCTTCGTTTTGTAAGGCCTTATGCAGCCTCTGCACCCCTCTGAAACTGGAGGGATGTAAAGGATCGTAATATATTTTTTCAGCCTATAGAGGTTTCGAGACATCTCTAATAACTTTATTCTTAATCTGAATGAGTGTTTATGGCTATGACTGGCTCTCTGTGTCTGTAATGTAGCTCACTATACTATTGTTGTTTAAGGTGTGTGCGAGTTTTATGATCTGTTTAGCTTGACGCAGTGAAGTGTTTTATGACCCGATGGTCTCCGTCACTGTGAAGTATTTATTTAGGAAGTGTCTGTATTATGACCCTTTTAGGCTTATCTCTCATTTAGGAAGTGTAACAGTTTTGTAACCCCTTGGTCTTAAGTCAGTGTGAAGTGCTCAATTAGGATGAGTCTTTATGACCCTTCTAGCCTTGTCCCTCGTTTGGGAAGTGTGTTTACACTTAGGGTGCTTGTTTACATGAGACTCGATGTTGAGGGTTGAAAAAAAGAATATCCTTTTTTTATTTTATATATTTATATATATCAAATAAAAAATCAATCACAATAGTAATAATAGCAGCGTTTAATTACTTTCAAAACTTGTGTAAGGATTACATTACTATTTCCATACAATACAACATCATGAATTTTCCTAATGTCGTTAACTACGTCTACAGAATGATTGTTTTCTTATAAAAATAACCATAATATCAACAAACAATGCAGTGTAAGTGTAAACATATGATGCATGCTCATTTCTTTTTCACTTAAAACATCAATAATCTTACAAAAGGTAATGACTTCACATTCAGCTGTAATATTGCCTGCACAAGCTCGTCCCAGTTTGCAGAACCGGTTACGGATTTAATAATACACAGAATCTCTTTAAATCTCTTTAAATCTCTTTACCTCGTCAGGTACACACATGAAATTCGATTTAAACTTGAAGGCATCGTCGACTCTGTTTTCGATTACTTTAACCACCAGTCTCTGCTTCTCGCTGCTCACCAGATACACATGCGCATACGAGCTCCATTTTTCGTTGTCGAAAGGAAAAAGTTGTTGTGGAAAAAGTTGTCCGTGAAACCTCACAGACACTCGTGGTGTTTCTGAATAGGATGGTCTACGATACAACCATAGCAGGTCTCTTCTCGGTAGCGATACACAACTATGGACAGCAGCCTTGTCACCACAGATTTTATCGCATCAAGATGTAAACGGGAAAGCCAGCCGTCTGTCTCATCACCATCATGATGCAGCGTAACCGTCGCACACTCGCAGCCCTCCCAGTCGCACTGCTGACTTTCAGACATTGTTGAAGGCACCGAGGTTTGTGCTGAGTCGCTCGCCATGACACCGCTGACATAAATTCAGAAAACGTGACGGATGGATCGAAGCTGTGAACTAAAGGGATTTAAACTAACCGCCTGAAGAAGAGGCAGGGCTAGAAGAAAGCGCGCCTTGTCATGAGCTGATCCCTCCAATCACGACTCTTGTGGAAAAGTCCTGTTATTCGCTCCCTGAAAACTTCGTGCATTCTGATCCAGGCATCGATCGGGACGTTCAGAGTCGGGTGAAAAACACCACACTCTGTGTTGAAACGCTCCACAGTCACCAATCCCTCTGGCTTGTTCTCACTGGTCAAGCCCCAGCTCACGCGGTAAAACCATTTACCCGTAGCTGCTGTATTTGTCTCCCATATTATTCTCATCAATCTTTTCTTTGATTCGCTTTGCAGCACAGTCTTTGTTGTTGTTCTTGTTGTTGTTGTTTCATTGACACGAGTTTCTTCTTCTTCTTCAATTTCGTGCCAGAGATTTAAGTTCTCACTCTCACTCGCTGGTAAGGCTATTAATCTTCTTCTTTTATTTAAGTAACTTGAAAACCATCATTAACCACGTGTTAAATGTTTCATCATTCTCCAGTTGGTAGTAAAACATCTCCCTGTCTAAGTATTTAAACACAAATCCCCACTTGCACCCGTGATCCAGACTCATCTCTTCCCGAAGCGATTCACGCGGTGGCCGCTGAGTTCGATGCAAATACATAACACGTTTCTTCGGAGCTTCAGTTAAAGATGACTCATACACAGCTGTCAAAGGTAGCTCCGAAATTATACTCTTATAAGCGTTAATTTTCACCGATAATAATGATAATAATACTAATAAAACAAAACAGAAAACACCTACAATCACCTTTTCGCATCAACATAAAAAATGAAACGATGTCTAATGCATAAGCATCATTACACCCCCCTTTTATCGAAAACTCCAAGTCATAAAAAATCCTAAAGGTCAACTAAAAGGTCATAAAAGGCCATAAAAAAACAATAAAAGGGGCAATAAAACTGTCAAGATTCAGTTTGACGAAAGGTTGTTAGGTACTATTTTTTTGTTTACTGTCCATTAAAATTAGTGCTGGGAACCCTCGGGGACCCCAGATCTACCTCATCCATGGGCCTCTCAATTGGAGATTCCCTTTGTACCAGTCAGCCAACCATTCAATGTTCAGGCGTTAGATGGAAGAAAATTTTCACTGATCATTTACCGAACTTCCCCTCTTACACTATGCTTTTCGTGGGAAGTGCAAATGCCCCAATCATTTTGGGGCTTCCTTGATAAATGCTACATAACCCCCACATCGATTGGCTGAATGATTCCACTTCTTGTGTCTACACTCCGCAGGCATAACTCAGACCTGTTCCACATTACAGGAGAAGATTCCCAGTTTATCCAAGGTCCCAGGAGATTACCATGATCTGCAGCAGGGTTTTAGCAAGTTTCACTACCACCTTACACGACTGTGCTATTGACCTTCTCACCAAGCTAGACCTGAGAAATGCTTACCACCTGGTCAGGATATGGGAAGGTAAGGAGTGAAAGTCTGGTGGTGGCCCCGCTCACAACACTCACCTCCACTAAAGCCCTGTTCAAATGGAATCCCTTGGCGAAAACTTCCCTCACTGAACTCAAGCACCGATTCACCACGGCACCTATTCTTACCTTCCCGGACCCCTCCCTTCAGTTTGTTGTCGAGGTTGACGCTTCTGAGACTGGAGTCGGTGCCATCCTTTCTCAGAGATCGCCCAAGGCCTTTCTCAGAGATCGCCTAACAAACTCCACCCCTGATCCTTCTTTTTCAGTCGACTCAAGGCCCCGGGGCGCAACTATGACATCCGAGACTGTGAATTACTGGCAGTCAAGCTCGCCCTCGAAGAATGAAGGCTCTGGGTGGAGGGGGCGGAATACCCATTTTTAGTCTGTACTGACCACAAGAGCCTTGAATAATAAAGACCTGCTAAATGACTCAACTCACGCCTAGCACGCTGGTCATTGTTTTTCTCATGTTCCAATGCACACTTTCCTAATGCCCAGGTTCCAAGAATGTCAAGCCCCATGCCCTCTCCCGGCAGTTCTCCACTCCTCAGGACACACCCTCCACAGAGACCAACCTACCACCTCACTGTCTTGTGGCCACTACCCGATTGGAAGTGGAGAATGTAGTTCTTCACCCCTTTGAACAAGAGCCAAGCAATGTCCCACCTGGGTTACTCTTCGAGGCTCTCAGCCTTTTTTCTGTGGAAGATATCTATTGTTTGTTTATTTATCTTTGGTTTTTGACCCTGCACGCCCGCCTGCAAACCCAGCCTGGGGACTCATCTTTACGTTCTTTCTTTATGGTTTCTTTTGTTTGTTTGTTTGTTTGTTTGTTTGGACATTGTTAAAAAATGAATTAAATACTCGTGTGTTCACCCTGTGTTTGCGTCAGCCTCCTTGTGCAAAGAATCATGACAGTAATATTAGAATTTGTTTAATGATCTGAATGATTTAGGTGTGACAAATCAAGAAGGAATTATAAAATTTTGTAAGTGGGCAGTGTGGACCAAAGATGCCAGGATCAATAATTGCAGTGCGGTAAAAAAAAATATTTTTTTTTTTTAATTTGACTCAGCAGCAAAAAAACTATGCAAAAAGGAAGCTGTTTCTAAATGAGAAAAAAAATCTTTAAGCTTTATCTCAAGGCAGATTGATCACAGTGCAGAGGGGAACTACCATCATGCGAGCGGGTTGGACAGGCGATGACATTTTCTCATCTGCTCCTCTCTGGAAGTTGCCCAGAGGTCTCAGAGTCTGCAGGAAGAGGAGACGCATATAAATAACATGCCCCAACTATCCTACTCACTAGACTGAGTTTGAGGCCCTTTTATAGTTAGCGAATGATAGCAAGATGGTAGATGGTAACTTGCTGCTAGCCTTGGAGAGTTAATGTGCCCCGTCCCCTTCTTAAACTTAAAGGAGCTGTCCAGAGTACTGACTGCATGCTTTGTGTTTTTTTCCCCAGCTGATCGCAGAGCTGTCTGATGATAAGAGGCACTGGCTGTCCTGGTATGACTTGAACACCCTTCGGAAACAATCTGATTTCGCATATACGTACATTCAGTATTTCATTATATTTTCTTACTCCACTAGGGGGCAGTATTAGGCTCAAGCCTCTTTTGTACCGTGATCCATTTAAAAGGACTTTTTATCTTTTTGCGCACATGCTTTCCTAGAAGGACTGCTCAGAATTAGTTAATCTAGAGTTCAGGTTTACACTTAGAGTTTGATAAAATAAGTTTCTAATAAATCTTTAATAACCAGTGTGCCAGCAGATGATAATCCATTCTCCTGCTGTTGGAAAATCAAAGGTTAAATAATCAAATTGCTATGGTAAACTGTGGTCAGGAGTCCAATGAGCATAATTACATTAGCTGTAACTACTTATCTTATCTCATATATTTAGAGAAGGGCAGGTATCCTTTCCCCCAAGCATGATCAGCTGTTTTATAATCATGTTGCAAGCATCATGTTTAAAAGATATAGTGCCCCAAGCCATTACCAGCTGCTAATTGTCAAGTGGTAGCAGAGGAATGAACCAACTAGTAAGTAAAGAGAGAATACATGCAAAATAGCAGTTTAAGTTCCCTTTACTCCTTAACCAATGTGTTACAATTAATCTACATACCACATTCAGTGAAAGAATGTTTACATTCTCCATTAGTTGTAAATTCAAATTCAAATTTTATTTGTCACATACACAGTCATACACAGTACGATATGCAGTGAAATGCTTGGACAACTGCTTGTGACCTAAGAATATGAATAGGAAATAAATATGAAAATTAAAATAAAGGGTAAGTTTAACTAGAGAAGAATAAAATAAAAATAAAAATATACAAAAAAAAGTTAAATATAAAAGTTAAAAATAAAATATCTGTACACAAAATACACAATATAGAAAATATATGGAAAATATATGAAAAAATGTAAAACAATAAGAGCAGCCGAATAAATGGTAATAAAAGAATGGTAATGTCCATGGTTGTGCAATCCACATATTAAAAGTGACTTGTGCAGTGCAAATATGCTTAAAGTGATTTGTGCTGAAGTGATTTGATGTGATTTGATTTGATGACCACGAAGTGTAGTTGTGCAGTGGCCAATAGTGTAAACAAATGTCCAGAATGTCCAGTGTGTGTGTAAAAACCATATGTGTGGGTCAGTACTGTGTGGTGGTGTGATTGTGGTTGAGAGACTGTATTGCCTGCGGGAAGAAGCTCCTCCTCAGTCTCTCTGTGTTGGCCTTCAGGGAGCGGAATCGCTTTCCTGACCTCAACAGAGAGAACAGTCCATTGTTGGGATGGCTGAGGTCCTTCACAATCTTCCTGGCCTTGGTCCAGCACCGCTTGCTGTAGATCAAGTGCAGGTCAGGGAGCTCGGTGCGGATGATGCGCTCAGCTGATTGCACCACCCTCTGTAGAGCTCGTCTGTCCTGCACGGTGCTGTTTCCAAACCAGGTCGTAATGTTTCCCGTCAGGATGCTCTCTATGGTACAGGAGTAGAATTCCTAAGCACCTTAGAGGGCAGTCGGAAGTCTCTCAAGCGTCTGAGGTGGTAGAGACGCTGTCTGACCTTTTTCACCACGGTGTTGATGTGACAGGACCATGACAGGTCCTGCGTGATGTGAACACCGAGGTATTTGAAGCTGTCCACTCTCTCCACTGGGCTCTCGTTGATGACGGGGGTCTGGTAGTTCGTCTCCCGCTTGGTGCTGAAGTCCACTACCAACTCCTTTGTCTTACTGACGTTTAGAAGGAGGTTGTTCCTCTGGCACCAGTTCTCCAGATTCCTAATCTCCTTCAGGTAGGCCATCTCGTTGTTATCAGAGATCAGGCCCACCACAACGGTGTCGTCAGCAAACTTAATGATGGTGGTGGAGCTGGTAGTGGCCACACAGTCATATGTGTACAAAGTGTACAGCAGGGGGCTCATAACACAACCCTGGGGGGCTCCAGTGCTGAGAGTGATGGAGGCTGAGATGTGTCCGCCCATCCTTACTGCCTGTGGTCTGCCAGTAAGGAAGTTGGAGTTCCACTGACACATAGATGAGCTGAGTCCCAGGTGCTCCAGCTTGGTGGTGAGTGTGGAGGGAATTATGGTATTAAATGCAGAGCTGTAGTCGATGAAGAGCATTTTAACATAATTCCCCCTTCTGGTGTCCAAGTGAGTAAGTGATGTGTGGAGGAGATGTGAGATTGCATCGTCTGTGGAACGGTTCTGGCGGTATGCAAACTGTAGTGGGTCCAGTGTGTCGGGTAGTGATGAAATGATAAAGTCTCTGACCAGGCGTTCAAAGCACTTCATCACTACTGAGGTGAGGGCTACAGGGCGATAGTCATTGAGGGAAGCAGGATGTGGTTTCTTTGGGACAGGAACAATAATGGACTCTTTGAAGCATGTGGGGATCACCGACTGAGATAAAGAGATGTTGAATATCTCTGTGAACACAGGTGCTAGCTGGTCTGCGCAGGCTCTGAGAATATGGCCTGAGATTATGGAAGTAAATTTTATTTGATTTTATTTGATTTTATGTATCTTTACTTCCTTTTAAGGAATAAATGGTAGCCTATATGAAAGTACTCAGAAATGTGTGTGCGAAGCTGCACGTATAGGCCTGAGATTCTGCTTGCATAAACAATCTGATATATACATTGAGGCCCCTAGACTGGGGAAGCTTGAGGAACCCCAGATGTTTAGGATGACATTGTTGCATGTAGAATGAATTCTTTTGTCCTGGTTGACTATATAAGTGGGGAGCCGACGGGACAGTGTTGCGATTCTGCAGTCTCCCCCAGCCGTTATTGCATGATAAATAAAGGTTGTGATCTTCTGAAACCAAAGCCTGGGTCTTCAATCAATTTCCACAACATCTTGGCGCTGCGAGCAAGGGTGGTGAAGGGGCAAAGGTGTGGCTGATCACCGTGGGCATCCTTGGCGGGCAGCACAAACAGGTGGCCACCTAAAAAAGGTAAGCAACTTTTGCTTATATACTTAGTTTGTGTTGTTTGCTGGGATAACCCGTGGTGGTAAGGACACCTGATAAAGACCTCTCCAAATTAAGTAGTCTCTACAAGGGCTTTGGTTCCAGAAAGAAATGCATGCATCAGCTTACTAACTGTTGTACTGATAGTAAATTGATAAAATAAGCATTGCATTTGTCTGTTTTGTTGTCAAGAGGGCATTGATTGATAGCAGCAATAACAGGTGGTATGAGAGAGCGCATTTGAGTATCTATTTGAGTTGCTAAGAGGGCAATGAAAAAAGGAAGATTGTCTTGATATTAATTTGTACTCATTGTCAAGTGGGCCTTGATTGGATGGCAATAGGGGAAAGCAAGTTAATACGGAGTTGCGCTTAATTAGTAATATTGTTTGTGTGAGGATACGCGACAATTAATAAAAGAATACCCTTTCGTATGAGGAACACTTTTTGGTGTCGTAAGCATTTTGTAGCCACCTTAAAATTTTTATTGTATGGGGTTTTGTGGCATTTATTGATATCTTTTCCTATGAGGAATGTACTGTTGTACATCATAAGCATTGTGTAGCCACCCAAAAAAGGTATTGTATGAGTTTTTGTGGCTTTTATATCATATCTTTCTATGTGGATCTTAAGTTGAATGCAATTGCAATTGTTCGTTGCAATTGCAATTGATGTTGTGTCTGTCTATTACTGTTTGAGTGTGTGAGAGCTCTATGTGTGCCTGAGTGTGTCTGAGAGAGAGAGGCTGGTTGAGTGAAACCATAAGCTTCGTGTCAAGTAAACAGGCCTGGACCTCCCGAGGGAATTGTGTGTACAACCCTTAGAGGGGGGGCAGCTTGTTGCCAGACCGGAGTCGTGTGTGTGTATGAGCCCTTATTAGTTTAATAACTAAATAAAGAATTAAATAGTTAAAAATTACTCAATAAAAGGGACATGTGTGAGTGTATTAATGAGCCCCAATTAGTAAAGGGGACAAGTATGCAAAGAATAAGCCCTATTTTCCAGGAAAAGAGGGATAAAGTATGAATGCTTAAGCCTATGACTGAATAAATAAATAAATAAATAAATAAATAAATAAAAAGTTTGAAGTGGTGAGTGTGTTTGAACCCTATATTAATACTGTGCCATTACTCGGTTATTAATAAAAGTGGTTACTGTGTATAAAAAATACTGTGATTTTGGCAATATTGTACATTAAGAAGTGATTATCATTTTTAAGCTTGTTAAGGAAGGTGGATATTTTTGGCAGTATACAATATTGGATGTTGTTGTAAGTAAAGTTTATTCATTAAAATAAGTGCATACACTGTAAAAAAAAACTTGCTACTCCAACTAAAAAATTTCTAGTGACCTGTTGCACCTAAAATTTTTAGTTGGTTCAATTTAAGTTGTGTAAACTATTTTGTTTTTGTTGTGCTGATAACCTCTATATGTACACACAAATTAAAATAAAACATTCTGTCAACTAAATGTTTCATGCTGAATAAACATGCCTAGTTAGGCCAACAAGCAGTCTCAAATTGAAATATAATGTTGTGTCAATTAAATGTTCCAAGTTGACTGAAAGGTAAATTTTAAATTGGAAATTATGCTTGCATAATTATAAAATTAACATCTCAAAGTGTACTTGAGTACGTTTTTCACTGTAGCCACATTTCAAATAACATAACACATTCCTCTAAATTTGAATACATTTTTTTAATGTATACTTTAAACACCTGTTAAAGACTATCAACATTGATAAAGTGCAATCCAGCTACTCTCTTTCAACAAATATACAATTGCTGCATTGTTATAACAAAATAACATTTCAAAATGCATGAATGAAACAGTGCTCTTAACATTCATGTTACAAAGCTTACTAATATCACAATCGGTCAAAACAGTATACTGGAAAAATAGACTTCTGCTTTATAAAACAAAATATACTGATATTTCTCAGTCAAAAAGTCCAGTGGCTTATTCGAAAATAAAATATTTGCTTTAACAGAAATAATTTAAAATAAAAAGAAAAATGTTGTAAAATAATTTTGCAAAGCTCCAAGATTGTTTGCATCCAAGAATGATTCATTTTTATTAGACTCTTGTTTCAGACCAGAAAAGTGCACAATGAAAATAATATCTCAATTAAATAAACTTGTAATAATCATTACACCTGTAACAACTTGTTCTTGAAAGACTGTACCCTTGCCGTGCACTCCTTTCCCAGGTTTAAAAAAATCTTCTGTACTGCCTCAAATGTGTACTTTAAGTCATCGGGGTACTCCATATTTAGGGCATAAAGCAGACCAAAGAGGATCATAAAGGCATTTGTGAAGTCTCCCAGATTGTCCATGACTACTTCCTCTTCTAGAACTACAGCCACACTGACCACCTTGGGATCCGATCCTGAGTTGGTAGTGCTGTCCTTCACTTCTATTATTCCCATTTTCATGCCCTTTGTTTGTGGTCCCAGTGCCTCGGTATCCTGTGAAACAAGATGAATGTTACACTTGGTGACAGAATGAAAGCACAAATAGGATCTCAAATAGTAGTGGCTTTAGTTATTAAAATCAATTACCAAAATTGTCTTTGAAATCAAGGCTGGCTCTCTTAGGTACAGCGGAAGACCACGAAGAACAGCAGACCTTCTACGTGCAGACAAATCTGTGATCTGCCAAAAGGACAGGTCAATAAGTGATCTAATTCACAGAGAGTTTATGTACATTTATATAGGAAATGGTCAGAGTTACATAATAAAGGGGAAAAAGTCTGTACAACAGCTCAATATTCTAAATATATGAATTGCAAAAACAATGTTTCAATCACAAGGTCTTGGTCAGGTGAGCTGATTACCTTGACCTGTGACATTTGTCACCTGTACCATCTCATGTGAACAACAGAATAGCGTCAAAGTCTCACAAGGTTTCCATGTACTCCCCATGTAAACTACAATGCCTGTGATGAATATAAAAAACATAGAAATAGGCAATCATCTCTACATACCCTTTGTGAGATTCTTGTATACAAATTTTTCTGTCATTTGTAAAACCTGTTTGTGTTTTTTTGGGGGGATTTGTTATATGTATTGTAGCTCATCTACATCGGGTGTACATGAAACCTTTGTGACACATTCCGTTTTTTATTATACGGTGGAGCAGTAAGCTATTGCACAGACCCTTTCCTTTAACAGGTATTAATAACCATCAAGATAGATGACAACAGAATTATATACAGAGAGAAATGATAGACCTGTTCATCCAGGTTTTCCAGAAGTTTCTCCAAGTCATTACCCCTTCCTTGTCTTACTTTGGCTCTGTACATTTTCAGCAAACCCCTGGTGTGATTGTCCAGTGACGTGAGGAATGTGGACTTCAGGTCAATACGGTTGATACGGAAGAATTCAGCATAAACCTGTGGGTAATCATGAGAGATCCACAATAACTACACAAACAAAAGCAGAGCGAACAATTGCAAGACATTTAATTCCAATGGAAAATTATTTACCTCCTCCTCAAAAAACAGGCCTGGCCATCTTTGCTTGATTGCTGACACTAGTGGCTGGTCCTGCACAATTTCCTTTCTCCTCAAGAAGAATGTCATCTCCATCTTTGTATTCAAAAGGGTCAAGCTCAAATTTTTCTTTTTGACTTCTTCCTCCATCAATGCCCTTGCTTTCTCCAATTCTTCTTCATTTAAACCAACAGGATGATCAGGGAGAAAGTTAAGTTCAGATCTTCTGGGCCTCTTCAGAGATCCTCTAGATGAACCTTGTCTTAAATGAGTATTTACAACCATCTCGGTGCATCCAGCATTGCGGAGTTTTTGTCGATAATTTGCCATTTTAAACTTTAAGCTAATTTTCCATGCCCCCCATCCCATTTCAGACCCTGGATCTTTGAGACAAGGGTGTTTTTCTACTAAAGCAGATGCAACCTTCTCTATTTCAGAGTCACTGGGGTAGGCTTTGTAGGAGTACACTGTTTCAGCCAATTTTTCTAATATATTTATTTTAATGTCTCTTGGAACAATCAGCGTTGTTCCATTTTCTTGAAGATCCTCATTGGCTCTCTTCAGCCTTAACTCTACATCATATGAAAATAAAGGCACTGGAAACTTGCTTGGCCATTGATCTGATCTAGATCGGGCTGGAGGAGGAAAATCTGAATGGGATGATGAAGATGATGACTGAGTGGATGTCATGCTTGCTGTATCCAGAGTGAAATCAGATAGGTGACCATCCTCTGCCATTGAACTTAAAACTAGTTCCCAGTGGAGCTTCAAAGTAGCCTTGTCTTTTGGAAGTTCTGTGATGTCATGTAAAGTACAAAGTTCATTGTTGAAATCAGGATCCTCATATTGGATCACGAAACCTCTCTGAATCTGCAATTTTTCACAAAGAACGGCAGCGAGCTCATCAGTAGACGATGGTGTGGGTATAGTTAGCTTCCTGATGTTGTCAGGTGAGAGAATAACTCGAAGCAACATTGTTTCCTGGGAATGAGAAATGAGAAATAATTACATTTAATTAAAGTAAAAATCTCTTTGCGGACACCATGATCTTTCTACCTACATTGTATGATGACAGAGGATAGAAATCAATTAGATCTTGTGGTTTGACAATGGCTACATCACAGTAAGCACTTCCAACAATTTCATATCCTCGAAAATGTTCAAAGTACCATGAAGAGACTTTCTCCACTATGAATGAAACCTCAGTACCAACAACCAAAATACTATGAACACGACCAAACTCTGGAAACCCATCAAGGACTCCAACAGGCAGAATCATTCCTTTTCTATACAATGTTCCATGCAATGTTGCATTTGAAGCCAGGGACAAGGAACTCAGATTTGAATATTTGTTCTCAATGGCTATCCTCAGTTTTGATTCAACAGCTGACATTTTGACCACTTTCAATTTTTCTATGTGCAATGGTGCTTTGAATAAATTTTGTGAGTCCAGTGCATAAGCAACCATGAGCTGATGTCTACTTGCCAATGTTTTAAGAGGATTTTTGAAATTGTGGGTGTCATGCACCACCTTCTTGAAGAAGCTGTGTTTTGCCTCATAACGCATTGTCCACAGATTAACCAGAGGACCAAAACACCGGATCAAGTTTGGATAGTGCTCAAGGTAGTGATGCTTAGGTAGAAACCTCTCATTGGGAAATACATTGGTGAACAACTGCCGATGATCAGAAATCTTACTCTCCAGATAACAGATAGATTCCTCTGATAGTTTTGAACTAACAACTAATTCCACAATGTCTTTCAAGTCCATTAACAGTTCCCATACTTTTTCATCCTCAGGCACCATACTGCCTACCATGAAAGGGAGCAGCCTCAGTAGGGCCCAATTTTCGTGTGCATTGCCTCCCACTGTTTTTTTTTTGTAAAAGTTTTGTGGAATTCTTTGGGGTCTGTTTACCTTATCTGAAAAGGAGTATGGAAATGAGCAGATAATGGTGTTGAGCTGCTCAAAGGTAAAGTACTTGGCATCAATCAATTTCTGTAAACAAAGAGCCAACTCCCTAGGTATTACCCCTTCAAACAGATCATGTACAGCATCTGGAGGAAAACCAGTAATAACATGAAAGAAGGATAGGTGTTTCTGAAGAACACACTCGTCTTTAACACCATTCACATTTGTTAGAAACTCACTGCTCTTCAACTCAGCAATGCAATGGTCATGCTGCTCTGGACTTCTAAGCGGAAAGACTCCTTGTCTTACCTCTACTGTCTGAATGTCTTCCAAAGATGCTAAGCAAAATCTGCAGAATTTTTCCACACGAAAACTTTCCTGAAATCCTCCAAGCCCATGAGCTCCAAGATTGTCTGCAGACACAGTAAGCACTGTTCCCCTGATATTCTCATTTATCTGTTCAACATATACACCATTGTCCTCCAAGTTCTTTAAGTCACATAAAAGTGGTTCAAAAAATGATTCATAGCCATACGCTCTCACTTCTGAAGTTTTCCCAAGCAGTGCCAACTGGATAGAGTGGAGATTTGATCGGTACTGTGAATCCCAATTCAAAATGACCCAGTAGACTGCAGTAATTTTATGCTTTTTTCTAGAGGTTCCTAGAGGATTAGCTATTTCAAAATCATCAATATAAAACCCAAGTGAAAGTCTGAAATTTTGGCCACCAACAAGCTTGTTGTTTTTGAAATACTGACCATCAAATGGTGAGGTGTAATATCCTGGTGTCCTCTCCTTGATAGGAAACGTCTTCTCAAGTACGTCAGGTCGATCCAGCAACAACTTTAAAGCCCTCAAAAGAGGAACATAAACAAATGTGTGATTTTGCACCCTATTAAACACATATTCAACTGGTTCAATTACGCCAAAATTGTTTTTAAAGTAAATATTTTGCTTATAATTGGTTGAAAGTGGACCTTTGCCACTGGTAGCACTCAGAAATGGGTTTGTTTTTCGTAATATGTCTGCAATGTCAGCAACAATAGACTCATTGACATTACAGTTGTGTTTTAGCAGACTTTCCTTAATTGCAAACAGCATGTTTGAGTTTGTGACTGACAGAATGTCATTTATATTGTCAATAATTTGTTGAGAGGCACTTTGGGACACATGCAACTGTGACTGCATAAACAACAACAAGGCAGCAATTTTGTGTTCAATTACTGACTCATAGTCCTCAAGATCAAAGTCTGACATATGATCTTCTCCCTGTATTTCTTCACCTTGATTTGATACACTTTGTGAAACTGAAGCTGTGTCAAATTCATTGTCTGTACTACTTATGATACAAACAGATGTACGGAGGTCTTTCAGTGTTTGTTTTCTGTGTTTCTTGGACTTGTGAGCTCTGAAAGTAATATTGCTGTTGCTGGTAAAATCACAGTTTGCAAAAGGACAATGAACCAGCTCATGGTTTTTTAAATGTCTTCCCAAATGTTGTAGAAATAGTGGCAGCGAGCAAATGTCTGAGAATTCACATAACTCACACCGAAAAGTGCCAAGTTCAGTGCATGTATCTGTTTTAGGATGTGCTCTCCATAAATGGGTTTTTAGGGCCCCTGTTGTTTTGAAAACACAAGCACACGCTGGATGAATGCAGGGATAAGCACCTTTACCGGCTTTCCAGTGATGAAGCCTGTAATGCTTGAGCAGCACGTCTTGCTGCTGTGCAGAAAATTTACAGTAGCGGCACTGCATTTACTTTTATACCTGAAAAAAAATCTGAAATACAAAAAAAAACATATATTAATAACTGATTAAGTAACCGTTTGTAGTTCACAACCATAAAACAACCATAGTGAATTGTGCCAATAATTTAAAAATGCTAGACAAAAAATTTCGTTTAGGCATTATAACCGTTTTCATACAATATAAGGTTAATGAACGATGAAGGAGTGAGAACATTAAGCTCCCTCAGTGGCGCACTAACGTGCCGTGTTTTTCTAATAGCTTTTGAAATTATCAGTCAAATCATTTAAATGATTAAAATTCATGTAAATTAATTAAACGTTAGCCGTTCCATAGATTAACATTAATGTTAATCTACATAACATCGGAAAAAAAATGCGTTAGAAGCTGAAACGCGTGCATTGCCAAATAACTAATAAACAGTCCAAATTATATAATTAGATAAATAAACACTCGAAAATATAATGTTCTAAAGCTTGCTGATCAATAATATATATGTTATAAAGCTAAAATTGCTGATTACTTTGCAGGCCGAGGACAGTTAGTTTCCATGAAGTACTCACCGTTTCGGAAGAAATAGCGGGTAGTTCGAAAATTCTGGAAGAACGCTTTTGCGCATGCGTAGAGGTCCCTCTTGTTCGTCCAACATAAAATAATTTGTGCGCAGTTAAATGTTTCATGAACACAGTTATACGTGTTGCCTTGATGAAACTTTTATAGTTAAGTAATGAAATTCATACAATCATTGAGAAAGCATGTTTTTCTTTTTTGACACCAGCATTACATTAGCCCAACATATATTTCTTTTTTTCAACAACTTTTTTCAGTATTAATTTTTTACAGTGTAGGCACAAGTTAACGTACAACTAAGTTGTGGTGAAGTAGGCTATAAAGCATAATGGCAGCCTCTCCAGAGGAGATATTAGTGCTGAAACATCCTTTGTGTGCAGATCTCATAACTAAGGTCTCTAATAAATGGCAAAAGCGGACTAAAGATCTGATTACTAAATGGCCAAAGGGAGGGTCATTTGATGTGACACTGTGTTCGAAGATGGAAGTTTTGATCAGAAATTATAAAACGGCATCAAGAGAGAAAAAGCGTGTACAGAGAGAGTCGAAAAGACAGCAGGAGAGAGAGGTCCTAGCGTTGTTTAAGAAGGAGGGGGAGGAAGTAGTAAAACAGAAAAAGCAAGCTAGGAAAAAGTCCAGAAAGTCAGGAAGTGAGGCCCAGAGTAATGGAGGGGAAATTTTAGTCACCCCTCCCCCCTATGTGCAGACTGAAGGTCAATTCCCTATGCTTAAAGGCATGGTGGAAGTTTCTGGTGAGATGCAAATGGAAGGTCATGTAGATTTAGATGGAGACTACAGAGAGTCGTGTGTAAAGTCAAGAAAGAAGCAGGATAGGAAAACAGATAGAGAAGAAAGCACACCATTAGATTGTTACAAGGAAGTAAGGGCAGATCTACAGAGAGTGAAAAGGTTGTATGGGAAGGAAGATAAGTTAGAAGAATGGGAAGAGGTGCAAGCAAGTGGAGAGAGAACAGACAGGAGTGCTAAAACACCAGTAAAAAGTCAGATACAGGTAGATACAACATTAAGGACTGGGCATGGGCCTTTGTGCAATGGAGAGGAAGGGGGTGAAGAGGATTTGTCAGTTAATATGGGTAGTTGGAAACTGGGAAGGGACACTGGGAGACTTAGGGACCTGGCTCCACAATTTCCAATTTTAATTAAAGGTGCACGGGCACAATATGTACCATGGGCATCTCAGGATCTCGAGGGGCTTGTCAACCGCCTCCCTAACATTCACGAGGGTGCAGGGAAGTGGATTTAGGTCTTAGAAGAGGAGACCTCAGGCAAGCTTTTGTCGGTGGGGGACATGAAAGCTCTGTTGGCAAAGATTTTAGGCGGAGGGAAACTGGAGGAGATCCTCCAGGCTTCTGACTTGAGCGAGGCCATAGATACATACCATATGGATGAAACTGTGTTTGATGCTTATCGTCCTTCTGTGTGGCAAGCCTTGCGTACTGAATATCCAACTAGAGTGGACCCAAAAGCTTTAAAGGGGGAAGAGTTGGAAGAAACAGAGAACCCAACTCTGTACATCCAGGAGGAACCAAAGAGATGGAAGCAAGAGACTGAAAGTGATCCAGAAGGAGATGCATTGTTGTCTACGCTGTTCAGACAAACCATAGTAAATGCCATGCCTTAACCAGTGAAAAGTAAACTGGAAGATGTGGTCAGCTTAACTTCTAAATCACACAAAGAATTCTGTGATCACGTCACACATGCTGTTGAACAGTATAGGAAAAATGAGCAGAAGTTGAAAGCTCAAGAAAAAGAACTGCAAAGAAAACTGGCTCAGTTACAGCTTGAAGAATTAACAAAGAAAAACAAGAGAAAAGTCCAAGCTACTCTAAGAACAGAGGAAGCAGAGCAAATGTCCATGAGGGCCCCATGCAATCCATCACCCACAGTCCAGCCAGCTGCAGTTACTGCGATGACAGCACCAGCCGCATTCTCTCCAAACTCAAACCAGATGCCTGCGCCTGTCATTAACGTTTTCACTCAAAAGCCAAGGCAGAGGGAGTGGAGAGCCAATCAACAACAGAGAGGACAAAGGAACCCTCAGTCTAGCTTTCCCCCAGGCGTATGTTGGGGATGTGGACAAGCTGGACACAACCGATCAAACTGCCTTTCCCATGGAAAAAGACGTTAGTCAAATAATCCATAAATGGGGAAAGTTCATTGAAGCACAAATTCCTGAAGCACAGCTACCTTGTTCGGCTTTCCACTGCACAATGATTTATGACCCAGCTAAGGACACTGACTTAGAACAGACATGGCAGAAAGAGACAAGGGAGAACAAGGTTGTGTTAATCACACAGTACATCATCATAGGCCAGCAAGGAGCAGCTATCAGTGTAGATGAGTGTGATTTTGTAAAAAGGTGGTTTAATGTAACTGATTCTGTTCCTCATGTGGCGTTGTATGTAGGAAAAAACTACAGCTCAAAGGACTTAGGACCAATGATGAAAAACGCTAAAGAGGTCCAGTGGGAATCAACCATAAACCCGTTGATTTTTCATTCTGCAGATAAAAACTATATGAAAATCTTGTGTGGTAATAACTTGATTGGTACTCCTCAGGAAGTGGTAATTAGCAGCAACTCACAAACCCAAATGACATAGCCTCTGAAGTAATTGATACTGCCGAGGAGGAATTGTATAGGGACATGGAGAGTCAGGTCCCACCTGAATTATGGTCTCGGCATGATACAGATGTAGGTCTAATTAAGTCAGCCAGCCCAATTCAAGTACAACTTAAACCAAATGTAAAACTGCCCAGGATAAGACAATATCCTTTGCGACCTGAGGCAGAAGCTGGCATAAAAAACACTATTGAAGGCCTTGTAAAAGCATCTGTGCTAGAAGAGACAACGAGTTGTTGTAATACTTCAATTTTCCCTGTGATCAAGCCAGGTACAAATAAATGGCATCTTGTGCATGATTTGCGTGCAATTAATAATATAACTGAGGATTACCCAGCTGATGTTCCAAATCCACACACACTGCTGACTAATGTCCCTCCCGATGCCAAGTACTTTACTGTGATTAATCTTTGTTTAGCTTTTTTCAGTATTCCAGTGGCGGAAGAGAGTAGGTATTTGTTTGCGTTTACATATGCAAGTAAACAATATACATATTGTAGAATGCCACAAGGGTTCAAACACTCGCCAAATATCTTTAATCAGGTGTTAAAAGCTGATTTGTCAGATTTAATAATGGAGAGTAACCTTCTGCAATATATGGATGATCTCGTAATCTGCTCATCCTCTTTAGAAGCATGCCATAGAGATTCCATTAAAGTGCTCAACAAGCTTGCACAGGGAGGTCATAAAGTGTCTAAAGCTAAGTTGCAATACTGCAAGCCCCAAGTTGAATATTTAGGACGGCAAATTTCTCATGGTTCAATAGCCATAGCGCCTACCCAGTTACAAGGCATAAGTAAAGCACCGTTACCACAAACAGTTAAACAGTTGATGACCTTCCTAGGCTTAACAAGTTTCAGTGCTGACTGGATTGAGGAGTATGCAGTGAAAACAGCTCCACTGAGGGAGATCATGAAAGAAGGAGTGCAAAATCTAAGTGCTCCCTTAAAGTGGAACACAGATGCCCTGTTAGCTTTTGAATCCATCAAAAAAGAAATGCAGACAGCACCTACCTTAGGTATACCTGATTATACCAAACCGTTCTATCTGTATGTGGCTAACCGAGCTGATGGATATGCCTCAGCTGTGTTGATGCAGGAAACCTGCAGTGGTAGGAGAAAACAGCCCCTAGCTTACTACAGCACTAAGCTAGATAATGTAGCACAAGGTTATCCACCTTGTTACCAACAGGGTCTTGCAGCAGTACATTATGCATATGACAAAGCATCCACTTTGACTATGGGTTACCCAGTAACTATTTACACACATCATAAGGTGGTAGAATTAATAGAACAAGGGAAATTTGTTCTTACTCAAGCTCGCATTCTAGCATATTCTTCACTGCTCACATATCCTGACATTACTATAAAGAGGTGTGACACAGTTAATCCAGCTGAATTGATTCCTTTAGCTTTTGAAGGAGTGGCTCATGATTGTGTGGCGAATTTATTGTCATTTACCAGGTTACGGCCTGATCTTGAGTCTAAACCTATAGCTGAAGCAGAAGTCACTTACTTCGTTGATGGATCTAGTTTTAGAGACCATGTAGGAAGTCACACTGGGTATTCAGTAGTAATGAAGGATGGAGAAGGTTTTAAACCTATTTTGTCTCAGCACTGCTCACAGCCGTGTTCGGCTCAGTTAGCCGAACTAAAAGCACTCACCGCTGCTTGCCAATTAGCCAAAGGACTAGTTGGCAAATATTTTTACAGATTCAGCCTATTCGCATGGTGTATGTCATCTGTTTGGAGCAGTGTGGAAACAAAGAGGGTTTAAAAGAAGCGATGGAACTCCCATTCAGCATGCTGAACAAATAAGTAAGCTAATGTCTGCTATGATGCTACCAAAAAGACTGGCTATCATTAAATGTCAGGCCCATAAAAAGGGAAATGATTATATCACTAAGGGTAACAACATAGCAGACTTAGAAGCAAAGCAAGCATCTAAGTGTCAACTAGCTGTACAAGTGCCAATAGTCCTTATAGAACCACAGCCTCAGCTGGAGGATATTATTCGGATTCAACAGCAAGCAGGACCGTATGAGCATTCTATGTGGCTCCAGAGGGGAGCTCAAAAGGATGCACAGAGTATATGGCGTTCACATGAAGGTCTGATCATAGCCCCTACAGCGTTGTTGAACATTTTGATTTCAGATGCTCATGGATTTGACCATTGTGCTAGAGGAGAGGTTGTGAGGAAAATCAAGCAACAAGGATATTGGTCTCCATATCTGCATGCTATGGTTGATGAGTTTCTAGCTTCATGTGAGATATGTGCTAAGCATAACGTTAGAAAGGGAACAGCGACACCTATTGGCCATATACCGGTACCAGAGGGACCTTTTAAGCATTTGGTTATGAATTATATGGACATGATAAAGTGTGCTCGAGGCAAGAGATACCTGCTTGTAGTAATTGACAGATTTAGTAGATGGGTAGAAGCAATGCCATCTGCTGATGAAGGGGCAGGAACAGTTGTGAAATTCCTCACAAGAGAGGTGATACCTAGGTTTGGAATTCCGTCAGAAATCAGTTCAGATAACGGATCCGCGTTCATTCAGAAAACGGTAAAGCAGGTATTACAACAGTTGAGAATAAAGCAAAGATTTGGGTGTGTCTATCATCCGCAGTCTCAAGGTATGGTAGAGAGAATAAATGGAACGCTCAAAGCTAAACTTAACAAGATTTGTGCTAGTACAAAAACTTAACTGGGTTGATACTTTACCTCTTGCACTAATGAGTTATCGCATGCAAATTATCAGAAATACCCATTTAACCCCGCATGAAATGCTTACGGGTCGGCTCATGTCTGTGCCATTCTGTAGAGGGCCCTATAAAGGCCTACCTCTAGAACAATTACAACTGGAACTCAGATCATATATAAAGAAACTAACTGCCATACATAAAGCCATTTACAGTGGTGTGAAAAACTATTTGCCCCCTTCCTGATTTCTTATTCTTTTGCATGTTTGTCACACAGAATGTTTCTGATCATCAAACACATTTAACTATTAGTCAAAGATAATATAATTGAACAAAAAATGCAGTTTTTAAATGATGGTTTTTATTATTTAGGGAGAAAAAAAATCCAAACCTACATGACCCTGTGTGAAAAAGTAATTTCCCCCCTTGTTAAAAAAATAACTTAACTGTGGTTTATCATACCTGAGTTCAATTTCTGTAGTCACCCCCAGGCCTGATTACTGCCACACCTGTTTCAATCAAGAAATCACTTAAATAGGAGCTACCTGACACAGAGAAGTAGACCAAAAGCACCTCAAAAGCTAGACATCATGCCAAGATCCAAAGAAATTCAGGAACAAATGAGAACAAAAGTAATTGAGATCTATCAGTCTGGTAAAGGTTATAAAGCCATTTCTAAAGCTTTGGGACTCCAGCGAACCACAGTGAGAGCCATTATCCACAAATGGCAAAAACATGGAACAGTGGAGAACCTTCCCAGGAGTGGCCGGCCGACCAAAATTACCCCAAGAGCGCAGAGACAACTCATCCGAGAGGCCACAAAAGACCCCAGGACAACATCTAAAGAACTGCAGGCCTCACTTGCCTAAATTAAGGTCAGTGTTCATGACTCCACCATAAGAAAGAGACTGGGCAAAAACGGCCTGCATGGCAGATTTCCAAGGTGCAAACCACTTAAGCAAAAAGAACATCAAGGCTCGTCTCAATTTTGCTAAAAAACATCTCAATGATTGCCAGGACTTTTGGGAAAATACCTTGTGGACCGACGAGACAAAAGTTGAACTTTTTGGAAGGTGCGTGTCCCGTTACATCTGGCGTAAAAGTAACAGCATTTCAGAAAAAGAACATCATACCAACAGTAAAATATGGTGGTGGTAGTGTGATGGTCTGGGGTTGTTTTGCTGCTTCAGGACCTGGAAGGCTTGCTGTGATAGATGGAACCATGAATTCTACTGTCTACCAAAAAATCCTGAAGGAGAATGTCCGGCCATCTGTTCGTCAACTCAAGCTGAAGCGATCTTGGGTGCTGCAGCAGGACAATGACCCAAAACACACCAGCAAATCCACCTCTGAATGGCTGAAGAAAAACAAAATGAAGACTTTGGAGTGGCCTAGTCAAAGTCCTGACCTGAATCCTATTGAGATGTTGTGGCATGACCTTAAAAAGGCGATTCATGCTAGAAAACCCTCAAATAAAGCTGAATTACAACAATTCTGCAAAGATGAGTGGGCCAAAATTCCTCCAGAGCGCTGTAAAAGACTCGTTGCAAGTTATCGCAAACGCTTGATTGCAGTTATTGCTGCTAAGGGTGGCCCAACCAGTTATTAGGTTCAGGGGGCAATTACTTTTTCACACAGGGCCATGTAGGTTTGGATTTTTTTTTCTCCCTAAATAATAAAAACCATCATTTAAAAACTGCATTTTGTGTTTACTTGTGTTATCTTTGACTAATAGTTAAATGTGTTTGATGATCAGAAACATTTTGTGTAACAAACATGCAAAAGAATAAGAAATCAGGAAGGGGGCAAATAGTTTTTCACACCACTGTATGTGCAGGAAAAAAGCAAGGAGCCGGAGGAAGAGAAAGACGCGCCGTGTCCCATCACTCCAGGTCTATCTGCGTGTGTTCAGGAGGAAGTGGCACGAACCCAGAAGGGAGGGGCCATACAAAGTCGTAGCAGCCACCCCCACAGCAGTCCAAGTGGAAGGCAAAACCACCTAGTATCACTTAAACCATTGCACAAGAATCCCTAAAGTAAGTAAGGGAAAAAGTGCAGAAGAAGAAGAAGAAGCCCCCCACCCGACAGTGATAACGTATAAGGTTTTGAAATCTGTGTAACGGGGTGGAGGAAATAAAGAAGAAAAATGGGGAAAATAGAGTGCATACCTAATGATCATTATTTTCCAGGTATTAAATCAAGCTGTGGTCAGCTCACCTCTACAAAGATCCAACCAGACTTCCCAAGAATTAACCTTACAGCAAGTAAATGTTGGTCAAAAGGTTCTTAGTTATCAATCTATGGGCAGGAAAAAGGAAAAACTCTTAAGCATGGCACAAAGTAATGAGTGGTATAAATGGGCTGCCTACACAGCCCAGGAAAATAAAATAACTAGTTGTTTGGTTTGTACTCCATCACCATTAGAAAAGGTTATAGTGGTACCCAATCCATATGACTTTAGACATTGTGCAAAATTTACCCAACAGTTTTGTCATCTACATGTCTTCCGAAGACCTCTGTGTCCAGCTGAATGTTTAGCAATATTGAGTAGTCCAGATTACTTTAATAACTTCCATACACCTGAATGGGGGGAATGGTGCCAGCAGCTAGACGTAAGAATTGAGGAAAAAAAGGTAGAATTCCCCTCTGAGTATGAAATAGATTATACCCTTGAGTATGAATGTTTCAATAAAACAGTGGGAAATAACAGTGTGGGGGAATTTCAAGGTAATTGTATGATAATGTGGCATCTGGACACTGGCTCTTTTTCACGAATGGATGTTCATAAAAAAACTACACTTCATGCAACAGTCACAGTGCAGGGTAATATAACTATAACACATAGCTGCATGAACCAAACATTATTGTTTCCCTTAAAGTTCCGTTATGATGACCAATCAGTACCAGTAGCTGATTTTTTCTGGCTTTGTGGAGGAACATTATTGAGGGCAACATTACCAAAAAGTTGGAGAGGAATCTGTGCTAGAATCCTGATGCTTCAAGAAATGTCAATAGCGGGCTGAAATATAGACCAGCCTGTACAGCGTAACTCAAAAGACCATCATAGAATGAGAAGGGCTTATCAGGCAGATCCCAATGTGTACATAGATTCAGTAGGCCAACCCAGGGGTATACCTAATGAATTTAAAGCCAGAGATGAGGTAAAATCTGGATTTGAGTCTATTTTTTTATGGATAACACCTAATAAAAATGCTGAATGGATTAACTATATTTATTACAATCAACAGAGATTTATTAATTATGCCGAGGATGCTTTGGCTGCTTTAGGAGAACAATTAGTAGCTACTAGTACAATGACCTGGCAAAATAGACAAGCATTAAATTGGTTATTAGCTGAAAAAGGAGGTGTATGCATTCTGTTTGGTGATCAATGTTGTACATATATTTCTAATAACACAGCGCCCGAGGCACTTTTACTAAAGCCATAAACCAACTAAAAAATCTGAGACGGGAAGTAACTGAAAATGCTGGGAGGGATAGTAAAATATGGGACTGGTTAGATCTAAAACTGGGAGCTTGGGGAGCATGGTTTGCTAAATTTGGTATGTTCTTGGGATTTGCTATACTAATAGGAGGATTGTTGTTCTGTTGTGTGCTTCCTATATTAAAATCTCTGGTCATAAAAGCTACAGTTCAACAAATGGAAGTATTAAAATGGCAAGATGAAAAAATACCCCTAACCAATAACAAAGACATTTATGACTCTGCCTGTGATTCACAAGAATCGGTAGAGGATTCAGGCACCTCGGACGAGGACGAAGAAGATGATTAACGATGAGCCATGCCTTGGGTGAAAGCACTGGCCGGGCCTCTCCCCAAAAGGCGACCCTCTACGATGTGCAAAGTATCTGGGTTGAAGATCCATATATTAGGACACAGCTGTTTGAAATTATATTTGCTTTTAAAATTGTACTGTATTATGCATGGATCAGTTTAACCTATATATATGTTATCCAGATTATTTAGCTTAATGTAATCCTAGGAAATCACTCTATTACTCATATATTCCTGTCATGTTATTGTGTTATGGAAAGTACTGTATAAGGTAAAGGAGGTCGAGTCTTTTACTCTGTCCTAGTCAAATGAGGGCGGAGAAGTTTGGCTCGATCTTCGCTAGAGTACAAACACATGGGTTGGTCATTGATAAAAGTCCAGTGATTTAAATTAATCACTAGCTAGTGTAAGAAGGGCTAGCACATGGATTTGCACTCTAGATAACCAGTGATATGGGACTTATAAGCCCCAGAGGGGGGGATATGGAAGTAAATTTTATTTGATTTTATTTGATTTTATGTAACTTTACTTCCTTTTAAGGAATAAATGGTAGCCCATATGAAAGTACTCAGAAATGTGTGTGCGAAGCTGCACGTATAGGCCTGAGATTCTGCTTGCATAAACAATCTGATATATACATTGAGGCCCCTAGACTGGGGAAGCTTGAGGAACCCCAGATGTTTAGGATGACATCGTTGCATGTAGAATGAATTCTTTTGTCCTGGGTGACCATATAAGTGGGGAGCCGACGGGAAAGTGTTGCGATTCTGCAGTCTCCCCGGCCGTTATTGCATGATAAATAAAGGTTGTGATCTTCTGAAACCAAAGCCTGGGTCTTCAATCAATTTCCACAACAAGATGCCGTCTGGTCCTGCTGCTTTCCTGGTGTTCACTCTCTTGAAGGCTCTCCTCACGTCATGCTCGGTGATGATGAACGTGTTTCCGGTGCTGGCAGTGTCTTCCTGTCCGCAACCGTTAGCGCCGCTAGCATTAGCATCGCTAGCGTCTTTAGCTGCAGCCTCGAAGCGAGCATAGAAAGTGTTCAGCTCGTCTGCCAGAGTCACGTCCGCGTTCGTCATACCGGTTGTTGGTGTTTTATAATCCGTTATTGTCCTTAATCCCTGCCACAGGCTCCTAGAATCACTCTGGTGAAGTTGTGACTCTAGTTTCCTCCCGTAGCGCTGCTTCGCCTCTTTTACCGCCTTCCGGGTGCTGTATGACGCAGCCTTGTACAGTTCCATGTCCCCCGACGCGAGTCCTGTGTTGTAGGCAGCGGTGCGAGATCTCAGAGCGTCACGGATGGTTTTATCCACCCACGGCTTCTGGTTGGGAAACGTTTTAATAGTCTTTTTCTCCACGGTATCATCCGCTAGTTTCCTGATCCGCTAGTTTCCTGATAAATCCCACAACCGCTTCCGTAAACACGCTGACGTCATCATCGGAGCTGTTTCTGAACATGTCCCAGTCTGCGTCATCGAATGCGTCCTGTAACGCGGTCACCAATTGGTCCGTCCAGCGCGCGACCTCCCTCTGAACCGGAACTTCCTGTTTCAGCTTTTGTTTGTATTTTGGCATGAGGAAGATGGCGGCGTGGTCGGATTTACCAAACGGAGGGTGAGATTGTGCCTTGTAACCGTCCTTGACCGTTGTATAACAATGATCCAGTGTCCTTTCGCCCCTGGTGGGGCAGGTGATATGCTGATAAAAGTTCGGCGCTGCGCGTTTGAGGTTGGCACTGTTAAAGTCCCCCGACACAATAAGCGCAGCGTCCCGGTGTTGTGTCTGGTGTTGTGTGAGTGCCTCATGCAGCTCGCATAAGGCAGTGTCCGTGTCCGCTTGTGGTGTAATATAAACGGCGCTGATTATGACCGATGTAAACTCCCGAGGTAGATAAAAAGGACGACACATGATGGACAGTAGTTCCAGATTTGGTGTGCAGGAGCGTGCGAGAGGAACAACGCTCGCGCTGTTGCACCAGCTGCTGTTCACCATTAAACACACGCCGCCTCCCCTTGATTTTCCCGAGTCCCGTGTCCTGTCCATGCGGTGAACCGAGAAGAACTCGGCCGGCTGGATGGCGTTGTCCGGCACCGCTGAGTTCAGCCATGTCTCGGTGAAGCAGAGGAGATTGCAGTCCCAAATGTCTCTCTGGAACTTTGTAGTTGAAACATAACTAATGTACTCCATGGTGGTAATTTTGCCGGTTTTCAAACGCTGTTAACTAACTTAAGAGACAAAAACAAAGAAAAGGTGGTCGGAGCAGTCATGACGGCTGCCGACCTCACCGGCGCCATCTTGATTACGGCGCCATCATAATTACTTTATTCATCTAATAAAATATTAATTTCAGTAAACCCTTTATACTGCATTGGAGTAAAATACAAAAACAACATGGCTTTTGGTTTATTATAAAGTATACAATTGATATAAATTATTTAATTATTTTGGAAAGATCTTAACATGTTTTATAAATAAAAAAATAAAAATTCCCTTATTTGTTTGGTTCTTACTCCATAAATAATTGAATTAAAACAGCTTGGAAAAAATCAAGTACATTGTATTTAGGAAAACACGGCTGGAGGGAGAGAAATTGTTTCTTATTCTATATGACAAAAAGGCAATTAAAGCAAAAGTCAGACCAACTGTCATGACAATTATATGAGTAATGCAGGTGTTATATACAGCTTTTAAGCAAGCTTTACCTGATTTCAGGACAGAATAAAGTATTGCTATATAAAATATTGTAAAGAAAATACAATCAGCAGTCACTGTAAAAAAAACAGCTAAAAGTCCTAAAGCACTGTTAATGGAAATATCCCCACATGCCAGCTGAACCAACGCCATGTGTTCACAAAAACAATGATCTATTTTATTCGTTGTACAAAAGGTCAATTTTCCAGCCCAAGAAACCATTATAATAATTACAAAGACATTTCTGATAACTGGAAATATTATGAATTTTAGAAAGTTGGTCATTGCCATGTATTTGTGGTAATAAAGAGGTTTACATATAACAAAAAAACAATCCAGAGCTATCCAAAGAAGTATAGTACATTGAAAGGTACCAACACAATGAATGCAAAACATTTGCACCAAACAGCCCACAAGTGAAATTCCTTTCCAATTAAATAATAAATTTATCAGCATATTTGGTATAAAAAATATTGGCATAGAAAGGTCCACAACTGCCATAAGACCAATGAGTAGACACATAGGAGTGTGAAGAGCTCTCTGAGATATTATTAAGTATATGAGTATAAGGTTTGAAGTACAGGACAATAAAAAAATGAGAAGATAGGGAATTGATAGAATGCCCCCCCATTGCCCCAAATCGTGAAAACCAGTAAGTGTAAATGTTGTAATTGAAATATTTTGACCATGAGCCAACATCATCTCAAGATTTTAATTCTGCCACCTCTTATGTAAATTTATGATTAATGATTGTCTTAGTGGAATAAAATTTTTAGAATTTTTTTTTTATTAATTGTATTATATTAATTAAAATGTACCAAGATTCAATAACATTTATAATTTTTTTTACTATATCTTATCAGAAATACCTTGCACGTTTTATGGTTCCTTCTAAAAATCTCCAATATTATACAATATTGCATTTCAAATTATAGAATTTCATTGCAGTATGTTTACCAGAACTACTACAGAATGAATAATCTCTGTACATATAACATATTTACTTTTTTACCATCTATTTACTCTTTCCAACTAACAGTTCAATTCAGGGGAAAAGGGTTAACTTGCATCAAAACACTAAAGTTGTACTTCTAATGCAAACTGCAAAGGCGATGAGACTTCACTTTTTCTCAAATTTAATGCATGCAAATGTGCCTTGTCTTAAAATTGATTACCATGTGTATGTTTGCTTCTGTGTACTCAAGAAACATTAGTCTTCACCACTATATATTATTCTTGCAGTTCCCCATGGAGACCCTATATTTACCTTGTGAAAAAACACGATGAACAAGCCCTGCTGATCCCTGGGAAGAGTATGGGACTGCTAATTAAAAAAATCTAAAGAAAGCAATCAGGTCAGCAAAACACAATATATATAAGGATAAATTGCTACAACAAAAAACACCTTTACACTGCTTTACATTGCTGACACTTTAAACCAGTGTCAGACTCGTGCTGTCTGAAGTGTATCCATGCACTTGTTTTTAATAGCAAAAAAGCCTTATGTGACCTACCTTACCAAGAGATAACAGATAAATGTTGCAGCCTAAAGTCAATTAACAATGTTTACTTCTGTATGTTGGATGTAAGGACAACTTACTGTAAATGACAAATTAGTTTTTCATTATAAGCCATACAGAACCTGCAGCTCAGCATATATTAATTGCAGACCACAGGGCCTTGCATTAAAAAAAAAAAAAAATTTATATGTTGCTTTTTGTTTGTGGGGTTATAGTACTTGCATTTCTGTCAATGCACAAGGCCAGCCCGTCTAGCTGAATGGCAGTTTCCTCTCACAATCCAAAGGTGCGGTGGCCGTGAAGTGCAAAACAAATTAACAAAACTGGAAACAAAATAACAAAACCCAAAACAAAATAACAAATTCAAAACCAAATTAACAAAACGAAAACAAAAACAAAAACTATTTTTTTTGGAGGGGGGGAGTTTTGTTGTTTTGTTTTCGGATTTGTTAATTTGGTTTTGAATTTGTTAATTTGTTTCCCGTTTTGTTAATTTGTATTGTACTTCTGGGCCAATGAGATACAAACCGGAAAAGGTAGATATAGTTTGCGAATGAAATGCTTACCGCTGATTGGACGAGACATCTGTCACTCAAGATATACAGAAAGTAGGAACTTGTTTCTTTATCTTTGTTTCTTGTGTGTTCTGCTTCACTTTAAACTATGATGGCCGTGAAGTGTAAAAAAATAACAAAACTGAATTCGAGGCCACCGTAAGAACGCCATATTTGAAACCACAATAATGTTTGCACACACACAAATCTACCGCTACTACAGTACTTCCTGTATATCTTGAGTGACAGATGTTTCGTCCAATTAGCGGTAAGCATTTCATTCGCAAACTATACCTACCTTTTCCGGTTTGTATCGGACTTGCCGAGAAGTGCAATCCAAATTAACAAAAACAAAACAACAAAACTCCCCCCCTCCAAAAAAATTGTTTTGGGTTATGTTATTTGGTTTTAAATTTGTTTTCCATTTTGTTAATTTTTATTGGTGTAAGGGTCCGCCACTAGAGGTCACTGTTTTTATTTTGTAGTTTTTGTTGGCCGACTCAGTTTCCCAGCAGGCACCTCGGTCAGGTGATGCGAGTGCACACCTGAACCGAGGTAGCCATCAATCAATCTATAAATAGCTGTTCAGACTGGGAAACTGGGTCAAGCATTTTTGGTATCACCACTGTCACTTGTGTGGGCATTTAGTTTTAGTTTATTTCTGTTCTTTGTTTAGTTTATAAAACTAAAAAGCCATGCCTAGCTGATTGCCATGTCTTTAGTCCTCGTCCCGTCTCTCTCTCGTCTCTACGTGTCTCCCTCTCAGCTCCACGCATAGTCTGTGTGTCCTGTTATGTTTGTCCTCCTCCTGCCTGTGTCTCGCTACAGGGCGTGTTATGTGTCTCCCTCTGCCTGTGTCTCGCCACAGGGCGTGTTATGTGTCTGCCTGTGTCTCGCCACAGGGCGCGTTATGTGTCTGCCTGTGTCTCGCCACAGGGCGCGTTATGTGTCTGCCTGTGTCTCGCCACAGGGCGCGTTATGTGTCTGCCTGTGTCTCGCCACAGGGCGCGTTATGTGTCTGCCTGTGTCTCGCCACAGGGCGCGTTATGTGTCTGCCTGTGTCTCGCCACAGGGCGCGTTATGTGTCTGCCTGTGTCTCGCCACAGGGCGCGTTATGTGTCTGCCTGTGTCTCGCCACAGGGCGCGTTATGTGTCTGCCTGTGTCTCGCCACAGGGCGCGTTATGTGTCTGCCTGTGTCTCGCCACAGGGCGTGTTTTGTGTCTCCCTCTGCCTGTGTCTCGCCACAGGGCGTGTTTTGTGTCTCCCTCTGCCTGTGTCTCGCCACAGGGCGTGTTATGTGTCTCCCTCTGCCTGTGTCTCGCCACAGGGCGTGTTTTGTGTCTGCCTGTGTCTCGCCACAGGGCGTGTTATGTGTCTGCCTGTGTCTCGCCACAGGGCGTGTTTTGTGTCTTCCCCTGCCTGTGTCTCGCCACAGGGCGTGTTATGTGTCTCCCCCTGCCTGTGTCTCGCCACAAGGCGTGTTATGTGTCTCCCTCTGTTTGTGTCCCGCCACAGGGCGTGTGTTTGTTCCCCAGTCTGTGTCTTGCCAGAGAGCCCCTGTTAGCACAGAGTTAAGTATTGTTTGAGTTTGTTTGTTCCTTTGTTTGTGTCTTTATTTATACTTTGTGTTTAACTATTATTAAAAGACTCTTTTTGATTACACAACCCCTCTGCCTCTATGCCTGCTCCTTCCGCCCACGGCGTTCAACACCTGCCACAACACCCCGTTCGTGACAGAATGCTCGACCAACCAAGGCATAGCAGAGGGGGCTGGGACTTTAAAGCGGCATCCTTCGAGCCTCACGTGGAGGCCACAGCTGCAGCATCCTTCGAGCCTCACGTGGAGGCCACAGCTGCAGCCGCCGAGCGCCTCGTGGAGGTCCCAGCAGCAGCAGCAGCCGCCGAGCGCCTCGTGGAGGTCCCAGCAACACCAGCAAGCCTCATGTGGAGGCCCCCACCTTTTACCCCCACCTTCGTCCAGTAGCCCTTATTCAAGGCTCGCCGCCTTCGGAGCGACACCCCAGCACAGCGTCCAGCACCCGGCTTCGATGTCGGGCACCCACCGCTGCACGGCGGAGGAAAAGCCAGTACTGCATCGGCCGCCCGGATTGGGGGACAACTCAGCACTGTCTTCAGGGGCTCTACTTCTCAGAGCAATACAGTGCTGCCCCCTCCGCCCGGCCTACAACAGCGATCCGGTGCTGCCTCCGCCACACAGTCGACTACGGGGGCTAGCCCGTCGGGGTCGGATGAAAGGACACGGGACACCGGGGAAGTGCCTCCGGAGGAGCGGTTTAAGGGCGGGGGGGTACTGTAAGGGTCCGCCACTAGAGGTCACTGTTTTTACTAGCCTAGCCACTGGGTATCCCTCGTCTGTGTTTCTATGCCCCCATTCCCTAGTGTGTGTTTAAGCTATTAGGTAAGTGTAGCTTAGTGCATGTTGGGGCTAAAGACATGCTTAGCTAGGTGTATGTGTAGCTGACTGCCATGGTTAAGCACAGCTTAACCATGTTTAGCTAAAAGCCATGCCTAGCTGATTGCCATGTCTTTAGTCCTCGTCCCGTCTCTCTCTCGTCTCTACGTGTCTCCCTCTAGTGTCTCTACGTGTCTCCCTCTAGTGTCTCTCTTCTCTCTGGTCTCTCTCTTCTCTCTGGTGTCTCCCTCTAGTGTCCAGTCTCAGCTCCACGCATAGTCTGTGTGTCCTGTTATGTTTGTCCTCCTCCTGCCTGTGTCTCGCCACAGGGAGCGTTAAGTGTCTGCCTGTGTCTCGCCACAGGGCGCGTTATGTGTCTGCCTGTGTCTCGCCACAGGGCGCGTTATGTGTCTGCCTGTGTCTCGCCACAGGGCGCGTTATGTGTCTGCCTGTGTCTCGCCACAGGGCGCGTTATGTGTCTGCCTGTGTCTCGCCACAGGGCGCGTTATGTGTCTGCCTGTGTCTCGCCACAGGGCGCGTTATGTGTCTGCCTGTGTCTCGCCACAGGGCGCGTTATGTGTCTGCCTGTGTCTCGCCACAGGGCGCGTTATGTGTCTGCCTGTGTCTCGCCACAGGGCGCGTTATGTGTCTGCCTGTGTCTCGCCACAGGGCGCGTTATGTGTCTGCCTGTGTCTCGCCACAGGGCGCGTTATGTGTCTGCCTGTGTCTCGCCACAGGGCGCGTTATGTGTCTGCCTGTGTCTCGCCACAGGGCGCGTTATGTGTCTGCCTCTGCCTGTGTCTTGCCAGAGAGCCCCTGTTAGCACAGAGTTAAGTATTGTTTGAGTTTGTTTGTTCCTTTGTTTGTGTCTTTATTTATACTTTGTGTTTAACTATTATTAAAAGACTCTTTTTGACTACATAACCCCTCTGCCTCTATGCCTGCTCCTTTCGCCCACGGCGTTCAACACCTGCCACAACACCCCGTTCGTGACAATTGGACTTCTCGGACAGTCAGATATTAGTTATTTTGTTTTCCGTTTTGAATTTGTTATTTTGTTTTGGGTTTTGTTATTTTGTTTTTAGTTTTGTAAATTTGTTTTGCACTTCAGGGCCACCATACAAAATTTAGGCTAATTGGCGTTCCCAAATTGCCTGTAGTGTTTGAATGTGAGTGTGTGTAGGTGTATGTGCCCTGCGATGGATTGTACCCTGCCTCGTGCCCTAAGCCTCCTGGTATAGGCTTCTGGTACCTGGGATAGCTTCTGCCCCCTTTTTTACAATTCCGATCTTTTCCTCTTTGAAGTTCAACATAACGCTCCCAACATAATGTACACTCATAATGCCAGATTAATGGACCAGATTAAAGACATGGTTGAAAGCCCAATACTGACAGGACATCCATCTTTATGATTATGATGAGTGTGTAATGATAAGAATGGAAACTACTTTATTTTTGTAGAGATGAAGAGGCACTTTCTCATTTTCATCTAACACAGCCCTTATAGAACTTTTGATCTATTTTGATCCCTTCGTGGGAACTTCATAGTATTTGATCTACGGTGGAGGCACCCTACAGAGCACTTTATTCTGGTTGCTCTACAGTGGCACCCACAGTAAGAAGGTCGTTTTATTATATTTGCTCTACTGTGGGGACACAGTGTTTGCTGTACTGTGAGAGCACCTTTATCATCTTTGCTCCATTATATCATGCAGTACCTTGCAAAAGTTTTCATGCTCTTTGATCTTTTCCACATTTTGTCATGTTACAACCACAAACATAAATGCATTTTATTGGGATTTTATTTGTTAGACCAAAACAAAATGGGACATAATTGGGAAGTGGAAGGTAAAATCAATAGTTAAAAAAAAAATTACAAATAAAAAACTGAAAAGTGTGGCAATAGAGTAAGTGTGGCAATAGAGTAAGTAGAGTAAGGGGTATTCAGTACCCCTTACTCTATTATCCCAAACCAAAATCCAGTTGTCTTCAGAAGTTACCTAATTAGTAAATAGGGTCCAACTGTATAATTTAATCTTAGTATAAATACAACTGTTTTGTGAAGCCCTCAGAGGTTTGTTAGAGAACATAAGTAAACTAACAGATTCAAGAAGCCCAAGAAACACAAGGAGAAAGTTGTGGAGAAGTTTAAAGCAGGGTTAAGTTCTCAAAAATAAATAAATAAAAGTAAAAATAAAATTTGAAAATCTCACTATGCACTGTTCAATCCAACATCAAAGAGTATAAGACAACTGCAAACCTTCCAAGACATAGCCATCCACCTTAACTGACAAGGTGGGAAAGGAGAGCATTAATTAGGGAAGTAGCCAAGAGGCCCATGGTAACTCTGGAGAAGCTGCAGAGATCCACAGTTCAGGTGGGAGAATCTGTCCAAAGGACAACTATTAGTCATGCACTCCACAAACCTGGTCTTTATGGCCTTTATCTTAGAATAAAACCTGTTAAAGTCAACAAAAGACTTGAGGTGGGGTGGAGTTTAAAATTCTAGCAGGACAACAACCTTAAACATACAGCCAGAGCTACAATAGACTGATTTATGTCGAAGCATATTCATGTGTTAGAATAGCCCAGTTAACGTCCAGACCTAAATTCAATTGAGAATTTGTGTCAAGATTTAAAAACTACTATTCATGCTCCACACTCAGATGTGCAAAGGTGGTAGAGACATACCCCAAAAGACTTGCAGCTCAAATTGTAGCAAAAGGTGCACACCACACTTTTCAGATATTTATTTGTAAAAAAAAAAAAGAATAATAATAAAATTAAAAGGAACTAAAGGAAAGAAAACATTTAGTACTTTTTTTTTCACTTTGCAATTATGTGAAAAGTCACACTTTTGTGTTGGTCTTGGATCACATGTTGGTCCAAATATGTATTTACGCTTTTTACGTAAAGTATAGTATAAGAACAGTCTAATTAGAATAGGAGGGGTGGTGTAAACCTTTGATAATCTACAAACCCGATTCCAAAAATGTTTGGACACTGTACAAATTGTGAATAAAAACAGAATGCAATGATGTGGAAGTTTCAAATTGTATATATTTTTATTCAGAATACAAAATAGATGACATATCAATGTTTAAACTGCCCTTAAAACTCATTCTAAGCGAAAAATAAATTGATTTTAAATTTCAGGGCATCAACACATCTTTTAAAAGTTTGGACATGGCCATGTTGTGTGGAAAGGCATCTTCTTTTATAACAGTCTGCAAACGTCTGGGGAATACAGTAGGAATAGGGATGTTGTCCCATTCTTGTTTAATACAGGTTTCTAGTTGTTCAACTTTCTTAGGTCTTCTTTGTCGCATCTTCCTCTTTATGATGCGGCAAATGTTTTCTATGGGTGAAAGGTCTGGACTGCAGGCTGGCCATTTCAGTACCCGGATCCTTCTCCTACGCGGCCATGATGTTGTAATTGATGCATGACAACTGGCATTGTCATGTTGGAAAATGCAAGGTCTTCCCTGAAAGAGACGATGTCTGGATGATGGGAGCATATATTGTTCTAGAACTTGGATAGACCTTTCAGCAATGATGGTGCCTTTCCAGATGCGTAAGCTGCCCATGCCACACGCACTCATGCAACTCCATACCATAAGAATGCAGGCTTCTGAACTGAGCGCTGATAACAACTTGGGTTGTCCTTGGTTTTTTTGGTCCGGATGACATGGTGTCCCAGTTTCCCCCAAAAAACTTTAAATTTTGATTCGGCTGACCACAGAACAGTTTTCCACTTTGCCACAGTCCATTTTAAATGAGCCTCGGCCCAGAGAACATGTCTGCACTTTTCAATTATGTTTAGACATAGCTTCTTTTTTGTAGTATTTACAAACAACAGTTTTACAGACAACAGTTTATAGTCTAAGGAACATAAATACTTACTCACTTCTGTAAATCTCGGAGGACAGCCTAATTTTTTTTTTCCGCTTGTCTGAGCTCACAGACGCCTCTGATTGTGTGCCCAGTTCTCTTTACCTATAAGGTAGATACAGTGGTTTTTGTGTTTGCAATGTTACCATACTTACCTGGCATTTGTGTATGTAATCATTTTTTTTTTTCTTGATGCCCTCCTTGGTAACATGATAGCACAGCCAAATAATGGGTTTTTATAAACCTGCCGATAATTTTTTTTTGTCATATGCCATTGTATATTTTAGAATCTGTTTCCATATAATGTATCAGTTGTCTTTTGGTTCCATGTTTATACTCTCGCCACTCTCGATACTTTCTCCCCAAATGACAAGGGAAATTCTGGTGACACGAGAAGATCAGTTGAACATGATAATACAGGTTTCCTGCTACAGATGGTACTCAACCAGAAAAATGGTTTTACCGCCACGTCTCCCGGCGATGGCATTTAGGTTGCATTTGCTGGGTTTACTGCTGAGTGGCACTATAGGTGGATCCAAGATGGGTAGCACGCACTGGCCACTCTGGAACCAAAATAGTGCTACTTTCTTTACCTTTCTAACTGTGTTGTAACGTGTTTGTTTCACACTGTATATAGACATTGGTGCAACAGGTGTCCGTATATACCAGCCCCAGGCACTTTTGAAAATAAATAAACCTGATTAACGACATTTACGATAAGCTGCAGGAAAAGCTACGTGACCTCGGCTTGCTGCGTGAACCAGGCCTCGAGGCCTCGGCATTGCCTGATGCTGGCGACTGGAGGAGTGGACATTAAAAGTGGTGCGCGAGTAGGCAGAAGTGTGACAAGCGGGCTAAAAACAAAACCTAGCTGGCCGGCTCTCCCCTTTATCATCTTATCCAACGTCTTCTCCCTGGACAACATCCGACGCCAGCAGACTACGTAGCCCGAGTTTAGAGACTGCTGTGTCTTTGTTTTCATGGAGACATGGTTCAGCGACAGATTACCAAATGCTGCCATTCAACTAGACGGGCTATCCTCGTTTCGTGCTAACAGAAATGCAGCTCTGTGCAGTAAGACTCGTGACGATGACTACCGCCCTGTTGCACTCACACCTATTATCATGAAGTGTTTCGAGCGGCTCGTCATGAGACACATAAAGACCCTGCTGCCCCCCACACTGGACCCGCTGCAGTTTACGTATCGTCCTAACCATTCAACGGTGATGCCGTCCTCACACACTTGGATAATAAGCACACCTACCTTTAAATGTTGTACATAGACCAGATCAGCATTCAATACTAGCATCCCGCAACACCTGATCGGGAAGCTAAGCCTGTTGGTCCTGAACACCTCCCTCTGTAACTAGGTCCTGGACTTTCTGAGCAGAAGACCTCAGTCAGAACAGATCGAGAACTGCACATCCAGCACCTCCACACTGAGTACGTGGGACCCCCCACCCCCAAGGCTGTGTGCTCAGTCCCCTGCTGTTCCCGCTGCTGACTCATGACCGTGTAGCGACACACATCATCAAGATCTGATGACATGATCGTGGTGGGTCTCATTAGCAAGAATGACGAGTCAGTGTGCAGAGAGGAAGTGCAGAGGCTAACAGACTGGTGTAAAGACAACAACCCGTCTCTGAATGTCGACAAGACAAATGAGTTGGTTGTAACTTCAGGAGGACAGGAAGCAACCACTCTCTGCTGAGCATTAACAGCTCCCCTGTAAAGATTATAGACAGAACCTCACCTGGTCCCTCAACACCAGGTCTCTGCACAAGAAAGCCCAACAGCATCTTTTTTTCTTGAGAAAGCTGAGGAAGGCCCAGCTTCCACCACCAATCCTGACCACCTTTTATAGAAGGACCACCAGAGCATCCTGAGCAGCTGCATCACTGTCTGGTTTGGGAATTGTGCCATATTGGACCGCAAGACCCAACAGCGGATAGTGAGGACAGCAGAGAAGATTATTGGGGTCTCTCTTCCCTTTATCGAAAACATTTACACCACATGCTGTATCCACAAAGCCACCAGCATTGTGGCTGATCAGACACACTCCTAACACACTCTTTACCCTCCTGCCATCTGGAAAAAAGGTACTGAAGCATTCAGGCACACATATCCAGACTGTGTAACTGCTTTTTTCCATAAACCATCCATCTCCTCAACAAAAAGGGACTGGACTGATAAAACACACACACACACACACACATTATCACTCAGATTAACTTAACTACCTCAAAACATTGAGGATGGACTAATTAATCCACACACAGATGCAAACACACTGATCTACACTACCAAACTTTTGTACACACCCATCTGTAAATCCTCTTTTTGCATGATATTTATTACTTGCACTAACTATCTATCCTTGCTGCTACTTACGGAACGTTTACTGTTTACTGTTTCTCCTGCCACTACATCAAGTCATTACCTCATTACCACAGAGTATTGTAATGTCATGTTTGTCGCATTGTTATTTTGTCGCAAGCTATTCACATGGAAAACAGTCACAGGGTACTCTACATACGAGGCCACGACCCCCGGACACTGGCTTAAAAAAAAAACACACAGACAGGCTTGAAAACACTTATATTCAGTGAGTTTTCTGCATGTCTGGAAGATGGCACCTACACAGCCGAGGAAGCTCTTCAGATGATTTTGGACAGTGAGGAGGAGTTTACCTTTTCCTCAGAAGAAGACTGTGACTCCAACGACGATTGGTAGCATTTTGGGGAGAGATTAGATCCAGCAGAGGACATTAAAGCAAGCTGCTATGACAATAGGTAAGGTATTAAGTCTTATATACCTCTTATTCTGATAACATTAAACCAATATTAGTAAATATTTTCCTCACTTCAGCTGGCTCTTGTCAGCTTATTTGACACATTGGCTTTCAATGCCATTTATATAGTTTAGTGTAGCATGTAGATAACACTGCTAACATGCTGCCTTATGTAGCAAACATGTTATTTCCCGGTGGCTAAGCTAATGTCTTATGGAGTTTACAGATGTTTATAAATGTTTTAATGTATTTCACCTCGTTTTGGATAGCTTTAGATTATGGTTGCTAATATATATTTGGCTCCGTTTCGATTAACACTGCTATCGGTAATGTCATTTAGCACAAACAAGCTAGTTCCAGTTGGCTAAAATACTGCCTTATGTAGCGAAGAGATGTTTATGAATATTGCTGTGGTGTAAATGTTTATAATGCCTTTTGTTAAGCTTGTATTTACAAATGTCTGTTTAGGTGTAAATGTTTCGAATTTGTTAAATATGTGTGTAAAACAATTGCTCGGACGGATGGTGGTTGCTAATGATCAGGTGTAAATGTGTGAGATGCACTACATGGTTTATGGCCCATCAACAGATATTTGTCCAGTCTATTGTCCATCAACAGACACAGAGGGGCACAAAACTGGACTGGACTGTGTTTGCGCCGCTCGAATAAGCTAGTGCACCAGGTTCTGCTTGGGGCACAGGACAAGTTTTTGTCCCGCAGGGTGATGTACATTATAGCTAAAAGCCAGGGGATTTATTCAAGGGCCAATCCCCGGAGGCAAAAACGGGTTATACGCTAGGTGGCTTTGTACCCTTTCTATGTGGTTTAGGCCGTGGTTTCTGACTTTGGGTCCCACTCTATGTGCATTTTTGTCGTTGCGAGAAGCTAACGACAGACGCTTCCCTCACGGGCTGGGGTGCGGTCTTAGATGGCCGTCCAGCCCAAGGGAGCTGGAGAGGCCATCTCCTCGCGTGGCACATTAATTGCCCCAAACTGATGGCTTTATTTTGGCCCTCAAAAACCTTCTCCAGCAGTTGAGGCTACCATGTCCTAGTGCGGGTGGACGACACTACAGTAGTCTCGTGTATAATCGCTAAAGCGGACTGTGCTTGCGCCGCTTGAATAAGCTAGTGCACCAGATTCTGCTTTGGGCATAGGAATAGTGCCTGTCCCTTAGGGCGATTTCCATTCCAGGGCATATGAAGATGGGAGCCCTGGAACCTTCATGCAATAGAGGAACTTATGCCCTCAAGGTGAGAGTATTTAAAAGTGGTGCATGGCAAAACACGTAGACTAAGTCGACTGCCGAATTGTTTCAGTGCTGGAGTTCTGCAAGAAAAGTTGTCCTCTGGCTTATGCCCTAGTACCCTCAGAATGTACGTAGCCACTATTTCGGCTTGTCATGTTCTTACTGATGGGGTCTGGTTGACACCCTTTCCAAACCGCTAGAGTCAGCGCCTGTCTGGCTTCTGACTATTTAGATGGTTTCTCTTATAGTTACTTCTTTCAAGAGAACTGGAGATCTGCAGGCCTCCCGTCCTGCCTAGACTTTGCCCCTGGGCTAGTCAAAGCTGTTCTGCATTCTCACCCGAACTACTTTCGTTCTTGACCATGCACCCAGTCTTTCTCGAAGCCTCTGTCCTCCTCCTTTACAGCTCCTGAGCAGAAAGGTTTCACTTACTGTCTTCAGTACGCACTCTTCAGATTTACGTCCACTGCACTAGCCAGTGGCGTAAGTCAGAGCAGCCTTTTTTATGCCAAACGGCGGCGTTGGTATTCTCATTCCCATAGCGTTTTCACACAGCATCGAGTGTAGCTTTTAAAAGGGAACGTCTCGGGTTACTTCGCTGTAATCCTGTTCCCTGAAAAAGCGGGTACGAGATACTGCGCTCCAATGCCACACTGCTTGCATGACTGGACGTCCTTTCAGACAAAATTGATCTGAGGAATGATCCGGTTCACTCCAGTTTATAACCTGCAGGTGCGCTTCATCAGATGACGTCACCTGACCGAGGGTATATATGCCAAAATTTTGCGTGTTTGATACACACATGCTTCACAACCGGCAACACAAAAAGATGTTCCCATAGCGTTTTCACGAGACATTTTTCATCTACTGTCTGTACAAAAGGTTTATTTAGATCGGGGATCCCCAAAATAGGTGTGGTTTGTAGAGCCAATTTAAAATTCGTGAATGCTTTGTCTGACTCTTGAATCCAACTATGTGCACTGTAGGCCCTTTCCATGAGCCAATCAACTCAAGGCAGCCTCGAGGATCGCATAGTTACTGTAAAAATGAATGTTCTGCAATATGAACACATGCCAAAAAAATGACATAAGTTGCTTTTTGGTTTTGGAATTTCTTGAATTGTTTTCCCTCAGCTTGGACCTAAAGTTATACCTTGATCTGATATTATATGCCCTAAGAATTTAACCTGCTGTTGTACAAACTGTAATTAAGATAAGCTTGCTTTGTGCCCTTTTTTTGCTAGATAACAAAGTAAAGCTATGGTGGCCACAGGCTCTTCCTTAATGCTTCATTGTAAATTGTTGGTGATTCTGAGTATCCCTGACATAATCTCGTGATAGTATATGCTTTCCACCTAAATGAAAATGCAAACGCGTACTGGCTGTCAGAGTGAACTGAAACTCTAAAAAATGCATTGGCCAAATCTAAAACCAAGAACTATCGGTGGGATTTGTGCTAGGATAGTGTATTGATTTGGAACATTTGGAGCTCTTGGTATTACTGCATCATTTACTGCTTGAAGATCCTGCACAAATCTCCAGTCTTCAGGCTCACCTTAAATTTTTGATTTTTTTTACTGGAAAGATTAGTGTTCTAACTGGTGAGTGTTCACATGGAATTATCACTCTAGCCTTTAATAAAGAATTAAACACAGGAGTGATGCCCTCTATCACCTTAGGTTTCAGTGGGTACTGTGTCTTACAAGGCCTATAATACGACTTTGGTGTGATTCTCACCGGTTTAACATCACATATGCGTCCCACATCATGTTTTCCATTCGCCCAAAGGCTTTCTGGCACTGTTTTTAGCCTTGGATCACTTATTTTTTATAAACCTTGTATGTGTTTATTGTTTTGCTATACCAAGTCTCTGTGTCTCCTACAAGAACCCAATTATTAACACTGAGGTTATTTAACACCCACGGTCTCAATTCTTGTCAATTAACTTTACTATTTTTGGATATTGACACATGAGGCTTTGATCCTTCTTTGGTAAATGGTTGCAGCATCCCAGTTCTTACACTTATTCTAGAGTGCTCTACAGATACAGCGCATCAGTGTTGGTCCCAATATAGATCTTGAAACAACAGCATGGGTTTTGCAGTTTTCTAAACCATTTACTCTCATACAGATGTCGCCATTAAGACTGTGCGTGTTTTCCCGTGAGATGCCGCAATTTAGCGTGCGACTTGCCGCAGGCAACATTCAGGAATTTAAATAAATGTTTTGTGCTTCACTGAATATCCACCAGATGGCGCATGGAAGGACTTTATCTAAAAGCCGGACCAAGTACGACGATGAATTGTGTATAAAGTTAACCTAAAATAATATTGTTTCTAATGCTGAAGCAAACATGAATTTTATTTTGTTTTACAACAGATATTTCATAATGAACGTGTGTGTCCTTCATGTTATCTTTTTATATTGATAAAATGAGATGCCCAAATTCGTGCTTTAAAAGTTTTTTATATAGTTTTTGTAATGTCTTAACAGGGACAAAACATTGAAAGACATGGCAATGCCTCGGTTTAAATGGTATTGAAATTAGTTTAATTTCCTGATAGTAGGCTATCTGATAGTGTTAACTAGAGGGACGCCTTGACTGAGGACGGCGCTGCTGTCTCTTCTCCGTTGGTTCTTCTTCGTCGTCTCTTCTTTGTTGTTTTGTCTCCGGTGTTTCTTCTTTGGTGGTTTTGTGAACTGTTTTTTTTTTGTTATTTTATTCGCCGTGACAGCAGTAATGGTTCAGGGCTGCCTTCTGGTGGTCTGAAGTTACGGTGGAAGTTGCCATTATATAGCGTTGGGAGAACCCTGACCTTTGTGTGGTATTTTGGTGAGCTGTCCGAATTGTGTTAATTTATATCTGCTTTGTTTTTCTTTATTTTCTTTATTGGTTAAATTGTAATAGTTGTTGTTGTTTTTTTGTCTGTTTGGTTTTGTGTTTAAGGCAACAAGAATATTCTTTATCTGTTGCATTTGTTCTGTTTATATATATTATTTTGTGTCTGTTTATTTTGGGTACGGTTGGGTTGGGAGGCTAGCTTTAAAGACTGGTGGGTAGTGTAATTGTTTGAAGTGCAGCGCAGCTGGTGTTCACGGTTTTTCCTTTGCGTGAAGGTGTGGATATGTATGAAGTGCACCTGTAAGGTTGATGCCTCCTTTAGTCGGCTTTGGCCGCCCCGAAGCCTGTGCCCGAACTTATTGTTCTTGTTTGTGTTTTCTTTCATTTTCATTGTGTGTGTGTGTGTGTACACAGAGTGCCGTGTTCTTGTTTTATGGTAGGTGACGATTCTCCGGATATTCGGCAGTGCATGCTATGGAGTGATGATATTTGGCATTGCATGCTATGGAGTGCTGTTTTTTTTTTAAACTGTTTTTAAATAGTAAATTATAATAAAGTTTGTGCATTTGTACCCTTGTCTCTCGTTTATTAGCCTAGCGAACCTCTGTTCTTTATGGATGTTATTTCCCCGGTTAACTTCGGGGTGGCGTAATCGGGTCTACCAAATTTTACATTCATTTGCCCTACCACGGCGTTGCCACATATATATACACAACGCGACAGCGCACTCAGTTACTGTCATCCCTCTTCTCACCTTTGATGTAGGTGTAAAGTTATCTAACCGGTTTCGTGGATGGGGGAATTGGCAGAATTGAGGGGTTTAAAACTATTTAACAAAACCGTGCAGAGGTCTCTGCCTAAAATGTATTTTGCCAGCAAAACATAGAATAAATAGAAATAAAGTGTTTAATGCTACCAATCAAATCAGGCTTTATAATTACTTTGAGTGTAATTCACAAATTTACTAAATATATTATGTTTTTATGTGTATACAGTATGTGTTTGTATGTGAATATATTATATAAGTATGTGTTTGTGTATGCGCCTCATATGTAACATTTATATAAAATGCCATTCATGATAAGTGAATGTTGTTAAAGAATTTGTGGATATGTATGCAACGACGTGGCTCACGCGAGGGGCAGAGAAGCGCATAAACTGTTCAGAATGGGCCGAGTCGTGATACGGCGACACTCCGTGTGATCATTCGGTCGCACCAGTAAAAGGTGTCAGGGTCAAAGACAAAGCGCGCTAGAGAACACACAGGCAAAGCCCAAGCCTCTGTCTGTCTAAGACACCGGCGAGAAAGTGAGAGAGAGCGACACGCATCAGTTTAGCACGCGCTCTCGGGTTAAAGTGCACAAACTCTACTCTCTCTCTTCCTATAAATCCTTGGTAAGGGCATAAGCCCCGAGGACATCTTTGGTTTTTTGTTTTAGTTTCCAGAATCCAGTCCGTTCTCGCGTAGACGGCGGCGCTTTGGTTATTTTGTGTTTTCCTCTTAAGTTTATTAATTAATAATTCCACGCTATCGGGAAATGTCTTCCCGTGTCTGTCATAAGCTCTCACATCAACTTCTATTTCACTGACCCCCTTTAAAGCCCTGCATTGGGGCTATAATAATCAGTAAAACATCTCGTGGTGTGGATCTCGCACCCCGTGACAATATAATTAATAAAAAAATTTAAATTAAGGATGTCTTGAAACATAATGCAGTAACTCTATATTCATTTGAACACAGTAAAGGTGTTAATGTTTCGTACGTTCCTTTATTCAATTCAATTTTATTTGTATAGCTCTTTTAACGATTTACATCATCACAAAGCAGCTTTACACAATGAAAAGAATTAAGTTTGTATGAAATGTGAATGTGTATGAATCAAAATTATATGATTGTCCCTGATGAGCAAGCCTAGGACGACGGCGACAGTGGCAAGGAAAAACTCCCTGAGATGGTAATAGGAAGAAATCTTGAGAGGAACCAGACTCAACAGGGAACCCATCCTCATCTGGGTGAAAACAGATAGCAGGGATTGATGTGCATAATAATATGCGAGACTGGAAGTTCAATATAAGAGGAGATGTGTAAGATTAAAGTCCAGTTTGTTCCTGGAGGCTCAAGTAGACTGTGAAAAATTCCAGTCCTGAACTATTGAGCGACTGAAGTCACAGGTCCTCAGAGAACAGCTGTCTGCATCAGTCGAGGACAGGACCACCTTCATGGAAAAGTGGAACCAACCCCAGTCACCACACGCATTCCAGGCAGACCACACGGGGGCATCCATGTGATGAGATCTCCAACCAGAAGCAGGACTCCAGGATGAGTTAGAGAGGTCCAGCGGGAAGAGGGGGTCTGGATCACTGGCAGCTCAGGAGCGACATGTATAGCTCGACAGAGAGATAGGTAGAGGAAAAAGGAGAGAGAGGAGAGAGCAGAAAAGGAGAGAGCAAAGAGATGGAGAAATAACAGTTAGGTATGGTCACAGTCGAACAATGTAAAAAGTAAATGTATATTTAGTGCAGAGTGCAAGCAGAGACTCCGGCAGGACTAACTATGACAGCATAACTAAAAAGGGAGAGCCAGAAGGAAACACAAACATGAGGGCTTCCAGAGATGTAAGGCAACCAATCACCTCACAGTCAACAAACCTGAGTGATCAATGAGAGTGGGGAAGACAGCATCCAAACATACCAGTTCACCTAATACTCTACGTCCATGAGTCCCCCAGATCTGCTCCTTTACCTAAGGCTAATCTATTTATAAAAATGCTTGGCTAAATAAATAGGTTTTTAGCCTGGACTTAAACTGAGTCCCGAACACTATTTGGAAGACTATTCTATAACTTTGGGGCTTTGTAAGAAAAAGCTCTGCCCCCTGCTGTAGTTTTAATAATATGCGGTACTGACAAGCAGCCTGCATCCTTTGGTCGAAGTAGGCGTGGCGGATTGTAAGACACTAGCAGTTCACTCAGATACTGCGGCGCGAGACCATTTAATGCTTTATACGTCAAGAGTAGTATTTTAAAATCAATGCGAAATTTTACAGGAAGCCAATGCAATGTAGATAAGATAGGGGTGATGTGCTCATATCTTCTGGTTCGAGTAAGGACTCTCGCTGCTGCATTCTGGACTAATTGAAGCTTGTTTAAGCACCTAGTTGAACAACCAGACAGTAAGGCGTTACAATAATCCAACCTAGACGTGATAAAAGCATGAACTAGTTTTTCTGCATCGTTTGACAATATATTTCTTATCTTGGCAATATTTCTGAGGTGAAAGAATGCTATCCTGGTAATATTATCTACATGTGCTTTAAATGAAAGGCTTGAATCTATAATCACACCAAAGTCTTTTACTGTTGCACTTGATGGAACAGAAAGGCCATTTAAAAATCACAGTGTGATCAGAAAGCTTACTTCTAGCTGCTTGTGGTCCTATGACTAGAACTTCTGTCTTATCAGGATTAAGCAGAAGGAAATTAATTAACATCCAATCTCTTGTGTTCCGCACACATTGCTCAACTTTAGTAAGCTGGTTTTTCTCATCTGGTTTTGCTGAAACGTATACTTGTGTGTCATCAGCATAACAATGAAAACTAATACCATGTTTACGAATTATGTTGCCTAGAGGAAGCATGTAAAGGGAAAAAAGCAGTGGGCCTAAAACAGAACCCTGTGGAACACCAAACTCAACTTGAGAACATGAGGAATGGTCACCATCTAAATCTACAAACTGATAACGATCAGTCAAATAGGATCTGAGCCATAAGAGGGCCGTTCCCTTAATTCCTACTACATTTTCTAATCTGTGAAGGAGAATACCATGATCAATAGTGTCAAAAGCTGCACTGAGGTTGAGTAACACAAGTATAGTGACACAACCCTGATCAGAGGCCACTAGGAGGTCATTTACTACTTTAACGAGTGCTGTCTCTGTGCTGGGTTGAGGCCTAAATCCTGACTGATACAATTCATGTATGCTATTCCTATGTAGATATGAACATAGCTGTTGTGATACTACCTTTTCCAGAATTTTAGAGATAAACGGGAGGTTTGTGTCGGGCTGTAATTGGTAAGCTGACAGGGGTCAAGGTCAGGTTTTTTGATTAGTGGTTTAATAACTGCTAATTTAAGGGATTTAGGAACATACCCACTGCTGAGTGAACAGTTAATTACTTTTAACAGGGGTTCTGTTATTGCTGGAACTATCTGCTTGAGAAAATGTGTCGGTATAGGATCTAATTCACAGGTTGACGATTTTGAAGAGGAGATGAGTGAAATTAGTTCACTCGCTTCAAGGGGAGTAAAGTATTCTAGGTTCTGATGTGATGTGATTAATTTATCATCTGTATCACTTAAATTGTCTGGTTTTAAAGCCTGAATTTTTTGCCTAATATTTATGATTTTGTTATTGAAAAAGTTCATGAAATCCTCACTACTGTATGTTGTTGTTGTGGAGATTTCTGCAGTGGTCTTGTTTTTAGTTAATTTAGCTATGGTATTAAATAAAAATCTAGGATTATTTTTGTTATTTTCTATAAGAGTGGAGAGATACATTGACCTAGCAGCACTGAGAGCTCTTCTATAGTTCAGGATGCTCTCCTTCCATGCTATTTGGAAAACTAACAATTTAGTTTGATGCCATTTGCGTTCTAATTTCCGAGCGGTTTGTTTGAGTGCGTGTGTGATCGTTATACCAAGGAGCAAGTTTCTTATCTCTAATCATTTTTCTTTTAACTGGAGCTACATTATCTAAGCTATGACGAAGTGTTGACTCTAGATATTCAGTCGCTTGATCGAGTTCTGTGGAATCAGATGACGATCCAATCAAAGTTGATAACTCTGGAAGATTATCGATAAAGCTCTGTGTGGTATTTGATGTGAATGTACGTTTAAGGCGCTAGCGCGGTGCTGTGCGTACATTATTACTATGAGACACTTTAATCGAGACAAGACAGTGATCTGATATAACTTTAGACTGTGGAATTGTAATTATATTTCTTATACTCAATCCGAAGGATAATATTAAGTCCAAAGTGTGACCTGCTTTATAAGTTGGTCCTACTACACACTGATTTACACCTACTGAGTCCAGTATGGACATAAATGCTGTTCTCAGAGGGTCTTCTGGATTCTCAAAATGAATATTAAAATCTCCAGCAATTAACGCTTTGTCTATGGAAACGACAAGGTTTGAAAGGAAATCTGCAAATTCACAGAGAAATTCAGAGTACGGCCCTGGAGGTCTGTAAATAATGATTAGCGGAATCGTCTGAGCTGACTTTGTTACTAAAGAGAATTTCAAATGCATTAAATTTAAATCTGTGTTTTTGTACGATAGCCAGATTATCGTTGTAAATAACTGCGACGCCTCCTCCTCTACCAGTTAACCGAGGCTGGTGTATGTAGCTGTATCCAGGAGGACTAGCTTCATTTAGAGCTACATACTCGTCCTGTTTAATCCAGGTTTCAGTTAAACATAATCTATCAAACTTCTGGTCTGTGATAGTTTCGTTAATAATAACTGCTTTAGATGCGAGAGATCTAATATTTAACAGTCCTAGCTTCAGATCAGGGGTGCCGGCTGCGCATTCAGTATGATCTGAGTTTGTAATATCTATGTTAATTAAATTATTAAAACAGACTTTCTGAGTCTTTCTAAATTTGTTTTTAGCTCGGGGAACAGACACAGTCTCAATACAGTGAACCTTGAGTGACGACTCTATGCAGCTAGCAGACGGTTGGTTTAGCCTGTCTGTCTGCTCCCTGGCCTGGGCTCTGGATTGTCACCGATTAACTAGGCCTCTTCTGAGACTATGAGCTATACTGCAAGAAATGAGAGCAGCACCTTCCCGAGTGGGATGGACACCGTCCCGCCCTAACCGGCCAGCTTTGCCCTCAAAGGTCTTCCAATTATCTATGAAGCCCACGTTGTTTTCGGAGCACCACCTGGACATCCAGCGGTTCAGTGACCATAACCTGCTGTAAGTTATGTCACCACGTCTCATTGGGATGGGACCAGAGCATACTACTCCATCGGACATCGCCTTCGCTAATTTAAACACCTCTATAAAGTTATTCTTACTAACCTCTGACTGACGAAGGCGTATATTATAGAGTGCCTCACTATAGAGTCTCCTATAACCAGAGCTCTTTCAGGTTTCTCAGTGGGTGCATCACTTAGGAGAGCAAACCTGTTGGACACGTGAAGCGCAGAAGAGGTGTGCTCCGGTGGGCTAGCCTTAGCGTTAGCTTTGGCTGAACGAGTATGCCGCCGAGTCGTCACCCACTCGCCCCGCTGTGAGGGCTCTAATGCCGGAGTCGGGGGCTGGTTATCTCCGCCTGTGGCACCCAGACTGTCCGCTACAGGAATAACGCTGCTCTCACACTCTCTAACCCTCTCTAAAGTCTGGATGCGCTCCTCTAACGCTGATATCTTCTCCGTCAGAGTGCTCACTAACACACACCTATTACAAATAAAATTACCACTAACGACGGAGGAAGAATGTCTAAACATCCTGCACTCTACACACTGAACGAGCTGAAGAGTAGACATGACAACGTACCTCTGTGTCGGAGTTTTAATTCTTTGGGGATGGATTCTGCTTGTTGTTCTCAGATGAGATACTTACGTTCTCCGAAAAAGTGCACAAAAAAAAAAATAGAAAAAGGCAAGAGTCCAATAGTCTTAAAGTTCTTATTAAATTTAAGATATTTAGTCTATACAAACATTACGATATCATTTTATCAGCTTTATTCGTCCTTTCTGTTTGTGCTTAGGTTTCACTGTTTTCCATATACATACAACGTTTGGACAACAATGTTCCGGAAGCGATATTAAATAAGGAGAATACACAATTTTGTTTCAATACAGTTTTATTAAATATAGAATATTTTTATGCTTTAATAGTAAAATACATTTTAGGCAGAGACGTCTGCTCAGTCCTGTTAAATCGTTTTAAACCCCCCATTTCCGCGAAACCGGTTTGGTAACTTCACAACTATCATGAATGAAAAGTGAGAAGAGGAGTTACAGTTACTGGGGGGGTCTGGGAGTATCACCTCGGAGAGCGCTGTCGTGTTGTATTCAGAGAATAGATTTTAACAAAATCATGTTTGCTTCAGCATTGGAAAAAATATTGTATTAGCGTAACTTTATTAAAAATTATTCACTTTTGTATCCTTTGTATTCGTCTTTCTGCACACACGCGCAGGCATCTTTAAATTTGAACAGAAAATAATAGTGGGCTGGTAGGAACGTTATTTTTCCTTTAACTTAAACAGCAGAATAAAGTTAAATATACGCAATAAATTCATAATTGCGTTTGCTTTACATTTGAGCATTCGTTGAGCTTTTTATTTTATTTACTACCATATCATATATTTGTATCTAATACTGTTTTATTTATATTTTACAACATTACATGCAGTTTGTAATTTACTTGCAACTGTACTTTTAAAATGTAACCGATAGTATAAGAATATTTAACTACTTCAGCAGTGAATAAGAAATTTGGTCGGGCTGGCTTTTAGATAAAGTTCTTATTTGATATAATTTTATTATTTAATTAATTATCTTATTATAAATATGATTCTTATTCTCTATATTCTTGTCGAGTATATTCCTTCAGAGCAAGCACTGTGTCAGAAGATTTTGCGGAATCTCTTCTCACCTTTCATTCACAAGTAAACAAAGCAAATGTATTTGGGAACATGCTAATAGGGTCCAATTTAATGATATGGTAGCTCTGATATTGTTTACAATAAGTGGGTATAGGTAATTGGCCAACAAAGACTAACCTAAGTCAATACTGACATAATTGGTCTCTTGATCATTTAAGCTGTGGCCCTAAGTCCACTCCAATTCTGTCCCATGCCCCTGGAGGACAATTTGTTATGTTTACTCAAAATACTGAATGCATATTTGGTCCTGTTGATTAGACAACAAAAATCAGAAAAGATAAGTGTCACCAAATAAACAAAGTACTATTATAAAATAAAAAGGGAATACAGTAATATCTAATGACCTGAAAATTAGTTTTTCAGGTACCATTTTCTTGAAAATAATACAGGGTAAATTAAATGCAAAATTTTACTTGCTTTTTACTGCAGGAAAACACATCTTTCCTTAATATTGAGTCCCCTATAAATATTAAAATGTATTGAGGAACATATGACATTTTATTTTAAATGTGGTTAGGGTATAATGTGAGTGCTTGAACAGAAGATATAATAACTTTACTGACTGAAACTTATTAAATATTGGGTATACAAAATAATTAAATATTTTATTGTCTAAGTATTAATTGTGAATAAATGACAGAGAGAGTTCCAGTGAACCCAAACATTATTGTGTTATAAATAGATTTGATTTGCAAAGACTACTGTGGGAAAAGCTTATTACATAGAATTGTATTTGAAGTAACGTGCATGTAGTAAGGATTTACCACCAAAATTGCACACATTGCTACTTAGACCTTATAAATAACAACAGATTTAGGCGATATTCACAAGTTATTGAGACCAGTGTATACAGAGTAGAGTTTGTCTGACACAGTGGGTTGTCTCACCTAGGCACAATTCTAATAGTAACCAATCTTCTGACAGTTTGACCAACTTTTGGACTGGCTGACCCAAGCATTTATGGGAATTTTATTTGGGGGCCCCTCTGAGCCGCCAATACGATTTACTATTGTCAGTGCTTGATTATTCGCACAGTATAAATCTCATAGTTGGCTGTGCATACCATACATTATTAAAGACAGCAGCTAGACATCTATAAACATAAAACAACATCTCTTTATATGTAACTAAAGTGGGTACAGAAAGTATTCATACCCCTTTAAATTTTTCACTCTGTTATATTGCAGCCATTTGCTAAAAAATTTTAAGTCATTTTTTTCCTCATTAATGTACACACAGCACCCCATAAGACAGAAAAACACAGAATTGTTGATATTTTTGCAGATCTATTTTTAAAAAACTGAAATATCACATGGGCCTAAGTATTCAGACTCTTTGCTCAGTATTTAGTAGAAGCACCCTTTTTAATCTAATACATCCCTGAGTCTTTTTGGGAAAGATGCGACAAGTTTTTACACCTGGATTTGGGGATTTTCTGCCATTCCTCCATGCAGATCCTCTCCAGTTCTTTCAGGTTGGATGGTAAACGTTGGTGAACAGCCATTTTTAGGTCTCTCCAGAGATGCTCAATTAGGTTTAAGTTAGGGCGCCGGTTGGGCCATTCAAGAACAGTCACAGACGTTGTGAAGCCAATCCTTTGTTATTTTAGCTGTGTGCTTAGGGTCATTGCCCTGTTGGAAGGTAAACCTTCGGCCCAGTCTGAGGTCCTGAGCACTCTGGAGAAGGTTTTCGTCCAGGATATCCCTGTACTTGGCCACATTTATCTTTCCCTCGATTACAAAAAGTTCTATCTTGGTCTCATCAGAGATGAGAATCTTATTTCTCACCATCTTAAAGTCCTTTATGTGTTTTTTAACGTGTCTTGTATTAAGGAGATGCTTCCGTCGGGCCACTCTGTCATTAAGCCCGACTGGTGGAAGGCAGCAGTGATGGTTGACTTTTTACAACTTTCTCCCATCTCCCGACTGCATCTCTGGAGCTCAGCCACCGTGATCTTTGGGTTCTTCTTTACCTCTCTCACCGAGGCTCTTCTCCCCCGATAGTTCAGTTTGGCCAGACAGCCAGCTCCAGGAAGGGTGCTGGTCACCCAAACGTCTTCCAATTAAGGATTATGGAGGCCACTGTGCTCTTAGGAACCTTAAGTGCAGCAGAAATTTTTTTGTAACCTTGGCCAGATCGGTGCCTTGCCACAATTTTGTCTCTGGGCTCTTTAGGCAGTTCCTTTGACCTCATGATTCTCATTTGCTCTAACATGCATTGTGAACTGTAAGGTTTTATACAGACAGACAGGTGTGTGGCTTTCCTAATTAAGTATCAATCAGTATAATCAAACACAGCTGAACTCAAATGAAGGTGTTGAACCATTTCAAGGATAATCAGAAAAAATGGACAGCACCTGAGTTTAATATATGAGTGTCACAGCAGAGGGTCTGAATACTTGGGCCCATGTGATATTTCAGTTTTTCTTTTTTAATAAATCTGTAAAATATGCCGTGTGTACATTAATGAGGGAAAAAATGAACTTAAATGATTTTAGCAAATGGCTGCAATATAACAAAAAGTGAAAAATTTAAGGGGTCTGAATACTTTCCTTACCTGCTGTAGCTAATTTAGGCATAATGATATTGGTATATAATAGCAAATTTTACCTTGTACATATATTTTACTAGTTAATTTCATTTTCTACCATATTTTTTATTACAGTATATTTTACTGGTTAATTTTATTTTCTAACATATTTCTTGCATTCATATTTAGCTCTTTAGATTAAGCTTTTATTTTTAAGGTCCTTGGCAGTCATGTAAGCATTTCACTACATATCGTACTGTGTATGGCTGTGTACGTGACAAATAAAATTTTTATTTGAATTTAGTTCATTAATTTAGTAATTATTATGCTAACCACTGCCTTGCTACAACAGCTAAGGTAGCTGAATGTCGGCTAGCACAAATTAGTCCTTAGCTAATTCATAGCTGCTCATATTATTGAAAACATTTCTAGTGATAGATTTAGTGGCATAAAAATAGTTTATAATAGCTGCATTTTACCAGCAATGCTCGTGACTGTCCTCAGTGTGGCGATTAAAGGGGCCATTCCATCCACACCTTTGAAGTCCCGGGAGCATAGCAATGCCTCCTTTGCAAAAACTCCTTACGCTTTTAGCGTCCCCCGCGCAACTCTCCTCTTGTTTTCCATTGCTTTCCAGGTCCAGGCAAATGGACAGACACCCCGAGAAGCCCAAGATTCATTAGTGCACGGGAACCAGCCAGTGCCCATTCCCACCACCCAACCCTTCCCACACCTGCAGAAGGGGTGTCCGCCTACCTAGTGAGCTCCGGAGTGAGTGAGGAGCAATTGATCATTTAGGCGCATGCCACACACACTCATATTAACATTGTTTTTATTTCTCTCCTGTTGTACATTGTCATGGAGAGAATGGACTTTTACCCCTTTCTTGCATCAGCTATAAACTACCTATTTATACATGTATTTTATTCATTAGTAAATAAATTGATTAATACAATTTGCAATTAAGTATTTATTTCCAGTTTACCTATACTTCAACAAAACATTTAAAGTGCAAGGAAAGCATTTCTGAAAATTACCAAATAGAATTAGATGTTACTCCATACGGTGTGAGGGTCCAGTCTTATACAGTATATATCATTCCACTTTGTGCGAGGGTACAGGCTTATACAGTATACGTTATTGTACACTGTGAGGAATACAGTGTGGGATTATAAAATCATTACCGTTTTTGCCTTTACTGAAGATTAATGCCTTGGTGATTATAGTGACAGCTCTGTTTTAAGTTAAACATCATACCGCATAATCCTTACATTAATACCATGTATTCAGTTGTTAAATATACCAGTAATATACCATAAATACAATCTTATTGCAGCAGTAGCATGCTGTTATACTACTGTCCAATTCCCAAAAGTACACTAAAATCTAATACATTTAATCTAAATATAATCCAATACCAGTCAATCAGAATCTAGAGGCGGGCACATTCTCTGTTTCTTGATTGGCTCTGCTTATTACCTGCTTAGTACATTTTATGGGTTTTGTTAGGTAGTTTGAAATTAAGTACATAGTTTAAACAGTGGAATGTATTGTCTAATGTGTTATTGCTAAGCTAATGCTCCATAGCTTTCGGTCTGTTTTCAGAATCTCTGTGTAACAGCTAGAATCAACAAACAGGTTTGAACTAATACAGTATATTCCAATGATGATGTCTGTTCAGGTAACAGTTTATATTTGTTTGTGAGACAACCTGAAGTTTTGTTGAAGACAAATAAACTATAGAATTTATTTTATTATTATTTTTGTAACATTGTGCAAATTAAATCTGTTGAACTCATGAATTAAATCTGCCTTGTCATTACTGTTGTAATGTGTTTCAAAAACATGTTATAATGTAGAAAATGCATTTAGCTTCTGTAAATGGTTCTAAACTCCTTTAGTGTATTGGTAACACATGTGCAATACAGTACTATAGAAGACAGTGTGTACTGTATAATATAATAAAAGTATATTTTTATTAACCACAAAGTGTACTTGTTAGTATTTGGAATTGTCCAGACGTATAACAGCACACTACAGCTGCAAAAAAATATATATTTATGCTTTATTATTTGTGCACTTGTAATACAGTAAAAATTGCTGCAGTGTACTCATAATACCTTACAGTGGAACCTTGGATTACAGGCACAATTCATTCCGGAAGCGGACTCGTATTTCAAAACACATAAATCATAGCGAATTTTCCCATAAGAAATAATGGAAATTAAAATTATTCGTTCCACACCCAAAAAAAACCCATAAAAATAATTATTATAACAAATTAACCTGCATGTTACCTATTTTTTTTTAAAGTAAAAATGAAGAAAGATCTTTAACCTCTCTAATGATACTTTCTTTGCTTTACACGCACGTTACAATAAACACTGCATGCATAATAATACACACACGCATACAAACACAACATAAAAGTTGTTTTACGCGTACACATATGGTCACAGCGATATAGTAGACAATACACGCACTAGAGCAGTGGTTCTCAAACATTTTCTGTCATTCCCCACTTAAGGGGGTGGGCGAATTTTCAAGCCCCACTTGTCAACAAAATGATAACGAAAACGGCCAAGTGTACTATTTATTGAAATATCAATTTCTAAACCAATAAGATCAAATAACGGCAAGTTCAAAACAGATAAAATACACGTGCAATTGTTATAACAGGCTTACTTCGTCACTTATCTAGAGCTTTCTTTCAAAGAAGTCGAGCGACTTATTAACGTGACTAAGGTTCGTTGTCTCTAACTGTCTTCCTACTTTGTTGGGTCTCATGCTGTCTGCTGCCAGCGGTTTAAGACACAAAACACACACAGGTCTCTCCTCTGCCCTCACCATCCTCACCATAAATCCAAGCGCAACATAGGCTTCATCATAGGCTTTTTGGTTGATTAGGCTGATGATGCTGAATCACCTGCTTTTTTGTGGTCCATGTAACAAATGTATCCATTGACGTTATTATGCTCACTACATACAGTACGCTACTGACCCGATGTTATGCTCTAAAATGCCCCCCCTGCCACGGATTGCCTCCCCTACATAATCTCTTTCAAATAATATATTAGAACATAAATTCATAGGTTTATGGTTTACAAATTACAAATAACAAACGAATTTAATTATAAAATAAGCAATATAAAAAATGTATAGGGAAAAAATATATAAATTATATATATTTTTTTATATACAACATGTATATTTTTATATTGCTTATTTTATAATAAAAATCGTTTCCTATAATTTTTCACCACAAACAATATTTATATAGTGTAATTTGTGATAAATAATTTGTTATTTGTACATTGACAAACCCCTGCAAAATAAATGTGCCAAAAATAATCATTTTGGGGGATTTGTATTAATCGTCTCGACGGCTGTCACGTGCCTAGGGTTAATTATAATAGTAATAATTTATTTGATAATAATAAACCTTTGAATGTATGTCCTAATATAATATTTGATAGAGCTTACGTGTGTATGTGTTGGGGGCTGGGGGGTTTGGGCAATCCGTGGCAGGGGGCCATTTTAGCGCATAACACCTGTTTGTCCGCGGTAAAGTTAGTTTTATATTCGCATCTCCGAATTCAATAGCTGCGTAAATAAACCCGCGAATAAGATACCCAGATATATTTCCTTTCTACATTGTGTTTAAGCTACATCCGCCTTAAATTATACATGTTTAAAAGCATAAACATCATTATTCTCTACAGCGCAACGAGTGATTTAGGGATCATCGCAAAAAGCCGCACAGCAACAAAAAGCGTAGAACGATATTGATCTTCCCTTCTGTTCAGCGCCTGAAGGATCAAAAAGCAACTTTGTTACCACACTGGCAACTAGAAATGCCAGACTAGTACTGCCTGAAAAAATACAGAAACAGCATACACATTGGAATAAATGAAATTACATACATAATACCGAATGTTTCCTTATATATTGTTCCTCATGTTTAACATGTTTAACATGCCGACGTTAAACCGTTATTGTTGCACTATGGTTCCACTTTTTCTCTGATGTAATTTTAATTTACTTGTATTAATGATCCATTTCTTTGCATGTGATTGTTTAGTTTCGATTTTCCGATGTTTATCGTCAATAAAGGAAAGCATGAATTATTTTCCACTAATTCCCTCCCGTTCATTGCGCCCCACCTGTCATGTCTGTATTCCCCACTAGTGGGGCGCGCCCCACACTTTGAGAACCACTGCACTAGAGAGACATGCACTAAGACCGAGCAGGGGAGACAATTGCCCACAATTCCACAGCGAAAGAAAGAGAAAAACCATTGGCTCAGTTGTGATCACTTGACGCTCGGTGTAAAAACAAGAAGCACATGGAGCTTCCTGTTTTTGTATTGTTGCCGCGAAAGTTTAGTGTTTGTATCAGCGTTTAAATTAAATAGCTTTTTTGTTTGTACAATAACAATATTAACAGCAACTATTTTTGTTACGTTTTTCATACTATTGGGTGCTGCCTTTTTTTCTTTTTTTGCGCTTTTCGGAGAACGCGCGAGTTTCTTCATCTAAGAACAACAAACGAAATTTAGCTCCAAACAACTAAACTCCAACTCAGGTACGTCATCATGTCTACCATTCAGTTCATAGCTCGTTCAGTGTGTAGAGTGCAGGATGTTTATACATTCTTCCTCCGTCGTTAGTGGTAATTTTATTTGTGATAGGTGTGTGCTAGTTAGCACTCTGACGGAGAAGATATCAGCGTTAGAGGAGCGCATCCAGACTTTAGAGAGTGTAAGAGAGCGCGAGGACAGCGTTATTCCCGTAGCGGACAGTCTGGGTGCCACAGGCGGAGATAACCAGCCCTCGAATCTGGCATTAGAGGGCGGCCTCTAATGGGGCACCAGCGGCAGTGGTTAGGTGTATTTCTGGAGCCAGAGCACCAGACATGGCAGGTAATCTTAGGGCACTGGGACAGCATAGGTTCTATAAGGTAGCGGTACATGCTGGAGCTAATGATATACGCCTTTGTCAGTCAGAGGTTAGCAAAAATAACTTCACAGAGGTGTTTAAACAAGTGAAGGCGATGTCCGATAAAGTAATATGCTTTGGTCCCATCCCAATAAGCTTACAGCAGGTTATGGTCACTAAACCGGTGGATGTCCAGGTGGTGCTCGGAAAACAACTGGGCTTAGACAATTGGAAGACCTTTGAGGGCAAAGCTGGCCTGTTAGGGCGGCACGGTGTCCATCCCACTCGGGAAGGTGCTGCTCTAATTTTTTGTAATATAGCTCATAGTCTCAGAAGGGGCCTAGTTAATCAGTGACAATACAGAGCCCAGACCATAATGTACATAATCATCATCTACAGTGGTTACTCAAGGGGAATGTCTGATTGCCACGCACTGTCGCGGCAAACGGCAACAGCCAAAATAAATCGCAATTCAAAGTAATTTGTGAAATGACCGCCAGGTGGCGCAAAGGGACATTTCGCAAACGACTGCAATTAATTTTGTTTAGACAGACTCTGTTTCTATCTGTCTATTGTTATTGTTATTATTAAAGAAAACCGCACAACCAACAGCTCAAGGGCTTGTAAAAGCATTTTTATTTTAAACGGTAAAAATGTCAATATTGGAGTCAGTGGTCCGAGCACAACGTAAAAATCTTTGTATGATAAAATGACTCGTGGCATGAATCTACACGGGGTGCTTCAGTTTCAAATAATCATTCAATAACATAATACTAATAATGAAAACAAAATAAAATTATATAATAATAAAATAATATTCTTCTTTTTGCTGTTTGCTCTTTTTGTGCACAACCTCTCGCGGGCGAGCCTCAATACGCCGTTTTAACGGGGGTGGGGATAAGAAACACCGCACCGGCAGAACTAGACTAATGATTATAAATGCGTCGGAGAAAACAGCAGGGAAACTGACTGGCCATAATAATAATTTATTGATAAGTTGATGTCTTTTCGTTTTGGCTGTGAGTGTATGCGCTGTAGTAATCCACGTTTTATACGAATTACATAAGCTGATTTTTTTTTCATTAGTTTATATAAAAGCAGACATTTTGCTTTCTGTAAGTATATATTTTTCACGTCTGTAAGCGAATATACACAGAGTTTCGGTTTATTTTCCGACGCGCTCAAGTTCACCGAAACCGATACAGAATAGCGCTGTATCCCTGTTTGCTTTTATAATTTTACATCATAACGTTTTGTCATTGTGCGTGCACTTAAATAAAAGTAAAGTCTTATAAAGGCTATGTAGCTTATATAGCTTTATTATATAGTTTTTCCACATTAATCTGACAACAACTGTGACTCACTCACTTTTTGTGATACACACACCCAGAGTTTTCTGGCTACGCGAGTGTTACACATGATAAAATATAAAGTCTCACTGAGTTAACATTTACTTTGCTTAAATTCGATGGAACTAAGAAGCACCTATATTTAAATTAAGTTCTAAATTTGTAATGTAATTTTAGTACTGTAATGATAAATTTGTTTAATGTTTCACTTCTATTTTATAAGGTTTTTGCCGGCGGTGGTACAGCGCAACGGGGTGCTCGTATGTTAAAATGTTTTCATTATTTATGAAAAAACATTATGATGATCATAACAGCCTACTGCATAACAGCCTACTGCTACATCTGCTGACGCAGTAGCACGGCCTGACAATGTTAGAATTTTTATGGAATTTATTTTCGTTTATTTCAGTTAATAAATCTACTACAAATTTAAAGAACACAAAATATAAGATGACAAAAAACATACATGCTTAGCCTTTCTCATTACACATGATAAAATCTAAAGGCTCACTGTGTTACGTTTACTTTGCTTAAATTCGATCCTAATAAGATTTAATTTAATTTAAATTCTACATTCGTACTGTAATTTTAATACTGTGATTATGAATTCGTTTAACTACAATGTTTCACTTGATTTTATCCGCTACTATGTGCAGCTCTAACGGAGCGCGGCTCATTAATCCTTAAAAAAATTAACTGATGCCCGAGGCGTCAGTCTATAGTTATATAGCGCCACTCAGCGGTAGAAGCCAGCAAACGCACAAACCCAAATGTCGACCACCGTGAGGCGTGGGGGCTAAAACCAGAATACCGCATGAGTAACGTCTGTATAGACCTCCAGGGCCGTCTTCTGAATTTCTTTGCCAATTTGCAGATTTCCTCTCAAACCTATTCGTTTCTGTAAACTAAGCGTTAATTGCTGGAGATTTTAATATTCATTTTGAGAATCTGTGGGAGAAAATTCTTCCACCTGTTGATGTTGCTGTTAATTTAAAATATCAATCAGTTAACAATTCATAAACAAAGAGAATTAAAGAAGAATTAGAGAAGATTACACCACACAGAGCTGGATGAAGTAAGTCAGGCTTTTATTGCAGCAATAGGAACCCAGATGAGCCAGCCTAGCCATGCCTTGGATCAGAACCAAAGCAGTGCCAAGTCCAGACTGAATTCACAGTCAAAATCATGCTCCTTTTATACAGTTTCTAAGAGGGGGATCTCCAGTCTCCTCCCCTGTACCTTCACCTCGTTTGACCACAGCAAAATTATAATCCATTATAATTCAGTTTTTATCAATTAATTTTTCCATTAAAATTACATTTCTCTTATTTTGTACCATTATGTCTTACACCTCGCTATCTGACTCCTCTCCATGCTTATAACTCTTTCCCTTTATATTTACACCTCGTTATTTGACTTCTCCCTGCGCTTATCTGACTCTTACTATGCTCGAAACTTCTCTCCATTATAATACATCTTCTTTAATAATTATTTTCTATTATCTTTACACTTTTCATATCTTTTTATAAAAATATAGGGGTGCCGCTTGTTTTCAAGGCTTTTTCCTTGTTTTTCTTTTGTATGTTCTTCATTTTTCAAGAGACCAACCATGGGTAAGCATCTCCTTTACACTATTTTACTTATTTGCCTTATTTTACCCCATTCAATGTTTTTATACATTTTATTCTATTTTATAGCCAACTGCGACTTCTCCATTGATGACTTCATCCCTTTGGATGATTCGGACAGCCAGAGCAGTTCAGACCGTGTTCCTTCTGAGGAATTTTATTTCTATTGATGCTTTTACCCTGGCCCCTTATGTTTTGTATTTTACATTGGGCTTTTATACTTTGTATTTTATATTATTACCATGTAGAAATGCCTTTTTATTCTTTGTCTACTCTTATTAAAATATTTTATTCACAAGACTAGCTCTGTGTCTCTGATTTTTCCTATTTCTTATCTGCCCGTCCAGTCTGCCCACATGGCCATCTTCACACACACACGCTGTCTCACAGGGAGATTCCCCTGATTCTTTCAAGTTTAGTTTCAGTGTATAGTTTATTACATAGTTCCCCGTACACCTCGTTAGCCCCTCTTTTTATCTGGTTTCTAGTGCCTTGTGCTTATCTGGTGTCTGTCACCTGATTATTTCTTCTGTCCTTGGGTTTTTGTTGGTTGTTCCAGGATTTTTCTATCCTCCCTTCTTTGCCCTTGGTTTTTTCTGGTTTGTTCTACAGTTCTCAAGAGACAGACCATGTATGAGCATCTCTTTATTTGGTAGATGCACATACTAGTTTATTTTTGTGTCTACTTTTATTAAACTCAGTATTCCTAAAAGTAATCGTGTATCTTTTAGATATTTGTCTATATTTTTACTTAGACATGTATACGTGTATCCAACACTTGTTTCAATCCTTCATTAGGCCAAGTCCGACACCTGGCACCTTATCTTGTCTTATCTGGGTCACTCTAACCATTCCCTTACTGCTATGTTTTACAACCTGTCTGCTTTTCTCACTTAACCTCCATATTATTTCACTAAGATTAATATTAGGTTGATTAATATTATCATATTGTTACATTGCTGCATACACAAATATATTTAATTAAAATATGCTTACATATTTCCCCCTCTGCGACTTTTAAGTCGCATAAAGAAAAACTCTGCAACTTTTCTTATCAATCCATTTTACCTGTCCTTCTTACATTTTTCTGTCCTTCTTACATTTATCTGTCCTTCTTACACATTACCCCCTCAATCAACGGACCACCCTGAAATTAAGCATAAACGTATACAGTATAATCAGGTGTAAACATATGGTGAGTAAATAAGAAGTAATAATGAGTAAATGAGAAATAAATGTTGGTTACAAACTTGAGTAAATAGCGGGTACATATAATGAGTAATTAACGGGTATATATGATGGGTATATATGATGAGTTCAGAGGTGGGCGAAAAACCCTCAAGTTTAGCCAATCCAGAGGGAAAATTCCACACCTTGCCAGCATCTTATGCTCGACAGTGTATTCATCACCTGAACTTATCCCTTTGGATATATAGCAAATATCATACGTATACATTGAAAGACGGGTCGAACATTCCCTCGTCCATCATCAGTTTGCGGTCCTCCTTAGTGTAGTCAAGGATGTGTAAGTCTGTACAGGTCAGGAGGAATGATAGCGGTTCGTCTCCAACAGTTTGTCTCCTCCTTGACAAAGAAGATCTAACCAGTGCCCTGGTGTGGGCAATGCATCCAACATTCGTTGTGTGCATAAACGTTCATAAACATCTTTTCCCAACCGTATCTTAGTTATGGTCTTTGATGCTGTTAGATAGACATGTTCGAATTCAATCGTCTCAACGGTCCATACCTTTCGCCATGCTCTTTACTGTTTGCAGTAGTGCAGCAGCCAAACTTAAGGTATCTCCCTAGTTTGTATGATGTTGTCTCTAGAAGTCCTCAGTTCTCATCAAGGCAAACCATGTCCCGTGCCTTTGCTGTAACCCACTTGAGGTCCTGAGTCACTACGTCTGCTATGGTGATGAATTTCTTAGGCTGTGTTGGGTAGCGTGGATACCAGTCGACCAGATCATGTCGTAATGCGTCCCATCTTTCCTGGGGGTCCGTGGATACGGCCTTGCTTCCCCCTCTGGTACAGGTTCTATAGGGTCCATTCTTGTATGGTCCTTCTCTTCTAGCTTGATTCCACCTTCTTCTGGACACTCGAATAAATACCCAATCACCAGGCAGCACTGTTCTTTCGTCTGTCTCCTCTGCGTCGTTAGCTGGTCTCTGCCTGTTGTCATCAAGCACTGTCGCTCCCTTAACCTGTTGGAAAATAACTTTGTGTATTTCAGATTAGTGTTTTACATAATGATCAAGTTCACTTTGTAGTTATTCGTGAGATGGACCTTTATAGGGTCCTCGAACAAAGGATGTCAGCATTGGTCTGCAAGTAAGCATTTCATACGGTGTTAAATGTGTGTTTTGGTTAGTTTCGCGATCTCATGCACATTAGAGCTAGCGGTAAAGCTTGTGACCAGCTCATACCTGTATCTGCACATATTTTAGCCAATTTCATTTTTAAAATTCCGTTCGCTCTCTCTCTACCAGATACCAGTGTAGATTGGGGCAATATACACATCCGAATCTATGCTTGATGTTTCTGTATTACCTTGTTTGCAAAGTACTTTTCGTTATCTGAGCTTAGGGTGTCCGGGATTCCAAATCTTGGTATTACTTCTCTACATAAAAATTTTACTACAGCAGTTGCATCCTCCTTAGCTGTTGCTACAGCTTCTACCCATCTGCTGAATCTATCAACAACCACTAAGATGTATTGTTTTTCTTGAAACCTAGGCTCACCCATGTCTACAAAGTCACACATTATGTGTCTAAATGGTCCGTCTGGTTCTGGAATATGTTCTATTGGTGATGTAAAGTGCTTTTTATTGTTTAATCTAGCAAAGATGTCGCAGAACTATGATAGCGTTCGATGAACCATGGGGCCTAAATAGGGTGACCACCATTCCTTTGGATTCTTTTTATCACTTCCCCTCTTGCTACATGATCTTTACTATGAGCTTGTTTTATCAAGGTTATGAGAAAACTTTGTGGAGCTAAACAACGCCCATCTGTACTTTGTCATAAATTAGTGTCATTATTTTTATTCTGGCTTCCTGTTTATCTGTTTTACTGCTGGTTTCTTTGCTACTTCATCTGCTGCTTCATTTCCATCACTAACAAAAGTACTATCTTTTCTATGTGCTGTACACATTTGACTATGGCTAGACTTAATGGTAGTTTGATTGCATCTAATAGCTCTGCTATTGCTTCTCCATGTACTACTGATGTTCCGTCCGCTCTTTCGTAACCTCTTTGTGCCCATATGGGGCCATACAAATGGCATATTCCATATGCGTAAGCCAAATCAGTATATATTGTACATGCTTTTCCTTCTGCTATCTTACAGGCGCCTGACAAAGCGATCAACTCGGCTAACTGGGTACAAGGTAGTGGCACATGTTCTGCTTGTACTATTCTAAATGCTTTTCCATCTAGAGCTGCTGTTATTATCGCATAGCCTGCTTTATTGCTATCCCCATCTCTAAAACACAACCGATCTACAAAAAATATACAATCTTCATGTGACAGAGGTTAATTCTCTAAATCTTGGCGTGTCTATATATATAGTTAACTCAGGTGCAGAAAGTATTACATAATATTCTTTTCTTCTAGCATTTGTAATTACAAACTATGGCTGGTCAGGAGTGCATGTAATAGGTGGGTGGTATACGACTGGATGTCCCATGGTAATTGATGAGACTTGTCAATAAACAAATGCTGCTGCTCGGTAGCAGGGTGGCATGCCTTTTCCAATATTATCAAGCGCTGTACTATAATAAGCGATTGGTTGCTTGCTAGGACCTTGTTGTTGAGTCAGAACCCCTGTGGCAAAACAGCTACACTCTGAGACATACAGGTGGAATGGCTTATTATACTCTGGACTAGCGAGTGCTGGTGCTGTACAGAGTTCTCTCTTTAGCTGTTCAAAAGCCTCCAGTGCTTCAGGTGTCCATTCTAACACTGCACTATTTTTTTGTCTGTTCAGCTGCTTTAACTATTGCTCTCAATGGATCACAAATCCAGTCTCTACTAAATCCTACCTAGAAAAGACAGCATCTCTTTTACAGTCCGTGGTTTAGGGGCTTTTAATATTGCTTCTATATGTTCAGGAGATATGTGTCTAGATGTTCCTTTCAATTCTCTTCCTAGATATTCTACTTCCAACTTTTCTCTACTAGCTTTGTCCATTTTCACATGTAGTGGAATACTAACAAATGCTAAACATAAATCTATGACAGTGTGCCACTGAGTATCTTCTGGTATATTAGACAGTGGTGTGTGTGGATCAGGCATTACAGGCAATTCTGCTTCTACAATTTTATCTATGGGTTATAAGTCATGCACAAGTCTCTATTATCTAAGTTTGGCTTTCTGACAGGAAATATGGGAGTATTATAAGGACTTTTAGTGGGCATTAATACTCCAGCTTCTAATAACCCATCTATTGTAAGCTTAATACCTGTTATAGCTTGAGGTGTCAGTGGATATTGTCTTTGATGAGGCAATGTTGCATTTGTCTTATTGTTATTAACGCTTGTCCTCCAGCCTTAACTAATCCTACCTCTGTGGAATGTCTTGTCCATAGTTTCTCTGGGATTGTTTTCAGCTATTCCTCCTCTATTGCTAATTCTTTTTTATCTATCCGTCCTGCCATCTTAAATGACATTTGTGTGTGCGATGACAACAGAATGTTACACATCCCCCTCTGAGGGTGTGTTGACAACAGCATGTTCCCATCTATCTCAGTGTGTGTTACCCTTATTCTATCTAATCCTAAAAAAATTTTTTTTAATTTTTTTTTTCCAAAAATCTTTGATCTTGTAAAATATGCACAGAAGGATTAGAGGTTTGTTCCCACCTAGGCACTTCAGCTGCTTGCTTGATCATCAGTCATAGTTCTTTAGATTGTGTTTTCTTCTCCCACTAGCAGAGAAATGTGAGGTGCTGTGTTAGATACTTGATGCCAGTGTTCCAGTTGTTCAGTCAAATGTACAGTAATGGCTGCTCCTGCGGCACCTAAGATTATGTCTCCTAGTGCCATATAGGTGATAGAGTCTTCCATAATATCTGTCCACAGCTGTGCATATTCTTTATCTTGACTTCCTGTGTCATAATACATGATGCAGTGCAATGACAGGGTCACTCTTCTGCAGTCTGGTCGTCGTTGCGTGCGTTCTCCACCTCTTGGGTATGTTTAAACGCTGCGTCTTGAAGTGCTCATCTGGTCTTTCCTTTCTGTTCTTTTTATTGCATCTTTTTTAGGTTCAATGGTCATGAACCCTTTTACTTTCCTTTTCACTCATTCCTTCTGAGCTCTTTCGATTATCTTATCCTCCTCGGTTTCTACCTCTTCTGTGTCAGACTTGTGACATGACGATGAGCATGATTCTCTGGGACATACGTCTGTGTCTTCCCTTTCTTCCAGGTCTTCTTCTTCTCTCTTTCTTTCCTTCATGGCACATTTCACTTGTTCCATTATTCCCTTGTCAGATATGGCTTGCCGTTTATCTCCGAGCCCTTTTCTTTCCCTCAGGTATTGTGTACTTTGTTTTCTCATTCTCTCCAGCTCCTCATTCTCTGTTAGTATGTGTGACTCTTTTTCTTCTTCTTCACTTCATTCTTTTTCGTTGTCACTATCATGCCTGGGAGTTGTTGACTCTTGTCTTGTTTCTTCTGTTTGTCTGGGCATCCACTCAGAGTCAAATGACATCAGTTTTTTTTTTCCTTCTTCCAACACATGTCCTTCACATCCCCATGTTCCTTTATCTTGTTCATGCAGCTCCTGTAGTGGGTACATTCCCCTATTCCTCTGTTGTATGTGTTCCTCAGTGTATGGTGGTGGTCTCTGAGTTTGTCTTCTCTTTTCTTCCCTCATGAGCTTTTTCTTTCCTGTCTTCGCTCCCTCCTGACTCCTGTTCCTCTTTCTCTAACTTTGTTTCCTGTTTTTCTTCTTCAGTTTGTCTTCTTTTATCCTTTTCTTATTCTTCCTACCATTTAACAATGTCCCTTTTTTTTTCTTGCTACCCTTTCCTGAAGTTGTGTGTCTGAGCATTTTTTTTTTACTTCCTTACAACATTCTTCGTTAAAAGTTCCTTGTTTAAGCCATTGCAATTCTCCTGATGTCCCGTCATGCCAATTTATCATACACTTTCTAATATTTTTTCATCTTCTTTATGTTTAGTTATAATTTATGTCTGCAGGTGTCGCTGGCTTTGGCCATGTTTTTTTTTGTTTTTTTTTGTTTTGCTTTTTGTTTACTGCAGAATAGCTTCCCCATCACACACCTCTGTCTTGATTTATGGTGTAAATTCCTGTGCCTATATCCCTATAGCTCCCTTACTGTGTACTTTTTAGCTGCTACCGATTTATAATATACATATATACACACATACATACATATACACACATACATACATATTTAAGCATTAATATTCCACTGGTGTCAATATCAGAGGCATAACTATCTTGTCAAGGGTCTGAAAAATTATTCTCCCGTCTGGTCCCACATGTATTAACGCAAATTCACTATTGTTATTAATCACCCACATACGACTTAGCACTACCGGACCTGCCTCTGCTCTTATTAGTCTATATCTTTTTACTTTCCAACCTCCCGCGCCTTCCTCTAAACGCAATATATCAAAATCTGGGTATGCTTGCAGCAGTAAAATGAGCGTTAAACAAGGAAGTGGATAGGGGTCCACTTATTCCTCCAAATTCTATTGTACTATTTATTACTTTTAAACGAATTTCTCTAAGAACTAACCCAATAAAAAAATAATTTCTCCATCCTAAAATATGATGTAAGTAATAAAGTGTGTGTTGCCGTCAAGATCTAACACAACAGGTCTTAATGAGAGCCTATGTATCCACTCTCCCTTGTCACACTCTTTTTCTAAAAGTAAATCCTTCTCAGGATTATTCAGTAAACATCTATATCTTTCACTCTGATCTGACTCCAAAATTCTAAACTCCCGTTCGCGCTTAGTTAAAACTTCTTCTTCTCTTATCTGCTCATCCCAGTTAATTTCTCTAACTCCACTTATCATCTGATCTCCTCCATTTGTTATATTTAATATTTGTTTTATGTGTAACCTAGGTACATTTATTACTTTATGCACTATGTTTATTGTTCTTAGTATTGTGTCGTTGACTACACAACACGTAAAGTTACCTTTTATATCTTATTTAAGCTTATCATTAATAACTAATATGTTGGTGTGCATATGTACACTAATCCAAAAATATTATTATTTTATAATACTACTATGCTGGTACATTCAACACCTGTACCACTTTCATGTTACAGAGGAAGCTTATGTCACAGTGAGTTCTATGTCTAACGGCGCGTACCATAACCACACGTTTCCTTTAATACTATAAATATTATATGTATCACTTATATACTTTTATCTTATACGCTATTATTTAAACTTATTATTATGTATTTATCATATTTATTAAAATCAGGGGAGTTTCTAGGATCTTCCGTTAAGGGGGGCTCAGCACCCATAGATGTTTAACACATATTTGGCTTGTTCATAATCAGTACTCAAATAAGTCTTCCTGATCACACATGCACGCACACACACTGTTTACTGTATAAACCTTTTTTCTATGTACAGGTACAATCAGAAAAATGTAACCAGAAAACAGCATATAACTTTAAACTTACATCGATTAGCAAAATAAACAACACACCTATGAGGCTGGACAATGGAATAAACTGTGTGGGTGCCAACTGTGTCAAACATTTATCTGTTAATCATTTTCAATGTTATCATTCTTTTTTTGTTGTTGTTTCTATTCATTAAAAAGTAACTTTTTCTAAATCAAAGTGACAAAAACCCTACTCTAAGACTAATAAATGTATTTTACGATTTGGGACATTTTTTAATACAATACTTTATTACAAAAAATTATTTTTCTATCTCTGTAAATCACACTGCTATACAGTTAAAGCGAGTGCACTGAATGCTGTCTGTCAGTATTTTTAATCATTTATGTTCATGACTCTATGGTAGTTAATGCCATATGCACTGTGCAATGTTTTATATAGACAGTTAGGTTTTCCAATTAAAACAGTAACGGCATGATTGTTGTATAAAGTAGACTATAGGTTTATAGAGTATGATGTATTAGGGGCTTCATGTTCACTAGAGGAAACAGCTGGTGTGATGAGGGTGAACACAGCGAAGATTTAACTGATTAATCCCTCATGATATTTAGTAAACTGTATTTATGAAAAAGGACTGAACTGATGCAGATATAACAATTTATGGAAAAACACACCTTGACTTAATCCTCCCTCTGTGATGGTGAATTAAAGACCCGCTGAAAGACACGAAGGAGCCGAAGTCTGTCATCGCTTTCATATCAAATTTAAAGGGGACGATGGGCGACCAGCAATGTGTGTGAAGTTTATAGAGAATTTTTAGGGGGGCTGAGGCCCCCCTAAAAATGGCCTAGTGATCTCTATGCTAATAATTATAGCAAATCAGAAAATCCAAAAAGGTGTTTTTGAATTCTTCTATCTTCTTATTAAGTTATCTCTAATATCGTATCAGTTACTATATTCTTACACATACACATAAATTCAGGACTGTGCACATAAATTTAATGCACGCACACTTTTAAAGGACACTCACAGATACAAAAGACACACAGCACAAGCGTTTTTTTACTTTTCACAACAGTTTTTAACAATTTGAGTACTCAAAACAACATCAACAGTAAAACCTTTTATCACACAACACAACCTGGGCCCAGAAAACTTCAATACCACCTGTAGGAATTTTCAAATAGCAATCTCCTTTCGTTCCCTAGCGATACCTCATATATATGGGTTCTAACCCTAGGGAACGTGATTGCAGCACTGTTCCTAGCGATACCTCACATAAGTGGGTTCTAGCCCTAGGACTCGAGATTACAGCACAACCACCTACAGGACTTTTTTACAATAACCACCTGTTCAGCTCCGCGTCTTAGAAACACCTCGCTTTTTAATGAGTTCTATACCTAGCGGCTTATTACAGGACTTTTTCCACCTGCCACGTCTGAGGATTTGCTTTCGTCCTCTACCTAGTGATCTGCAGGACTTTAAACCATCTGGGTCCAGCCCCACCTGTTGGCGAATCCTCGTGTACGGGCTCTAGCCCCAACACGGTGGCGTTACCTCAGATATCTTATACCATATATCAAAACGGACCATCTGGGTCCAGCCCCACTTGTTGGCGATTCCTCATATACGGGCTCTAGCCCCAACAAAGTGGCGTTACCTCAGATGTCACACAACACAAAAAATAATAAAGAGAATATAAACAACAAAAAACAGAAAACAAAAACTTTTGGAGATCTCCCAGTTCTTTGTTACTTCATCCAGTCTTTTTATATTAAAATAAATGTAGTGCTTATTTTATCAATATTAGCAACATTCAACAAAATGTGTTCAATATACCTTAGGAGTTACTCCCTCCAGCTGGAAACACGCACACTAACAGACCATGAACTTCTAATGCAGAAATTTGATCAAACAGGTTTTCTGCTTACCTTTTCTATGCCGGCACAAGTTAATGGTCTGTCAGCCCGCGGTGGTCCCAGGTCCCCAGAGGGGTCACCCCTCAACGGCAATCGCAGTCGGGGGTCACCAATAAATGTGGGAGAAAATTCTTCCACCTGTTGATGTTGCTGTTAATTTAAAATATCAATCAGTTAACAATTCATAAACAAAGAGAATTAAAGAAGAATTAGAGAAGATTACACCACACAGAGCTGGATGAAGTAAGTCAGGCTTTTATTGCAGCAATAGGAACCCAGATGAGCCAGCCTAGCCATGCCTTGGATCAGAACCAAAGCAGTGCCAAGTCCAGACTGAATTCACAGTCAAAATCATGCTCCTTTTATACAGTTTCTAAGAGGGGGATCTCCAGTCTCCTCCCCTGTACCTTCACCTCGTTTGACCACAGCAAAATTATAATCCATTATAATTCAGTTTTTATCAATTAATTTTTCCATTAAAATTACATTTCTCTTATTTTGTACCATTATGTCTTACACCTCGCTATCTGACTCCTCTCCATGCTTATAACTCTTTCCCTTTATATTTACACCTCGTTATTTGACTTCTCCCTGCGCTTATCTGACTCTTACTATGCTCGAAACTTCTCTCCATTATAATACATCTTCTTTAATAATTATTTTCTATTATCTTTACACTTTTCATATCTTTTTATAAAAATATAGGGGTGCCGCTTGTTTTCAAGGCTTTTTCCTTGTTTTTCTTTTGTATGTTCTTCATTTTTCAAGAGACCAACCATGGGTAAGCATCTCCTTTACACTATTTTACTTATTTGCCTTATTTTACCCCATTCAATGTTTTTATACATTTTATTCTATTTTATAGCCAACTGCGACTTCTCCATTGATGACTTCATCCCTTTGGATGATTCGGACAGCCAGAGCAGTTCAGACCGTGTTCCTTCTGAGGAATTTTATTTCTATTGATGCTTTTACCCTGGCCCCTTATGTTTTGTATTTTACATTGGGCTTTTATACTTTGTATTTTATATTATTACCATGTAGAAATGCCTTTTTATTCTTTGTCTACTCTTATTAAAATATTTTATTCACAAGACTAGCTCTGTGTCTCTGATTTTTCCTATTTCTTATCTGCCCGTCCAGTCTGCCCACATGGCCATCTTCACACACACACGCTGTCTCACAGGGAGATTCCCCTGATTCTTTCAAGTTTAGTTTCAGTGTATAGTTTATTACATAGTTCCCCGTACACCTCGTTAGCCCCTCTTTTTATCTGGTTTCTAGTGCCTTGTGCTTATCTGGTGTCTGTCACCTGATTATTTCTTCTGTCCTTGGGTTTTTGTTGGTTGTTCCAGGATTTTTCTATCCTCCCTTCTTTGCCCTTGGTTTTTTCTGGTTTGTTCTACAGTTCTCAAGAGACAGACCATGTATGAGCATCTCTTTATTTGGTAGATGCACATACTAGTTTATTTTTGTGTCTACTTTTATTAAACTCAGTATTCCTAAAAGTAATCGTGTATCTTTTAGATATTTGTCTATATTTTTACTTAGACATGTATACGTGTATCCAACACTTGTTTCAATCCTTCATTAGGCCAAGTCCGACACCTGGCACCTTATCTTGTCTTATCTGGGTCACTCTAACCATTCCCTTACTGCTATGTTTTACAACCTGTCTGCTTTTCTCACTTAACCTCCATATTATTTCACTAAGATTAATATTAGGTTGATTAATATTATCATATTGTTACATTGCTGCATACACAAATATATTTAATTAAAATATGCTTACATATTCAAAAGACCCTCTGCGTAGAGCATTCATGTCCATACTGGACTCAGTAGGAGTAAATCAGTGTAGTAGGACCCACTCATAAAGCAGGTCACACTTAAGATTTTAATAATACCTTTCGGATTAAGCATAAGAAATTTATTCACAACTCCACTTTCTGAAGTTATATCAGATCATTATCTTGTATCAATTAAAGTGTGTTATAGGAGTTATGTTTGCGCAGCACCACGCTACCGTACTAAACGTACATTCACATCAAATACCACACAGAGTTTTATCAGTAATCTCCCAGGGTTAACAACTTTGATTGGATTACTGTCTGACCCCACAGAACTCGATTGGGCGACTGAATATTTAAAGTCGACGTTCCGTTATACCTTAGATAATGTAGCTCCAGTTAAAAGAAAAATTATTAGAGATAACAAACTCGCTCCCTGGTATAATGACCACACACTTACTTTAAAACAGACAGCTCGGCAATTGAACGTAAATGGCGTCAAACTAAATTGTTAGTATTTTAAATAGCATGGAAGGAGAGCATCCTGAACTATAGAAAAGCTCTTAGTGTAGCTGGATCAACCTATCTCTTCAGTCTTATAGAAAGTAACAAAAATAATCCTAGATTTTTATTTAATACAGTAGCCAAATTAAATAGAAATAAGACGACCTCAGAAATCTTCACGACAACATCATACAATAGTGGGGACTTTATGAACTTTTATAAAAATAAAATTGTAAATATCAGGCATAAAATTGAGGCTTTGAAACCGGACAATGCAATTGATGTAAACTATGTCAGATCAGAACCTAGAATACTTTACTCCCCTTTAAGAGAATGAACTAATTTAACCCATCTCTTCTGCAAATTCATCAACTTGTATATTAGATTCTATACCGATACATTGTCTTAAACAGATAGTACCAGCAATAACAGAACCCGTGTTAAGAATAATTAATACCTCACTCAGCATTGGGTATGTTCCAAAATCTTTTAAATTAGCAGTCATTAAACAGATTATTAAGAAACCTGACCTTGACCCATGTCAGCTGTCCAATTACAGGCCTATATCAAACCTCCCGTTCATCTCTAAGATTCTCAAAAAGATAGTAGCGGAGCAGCTATGCTCATATCTACAGTACATAGAAATAACATACATAAACTGTATCAGTCAGGATTTAGGCCTCATCACACCACAGAAACAGCACTCATTAAAGTAGTAAATGACCTCCTATTGGCCTCTGATCAGGGTTGTTTAACTATGCTTGTATTACTCGACCTCAGTGCAGCTTTTGACACCATTGATCATGGGATTCTTTTTCACAGATTAGAAAATGTAGTAGAAATTAAGGGTACAGCCCTCTCCTGGCTCAGATCCTATTTGACCGATTGTTATCAGTATGTATACGGTATCAGTAGACTTAAATGGTGATTATTCTGCATGCTCTCTAGTGGAGTTTGGTGTTCCGCAAGGTTCAGTTTTAGACCCACTGCTTTTTTCCCTATACATGCTTCCTCTAGGCAACATAATCCGTAAACATTGTATTAGTTTTCATTGTTATGCTGACGACACAGTTATATGTCTCAGCAAAACCAGATAAGAAAAACCAGCTTACTAAAGTTGAGCAATGTGGGCAGGACATAAGAGATTGGATGCTAATTAACTTCCTTCTGCTTAATCCTGATAAGACAGAAGTTCTAGTCATAGGACCGCATTCAGCTAGAAGTAAGATTTTAGATCACACTGTAACTTTAGATGGCCTTTTCTGTTCAATCGAGTGCAACAGTAAAAGACCTCGGTGTGATTATAGATTCCAGCCTTTCATTCGAAGAACATGTAGATAATATTACCAGTATAGCATTCTTTCACCTCAGAAATATTGCCAAGATAAGAAATATACTGTCGCTAAATGATGCAGAAAAACTAGTTCATGCTTTTATCACCTCTAGGTTGGACTATTGTAATACCTTACTGTCTGGTTGTTCAACTATATGCATAAACAAGCTTCAGCTAGTCCAGAATGCAGCAGCGAGAGTCCTCACTAGAACCGACACGAGATACGAGCACATCACACCTACCTTAAATTCACTTCATTGGCTCCCCGTGAAATTTCGCATCGATTTTAAAATACTACCCTGAACATATAAAGCATTAAATGGCCGTGTGCCGCAGTGTCTGAGCGAACTGATAGTGTCTTACGATCCGTTACGCCTACTTCAATCAAAGGATGTAGGCTGCTTGTCAGCACCGTGTATTATGAAAACATTATGGGGGCATATGGAATAAAATCACTGTCGAAAATATTTGTGCGTAAAAAAAAGATTTGTGTGTAATTCTGTTTTTTGTCTGAGTTGGATTCCAAAATCTATGGCTGCGACAGCTTACAGATACGAGATTTTGTGTGTTTGTTACAATACAACTCTGACCGCTTGCAGACACAAAACTCGTTTTTACAACTCCTCTGTTTCACAGACGAATTGCGAAATGACGCCTACAAATGCTGTGCGTGAAATGACTGTCAAAAATACGTCATCCAGGTCACAGGCATTACTATCAGAAGGAGGATTTATCGATTCCCCGATATGCGCATGCGCCTTTTAGCGGTTTAAACCACAGGCGCCAAAATGGCAGATCAGCAGCCAATAGCTCACTCATTGTCTCAGGTAAGTGCGCAATTCCATCCAAATTTCTAAGGGTTAGTTATCACTAATTACAGAATGGATTAATATTAAGAAGATAGTTTAACTATAGTAAGTAAGCACTCAGAGTATGGGTGGTTAAAAAACAGCTGTGAGGCCATCCCTGCAGCCTGTAGCACTATAAGATACGGGTCATGTAATATAAGTGTTTACTGCTTAAATATTTATGGAATATTTCATTGTTCATCAGGTTCCATAAGGTGACATTTTGCACACAGCCCAGAATCTGGTATCAATGTTGACTAACACCTTAAGTGCTGGACAACCGAAAGTGGGAAACCAGTCCAACAGCAGTGGACACCCAGCCCAAGAAAGAAGGTCCACGTCAAATGGGCAGTCAGTGCAGCAGGAAATGGCTAGGTGTGAGATTTACTGTAATTGCTGTTTTAATAAACTTGTGTGTGGTTTGGTTTATATACACTTGTGCGGACCTAAACCTAAATAAACATGGACTCATGAGGACTCGTGTGATGACCTAAATTGAGTTCTCATTGGTACAAAAGCATATAAATCATACAGAATGTTCTTACAAAGTTGTTGTTTTTTTTTTGAGTAAGTAAAAATGCCTGTAGTTTCCTGCAAGGGGTAGGTTTAGGTGTAGGGTTGGTGTAGGAAGATAGGAAATACAGTTAGTACAGTATAAACACCATTACACCTATGGAGAGTCCCTACAAGGATAGCTGACCAGTGTGTGTGTGTACTGATGGAATGTACAGTTTGTATAGTTAAAAAAAAACATTACATTACATGTATACGTGTGCATGAGGGTATTCTGGACTGGCTCAAAAATAAAAATGAAATCGTTTTTAGGTCACTTCCAGGATTTTTCCGAAAGGAATTGAGAGGTAAAAAACGCTTTGGACCATATAAATGGCCAGAGAAAAGCTTTTTGATGTCCTTTTTCCTCCTTGATCAACAATACGAAAAAACACCCATAGGAGATACAGAATTAACATTTACACTTGCAGGACTTGGTAGAAGATCACTAACTATAAGTGAAAACATGACTCGTTCAGAGGTAAGATCAATAATGTTATTTAATAATGTGTGTGTTGGGTGAATGTCCTTACTCTGTTTAACTCTGCCTTTAATAATGAGCTGTCAAAGATGCTTGTTAATGCATATCCAAAACTGGCAAAAATCTGTAGAGGATGGTTGCTATACAAGTGCTCAGGTATGTAAGATTGTTTTAATGTTGTTTTTTATTTATTTTTTTTTTTTAATATGTCAATTGAAATCATATGTGTTTATAGATATTGTATGGATTTTATCTATTAAAGATTTTGGGTGGATATGTTCTGTTACATATTTTAAATCAAGGTGGAGGTGGGCAGCGTAAATTGACTGTTGTACCCATGACCCAGATGGTTATAATGGACAGCAATTGAAAACCGTGAGCAACAATGGAAAGTAGACAATATATGTTGCTCCTGTGCAAGAGCAAATTAACACAACTCCATTACCACCTGATGCAAGGGAATTTGAAAAAATGCCCAAAGCCCAGTGTACACTCTGCAACCAAATGGTTCCTATCCAGTGTCTTCCAGTACACATAAAACACTGTAAGATGGAACATGTGGATCTGTCTACTTCAAGTGATGATGTGAGTCTACGGTGTTTATTTTAGTCACTGAGTTATAAGAACAAGATTAAGGAGATTCTGTTTTACTTGCAGGCAATAGAGAAGTCCCCAGACTCCCCACAAGAAGATAATTCATGTTCTGTTGACACTTGGAAATAGGTGTGTGGGTTTTTTTTCTCAAAATGTTTGGGACATCTTTTGATTATATTTCATAAGCTCTTTGTGATTTTTTTTTTTTTTTTTTTTTTTACGTTTTCTTTTGGTTTCAGGAATTGGAAAAGTTACCAGATATGGAAAGCTGTGATTCATATATAAATGAAGTCTGGGCAGAGAAGGTAAGAAGGATATTTATTTATCTATTTATGTATTAAATAATATGTATCTTTAGTTTATAGTATCTGCATGGTTCTTAAACAATTGTTTGTGCGTAATTTAACAACATTTTAATGTCACATCAGACTGCTGAGTGTCCACTGTGCAAAAAAACATTTAACAGTGATGTCATTGAGATACACGCAGCCAACTGTGGATTACGGTAAGTAACTAAATAGAGTTTAGTGTTATTTAATAATAATAATTTAAATGTTTCCTATACAGCAATTTGAAATATCAAAGCATTTAATTTGTTACTTTTGTCTTTGTGCAGACCTGGGTGTCCACCTAGAGAAGGACCTCAGCTGGTCCCTCAACACCAGCTCCCTACACAAGAAAGCCCAACAGCGTCTCTTCTTTCTGAGAAGACTGAGAAAGGCCCAGCTTCCACCACCGATCCTGACCACCTTCTATAGAGGAACTATCGAGAGCATTCTGAGCGGCTGCATCACTGTCTGGTTTGGGAATTGTGCCATATCGGACCGCAAAACCCTACAGCGGATAGTGAGGACAGCGGAGAAGATCATCGGGGTCTCTCTCCCCTCTATTGAAGACATCTACACCACACGGTGCATCCGCAAAGCCACCAGCATTGTGGCTGATCGGACACACCCCTCTCACACACACTTCACACTCCTGCCATCTGGAAAAAGGTACCGAAGCATTCGGGCACACACATCCAGACTGTGCAACAGCTTTTTTCCACAAGCCATCCGTCTCCTCAACAAAAAGAGACTGGACTGATAACACACACACACACACACACACACACACACTAACACAACCTCAACACAACTACCTCAAAATATTGGGACTGGACTGACTAACCAACACAAGTGCGGACACACTGACCTACACCACCAAATTATCGTACACACCAACCTGTAAATGCTTCACTGTTTATCTTTTGCACAATGATCATTACTGGACTAATTTTTGCACTAACTCCTCAATTCTTGCTGCGGTTTTTAATATAATGTTTACGTTTACCCACTACCTCAACACCATATTTTTATGTTCTGTTATGTCGTGGTTGCGCACTGTCACTTTGTTGTTGCTCTTGTTTGCACATTTGCACGTGCACTTTATATTGTCTGTAAAAATAGTTATACTTAGTTAGTTAGTTTTTGTTAATTTATGTTGTAATTTATGTTAGGTCTCTCTGTCCTGTCTCTGCTAGCCAGTTAACTAGGCCTCTTGGTTAGCTAGCTTAGTGTCTCTGTTAATTTATGTTGTAATTTTATGTTGTATGTAGCACCTTGGTCCTGGAGGAACGTTGTTTCGTTTCACTGTGTACTAACTGTATATGGTTGTAATGACAATAAAGCGAACTTGAACTTGAACCTGCAGAATGTGATAACTCCAGTGAACCAATAAATACACTGAAAAGGTAAAAATGGTATATTGAGAAAGTGCTCATTTTGCTGGTACATTTTTAATGTTTCATTTATTTATTTCCATTACAAAGTTCTGGGGAGATTCTGAGTTGGATCAAAAGCTTGATCAAAGTTGATCAAACCAACACCTTTGCCATCTGCATTTCTCGAAATGACATCTACACTAGAGGCATGCAGCAGTGGCAGCGACAGAAGAAATTGCACCGAAAGCTTGGATCGTAACTACTTCAGGTATACAAGATTTGATCAGTTAACACTTTTCACATTAATAAGGATTTTTGGTTGATTTAAGGTCTTGTTTTATCCACTGTGGTATTAGAAGTGCAGGAGAAATTATGGCAGTCAGTCTAGCACAAGGAGGACCACCGCCGTTTTTTTTGCGCAAGTGGTGTTTCCAATATCTTTGCTCTGGAGATAGTGACAGGATACAGGTGACTTCCAGTGATGTCACAGATTTGGAACTCTCCCTGCTCATTGAGAAGGTAAAATATTAAACAGATATGCAAGTTATATAAAGTAGTCAACATTTGAAGTGGATCAAAACCTTTCATCAAAGTTGTCCTACAATCAAAAACAATACCTATTCTTGTCTAAGGACAACTTTAATGAACTTTTATGATCCACTTCAAATGTTGACTACTGTATAGCAATGCTTAAAAGTAAAAGATGCCAATAAGACAGTGTATTCTGTTTCTTTCTTTTTAGGTAAACTCCACAGATGACATGAGTGAGCTTACAGATGAGATTTTAAGCTGTTGATACATTGGAAAAGTGTCTGCTGACATGAAAAATGACATCATCAGGTGTACTATACTTTGTTCTTTAAGGACTACAAAAAGTTTAATTTTAACTGCATTTCTAATCATATGACATGTGGCACAGTAGATAACTAAAGTTTTTTGTCACATGGTATATCAAAATTGAGTTACTACATATATATTTTATCAATATTGTTTAATGTTTTAAACAAATATTTGATGAAATCATTTAAATTGCCTGTGGAGCCATTTTTTTACACTCAACTATAAGAGTTGTTCCAATGCTTGATCAGCTGAGAAAAAGACTACAGCTCTATGATCTCCGGAATGTCATGGAAATGCATCCAGACTTACCACTGTTTGTTCCAGGGGAAAAAGATGACAAGGTAAACTATTGTGGTTCTTATGGTGTTTTCATTATGAGGACATGTTAAATGTGACATGCATATAGAAATGCTAACACTGTCTCTTTTATTTAAGGTGGATGCAGCCTTTATTCTGGAGAATTGCCACCCTGTCTTTAGTGACAAAGGTTCGTTGAAATACACCAAAGAAGTAAATGTTATGAACTTCTTCCAGGATTTCCTACAAGAAGTTGAGGATTGTGGTATGTATTATTATAATGGCATAACATACTTAGCTCTGTTAATCTTGTTTTCATTTCACTGTAAGTCCTTTTCCCTGTTTTTATAGAAGGTGAAGCTGAACAAATGACTGCTGGTAAAGTTATGCAGTGGATGACGGGCCAGAGCCACAAGCCTATTCTTCCCAGTGACCAGAAGGACTTCTCCATCACTGTGAAGTTCAATCAGGACTGTGACACAAACCATACCGTGTGTTTTTCAACTGTAAGCGTATTTACTCACACAATTACGTTTCCTACAGCTCACGTGAAAACACTAAATGAATTCAAAAACATAATGGGAATAGCTATGAATTATGGGGTGTCATTTGATAATGTTTAAATGTATTTCATGGAGAAAGCATGTTGAAATAGCTTCTTTGAGTTACTGTTTATTGGCACAAGTAAGAATTTTTCCGTTGAATATTTGTCCAAAGTTTTCTGAATTTTACAAATTACTTCTCATATGATTCATTCATTGTGCTGCTTTGTTACAGTTGCAATTTTCAAAATATGTACACAATTTGGTATTTGATGGGACAAGTATGTTGCAAAGAGAAGCTAAAAGTTACTGTTTCATCACTGTTTATTGGCACATGTAAAAAATGTTCTGTTGGCAATATTTGTCCAAAGAATTTGTTTAAGAAACAAAACAATAATAATTAAAAATCATTAATTATGAACTTCTGAATTTTTTTACAGATTACTTTTCACACCATTCATTGTGCTGCGTTGTGTTACAGTTTTCAAAATGTACACAATTTGTAAAATAAATGTTTACAAATGGTCTCACACAGTTGTTTGTGTTTTTTAAAGACTTTCAAAATATTGAACCAAAGATATATAGATATCTCTGCCATAACAGTCAGACGTTGCAAGAGGATTAAAGATGGATTGTACTGTTTCCATCAGAGCAGGAGTGAATGGGCACTCAATTTCTGGAACATTAACTCCAACATCACCTTCTGTCACACTATCAAATGTCTCCCAGTTTGTTCCAAACAGTTCCAAATTCTTAAATGAAATAAAAACAAATTACTTCCTGCATCATGCAAAAGCACAATTTAACAGTATGACTAAATGCATAAAAAAAAAAGAAACAAACCTGAACATTCTCTTCATCATCACCAGAATTGAGTTGTGCATGTGTCCCATTATGCACAGCTGGTTAGGGGTGAGCCCATTTTCCCCACAAGTCCAACAAGCAATCTTCTCCAAGGCTGTGAAGTGTACACTTTCTACCCTAAAATAGAGAAGTGGAGGGAGAGGTTAAATCTGCCCGACTGCTATAATGTTAAGATATATAAATATATATAAACATGTAGGTTTAGGTGCAATGGATGAATTAACAACAGAAGTAAAAAATTAAGATTAAAGCTAAAAAATGACACTAACCATAACCAGAAACCATTTTTAAATATTTCCCCCTAAATATTTATGCAGGTTTTTCTATTATGTTTCGGTAATTTTTTTTTTTTTATAGATTTACCTTCTATTCTGCATATTAAGAAAACATAAGCAATTTTTGTACATTATTTCACTCAAAAACAACACAATTTCCAGTCCTGTTTTATCAAAAACCAACAGACGGACTTGGAATTGAGTCATTGAGAGTCTCTAATGCCATCTGGTGGGAAAAATGACAAAATGATATACTATAATGTAGTTCTGGTACATTCATTCCTATGAGGGTCAAAATTACCCACAGGGGACACTTTTGTGACTTTTTTTATTGCACCCATTACATTTTTTTGTTCTGTGTGTGTTTTCCTGGTGCAATTGTGACAAAAGTAAAGAAATCTTGAACCAGAATGATCAACACACAATTTTTAGAATTTATTTTAAATTTAATTCTGGGTCAAAATGACCCAAGAGATGGATGAGGGTTTAACTAAACGCAAGAAAGGGAGGAGCAGATAAAAATATGTTCTCTTACCTTGAAGGCCAGCCATGCTTTTGCACAGACAGGAGAAAGAATGATAAGGCAGTGCTTAAACGGTTGTTTGTTGCTGGTTCCAAGTACATGATCTATAACAAAAAAAAGAATAAATGCATTACATTAAATCATTCAATATAGATAGATAGATTCCACTGGGTTGGAAATAAATGTGTTTACCTTTCGTGAGAACCCATCTATCCCACCAAATATGATAATGTTGTATCTACAAAATAAAACCATGTTAAACATAATACTGCATAACATTACACCATCATAAGTAAAATAGAGGACAATACCTTATGAGGACTTTGAACACAATATGATCTCCTAACAATACACCCAGCTTTGTCATCCTTTCCAAAATTCCAGGGGCATCCACTCTGTGCATAGATTCTTTTATTTGGTTCCATTGAACGCTATGTCCATCTGCTTGCAGGCAGCCTTTCATCATTCTATATCCAGCATTTGGTTGTCTTCTTTTGATGGCCAAAATGGCATTATCCAATTCATTGTCAGATATGTGTACTTTTCACAGATAAACCCAAGTCACGCATTCGGTGGAAGATCGTTGACTGGCTTCCTCCTAAAATATTTGCAATGCAAGAAACAGGCAAAGACATCTCAATGAGCTGGGACAGCATTTCCTCGGAAACCATAAACTTAGGTCGGCCTCGTCCCCCACCAAAGTCCCTCGTAAGAACTGGAGCCACCTCTTGGGAAAAAGCTGCACAAATTTTTTGTTGTAGATCTATGAGGGTCTTCAAAATATCACTAGGCACATCAAAGATAGTGGAGGCTGATGACAAAATAAACACTTCTTGATAACATACTGAAAAAAGTCCAAGTCCAGCTGATGGACATCTACTGTATAACTGCACTTATTCGTGACCTGAGGCGTTCTAGCAAGTGCGTCAAAAAAGGTCCCCGTAAATCAAATTACTCAGACATTAATATTACTTAGACAAAATCATCTCAGTTTTTAGTGATTTCTGGGTGGAATTGTGAAATTGCGCACTTACCTGAGACGATGAGTGAGCTATTGGCCGCTGATCTGCCATTTTGGCGCCTGTGGTTTAAACCGCTAAAGGGCGCATGCGCATATCGGGGAATCGATTAATCCTCCTTCTGATAGTAATGCCTGTGACCTGGATGATGTATTTTTGACAGTCATTTCACGCACAGCATTCGTAGGCGTAATTTCGCAATTCGTCTGTGAAACAGAAGAGTTGTAAAAATGAGTTTTGTGTCTGTAAGCGGTCAGTCGTATATTTCAGAGTTGTATCGTAACAAACACACAAAAGCTCGTATCTGTAAGCTGTCGTGGCTGTAGATTTTGGGATCCAACTCAGACAAAAGACAAAATTACACACAAATCTTTTTTTTACGCAGAAATATTTTTGACAGTGATTTTATTCCATAGGGGCAGAGCTTTTTCCTACAAAGCCACAAAGTTATGGAATAGTCTTCCAAATAATGTTCGGGACTCAGACACAGTCTCAGTGTTTAAGTCCAGGCTAAAAACATATTTATTTAATCAAGCATTTTTATAAATAGATTTGTCTTGGGTAAAGGGGGCAGATCTAGGGGACTCATGGACGTATGCTGTCTTCCCCACTCTTATTGATCACTTAGGTTTGTTGATGGTGAGGTGATTGTTTGCTTTACATCTCAGGGAGCCCTCATGTCTGTGTTTCCTTCTGGCTCTCCCTTTTAGTTATGCTGTTATAGTTAGTCCTGCCGGAGTCTCTGCTTGCACACTACACTAAATATACATTCACATTATACATTATGTGACTGCGACCATACCTAACAGTTATGTCTCCTCTTCTGCTCTCCCCTCTTCTGTTTCCCCCTCCCCCCCTCTCTCTTATCCCTTTCTCTGTCGAGCTACACATGTTGTTCCTGAGCTGCCAGTGATCCAGACTCCCTCTGCCCTCCGGACCTGTCTGACCCATCCTGGTGCCACGCTTCTGGTTGGAGATCTCGTCGCATGGTGTGTCTCTTTGGAATGCATGTGGTGTCTGGGGATGGTTTCACTTTACCTTAAAGACAGTTCTGGCCTCGATTGGTGTTGACAGCTGTTTCTCTGAGGACTTGACTTGGCTGCGGTTGCTCGATAGTTCAAGATTGCAGTTGTCTCCAATAACTACATGGACTCCATATTTACATCAATTAACATCAACTGTTATAGCTGAACTGCCTGCCACCTAACACACTATATAAATGCAGATTAATTCCTGCTTTCTATTTTACCCAAATGAGGTTGGGTTCTCTGTTGAGTCTGGTTCCTCTCAAGGTTTATTCCTTGCCACTGTCGCCCGCGTCTTGCACACCAGGGACAATCTGCTCATCTTGATTCATGCACACTTACATTCCATACAGACTTAAATAATTATTTTGATTGTGTAAAGCTGCTTTGCGACAATGACAATTGTTAAAAGCACTATACAAATAAAATTGAATTGAATTGAATGTGTGATACATGATACTCGGTACTCGTAAACTAAGACTTGTTCGTTTTTCAAGTAAAAATTTCTTAAAAATCTTTGCTAATCTTGAGAAATACTCTCAAACCGTGTTACTTGCAATCCGAGGTTCCATTGTATACTTAAAATTAATTAACTACTGTCAGGTATGCACGTTAGTACATACACAGCCATATACTTTAAGTATACTAAGTAAACTTAAAGTTGTTCCATTTTAGCCCACAAAAGTATACTTAATACAATTAAATTGTGCTTTTGTACAATACAATTATGTGATACAATTTAATAACAACTTAAATGCACTTAGTACAAAATTAGTTGTTCCAAAATAGCAAAATTCAAGTATACTTGTCATTAGTCTGCAAGTGCACTTAATTATGCTTTGGCATGCTAGGATTTAATATTATTAGCGTACTTTTTTTCACTTGGACTATAACAATTATATTTAATATTAGACATTTTTATCCTGACAGCAGTGGTCTTTTCTAGGATGACACCTCCTGAAAATTCCTCACTGAATGGTTTCTAATGAGAATTAAAATTATGTAAATTACATGCCATGGCTTTTCCAGTCCCCAGATCTAAGCCTAACTGGACACTTAGAGAAGATCCATCTGTTTCTCTTTGTATCATATACAGTATTGAAAAGGGTATATATTTATATTAGAGTACAAATTCTTTTTTAATTTACTTACTTTTTTAGTGCATTGTATAAAATTATGCCCGTATATATCTTTTTTCTTCACTCTACTTTATTTGAACAGTATATCAAAACAATTAAATAACTTTTATAGAAATTTCATTTTGAAAACATTATAGTACCAACAGACAAAGAAGTACTGACATTCATTATGTTATCTATAAAGAAATTTACATATATATCTGAAACAAATAATATGACTTGAATAGTGTGGTCTATTGTTTATTAACAACATACTGTATTTGTAAAAAAAAACAAAATAATAAGGTTGTAGTATTGTCTGAGTAAAAACTCAAGATATATTACAAACAACCACAAAATCCATTTTGACACCACATATTTCCAAGAAATATAGCTGATAGTTGTGTGTTTGTCAGAAAGTACAAATATGTTGTACGTATTAAGAATGTAACACCTCTCTTTACTGAACTTTTAAAACAAAAACATATATAGCAACATAATAATAATAATAATAATAATAATAATAAGGGACCAGCTTAGGAAAAGGCAACCTTAAAACATTTTACTTCGGTTTACAAAAAAACATCTAAATAAAAATATAACTAAATACTGACACATTTAAATATAGTTCACAGTGTGTGATATAAGGATGTCAATAGGGTTTATTTTTTAATCATGTGCATAAGTATGGCACTGGTTCTTAATTTTTTTTTATTTTTTTTTTGCCTACTGTTAAACATCTTTTATGCCAAGTACGCCAGTTTTTACAGATTTTTTTAAATAGAAAGTGTACATAAAGCAAAGAACATAAAGCAAAATCAGTATTCTATGCAACAACTATCTTTATCGCACTATACAGTACGGTATTTTATCAGCTAGAAAATTAATATTTTCTAAATATTTTAGAAAAATTTATATTTAATAATAAAGATTGAGGCAGTTGGCTTGATGCAAGTTCATTAATCTCAAAAGGTAGCTTTGGACTCCTTTTCCATTTTGTTTGTTTCAGTTGGCCATTTCTGGAGTAGTGTAATTTTGTTAGTTTTTTTAAAGCAATTTCCTCATTTTGTTTTCAGCATAGCACACATAATTCATGCTTATTTTCTACCCATTACCTTAAAGAAATAAAAAAAATATTTTAATATAGATTATTCTGATACACAGTTATGTTTATAATAAAAGTTCCTAAATAATATTGGTAGCTCTAATTTTGTTAAATTACGCTCAGAAAATTTTGAATTTTCTCTTTGTAAACTCTGAAGTCTACTAGTATTTCCTAAATCATTTAAAATGCCTTCCCATGGCAAAAGTTTCATTGTGTTAGTGCTTCTTAAGGTTAATTTACACTAAAAGTCTCCTTGGATTGTTTCATAGGAAGCCAAACTTGTAACGGACATCAATATTTTTGTTAACTTTGTTCACTACTTGACTGTGTTAATTAATGAATGCAGTACTGTCCCTCAGCAGAGGACAACCTGACAGTGGTCATATTAATAACTTTTTTTTTTAATGACTGTAATAGGTTAAATAGGTCTAATTACAAATTTATGCTCTATTTTATTCCACTTTTCTTAAAATGGAACAATATTTTAAAAACTATACTATAATTAAGGACATTTTGGCCATAATCAAACAGTATTCCTTATAAATACCATATATAAAGTGGATACACTGTAGACCAATGAATTAATCTCACCACACCAATGAATTAATCTCTCTTGGTAAATTGTTATTTGAGGACATAATTTTTTTTAAACACTTTCATATCTAACAGGAGCACAACTGCACCACACTGATATGCATTAAAGGGTGTCTTAAACCTCTATTTTTTCTCCTTACAGGGGACTTCAGAAGATCCCTTAATCTCTTTGATGAAGTTGTCATTTGTTGTCTTCATCTATCTGTCATTCAGTTTAGGTGAGTCTGTACCTTCCTCCTCCTCTTCTTTGTCATCCTTTGCTCCAATAAGTCGTTGCCTTGCAAAGTCTTCAAAAATTATATCATCATCACTAGAAACATATGGAATAAATAGGATTTTACTAGATACCCATCTTTCCACAGAATTTTGTTCTGTTAAGTGGGCTTATCATTTAAAAAAATTTACTGCAACATTCACATTTTCATGCCCCACTCATTCACTGAAAGGCCACTTTTTGGTGCCTTTTACACCAGGTAATTTACTCTTTACATCTGTCAAGAACCTCAACCACAGTTTCATCATATAAGTCAAGCACATACCTTGACTCAAAGCCACCTAATTAATAATAGAACCCATATGCTTGATTTTACATTTTACATGACTATTTACATGATTTACATTTTACTGATACTTTATCTTTATCAGTCTTCTGACACATTACAATCCACCAGCTCCTTAAGATCGCAAAACTCCAGACTTCTGGTAGTTCCCAGAATATCAAAATCTACACAAAGGGGTACAGTAAAGCGTTCTCATATTTAGCTCCTAAGCTTTGGAATAGCCTTCCAGACAGTGTTCGGTGCTCAGACACAGTCTGTCAGTTTAAAAGTAGATTTAAGACACATTAAATCTGGCATACACATAATTCATCACATAACCTCGGACTCCAGTATATCTAAATGCACATTCCTATCTAGTGCTGCTAATATCCTGAACGACATCTACGCTAATTCTTTTCCACCTGTTTTTTCTTTCTCTACCCATTCCGAGGCAACTGGAGATTGTGCCAGCTCCAGTAAGCAGAGGCCAACCCTGCGAAGATCTTGAGGCATCTAGAAAAGGACCACCTCTAGCTGGATTCTGCTTTATGATGGTTTGGATCTACACATGCTGCTCCTGAGCTTCTAGTGATCAAGACCACCCTCTGGCCTCTGCACCTGACTCATCCCTCTGCTGAACTGGAATCCATGATAACTTCCACAACTTTTGTTATACTAAACTTCCATCAGCCTAACACATGATGTTATATTATTTCTGTTATCCGTTATCACCCAAATGAGGATGGGTTCCCTGTTGAGTCTCTCTAGTTCCTTCCTACTGCCATCTCAGGGAGTTTTTCCTTGCCACCATCGCCCTCAGCTTGCTCTTCAGGGACAATCTCATTATTATCTAAACACATTTTTTCTCACTCATACTGTACACACTTCCATAAATTTTCTTTTCATTTTATGGAGCTGCTTTGAGACAATGACCATTGTTAAAAGCGCTATATAAATAAAATAAAATTGAATTTAATATTTTATCATTGCATTAGTAATGATTCCAAGCCTTAGGCTTTGCCTACCTCATATTTTGTTATCATCTGCTACGTACAGTAGTGTTCAAAATAACAGCAGTCCAACATCAGTAAACAGACCAATAATTGTTTTTGGGAGAAATTATATTTCTTCATGGTAAATATTTTACTTGTAGGTGTAGTGGAGTAATAGAAAACAACAGACCCAGCAGTCATGACTTGCATGCACCTGATTCTGTGTAATTAAATCATTAATTGAAAAGAGGCGTGTTCAAAATAAAAGCAGTGTGGAGTTCAATTAGAGAGGTAAATTACTCTGTGAAAAACAGGTGTCAAACTAATTCAGGAATAAAAAAATTCAAGGATAAATGCAGAAAGTGCATTTCTTCCTAAAAATAAAATGGTTCGTTCCAGACATTGTTCAAAAGAACAGCGTACTTTGATTCAAAAGTTGATTGGGAATGGAAAAAACATACAAAGAAGTGCAGAAAATGATAGGCTGCTCTGCTAAAATGATATCAAATGCGTTAAAATGGAGACCAAAACCAGAAAGCTATTAGCAAGAAGCCCCGCCAAGTCCCATTGTTGAAAAAAAGACATGTGCTAAAGAGGTTACAGTTTACCAAAGAACACATTGACTGGCCATGCAATATTTTGTGGACTGCGACCCCCAAACACTAAATTCAAGCCACAGTACACTGTGAAGACAGAATGAAGGGACAAGCATCATGATATGGGGATGCTTCTCGGTGTTAGACCTATTTATTACATCAGGGATCATGGATCAATTTGAGTACATCAGAATACTTAAAGAGGTCACGTTGGCTTTTGCCGAAGAGGAAATGCCCTTGAAATGGGTGTTTCAACAAAACAACGACCCCGAACACACCAGTAAGCAAGCAGCATCTTGGTTCCAGATTTATGTTATGGAGTGGCCAGCCCAATCCCCAGACCTTAATCCAATAAAAAAAAATTGTGGGCTGACATTAAAAATGCTGTTTCTGAGACAAAAAAATGCTGTTTCTTGGGCTGGAATACCTGTTCAGAGGTGCCAGAAGTTGGTTGACTCCATGCAGCACAGATGTGAAGCAGTTCTCAGAATGCATGGTTATACAACTAAATATTAGTTCAGAGATGCACAAGAAAGATTAAACTTCAAGCATTTTCATTTAAACTGTAAATTTATCACTTTGTTAAGATGAATGATGACACAATTTTTTTGAACAGACTAATATTTGTTTTTCTTCACTTTCTGTAAACTAATAATACATTTAGCACATTTTTCTTCATGTTGTTATTCAGAATAGAATGTGCAAGGTGTCCAATGCATTTGTGTGATTTAAATGAAAAGTTATTATATGGATATGGAGCTTTACTCACTTTTTTTAACACACTGCTATTATTTTGAACACAACTGTAGGTAAAGCATTCCTTTGAAAAAACTTTGTTTTCTGTGAACCTTTTTCCATTGACCCTGATTGAACACACGATTGAGCTGATAGACTGATTCATGTTTTTATTCCAAATATTCCTGAATTTAAAAATATTCCAACTCATTATTTCACTCCAGTCACACCTCTACAATGATCATTTCAGTGTGACTTCCATGTGTCACATGCTGTTATTCCTAGTATCTGCATACTCTTCAATTGGCCTTGGTTCAAATGCAGTAAAATCCATGCAGTAAGATCTTACTTTGTCGGTGTGCACTATTTGAAAAAATATGGTGTAGTGTTTCTGGTGTTAATGCAAAAAAAATTGCTTTTAAATTGTAATGTTGCTTTCACATGAAAATCATTGATTGCTGATACTCAGATTCAAAGCATAGTTTTTAAACAGAAACTCGAAAAGACCTGAATAAAGACTGCTTCTGGCTTTTCTTAGTTACAAGAAAATGCTGCTTATGATAGTATGTTAAGGACTGTGTTATTTAAAGATGATCTCTAGTACTGTGAATTCTGGGAAGATTACAAAAAATATTATATATATTGTGGCGTGGGTGGGGTTTGAGTGACAACCATCATGCTTTGCGGGAGGGGTTGTTATGTGTTCACCGTGTTGGGTGACCAAGCTCCAAGTTCCTTCTTAGCGGGAAAAACGCTAGTATACTGTATATATAACTGGAGTATAAATAAAGTATTTGAAGAGAGTTTGTATAGCTTGACAATCATACTGTGAAGTAATAGAAAAAACAACTGCCAATTTTTAAAATATGATAAAAATAAAATACTTACTTTGTGTCAAACTCGATTAGGTTTGTGTCAATGGGTGCATTTTCTAGTGCTTTAACAAAAAAAAAAATAAAGAGTATAGGAAGGGGTAAAGCAGAAGTAAAACAATAAACAATATTAGATAACACATGAGAAGTTGAATACATTTCTTTAAATAGACAAAAGAAGCACAGACAAAGAATATATTACTAATCTATTGAACAGGTAACAGTTAAACTAAGACATTTTATTGGGCCAGGCAACATTGATTCATGGCATTATAGCTACTATATGAGGGTCTTATTTGCAAACTGCATTTGATGCTAAAGTACAACATGGAGGATAATCCATATAAGAATCTGTTAGAATAATATTTAACCAAGTTAACTTGAGAACACATTCCCTGCATAAATACAGAATCAGTTATTCCAACTATCAAGTCTCTTCAAGTAGCAGAACAGCATTCCAACACATACTAGAACAAAACAAGATGTTTGAAAGTCATTTAAATATATTACAACACAAATTAGGTAAAGTAATTCTGACTATGAAAACTGTAAACACTGATAAACAAGGACAGATGGTTTCTCGATACTTTTGTATCTTATGTTTAACTATTTGTTTTCTCAGAGCCTCTGGTTAGCAAGAAACATGGACATGCAATTTCACATAAAGGCTGTATGTAATGGTATAAACATATAAAGATCTAAATCAAAGTTTATTATTAAGATAAAAATGTATTGCTATACAAGCCTTGGCAGGCAATTTAAAGGAATTAAGTTAAAGACACACCATCTTTGTAGTGGGATTCTTCTATTGGTTTGGGATGCATTAATGTGAAGGGTAGCTCTACTGCAACATCACTTGGGGAAAAAACAGTATGAATAAAAGAAAATGATACAGTACATGCATTTATAAATGCTACAACAGACATGTTGCAAGGCAGTTTAATTTGCCTTTACTATTTATATTTTAAAAATCCTGATACATATTCAGAATATGTTCTAATGTGTATTTTATCATTTACTTTTTTTCTGTAAAAATATATACACATAACTGAATTGTAAAAATTAATGTTCTGTGCAAACAAGGTATAATTTCATTGTTCATTTATTTAAATTTCAACCAAGCAGTACATAATCATTTTAAGAATTAAATTTATACGTTGTACATTAAGGGACTAAAGATAAGTGTAACTTTAAAAAGATACGCTCACTATTTTTCAGCTACTATCCTATAGCATCTTTGCTCCTACAAAGGCACAAAGAGCATTCTTTCCATCTCTCTCTCTCTACCCCTTCCACACACATGCATGCATGCACAAAGGTTAACATTGTATCATGTTTGCCCTACCTGGAGGCAAGATCTCCCAGGAGCCTGTGTAGAATAAAACAAATGTAGTCTTTTGTTTCTAGTTTAGGAATTACCTCAAGATGCCACATAAAGCACAGATGTATTTAAATTATGGACAGTGATCAAATACTTAGTTGTTCAGACTAGGGCATCCTCAACAAGCACTTACCTTATCTCGTGTATGAAAAGCGGGTTAGGGGCCAAATTCAAAATTAAGGTGTGCATAGTTAGACTTAAATACAGTCATTGATAAGAACAAAGAAAGCTGTGATGTGGGGTTTGTGTTTCTCTAAAAACATTTAAAGGAAATTAAAGGTTGGACTTCAATATGAGATGTCACCAAAGTTATTTCTAACCCTTTCTTACTAACCTGTACAAGGGGTGCCAATAATTATTGGAGCACAGTTATTAATAAAGAACCATACAGTAGCTAAAGATATCAAAAGAAAAGTCATTGAAGCTAATAAAATTAATAAAGTTTTAAACTTACCCACCACGAGACACCACCAGTTTCACTTTGACTTTATATGATACAATGATACCAAGAATTTCTTTACTGGCTCCTTCTCTTAACCTTCAAGATAAAATGAATTAGCCAACGTTAATAGAGAGCATTGCACCTTTTGACACTTTCCACAATTAATGTTGATGTGGACTTCTTATGTTCAAAGTACTCACAGTGTACTTGAGGCTAAATTTGTGTCTTCATGTTTGAGCTTTCCATCTAAAGCTAAGCCACGCTTCTCTCGGTTGTTGGCAAGAAAGGGTGTAAGAGTATAAACCTTACAAAATGTTGCACTTGGAGCCACAGTGTCACTAAACGGACACAGTAACACAGCAACATGAAATTTAATACACACAAAAACACACACCACACATACACACATATATACTGCCTGGCCAAAAAATAGTCACACTTAATTTGGTTAAGACTCTGTGGTGGCAAATCTATGTGTTGTTGTCTCATGCTCCCTAAATCACTCTTTCAGTTTGAGTCAAATTAATCCAGGCATTGTCATTTTGGCATATGCCCATGCCATCAGGAAAGAAAAATTGCTGAACCCTGAACCTAGACCTGACCAATGGAAGCAACCCCAGATCATAACCCAAAAAGGCTTGCAGAGTAGGCACTAGGTATGATAAATGCATCATGTCATCTGCCTCTATTCTTACCCTGACATGCCCATCTCTTAGAAACTGGGTTAATCTTAAGGACTTATCAGACCTTTTTCCAATGCTCCACAGTGCATTTTCACTTTCTCACTCATCTTCTATATCGCTTTATCCTGTATTCATGGTCGCGGGGACCTGGAGCCTATCCCAGGAGGCTTAGGGCACAAGGTAGGGTACACCCTGGACAGGGTGCCAATCTATCGCAGGGACAGTGCATTCTTTACCTAGCAAATCGAAACCCTTTTTCTCCCAATTAGTCCTATTGATAAGTGCTTTTCTTAAGGCTATACAGCTTTTCGCATTGTTTGTGTGGAAACACAATAATGTTAAACATAACACTATTGAACATGAATTCTACTACTGTTGTTGTTTTTGAACAATTTAATTTCACCAAAGTTTAAGTGTTCTCCAATCACGATCATTCAAAAAAAATTCTAACCACATTTTCTCCTGAAAGATGATGTTCCACAATTATCCTTCCAGGATTTAAAAACGCGATGGACAGTTCTTAACCCGATTTAACCAGTTCAGCAATTACTTCTGAACTGGGTCTTTTGCCATGACCACAGAATATGTCTTCTAACATGGTTGTTTAAAAAATAAGAAGCTAGTTAGGTTAGCTAATTAATCAGTTAGGGTTAACTTATTACCAGCTGTAACATATTAATCACTGCAATAATTATTCAACGCAAGTATCTTACTTATTTCTTTATCTAAATCGAGATGGTGATCTTTTTTTTTGGCTTGGCAGTGTGTCATTTGATCATATTGGGTCTTAGTATTAGGCAAATACGACCTCAGACAAACAACATCTATTATTTTTTTTTTCATTTCATTTTTTCAACTAAGTACTCCCTTACTGCTTCCACAAAAATTTTAAGGGAAATTTGCAGACAGGTACTGCTAATCATCAACTACTTAATTATTTGATCACCAGTGGGTATGCAGACCTCTAGAAAAGCAGAAGTCTTGGCAGTCTGCTGGTCTGGGGCATTCAGATGTGTGTTAACACAATGCCAAAAGGGAAAGGCATAAGCAAAAGAAGCAATTGTTGCTGCATGTCAACCTGGAAAGGGTTATAAAGCCATTCTACTGTACATTGAGAAAGAGTATTCACAAGTGGAAAGCATTCAAGAGAGCTGCCCATCTTCCAAGGAGTTCCCAGCTTCAGCCTAAGGTCAGACCATGCAATGCTCTGAGAAATAAAATACCCAAAAGCTAAGTCTTAGACCTTTAAATGACTAAACAAGTATGATTAGTTTGGAAGGGTTGCCAGGAGAAAGCCTCTTCTGTCTTAAAAGAACATGGAAGCAAGAACAAACCACAAAACATCTAGAACAATGTTCTATGGACAGATGTGACCAAAGTGTGGTTGTATGGTGCGGTTGTATGGCCTTAATGCCCAGCACCATGTTTGGCGATAAACAAACAGCATTTCAGCAGAAACACCTCATACCCACTGTCAAGCACAGAATTGGAGGTACAGTATGAAGATTTGGGTTTATTTTGCTGGCACAGGACCTGGGTACCTTGCAGTCACTGAGTTGAACATGAACTGAGGTTGTATTTACTTAATACCAAAACCCACTTTGATCAAATGTTTTTTGTTATTTTTATTATAATCATATAATCATATGTATCATATACAGTATGTACTGCATACATACTCTGATTCCTCCATTGCCACTGGACATTTGTACTGAGCAGTGTTGAAGAGACAGATATCAGCATATTGGCGCACTATGGTTGTTTAAAAAGAAAGAAAGAAATCATTACGTGCATTTTGTCATAAATAGTCTGTATAAAATTCTTAGGCATATTTATAAAAACCTGAGATCTTTATTTTCTTTACAGTCTTGTTTGTGTTGTTTGTGACATGAACATTTACACTAATTGGTTCACCATGGTAATAGATCTGAAGAAACAAGGAAAAAAGACAGTCAAAATATGATCAAAGTTTTATTTCAATTGAACAGAAAGAAATGTAATTTAAAGTAATTTAATTTCATTAAACCGACATAAAGCTACACAAAACTGTCTTTTAACAATCTAAGCTAAGTTGTGATTAAAAGTCCAAGTTTAACTTCTGTGCTATCCTTGTGCATACAAAAAAAAGCTGTAATTTTTTTTTTTTTTTGTAGGACACTACTTCATCCACTAGGTGGAGCTGAGATCCTATTTAACTCAAAACCACCTCCCTACTCAAGTCTTGGATGTTTATAATTGAGTAATTCAATTATATAGCTTTATTACACAGAGACTGATTTATTTCACATTTATTACTTTTAATTTTGATGATTATGGCTTTCAGCGAATAAAAACCCAAAATTCAGTATGTCAGAAATTTTGAATATTGTAAAAAAAATCATAATAAAATAAAAAAGTCCAATACTGGACATAATGTGATACTCCAAACAGCTAATTAACTTAAGGCCTAAGTCCTCTTTTCAGATAAAAGTCAATTTAGCATTTCATTTGTCCCAGAGTCTGGAGGAAAACAGGAGAGATACAGGTGGGAGGTGGTTTTGAGTTAAATAGGGAGTCATCTGCTGGTATTGGTCCACTGTGTTTGATCAGGTCCAAGGTCAGCACAGCCGTCTACCAGGATGTTTTAGAGCACCTCATGCTTCAATCTGCTGACCAGTTCATGGAGATGCTGATTTAATTTTCCAGCAGGACTTGGCACCTGTCCACACTGCCAATAGTGCTAATACTTGGTTTAAGGACCATGGTATTCCAATGCATGATTGGTCAGTGACCTAAACCCCATAGAGAATCTATGGGGTATTGTAAAGAGGGAACAGACCCAACAATGCAGAAGAGCTGAAGGCCGCTATCAGAGCAGCCTGGGCTTCAATAACACCTTAGCAGTGCCACAGACTGCTCCATGCTACACTGCATTTCTGCAGTAATTCATGCTAAGGGAGGCCCAACCAAGTATTCAGTACTGTACATGTTCATACTTTCAGTAGTTCAACATTTCCAAGTTAAAAATCTTTTTTTTTTATTATCATTACTGGTCTTAAGTAACCTAATTTTCTAAGATACTGTATTTTGGGTTTAATTAGCTGTAAGTCATAATTATGTTTTATGTATATAACATAAGTTTCACTTTTTAAATTAAGTTACTAAAAAGTCAACTTTTCAATTATTCTAATTTTTTAAGGAACTTGCTAACCTCTTTGTCCAGTGAGGCCTCTAGATGTAAGGGCTTATCTGACATGAGAAACTGTCTTGTTGTCTCAGCCATTGGTTGTGGACCTGGCTTCTCTGGCGCATACTGCACTTTTCTGATGATTAGGCGCACTGAGTTCCTATTGCCAAAAAGAGCATTTAGTATACTATACTGTTTACAGAAGCAAAACAGTTGTAAATAATTGAATATTTTCTCTGAATCATGTCTTTCAATATGGTGAGATTAAATACACCGTAACACATGACAGATAATGTGGTTATAGGAGAATAATTCACTCTGCACTGGTGTGATATGGTTTGACGAGAAGTGCAATACCACCTTGAAGAGAATTGTTTTTGTGTTTGATCCAGTTTCTAACAGCATTTTTTTTTTATTTGTATAACATGCAAAACCTACTTTTTTCATGGAAGTATTTAACTCTACCACTTGAAATTCATGATTGCTTATGTGGATTTGTATCAAACCTAATTGAACAACAAAAGACTCAAGACTCCTGGGATCAATTAGGATAATATTTGGTACTGTATTTATACTTACTGAACACTTTTTCAGGAATGCTATACTCATACTGGGTAGGGCCTTCTTAAAAATTTAATGGCCCATCAGCTTTTAGCAGACATTTGACAAAGTAAACACTGAGCTATCTGCATGGAACATAAATGTCATATTCGGACAAAGGACCTATTATAGTGTAGGCTCATTCACATTAACCACTGGGGGATGTGATACATGTTTGTGCACAGAAAACCTATCTAAGTATCTAATGGAAACTAAAGTGTACAATAAGAATTTTTGCATAATACTTAAAACCTACTTTTGTGAAGGAGTCTGTTCACACATTAAAAAACCAATACTCACTCAAGCCTTGCACGCACACAGCACAATATATGATGCCTCACTTGCAGGAGGTGTGTTTAAGAAGGGGGCCAATACACCTGGGCTGACAATTACAAGACACCGTAGTGTGTTTTCTCACACGCATTTCCTGTCTTTATAGACTCCATGCTCTCCGAGCCTGATACCGCTGACATTCTAGAGAATCGGAAAGGACCTCGTCTGCCCCTTCCTCAGTCAGTAAAAGCGCAGGAATACATCTTAGTGATCATTGACTTTCAACTACATGATAACCCAAAGCTGTCCAGCTTTTCGGTTCTAGAGAATCGGAAAGGACCTCGTCTGCCCCTTCCTCAGTCAGTAAAAGCGCAGGAATACATCTTAGTGATCGCTGACTTTCAACTACACGATAACCCAAAGCTGTCCAGCTTTTCGGTTCTAGAGAATCGGAAAGGACCTCGTCTGCCCCTTCCTCAGTCAGTAAAAGCGCAGGAATACATCTTAGTGATCGCTGACTTTCAACTCTGCAAAGCCACGTCAAAGAACATTTCAAGAGAGGGGGTGCAGCTGTTCAGCCGAGTGTGGCTCCCCAAGAAGATCCTTACAGACCAAGATACACCCTTAATGTCAAAACTAATGTGTGATTTTTGCTGGCTGTTGCAGGTCAAACTAATTCGCTGGTCAGTGTGCCACCCACGGACAGTCACTTCAGTCAGGTGCTCAAGCACATGCTGCAGTTGGTAGTGAATGAGGGCGTCCGAAATTGGGATTAACTGATCCTGCATGTGCTGTTTGCAGTCCGTGAAACACTGCACCCCTCCACAAGATTCACTCCTTCCAAGCTCCAATTTCGGCTGACAGGCTGCTGTACATGGCAAAAGAAGCATAGGAAAAGCAGTACTTACAGTACCTTTCCTATCAGTAGTCGAGTATGTAAATTAATAACAGCATAATATAAATAAAGTGCTTCCTATCGTTAAACAGCAGTGAGTGCAGATGGAGCAAAAACGTGCCTGTGATCGCCCCGCAAAGCCACACGAGTTCCAAGTGGGTCGACTGCATACTCCTGCTCCTCCCCAGTGCCACCGGTAAATTCTTGGCCTGTTGGCAATGATTATTCGCTGCGGACTGCAACAGCCGGATAAACGCAAAAGTGCTGAGCAGTTTCATTGAAAACCTTTAAATTAAAAAGGTGGATTCCAGCTATACTACACACTTCAGCACTAACCTATCTTTTAGCTTTTGAGCAGACCTGTGATTTGATCCAGGAGTAGAGTTGTCGTCTACGCGGAATCAGAAGCTGATTGAGCTAGTGGAACAGTTCAAGGATGTTTCCTCTACTGAACCGGGGCTCACACACTTGCTACACTAAAACATAAAATTGCCTGGCACTATCGTAAGTCAGCGCCCTTACCGTGCCCCGGGAAACCCACCATCATGCCAAAAATGCTGAAGTTGAACGCTCTGACATGTTACCTCATAGTAACGGTGCCAAAGCCCAATGGGTTGATCCAGCTTTGCATCGACTGAACGGCATTTCCACCTTCGACACCTACTCACTTCTGCGTGTAGATGACCTCATGGACAGACTGGAAAAGGCCTGGTTTATATCTATGCTAGATCTGACCAAGGGCTACTGGCAGGTGGTTTTCACCCTGGAAGCTAAGGAGAAAACTGAGAGGATCACCTGCACCATATTAGACAGGTACTCGGCAAATTGCGGAAAACAGGGCTCATGGTGAATCCCCGAAAGTGTCACTTGGGACTGAATGAGGCACGGTACCTCAGGTATCGGATCGGATGCACCGCGCTAAAGCCAGAGGAGCAGAAAGTGGAGGCAGTCTGGTCCTACCCGTAAACCAAGACAAAGAAACCGGTATGCCTTTTTGGGGCTAGCAAATTATTACTGCCGTTTTGTCCCTGGTTTTTCTTATTTGGCAGCACCCCTCTCGGACCTCTTTAACAAGGTCCTTCCAGAGAAAGTGTGCCAGACCCAGAGGGAAGACAACCAAGAAGAAGAAGAATTTTAAATTTTAACTCAAGACCCACCTCACCAGTTCCCCCCATCCTCTGGAACCCCGACATCAACCACCCTTTCCTGGTCCACACTTGCTATTGCTATTAAGTGGGCAATAGAGTAGCTATGGTATTACTTTAAAGGGTGACATTTTACGTTACTACCTGATCATCTTTCTCTAGAGTGGCTCGCAGGAGCTAAGAACACCAACAGCAGAATAACCCACTGTTTCTTTTGTACACCAGTCCGGAGCTCAACACAGAAACACAAATGCACTGTCAAGACGACATGCCCAGTCCTTGTCTACAGGTGCGAGCTCAAAACTGAGAGGGGGTTCTGTGATGGCCACAGAACAGAACAGCCAGTGCTCACACATTAAAAAGAGATTCTCACCCAGGGGGCAGGGCCAACAAGTACAGAGAACTCTGCACCTACTGAGCTTCAACCCGTGTACCCATGCCATTCAACGTGGCGGCTCCAAAACAACAGTGCTTCTAACAAGCGTAACTTCTTTCAGACTGCATAACTTTAAATTTGACCAAGGCTGTGCTTAATAAAACTGTTTCTGGTTGTGACCTCTGGTTCTCATGTGTTCTCATGTGCGCTAGAGTGTACAACCCCTTGTTCCACACACCAAATAGTGGCCTTGATCAGAGAGAGAGGGTATTCAGGCTTGTATTAGTGCTAATCGGCTTTTTAGCTCATGTTAGGCATAAATAAAACAACAAGGACTATTCAAAGGCAATTATCAAGGCAAAAAGGGCTAATCACATTATCAATATGTTTTCTTGTTGAAAGTGCTTCCTTGAATGGGTTTTGAATGTGGGTTTTGGCAGGCTGCTGCTCTCTCCTCTTTCCAGTACTGCAAACCATACTGACCAACTTTCACCAAAGCTGTATATCTCACTTATAACTTGTTTACCAAACTATTGACTTCTAAAACTTATACATTTATGTTTTCATAATGATGTGCATTGAACAAAAGTGCTCTACCTTTTGTGAATTTTCTCTTCAAAGTTTTCAGCACAGAAAGCCTTCACCTCGAAGTCAACCCCGCATGCCTTTTTAAAAGTGAAAAAAAAAAAAAAAACAGAGGATTTTTTTTTTTATGTTTTATTGTTTCAGACAGAACAACTTCTTGAAATCTCCATTGTTTGTGTTTATGGCACACCTTACCTTCCCAGTATCTTCTGGTCCAGGTTGCAATGTAACAGAACAGGGTAAATTTGGAGGTATCTATGAGACAAGATTTGAGTTTAATTAAATTATTGTACTAACAAATAAATTAATATATGAGAACTTTTTAAAGGTTGAACTATTGCTTAAATGTTAACCTTGAATATAACTATAGAATGGAATGATGCTACACAAGAACTGGAATTTGTCTTAACCAGAGTTTGTGTGTCAGTTACCCATGATCTGAATTAAAAGTAAGCATTTCTTTTGTGGCCTTGGCTCTTGGCACTTTCACTTTCTTTCGGTGGCCTTGGCGCTATTCAACCCCTGTTTTGTGCATGTATGCTTAAAATAATTTAGCACCCGGAAAAATTATTTGTGTAAATACACTTCCTGGCCAAAAAAAGTTGCCAGTTCAAAAGACTTAAATTATCGGGCTGCACCAAACAAAACTTACTATGAGAACTTACTCACAGTGTGGTCATAAGAAAGCCACTTGTTAGTGAGGCTAATCAGAAAAAAAGCTTTACTGTGAAGCAATGAAAAAAGGTTAATTTGCTCTGATAAGTTCAGATTGACCCTATTACAGAGCAATAGACTGTCAAGTGCAAGAAGGGAAGCACATAAAGCGATGTACCCATCATGCATATTGCCCTCTGTACAAGCCTTCAGAGGTAGTGTTGGGCATATTCAGGGAAAAGATCATAAAGATAAAAAAAAATCATTTTTACAGATGAACTGGCTCCCACATTGTGTGGTATAATCAAAGCAAAAAGTGACTGAATAAAATCTAAGACTGAGTACCTTTTTTTGGCCAGGCAACATACTTAAGACTACTCTTAATATGGATAAGTCAACAACTCTGAATACAGCCTTCATTTAGCCTTAAATGTGAGATTGAGTTGTCTTATGCAACATTAAACTTTCATTTTGTACATGGTTAATATTAGGAATAGTATCTATAAATAATGGCACAGCAGCACAGAATTAACCTCAAAAATAAATGGATGGGCATGCTCTCCAAGCTTTTTAATCAGCCGCTCCTGTAGTCGTGTCAGGCTTTTCTTCTCTTCAGGTACAGGAGGGAATGCCTGTATATTGGCCACAAAGAGGTCCTTTCGAAATGTCAACCCAAGAACATCTAAGTCCTCTCTCCCATAACGGAAAGCACATGTCAGCGTTATAAACACTGTAAATGAATGACAAGGAGGGAGAAAGACTAAGTATTCTACCACACCTGCTCAAATATTAGCATTAAAAAATATTAATCAATAATGTAAGACCATGATAAAAATTATTATACTGGTCATAGGGTTTCATAAAGATTTTTTCTTACCTTTTCTCTCCTTCAAGTACTCCGGATCAATTAAAACCACACCATCTGCAAAATGAAAGGACATGCCTTATAGGTTAACAGGCAGGCTGTAGGTTGAGGTGCAAATGCTGAGCCAGGGACTAGATGGAATTTTTTGTTTTTTCAACATTTACAATGATTTAAAGTAATAATAAATAAAATAAAAGTCATACCAACAGGCTCTACAATGTCCACATGATCAACAAAGTCCCTCTTGCCAAGATATACAGTTAGCTTAAAAAGATAAAATTGAAGTGGGACTGGTGTTACAACACAATACATATTACATTTAAAATTATATTAAACATAATACTAACTTTATATGGAGAATTGCAACATTATGTTATTAATAAGTGTGTAGCATTTACTTAAAGAAAAGATATGTTGCAAAATTTGTCATTTTTACTTTAGGTAAAAATTTTATAAATGACAAATTTTGTGAATATGTTTGCAAATATGTTGCATAATGTTCCATTTTAACCAAAGCATCATTAGCTAATTAATTAATAACTTTGATTCATATGTTTACATGATAGCACTTCAATTATAGTAATGGGAATTACAGGCTTACAAACTTACCTTTCCATTTGGGCTTGCCTTCTTGAATACCCTGTGTGAAGAGAGAAAAAGCAGTTTGGAAATTCTTATCTAAATACAACACTCAAAGGGCATATCAATCACTATACCCTTAAAAGCAAATTAGCCTAAACACACAGACAGCTCATGTGAATATGAAGATGAAGTAAGGTTTTGGGGTGTCCCCTCAGTCACAGGGGGTCTTTTTTGTTCTGCTAGTGAACCACTTTCTCTAAGCATTGATGAGTGTTTCAACAGACTTGGTCACTCTACCTTATCTATTTGGTCATGGCAGACATGTGCATGGGTGAATGGTCCCAAAGCTAATGAGGATTCGGTAGTGAAATAATAATTCTGTTTTAAATTAAACCTGGGATATATTTTCATGTTAAATATGCACATGTATTTCTTACACTGAAAAGCATTAAAGGAAAATTGTGAAATTTTTAAAAGTTTCATTAATTAGTTTAATAATAATAATAATAATAATAATAATAATAATAATAATAATAGTAATCATCATCATCATGAGGAACAAACCTTTAACTTAATAACTGCCAGTACTTGGTGAAAATAAGAAGAGCATTTAGTGCAAACCAAGTCAGAGACTATAACACACTATGATTGTAATACAAAACATTAATATTATTGGAATATTATAATATATAATATTATAATATTGTAAAAACATTAACATTGTTATAATATGTTTTGGATATATGTAATGGATGTGGCCTAAACTAGGCAGGTTTTTGATGCTGTTGTCATTTGTTTTTTGTTTTTTTTGTGGTTGCAAACTCTATTCCTGGAATTCCTTGTAAAATGACTGAAAAGTATTTGAAAAAAATCCAAATGTAAAACATCTTGCCACGAATGTGACTATATGAGTGACACACATGCACCGAGAATGAGCATGGGAGACGATTACCCACAATCCGCCAGCTTGCAAGAGAGAAGAACTACTGGCTTAGTTGTGGTCATTTGACGCTCAGCAGATAAAGCGCATGTGTACTGTACTACTCGTATGTCAAGACCCCACTAGTTTATCAAGTTAAAATTTATTTTCAATTTTAGCTTGTCTTACAAAACACTTACAGACCAAATTACTCGCAAATAAAGGTTACATTGTATTTAATAGGATCTTAGAAGGTGAAAGGATGCCTGATGAGTGGACACGAAGTGGTTTAGTTTAGGTTAGTCATGTTTAAGAACAAGGGAGATGTGCAGAGATGCAGCAACTACAGAGGCATAAAGACACTCCAAGTTATAAGAAAGAGTAGGGGAAGCTAGGTTGAGAAGAGAGATGACAATCAGTGAGCAGCAGTACAGCTTAATGGCAAGAAAGAGTACCACAAATGTCATGTTTGCTTTAAGAGTGCTAAAGGTGAAGTATAGAGAAGGTCAGCAAGAGGTGCAACATATGGGCAACAGACTAATCACTGTAAAACAATGCGGCAAGTAAAACTGCATTTTTTTTTTTTTACAAATCTGCCATTGTACCTGGATTGATGGAGAGAGAGAGATGTTAAATAAAAAGGGCAGTAAAAAAAATAAAAAATTCCAATAAAAAAATGGATAAGTTCCCTTGGAGAGACAAATCAGTATATACACTACTCACAATAAGTTAGGAATATTGTGAAAGACTTAGTGGATGTCATACATACAGTGTTGGAGTATTACACCTCATTTTGTGTTTTCCATGTGATGGTCTCATTGTGTATCGGTGTGCCTTATTTTGGGGCCAATCCCAAAAGACAACCTTTTTCAATGTGGCATCAATTTAAACATTCTGTGGGTGTAAAAAGCTGGTATTGTCAGTAAGTCATTTCAAGTTCATCATTCAAACAGCCTATGCCCACTTATTCATCCATTTGTGCATCTACCAGCTTCATGTCAGTCAGTGGTGGATGGAGAAGATAAAGCAAACCCAGCATCTTCCCACACACACAGCATGTGTATCTTATCTCTTTGCAAATCAATCGTGCAAATTTCAAATGATGTAACTTGTTTGTGCGTCTTTCAAGTGTTGCAAATTTATGTATGCATAAAAACGGCGATTAGTATTAGCAGCCAAAAAAAGGAAAGTGGGAGGTGAAACAAGGTTGCACTTTAAACAAACTTTACCACGTTGCATAAAGTACAGTATTCCACATAGCTTATTTACAGTAAGTGTATAACATGGTGTTGCACAAAATCCAAATTGCATGATGTCCTATTTTACAGAAAATATTACAGATGCATACCTGTTATTTATTACTGATGGGCTGACTACAGTGGCAGTAAAAGAGTGTAAGCATCCTTTTTCATGGCTTCAACATTCTCCAAGCATTTCATTTACTCACAGCAGCCTCTATTCTGTTAAGCCAGTAGCTCCGCTACACTAGTCAAGAACCAAAGTGATAAGCTGTTGACTTTTGCTTAAAAACTGGCAAACTACCTGTAGTTGTTTGCTTAAAATGTGGGAGCTTAAAGCTTCTAAAAGAACTGCTGCATAGTGTTTTTCCAATTCAATGATTTATTGTAGACAAACCTATGAAAAAAAAATATGTGCCAAAATAAATAAAAGTCTAAAAGTGGCATTTAGATGTTCATAAGTACTTCGCAAACTACCACATTAAACATTCATTCACGTCAGCACAAAGCTTTATCCATAATCTCCCAGCTATGATTTTACCCCACAGAACCTGAACAGGTGACTGAATGCCTAGAGTCAACATTACATTATACTCCAGGAAATGTAGCTCATCTTAAAGAAAAATTAAGAAATAAAACAAGCTCCCTGGAAGCTTAAAGATCACACACACACAATAAAACAGGTCACACAAAAGCACAACATAAATGGCATTAAACAACTTTTTCCAATCATATTTAATATGAACTGTAGCAAAATTAACTGGGGTAACATCAACACAGACCAGTGGCGGCTGCTAGCTTTTGAAACAGGGGAAGCTCATATTAGGACTTCATCATAAAATTCATTATGTTATTTGTATGTAAATTCTGGCTAGTTTCCCCTTCCACAAGTTACTTTAATTATACAGTATGAACAAACTACCTTTACAATGCTGAAACAGTGAGCAAAGTCAAGAAGGCTATAATATGTTTTTTTAAAATTATTTAAAGAATGATTTGTACAAACAAAAATGGTTTATATCACCAGCAAACAATACAGTGCAGCAGTTCATCGTAGCACTTCACCTGCAAATCCGCATGGGCAGTGGCGGACTGGCCATCTGGAATACCGGGAGTTTTCCCGGTGGGCCGCTGGCCAGTGTGGGCTGGCCCAGTCAGTACGCAAATACAGTGGTGTGAAAAACTATTTGCCCCCTTCCTGATTTCTTATTCTTTTGCATGTTTGTCACACAAAATGGTTCTGATCATCAAACACATTTAACTATTAGTCAAAGATAACAAGTAAACACAAAATGCAGTTTTTAAATGATGGTTTTTATTATTTAGGGAGAAAAAAAATCCAAATCTACATGGCCCTGTGTGAAAAAGTAACTGCCCCCTAAACCTAATAACTGGTTGGGCCACCCTTAGCAGCAATAACTGCAATCAAGCGTTTGCGATAACTTGCAACGAGTCTTTTACAGCGCTCTGGAGGAATTTTGGTCCACTCATCTTTGCAGAATTGTTGTAATTCAGCTTTATTTAAGGGTTTTCTAGAATGACCGCATTTTTAAGGTCAGGACTTTGACTAGGCCACTCCAAAGTCTTTATTTTGTTTTTCTTCAGCCATTCAGAGGTGGATTTGCTGGTGTGTTTTGGGTCATTGTCCTGCTGCAGCACCCAAGATCGCTTCAGCTTGAGTTGACGAACAGATGGCCGGACATTCTCCTTCATGATTTTTTGGTAGACATAGGTTTTTGGTAGAATTCATGGTTCCATCTATCACAGCAAGCCTTCCAGGTCCTGAAGCAGCAAAACAACCCCAGACCATCACACTAACACCACCATATTTTACTGTTGGTATGATGTTCTTTTTCTGAAATGCTGTGTTACTTTTACACCAGATGTAACGGGACACGCACCTTCCAAAAAGCTCAACTTTTTTTTTTTTGTCCTGGGGACTTTTGTGGCCTCTCGGATGAGTTGTCTCTGCGCTCTTGGGGTAATTTTGGTCGGCCGGCCACTCCTGGGAAGGTTCACCACTGTTCCATGTTTTTGCCATTTGTGGATAATGGCTCTCACTGTGGTTTGCTGGAGCCCCAAAGCTTTATAACCTCTACCAGACTGATAGATCTCAATTACTTTTGTTCTCATTTGTTCCTGAATTTCTTTGGATCTTGGCATGATGTCTAGCTTTTGAGGTGCTTTTGGTCCACTTCTCTGTGTCAGGTAGCTCCTATTTAAGTGATTTCTTGATTGAAACAGGTGTGGCAGTAATCAGGCCAGGGGGTGACTACAGAAATTGAACTCAGGTGTGATAAACCACAGTTATTTTTTAACAAGGGGGGCAATCACTTTTTCACACAGGGCCATGTAGGTTTGAATTTTTTTCTCCCTGAATAATAAAAAAATATCATTTAAAAACTGCATTTTGTGTTCAATTATGTTATCTTTTACTAATAGTTAAATGTGTTTGATGATCAGAAACATTTTGTGTGACAAACATGCAAAAGAATAAGAAATCAGGAAGGGGGCAAATAGTTTTTCACACCACTGTATATAAAAAATCATGGAAACCATAATATTGCATTTTTTTCCTACTCATATGAGTGCGTCGATTACACGGGCGCCGCCGACAAAGAGCGTGTTGTTGCGGGAGAGAGAGGTTGATTTACGACAGCTGTTTACGGGAGTGTAGTCCAGTGCGGGAGATACATTGTGGGAAATGCAGTCTGGTGTGTGTGAAGTTGAACGCAAATGCAATCTGTAAGCTGGGATATAAAGCCTGAGTTTTGTTTTCTTTTTAGTACTTTTTAGTTGGATTTAAGTGCGGGAACCACCCGAAAGTTTGTACTATAACCTGACAATGGGACTGAACTTGAATCTCTGTAGCGCTGATGTATACTTAAGACATGCTGTCAATCAAAAAAGGGGTTCCGCCCTTTAAACAGCTCCTCCAATCATCATGCAGTAGTCCAGCGTCCTGGCTCGTAATACAGATAATCGCAGCGTTTATCCAATGACCGTCTAGGTTCAAAGCACTGAAAAAAAAACGTTCAAAGCAGCCGCATTGAAGTCAATGGATGCTGGGCTTCAACGGGGAAATGCACTGTGACGCGAAAATCAAGTCAGCCGACCTGCTATATCTAACTGATTCTGAACGAACTCGTCTTTGAGATGAACGTTTTCTAACGCATTTTTAGTCAATAAAATGTTAATACAATACTACATAATTTGACCATTAATTTTGTGACATCATAGGGGAAACTGAGCTTCCCAGGCAGTCTTAAAGAAATCGCCACTGACACAGGCAAACCAACATGCATTAGTGACAAGGTCATAGATTAATTTATTATTTTTTCAGGAAATAATTAATTTAAATTTAAAGCCAGAATTTTTTATAAATAATGATGTAAGTAATAATGTACATAAAAGAAGATAACCAACATGCCCTGAAGAAACTGTCCATCATTTTACAATTTTGCTGCATTCATTATTTAAAAATATCCAGCAAAGAATTTCTCCATCCACCAATACTAAATCCCGACTTGGATTATGGGTCAGTGCCACGAATCACTGCCATTAAAGTTGATGCTGCCATCCAAAAAAATAAGCTGAACACCAACAGGCCCGAGTGACATCCTGGCCAACCTCCTTGCAACACTGTGCAATTGAAAATGGCAATATGGTTCCTTGATACTGAATGACCAGCATCACAATTCCAATCTGGAAGGGCAAAAGTGACATCAGTGACTGCATCAAACATCAACCCATATGTCTCCTATGCCACACAATGAAAATCCTTGGATGTGCAATCAATTAGCTTCAACCCCAATCAATGTGGTTTCTAATTACCCACTTTGTGATGGAAAAAATAAGGAAGAAGAGAAAGGCAGTCCACGTGGCTTCTCTTGACTTGAAAAAAAAACTTCCTCATATGATGTGTTCCGTAAGTCCACTGCATGCTTTAATCTTACTGTGAATCCAACCCCTGTAAGCCAGCACGCTAATTGTTGTGTGAAGGCCAATTGGCCCTTCTTTATCTGAGTTGATGTGCATCAAAGACCAACTCTCTCACTTCTTTTTTTTTTTTACACAGTGACAAGTCTGATTAATAGTATATTAGCCTTAACATTAAAACTGACAGGTTTAGCCAATATCATTGACTAAGTTAATACAATAGCACCTATCAGGGGATGTTTGCAACCTTAAGTAACAAGCAAACATTCAGTTCTGGAAGTTAATGTGTTAAAAGCAGGAAAAATAGGTAAACATACGGATACACAATTAATGGTCTAAGGAATGATGTCCACTGAACCAGTAACAGGGTCATGGCTGCCCAAGGGTCTTTTTTTTGTGCATGGAGAGTGAGCCTAAACTGACCCAAGTCTTGATACAAAAATTTTTTTTGCTAGCTTGCTAGTAGTGGATGGATAAAGGAGAGAGATCTGTGGATTTGGGTGTGGATGAAATCTCTGAATATCAACAATTTGCAACCATGCTCTAGTGGACTTTGGTATGCTTGGGATCATTGTCCTGTTGAAAGGTCCAACGTCTCCCAAGCCCGCACGGCGACTTTTCTCCACTTTGCGCTTCAGGTAGCGCCCAGCAGTCGAAGTCAGCATCTTCTTTCTGCCACGACCAGGTAGCGTTTGAACAGTGCCCTTTGCCTTGGGTTTGCAAATGATGCTTGCTATGGTGTCTCTTGGAATGTTTAACATCTTTGCAATCTTCTTATAGCCATTGCCCTTCCTGTGAAAAGAAATCACCTCTTCTCTTGTCTTCCTGGACCATTCTCTTGACTTCACCATGTTTGTAAACACCCCAGTAAATGTCTAGAAGGAGCTGAGTATCACAATTATTTTTAATCTGCCTAATTGCTGCTCGTTGACATCCACAGGTGTTTTCAATACCTGATCGAAAACACTTGAATGAACCTCTGTTCTTAAGAGTGGTAGTCTTTAAGGGGTTGAATAATTGTGTCAATGAAGAAATCACAAAAAAAACATTCAACGCTGTATTACAAAAACAATTGATGTCATTTTAGTTGCATTCGGTTCTTTAAAAAGTCCTTGTAAGATTTCATTCTGAACACAATTACAAATGTACACTGAATTCCCTAAAACCCTTTACAGCATTGGGGGTTGAATAATTTTGAACACAACTGTATCTGTATATTTAATCCAATAGGTGTTTAGTTAGCTTTGTTATAGCTTGATTAACTTGTATGTACAGTAAAAATAAAAGATACTGAAAAACAGTGAGTTGGGAAACTGCCAGGTTAGATTTATGAGCTATTGGCCGATGCTGCCTTCAACTTGAGAAAACATTTTCTTTCCCTCACTCATCTTTATTGATTAGACAGACAGACAGATGTATTATTACCACTTTCAAAGGCAAAACGTTGTCTTTCAAATTAAATAAAATTATTTTTGAATTAGAGGACCATGTTCATTATGCAGAAATAGAAAATGCTGCATACCAGTTAAATATTGAGACATTATAAAGAGATTACATGTTGTGCTAATGCAAAGTTGACATGACTCAAAAAGTAAATTTGAAAATGAAATCTTAAGTGAAACCACAGACCTGAGAGGGCTTTTAAGCACTCTCAGTCTTAATAGCCAAGAAGCATGCAGTAAGTGACTTTAAAGTGTATATAAATTTTTAAATAAGTGCATGTGCCTATAATGTATAGGCAACCTCTGTTGGTTTCTGTGGCTGAATCAGCTCAGTGTTTGCTTGGCTCATCATAAATATTTAGTATATAGTCTACTAAATGTATTGTTTGGTGTGTTCATTATATAAATTATTATTTTTTTAAATTATTGTAATAGTAAACAGTAACAAGTATTACATAGTTCAATGTAGATGAATAAAATAGTATTATTTGCAATGGTCTTCAAAGATTCTCTGCATTTAAGTGGCTTACTTTTATGGTTCCCATGCATCCCTACCTTACTCTGGATTAACCTGGATGACCCTGAAAAGTTTCAAGCAGTTCCTAGAAAAAAAATTAATTATTAAATGTTGCTTGCATGTTTTTTGCATGTTCTTTTCCATGGTGGTGCCTTTAATCGTGTCAAAACATGTTTTAAAGGTTTTTCAAGCAGAACATGTATTTAAACCATCCCATTTGTTGCTCAAGCTGTTTCCATTTGGCAGGTTCAGCACTGCACAAATGGCAACAATGCAGACATACAGTGCATCCGGTAAGTATTCACAGCGCATCACTTTTTCCACATTTTGTTGTCACAGTCTTATTCTAAAATGGATTAAATTAATTGTTCCTCAGAATTCTACATAAAACACCCCATAATGACAACATGAAAAAAGAGAGAATTGAGAAAAAATTAAGAAAGCATGTGCACATTACAGCCTTTGCAGTGAACACGCACATTCCTAATGAGCGAGGTCTTACGCAACATGTTGAGGAGCTTTATCACTTAATGTATGCTTTATATATTTGATGTTAATTACGAGTGACATTGAGAGTTACCGATTGTATTTTTGGTTTAAAAGGGTGAGAGAAAAGCGTTGCAGGAGAAAAAGCGTTGCAGGAGACGCAAAGCATCCAAACCTTTTCGACGTGTTCTGAAAATTTATTGCCTTGGTAAGTTAAAGTGCCTTTTTAATAATTACAACTCAAATTGTAATTGTGTGTAAGAAGAGAGAAGGATTTAGATACGGGAAATGTAACAGTGTATTGTATTGATAAAATGGCAGCTAACTATGTAATTATATGAAGGGAAGTGGTCAAATGATTACAGACATTGTGTATGTACAGAGTGTATACGTTTTATTTGAGAAATGCATGTACATATCTAAGTGTTGGTTAAAGTGCATGATGTACAATGAATATATTTGATATTTTCGTGACCTTGTCTGTTCAAGATCAGGTTTTTTTCCTTGTTTGAAAATTTCCATTTGAGGTTGATTGGCGTCTTCCATGTGACGGGACGTTCTGTTGCCTGCGTTCTGGATCTGTCCCGGCCTTCCAGCGGTTCTGAGGAGGGTTCTGGCAAGCCTCCCTTAAGTCCTTCTTGGATAATTCTTTTTTTCACCTGAAAGAAAAACAAGTAATTCTGATTTCTGCGAATGGTAGGAAATCGAATAACTCTAATTGTTCTCAAATTCTTCTTTTGGAGGGAGAATTTTTTTTTCTTCATCGACGGCTCAGAGACATTAAAATTTCACATCCATATTTGAGCTGAAGACTGTTCTCATGAGAGATTAAGATCATTCAATTAAGAAGTGATTTTTTGTTGTTGTTAAAACTAATTTGTATTTAAATGGTAGTTGTTTCAAAGAAAAGTAAGGGTGAACAAAGGATGATAAGAATGTTTATTGGTATGATTTGGTTTAAATGTTGAAAAGACAGTATACTAACTCACCTTGTTGAGAAACCAGTCTGAAGAAGAGTTTGTGAAACCTGCAAAACCAAAAATGTTACAGCAAAATTGAGAATTGGCATATTTGAATGTGAATTTGTTTTATTTTGTTGCTTTGTTCCCTTATATCAAAAAAACCTTAACTCACCTGAGTTGTTACAAATACATCTTGTGTGGTCAGACAAACGACTCTTGGGTCATTTCACGGTTGTTGTTGCATTCTTATCTGCAGCGAATCTATTCTTCTGAGACACTGGTCCACAAATCGGCATTATATTTATATTATAATAATACAGTACACTAAATTATTAGCTGAGACCAAACGCTACACTATGGATAAAAATTTGATGTTATTTCAATTTGATATAAATGTGAAGGCAGGCAAGTGAATACTTTTGCTAATATAATGTATTTCCTCACAGAATTTAAACTCATTTTACTAATTTTCATTTGATTTTTAAAGCTGCTTTATGACAATCACTATTGTTAAAAACATTATATAAACAAAACTGCATTGTATTGAATTGAACGTCTTTTTTGATGCCCAGCCATCTGGTTTTAAGAAATAATGGACTTCATACTAAATATTGATTATTGTACAGCTATTTAGTTGCATAAAAACAACAAATTATTATTGTCTTGCTTGTCATTATTTAAAAAAAGTGAGGAAGTCATTTAGTAATGCATACAATAGTGAGGACTTCATGAACTTTTTCAATAACAAAATCATAAATATTCAGGCTTTAAAACAAGACAATTTAAGTGATACAGAAGATAAACTAATCACATAACATCAGAACACAATACTTTACTCCCCTTGAAGAGAATTAACTAATTTTACTCATCTCTTCTCAAGATTGTCAGCCTGTGAATTAGATCTTGTACCGACACATTTTCTCAAGCAGATAATACCAGCAATAACAGAACCCCTGTTGAAAATAATTAATTCTTCACTTAGCGAGTGGATATGGTCCAAAATCCTTTCAAATCTCAAATCAAGTGCAACAGTGAAAGACCTCAGTGTAATTATAGATTCCAGACTTTCATTTGAAGCACATGTAGATAATATTACCAGGATAGCATTATTTTACCTCAGAAATATTAACGTTATATACGTATATATAAAGCATTAAATCGTCTCGTGCCGCAACCCCTGAGTGAACTGCTAGTGTCTTACGATCCGCGACGCCTACTTCGACCAAAGGACGCAGGCTGCTTGTCAGTACCACGTATTATGAAAAAAAAACAGCAGGGGGGCAGAGCTTTTTAATACAAAGCCCCAAAGTTATGGCATAGTCTTCCAATTAATGTTTGGGACTCAGACACAGTCTCAGAGTTTAAGTCCAGGCTAAAAACCTATTTATTAAGCCAAGCATTTAAATGAATTTTAAAGGAGCAGATCTGGGTGACTCATGGACGGGGAGTATTATGGTGAACTAGTATGCTTAGATGCCGTCTTCCCCACTCTCACTGATCACTTAGGTTTGTTGACGGTAAAGTAATTACTCGCTTTACATCCAAGGGAGCCCTCATGTCTTTGTTTCCTTGTGGCTCTCCCTTTTAGTTATGCTGTCATAGTTAGTTCTGCAGGAGTTCCTGCTTGCACTCTGTACTAAATATACACTATCGTTCAAAAGTTTAAGAACACTTTCTAAGTCCATGATGGTTCTTGATTTTTATTTCTTTCTACATTGTAAAGGAATGCTGAAGGTGTCCATAAAATGCATTAATCTTCTTTGAACAGTTGATATTGAGATGTTTCTGCTACTTATGCTCTGTAAAGACTTCATAACGCCTCTAATCTGAGGTGCCGTTAATTGGTCATTTTTCAGGCTGATACCTCTAAATGAACTTCTCGTCTGCGGCAGAGGTAGGTTTTGGTCTCGCCCTTCTGGGATGGTCTTTATGAGAGCCAGTTTTATTATGGTGCTTGACGGATTTTGCAAATGCACTTGACAATACTGTTCTTGCAAGAACTATTACAGAAAGGCTGACCTCTGTGTCTTAAAATAACAACTAACTGTTGGTTTCCTTGTTGTTACATAATTACCTAATCCCATATGTGTTATTTTATAGTTATGAAATCCCCAGTATTGTTGTTGTAGAATGTAGAAAATTAATCACTAAACAAAAACAAAAGAAATTTGCAAGTGTTCTAAAACTTTTGAACGGTAGTGTACATTCACTTTTTACATTTCCACAAAGACCGTCCTGGCCTCGGCTGCAGCTGACAACTGTTCTCTGAGGACTTGACTGCAGTCGCTCAATAGTTCAGGACTGGAATTTTCCTGACAGTCTACCTAAACCTCCAATAACAAACTGGAATCCATATTAATTTAAACACATCTGCTGTTATACTGAACGTCCAGTCTCACACAGTATGACTGCAGATCAATCCGCTATCCGTTTTCACCCAGATGAGGATGGGTTCCCTGTTGAGTTGGGTTCTTGTCAAGGTTTCTTCCTACTGCCATCTCAGGGAGTTTTTCCTTGCCACTGTCGCTGTCGTCCTCGGCTTGCTCATCAAGGACGATCTTATCATTTTGATTCATACACATTCACATTTCATATAAACTTATATAATTCTTTTGATTGTGTAAAGCTGCTTTGTGACAATGTCAACTGTTGAATTAAAACATTAAATGTCACTTTTGTTTTAATACTTTTGGCTACCACCATATATGCACTTCTTAGTGAGTCAAAAGAATTAAACAGATGCACCATCCACTTAAGGACAATATCAGAGACTCTGCTGCAAAAAACAAACAGGCGACTTGCATTTGGCCCTGAAACCTAGTCAGCAAAACATTACAAGTCATAGAATACGGATGTAAAAAATAATTAAAATTAAGTAAGCTATATACAGCGGGGAAAATAAGTATTTGACACATCAGCATTTTTATAAGTAAGGGGATTTCTAAGTGGGCTATTGACACAAAATTTCCACCAGATGTAGCCATCAAGCCAAATGTTGAATTCATACAAAGAAATCAGAACATTTAAGTATACATGTTGAGTCATAATAAATAAAGTGAAATTACACAGGGAATAAATAATGAACACACAAAATAGATAATAAGGCGCAAAATGGCATAAAAAGCCAGGAGATCACCTGAAATCTGTCAGTATTGAGAGAGAAACCCTGCCCCCCTATCAGGGTTACCTATTATCCGGATAAGGAAAGAGCATCAGTTCACCATAAACCAGCCACGATTAGGTGCTCCACATAAGGTCCCTTTCTGAGGAGTCCAAAGAATAACCAGGAGAGTTCTCAAAGAGCCAAGAAGCACTTGGGCAGAACTTCAGGAAGACCTTGCATCAGCAGGTATGTTGTTTCAAAGAAAACTATAAGCAATGCAGTATTGTAGTAGTGCCATGGCATCCATGCACACTCACCACGCAAGACTCCATTTAAGGATAAAAAGCATGTTGAGGCTCGGTTGAAGTTTGCAAAACAACATTTGGAGAAGCCTGTGGATTATTGGGAGACTATAGTATGATCAGATAAAAGCAAAATTGAACTTTGGTAGTCATTCTACACACCATGTTTGGAAAAGAAATAGAAGTGCCCACCACCCCAAGAACACCATATCAACAGTTAAGTTTGGGGGTGAAAGCATTGTGGTTTGGTGCTGCTTTTCAATAATATGAGGTGGCAGACCTCATTATTGAAAGCAGGATGAATGGAGAAATTTACGGGGACATTCTGGATAAAATCTGGTGCCATCTATCAGAAAGCTGAAAATGAAAAGAGGGTGGACATTTCAGCAAGACAATGATCCCAAACACAAGGCCAAGGGAACAATGAAGTGGTTTTAAAGAAAGAAAATCAAGTTGCTTGAATGGCCCAGTCAATCACCTGACCCAAATCCCATGGAAAATCATGGAAAGAACTGAAGATCAAAGTTCATAAAACAGGCCCAAGGAACTTTCAAGATTTAAAGACCGTTTGTGTGGAAGAATGGGCCACTCATCACTCCTGAGGAATGCAGACGACTGGTCTCTCAATACAAGAGGTGTCTAGAAGCTGTAATCACCAACAAAGGCTTTTCTACAAACTATTAAATAAAGTGTGTTCAATACTTATTCCCTGTGTCATACTTAACTTGTATAATTAAATGTTCTGATTTCTTTGTATGAATTTAATATTTGGTTTGATGACTACATCCCGTGGAAATTTTGTGTCAATTTTGTGATGTAATGCTTTGCAGTAATTCCTCTAATTAGTGTTTGATTTCACTTTCCTCTAATCATCATTGGCCAAATTTTCACTCTTCATTGTAATAAACAGTATTTTTTCTGTGTTTTGAAATAATTGACCTTACCTTTATGCTTTATACTGTAAGCATATGGTTAAAAGGGACTATAACACTGGATTTGTATACAGTTGTAAACAGGACTTAATCTGTGTGTCACCTAGTCCTTCTGAAAGATGGATTTGCACTTTTCAAAAATTGTAAAAACTTATTTCACAATGTGCAGTGAAATGATGTTGGCTTCAGCAAAATGTAATAACCTATTACATAGTTAATTGTATGTTGTTGCCATAAAAAAATATATTATTGGTCTTGTAATGGCGAATTAAATATTAAGCATCATATTAGATTTTTTCCATAGAAGATGTTTGTCATAAGCAACCACTTTTTTTTTCTATTTTGGGAGCCATCATTTAATTAGTACAGATGAACTTTCACACTGAATATTACATCATATAACAACAGCAATAGTTGCCTGTAATTCTCAGATATCTGTCTCCCAATACATCTTGACTTTCTCAAGCTCATACTGTAAATGCAAATAGTAAGACAATTCCAAAAGTTTAGAAACACAGTGAGTAAAAATGTTGCATTTATAAACCAAATTCCTAATTGTCACAACACAGAAAAAGTTGATTCTTACACAAGCATTGTAGCATGAAGCCAATGTTATTGCTCAGGGTTCAACACCAACAAAAAGTGATGCAGGTGTAGCCTGGTAAAGGTGAGACCATGGCTTGGAGTTAGATATAAGTGATTTGCCCAGTCATACAGTATAACAAATATAATGGGTTCATGTTGTCCCATTAGTACATTTATCTCTGGCCTGTTCAGACTGACTATACAGACTTTTTACAATGGGAATTCTTTTTCTGTTATGCTGCAGAAAAGTGAATTTTAATCCTTACTACTTGTTTGGGTTATTCTCATCATAAATGCATGCTGAAAATGGAACAAATTAGCTAGACAGTACAGTTTAATTTTAAAAATTGTGTTTACCTGAAGGAGCTCATTTCACCCTGATGATTATTTTTAAAAATATGGATCCATTTCCATAATCAATGGTTTGGACATTGTGCAGGACCATTTCTTCCACATGCCTAGCACACTCATTTGTTTTTTAGAGTACTGGCACTGTAATGTGCTTGTCATTTATGCCCATTCATTTAAAAAGAAATACATTAAACTGAATGTAGTTCAATTTGGGAATAGTTACTTCCATAACTAGAAACAGTCATATGTGTGGAAAATAAGCTGTGATTTTCAAAGGGGCATGATTTTTTTTTTTTTTAAATTGAATAGACCAAAGTATGTCCACATTCATGGTACAGAAATTTAGAACAATTTAAAAGCTTGACATATACTGTACACCACACCATATGGTTTCTAAGACCAAATTTTCACATGGACTCAAGCACAATATTCTGATTCTTGCCCCGGCACAATACAGTGTTCATATGTACCAAACTTTGGTGTCAAGTGTACCGGAAGCTGTGCTTTGGCCCATAGTGTGAAGGCACCATTAAAAACGATAATAGGGCAGCTACAACACAAGCTTATCACTGTTGTTTACAATTTCTTTTTAAATGCCACAATGTTTATCCTGTTTTGTGTCTATTAGTGGTCTAGCTGAAATATCTCTCATATAATGCATTTTTGTATACCTCCAACTCCCTCTATTTCAAATAAATTATATCAGGGTCAATGCAAATGAGTTACTGCTAAGCCACTTCTGACCAGAAAACAGCAAAGGTAAGAAGAGTTGAGCAGCAAGCTATGATAGGATTTCCCTCATATGAGGTCACATAAGTGCGAAAATCAAATTGGCTATTTGATAGGCCCTGGTCAATAGAAAGGTGTTAAAAGAAAAAAAAGAAAAAAAAGAAAAAAAAGAACGGAGTGTATTTGTTTCATGTTTTTTTTGTACACGCACTCTGGAGACGCTTTTATATATATATATATATATATATTAGTGGTTATCGGCGTTAACGTGCTGCGTTAACGTGAGACTCTTATCGGGCAATAAAAAAAATATCGCCGTTAATCTATTCACATTTACATTTACATTTAGGCATTTGGCAGACGCTCTTATCCAGAGCGACTTACAAAAAGTGCTTTAATGTTTACAACATTGGATACATACTTACACTGGGTTAACTAGGTTAATAACTAAGTACCATTAGTCCAACACAACTGATTTTTTTATTTTATTTTTTTTTTTCGGGGGGAGGGGGGTTAGTCCAAGTACTGGAGAAACAGATGCGTCTTGAGTCGTCGTTTAAAGATAGTCAAAGTCTCTGATGTACAGACATCTAGAGGAAGTTCATTCCACCATCTAGGTGCCAGAACAGAAAAGAGCCTGGATGAATGCCGCCCTCGATCCCTGAGGGATGGTGGGATGAGGCGAGCAGTGCTGGAGGATCGGAGGCAACGTGGTGCAGTGCGTGGTGTAATTAGCGCAGAGAGGTAAGTGGGTGCTGGGCCATTTTTGGCTTTGTAGGCAAGCATCAGTGTTTTGAATTTGATGCGGGCAGCTACAGGAAGCCAGTGCAGGGAGCGGAGGAGTGGGGTGGTGTGGGAGAACTTGGGAAGGTTAAAAACGAGTCGTGCTGCTGCATTCTGGATCAGTTGCAGAGGACGAATCGTGGACAGAGGCAGGCCTGCCAGGAGTGAGTTGCAGTAGTCCAGTCTTGAAATAACAAGGGACTGAACAAGCACCTGAGTAGCCTGTGAAGAAAGAAATGGGCGAATTCTTCTGATATTGTAAAGAAGAAATCGACAAGAGCGAGTAAGGTTAGCGATGTGTGGGGAAAATGACAGATGATTGTCCACGGTTACCCCAAGATTGCGGGCGGTGGTTGAGGGAGTGATTTGGTTGTTGTCCATGGATATCACAAGGTCTTGACCTGGAGATGAGTCACAAGGGATAAACAACAGTTCGGTTTTACTGAGATTGAGCTTCAGCTGATGAGCAGCCATCCAAAATGAGATGTCTGCCAGACATGCTGAGATCCGGGTGGAAACCTGAGTGTCAGAGGGAGGAAAGGAGAGGACAAGTTGGGTGTCGTCTGCATAACAGTGGTATGAGAATCCATGCGATGATATGACCTTACCAAGAGACCGGGTATAGAGGGAGAACAGAAGAGGACCAAGTACTGAGCCCTGCGGGACACCAGTAGAGAGTCTACGTGGGGCAGATGTAGATCCCCTCCATGTTACCTCATATGACCTATCTTTAAGGTAAGAAGCAAACCATTGCCACGCTGTTCCACAAATTCCAAGGCTTGTAAGAATAGATAATAGAATCTTGTGGTTCACGGTGTCAAATGCAGCTGACAGGTCCAGGAGGATGAGGACAGATGAAAGTTTCACAAAGTAAAACTTTGTATTCACAAAGTTGGGTTGGGAGCTGCGTCTATACTACCCAAGCTATGATGACTTTTACCTTGATATTTTAGCGCGGATGTATACCTAGCCGAATTGCACTGTAGGGGGCAAGAACGAGTCTTCGAACCTGTGTGTATGCCTACTGTGAATTACATCATCAAACGTGACGTGCTAACATGGATGCAGCTATGAAGCCTTAGGTTTTGCTTCAGGGAAAATTTATTTTTAAGAAGTTCCCAATGGAAACCTCGACAAGACTAAGGTTGTTTGCACCTTGTGCAATGCGGAATTAGTTTACTGTACGAGTTCTTTTAGTCTCAAGTACCACCTAAACGCAAAGCATCCCTTATCTAATGCGGAAGATGTCGGGCCAAGCACTAAAGCAGGGGAAGAGTCATCGTCAAACTACTATGTTTGAGTGCAACCGAGGCAAGCCCGTCAGCACAGCTCTATCAGCCAAGCTAACTAATCTCCTCGCTCAGTGGATTGCCACCAGCTGCCGGCCCATCAGCGTGGTTGAAGATGATGGGCTCGAGCTTGTTCTCCAGGCGGCAACAGGTGACCCATCTTACAAACTACCTGCGAGGCGAACTATCATGAGGAGAATACATGACCAGCATGCCGCAGAGAAAGCCGCAAAAGACGAGAATATGGTAGAGGCGAGGTGTGTAGCACTGACTGGGGACCACTGGACATCTGTCAACAGCAATAACTACCTCGGCGTTACTGTACACCTCATTGATGCCAGCTGGGAACTTCACTCCTTCGCTTTAGGTAGGCTACGTTATGTAATTTTAAATAATATAATTTAATTTAATTACTTAGTATATTAATTACCATGACACCACGAATTACCACCACATTATGTTTGCTTGATGTTTACTACTAGTAGTGAACTTATTCTGATCTACTTTGTCTGTCGGTTAGGAGTGATGAAAACAGAGGAGCGTCACTTTGCAGAAGAGTGTGCCAGGCAGTTTCTCGACGTCGCTAATCATTGAGGGATAGCTGACAAATCAGCACTATTGGAACGGACAGCGCTCCTAATATGGTGGCAGCAGGGAGGATACTGCCATTCGAGCATTTGCCCTGTGTTGCGCATGTTGTACAGAGAGCTATTGTAATGTCACTTCGGGAAGGTGGTTTTGATGGTGCACTGGCCAAGTGCCGTAAAGTGGTCGGACATTTCAAACACAGTCCAGCCAACTCAGACGAGCTAAATGTCCAGAAAGCCTCCCTTGGACAAGTTCAGGAGCCACTCGTGCAAGATGTTCCAACACGGTGGAATTTCACCCTTGAGATGATCATGCGCGTGAGGCGCAACAAAGACGCACTGCACACAACGCTGTCTCAGCAGAAGCACAATCTGGCCCTCCCAACAAATGCTGAAAATGAGAAGTTGGCAAAGCTAGAGAAACTGCTGGAGCCATGCAGGTATGGTCTACAAAGATAGTGTGTTTATGAATTGTCATAAGTTGTCATAATGAATTGTCATAATTGTCAAGTTTTTTTAAATGTCACTTTGTATTTAAGAAACACGTGCCCTTAAATGTAATGTAATTAAGAACTTTAAAAATCTGAGTTAAATTAATCAGTCATGAATTATTTATTGCTCTGTTTCTGTCTGTCTGTCTGTCTGTGTGTGTGTGTGTCTGCAGCCACTCGGGGAGGAGAACCCTGAGCCACCCAAGAAAAAAACAGCCCTGCTACTGATAGGATCAGACTCAGAATCAGATGGGGAGACACAAGAAGACAATACTGTGGAGAGGTACAAGGTAGAGCCCAGTGCTAGTCTAGATCAGTGTCCACTGAAGTGGTGGTCGGAGCACACTGCTGTCTATGGTAAGATGGCCCACATTGCTCGTAAATATTTGGGGACTCCTGCCACAACTGTCCCATGCGAGAGACTTTTTTCTTTAGCAGACCATATTGTGCAGAAGAGGAGATCTAGTTTGTCACCAGAAAATGTGAACAAGCTGGTCTGCATGAGTGACTGGTGGAAGAAGCAAAAATAGTGCTTGGACTGATTGACACAAAGCTACTGACTGTAAACAGTTCATCACGACCTCTTATGTACGCCTACAGTTCAAAACTCATGTTTAACTGAATAAACAGTTAGTAAACACAAGTACATCTTATTGAACATAATTTATTTTCATCACCAATTACCATAGTAGAACAGCTTGAACAGTTTGTGATGCAAACCTTCTCAAAGACTTACTTTTTGTCATTATTTGGGTAGCACACATATATGTCTTCGGCAGACTTCAAATGAGCCATTTTAATCTAGATTAATCTAGATTAATTCCAAAATTACAGTGAGATTAATCTAGATTAAAAAAATTAATCTATGACCACCACTAATATATATATATATATATATATATATATATATATATATATATATATATATATATATATATTAAAATCATGATAACAGTATATCATAGAGCGATTGCATAAGGGTTTGTGTTTGGGATCATAATGAGGGTGTCATGAAACCACAATCGGGTGGTCTAAATTTGACATTTGATCTAAAAACAACCATGGGGTGTCATCAGTGCTGGCAGTGAAAGTGCTGGTTACAGTTTGGTCAATGTCAGAGTGGAAGGACAAACAATATTGCTATTTCTCTAACAGTTTCCAAAAGAAAATTACTTGCATTTTTATATGCCAAATTCTTCCCACTCAAAAGTAAGAGGGAACTGATGTCATATGTAGATATCACATGCGGTCAAGTAGAACGTATAATATTTTGGAACGTATATTTTAAAAAAAAGTATAATATTTTTTTATATGTAAGTAAGTTAAAGTAAAGAGTCTTCCAAAATGAGTATACTTAAGTAAAGGATAAATATTTGAAAAAAATACCCAAGTACAAAGATAATTCTGGAATTCCGTTATGCATCTTAAAAGCACACACTGAAGCAGCTTTTCACCAGATCAGTATGTTCAGTGTGAATTAGCAAAAGTGAGCATTAAAAGGGGTTAAGGGGATTTCTAAGCATTTGGGCAAGGGGAGAGATGCAATCCCCCGCTATGCAAACAATTCATACCTCTCCACAATAACACTGGTACATGTACGTGTACCTAACAACTGAATCTTTGGATTTTTAATTAAAATATGCCTGTAGGATATTACATATTACAATCCCTTGCCATTGTGTATTTGTATTCGGAGAGACATTTAACAGCCAAATGGATTTCTAATGGAAGGATCCATCACAGGTCACTGGAGGATTTGTCTCCAGCTGTTGCTGATATTTTACTGTGTACTATACAGTAATGGCAGAGAGCTTTGCTATTACTGTAAGAGGATAATTACCTCATTATCCTGCTGAGAGCACATATATGGTATATAGCTTACTTCCTCTTCGGAGAGGCTTAAGTAATTTTAAACTCAGCCAAAATAGTACCATGCTAGGTGTGAAATGTCAACAGTCATGTAGTGACCAGCTGTGTCAAAATGCAGCCTAACAAACTGACGGAAATATAAAACCTTCATAGACCTAAAACTGTAAATAAAAACAAAATAGACAAAAGGAAAAGGGTGGTCTGCGTTGTTATGTATACTGCAGAGAAAATTATATCATTTAAGAACTAATGATTCTGAAGGATTTTGGCAGGTATATTAGGAGTTTTCCTAACCATCTTTGCTGTAAATTATTATTTTTTTAAAAATCATACACAGTTTCTTATCTTCTTAAATCAGCTCTAGATAAAAATACTTTAATAACAAAGATTAAATATCAATAAAGGTATATAAATAAATAGAAATAGGTGATAGCCTAGAACAGAGATGTAACACTCTGCCACATTTTTGGTTTCCCTTGCCACATTTATTGTAATAAAATCCCTTTCTTACCTCGTGCCTTTATCACCCATGATGATAATTTGAGTGTTCTGTTTTTAACTTGCAGAAAATAAAGCAAAGAAATGAAGAAATAGATGAAGGGATGAAAAAGAAAATTCAGTTATGCAGACAGGCAGGATGATACAGCCTCTGTCATGTAGATATGTTTCCTGCGGCTTAAACACTCTCCAGCTGAATTTGATTATAGAAGCATCTCCGCTTTTGCCTGTCAGAAAGGTCCCCCTCCCCAAAGGAAGCAAAAGCAGGTGATTCCCTGTTCTGCTTGGCTACTTCCTGCTCAATTGCAATTCAATTAGGCATTCCTTAAATGAACCATCTTAGGAAAAAACCTGCACCAGAAATCCTGAGATTTAAGAATCTTCTGTCTGAAGTCCAATATGAGGCAGTATTGCAGCTTTTGCTACGTCTCCATCTCCCTCCCACACTCCCTTCCGCTCTCTCCCTATCACATGCATACACAGACACTCTCTCTTACACACTCACACATGCACTCTCTCCCTTTCTCTTCTTTCAAAATGAAGGGGGAAGTGTACTAGCAGTATTGAGTGGTTAATAACTAGTGCTAAATAAGACACATTTTTTCTGCTTACTGTTATACTGCAGGCACTGATAGAAAAGCAAAATTGAATCCAAGCATTCACTAAGGTTCACCGCAACATAAAACCCGTTTATTTCAAAAATTAATTTACCAAAGATTGATAATTCATGACTAATTTTAAGTAATTTATGATTGTATCTTTATAAAATTGTTAGCACAGATAATATATAAATTTTAATTTTATGAACCCCAAAAAATCCTGTATTTGCTTTAATAGTGATTAATAAAGCTATTATTAAGTCACATATTTTGCAGTTATCTCTCATTACTTAAACTTAATTTTAAAAATATCTGTGTGAGCTTGTAGATTGTAAATTGGCAGACTGCATCAGTTATATACAGTTTAAGCAAATGGATGCTTTTTTATTTATTTATTTATTTATTTATTTAAGCAAAAGCACAATCATCATGCCAGTCAGGATACCACGGAGCCTATCCTTGCACCACAAATGGAAAACAGTGTGCAAAACCTTGTGGACACTCAGGCTGATGTACCCTGCAAAGTGGTCTCATGAAGTGCACAATGCAAAAGAAAAAAATAATAAAAAAAAAATAACAAAGAGGACTTGGTAATAGTAATAAAATGGTAATTCATTTATTTTTCCAGTAGTCTGTATATAAACCAGTATAACTAGGTTAGAATGTAAACAACTTTATACACTCCCTTGTAAAAACTTCATTGGAAATCTTTAACAAATGAAATTTTAAATCCATGTGGTTAGAAAAAAAATCCAACAATTTCAACAACACTGGTTGAAGAAGCACTGCAGTACAATACACATTCTAAATCGGTGCATCTCTATACTGCACAATGCCTACATATACCTTAAAACATTGACATGCCGTACTATGTCTGTTTTTATACTATATAGTATTATTTACTTAAACAGATCATATTAACAATAAAATATTAGAATAATTCAAAATGTAACCAGCCACCACCTGTCTACCTTATTTCTTACTTTTATTTTTTTTACACCATGCTTTCAACCTTTTGAAAGTAAATATGTTTGAATGTTTGGCATGTTTTAGGGTTGCATTTTATATTGCAACAAATGTAAAGTGGCTTCACGCTTTATCTGGGAAAAAAAAAGAAAACAACACCAGTAATAAATTAAAATCAAGATATCTAATCGATCTTGACTGTTTTTTAAAGGCAGACAAAAATTATTTTACCCTGCTTGTGGTGATTTGCTTCTATAAGCAGTTGAATACTGAAGCTCTTTTAATAACAGGTTTGGTGTATAGAACATGCTGTCCCTCACATGCTGAACATAGACGTCTGGAAGTTTTCGATCCTGGGTATAAGTCAGCTGCAGTGAGTACTGCCACTTAAAACGTGTTTCAGATGTCACTCCACAGAATGGCACATCGGCTCTTATCAACACTCACCATATACTCGCCTGACATTGACCAAGCCACTGCATTAACTGAGGTTCTGAAATACACAATGAAGTCTTGTTAATCTCAGTGATTTGACATAATCAGTGTATGTTACTAATAATACAGCCATGCAAATATTTCTGATGGATTTCTAATAAATGCAAATAACATGTTACACTGTCTGAAAATATGGTTGGTGCTTATATTGGTGTAAAAGGCAGAGTGAAAAACATAGTAAAAGATGCAATAACATTGTAATGCTAACACACTGATGTTAAATATATTTAATGAAACTCAGATATGTCAGGTTGACAAGTTGTAAGATGTTTGGGTGGCTGGCTGGTTGGCCCTATACTCATAACAGAGTCTAATCAGACCCAAATAGAGTTAATAACATGTGGCAAGCTGTTTTATCCAATATCAAAACAATTACAAAACCTCAATTAATCTACTGTCAATGCAGTTTCCTTCTCATTAATAAAACAATAAACTATTTTAAAGGAAGAATGGTATTCTAGATACCTATGCATGTCTGGTAGCCGTCTTTCCAGGTTGCCTGTGCTAATGTTCCAGATGTACACACCACCATCAGCAGAGCCAGCTGCCAGGTAACTTCCATCTGGACTAAAGTCAGGAAAAAATAAATTTGTAAAAATCACCACTGGAACAAATGCACATCATTATTTTATGCAAAACCACTATGGATAATGTTGTCATTAATACATTTACTGTACATGTACATGTGTATGTTAACTATAATATTCGTAAGAAAATTAGTTTACCCTAAACATTTACCCCTTTATCTACATGACAAACTGAAGTTTAAAATCATCCATCATGGTGTATCTCAAACTTCTGTCTTCTATTTCAAAACTGTCCTGTGTAATATGCAATTTTGGTAGCTATGTGTATTGCATGCAAACTTCATTATTAGGTATGCATGCCATAGACATTGCTATGAAAGTTGCATACTACAACTTTTATAATCCTCAGATTACAAACTCAGCACATGACCTTCAGTCATTGCTATTGGAACTTACCAGTTTCAAATCACACTATGCCCTTTAAATATTCCAGACTCTTAGTGTTATGTTCATACACCCCAGCATCATGGTCCATGATTATTCCAAGTCTTTTTTCTGAATATGTTAATTATCATTTTAGACAGGGTTAATGACTCGAAATCATCTAGCTTATACTCCTTTGTTGCTTGCCTTACCATTTGCCTGCCTAATGTTTCTGTGTATTTCTCAGTTCATAGGTTTGTCTGCTACACTGATTTAATAAAACCAGAAAACCTGTGCTGGTTCATCTGTCTGTTGAATGACAATGCAAAATTGAGGATATAGGGCAGTGTCGGATATACAGTAGTTCTGAGAGGAACCTATAGTCTTACATCGATCAAAACCAGTCTGCAAAGAAATTCTGAATACCTCACTGTAGACATAATTAAAATGTCTTTTTCCATTTCAGACTGTTTTAAATATACAGCTGCAAATATTTTGAAAAATTGTGGACATATTTATTTGTAAAACATCTGTGAATCATTTTGGGCATTTATGTTTAATATAAGACTGCTCTGATCCCATATCCATTAGCCCCTCCCTCTTTGGTTTGAGATTACACAGACCTTTTAGAATGACTCAATGCATTCTGGTCCTGCTGTTGCCATAGAAACTGTTAAGTGTATGATTCAACTGGGAGTGAGCCACAGACCAGAACCTCAAATGGAACTTCAGCCTTTACCATTTCTGCATTGCATCCTCTGCTTTGTTTGTCTCGCACTGAGCACATTACACATAGTTTACAGTAAGAAAAACTATGGTACCCATGGGGAAAAAAAACGTATGCCTTTAAGCATTTCTTTAAGCAGTACATGGCTTCTTATGCTAGGCTGCTAAACAGATTCATACTGGATCATATTTTAAGGATAATAAAGGTTTAAAAAGATATTTGTACAAATTATATCCAATAGGAATATATTTTCCCTTTAGAAATGTGCAATTATTATTTAAATTTATACAATCTAAAACTAAATAAAAATATTAGGTTGAAAACTCATTTTTATTCTGACATTTAACTGACCATCCTAAAACTTGCCCTTGTCTTTTTGCAAAACACCCTTTTTATTAGGGAGCATATTCGTATAAAAAATTCATTTTGTAGATTCAATTATTTAAACAAACTTGCCAAACAACTTAATAATAATTATGACTATTAGGATTTTATTGTTATTATTTTAAATCTACTTTAGTCTTTATGTGTCCTACCTGAAGATAGCCTTGGTGCTGTCACTTCCACATTTGAAACCTTCTGCCCTGGGATGATCATGAAGGAGAAAAAAGAAAAAGTGCAAGATTTATTTTTAAACAGATTGGGCGTAACAAAACTGCTACTGAAATCCCATACACAAAGAAACTGTTGTGCAATATATAAAAAAAATATTTAACAGATTGTTGAGATGCATAATGCTGTGCTTACTTCAAATATCTGATCAACACATTAAAGCAGTGAGCAGCATTACGTCACCACTTAGCTCAGTCCTAAGCCCAAGTATGGCTATAATAAAACTGTTTAATTTTACCATGGCATCCAGTAATGGACTGAATTAAAAATAACTAAGCATATAATGTCACTAAATAGACCTTCCTCCACACTAAGCATAACATGTTATTCTTTTCCTCCCTTGCTGCCACTGACATGTGCGTCCTCATAGGCTTATCTGCCAAATCCGCACTGCTCTTTTATAAATTTCCTCGAGACACATAACCCCCCACATCTCAATACTCATCCATATATATTTGTCAACAATTTCATTTACAGTCTAGCAAATTCATGCTTCAAGCAGTGCATGTAAGTCATGTCTTTTGCCCACAAAATTAAATGGTTTGTATAACAATGGTTTGTTATACACCTATAATAATAATATGAGATAATGTGCAGAAGTATAAAATCGTATTTTGCTGTCAAACTGTTCATAACAAAAGAGACTATAAAATGTACCTTGTGAAATGTTTTTGCCATATTGACATATATTTTGTAAATAAATTAATAAATTATCTGTACCGGAAGGTCATTCTGGTATTACTCATTCTCAGATCCACCAGCTGCAGGCTCTCATCTCTTGAGCAACTTAATAATTCTCTGTGGTTGGGTGAGATGTCAAGTGATGTCACCCTGCCCTGTAAGGGAACCTCTTGTGTGCAGCTTGCTGTCCTGTAGGAATATGGTGCATCCAGTTACTGGTTAATGCAGAAATAAAGTCATAAAAATTCTGTGAGTAATTACTTATAGTTATTATTTTTTTGTTTATGTGGTGAGAGAAAATGTGTATTTATAAAATAATTTATATGGACTCATGGCAACCAAGAAGTGTACAGTATCAGACAGCATTACATCATTTGTATGGCTTTAATATTACTGTAGTAAATTTGAAAAACTAGTGATAAAAGAATGCTAGAGAACATTTAGTTAACATTGATCACCTAATAGGTAAATCTACTGTATACCTCAAAAGAATAAATGTATATACAGAACTATGATACATTCTTAAAAGGCATTTCTCTAAATGATTTCACACCATTCACTGCAAATGTCCAACAATCACGTCAATTGCTACATGTACAGGACTGTCATAAACACGTTTTCACTTAATGATTTCTATAAATTTATTATAGCAATAAAAAGATTTTTAACAGTCAAAATAATTTATCACAAACATTTATAGTGCACTCAAATGATTAAATAAAGCACTTAAAATTCATGTTACTTTGACTACTATACTTTAATCAATTATTACTTTCAATTATATTTTTATATGTACACTGATCAGTGAGAGCCTTAAAACCACTGACAGGTGAACAGAATAACACTGATTGTCTTGTGACAGTGCACCTGTGAAGATGTTAGATATATTAGGCAGAAAGCGAACAGTCAGGTCCTGAAGTGCAAGTGTGGCTTTGACAAGGGCCAAACTGTGCTGGCTAGATGCCTGGGTAAAATTGCCTCCAAAACAGCAGAGCTTTTGAGGCGTTCCTGGTATGCAGTGGCAGATGTGGCACAATTTGTTAAAAATGTTAATTCTGCATATGATGGAATTGTGTCAGAACACACAATGCATTGAACCATACTAAGTATGGGTCTAAGTGCCCATGCTGGACACTGTCCACCATCTAAAGCACCTACAATTGTCACTTGAGCTTCAAAACTGGACCATAGAGAAGGTGGCCTGATGAAATGCATTTTTTTTTACATTTTCCCTAATGACAGTGGCTTTTATCAGAAAGTTTATCCTGCCTGCCACACTGCAAAATGTTGTGAAATTCTAAACAGCTCCACTGTTTGAGGAACATGACAGTTAACATGACCAGATCTCAACTGACCAAGCATTCATGGGATGTGCTGGACAAATCAGTCCAATCCAAGGAGTCACTACCTTGCAGCTTACAGGATTTAAAGCACATGCTGTTAATGTCAGATACCACAGTACACCTTTTCAGGTCACTTCTCAACAGTTTAGTTTTTTTGGCAACCACAAGTTATGTACTCAACATAAGGCAAGTGTCTTTAATGTTATTACTGATTTTTTTAGATAACATATAAGATAAGTTCATATATATGCATCAGTAATCATCCGCAAAGTGGATCTGATTTTAACACTGCTCTGTTCTGTCCGTCAGGTTGCTTTAGTAGAAATTAATTACTTTCAACTAGTCACAATGTATTACTAACCTATGTTGAAAGAAAAAGTGTAAAATGGTTTCATCTCTAAATATGCACTGAACATGCATTACTTTTAACTGTAACCACTGTATCCTGTACTCTGTATTTTTAGTGAACACTGATATGCTCGTTCTTAAACGGAGAGTAAGTGAGAGAGGACCTGGGCTTTGAGCTCATTTAATTTCCATGCCCTTACCTTGGACTGCTGAGGGTAATGGTAATCTAAACCATTTTGTAATGGTATCTAATGTTTCCACTTTTAACAACCTCAACAGAATCTGTGCAAACAAGACTCACAGACTTTATAGGGCTTGATGCAGGATAAATAAACGTTTATTTCCCCACCCAAACTTCTCAGAAAACTCAGTTTTGCCATTGTTTTTTACTCATGAAGTGTGTCTGTGCTCTGCTTTCTGCTTGCTTTACTGCAAACATGACTACACATTTGAACAGCTTTTCTAAGCAGACACTGATGTGCCTAATATAAAATCTTTATTTATTTATTTATTAAAAAATAATATGTCTGATATATTTATTTCATTATATTATTTCATTTCTGACTGGCGTGCACCACCTGGCATCCTCTGGCTATATGACAATAAATACTTAGACACATTCTAGTAGGTTTAAGTCTATATACTTAAAGTCTACTTTAAGTCTTTGCCTCTCTTAGGCCTTTAAGCAGAATAATTTCATGCAAGATAATCTATTTAATAATCTTTTATTCATTTCATTACCATAGCTTAAACCCAAAAATAGTATCAGTTTTTACAAGAGTGGCATGCAGGTTAAGCGTCGTCAGCACGTTAAGCAACTAAATGAGTCATACACTTGGCAAATACCAAAAATCAGTACAATTATTTGCCTTTTTTTTTCAATGTTATACTACAGCACATATCAGCCCTTAAGGACTCTAGGAGACAATTAGTATGTGGGCTGATGGTTGCTAAGCGACAGGCGAGCAGTTGGCAGGGCAGCAGCTGCAGGTTACTGCTGCTTGGAGTGAATGAGAGATGTCAAGGTCTCAGGCGTGGGCTGAATAATGCATTCATTTCTTGAAATCTTTAAATGCAGAAGCAGCACACAGGAATCACAAGTATTGGGTTGAAAACAAATCATATCCACAGACAACTTTTCTTTACGATGCATTTTTAAAAGAGGGTATTTCACATTTTAAATCCTCATTGTAGATACTGATGGTAAATTTAGCCAGAGTACTGGTTATATCATCACATGGACTTTTTATTGTGTATTGTACAAATAATAGACACTGAAGTCTACCATATACCAATATTTTCAACTATATTTACAATTACAGTGGAACGCCTGTTTGCGAGCGTTCCGCAAAACAAGCAAAATTTTTTAATACATTTTGTCTTGATAAACGAACGAGTCTTGATATACGAGTACCAAGTATCATTTAGTATCATGTGGCATGCATGCGCTTCTTGATTTGATGCCTAGAGTAACATGACCACAACTGCACCATTGTTTTTTTTCTCTAAAGCATGTTTTATCTTGTATTTGTATGTGTGTATGCTCGCGCTGGGTGTGTGTGTGTGTGCGTGTTCCCACAGAGGTGTGTGTGTGTGCGCGTTCCCACTGAGGTGTGTGTGTGTGCGCGCGCACTCTGGGGGGATGGGGTGAGGGCAGCCCCCTTTCCCCCTTTTCTCCTCTTTTTTCTCTGGTCTTAATCAATGCAGCTGGGATTCTTTTGCAATAATTGTATCAAAAACTAATGACACACATGCTCTCTGTTTTTCGCATTCAGCTGCTTGTTTTCTGCTTTTTTAAAATGTGCCAATCTTTTCCATTTGCATCAGTACTGCCATCTAGTGGATAGGTGAACAATAAACCCACCTATCCACTAGATGACAGTAGTGATTAAAGGTAAACATTTGCGTGTTCAAAAAAAGTGGCGAACAAGCAGCTGAATTACTGACTTGGCAAGTAATTAACAGGACTTAATTATATTAATTATACTAACTATTGCTTGTTAGCTAAAATAAGATATACTTTTATTCATCCCACATGGGGGAAATTTCTTGTAACTTGTGTTAGTTATCAACTAACACAAGTTCCGCTAGCTGCAGCTGGATATGTTGGTGGAGCAAAATAACAGACTACATAAACAAATAAATTATAACGTGTTAATTATAAATGTTTGTAAAACTGTTGTATAAAAGTGGTACAAAAACTGCTTTAATAAAAAAGTCTCTATCAGTTTGCAATGATTCTTGCTTTAAAACTGCAAAACATTTTCTCATTTTGCTGTCAGACAGGTCATATGAACTACCTGCAATCAGTCTAGAACAGTATGGGATTGGTTGGCTATAACATATCATTACGATTTTCCCCAAGCCCTTTATACCATTGTGACCTTTTGCTTTTTCCCTTGCATTTCACCTGTGTAAAAAAAAAATTTATATAATGTAATAAAAAAGTTAAAAAATTCTTACCTGCTGTCCCAGAAACGTATCTTTTTGTCAAAATGGCCACTGATTGTGTAATACTCTGAACACACTACATCACTACAGTAGGATGATACCTCAATGGTCTGGATACCTAAAAAAAAAGACATTAAGTGAGGGAACATTCTACAAAATGTTATATATTTGTGAATATTCATTATACAGTGATTAAAATAATAAAAAGTATTATTGTTTAGTAATTATTTTCATTATGTATCAGTGCGCTGTTTAGCCTGTTGAAACTGTGTGTAGTGACTGTTCTTTAGTAACAACCGCCTGCAACAGCCCCGTGAAGAAAAAGGTCTGCTGACTCCCTATGCTGAACTAGACTTCATGTTAATTTAAAGAATGTCTGTTATATTGAACTTTCAGCTGCATAACACATATGATGCTATATATTTTTTTTATCCGTTATCACCCACATAAAGATGGGTTCCTTGTTGAGTCTGGTTCCTCTCAAGGTTTCTTCCTATTGCCATTTCAGAGAGATTTTCCTTGCCACTGTCTTATCAGAGACGTTTCATTCATCATTCATATATTTATCTCATTATTATCTAAACACATTTTTCTCACACATACATACTTCCATAAATTTTCTTTTAAAATTTTATTTTTTATTTTTGTGAAGTTGCTTTGAGCATTGCTAAAAACGCTATAGAAATAAAATTGAATTGAATTATACTCCTTATTCACCTATGCAGTTTGACTCACTGTAAGACGTAGTGTTAGACACCGTGAACTACCACGATTACCCGCCGAAGTTCCGCTGACGTTCCGCGAAGTTCTGTAAGGTTCACAAGCTTCTGCGAGGACCGGCTAAAAAATTAGGCATGTTTAAAAAAAATTAAAAAATTAAAAATGTTTAATTTTTCGTGCGGAAAGATGGAAACGTACTCACAGCGCCAAAACTCGCGTTGAATCATAATGAACCATACTTACAGCCACCGCGCGAAACCACGTAGGTGAAATAGGGGTATTAGCAAAGGTGCAGAATAAATTGGTCTATTTTTACTTTATATTTTTTATTAATTATTTTTATATGAATATTTTTGGGTTGGGAAACAAAATCATCCGACTTTCCATTATTTCTTATGGGGCAATTCGCTTTGATATACGAGTGTTTTCATATACAAGCACGCTTCTGGAATGAATTATGCTCGTAATCCAAGATTGAACTGTACACATATAAAATTGACATTCCAAAAGATTAAAGAACCAAAGCTATTGTGCTATGGAAGGGGTGGCTGCAGCAACTGGCCCAAGCCACGCCCCCTAGACCCTCTCTCTCTCTCTCTCTCTCTCACACACACACACACACACACACACACACACACACAGTCTCCCTGGTATGACAGCCACTTAATGTGCAGAAACTGTGAAGATTTCAAAGGCAAAGGAAATTATCTGACTGATCAAGGTGTACAGCAAACATATACCTGATATTGCACATGATTGATATTATACATGTGTGTTGACAGACTTACAGGCAGCACGTTGCAGGTCCCAGATTTTTACAGTTCTGTCTGCACTCCCAGTCACCACCTGCCTTAGGTTACACTTAAACCTAGCTGCTGTGACTTTGCGAGAATGGCCTGTCAATGTAAACTGCAAAAGGTGGAAAAGAGATAATTAATTCAACAAGGATGTATTACAGATGATAAAATTAAAACTTTACTAATTAATTTTATATTACATTTTATTCGTAAAGCGCTTTTAACAATTGTCAGTGTCGCAAACAGACTATTGATATTTGGATAAATCATTATCCAGATACCTGATAAATTATCACACCTGTCACTTTGCAGGTGCTGTGAGTGTATAAAAGGGATAATTTTCTACATTTGCAGCAGTACAGAGTCACATGACACCATGGATAGTATGCAGATACATTCTGTGTAAATGATGCCCTGCAGAGCATGATTCAGGGAAACGGTAAAGTACATCAGGAGTGTTCAGTCAGACAAAGTGGGGGGATGGAGGCTCTGTTACCTTTGGAACAGAGTCATCCAACCGCCAAATAAGAGCTGAGTTATCATATGATCCAGCTAAAATTCGGCTGCCCTGGTGAAGTCAGAGAGAAGATTTAGGATGTTAGTATACAAACTGTAAGGTATTTTAATATTATAAGGTATTATGATCTAATAAGAAGATTCCTGTGCTCTGAGAACAGTCCCTCTCGCTGTGCTTCCTGACTCCTTAGGTGGTAACACATTCTATATCCTGTATCCAGACAAATATACATCCAAACGGCTCTTGTCCACTAAAACCTTTTTGTTTAACCAGAAGAATGCAAAGATATTTCCTATCACTTGTCTGTCTCCAGGTCTCTCTATGACTGACATGTAATGACTAGTTCTTTTGATGTTCTGGACCTGGCACCGCTTTAAAAGTGCTTTCTTTGCTGAGAATAAACAGAGATCTTCAGACACCATGCCCGAGTGTGTGTGTTTATCTGTCCCAGTCGATTGGGCCCGGACCGCTAAGTGTATCAAGGTGCGGCGGACGCAATAAGCAATAACTCTTCTTCTCTTAATTCAGCTTAAAACTTATTTCGGACACTCTTTTTCTTTTTAAACCTAACACAAGCAAATATAAATGTAGGCTTAAGCTAATAAAATACTTATTCGGGAATGTTTAAAGTCAACTACTTTAAGATATATCACTTCCAACGGTGTGCCAACAAAACTAAAATAGCATGATGTGTATTCATACCGTAGGGTCAAACTCAATGCTGGTGATTCCCTCATTACTCCCATCTAGTGTCCCTCTGTAGTGCAGCAAGCCTGAAAAAAAAAACATTTTAAAAATCTGTTCACATACATTAAGATGTAAAATCAAACAAAATTCACATCAATAAAACCAAAACACTTTTCACATTATTTACCATTTCTGCTTTTTAAAACCATCATGATTCAGGGAAACTAAGCTGTTTTGCTGAATTTTATCTGCCAAAAACCTGAAAATTTTGTAAGAATACATGGCACGATTGCTTCAATGGAGTTGATAGGCTATGGACTTAATGAATTAAATAAAAAAATAAAGGTTAAATTGGACCACCTTTGCTTGACTGAAACTTCCAGCAAGACAATAATCCAAAATGTGTTTAAATTTATACAATAATTTATCACTGGACACAAATAAACTGTTTACATGGCAATCCAAGGCCCCTAACTTAAACCTTTATTGAAAATCCATGGGGTGAAATAAAGAAAAGGGTCTGCAAGAGGATCCTTGTATTAAGAGTATTGTATTAAGGAGTCCTTGTTTTTTCTTCTGTGTCTTCCAAAATAATAGGAAAAGACTTTAAAGCTGACAGAGGAATGTTGCAGAAACTACTAAATGCAGGAATATGTTCTTTTTTAGGTTATATTTCTTGCATATTTTAATATGAGAATAAGCTAATTTCCTGCAATTATTTTTAACTCATCTTTCTCAAGAATGGTTATAATGCTGGATCTGACTAATTGTCATTGTAATCATTTTCTCATATAGTTTAAGCCTTAAAGTTAATAATTATATATTACTTAAAAAAAGTATCACTTTATTTTTATTTCCATTTGTAGTTGTGCAGTACCTGAGCTGATGTCCCAAAGTTTGATTACCCTGTCTGTGCCTCCTGTAGCCAGCAGATTTGACCTCGGGCTAAATCTCACTGCATTGATTCCAAGCTCATGAGCATCCTGTACAAACAGGAAAATTTCAAATCTGACACACAATCACTTAATTTTATTTTCCTGAATTCACTGAATTTAAATAGTACTTCCAAAAACAAGTAACTTAAGCTACTCATTCACTGAGTGTTATTGGTAGAATAATTATAAAGGTCTTGACTAAAACAACATGCATGAGGAATCACAAAGGAGTTTTTATTTTCTGCAGTGGAAAAGTACTCTAACTAGTTACTTTTATCAGAAAGTAACGCTGTAATGTAACAGATTACTTTTTATTGACAGTAATTTTGTAATGTTATTTGTTACTTTAAAAAGTAATGTCCCCCAACACTGCTGTACGCATAAATGCAAAGGCCTTTGTTACCCATACTACAAAACACAAGTTTTATTTCTCCAGCTGACATGTAAAATTAAAGTAACATTTAGTTGTCAGTCTGTACAATATTTTCTCCCTTCGTGCATCTACTAATGATTGAAATAACATATAATTTCTTTTTACTAACTATGTGATTTCCAAACTAGGAACTGTGATGTAGTGTTGGCAACTTTAAGTGACTCAGTGAAATAATAATAATAATAATAATAATAATAATAATAACAGAAAATACTAAACTCTAAATCATGAATTTGTAAGGAAAAATAGGTAGCGTGGTCAAGGGTTGATTTCACTGAAAATTCTTAATGACATGCTTCGGCACATCTTGACTAGTAATATTTATAGTATGTATAAATGTAGGTATCATACTGTATATAGTATTCTTTTAGCCTGAAGTGAGGTGAGAAAACTGCTTGTGAAATTTTAAGAGGAAATAATACCGAATTGATCATTTGGGATGTGTATATAAAACTATGCATATAATACTGTATACCAAATAGCATAGATTTTTGCTAGCTGTTTCAACTGGACTATTGGAGAATGTTGGGAAAAGGAAATGGTTTAGGTCAACACTTGCAAATCATAAATGCCATATTCCTTAAACAAAACTAATTTGATATGAACAAATTTGAATTTAAAAAAAGGCATCAAAGAATATACCACACGTCAAACAAGAGGGAGTGGGCAGTGCCAGATTGCTATTTCCCAAGCATTAACAGCTGAAAACTCAGCAAATGTGGATTTGTCACAGGATCAAAATGTTACATAATATGTGGTAAAATTTAGGATCAGTGATATACAAATTTCACAACACTTTCAAAATTTAAACCACCATATAAGGGTCCTTAATGAAATTATTTCAGAGACACATGCATGAGAATCCAGATAAACTGTGCAAGATTAGCCGAAAAAGGAAGCTGGTACTGCCCTTATAAATCCTGGAGTTCATGACCTCAAAAATTATTTGGAGATTGTAGTTAGAATGCAGGCCTGATCTCAGTAACTTATTCATGAACAATTAATACAATTTAATCTAGCAGGGCTTTCTTATATGACACTATCTGTGTGTAGCCAGGATTATAGCCAGGGACGTACTAGATGTGCCCGAAAATTTGTTCGCATGGAATTAAATTGAACACTCATTTTGATGTTAGTCTTTCAGCTGCTCCAATCGAGGGGTCGCCACAGCGGACCATTCAATGCACACGAAAACGTGGCGCAGGTTTTACACCAGATGCCCTTCCTGATGCAACCCTCCCACTTTATCCAGACTTTGGACCAGCACTGCATTCAGTGGCTGGGGTTTGGGCATTTGCTGGGAATCGAACCCAGGCCTTCCACATGGCAGACGAGAGACCTACCACTGAGCCACCAATGCTCAAATCGCATACTCATAAGAGCGTTTTAAAAAAATGTACAACGCTATCTGTTAAATTTTGAAGGAACCAAAATTTTTGCAGTGCGCAGAATTAAGGTGAGATTGTGTTTATTAAGTAGATTGCAGTTGCACACTTATGAACGCGTATTACAAATATACAGCGCCATCTGGTGAATTTTGAGATAAAGTAATGATTTTTTTCAAGGTCGATTTATTTTATAAGGGTGTTTTCCATTTAAATTTCAAATTAGAATATCTTTTCTTCATATATGTTTCCTCAAGCTCGGACAAATACATCTGTGAAAACCCCATTAAAATTCAGTCAGATGTTTCTACATGATGCGTGCACAAACAGACAAAAATTAAAAAAAACATCCTAATGTGTTCTGTTACTCATCTGACACCCCCCCCCCCCAAGATATTTTCACAAATATCTTCAACGTACAGACACCAACTTTACAATTTTATTATATGTATGGATTTTAAAATGTTAGACAAACAGAATAAAGCATCAATTCCTTAACCCCGTGTCTATTAATTTGCATTCCATGCTGATTTGAACACTTACCACTGCATGAGTGACTTTGGTTGGAACTCTAGCTATTAAACAAACTCCAAGAGGAGTACAGAGATCTTCTTCCAAACTGCTAAGTGAATTACCTCGCCTCTTTTTTCTAAGGATACACAAACGCACACAAAGTCCGAAAATTATGCATCATGTTAAATGCAGCCTGTGGATAAATGAGTTACACATAGCCATATGTGATCAGCCATATCATTAGCAACACATAGGATTAACACTGATTATCAATCACATAACAGTAAACTGGACAATGTCCTATGCCTTATCTTTTAGCTGGATCTGTATGTAAGAAACCAGGTCATATACACTGGTTTTTTGTTGTATTCGAAAAATAACTATTCTGTTTTCCATTTTGTTTGGAATCGTTGACATTCACTGTCCACTTTTCTTTTTTTTAACACCTTTAAAGCCATCGTATACACTTACAGCCTTATTATCTTAAAACAGCTCCACCTGTGGCTTAGTGTTTTATTGCCATGGACATATATTTAAACAGCAAACAGGGCACATTAAATTGATTACCAGAATTTCTTGGCAGACCATGCTGTACCCAAAGGCCTTGTAACTGACACATGTGGTTTCACACTCTTCTCCATACTATCACTTATTGGGTAACAGACACTTACTTTTGGACAGTAAATTTGTGCAAAGGTCGGACATTATTAAAGAGTGGTTTTCTTAAAAAAAGAAAAAGAAAAACTGGTGCCCCAACAATTTAAATGAGTGCAAATTACATGTGGTGTATGCCACATTAATATGCCTTTATTGTAAAAAATTTGATCATGTAACTTTATATATAAAATGAGGTAAGGTTTTTAACCTGAAAAGAAAAGCGTTACGCACAGATTATGATAATGAAGACAAATTTTTTTTTAGTAGTAGTATAATTATTAGGTATATCCTCCTACTCTGACTTATTTGGTACAACACACTGGTTTACACATTTGATCAAAAAAATATGACTGTAATATATCTAAAACCCTAGGCAAATGTTTCTCCATTAAAGTACACTGGATTTTCTTTTGTTATAATTACATAATAATAATAATAATAATAATAATAATAATAATACATACATACATACAACATTACAGAACTAAAAATTAAATGAAACTTACAGACATAAAAAGTCTGTAAGTAATTAAAAGTATGTTTACTCACTCAAATAAACCTCTGATTGAGTCAAGAATCCGAGGGGAAGTAACCGAAGCTGATCTGAGAACAACAATAATTGTTGTATAAAAAAAAAAAAAAAACAGACATAAAACATAAATGACAATTTTTATGGCTTACTTAAACCAAAGAATATTACACTGGTTATAAAATTACTGACTTTGGTAAGTCCGGTAAGGTTAGTTTCTTAACTAAGACCACCCAATCCAAGGAGGGGAGGGAAATTAAACACAAGGGGATTAAAAACAAACATGACCGGTCATGAAGGAATAACACATGGTGGGCTGTTTCACCATAGGAATTGGATGATACATCGCTAAACAGAGTGGATTATTTTTATATAACAAATAACACTTAAATAAACCATATCAATTAGTTTACAGCCAGAACTTCTAGACTTTAAGAATTTAACATAGCTGTGGTATAAGACATATTATATATATTCCATGCATAAAAGTATATATTTTATTATATCTTTGATTAATATCTCTTGATAGATATTTTTTGAGTTTCTGCTGTTCTTTTGCATAGATAGAATTAGTGCTTTTACCTGAAAGCGCGTAAATGGCTGCTGCCTTTCAAACCCTCTTCACTTTCATTCCTGCGTAGTAATGGTGATGATGGTAATGACACACTTTGGGGTACTCTGGGGGAAAAAAAAAGATAATAATTATATATATATATATATATATATATATATATATATATATATATATGTATATATGTACATATATAATAATTATATATATATATATAAAACATTCTAGTGTCCATTACAACAGAAGCACACCTCATTCTATTTATGAGGTACTGATTAGTTGATCACTCTAATTTTGCAATTTAACCATCTGGATGTCAAAAACACTAGTGATACCTCAATGGTGACTGGAAATTAAAAAATAACCATTGACTATGCCAAAAGAGGGCAGGCAAAGAGTTAAAAGAAATCTTGACTGACAGGAATGACTGCAAACTCATTCGAATGTCACTTTTGAAATAACCTTTTTGAACTCAACTTTGGCCTTTTAAATCCTAGAGGGGCCTAAAAGGCACAGTGTCCCACATTAACTGTAAATTGTGGGGGAATATCAGGGTTGTTTCCTTCTGCTCTACTTTACCCAATGACCTGTCTCCCTTCTGCTCTACTTTACCCAAAGACCAATCTGCAGATCTGAAACCCTGTGAAAACCTCTGCAACGTGATCAAGAGGAAAATAGATGGTCACAAGGCATCAAACAAAACTGAGCTACTTGGTTTTCTGTGCCAAGAGTGACATCATTTTCCCCATCAGAAATGTAAAAACAATGGTGGAGAGCATTCAAAGATGTATGAAAGCTGTTATAGCGAATGAGGGTTATTCCTTCTAAACAAAAAATATTTCCCATAGGAGTATTAGTGAGCATCATAGCAAATAGTTACAATAATTTGCTTTTATTGCAATAATCTAAAAATTAGTCATGGTGTCTATATGAAGACAATCCAAACCCACTTTATTGGTCAATGCATACAGTAGGTGGACAAGCGGTATGTTACTTTTACCGTCGCGACGCATGGCGACAGCATTTAGGTTTGTGCGTTTGCTGGCTTTTATCGCTGAGTGGCGCTATATAACTATAGACTGACGTCTCAGGCATCAGTTTGTTCTCTCCAGGATTAATAAGCCACAGCTCATAAATAAAATCAAGTAAAACATTGTAATTAAACGAATTCATAATCACAGTAGTAACATTACAGTACAAATTTATAATTAAAATTAAATTAAATATTTTTAGGATTGAATTTAAGCAACGTAAACGTTAACACACTGAGCCTTTAGATTTTTTGTGTATTTATAAAAGCTACACGTCCAGGGTCTTGGGTCATCTTATTATTATTTTGTGTTCTTTAAATTTGTAGTAGATTTATTAACTGAAATAAATTAAACTAAACGACCATAAAATTTGAACAATGTCAGATTAATGTGCAAAAACTATATAGTAAAACTATATAAGCTACATAGCCTTTATAAGAGACTACTTTTATTTAGGTTTCGCTCACAATGACGAAAAAACATTATGATTTTGTAAAATAATTAAAGTAAACAGGGTGCGCTGTTCTGTTTTCGGTGAACTTGAGCGTGTCAGAAAATGAACCAAAACTCTGTGTATACTCGCCTCACAGACGTGAAAAAATATATACTTATAGAAAGCGAAATATCTGCTTTTATATAAAATAACGCAAAACAAATTATTAGATTATGTAATTCGTATGAAAAGTGAATTGTAGGCGCGTTCACTGGTGCGGAGACAACGAGATGACATGGTCACTATCAGCCAAAAGAAATCACTAATTTATCAATTAATTATTAAATTGGTCAGAGTAAGTTTCCTTGCATTCATAATCATTACTCTACTTCTGCCGGTGCGCTCCGGAAAATGCATATAAAAAGTAATCCTGCATTTATTTTTAGGTGTGCCCGCTGCCACAGTTCTTATACCCCCGCGAGCGGTTGTGCTCAGAACACTTAGCTTCTGCGGATTCTAAAATTGACGGTGTTACCATTTTTTAATCGCTGGAATAGAAGAGATAGAAAGTTTCCTCATCATAACATGCCTTGTATTGTTTTTAATCACTCTATACACAACCCGTGTTTTTTATGCTATTTTAGAGATGGGAAATACAAATGGAATCTTTTTAGTTTTTTTTTTTTTCATTTTTTATTAAATATACACTTTCAATATTTTATAAGAATACCAAAGAAAATAATTGTGTATAGAGTGATTACAACCAATAAAATGTATGGTATGATAAGAAAAATCTCCATTTCTTCTATTCCAGTAAAACAGTAATAATGTCAAGTTTAGAATCTAGAATCCAGAAGATGAAATTTGCAGACATTTAAAAAGAGGCCTGAACTGCAGGTCTTCAAAGTCCAGGTCTTAAAGTGGGGAGGGGTGCATTTCAGTTTCTCTGAATGTAAAGGTGAGAACAACTGATTCACACCTGGGGAGGGTAAATAATTTGCATTGGAATGTTGCCTGCCATTGTAAAGCACACACAGTAACACTAAGACTCCGTCCACACGAAGCCGGTGCGTTCCCTATCCGATCTTTTTTTTTTTCGTGAACACGGCGTCGTCTCAAGAAATATCTGCATACACACGAAACCACTGAAAACGGTGTAGTATATGTATGCCAGACCAGTATGGGGCGCTGTATTTCTGCCATAGAGATACACTATACACAGAGAAGAAGACTTTGAGCATGCGCATAACCTTCGCGCTGTATACGAACCAAGATGGTGTTGTCCATTATCGCTTGTTGCTCATAACAGTTGCATAGAAGCAATAGATTTTGCTGTAATAAAGCTAGTAGGCTTTGTAGCAACACGAACACAATCATGTAGTCCGCCATTATTGTTGTTGCTGTTACGTGTGACGCAGCCGACACGTGATGTGATGACATCATCGTTTCACAAAATATACGGATTGGCCGTACACACGAAGACGCAAGGGTGTCGTTTTCAGATTTATCCACTTTGGGACCCGGTTTAAAAAAATAGCGGTTTCAGTCTAAAACGCTGGATCCGTGTGGACGAAACGCCAATACGATAAAAAAATTATACGTATACAGCGAAACGCGTCTCTGTGTGGACAGGCCCTAAAAGAACACTCCCAGGACAAATAGAAATAAGAGCCCCTGATTATACGGCATAAATATTATTAAATATTACAACAAAATTCCTCCCCGCGCGGGAAAACTTTGTGTGCGTGTGTGCGCTGATGGCGTCACAATGACGAAAAAACTTGTATTTAACTTGTAATTGATTTAGTAAAATAATTATAGCAAACGCTATTCTGTATTGTTTTCGGTGAACTTGAGCACGTCAGAAAATAAACCAAACTCCAACACATTTTTTCACTTTATGTGTGCAGCTGAGCGCTGATAAGACTACGTAGGAGGTTAAAAACGAGGTGTTACGATATGTCATGGCGTGCGTCTGTGATGGGCGTGCGCCCAAATCTACTATTGCTCCTGTTCACTCCATAGGCTCCCTAGATAGGCAGCAGGTATGTCAAGGGATGGAGCCGGCTATTCGGGCTGGCTGGCGATAATTAACGTTAGGATCTCGGGCTTGCTCCGCAATGCACGGAGTTGAGTCCAGAAAGTACGTGATGCAGTGGAGCAGGACAGAGTGGCATGCGAGTGGGGCGATGTGATGCGCCCCAGGGACTTTAAACACGGCACTTCGACAAATAGGCTCGAACCCGTTCCAGATACCAAACCCCGAGCCCAAACCTCATTTAAATTAACAAATATCGTAAGTAAACAATATTTTACTTGTGCCCACGTTTAGAAATTCTTTCCGAGGCTGCGTTGCGCCGGTGTTATGCGCAGGGAGATTTCCTGACGCTCAAATCTCGAAAACTACACCTGTGACACAATAACAGTAATATTTAAAAAATTTTGCAGGCTGCCGTTTGGAGAAAACAGAGAATAAAGAATAAACCAGTTGTTGGGTCAAAATAACCCAACCAGGTGTTCATTTGTAAATATGAACCAACATGAGCAACACAACAATGTATTTAAATTACCCGAAATAACCCAGAATTTTGACCCAGCATAAACCACCCAACGATATCCTTACAGAAACAACACAGCATTTTTAGTGCGTCTTTTTTAAGTTATTGAAATGTTTTATTCTAAAAGGCTATTTTACTAGTTATTCCTATATTTAAAGTTTGATGTATTCTTTTTATTTATTTTTTAAAATAACAATAAACAGATACAAACAGAGATAGGCTATATAACAGTTCATTCATCGTACAAATAAAATCAGCTAGTGAACTTGATTTTCTGTCCAAACAACATTTAGCTAATGTTTTGTTTTGTTTTTTACGCATTATTATACAATAAATATCAATATCTCTGGTTCAGATTTTTGTTGTATAAAGTTCCCAGGTGAGAAAATTAGTATTTCTTCAATACAACATATTGTTAAGACTTTTTTTATGACTTAATTCTATTTAAAACTGCATAGAGTGAAAAATGTCACTTTGCGCCACCTGGCAGTCATTTCACAAATGACTTTAAATTGCAACTGATTTATTTTAGCTGCTGCCGTTTTCCCACGGCGGTGAGCGTGACGGTAATAACCATTCTGGTTGTCCACCTACTGTATATGACCTTTTTGTCTAGTTGAAAATTACCTGAAACTGCAAAAAAATCTATTTTAAAAAAATTTACCTCATACTGCTAAAAAAAAAAAAAAAAAAAAAATCACTGTAACTTTATAAAGTACAACTTCTTCAGAAAAGGCAAAAAGCTTTTATTTTATTTATTTATTTATATTGCGGCCCTAAAAATATTTGAAATTATGTCAGAAGGGAATGAAGTAAGACACTGTAAATCTGACTCAAGACTATAATTCAAAGAATTTATCATATTTAAAATAAAAATTGATTTATATAAAATTATAAAAGGTATAAAATGACCCTGACTGAAAAATACTGATAACCTGCCACGACCTTTTAAATAAAATGAAGAAAAATCTACGTTATTTAAATGGTTAATATTGCAAAAAAAACTTTTGCTTCTTTTTTTAAGTACATTTTACTTATTTATGTAAAATCTTAAAGCTGTTAAAAGTATGCAACATGATTCTTAATCAATTTGAACAAACACAAAGAGGCCATAAAACTGATAATAAAAATATTAGCAATTTGAAAAACATCTTAATTAAAAACCATACCCCAACATTAGTATCATGTGGACTGCATTCATATCAAATTTTATTTTAACAAGACTCAGTTCTAGCAAACATATGAAGTTTTAGTCCCTAGTATTGTGAGTGCTATTTAAAAATAGTAGATTTAACTCAATGATCTATACTTAAATATACCTTTTTTGTAAAATATTTACAGCTAATTCATTTAGAAAAGAACTTAAAGGATTTAAACAAACCTAGTCATTTACCTTTCTGTATAAACATCACAGATTTGTTTTTAATCATACTTACTAAAAAACCTTTTTGTGTAGCTCACATAAATTTCTGCAAAGCATAAAGCTGATATTCAACACTTACGTGTCAATGTTTAAACTCTTACTGGCAGCCACCTCAAGTTCCTTATGAAGACCTGCATGTCTGGCCCTAAAGAAACAACAGAAAATTGTCAGCACTACAAATGTGACAGAAAACACTTATATAAAACAAAGGTCAAAGGTTAGCCGCTATTAATTGAAAAAGAGTATGTGTGCAGTGTACAGAATATTTTACACTGCATATATACATATGTAAGTATGCTTAGAATCACAGTCCCAGTGGAAGTTATTTCTATAACATTTAATTAAAGTATTTCTAGACAACTGTTGAAAAATGGCAATTTAGGACTCTCTTACTGGTGAATATGCATGATTTGGTACCTTAAACCTTTACGAGTACCTGTTGCTGCCTTGGGGTTCAGTTGTACCATGATTTAATGTTTCTTTATAACTGGGAGTTAAGTGCATCTTTCTTCTCTTTGTTAAAAAGACAGTCAACTTGGTCTAATTAATTTACTGGAACTCCTATATATACTATTTTCTCAAAAGTATTTGCTCTCCTGCCTTCACATGCATATGAACTTGAGTAACATTAAATTCTTAATCCATAGGGTTTAATATGATGTTGGCTTACCCTTTGCATCTATAACAGCTTGAACTCTTCTGGAAAGGCTTTCCACCAAGTTTAGGAATGCGTTTGTAAACTAACTTACAAGGTGAATATTTGAGTGCCCATGGGCTATTGTTTTTTTATTTTATTTTTTTTATGTGAATTTGTATTGCCTTGCATTTCACTTGTTTTGAGGACTTTTGTTTTGAAATGGCATGGGTGGGTTTTAGTTTTCTGGCTGCAATGTAAGGAAGTTCAGGCTGAATTGTTCTAGCACTCTCAGAAGTGGCACAAGCTCTTACGTTGGTGTTCATTGATTTAAGAATTGCTTAACTCCAAGTTTTCAAAAAATGAGAATAAACATCAGCCAAGTGTTGACCATCTTTCTGATGTTTATGGGAATTTTTGACCATTCTTCCGAGACCGCATTTGTGAGGTCAGATACTGATGTTGGACGAGAAGGCCTGACACACAGTCTCCGCTCTAATTCATCCCAAAGTGGTTCTACCAGGTTGTGGTCAGGACTCCATGCAGGCCAGGCAAGTTCTTCCACAACAACTCACTCATCCATGTCTTTATGGACCTTGCGCTTTGTGAACTGATGAAAAGTTCATGTTGGAACAGGAAGGGGCCATCCTCAAACTGTTCCCACAAAGTTGCGAGCCTGAAATTGGCAAAAAAATGTCTTGGTATGCTGATGCACTCAGTTCCTTTCACTAGAAGTAAGGGGCCAAGGCCAACTCCTGAAAAACAACCCCACACCAGTTCCAACATGACTGCACACCAGTGCACAAAGCAAGGTCCATAAAGCAAGTTTGGATGAGCGTGTTTTGTGTTGAAGAACTTGACTGGCCTTAACTGAGAAAGACTGAGTCCTGACCTCAACCTGACAAAACAGCTTTGGGATAAATTTGAGTGGAGACTGCGAGTTTCTATGTATGTGAAGGCAGACGAGCAAATACTTTTGGCAATATAGTGTAGTTAAATAAAGCTAAAATACTTCCATCTCTAATCGATTGTTTTAAAATTTCCTCCAAAGTTTAAAAAAGCATGTGTGCTTATTGAATTTCCAAAAGAAACATATGATAACAATCTGCAAGTTGTGGAAAAACTGAGAATTTATGATATCTTTAGGTAAACCTTTGGCCTCAACTGTACCTAGCTCACCTCTGTCTCCTCTCATTGTGGTGGTTCATACGAGCAGCAGCTTGTCCTTTCAAGCAAATCATGTCCTCCAGGACGGCTGAGCCGTGGAGATTCTCCTTTCTGTAAACTTCATCCAAGTGCTGATAGCCCTCACGCAGAGTGTCATAGTTACTCTTGAGGAGTAAGTTGCTATCAGTCATCTTTTTCACCTCAGACCCCAGTCTGCCTTTCTCTAATTCCACAGCCATTACACAGTTCTGAGTATCATGCAACCTAATATGAAAGAACAATGCACACATTTCTACTGTGACAGACACTATACTGTTCATTAACATGTATGCTCATTTTATGGTGTACAGCATGTTAATGATTAAGCATACATCCGGCCACCTTAATATGAAGTGCAAAGCAGAAATAAGTAGCATAAGTAAATATCCTAGCAAATTCTAATAACATTATGTTTTATAATATTATTAGCATTTCTTAGGACATATAAGCTGGAAGTCTTGCAAATGGGTTGGAGGATGAGCAGTAGCAGTGCTTTAATGGAAGATATTCTTCTGTTTTGGAGACAAATAAAAATAACGTACATTAATGCACACAGAGACTGAACTGCAGATGTGTACCAGCACTGTATTGTGTCTTATAGGCTAGAATGTTAAAATTAAGGGTGAAATAAAATAGTTCTGCACCTTTGTGTCTACAACCATATCACAGCCGTGCTGATGTCCAGCACCACAGCACTCCCTCCGGTGTGATATTGTTTAATATGTGTGAGAGATGTGTGTATAAGACACATGAGATTTACATACTGTGTGTGAAAGGTTGATACGGTCTGGGAAAGCTGTTGCATTTGTTTGCCTTTTTCTGTTTGCTATTACTGTAATATTTGAAACTTAAGAAAATGTCTGATGAATAAGCAGTTGGTCGATGCCCAAATTTACATTATACAGTGCATACCTCTATTATGATAGGGAGTTGTCGTCATGTACCAAAGTAAAACTAAATTGGTAGAGGGGGAGGCTAATGATACTATAACCTTGAGTTTTTGTATTGTTCATAATATTTCTTTATTGTCAACAATCTTTGTAATTATAAAAGGTTTTGTGTGCAACAAAACTCAACATCTTTTCCTTGATTTAATTTGCTGCCACTGTTTTCTGGTAAACTCACTAATACATCACAATCAAAATATAAAGTACATTATTTATTAAAACTCAACCAATATATCGATACAGTGGTACATCGGCATACGAATTTGCCTTGGCACACAAATCATTTCTGGCATAAGAGCAACCAAGCTAGTCATACATACTTCCAGTAGCCGTACAAAACTTGTTTGCGTCAGTGGAAACCCATGCGAAGCAAATTAATTTTTTTTATTTATTGATTTTTTAAATTCTTTCTGCAAGATTAAGCATCACGGTTCCCAAGAATGTTAGTAAGTATGGCAGCAAGAAGAAAACGGAGCCACTTTCAGTTAAAATTTTTGAAGCAGTCGGTCTCAAGAGGAATCTTAAATTTAAGTTAAGTAAGGTTTAATGTCTATTTATTTAATATTTTACTTAATTTACATGTTTTTTTTATGTTTTGATTATAGGTATATTTTTGCAGAGAAAAACAGTGTTGCAAATTGGTAATATTGGTAATATTTTTAGGTGGCTGGAACAGATTATCTGCATTTACATTATTTCCTATGGGAAAGTGCGTTTCGCAATACAAAATTTTGTCTTACAGACTCACCTCCGGAACCAATTAAATTTGCATGTTGAGGTACCACTATACTTAAATAACCTCAAACACAACTGTAGGCTGATTTATCGATTATGACAAAACTGTGGGACATGTACCGTTGTAAAAGCTTTTTGCAAAATCACATAAATTGTTCCTTTCATATAACCCAAATTTTGACAGAGTAGTTTGGGATTTGTGTTTTTTAAAACCCTTGTTCCTTAAAGAGAACATGGGAAAATATTTTCTATCATCTTCTTTTGAAAAAACTTTCAGTTACTTCAGTTATATTATTTTGATGTCAGACTGTTTATTTATACACATGGGGTAAAACATTGTGTAATTATTTATGTAATAAATGTAGGGATGTGTATCGGTTTTGTGTGAAAAGACCAATGGATGAGTCATTAATCTTGTCCATGTTCAGGGTCCAAATAGCTCGTGGGAAAAAGACCCTTTTCATTTTCTCTATGGTGGCCTTCAGGGAGCAGAAGTGCTTCCCTGACCGCAACAGAGAGAAGAGTCCATTGTTTGAGTGACTGAGGTCCTTCACTATTTTCTTGGCCTTGGTCCAAAACCGCTTGCTATAGCTAAATGGCAAGTGGGGATGGTGCACTCTGCTGAACGCACCACTCTCTGCAAAGCTTTCCTGTCCTGTGTGGAGCTATTCCCAAACCAGTCTGTGATGTTTCCTGTAAGGATGCTCTTAATGGTCAAGGTGTAAACGTTCTTTAGCAACTTGGAGAGTCTTTCAAATGTCTAAGATGGTAAAGACACTGATCGCCCTTTTTCACTTCAGTGCTGATGTTGTGAACCCACGTGATATGAACACCAAGATCCTGTAAACTGTCTACTCTCTCCAGGAGTAGGAGGTGTGTGATGGCATCATCTGTTGAATAATTTGGATGGTATGCAGTTTGGTCCAGATGAAGTCTCTGACCAGCCTTATATAGCACTTAATCACAACTGAGGTCAGAGATACAGGGGGACATTGAGGTAAGCAGACTGAGGTTTGAAACAGGAACAATAACAAACTGTTTAAAATTACAAATTGTGCCAGGGTGTGTTTGAATATCTCCATCAACATTGGTGCTAGCTGGTCAGCAAAGACTCTAAGAACCCGGCCAAAAATGCCATCTGGTCTTGCTGCCTTCCTGGTGTTCACTCTCCTGAAGACTGATGATGAATGCGTTTCCCTTGCTGACACTTTCCACCTGCATGTTGCCGTTAAGCACTGCACGCACTATTAGCTGCAGTGTTCAGCTCATCCGTTCAGAGATTCGTACAAATTCATCATTCCGGACGTTCGAGTTTTATAGTCCCTTCTTGCAATTCTGTAGAAGTTGTGATTCTACTGTAGTTTCCTCTCATAGCACCACTTTGCCTCCTTCACCACTCTGTGCATGTTGTATGATTTATCCTTATATACAGTATATGTGTGTGTATATATATATATATATATATATATATATATATATATATATATATATATACACACACATCTCTAGAAATGAGCCAAGGGTTGTAGGCAGTGGTGTAAAATCTCAGAGTTGTCATGGATGCCACTGTGCCTTGTAGCCATCTTTGAATGTTTTGATGAAAGTTTGACTTTTGGATTTGGCAATGTTAAAGTTCCCTGCTATAATGAATGCAGTGTGTCAGGAAAGAGTGTGGTGTTAAATGAGAGCCTCATGAAGTTCGCCTAGGGCAGTGTCTGTGTCTGTGTGTGAGGTGTGCTCAAACAAAAATGTTGTACGTTGATAATGAGGCTTACTTGGCATGTTGCTTTTCAAGAAAAGCATCCTTGATTTTTATCTCTTTCTGCAGCTCCACTACTTTGTAAGCAAGCTACAACAACAAATAAAGAAAAACAGAAATAAACATAGTAAAGAATTTATTCAGGGAAACACGGAATATCTTGCACAAACACAATTGTCTTCAAAATTGTCGCCAATTATCTTCTAGATGGCCAATAAATAAATAATTGTACTTTTCTATTTAAGCTTTAAAATTTTGAACACACTTAAGAAGAGCTAAAAATACTTGAAATTTCAAATAGAGTTAATACATATTAATTCAATATAAATGTAATTACTGTCAACAGAAAATTACAGCTAGGAACTTCTAGGGCAGATGAGTATAGTAACTGGTAGTTTGTAACTGGTACTGCTCCCTACCTCACCAGTGGCTGTCTTCAGGGAAGACAAATCCTCAGATATGGAGAATGGTCTGTAAAATAATAACAATCATATAGCATTAATAAAACATTTTAAGACCCTTTTACATATACACGTGAAAAAAATGTTTACAGGATTTATAAAAACATGCCATGCCTGTAATAAAGTATACTGAATAAAGTAAGATTTATATGGCTAGAGGCATGTTCATACTAGCATGCTTGTTTACTTTCAGGATCTCGATAGATACTATACACTTAGTTTTAAAATAGAGATTTCTCTGTTCTGACTTGCCTAATTCTGTTTATCAAATCTGCACAACAAAATAACTTCTGCTTAAGTTTGCATGGCTCTTGGCTACTAATTAAAAAGTTTTAATGCTGGCACTGTCCACCTGCCAGTGTTGTGTACAGCACGTAAAGCTTAACACTACTCCAGGAAGCAATATCATGACTGACTGTACTTTGACACCAGCTTTCTAACAAACTGGAATAAACACACACGAACACAAAAGAAATCAACGGTACTGTATCTACATGTGTGACAATAAATCCTAGCTTAAATTAAAAATGCCATTAGACAATTAGACTGTCCGGTAAACATTGATCTTATTACAGTTTTACGGTTTCACTGTTAATCACAATTTATAATCTAAATCCAAACTCACTCATCTTTATCAAAAATAACCAGTTCAGCAGCTTAGAACCAGTTTAGCAGATTAGAGCTGTTATAAAGCCTAAGTAGCAGACGCATCTCAATATCAACTGTTTAAGGAGATTACTGCATGTTTTGTTTCCCTTCAGCATTGTGTTTTAGCAATTTTAATTGTGCCTCTGCGACGGCTGGGTCACTCCCAACGAGCGTGGACACCATCCAGTGCGTGGTCGAGCCTTCCATTGCATCACAGTCGCAGCTGTGATGTCACAACAGAGGCCGGTCCCAATGTTAAGTCTATGGGATTTTTTGGGATGGTTTTTGGGGGATTCTGGGAGCACGATGGCCCCCCACCAAAAGTCATAGCACACCATTCCCGATCAAGCCGCACGGAACGTAATAAGTGTGAACCAGGACACTTAATAAAAATCAGGAAAAAAAAAACATGGAATTATAGGGTATGTAAAATAATTGTTATTTCGTATTGTTACTCAGAAGCTACCTTTGGGCAGCAGGCACCAATGGGTAATCTGAGTAAAGTAAGGTAAACTGTAACAAGGTTATTTGTTGTCATATTGATACTATAATAATGTCTGAGGCGAGCACATAAGTACACTGTAATAGCTATTTATTGTGGATGTTTCGTCTATGGTGGCATGGCGGCTTTGTGGTTAGCACCAGGGCCTGGGTTCAATTCCTGCCCCGTGCTTGGTGGGTTTCCTCTGGGTGCTCTGGTTTCCTCCCACAATCCAAAGACACGCAGATTAGGCTAATTGGTGTTCGCTAAATAGTGTGTGAATACATATATATAACCCTATAAGTCGAATATACAATGTGTGCAATACAGCCTCTGAAAATGTGCAATACACTATGTATAGTTTGTGTCTAATTTCCTGCATAATATATCTCTGACTGCTCTTATTTATATTCATGTATATACATATTTACACCCTCATATTTATATTACTATGCTATCTCTGTGGCTTAAACGGGACCTGGGTCCTAATTTCGTACCAGAACATGGAAGTGTGCTGGTATGACAATAAAGCTCCTTGAATCCTTGAATGAGCGTGTAAGTGTGTGTGTGTGTGTGTGTGTGTTCTGTGATGGATTGGCACCCCATCCAGGGTGTATCACGCCTCATGCCCCAAGTCTCCTGGGATAGGCTCTAGCTCCCCCACAACCCTGTTTACAGGATAAAGCAGTATAGGCAATGAGGGAGTGAATGTTTTGTCTATTTCACACATCCTTTTTTCCACAGTTCACTAGACGTTTTAAGTTTTTAATCAATGAAATGACTACTTTCCAAGATGACAGTCAGCAACAGGAGCACACAGAAGGAATCATTAAGGAGTTATTACCTCAGCGGGGAGAAGAGGCTCTGGGTGATTAATGCACTTTGCGCACAGCGCTCGAGCAGGTTGACATCTGCAACACAGTCAGAGTTAGCTTGGGTTTAAATTGCATTTCACGACACAACGCAAGTTACTTTCCTGCTAGCACTTCGGCGTCTCTCTCTTTTCTCTCTCTCTCTCTTTGGTAGAGAGCGATTGAGCTTGATTAGTCCGTACATCGTTTATTCGTGTTATTATTCAAGTTGATGACAAAAACATTAATACGGAAATGTTGAACGTTGGGAATTTGTTGAGTCGCCCAGCTAGCAGCCAGCGAAACAGATTAAACAGGGTAAAACAACAGTTGTATATATTATAAATGATTCAATAATAACTGTAGCATAGCCTACATGATCGTATCACATCTTGGAAGACGATCTTCTGCGCCTTATCGCGATATTTCAGCTGCCGTATGATGTGCCGTTTCCATGGCTCGGAGTGTTTTGGGTCCGGGCTGGGCTTGGTGAACTGTTTCTCAGGCTCCGTCAACTCCGTAGTAGCCATGATTGAGGAAAAAAAAAACTTACCGGTTTTTTAGTCCAAATACATGACCCATGATGGATTTCCGCGTTAAGAGCCAGTATAAGACGGTTTGGACATGACAAAGTGTGGTTAAAAGAACAACAACAAAAAAAAAATCACTGAAACTTGTTAAATCAGTAGGCGAGAGCTGAGCTTCCTCACGTCACAACACACGCGAGCACACGCCTGCTCAGTTCGCCTGCACTTTACATAAGCGGAAAATGCCCTGATCTGTTCCCCGCACACAGACAAGGAAGTTGTCTTTTTTGGGTTAAAACAAACATGTTTAGTAGTAACAACTTGACACGTTTAACAGAAACAATGAAAAGCCTCTTTTATGCTCATACTGAATAACTGGAATGGAAAAAAGTTCTGTGAATTCTCTTGTCTAATATTATTACCATCGCCTGCACTATATAAAACTCTAGAAATAATTTTTTTTAGCTTTTCACGAAATTATGGAATATGTTTAAAGACAAATGTCCAACCCGCCCTTTGTAAATGGCTCTGGTTGTTGTCGCTGAACAGCTTTCCATATCGACAGCTTTCCCATTTGGCTGGGGGAAATCATTGGACTAATGTTGCTTAACACTTTCCCTATGCTCGACACACAACCACACATACATATACACATATACATACAGTACATACATACATATATATGAATATACACACATATATATATATATATATACATATACATACACACACATTATATACTGTATATATATACACATTATATATGCACATTATATATATAAACACACGTGCATCTCAATAAATTGAAATATTATCAAAAAGTTTATTTCTTTAATTAAAAAATTTAAACATTATATAAATTCACTACACACATACTGTATATTAAGTGTTTATTTCTTTTAATTTTGATGATTATGGCTTACAGCTAATGAAAACGCAAAATTACTGTAAATATCAAAAAATTATAATATTGTGAACAAGTTTAATATTGGAGACTCAGGGCGTCACACTATTATCAGCTAATTAACTCAAAACACCTGCAAAGCTTTCCTGAGCCTTTAAATAGTCTCTCAGTCAGGTTCGTGGGCCACAAAAGGTCATTGCCAAAGAAGCTGGCTGTTTACAGAGTGCTGTATCTAATGAAAAGTTGAATGAAAGGGAAAAATGTGGTAGAAAAAGGTGCACAAGCAACAGGGATAACTGTAACTTAAATGGATTGTGATACTAAGCCCATATCAGTGCCGCATATTATGAAAACTACAGCTGGGGGCAGAGCTTTTTCTTACAAAGATCAATTTCTGCTCCCTGTTCAACGCAAATGAGGATGGGTTTCCTTGTTGAGTCTGGTTCCTCTCAAGGTTTCTACCTACTACCATCTCAGGGAGTTTTTCCTTGCCTCTGTCGCCCTCGGCTTGCTCACCAGGGACTATCTGACCATTTTGATTCATTCACATTCAAATTCCATACAAACTTAAATAATTTTTTTGATTGTGTAAAGCTGCTTTGGGACAATGGCAATTGTTAAAAGCGCTATACAAATAAAACTGAATTGAATTCAGGATTTTAGGGAAGAGCAAATTCAAGCAACAGGAGTGAACAGCAGCTGGACTCAGCCACACACACACATGATTCCAGGACATGGGCTAAAACTGTCACATTTCTTGTGTATCTGGGCTAAGAACAAAAAGGACTGGACTGTTGCTCAGTGGGCTAAATTCCTCTTTTTAGATAAAATTTTGCATTTCATGTGGAAATCCCAGAGTCTGGAGGAAGAGAGGAGACACATCTACCAGGAAGTTTTAGAGCACTTCGGCTCTATAACTCTCTTTATGGAGATGCAGATTTTATTTCAGGACTTGCCACCTGCCCACACTGTCAAACGCACTAATACCTTGTTTAAGAACTATGATATCCCTCTACTTGTTTGGCCAGCTAATTTGCCCAATTTTAGATTCTGATCTAAACCCCATAGAGAATCTATAAAGTTTTGTGAAGAGGAAGATGAGACACTAGACCCAACAACGCAGAAGAGCTAAAAGCCGGCTATCAGAGCAATCTGGGGTTCCATTACACCTCAGCAGTGCCACAGACTGATCACCTACATGCCACGCTGCATTGCTGCAGTAATTTAATGCAAAGGGAGTGCAAACAAGTATTGAGTGCTGTACATGTTCATACTTTTCAGTAGTCCAACATTTCTGGCACAAGGCAGGGTACACCATGGATGTAGTGCCATTCCATCACAGGGCGCACACATACACACAATCATTTACACACTACAGGCAATTTGGGAACGCCAATTAGCCTAACCTGCACACACAAGCACACAACCACACCAGGCAATTAGCCCAATCTGCATGTCTTTGGACTGTGGGAGGAAATCTGCCAATCACAGGGAGAACAACTTAACAACTAGACTTGACTTCATTTTGTTGCCTAAATGTTGTTTGGTTATCTGAATGTACTGAATGACCAGGTTGCCCGATCAATGGAAGCTTTCTAATAACTCGGGCATAATTTAAGAGGACATTGCTAAGGATCATCAGGTAGAAATTGAGAGAGTGGTACTAGAAGCACAAGAAACCATTTTCACCTGTGAACTGGCCATGACGTAAAATCTTTGGGATATGCTAGAGAAGACTTTACAAACTGTTTTGATTCTGCTGTCATCAATACATGATCTTGGACAATAATTAATATAGCTCTGTACATGGTGAGTACATACTGTATTCAAAGCTAAAGCAATCAAAAGTGTGCACTTCTCATTTTGCCTGGGCAGTTTATTAGAACCAAAAGTGCAACAGTGTCAGCTTATTTGTGTAAACAAAAATTGACCCTGGAATTCAAAAACAAAAAACAGACATCCCAAAAGTAGCAAAGCACACAATTCATTAAAATCTCATTCTTTATTAAAGAAAAAAATTCTTTATTATTTATTAAAAGGTCAACTGTTTAAAAGTTTTTACAAATATTTTAATAAAATTGTCAATAAAAACAAAGCCAAAGCACAACTCAGAAATACATCTGCAGCACTGACACTGCAGTCTGAAGAAAGAAACAATGTGACCAGTTCAAAGGTTTTTGTGCAACGGTCCTTAAAACAGGGACAACAGAAAGCAGAACGCATAGATGTGACTGAGTGAAATCACCAATGTGATAAAGCAAACAAGTCAAAAACTCAACACTGCAACGATCTTATTAAAAGGAAAAGGTATGTCTCTTATGGAGTACTCGACTGGAATAATACTGTTTCAACTTGAAATGAAATAATGACGTACCATATCATCACTATTATTGCACCAAAATGCTATAAAAGTTTCTTATGACAGCCCAACACCTTAATAAGACAGTGTTTTTGTTTGTTTGTTTAATTTGTTACCCATTTGTAGTTTACAAGGGTGAAAAAGCTTTCTGAAAGGTTGGAATAAAAAAAATAAGAATTAGGCAAACCCAGCGCAATGGGCAATGGGTATTGCTTTAAAAAAAAAATAAAAATTACAATAATAAATAATTTGTGACAAATGCTACCAAAAATCGAACCAGTGCTTTGAACTGAAAGGCTGGACATATGAAATACTGAAGACAACTGCAATTAATTAAAGCAGTTACGCAAGAAAAGGAAACAAAATATGCTCGATTTTGTGCAAAAATTAAGTACATATGCGTAAACAGACAAGGAAGCATCAGCTCTGACAATAATTGCAGCAAATTAACTGTTCATACTGAGCCATATGTAGATAGCTCAATTATTGTTCACCTTCTTTTCAGCCATACGCAACAGTAGCATTTCAGAGTATCTCTCTAGAAGGGCCATAGCACGATCATCTCTAAGCTGACGACCTGGAGAATCTTCTGGAAGTGGAAGGTCAGCCGAGTTCTGATCCTGGGGACAAAGAGCATGAAGCTCCCGTAGAATCCCACCAAAGGCCTCCTGTAGCATGCTTTTCATTTGCGTCTGCTGTTCTGACAACTCACTGATGTCCTGCAACTGTATGCAGAAGAAAAATTGTTGCATGGACAATGAAGCTACTACCCTTAGTTTGTAATAATAATGGCATTATTTGCATTTTTCACATATTTTGTTCATTTTAATTCCTCAAAAGCTGTATCTATTTATGAGGGCTCCAGCCTAGTCCTTCTTACTAATACAACACAACTTAAACATACTTCAAACAATAGGAAAGATATTTTAAAAACTCAAATATCTGACCTTGCTGGGACCATGACCCTGTTTGGACTAAAAAGATACTCTGCTAATGGGAACTTCGGATAGATGTACAGAGGCAAGGACACAATGATGTACAGAGACAACCCCAAAAAAGAATCTATATGCCACTGAGTGATGGAGGCATAAAAAGTAAATTCTCTTAATCACATGATTTGTCTCATCTGGTAGGTAACCAGAGGAGTAACCTTCTGACTTCTTGTAAAAGTTTAAAAAAACATAAGGCCTACAAATCATAATTAAGTATTATGTTACAGATTTTGAAATAAACTAAAAAAAAAAAAGAAGAAGCTCTGCTCTGCTGATTCATGCCTTTTCATTCACCTTTTGAGTGCACATCGGGTAAAAATATGACCTCTTTTTAGCAAGTATTGATCCAGCAAGTGGACTTTGGAGGTTAAATTTGTTTAGAAATAATTATGGCAGATGATATAAAGGGGATAAAAAATATTTTGCTGCTTAGTAAAATGTAGTTTTTTTTTTGTTTGTTTTAATTAATTTAAAGTGAAATGTTAAACTTTTGTATTTAATTTAGTTTGTATTGTTTAAATGCCACACTTGGTTAAGTGAAAAAACTAATGTTATAAGAAATGAGCAACATTAAATTACTTATGATCAAGTATTTTTCAAATAAGTATACTTGTACTTAAAACTTATTTTTTTAAATAAGGTCTTAAAATTGTAACAAAATCTGAAAAAAAAAAATCAAATAAGGCTATTTATAAAATCATGATACATACAGTATAAACTAAATCGATACATAGGTATCATAGTAATATATTGGGTGGTGACTGGTGATTCCCATTCCTACAAATACGACTTAAAATCTTGTTTCAAAAACCAAAACAAGTAGCAATATGATTAAAACAAACTATGAACTGTTTTTCCCCCCTATTATTATTCTGTTTAAGATAATGTAGAGAAATGTTTTAAAACAAGAGGGACAGTTGAGAGAAAACTCTACTTGATTTATTTAAAATAGTGGGATCATGAGAGCAAGAACATGGAAAATATAAACTTGTCCTAGTAAATGTCCTACAAAGAGGTTTAACTCACTTTGCTGTAAACGCTGGCTGCTTTCTGCATGGTGTGCTGGAGGCCATTCACAATTTCCTTACATTCCTGCAGATTTATTGTCTCATCTGAAAGGCAAAGACAAATATAACAAAGTATAAATAAAAAAAGTGTAAATAAAAACAAGTATAACATTGTATAACTGCTAAGAAGTTGTCATGTCTAATGACACCGTCATAAGAATTATAATTTAACAATGGATAAATTTATCAAATCAAATCCATCAATAAAATTATCAAAGGTAGCAATTCACCAACATTAATCAGGAATATTCAATTTGAGATTTGATATCTATAAGTTAGAAAATCCAAACACCTAACTTTCTAATCTCTCTTAAAACTGGAATTTATAGTCTGTCAAGAAAGGGTTTCAGAAGGCATGCCAAATGTACTGAACACACTTGTCCAGCACAACATAAACCTGTTTTGAACCCCGTCTTTTAATCAGTGGATCCTGGAAGTATTTCTAAATATGCCGTTAGTGTTTTTGAATTACACACATAGTTAATACTTAGTGTATATGTATTTATTATCGTATGTTAGTGACTTATATTGCATAATCCCATATGCACTGTAAGTCGCTTGCAAAAAACAATAAAGTAACTTTTAAAAAAACACAATAAACAGTGGATACAACAGTGCACAATATAAATGACTCTGCCTTAACATAAAAAACCAAAGTACGCAGAAACTCACCAAAAAATTTGGACTTGTAATTTAAGCCCTAGTATTAATTTGTTGTTTACACACCGTCAGTTTCAAGTCTTTTCTTAATTGCTAATATTACAGAAAGTCTGGCAAGAGTAAAACAACAGACTTGCATAGAGAGTTTGGCTAAAAAAAAATTGTAAGTAATTTACAATAACACAAATTTACAGTTACACAATACCTGGGACTACAGGGTTGGGTTCATCTAGTAAGTGCACTGGTATTGCTGATTTTGATGTGTTGCATTGAGCCAGGGATGGTGTATTTTCCAAATTCTTTCCTGGTGTTACAAGAGAGCTGTCTTTAACTGGTGTTTTCATTAGGCTAGATGGGAGTCTGTGAGACATCTTGGGCATCTGCCTTTGGCTCTCTTTTTCTAGTAACATCATCTCTGTTGGACTCACCATGTCCTGTCTACACAAAGAATTAATAGACTCCACCTGGCTTTTCAAAGCACCAGATGGTAATGGGGAAGACGGGTCCAAGTGGAGGATGGTAGTGCAGGCAGTGAGATTATGCAGAGCAGGAGTTGCCGGAGTAAGTGGTGGAATTTGAGAATGTGTCTTTGAGGCAAGAGGCTGTTGAGGAGGAAGGTTTTCCTTACCATCTTCAATCACCCTAAGGTCTTTATTACAAAACAAGGTATTCAGGGGCCTCTCACATCCATTATTTCCCTGCTCAGAAGACACACTGATTTTCTCATTAGTAGATTCAGTCTTGGCACTGGTAATATCCATGTCACTCAGACAGGTGAATTTTGGGTTATCGAAAGTCACGTCAGGTTTGGGGACAAATATGCCTGGATCACCATTGTCATCCTTTTGTGAAATGAAAGCTTCCCCTAATTTATAAAAAGAACAAACAAAAATATTGGTTATAAAAACTGAAAAAACATGTGGACCAAATGTAACAAAAGTCAGAAACCACAATTGATGTTACAAACCTTAAGCATTGGCCATTTTAAAAATAAGTCAATGCCACACAAGTAATTGTTTAAAACAAAGAACTTACCACTTTTCATCTGATCACATCTCATGGCATTTGAATTACAGGTCTTGCGAATTACTTGTGACTTGTCCTTGGAAAGAAAAAAAAAAGAGAAGTGAAAGACAAAACTTACAATATGAAATGTTAATTTTAAAAGCCCAAAATCCTTTTTTTATGTGTGTGTGTGTATCCATGTATATCCTCCTGCCTTGTATCATGGGTCACGCAGGTGGTGGTGTACTGTATGTGGGGCAAATTTTCTTAGAAGACTTTTGGGCCTTCCAGTACCAATTGAGCATTGCTTAAATGAGACAGCCTACCCGAGTATTGCTGCTGACCATGTTCTTCCCTTTATGACTGCAGGTTAACATGCCATGTCACCAAACTAAAATAATCTCATAGTGGTTTCTCGAACATGGCAATAAGCATACTGTACTCAAATTGCCTTCACATTCACCAGACCTCAATCAAATAGAGCACCTTGGGAAGCGGTGGAACAGGAGATCATGGATGCATAAATGACAAATCTGCAGCAACTGTGTGATGCTATGATCTCAATGTGGACCAAAATCTCTAAGAAATGTTTCTTGTTAAACCTTGTTAAATCTACACGGTAAGCGGTTCTGAAGGCAAAAGTGTCCAATTCCAGTACACGCACCCATGCATACCCATATATACTGCACCTGCACACACAAACAATACCTCTGTCTCCCTTATGCTACTGCTGGATTCATCTGGAATACTAGGCAGACGAACTCCAGGTCTGCACATACCACTGCTTCCTGACACAGTACCACTGCAGAAACAAGAAGACAAAATATTAAACTTTCAAGATATAATCAATATATTTCAGACCTTCACCCTAAACTTCCCAAAAGCAAAAAAAAAAAAAACTTGCACAACTAGCTGACTGCACTAAATCTACCTAAATACTGGTTTGCATAATTAAAAGGTTAGAACTTTGAGAAGTTCAGAAATAACCACTTCTTTCACTCACCGTATGCGGCTCTGAAAGCGTGAGAGGAAACGGGTAGAAAGGCTTAGCCTAGGGTTGAGGAAGTTCTCATTGGAAGGCTGCAGATTGCGAAGGTCTGTATTGAACTTTTCTATGAAAATAGTTAAAATAAGAAAGTTTTAAAGTAACCATTTTAATTTCATGATCATACTTGATAAATTCTAGTAATCATAAAAAGTTTACTAAATCTTTGCTTCTTTGGCTTCACGAGAAAATTAAAATGCTATGCTATCTTTGATACAAAAAATACAACTCCCGGACCTAAAAAGTGAAACAAATACTGAAACAAATATGGTTTAAAACAACAGATAGTCTTAGGCACTGAAACATTAGTCAGAATGCAGAAGTACCATTATTTCCCCCTGCTAAAGAGTCATAGTGTTGGGGCAGGAGATTTGCAGGCTCTTCATCTTCCTCTCCCTCTTCTTCCACTCCAGAACTCCCCATGGAGCTGGCCTGACTGAGAGAGTCGGTATCTTCTAAAAAGCACAACATATTCAAACAAATGTACATTATACTATGTATTATACATTTATCAGTAATCAAAAGTTTTTTTATAATAGATTTAAAGCTTCACGTTATAAGGAATGGCACTAGTTTAAAAATATATTATTACACAGAATTATCACGTTAAGACTTTTCCCATGTAGACTGATGTAGGCATCCATCTGCAGTGTCAACACTGACTATATGACTGTGTGTTAGTAACTCACGGTCATGTGCCTGGTCACTATGCGCCGGGTCACTCTCAGCTGAGCAGGCACTATCAGGACTCAGCTCCTCTTCCTCTGGGTCAATTTCGACATCTTCACAAAGTGCCTTCACATCAAACTCCCTACAACAATTGTACAGGAATGTTCATCAGAAGTAGTTAGTTATGTAACTCTGTCCAGTATGTCAGGAATATACAGTATCAACAAGTGTCACTACAGTGCAAAATCATGACATCAAAATGTATTATGACTGTTAAAGTTTGGCAAAAAGAATGGGATTTTAAAGTACCTCTATGGAGTATACATTTCAAATGATAAAAAAAAGCAGCAAGTAAAAAAACAAATCAGTATTTTTTTTATCAATTAGAAAGTACTGTGTACTCTGTAAAATCAGAGTAATAAATTAAATGACTGTTTTGTCTGTAAGCTGTTTTAAGGGACTTACCCCTCTCCTATGGTGGACAGAGCAGTGCTGTTGGCTGGGTACAGAGCATAGTCATTGATTTCTGAAGTGCTGAGGTTTGGGCTAAAATACTGCAAGTCTGTGTCTTGCAGGACAGAACTAAACTGTTCAGACATCTAGGGAACATGCACACAAAAGTAGGTTATGCTTGTGTAGGTGTATAAACATGTATGCATCTTTTGAAGACAGGATATGGTCTGTATATATAAAATTCTTGTATATAAAATTTTATACAAGAAATTTAATATTTAACTTCTCCACTACAAACCCTTTCAGTCTCTTCTTCATCAATATCACCTCCCACTTGTTCTTCATCTAAAAGACTGTCAAGGCTCTGAGGGTGAAAGTCCACTTCTTGTCCCTCCTTATCTTCTACACATATATCCTCATTATCTCCTGCTTGTCTGGGAGTGTCAGAGAGAGGGAGCTGAAGACTCCTGGTCTCCAGTACTGATCGAATAGCGAATGGATCAGCATGTGCAGCCCAGCGTCCCTGTGGCTGGTACTGAGGAACTCTCTCTGGGTCCACACTGCTATTGCTCCCAACTCCAGCACCCTACACACATTATGATGAGTGATAAAAATTCTTTTAAACGCTTCCATTATCACAATTTTAGATGATCTTTGTACAAAGTTGCAGTAACTGGCACTGATTGCCTTTATGGTTTTATATACACGTCAACAATAACCATGTGCATTGAAGGACTGTATTATTTTTCTCTGAGATCATTTATACATGTCGGCTCTGGTAACACATTTTTTCATAAAATATTTTTCCAACAAAAGCAGTTTAACAAACATACCAATCTTCGAGCCCACATAGGGAGCCGGCCATTGGTCTGTGGCATGATAATATCCAGATTCTCTAAAATAAATTGAAACAAAATAAAATCGTTGGTTAATCGATACACATCTGACTCAAAATTACCAAGGGACTGCTATTAAAAAAAAACTAAAATATCAGATTTATATACAGTATCTCACAAAAGTGAGTACACCCCTCACATTTTTGTAAATATTTTATTATATCTTTTCAAGGGACAACGCTAAAGATATGAAACTCTAATAGAATGTAAAGTAATCAGTGTACAGCTTGTATAATGGTGTCCCCTCAAAATAACTCAACACACAGCCATTAATGTCTGAACTGCGCAGTTGGAACATTTTCATTTAGGGGTGTACTTACTTTTGTTGCCAGCAGTTCAAACATTTTATATATATACACACACACATACACACACAGACCTCTGCCACAGACGAGAAGTTCATTTAGAGATATCAGCCTGACAAAAACCCAATTAACAGCACCTCAGATTAGAGGCGTTATGAAGTCTTTACAGAGCATAAGTAGCAGGCACGTCTCACTATTAACTGTTCAAAGGAGATTAATGCATTTTTTGGACGCTTTCAGCATTCCTTTTCAATGTAGAAAGAAATAAAAGTCATATATATATATATATATATATATATAAACATTTTGTTACATTTATGTAATAAGAGTTAAATATATATTTAAATCAATACTTAAAATTTATATCAAGCTAAGCCAAGCTAAACCTAAACCAACCGGAGAAGAACCAATAAAAACCTATAGCAACAATAGCAGAACACCAGAGCAGATATTGTATGAATCACATTAAGTACTCAAACGATTTGTGTACTGAAACCACAGTTGTTTGTTGTTGTTTTTAAACTACTGCTGGGCTGATTTTCTTGATTAATTCAGTTAATCTAATTTAAATGTCCTATGATTTTAATTTCTTTTATTTTCCCTAAATGTTCCCTAAAACTACATATATGGTGCATCTTAAAAATTTTATAAATTTTTTAAAAATTTTATATCTTGCAAAAGTTAATTTTCTTTCATAATTTGATTCAAAAATAAGTGTGTAGGCAGTAGTAAGTACCCCTCATAATTCAGCAGCTTGTAGAATCACCTTTAGTAGCAATAACTTAACGTAATCTTTATTTGTATGACTATCAGTCTCAAGCATTTTGGTTGCTTCAGTTCATTGTGGTTGATTTGAAAATGAAAAAATTAAATGATATTAAAGAGGGGGAATGTACTAACGTTTGAACATGACTATGTATAGACATGTTTTTAAAAAAGGTAAAGGTGCATCTATGTGCATTCCTTGTGTGTTCAGGAAATTACAGCATGTTTGCCACCGTTTATGATAAGATTGTACATGTTTACGAGTTAATTCTAGATAAAAAGGTTTTGTCTGTACATTGCTCAGAATTTAAGTGAATATCTTTGCATTTTAGACATTGGAGGACCTGAAAATTTCCTGTCTGTGTGTCTGTCCAGCCAGATTTTGTCATTGCATCACGCAAAACTGGCTGGACAGAATGTAATGAAACTTTAGCAATACTTTGCTATTTGCCTAAAGTTAAACCTGCACATAAATAAAATCAAAATGTTAGAAAACTAAACGGAATATTTTTACTGGAATTAGTTAATATTTTGCAGCGCTGAAATGGTATAAGTGGATTTTAACACACTGGAGTCGTTTTAAGACAAACAAAAAAAAATAATCAGAAATTTATCCGATCTACTTTTCAATTTTTCACCCATGATTCTCTTTGAAATTACCAAACTGGGAGTGTATTCGGCTGACGAAGAAAGAGCAACAACTTAGTGCAAACAAGGTGCAAGATACTCACTCATCTTCTAGACCGCTTTATCCTGTATTCAGGGTCGCGCGGACCTGGGCCTATCCCAGGAGACTTAAGGCACGAGGCGGGGAACACTGGACAGGGTGCCAAACCATTGCAGGGCACACACACATACTCATTTACACACTATGGGCAATTTGTGAATGCCAATTAATCGAACCTGCATATCTTTGGACTGTGGGAGGAAACCCACCAAGCACGGGGAGAACATGCAATCTTCATGCACACAGAGATGGAACGAGCCTGGCTGGGAATCGAACCCCGACCCTGGAGGTGACAGTGCTGACACCACTACACCACCACCTGTGCAAGATACTCATCCTTACAAAATGTTTTATTTTTGTATTGATAAGTTAGACAGAGTTCTGCTGAAAGACGGGCAGAATTGTATGTCGGCTTTAACCCGTAATAATATCACTGACTACATTAGCAAGTTGGTCAGCTTAATTTTTTGCTTTAACCTAAGTTTTATTTACATAAGTTCATAATAAATAAAAAGAAATCCTGTTTTTTTGTTTGTTTTGTTTTTATTTACTGTACACAAAACAGTAAACCTTAATTTAAAATCAAGGTACATACTGACCCATGACTTGTGAACCCTTATACACATAGTACCCTTAAAATAAAAATTGTATCCATTAACCTGTAGTAGTGTCCAGCCTGGCCGGTGTCTTGGGATCATCAGGATCCTCCTTTTCCCCCAGCAAGCTGTTTGTTTCTCCCTCTTTTGGCTGAGCCACTGCACTGCATGGTACAGAAATGTAGGTTTCTCTCCTTTACGAGAAAATGGCAAAAAGACAATTAGTCTAGAACCCTTTTTTAATGTTATCCTTAAACAACATTAGATCCATGGTACACACGAGTGATCATTTATCTAGAGAGTAGCAGCATTTAAAAAGGAATGCATTGTAAGTAGGAAGTTGTACTGAGCAGTACCTAATGGTTTGTTGTTTGCAAGCAACTCTGTTCAAGTTCCTCATTCCTGCTCTCCTTTTCCTCTCTGCCAGTCTCTTTCGCATCAAGTTAGTCATTTGCGAGCAAAGCCGCCACACAAATACACAGCTATCAAACACATCACCCAACAGAAAGAAACTAATTAAAACATTGACCTTTGCATTTAAAGGGTCCAATATAGTACACAAAAACACTGTGTTGTATTCGTATGACAAATACAGCACTATATTTAATACAATTAGGAATTAATGGTAATAAATTCAACATTCATTTATCCAACACGTTCACTTCAAGTAATATCACATAAAACCAAGTAACTAATACAACTTCCTTATTTGAGAGCAAAAAAGAATTAAAAAGAAAAGAAAGAGCACCAGAGGACATGAGGGGTTCATACCTATCGCCACAGACAGTGATTAAATGCTTGCAGTCTGGACTAAATTTCATGCCAGTCACAAGTTCTGTACAGAAAGATGAAAGAGAGAAAACTTTATAACCAAACGAACAAAAGTATTCAGGGTAAACTTTTTTTTTGTTAAAGACAAGAAAGAAAGTCACCAGAATGCCCAAATAAGGTTGCCACACATTCTCCAGTCTCATAATCAAAAACACAGATGCTCTTATCTGAGCAACTGGTGGCCAAGAACATCCCGGAAGGATCTAGTTGAACCTGAAAGTATACAGTAATTAATAATATGCACTATTACTTAAAAGAACTCAGTGTGATACAGTGTGATTTGAACGAACAGAATGAAATAAATCTGCATTTGATTTATAAACCTGTCATAGCATATCCAAACAAACGGTAATGAATCACTATGGAGCCAAGCTCCTGCCAGCTAGTCTTTTATTTGTACGAGATATGCATACAACACCTTGATTTAGTCATCAAAAAAATGAGCAAAGCCGCCACGCAAATACAAACTTAAGGATCTGCGTGACTTTGATAAAGACCAAATTGTGATGCTTATAAGACTGGGTCAGAGCAGCGCAATCCTTGTGTTCGTGTGGGGTGTTCCAGGTATGCAGAGGTTAGTATCTACAAAACGTGGTCCAAATAAGGACAACTGGCGAACAAGTGACAGGTCATAAGTGCCCAAAATCAATGATGTGCATGGTAACATTTTGTAGCACAAATTGCTGAAAAAGTTCATGATGGCTATGATGTGCACCACAGCTTCCTTAATGGGTAACAACTGTGGATAACACGAGGTCGACTTGAACAATATTAGTCAGGTTCTGATCAGTGTACAGTACAGTACAGTACAATGCAAACGTCAGAGACTACACCCTTCTGTTTTCAACAGGTCATTCAGCACTTACTGTTAATTAATCAGTGGCAAATAGTATACTTCATTCAACAATAAAGCTCATTATTTTTTTCAGTAATTACATTATTATTTTCAGTCAAAAAGCCTTACAGTATTATAATTCAGTGGTAAATTAAGTTGTAAGCTGCTGAATTCAGTGTAAAATAAATAAATACATCACAATAACCTCAATAACCTCAAATTCTTTACTGAATTTTCAGAATTCAGTAATGACTATTTGGCACTTGGAGTGTCAAGGTAAATGCTGACATGTTTAGAGGTATATAAAAGGGTCTTTTCCCCAACGCTCTTTTATTCTATAAATCTCACAACCTACTACACACCTTAAGCACTGGGCCATCAGTCAAGGAGCCTTTAAAGCACTTTTTCATCTTGCCGCTCTTCACATTATAAACTCTGAAAAATAGCAAGCAAATAAAGATTTTTTATTTAGTTTTTTAAACCTATTTAATTCATTTAACTGTTTCAGACCGAGTCGAACAGAACCTAATGTTACGATCTTGGCAAGCAATGGCAGTGTGTGTGAGTGTGGCGTCCAGGTCCATGTCATATAATGTACTTTTCTCCACCACGTGATGGGACCTTGAAAAAAGCAGCTCCTGAGAAGTCTGCAATGAGACATCCATGGGACATTGTTAAAGCAAAACAAAGATAATATCATCTCACATGACAAAAGATACATAAAAAAAAAAAAAAGTCTCCACATAATAAGCTTGACCTATGTACCTTTTCAGCAGAGCGAAAGTAAATGCTCTTGTCAGCACCACAGCTTACCATGGACACCTTTGACCCTACACCTACAAAGATGAATTTTATTGACATATTTTATAACCAATTTGTAACAATTAAATTCATGCTTACACAACCTGAAAAAGAAAGAAAAGAAGAAAAAACAGTTAAGTTCAACTTACCTGTAAATTTCATTGCAGTTACAGATGCCGAATGGTCATAAACAGTCTGTATAAGACTGTAGCTTTTGTCCATATTAAACAGATGTATAAGCCGATCACGACCGGCTGAGGCCAATAGATGAACGCCTAATTAAAAAAATATATATATTAGATTCAAATCTAAAGCTAAGGGAGAAAATGAGATTGGATAATTTATATTATTTTTTTCCTATGCAATTACAGGCTTCCCTTGTAAGCAGTATATACAATAAAACATAATGGCTGCACAGCAACACATTTATTGGTAATCAGCTTTAAAGAGTGTGAATATTTCAGCTTGTACCTTAACTAAAGTAGTACACTTTCTGAAGTCAGTTATAATTAAAACTGTGAAAGGTCTAACTTAACAGTGACGTAGCAAGATAAAGTGGACTCTTTAATAGCTTAAAACAAAACACTGGTCAGTTTTAGCAATCAATATCTTCCGATATGTGAATACAAGCACTCATCTAAACAGTATCTGCTACAATTCAAAATAATTATTGCACACAATAACTTAATCAACTATATTATATTAAGCTAAATTATATTATATTACCTATATTAAGCTAAATTATAATTTTTCCTAAAGGGACAAAAGGTCAGCTATGTGACTTAACATCATTATGTCATTATTTATAATCTATCAGTCTATAGATACACACATACAGTCAGAGTATACAAATGTACATAGACAGTCCATGTAAAAAAAATTGAATACTTCAAAAAAAGTAATTCTATTTACTTTTCAGATATTTTTGTAATGCAAATCCTTTTTAGATTATCTGAGATACTGTATTTTTTTTATTTCATATTCAGCAATAAGCCATAATGAGCCAAAGAAAAAAAAGAAGCTTGAAATGTGTGAAAAATTTTGAATATATGATTTTCACTTTAATTATATTACATGCATGTATGCATTGAGACATAGATACATCTTGGCGTTTATGAAATAAAGCAAAAATTCATTAAATCATACTCGCAAGTAGAATGCAGATTAAAGTTAACCCAGGCAGGAGAAATCAAAGAAATCCCTTATCTCTTGGAGGGAATGTCTATAGCTTTTTATTATCATATTATTTTAATTATTATAACAATCCCACTGTTGTGCATCACATTCAAAGGATACATGGGTTCATGATCTGTTGTGCTAGTTTATATAGGTAAAACAGAACATATCAAATATGACACCACTTATTGTCAGCATATTTTTCCAGCTTGCACTAGCCACTTCCTCATAATATTTGTATTTGTTGTGGTTAGTAGTCACAACAAGCAGAGGCACATCAAATAACAAGGCATTTTAAAAAGCACCACACGGGAAAAAAAAACATTAACTCCACTATTAGCAAGGTTTAATAAAAAATTTTTTTTTCCATAATGTTAAATGTTGACTGATTTATGCAGTTCCAAAACCATAGTTTGAGTAAGTTAGAATCAGTTTTGTTTCTACCAGAAAATGTTTAACTTTAATAAATGTGTTGTAAAATAAAAGAATAACTTACCAGTCTCTGTTGGAGAGTAGGCCAGACATAAAATCTCAGAATCATGGGCCTCAATCCTCAAAAGTTCATCCATGAACTGAAGTCCATAGACCCTGAGAGACATTTATAAAAGCCACCAGACAGTAAATAAGGCCTAGTTTCAATATTTTCCTAGCCGAATGAATTAAACTGTTCCAAACTATACATCCATATGTCAGAAACATACTGACAAGATGAAAAAGGTAACTCAAATATTTTTTATTATTATCACTTAAATATATGGCTTACCGTAAGTTTCCACTGCGATCTCCAGTGGCTAGGTGCTGCCCATCAGGGCTGATTGCTAAGACTCTGATTCCAAATTTGCCATCTTGGTTGCCCTCTGCTTTATCTGGCGGGATCTTAAGGTGCTCAGTGTCGTTATCCACATATACAATCTTCACCAAATTCTTAAATAAATACACAGGCAATAAGATTATGTTGAATATATTACCTATTAGTTGTACACTTTCTAGAGAATACCACACAAGACTGTAGGGTACATACCTGGCTAGGGATGTTAGAGCTTTGGTTTTGCTGAAAATCACTGTTCCAAAGACGAATGGTGTTGTCAGATGAACAGGTAAGAAAAGATCCAGGCAACAAGGCTGCAGCTTCTAACTCTGGGTAGGTCTAAAAATAAGGTTAATTTGTATAGAAACGATGACTGTGCCATGCTAAAAATTCTTTGCAATATTGAATTTTAACAATAGTGACAAAAGACAAATGCATATATTTGAAATACAAAAGTAGTACATTAAAAAAGTATATGATAACAGTATAAAAGAAATGCATGCATCATTGGTTTAAAATAAGGTACCTCAACACTCCAGACACAAGCACTGTGGTATAAGGAAGAGTAGACCTTCTCTACATTTTTTAGATCATGTATATCCCAAACATACACACTGTGGTCATTATATACACACATCAGGAGGCTTGTTACAGGATCATGTGTCAGGGCCAAAGTATCTGGATACTCTGCCTCTGGCCTATATGCCAAGAATGGAAAAAAAACAATTGGCATTTTGCAGTCATCAATCAATCAATCAGGTTAAACAGTTCCACAATTATCTCTTACTGTAAAAACCACAGATGCATTTCTTGTAGTCTTTAATATTTCATATATCAATCTAATTCAACTTGCTATTACATTGCAACTGTCAATACACAAGTTTTCTCTATACATGGAAACACTGAAATATTTGCCATGATTAGTCAAGAGACACAAAACTGCTTAACATGGTGCTTGAAACTAGGAAGCTTTCTAGTGGTCATTGTGATTGGGTGATTAAATGCATGTATATCAAATGAGGTTTGTAACTCATCATTCTAAACCTCCAACCCCCTCACCTCAGGAACTCAAGGAGGCCTCCTCAACTTTAGAGTTCCTCCCAAGTCAAGCGACTACAAATCAACATTTCTTGCACAACATTAGCAGTAGACAAAGTATGTACACAAATGCCCACAGAATTTAATGATTAATTTTGTGTGTGCACATCATCTCCTTTACATCATCTGTTATGTGTTGTAGGTTTAACATATTAGCTTGTTAAACCTATAACACCGACTATAGAATGCACTGTTTTTGAAGGAAAATATAACTTATCATCAGTTGTGGCTAATTAGATTGTTGATAGTATTATCCATCTACATAAAGAGCTAGAACAATTATAGAACCTTTATAGTCTGATCTATACAGCTTGAAAGAAGACTCTTACCGAGGCAGCATGCCCTGAGAGACATCCACTCCAAGATAGTGGGGCCGAGGCAGTGTGGTGATATAATGGAGGTTTTGTGGGCTAAATACCCGCACTATGCCATCTGCACAGCCGCAAAAAATGAAAGCTTCACTCACAGATAAACAGCGTGCTGAAGATGTCTGCAATAGAAACCAAAGAATTTTAAACAAATTTGCAATGAGGTGTTATTATCCAATACTATCACAATGGCTAATGCATCGAACAATGACAATGTATCTGAACCATATTTTGGCCTTAAGTGTTTTTCTATTCAATCTGACTTACTTTGAGGTCAACCCATAAATCCAGCTGCCGGTTGCTGTTGAATTGACACAGAAGACCAGTATGGGTGATACAGTAGGTACTACTTGACATAGTGCCACGACCACATGCCAAATCACAGAATTCACTATTCTGATGTTCTCCTAGCAAGCCTGATCGACCAATCAGGGGCACTGTACTGTTTACCTAAGAGCAAACCCATGCACAACATAAAATGAACATTTCAACAGCAAACCTTCCGGAGTTTGTGTTTAAAAAAAAACATTTAAATATTACACATAGTAATGGTACATTTTAAAATTGTAGGCATGTGAAACTATATGCACCAATTTTAGTTTTATCATATAATGCCTGAGCAAAAACATTAATATCTTACTCAATCATCTTTAGCTTTGATCACATGGTGCATTTCGTTATGCCATTTTTTTTTCATCAATTTTGTGTAATGTCATTGCATTTATTTCCATCCAGAATTACAATAATTGATAGACCAATATTGTATTGATGATTAGACTCACACCACTGTCTGGAATTTTCCAACACATACCAAAGACTTTCAACAGTGGCCAATTCATGTGTGAAAATGATTCCTCAACAAATTACAAAGAAAGGACTTTGTACATCTGTCTACTAAATTCTGCGCAGTCAGTTCAAATCAGACCGTAGGAATAATATAACATCAGCCAGCCGTTAGATCATTAAACATCTTTTAATAATGACTAGCTGTATGTTACTCCACAATTTATTAATTTAACAATGAAATTATTCTTCTTACATGTCTTTCCTTGGAGGCATCCAAATACCAGAACTTCACATGTCTGTTTCCTGCAGTGACAAAGTAGCTACTGTCCTCAGAGAAGGAGACAGCCAGCACACGACTAGACACTTTATTGGATGCAATAACAGTACCCTTCTGTAAAAGAAAGCAGTTATTATTTACACAAATCCTAAAAGAATCAAGTCATAGTTGACAAATAAAGTCATCTTTCACTAAATGTTTAATGCATGTAGCTACTGGCAAAACACAAAAGCAATAAACGATTCAGTTACGCATAATGATTCTTACATAAAATCCTAAAGGTGGTGCACTCTAAACTATTTACACAGCACAGCATCCTGTGTGTAGAAGCTATTATTTTTTGTTTGTTTAGGATTGTAAAAATGTATAGAAAAAAAATCATAATTTGCACTTTTATAAAATCATGATACTAACTAACTAGCTTTTCTGATGATCTGTTTGCTCTGTTCCAATCATAATCACATTTAAAAAACTCTTAGTCATTTTTTTTTCTTTTTTTTTTTTTATTACATCCATCATTGTCTCACTCACTCATTCAACTTCTATACCGCTTTATCCTGTATTATATTGCACATTAAATTGCACCTGCTAATTTAAATCTTTCAAAAGGTGGTAAAGTCTCACACATTCATGACAGACACGGAATAAATTTCTTAAAACAAATGTTTTTGATTTTTAAAGGGTTTGCGTAAAGGTTTTGATAATTAATATTTATCGCTTCATTTTATAACTATGACCCTGCGGGTAAAACTGTTTGTATCAAACAGGTTTTAAACAGATTATAATGATCACATGGTAAAAGTATTTAACAGGTTAAGTATCTCCTATCGCATCAGGGTGATTAAAACTCTATCACATTTTCCATCCCAGACAATTTTGGAGTTTCATAGTCTCTGGCATGGTAAATTTTATAAGCCCTGATAACCAAATTTTACTTAAATTAGATCACCAATGGGGCAGGATCAACAAAGCAACGTAACCAATTGCATCACTTGCACAATTTCCATTACAGGCACAAATATAAACGAATGCAGCCATAGTCAAAGATTCCTCAAATTTTAGTAAAGGAAATAATGAGAGAACGGCTATCTTACACACAAACAAAAACACCTAAAAAGAAACTGTAATAACTGAGAAAGAAATAGTAATAACTGAAAAAAATGCAAATGGTATATTAAAATAGTATTTTTGTATCCCTTACAAAATTATTCTACTTCCTTTGCTAAAAAAAAGATTATAATAATAAAATAGGATAAGTAGACCAGTTGTGAAATTAAGGTTGACAATTTGATAAAAATTTTACTAAACTAACCTTCCACTCCCACACATTGACAGTTCTGTCATGCTGAAATCCTACAGACACGATGTAGCTGCTGTTGGTAGAAAAAGCAACGCAGGCTACTCCATACTTGTGGCACTGGACCTCTGCCACCTGTGTACGCTCTGCCACATCCCACACCCTCACACATGGCATGTGACCGCTCTAATCAGACAAATAAAACGAAAGAAAACACAGCAGAAATTATATTTATACATTGAACAACCACTTTATAGACAATTACATATTCCACTTAACAAAAACAAAGATTACAAATCACTCACAATTATGTAAAAACTGTGTACATCACAGTATGTCATAAGTTATTTAAATAATATATATATATATATATATATATATATATATATATATATATATATATATTTTTTTTTTTTTTTTTTTTTTTTTTTTTTTTTAACAATTATCAGAATTATTTTTTCTTCCATTTCTAAAAATGTACAGCTACCTACCTCACCAGTAACCAAATATTTGCCATTCTGTGAGAATGCCAATGCACTGAAGGTTTTTCTGTGGAATAAAAAAAATAATATATTACATTATATGTATAGCCAGTTTAGTAAGCTCTACTAAACAATAAGTCTTACATTACCCTAGCCAGAATATTTATTTAAAATAATTTGGTAAACTTAAGAAAAAAGGTATTCTATATTTATTTAACTACATATAGTCCTTGTTTACATATATTTTTTATTTAATGTAGATTTTAACATCAACCTTGACCAGGATAAATGAGTTATTTAAGAAATTTAGGTGTGTTTAATACATTGTTAGCTTAGTTTTAGAAGAACACTTCGTTGACTAACTACTGAGTGATTAACTGTAGATGGCTGCTATCGATACTTCCATGCAAACACAACCTTTTTACATTACTTTTTAATAAATTATCAAACTGAAACAAAATCAGTTAATGCACATGAGAAAATACACACTTGGTTTTGTGTTCTGATTAATTATCATTTAAACTCTATATATTACTGATATTTTAAATCAGAAACAAAGTTCTGGCCAAGCACAAGACTTTTCTTAGTATACAAGTCAGCAGTGATTAGAGCAACTTAAATCCAGAAATAAACCAAACAAATTAAAATGTATTTAATGATATTATACAGCAATGTTAATTCCAGTTGTATTTCCCCAAATTACTGCCGATCATGTACTACACAAACAATTCCAAAATTACAGCTCCAGCAAAGAGCCAACTTTAATACAAACACAAAGCCTCAGGAATAAGATTTTATAATTGAAAGGTTACTGGCAAATTCCTATACTTATAAAAGAACAAGACTAAAATTGCTAACATACCTTGATGTATTAAAGATGTGGCTTTGTTTGTTAGTCTTTGGATTTAGGACCACGATGACGCATCTGAAACAGAATAACACTAAATATACCAGAATACCAATACTAGGAATACCAGTCACTAAATGTAAGCATTATGTAAAACTAAAGTCCCGTCAGTTTTAATCTTACCCTGCAGGGTACGCAACAGTGCCTGTATTAGGGTCACAGGCCAAGCCACTGTTGCTGGTGGTGGTGATACCCAGAACTTTCTCCAGAACAACCTGCAAGTAAAAGTAAATCTTTTAGCAAGAATAGAATTATATAAAAAAGCAACAGCAAAAGAACCGGAAGCTCATCTGAATCAGAGGTAGTCTGTAAACAAAGTTTTATGAGTGGTGACTACTTGTGCTTTCACTGGCAGGCACTGTCGCCTTGCACCTCCAGGGTCCGGGTTCCATGCCCACTCAGTCTGTTTTTATGGAGTGTGTATGGTGGGTTTCTTCTGGGTATTTCAGTTTCCTCCCAGTCCAAAAGCCTGCAAATTAGGCTAACTGGCATTCCCAAATTGTTCGTAGTGCATGAATGAATGTTCCCATTCCCATTTTTAGTCATTAAATGGGAATAAATACAAATATCACCATTGTATGCAGCACCTAATTGGACTACAGAGGTTTCTAGATGGATTGATTGATGGATGGATGGATGGATGGATGGATGGATGTGCTTTAACTGAGATTGAGTAATGATGTTTTAACATTTTGTGCACAGGTGGAAACAGCAACTGATCCAAAAAAAAAAAAAGAAAAAAAAGTGAATTCTCATATTCCAGACTCTCGAAATACACAACCTTGTAGTAAATGTGCACATAAAGAAATCGGTTCAAACGATGATCCAAATCGAAAAAAAGAAAAATCGATTTGTGAAACGGACGCAACTGATTCAACACTTCAGATCTGACTCGGCGCGGATTATCCTCCGGTACTAATGAACACACACAGCTCGCATTGTGGGAGCGAGTTTGTCTGGGTCAGTGTTGCCTTGTTGTCATTTAAATGACCCAAAACGTCTAGGTGTTTAGTTTATGGGAAGGAACTTTCTGAACTTATCACTGCGCAGGTCAGGACTTGTCGGAAAACGGGCGTGAAACATAACGCAATATACGTGGACTGACGTGGGAAGTTGAGCAGGACGCTAACCCGCTGGTTCTGCGAAGGCCAGACTCTCCGAAATGTTACTACCCAGCAACTCACCCGATATGAACTCGGACCGTTCTACATACCCGACTGTAGATGTCCTTCTTGTGACTTTGTCGGCTGTTTCGTCGCACGTTCACACTAACACTGCCGTTGTTTGTTTTCTTCACCCGAGAGGTAAAAGAACTTTGACTGATTCCGCTAGAAATAGACGCTCCTTCCGCCATGGCAAGACAAAGAGCAAGCAGTGTTGCTTCAGTCCTTCTTTACTCTCTGATAGTATAAAAGCTCTTTAGATGTGCGTAGGGATTTACACTAACGAAAATCTCGCACTCAAAATGTACACTTATCAAAAGTAGTCAGTATAAACAAACGTGTCAAAGTCTTTTAAAGAGCCATCCGATTGTTTAAAAGCACTCCACGTTATACTAAACACAAAAAAAAACATTAAAAAGTATCCAAAGTAAGTACATTAAAAGAAACTTCAAACAACAAACAGTCGCAGGAAGAGTAAAAAGGCATCATAACGACGACATTCGATAGGGCGGCACATCGTTTCAAACACAGACCGTATCCTAATCCAATACAATAGCCACTCTGTTCCGTTCCCTTAACCGCTTTCTTTCCCCGTCTAGTGACGCAATACTGCTTAGTAGAAGTGCATAGGGGAAGTGCTCGTCGCGTCATTGGTCTTTATCTTTATCTTCTTCGCCTTCACTTTGGCAAAAATAAATAAAAAAATAAACGTACTGTGTCCACCTAGTGGATAATTCCAAAAATGTTTTGCGTCTGTTTGAGTCTTTTTGTGTTAGGCACTCAATCAATAATTGATACTTGATTATATATTATATAATTATTAATAATTATAATAATTAATAATTATAATAATTGATTGATATTGAGAGATGTAATTCATTGTACATCATATTTCTATTTTTATTTTTAGTTCTATTTTTCCTAGTTTAATTTAATTTTTTATTTTTAGTTCTATTTTTCCTAGTTTAATTTAATTTTTTCTATTTAATTTTTCTATCGTATTTCTTTTATTCATATTTATTTCTTATTTGTAAAGTTTAATTCTCTTTTAAGGGTCAATGGCAGTCGTATAAGCATTTCACTACATTTCGTACTGTGTATGACTGTGTATGTGACAAATAAAATTTGAATTTGATTTGATTTGATACTATACAAATTTTATTTCTCAATTCTGTACTTACAAAACACCTATCTGACAGTATTGTTTACTTCAGTAATACACTAACTTTATGATTTATATAAGCTGCCATTTCAGGTGTTCCTTTGTCACCCAATGTCAGTGTAATTGTTAATCACAGTTACCTGTTAATCTTACAGACAGCAAAAATTACCCAATAGACTTTTGCAAATCGACAATCATGTATAGCATTCAGTCAAAAAAACAAAAAGTATACAGTACATTTAGGAGATGATCTATGCTTTCGCAGAAATGCCTGAAGAGAATAAATTTGTGAGGAAGACCAAAGAGGAGATTTATGGATGCAGTAAGAGAGGACATGAAGTTAGTTGGTGTGAGAGAAGAGGATGCAGAGGATAGGATTAGATGAAGGCAGATGATTCGCTGTGGCGACCCCTAAAAGGGAACAGCCGAAAGACAAAGAAGAAGAAGACTGAAGAGAATAAATGAAGAGAAAAACAATATAATATATAAAATGGAAGCAGAGTGAGTTAGTGGTTTGCACTGTTGCCTTGCACCACCAGGATCTGAGTTTGATGCCCGCCTCAGGGTCTGTGTGCATGGAGTTCACATGTTCTCCCTGTGATTGAGTCCTACCACAGGTAGGTCCTACCACAGTTGTCAAAAAAAAAAATGGGAATAAACACAATGGTCTCCTACAGACATTCCAAGACGGATGGATGGCCTATATAAAATATACAGTATATACATACATGTATGTAAAGAATGAGATGAATATGTGCAAATATAGGCAATAATGAGTAGATAAATATGGGTCTGGTACAAAGGAGTAACTATATACATAACTATAATGTATGTATAACCGCAAATTGTTAGTGGTTAAAGGGACTATCATGACCAAGAATCACTATCACGTCACCCCAATCCTATCCACAGGCACCGTAAGGAGGTATGTCCCAGCATATGTCCCTGGGAACAAAGGATTTCCTAAGTCAGTCAGTAGAGCTGCTCTGTAATAGAAATCTACCACTAAAGATGCTCATCTGCTTGGTACAGTGGGTGAGCGGTGTTGGACATGATGGACAGCATTTTGTTCAAGGTCCTCCTTTCCAGAACCAGCTCCTTAACTCCTAACTACCTTGTTTAATCATGTTGCATCTCTGCTTTTGAGGTTCCCTCCCCAACATACTACACCATAGAAGAGAATGCTGACAGTAGACAATATACATTTGTAGAAGTCTAGACCTGTATGTGCAGGGAATATAAACATTTTCTCTAGTTTGGTATTAATTGATTACAAGTGTGCCAAAGTAATTAAGAGTAATTTTATAAACAAACCAATGGAGTTTCCCTTTAAGATTTGATGGAAAGGTTGGGCTTCCCTAAAATTTGCAATGAAATGTTTGGTTATTAGTAAGTTCAGTGGTAAGTTGCTTTCCCTCAGACAAGTAGCAGACACATCTCAATATCAACTGTTCAAAGCAAATAATTGCATGCAGTCAGGATTGTTTAACAATGTAGAAAGAAATACAAATCAGAAAAGACCATTGAATTTAAAGGTGTGCCCAAATGTTTGACTGGTAAACCTATACAGTTTATCATATACAGCAAATATACTGTACTGTGGTGAAATCATGAGCCATCCCTCATTTATTTATATTTTGCGACTGCCAAAAAAAAAAAAAAAACTGACTGTCTTGTATTTTAATAGAGTCTTGAGGAATAATTCTCCAGGCTTCCAGAATGACTTTTATTTTTGTCACTAATTTTTTTGGAAAGATTTTGGCTTTTCATTTCCGTCCAGTGCCTGTACCTGACCAGTTTCTGAAGAACGTTTTTTTGTTTGTTAAGCCACACAGTGACCTATGAATCATTCAAGCAAAAAACATTTAAATTAAGGCATAGAACTTTGCAGCCTGTCCCAGTAAAGAATTGTTTCTATTTTATTTATTCTACATACTTTATTTTCAATTAATATAAAAAAGGGGTGGCCCAAGACTTTTTTGCAGTACTGTATATCTTCTACCACTCACATAGAAAATAATTGACACAAATGTCAGTCCCGGGGGAGCGGTGTCATTCTTTCATCCTCAGTTCATGTCCTTCACACCATGTCCTTACAGTCTGACAGTGGTTTCATGGGAGTAGGTTTTAATGGAACCACACAGCATGTAGATTTTTTTTTTTCAGACTCTTTCAGTGAAGCCAGTGACAATGGAAAAATCCACCAACTCTTCAACATATGAATGGACATATGAATATTACTATGATTATGTGGATCCTGTACCTGTGGATGCGAGTAAACTTAAATATAACAGATGTGGGTTCTTCTTGTATCTGAAATGTAATACCTGTAAGCAATTCTTAAAGTTTATCATAATATCTAAAATGCCATTTCTCTGATTTATTTTAGATGTTATTGTTATAATATTATGGATCACTATGGCTGCATTTATTGGACTATTGTTCTTGATCTTGTCAAGTATGTCAGGGATCAAGCACCTTCCAAGGTAAGGACTAAACTTGAAATAATTGACAATGTTGTACTAAAAGCAGATTAAATTTTAAACTAGCATAAAAATACAAATCTTGTTTTCTACAATTACAGGATTTACCCATTTCTAAATGGAATACATTATATGCCTCATTATATACCAAAATATGATACATTATATGCCACTTAATACTTTAGAGATAAAGTGGTAAGAACATATCTCTTGTGTTGGACAGGCATCAGAGTAGCAGGAGAAAGCCAAGAAGAGAAAGAAATTCCTCTTCATCTAAATCTATGGTATGAGAACTTCACACACAAAAAGGCCAAAGTGCAAAATGTTATCGTGGATTCTTCTACTTTAAATTTTCTGAATCAAACAGACCCTCTTAATATCCACCTAAATAACTGTTCTGTGTTTAGCTGTTTCTGCTTTAGAGTCAGAAACAAATTTCACCTTTTGCTGTCCTTTCTTTTCAAACTGCTAATATTTGCTGTGCACGTGGATGTGCATTTTTTTTTTTTTTTGTGAAGGTGTGTGATAATGCTTGTCAGTATTCCATACATTTATCAACTACTGGCTTGTTCATTTAAATAAAGCAGTAACTATTTATAGCCTGAAAGAATAGCCAAGAATATTTATATAAAGAAATTAATAATATCTTTTTTTAATTAGATATATAGCTGTATTTAAATGCAAAATTAAGATTACCATTATCAGAGTGATGATCAATGAATTTAAATTGAAAGCATAATTTTGGGTAATGTTAATAACTCCTTTTATGTTCATTTTTATTTAGATGTGACAAACTGTTATGGTTGAAGTGTTTAAACAACCAATATCTAATATATTGTTGCTTGTCAGTAAAAAACAGAACTGATGATAGTACGAATAGTATGATAACTATTCATAAATCCATTTTCTCTTAAAACTGTATATTTTAATTCCTCATTTTAAATAAATTAATAAAGCATATAATTAATCCACACGGAGCAAATGTTTTACATACAAGCTGTGTCATAAAACCTTATTTTATTAACACTAACAAACCACTTAAGCCATATAGCTGAATGTGTGTCAACATACATTAGAAAGATTAGAAATACCCCCTTAATGTTGTGGGGGGAGAGAGACTGACTCAAGGCTAGAGCTGCTGACCTTGTGTTGTGGACATAAGCATTACTGTTTACTTACTTTGTCTTGTTTAACACTGATGGTGTTTTGCTTGATCGACATGGTTAATTTGTCCAAGATTCTATGGCAAGGCTGGGTGAGAGATAAATGATGCATCATTACCTTCAAACTAAAGTTTTATTTGGAAAGGTACAACGATTCACATAGTGTTATCAGTAGATGTCTGTTTATAACAGAACTGAAGTTAAGAGACATGTAGATCACACAAACATATCTTAAATAGACAAGCATTCTCAAACATATAAAAGCTTTTTATCATTGGAAAAGATCAGGGAAAAAATGTAATGAAAATATTTTAACATTTTAGACCACCAGCATGTGGAGTATCCCCCACTTGCTATTTTCTAGCCTAAAAGTAGTTCTTGCTACATCATGCATACCCCTTTTTCTATTACCAATTGCCCTAAAAAAGGTTTTTTTTTTTTTTTTTTAAATACACAATATAATTTACATAGAAAACTTTTAATTTACTAATTGGACAGGAGGGCCCAATATGTCATAGACAGACTATTCAAATGTTTTATACTGCTGGGACTTCAACGTAAACAATCCACTACGATTGAGGCATATTACAAAATTCAGTTCAGTGCTCAGCAGTCACTGTCATTTTCTTCTTTCTGCAGTTATTTTCTTCCCCCTTTATTCCTTACTTTGGTTCAATTGCAGCAACAATGTAAACATTGTATTTTCTAAAAACATTAATCCCCACTACCTTGATCTGGATTACTGAAATAATACACACACGTGCACACACAAAGTAGACAATAAGAAAGCCAAAACAACCCAATCCAGTGAGTTTATTTGAAAAACAGATTTTTCATGTTTAACATAAATTAATCTACTTCTGTTTATGTTTGGTGTGTAAGCAAAAAAAGCAAAAAAAAAAAAAAAAAATCTAAGCCTTAAATAAACTAAAATAGGCAGCTAATGTGATAAGTGAAGGAACTACTTTGTACAATTTTTACAAAAACATTAACAAAACATAGTACTGACTAAGAAAGAAGACAGGACTCAACTGAAAGCCATCTGTTTTTATGGCTTTATCGTTTACTGATGTCCTGCAGGCTTCTCTATGTACAGTTTTTTCTATGTCTATAGTATGCTACAATTTAACAGTACTAAAATGTATATTTATCTACTATGTAAAATATTTACATTTTTATTGACTGAGTTTCCTATAACATCAACTTTGGGCTTAGCACATGGACACTTGTTTTGAACATGCACTAGCAACGCACAACATTCAGTCTTCATCATGCTGAATCTCCCACAATAATCTATTTTGGGCTTTAAATGAATTGTGAAGAAAAGTTCTTCATGTGAAGAAATGGCACTTTTAAGAGGCAAAAGAAACAAACACTTTCTATTAAAATAAGCAGCAAATTATATGAATCAAAAACACAAATACTTTATATGACAATACCATTAATTGTATTGTCTTACAGAACACAGAATATACCATAATCAAGTCAATAATCAAAAATATAATTAAATAAACAAAAATTAATATACAATATTAATATTATGTGTCAATCCCCACAGATTTATTATTTGAATGAATGTCATATATTGCATTTAGGTAAAATGCGTATATTTCTTTATATATATGCTTATATGGAAGCCTTGTTGGTGTGTGTTAATAAGGAGGCTTCAGAGTTCAAACTGTGAATTTGGTTTTTTTGACATGTCAAGTAAAACAAAAGTTACCATTACCTTTAAAAACTGAAAATTTTGCCAATATTGGAATATGGAAATGACGTCACAAAAACATAGAACTCTTAAAATGATTTTTTTTCTCTATATATATTTTTTTTGTCATAGAAACAACCAGAAACAACCATAAAGAGACAAGATTATGTGTATCTGTGCTATTTATTGGCCTATGTGACCCAGTTTCAAATTTGTTGCTCAGTCATGTTTGGAAAGTTGGCTAAAATAAACTAAAATTCAGTTCATCATATTACCTATTTTGCCTTTAAAACAGTGTCACTCTATACTGCACAATCATGAGCCCTACTGTATATATGTAAAAAAAAAAAAAACAGCAAATAAAACAAACAAATAATGGCTAAAATGCTCTGAACTCCTTAAGTCACACTGCATTACATGGTTTATTCTTAATGTGTTTGTCAGGGGCCTATTATTATACTTTTCATTTACTATAAAAGTTGTATAAAGTAGGAACAATCAGTTTACAGTGACTAAATCCCATTGACTAGTTGGAACTTGAATATTAACACTGTCATAAAATTGAGAGGGGATGAGCCATTGTGAAACCAATGCCAGTACTATGTAAGGAATTTTAACATTTATACTGCATTTATGGTATTGATACCATAATATAAATACATACATTAAATTATAGAAAATGTTTGACCAATAATGAATTTTTGCACAGGTCTAAATGGCTATCCCAGCGTGGTTAAAATGATGTTATACCTATTTCCTTACTTTTTACTTTTCCTGAGTTTTAGTCATTTTCACTGTGAACTATGAGTAAATGGTGATGACCTCTCTTCCTCCACCTCGTACAAGCAGAACCCGCTCCAAACCTTCCATTAACACCTCCAAAAATTCCATGTCTGGGACATTGTCAAGGAAATTTTCATAAGAGCACAGAGCACAAAGTACAATACAAGCAATTACTTATGGCAGAGTATTAACAATGATATTTTTCATCAGCTCATTTATTGAACAGTAAAGAGATGTAGCTTAACTTCTGAGTTCTTCAGACAGTTGTCTTAGAAAAAAATTCAATATTAGAGACACCATGAGTTTTTAATATTGAACTTTTTCACAATATTTACATTTTCTGAGATACTGAATTTTGGGTTTTCATTATCTGTAAGCTCTAATCAACAATAAATTTTTTTTATAAAAAATTATATATATATATACACACGTACATACAGTATATGAATATAAACACAGCTTAAAAAAAAGAAAACTGTTAAAAAATTAAAACTATTAAATAAGTAATAATAATAATAATAATAACCAACAATTAAACATGACCTGGTTAAAATAATGAATGAAAGGATACAGTTCTCATCCCCATCTTTGTTTTTAGGTGGTCCCGGCATATTCAGTAAAACAAGGTGTGCATTTTGGGATTTGTTGACCACAACTTCATTCAATTTAACTGCAGTGTGCATTCTTCTGACATTGGACTGGTTTCTATAAAACAACACATACAAATTTAATGAAGATACAAGTTTAAAAATTTGTTCCAATTCACATCACACCTACTAAACACTCACAACTACTTACAGTAGCACACAATACTAGCGTGCACGACTATGCTAGTTATTTTTCTCCAAACTGTTGAGTTTTCTTTAACAGCCTTGTAGCAAACTGTAATGAGTACACAGTTATCACAACGTAACACGTTACAAAGTAATGCGTTAGAGTACTCGGAATACTTTTTTTATGTAAAGAGTAACCTAATGCTTTAGGTCCGACCGTTAGTTATTTGATTATACTGTATTTTCAAAAATTTTATCCGTTATGCAGGCAATTTATGTAATTCGCAAGCCAGACAGCAGTGATTTCTTTGTGTGTGTGAAAGTCGTCCTACAAGCTCTGTACCACCCCGATAACCCGCATCCCCACACTGTTATTACTGCTGTTAATAGTTAACAGATTATGGGCCAAATTTCGCTGAGTGATGATGGTAGAATAATTATAAAGGTCTTGACTAAAACAACATTCATGAGCAGTTTTCTTTTTCTGCAATGAAAAAGTACTCTACGTAGTTACTTTAATTAAAAGGCACTGCTGTAATGTAATTGATTACTTTTGAATGACAGTAATTTTGTAATATAATTAGTTACTTTATAAAGTAACGTCCACCAACACTGGTTATCACTATGATTATGACCATGACTAAAAACAGAGCATAAAAGTATCAGCATTTATAAGTATAAGTACATTATTATAAGTATAAGCAAACAAAGAATAGCTTGAACAAAATTAAATATAACTTACAGGTGCTCCCACTCTCTGGAAAGGATGAAACAAAAATGTAGTTTTAGAAAATTTAATATACGCTGATTAAAAAAAACAGCATATGCTTTATATGTTGCATTCACTGATGTTTACCTACAATTAAACATTTAAATATAGCCACATTTCTGCTGTTGTATTCTCGTGACAGCCTGGGTAATACTTACGGTTTCATGTTAAAAATGTCCCGGATGCCTGTGTTAGCCTCACGGTGACGATGCCTCTCGGCAACAAATTTCTCTTTGGTCCAAGTCATGTGGACATGATGAGAGTCAGGGCTGTTCCTTTCTTGATCACTACCATGGCCCTTAGAATTCCTCTCATGAAACGTGTGAGCCTGTAAGATTAACAACTAAAATTTTCAGTAGGAAAAGACACAAGCTCAATAACATTTACAGTACAGATTTTAAAATAACCATGTTTTCTTTATCTCAGATAAAAACTGAAAAATGCTTATAAAAAGGTGAAACATTTTTTCTTTTTATTCCTCAGCAATAGTGTGAGAGAACCTGATAGTGTTTTTAACATAATTTGGCTACCCTTGAATATATTGTACAAATTCTTCAGTTAAAGTTGAATGGGTAGGTTAAGGAAAACTAAGAATACCTCATGCTCCAGTACTTCCATCCCAGGCACTTGTAAAGTGTTAGGAGACTGGTCCTTTGTGTTCCTTCTTTTAATGGAGCTCCTGGATTCGTCTGCAATGCATTGAATCTGGCAACAAAAAACAGACAATATATACATCAAAGGACAGAAGAGACAAACTTTATTAGCATTACCAAAATTGGAGATCTAAAATTTTTCATTCCTATCTATCTATCCATCTATCTATCCATCCATCTATCCATCTATCCATCCATCTATCCATCCATAAAACATTTCCAAATATTAGAAAATGATACAAAGAAGAATATTTGTTCTTTGTATTTGTATTTTCTCAGGAAAATGGCCAATTGTATGTAATAGTTTGATATAATCCTTATTGAAAATGCATAAGATATGGCAGGATAAAATTAAATATGATACATACAGTACTACAACTACAATGAGATATCGTTTGGGGTAAGACAGTAAATTTCATAAAATAGAATATTTATAGAATGTTTGATATTTTGCAATCTATTCCAAAAGTGACACACTGATCTCTCCTCTCACTAGGAGGCACAGACCTATTAATTAAGATAAAAATGTAATTATTTTACATTTTTGACACATTAAATGTAGATGAAACTGTAATTTTATTAAAAGTAACATCAGTAATCAATTCTGTTCAATTCAATACTGTTTATGTATATACTCTTCGGTTATCATATTTTTAAAAAAAAGGCCTGTTTGCAAAACACTACAAGAGGCAGCATATTTTTGTACACGTCCAAAAAAGGCATTTCATCTACATTTAACAGTAAGAATTCAGTCAAAAGCCTCTGGCAAATTTTGACCAACTATTATTATAAAAATTCCACAATCAGCCTGTTATTACCTCTCTTTCCCTCTCGGTTTTGGACAGCTGCATTTGTTTTAGCATTTGAGAACGCTGCTCCATCATTAAGGTCCTCTCATAGGTAAAGGCTGAAATATCGCCCTCATGCTAATAATAAGACAGTGCAAAAAGGATCATTACACTCAGCATCTCACAAACAATAAAGAAACAGTATATCTCAGGTTTGATTCAAGGGACAAATAATTTACAAATAAATGCATTTGCTGTAAATACAGTATATAAAACATAATGTAGACGTATACGTGTTGTAAATGTTTTGGTTTGAATCATATGCATTGTTTTTTTTCCTGTTTGTGCGCAGTCCTTGGTCCTTCTTTGTTTAAGAACAGAAAAGCCACAGTGGGGGAAATTGAAGTTTTGGTGTGTGGTGAAGCAGGCATTGTTTTTATGTGCCAAATACTGTATCTGGAACACGTTACAAGTAATCATTTAACAGACAAGTTATCTATCTGTTTTGCATTCACAATAGCAAATCTTTTGGCATTTCTTTGAATTATTTTCATTTTATTGTATATTTACACATTTTTATACGAGGGGTATTCAAGCCAAACAGTGACTGACTGATGTTTACAGAAGACCTCAAGCACAGTGCAGTGATGGGACTCTCCACCAAAAAGTTTGAATGGGGCATTTCTGTATTTGAATAACTTGTCGCTAACTTGTGGAAGAGACAGATCAGTCTTTGGGAACAAACTCCACTTGCACATTACAGGAACTTGGCTGGGAGTTATTGCCACATATCCCATTACAGTCCTGACCTCAATCAAAATATTTTTCACACGTTTGGGCCATGAAAGCAGTTCCTGGGATGCCAGGGTTTCAGACATGAACCAGGCAGTCAGATCATGGCTCCAGCATACTGAGAAAACTTTAACTTGCTGGTATCCAAGCACTAGTGAAACGCTAGGTTAAGTTTTTTAGTGTATCCAGGGATAATATAAAGAAATCATGGTAGTTTTTACTTTGTGTTCTGTTAATCTGCATACATCACAATTCCCGTTTTGATTTGAACCATTGTATAATGTCTTTTTATAGTTAAGTGGTGTGGCAAACACTTGGTACATCGCACTTTGCAGTGTGTGGGGCTCGGCAGGTGGGGGGTTTGGGGTTGTTGGCCTGACCTCTCTGTTCCCCAGGTCTGCTAGACTGGCAGGTCAGGACCATGGGGGCCCAACTTCCAGCACTTACAAGATCTGTTGATGATATCCTTGTGCCGAATGTCAGGCCTTCAGAGGTCTTGTGGCTTGTGCTTTGAGTCGTCAGGAATGTTTCGGGGTATTGTACACGATATTGGGCATTTTGAGGTTTTAATGTTATTGCTGATCAGTATACAAGTCACTTTTTGTGTGTTAATACATTACATCTCACCTGCACTATTTAACCCAGCATATGTGCTTCCGGGCGGAAGGGGAGCAGCGGTTATGCGAGGGGTGTGTGTGGTATTCGTGTGCGTGGCGGAGTGTAAAGTAAGCTGTTGAGTGTCTCTAATAAATGTTATCAACAAATAAACGTCGCGTTTATTTCAGTTTAACATGGTAGCAGAGGATGGTTGCTAAGGATGGCAGCCGAAGTTTGATGAAGCCAGACCGTACGAGTGCTGGAAAAATGAAATCAATGTCTGGAAGCGAGTTACCGACCTTGACAGAAGAAAACAAGCACTTGCTGTTGCTTTGGGGCTTGAAGGGAGAGCCCGTGAAACCGCAATGGAAATACCTGCGGAAGATTTGGACAGTGATAGCGGTATGACGACGTTAATGGCGAAGCTTGACGCCGTGTTTCTAAAAAAGGAAAAAGATCGCGCATATGAAGCGTACTCTTATTTCGATGGCATTACGGAGAACAGTTCAGTTTCCATGGCGGACTACATAATTGACTTTGAACAGCGTTACAACCGGATGAAAAAGTATAATATGACGCTTCCTGATGCTGTGTTGGCTTTTAAGCTTTTAGATACGGCTTGCCTCGACAAAAAAAGTAGACAGTTAGCTTTGACGGCCTGTACTGAGTTAAAGTTCTCCTCCATGAAGTCGGCTCTCAAAAGGATTTTTGGAGGGAAAACTACAGGATCATTGAATGGAATACAAGTGAACCAAGAATCTGCGTTTTTCACAGAACAAAGACCGCAAAGCAGAGGGAAACGGAACGGAATGTCGCAAAGTGGACTACAAAAGCAGCCATTACAGGGGACTAATCCGCTGAATAAGTTTGGTAAGAGATCCAGATGTGCTATTTGCCAGTGTACATTTCATTGGGCTAAAGACTGTCCTCATAAGAAAACTGAAGAAGTGCGAATAACTGAGGATGCAGATGTAGAAGAGTGTAATATCACACTGTTCATAAAGGCCTCCATGTCAGATGCTGAGATATTCATGACTGAATCACTGGGATCAGCGACTATTGACACGGCTTGTACTCGTACTGTATTTGGGGAGAAATGGCTAGAAAACTATATTGACGGCCTCACTCAAGAACAAGTAAACCAACTGATGCAAACAGAAACTCCAAGTTGCAGAGCATTTCGGTTCGGCGATGGGAATCTGGTTTATTCCACAAGAAATGTGAAACTACCAGCTAAAATAGGACTGACAAAATGCAATATTGAAACTGAAATCGTCAAGGTTGACCTTCCACTCCTGCTGAGTAAAACGTCACTGAAGAAGGCAGGTACCATTCTGGACATGAAAAAGGACAGCGCAGTGATGTTCAAACAATCCATTCCTCTTGAGTTTACTAGTTCTGGACATTACTGTGTAGACATCAGAGACAAAGAAGCTAAAAAAACTCAAAGTGAAGAGGAGGTCTTTACAGTGACAGAAAAGAGTCTTTCTAAAGCTTCATAAACAGTTTGGTCATGCGTCAGCAGACAGACTACAGAGACTTATTCACAGTTCAGGAAATAAGGACAAAGAATGCTGTACTATTCTACAACAGATAGTAAATGACTGTGAAATATGCAAGAAGTACAAGAGGACAAAGCCAAAGCCTGCTGTGGGGTTACCTTTAGCTTCAGAGTATAACGAGACTGTGGCGGTGGATCTGCACGAGTTAGAGACAGGTGTGTGGTATCTTCACATAATCGATCACTTTACACGGTTCAGCGCTGGAAACATTGTGACTACAAAGAAGTCATCTGAAATTGTAAACTCCTTCATTGACACTTGGATTAGTGTTCATGGCGCCCCTCAGAGGCTATACAGCGACAACGGAGGTGAATTTAACAGTGAAGAGATCAGAGACATGGCTGAGAATTTTAACATCGAGACAAGAACAACAGCAGGATACAGTCCTTGGAGCAACGGACTACTCGAAAGACATAATCAGATACTGACTGAGATCATCTTGTAGGTCAAACGAGAAAATGGATGTGACTGGCACACTGCCCTTGATTGGGCCCTCATGGCTAAGAACAGTATGTTGAACGTTCATGGCTACAGTCCGTATCAGTTGGTGTTTGGACAAAATCCTAATCTTCCTTCTGTGATAGTCGATAAACTACCTGCTTTAGAAGGCACCTCTATGAGTGCTAGAGTGAGAGAACACATTTCTGCCTTACATGCTTCCAGGAAAGCATTCACAGAAGCTGAGTCTTCTGAGCGAATAAGAAGGACAATACGTAAGCAGCTCAGGCCCACTGATGAAATGTTTGTGACTGGAGACAAGGTATATTACAAAAGAGGGGACTGTCCAGAGTGGAAGGGACCAGGGGTAGTTATTGGTCAGGATGGAGCTGTTGTGTTTATAAGACATGGGGGGGATTCTTGTAAGAGTGCACCAATCCAGGCTCTGTAAGATAAACAGGCAGGATCAGGAATCTCAGGATAAGCAAACTGTGAAAGACAACAGGCAGAGGAAAAAAAAAAAAAAAAAAGCAATGTAGCAGTAAGCTCAGATAGTGAAGAAAATACAGACAGCGAACGGGAAACAATCGGCGACAGGGAGGTAAATACAGAAGAAGTGGTTCATCCTAGTATGACACAACTGGAAAAGAATCACATTGTTTGTGATAACCCTGTCCCTTCCACTGGTGTAAAGATTAAGAAGGGACAAACTGTGACCTTTATGAAGCAGGATGGTGATGGTCTACAGAAAGCAAGGGTTTTAGGTAGAGCAGGCAAAGCTTCTGGAAAATACAAAAGCTGGTTTAATTTGCAGTATATTGAACCTGACGGCAGTGATGGGCAAAAGGAGCCAGTAGATTTATCATGTGTTGATAATCTGTTAGGGAGAGTGATGTGCTTGTAACAAAAGACATTTCATTTGATGTGGCTAAGCGGGATGAAATCATGAACTGGTGCAAAAACAATGTTTTTGAAGAAGTTGACGATGTAGGTCAAAAGTGTGTCTCTACCAGATGGGTCCGTAATCTCAAAGAAACTCCCAATGGCATTGTGCCCAAGGCACGACTCGTAGCTAGAGGTTTTGAAGAGCTTAATATTCACGAGCTGCAGAAAGACTCCCCAACTTGTGTATCTGAGTCTCTTAGACTATTGTTAGCAGTAATCTGTCAAAACAAATGGCACATCCATTCCATGGACATCAAATCTGCTTTCTTACAGGGCATGCAGTTGTCCAGAGAAATCCATATCAGGCCTCCTGCTGAAGCAGAAAAGAAAAATACTCTATGGAAACTCAATAAGTGTGTTTACGGCCTTGCTGATGCATCACTGTATTGGTACAATAAGTTGAAAGACATCATGCTGAGTACAGGTGGTAAAATGTCCAAAGTAGATCCAGCAGTATTCTACTGGTTGGATGAGCAGCGTAAGGTTACTGGAGTGCTTGCATGTCATGTTGATGATTTTCTTTGGGCAGGCTCGCAAAACTTCTCAAAAGATGTGATTCCTACACTTAAGTCTGCATTTCAGGTGGGACGTGAGGAACATAAAAATTTCTGCTATGTAGGAATGGACTTTGTTACTTTTAATGGTGAAATTCATGTACATCAGCATAGTTACATCGAAAACGTACAGCCAATTCACCTACAAGCAACGCGTGCCCTGCAGAGAGATGCCTCTGTTAATGAGACTGAAAAAGAGCAGCTTAGGTCAAAAATTGGGCAGATATTGTGGGTTGCAAAACAAACCAGACCGGACATCATGTTTGATGTAAGCAGATTGGGGTCAAATATAAAAGATGCCACAGTTCAGTCAATTCACGAGATAAATAAGGTCATAAGAAAGCTTAAATCTGAAAAAGTCACTCTCAGGTTTCAGCATTTGGGAAACAACGATGCTCTGAATCTGACAGTTTTCAGTTATGCCTCCCTAGGAAATCTTCCCGATGGGGGTACACAAGGAGGAATATTAATTGGTCTCATGGGAGAACGAGGGAAGTTTTCTCCCCTGTTCTGGCAGTCTAAGAGAATTAGACGTGTGGTGAGGAGCACTCTGGCAGGGGAAACTCTAGCCCTGTCAGATGGAATAGATAATGCTATCTTTCTGGCGACCCTTTTTTCTGAGCTTACGACTGAAAATCCTGATCTGAATGCTCCCCCTTTGGTCTGTGTGACAGACAATCACTCTCTGTTTGATGCTCTTAAGTCAACAAAACAGGTCACTGAGAAACGACTTAGACTGGAAATAAGCAGTATAAAGGAGCTCATACAAAGTAATAAAATAAAGAAGGTTCTCTGGTTGGACACAAAAACTCAACTTGCTGATTGTCTTACCAAAAGGGGAGCATCTGCTCTCATGTTATTAAAAGTACTCAGTGAAGGGCTATGGTGCTATTAAAAAATTATCTCGGTTGAAAACTGTTTTATAAAAACGTTTAAGAAAAATAAAGGGGCTACTTTCCAAATCTATGCACTTTCAATTGTATATGTAACTACTGTTTTGTTGTTTTTGCTGTGGCCTTCATTGTTCTGCAATGGTAACTAAGGACTTTGTTACATATATTATTCCCTTTTTTTTTTGTTCTTTTGTTGTTTGTTAAAAAAAATAAAAATATTTGGGTAATGTTAATACATTACATCTCACCTGCACTATTTAACCCAGCATATGTGCTTCCGGGCGGAAGGGAAGCAGCGGTTATGCGAGGGGTGTGTGTGGTATTCGTGTGCGTGGCGGAGTGTAAAGTAAGCTGTTGAGTGTCTTTAATAAATGTTATCAACAAATAAACGTCGTGTTTATTTCAGTTTAACACTGTGCATTGAAATATGAATTTTGCACGAATTAAGCACAAAAGTATTTAGATTCAAAACTGTTAAAGCCTCCTTTTAATAAATTGCATTTTACCTATATTTGAGTATTTAATGTACTTGTGCATCCATTTGTATTAAAAAAATAAGAAGGGTCAAACAATTCACTAATGTCTTACCATCTCAACCACCTCTACTTCAGCATTAAGACGCAGCTGATACATAAACATCTGCAGATCTTTCTTCATCTGAATGCTGTTGTCATCCAGGTGTGCCACGGTAAAGATGCGCATCTTACATTTTCTCCACACCTTAAGAAAGCAGTATTGTAAGTATGAAATCAAGTCATTCAACAAAATGACAACAGGCATTTCTCATCTGTACCTTGTGCTGGCGGAGCAAGAATGGAAGCAACATGAGCAGCCCTCCATCATGAACGATCCACCACACATCAATGGTTCCCTCAGTCAGACGCTCTGTGTAGCTCGGAAACATGTCACTGTTCTTTGCCACAAGCAGGGCCTGGTGCGCAGCAGTCGTCTCTCTCACTGTCTCTGTCACATTAAAGAGTTACCATCAGTCTATGACTTCAAATTGAAGAGAATGATTAACGTCAATGTTGAGAGATTAATAAATTCAATGTGATTAAAAGCAGACCAAATGAAGAAAAGTGTCTCTAATGAGGATGGCATTATGCACATACCGATAAAGTTTTTCCAGGAGGTTGCATCCTCAGCCTGTCTCCAGTTGCTTGGCCATGCCATCAATACAGCATTGTGTTTCATGCCGCCCAAACCAGCTGACTGGATCAAGTTGGAGAAACCATCTCTCAAGTTAGAGCACACCACAATATGACAGAAGCCTTTTGTTTTCTCTGAGGACATGGCTGCCTTGACATTCTGTAAAGAAGGAAAAATTGGTTTAAAATTGTATAAGCATCTTAAAACAGATTTTCATTTTTGCAATATTATTGCTTGGAAGAGCTTGAAGTGTTCTTTTGTACTCACTGTTTCCGCCCGTTTGGCATCACCACTCCGACTAATATAGGATCCCTGCAACACTGAAGACACAATGGTCAGGCCTTTTCCAGCCTTCAGCTGAGACGTGAAGGAGAGTAGTCGCGGATGCTTCACCGCCAAATCAGAGTCAAGACTTAGCAACACCAGAAGCTGGGGCCTAAATTACACAATATTTAATAGGCATTTATTATTAGATAAAAAGATCTAATAATATTTCTGGTTTTGGTTAAAAAAAGATTTTGTTATCTGTCTGTCTTGAAGTGTGTTTTCATTATAACTTCAGTATTTGAGGTTTTCTAGTATTGTATACTAACCGTTCTCTTATTTATTTTGCCGAGTATCTAGCTGTTTTGGTTGCTACTTTGGTTTTAATAAAACTAGTAAACTCACACTTGCATCTGTCCACTTCAAGAAAGCCTTTTTACACCTGTGCTTACCTCCAGTTCTTGGTATGAGGTGGTGTGTCTTCTAACTTGATAAGTGCGTACTGTGCAGCATTTAAGGACAGCCCTCTAATTCCATCGCCCCATTCCTTCTCCGCCCTAAGAGTTTAGAAAAACAATTAACATAACAAAAAGAACTGTCTCATATTATTGGTAGAATTATTACTACTATCTACAATGCAGGCAGTACATTGCTACAGGGAAAGAGACTCACCCTCTGTATTCAATGTATTTATATATGCATCCAGCAAGTAGCATGGCCACCAGGGCATAATACCAGGATGAAACAAACATTAGAGAGATGCAAAGAGTCATGCCCAGGACTGAAAGACTCCTAAGGGATTAAATGCAGTTTATTTTACATTATTTCATGCAGCAAAATAATGAATAATAATAATTAAAAATTCAAATCCTAAAATGCTTCTGAAATAAAGGAGCAAAACATTAATTATGTAAAGCAACACAGTAAATGTGCCATGTCCTGAATATTCTGATAGACATAATACCCTGATCAAATCACTTCTACCATAATTACAATTGTATTATTACAACAAAAACTTGAGGATATAAAGTACAGAGTTTGTAGTCTACACGTGATGAATAAAGTTTGAATCAAAATGTTGCATAATCCAGTCATATTTTGACTCATATTAGTGGTGTCAATCATTAAAATAAGTTTAATAAAACATTTTTTTTAAATGTTTCTACTGTTTTTGTTTTTTTTAACATAACAGCTTTTGTTTTTTTGTTTTTTTTAAAGGAACTGAATCTGCAAGTGACACAGACACATGTGTAAATGAATGACAATTAAGGAATGAAAAGGAATTGCAGCAATTGACAAAGTATGTATGTTCCTAATCACTTGTTTAACTTGTGTTTTCTATAACTGCACACATTATTCTTGAGTAACATACCAGTGATAGAATTTAAACCTTGGTCTCCAGTTTGGGGTGCGTAGGAGTGTTTGGACAGCACAGGCCAAGTTTACAAAAAGGTAGCACATCAAGAAAAACCTATAGAACAAAAACAATGCATGATATGACAAAATATACATATTAGGATATCTTATTCCGTTTTAATTTAGAAAATAAATAGCATTTTTATGTTTTTTTTTTTTTTTTTTTACCAAATGTAAATATTTATTATGGCAAACATGCCATCCCGATAGGCAGGACATTTTGGGTGTTTGCATTTTCTAATAATAATAATAATAATAAAATATAATAACAATAAATTCATTTTGAAAATATGTTTGTTGGAGGACAACGGCAAGGGGAAAGAGGAGGTACCAGCTGAGGTGCATACTCACATTGAAAGAATAGGAGCAACCTTGTCCACAGAAGCAATAAGAATCCCAATTTCACAAATTCCTACTGTTAGCAGCAATGCCCAGGTTGGCTCACCATTTGATTTACTGTGACCAAATACCTACAAAAAAAGAATGCGACACACCCGTTTTTAATCATGAGCCATTATGACTAGGTTTACCAACACAGTTTGAAAACTTCCTACAATTTCTTTTACTTTCTAGACCATGAAATAAAATATAAAATATAAAATTTATACATTTTATATAAATTAAATGAAGTCAAGTGTATTCCCATTATAATCCAAATCAAGCCAAAACAAGTATTTATGGAAACCATGTTCTTAAAATGCAATTAATAATAAACTTTAATTGCAGTGCATGGGAAGGGGAATCTTCAGTGATATGATTTTGGATAAATGCTTAATGAATAACTATTCAGACCCATCAGGCAGTTATGTTATGTGCATTTAATCTTAAAATCTTATGCATCATCCCTGTGTTTTCTTGTTTCCAGTTGACATATTTCACTTTAATAAGATGGGTAGCACTTATCTAGGGACAGTAAATATAATGAAAGTGAGGGGGTGATGAATTATTTTAAACGTTATGGCTTTTCTAAATAAAATTACATGGCTCATCTGTGAAGGGTGGGAAACCTATGCATCCATTTTAAATAAATAAAGGTAACCTGTAGGAAAGGAATGAGTCCATCGTGTGCAATAGCATGCAGAAGCCTGGGGGCTCCAGTCAGACTCTGTAATCCGGCACCACAGCAAGAAAAGAAGGAGCCAATCACAATCAACCATGGTGAAGGCCAAGCCAGAGTGCCGATGACTGGGCTTTGTTTCACAGAAAACCCAAACCTGTTTAGACAAGACAATAGCTGTCTGTAATTTCAGCACTGGCCACATGTTTTTAAAACATACTTTTATCAAGTAGTAGAAGTCTGAAAGCCAGCAAAAATAACAGTTTTTCAATTTCCAACCAAAATAATACTTACTTATCTCTCAATAACGCTCCCTCCATGCAGGCCCCAAACAACACTACACAAGAAATATCTAAATGCTGCAATTAAGGTTCTAACTTCCCAAAAACTTAAAGACCTTTTTGGCATTAAAAGGGAAAAAAACCCTGACCCTCAGGTTGTCTGATAGGTGATCCAATTCTACAGAAGGATACAGATGATGGAAGTGGTACCAATTGCCATAATGGTGCCAATGGGAATAGACCTCTGAGCATCCCTTAGATCTCCTGACCGGTTCGATCCTGCCATGATTCCTAAAGTAAGAAACATGTGGTCAATGCTTAAATAGTAATCATGGAATAACAGTTAATTATTCACATGTAAGCTTAGGTCTACTGGATCCAAAAAAAGCACAACAGTAAACTTTAGCATAACACACCTTATGTACGTGACATCTAAAATATAGCAAACAGATGTTTTAATGTTTAGGTCAAATTTATGAAAAACATTTAGTTAATACTCTTAATATTTTATCTTATATATTATAAATATTTTATAATATTTTATCTTAATATGTAATAGCAATAAATATGAGAAACCTTTTGGGAAAATCTGTGTCAGAATGTCGGAACCATTAACTATTAAAAAATGCTCTTTTATATCATAAGAGTTTAAGGTCACCCATTCTATTATTATTGTATCTTTGAAAGCAGATTTTTTTTTGTCAAAATGTGAAAAAAAGACATCTCTCCTACTCTGGTTAGATTACATTCATCAACAATAATTAACCACTTTAAAAATTATAGAGAAATAACTTCACAGATTACTCCATAGACCATAACTGGTTTCTAAAGTGGACAAACATTAATTCAGCAAAAAAAAAACAAAAAAAAACTCCCATTTCTCTTTCACCAATGTTAATGTTAAAGCACAGCTAGTAAAAATGGAAATATACGATTTGTGTTAAGCATTCATTTACAAATGCAACTTAATAATTAAAATAGTCAATTAAAGTGAAACATTTATCCTGCATTGGCAGAATATGGTCAGGGGCAAAATAATAATAAGGACAGCAATAAACAGATGAATATTGCTTCCAATTTCACCTTTAATGTGCATGCAACATCCAAAATAATGTTATAAATGTAAAACAGCCATGTGTACACTGTGGTCTCACCTGTGACTGAGGGGAAGTAGATGCCCACCATCATTGTGAAGAAAGTGGTGATGTCATTGTAGATATATGGCAACTGGTCTGGTACGTTATTCTCAGAGTCTTTTATATGCTCTGCTGAAAATGACGCCTGGTTCTTCGCCTCTACCAGCTTGCCTTCAGAGCCATAAAGTCCCCAAAGGTTACCTGAAAGTAGAAAAAATGTGATACTGTAGAAGTTGTAATTTTACATATACATTTGGTATAATATTAGCAAGAATACTGATGTGATATTAATATTCTAAGAAATGTATAAATGTGTAATATTATAAGAAATGTCACCTTTGATAACGTCACTTAGCAGGCCTGGAATGCCCAGGATCTCTGTTACATTATTGTGTGTAAAGTATTCATCACAGGTTGCATTAAGGGAAGATGAACTACAAAACAGGTTCCACAGGTCTGTTGTGTTGGTTATATTGTTGATCACTTCTGTCTTCATGCATTTATCAAACTTCATATTTTGTAGTGTGCGGTTACCAAGCAGACATATTCTTAAAAAAAAAAAAGTAACAGTCAATTTATATTGAAAGTGTGTAACTAAGCAAATTAAATGATTGCAGACGATACAAATATACACTGTGTGTGTTGCTCTTTCAGCTGCTCTTAAGAAGGAGTCGCCAAAAAGGGGTGGCTGGGAATCGAACCCAGGCCTTCCGTATGACAGGCACAACACCTACCACTGAGCGACCAGTGCCCTTCACAATACAAAAATACACTATCTGACCAAAAAAAGCTGCCATTTCAGAAGGATCAAATTATTAAGCTTCATGAAGAAAAGTAAACAAGTAAGGGAATGTGAAATTACTGAAATTGGATTTACAATCCTTGAACATATCAAAACCTGGAAGGATAATGCTAAACCATCGTCTATGGGAAGAAATATGGTCGAAAAAAAGAAACACAAACAGAGATCACTTTAAACATCTTGATGAACTTGCATCCAAAAAAAGTAAAAATTAATCAGGCATGTTTAGTAGTTAAAGTAAGAGAATTTCCATACCCACAATGTGATGAGAACAGGATTGGGACTAAACAGCTTTGTGGCCATAAGTGTTGGAAAAAAGTCATGAATTCAAATTGACCCAATTCCATAGGTGTGTCAAGGTAAAAAGGGAAGCACATGATGCGATGCACCCATCATGCATAGTGCCCACTGAACAAGCCTTTGGAGGCAGAATTATGGTTTAGGGTGGGTTTAGCTGGTCAGTTCTAGTTATGTGGCAAGTCAGCTGATGACCTGAATATACCGAAAGACTAGGTTGTCACATCAGTGAGGTTCTTCTTTCCCGATGGCACAGCCTATTCCAGGACTCAGATTGTGAAAGAGTGGTTCAGAGAGCATGAGGAATCACTTTCACACATGAACTGGCCACCACATTGTGTGCTGTAATCAAACTCAAGGGTGACTGAAGGAAATCTTCATTATATATGTATATAATGTAAAATGTAACAACAGAAAAATTGAAAAGTGTCAATTTCATGATTTGTAAATTTATTATAAATGACGGTTTAGAGATTGGTGGCTGGTACAAGCTCAATGTAAGCACTAAATAAAAATGATAGATGAACAGTGATAAATAAAAGTGTTTTACGTATTCCTCCATTATGTTAGCTTATACAGAAAACGTTAATTGTAAAAAAAAACGTTAAATGTTTAAAAAAAAAAAAAAAAAAAAAGGGTTTCTCCAAATTTCACTCAGCAAAATTCACTGCTTATGTCACGTGATTAACTTCAAAAGGTCTATGAAATCAAGTAGAGTTTTTACAAGTGTAATGTATACTCACTTAAAATCTGGTGGGCTGATGACAGTCCTGATGACTCCAGCATAGATGGCCATGATGGACAGAATCACACAGGAAAGAAAGACCAGTGCCAGTTTATTTACATATCTGACCCCGACAAATACCACCAGAGCCATGAGGGCCAAGCAGCATGTTCCATACACCCGCATATGATTCAGCTGCTCGTTGTACGAAAGTCCATTTGGCACTATGTACATCTATATATGAGACAGAACATATGATAAAAGTACAGATCCACAAGAGATCCAGTAGTAACAGCTAGGGCTGATTAATCCTAAAAACGTTGGCAAATTCGTTGTGTCGCGTGACGTGGAGACATTCGTTTATTTAAAAAAAACATTAGTTGAGCGCGGAGCAGAGTGAACACACTCAGTCTCGTGCACTGATGCTAGCAGAGTTCGGCGCCTCAAAGACAGGGCGGAGCAAAAATAAAAAAAACGAGCGGAGGTAGAGGAGAGATACGTACATGGCGAAGGCAAAGAAATATGTAATCAGGTAAATGTCTGCCCTACTGGCTCCTAGTGCGCGTCTCTTACTGGTATAATCAACATCTGTGCACACGTGTACTGTTTACTATAACACTGTAACCACGTGTGTGTAAAACATATTGTAACATATTTTCAACATATTTTGTGTCTGTATGCGTGTGTGTACAGCGCGCATGTAAAGCAAAAGCAAGTCTCATTAGAAAATGCATTTTCTCTCTCTGCTCAAGGCTTAGCCTGCTCTTTGCCTGCTGACTAGTCTATTAACCACCCATAAAAGCACTGTCCAATAACTTATGAACTAATATGACTTTTTTTTTCAGTCAACAACTACATTTGAAATTTTCGAGCATGGTCGACATACCAAACTCTGATAAACTTCCTAATGGAGCCCATTCATAATCTTTCTACAATCTCGGGTTATATGTACCCACCAAAAGGATCTCTATTGTGCCCAGTATGTACATGGATCCAGCAAAGGTTGTACCGAGGTAGAAGCATAACCCAACAGCCCCTCCAAACTCTGGACCCAGTGCCCTAGAGATCATGTAATATGAGCCACCAGCTGGAAAAAGAGAAAAAGAACACCCAAGGCATCTTTTATATTTATACATAAATACTGAATTAAAATGTAAAGGCACTAAGTAAAATGTCTGTTGCTTGTCATACCTGGAACCATTCCATTAGTTGCAATAGCACTCATAGATATCGCAGTCAGTAAAGTCTGTAGAGCAAAGAATAGACTATTAAATTGCTCAAATAAATGATTTGCTAAAGATTCAAAAGTATATAAGAACACCTCACACTCCTACAAAGACTATGAAGTTCATATCATCACAGAACCCTAAAAATATCCAAAAACAAAGCGGGAATGTGGGTCAACATGGAAAAGATTTAAGATTATCAAGCTCATACTGCTTGTCACAAATTTCCTATCCCACATATGACTGTGCGCTCACCAGGTCCAGTGAGATCGAACAGAGTTATTACTGATCAGAGTACACTGTCTTTTTAGGTGCTCACAAGCTTACTACAGTGTCGCTAAATCCGGCTGGTTGGCATATACTGTATACCACAATATGCAGGCTGGCATAAATACCACAACATGAAATAAGTTTGAAAGTTTTTCTTAAACAGAGAAAATGTGTAGTAGGTACAGATGAGTTTAGTACTCACACAAGCACAACACATGAAGACAATGGCAAAGGAGCCTAAAATTCCAGCTGTGCCTACAATCCAGGTAAGGCGCAGAAATAAAACCACACCCAAAATGTTTTGCACACAGGGGAGATACACACCAATAAATGTGCCCATCTGAGGGCCCTAAAAACACAAAAATTTGAGAACATCAGGCACCATATTCTTTGCAGAATAAAAGCTATTTTGGTTATTTAATAAAAGCATTAAGTAAGCCATGCTTTCCTTGCACACATTTTAAAAGCTTTACAAAGGGTTTTTATGCATGAGCTCATAGGGCATACAAATAATACTAATGTATTATTAAGTCTATAGTTTATTGTTGGTTATAAGTAGCTTATCATCAACATGCTTAACTTATGTAGTATGAGACTGACCTTGACGGTGACCCTCTTGAGCCCATCCTCACTCTCAGCTTTCTCATGATCTACAACCCCTTGGGGCAGGTTGGTATAATTGGCCAGCTTGTTGAGGAGGGCCGACACCATTGGAGTACTGTCCATTTCCTCCTGTGTGTGACAAACGTCAGTGTTGAAACAAAAATATGGTTTTCATTTTTTTATATAATTGACGCTAAGTATGAAAAAATGTATGCACTTTGTGTAAAAAGGAAAACAGAAAATTTGTCTTATGCAAAGACCTTCATTTGTGAACCTGCATTTCTGATAGTAATTAGCACTTTGTACAATGGCCAGCCATAACATTAAAACCAGTGACAGTAAAACACCTAGGTTTTGGGTTCCTCCTGTGCCACAGGGGTGGCTCTGTCTCCTGGGGGAATCGTATTAGGATCTGGGGATTTTGGAGGCTTGGGCTCTTTACCTGCTTGGCCCTGTGTGTGGTGGGCTGTGGTGTACTTGGTGCTCAGATATCACGACCTGTCAGAGGTTTGCTTGGTGATCACAGTTAGTTTAGTTCACTTAGAGGTAGCGGTGATGTTATGGCTGATCTGTGTATGTTTCATAAGATATTTATGATCAATTGAACTGTACCTCGAAGAGCGCCATGTTTTTCCCGTCACAGCTTCTGTCATAGTCAGGAACACTAAGGAAGGGACTGTCCTCTCCAGGGGTTTCATCACCTGATAGACACACAAATACCTTATTTAAGCATAAACATGTTTCTATTAGTTTGTGAGCATAAACGTAACATAACATACTATTGTTTTTTAAAGTAAGAAATGAATATCTTATGGCAACAGTTTAAATTCTTCATTATTCTTCATCTTACTCTTTTACATACTGCAAAATAAACTAATTTGAGACAAGAAACAGCATATAGTTTTTTTTTATTGTACCAACTTACCAGCATATAGTTTTTTAACTTATTGTACCAAATAATTTTTAAAAATCATGTACTTATAATTGTACTTTCTCTAATTTACAGTAACTGAAGTGTATGAAACTACAGCTATAATCTTTTTGAGGATATAATAATGACAGTCTTTAGTACTCATGGCTAAAACAATAATAGAGGGATTAACACTAGGCATGTGCATCTGCTGTGCTCAATGTACAATTTAGACAAGGAAAGGAAACCAAAGAATGAAAAGCAAACTAATCTTTTTTCCAATCTGCTGATGGAAGAAGGTCAGTATGGAAAGGTGTGTATGTGCTGAATACGGAAAAACGTGTAGTAAATGACAAACCCAACTGGACCTTGCTCACACAAGATGGGAAAGAACACAATACCTAAAGTAGCACCGTCAGTTACTAATTAAGTTTTAAAGTTTTTTTTTAACCACACAAAATAAAGGTTTTATCATCAGATGGCATCAGTTCTGAAAATAGCATTGCTAAAATATTTGGCCATTGTGCTCCTCAAAAAGCTAAAGTGCTATCTATCCAGACCCACTTACTGTATAAAAGAAGCTTTAGAAATAAAGTTAATTTATTATATTATTATTCCAACAGTTACAGCATACAGACAAGAACAAGGTATTAATTTCAATGCAAAATTTTCTAACATCAGGGAAGAAAATGTTTTTTGATTTCAAGCTTCATAAAAAAAATGCTCCAGTAACATTAGCACTGGTTTTAGAATTATAGAGTACATTACATGACTAAGGCAGCTGAGGCTACTATACCCTAAATCCAACACAACCTAAGTTGTGCATACTGCAGAATAAACGAAAATGATGACAATCGAGGTAACATTGTGTGTTTTACAAACTATTTAAACTTTTAACCCTTCCCTGTAATCCATACCAAAGAATTCTCTGCGATCAGATGGATATTGCGATCTGTTTTGATTGCTTTATCCAACCAGATACAATTTTATCTCAGATGGGTTTCTCCCATTTCCAGTAGCACTGCTCTGTACTATTCTGCACTGTAGCGCAGAGCTCAACTAGCACAGCCTCTGTAGTGAGACAAACCTTAAGAAACACTCTTCCAAATAAAGAGTGAGACCTCAGATGGCTGTCAAAGACAGTGTGCTCGTCTAACCATGTGCTTTAGTTGGTTGAGTGCTAGTCTTTATCTCATTATCTGTCCTGTTCAGCCACCTTACTTTTTGTTTACCATATTTTAGTCTTTGACTGCTATTAGGTGGATATTAATGCTCTCCTCACCTCCTATAGTTTATAGAAACTCTGTTTTCTCTATATATATTGTTCTGCTTATGAGAAATATATTCTGCTTTATATTATTCTGCTTACTGTGTCAAATAAGTAAATAAAAGAGAATAGTGCATCTTTGGCTGAATTGAAGACAAACGTCATACACAGTTTTGTACGATTGGGCCCAGGAACAGAGAAATAGATATCTGCTTGACTGAGTAATGAAATGAAATAATATCAGCTTGATATGTGCCTCAACGTGTTTTGTATAAACAATGAATAATTAACTTCAAGCATATTTCCACTTTACAATGTGAGATATTTCCTACTCCCCTCTGTTAACAGTCCCTTTGTTTACTTATAACATGAATAGTAGATAGATGTGATAACCTGGTCATTTTGTATAGTCACCAAAAGTTTAATGTGTTTGACAGTTCTTAACCCAATTGTAGTAATTTAACTTCTTAGGGTGCTTTCTCGCCTATAAGTTTTTTTCAGTGTTTACCCCGAAATCATTTTTCAAACACAGTGCCAAAAGGATCATATTAGTTTTGTGTGCACACGCTAAAATGATTGGCTTTACATTCCTCATGCAACATAAGACTTTTAGTTGGTTTTTTTAAGTAAAACAAGAAGAGAACTACAACTATTTATTGCGCATAAAGTACTCAGGTCAAAAGCTACTAATTATGTCACAATCGAGGAACTTAGAGCAAACTTTCCTTAAGAAAAATAATTCAATAAAAATAAATAACATTATGCTATAACATTATCACTCATTTCCTCACTCACTCATCATCTATATCCGAGGAGATTCAGGGCACGAGGCCGGGTACATTTTGGATTGGTTGTTAACCATTGCAGGGCGCATACACACACTCACACTATAGGCAATTTGGGAAAACTAATTAGACTTGGTGCATGGCTTTGGACTGTGAGAGGAAACCAGATGACCTGGAGAGAACCCACCAAGCATGGCGAGAACATGCAAACTCCATCGACATGGGACCGAGTTGAGAAATGAACCCGGAGGTGCAAAGCGACAGTGCTAACCACTAAGCCACCATGCCACTGCTATTAAATCATATCATATATATCATATCATATTATTCAACTCATAGTGTTATTATATTCTGTTAAAACTTTACCCAAGTAAACAGTAAGTCTGATCTGAGCACACAGGGCCCAGCAGCTAGCCAGCTAATTCAAATAATGTTACTTAATGCTTATCAACGAATGAGATTATTAAACATGGCTTCTACAATCATAAAATCCTCCATGGGAAACAGAAAAAAACAGCGAACAAAACTGCCAATATTTTCACTGCTATTATTGGCAGGGTTTACTTCTGTAGGCAGGGTTTACTTTAATGTACTTGAGGTAAAGTTCATATTGATTCGTCGCTTTTTGACTATGCTGGACTGATGGAGAGACAGAAAGGTTAAACGTAAAGCCCCACCCATTAAGAACATTGATCATTTGTCTTGAGGTTCAATTAGCACGTCTCTCTCTGCCTCTCACACACTCGCTCGATTACACTAAAAAATGTGATTTCCAGGATATTGTAAATGACTGGCGGGCATCATGGAGCCGTTATCAATGTGTGGGATAACTGTATAAGCAATCTTAAACAGAATGAACAAAAGGTTTGCTTAATCACCTTGCATGTTAACAATGCTTATATTCATGTTCTTTAGTTGGAAACTGATCTGTCCAGTTCACCATTTACCAAAGCATAAGCATGTTTATTTAACAGCGTTCTTTTAGCACAATCATCAACAACACTATTCCGGGGTTTGTTTTTCTTAACAGAGCCGACAGAACCTAATCAGACTGAAGCAGGGAGAGGAACCTGACAGAGATCCATAAAGCACAATTATTTCCCTATGTACTTTGAAAGGGATTGCATAAAAAATGGCCCGTAGAGTTTTCAATATATACCAGAGTAATAAATTTACTAAATTTAGAGTTTCTGTCTGAAACCTGCAGTTAGCATTAGCTCCAAGATCATAGGTTAGCTTAGAGAGGCAGACAATAATACTGGGGAATTCCGCATGTAGCTTTATTCAGTCAGACTATAAAAGGCGACTCTTCACAACACTATACGTACCTTATGCACCACTTGTTACTGAAGAAAATAAGTTCAACGACATAGCTAATCAGAGCAGCACATGCCATCTTGTGGCACAATTTGGTACTACCATCTAACTACCTTCCCAAACTTCTTATTGTTAGATTGTTAGAGTATATTGCACAATATAAGTTTTTTTAAATAAGTTACGGGTCGCACAGGTGTTGTGGTGGGGTGGGGGGTAGTTGGGGTGTTGTGTTATTGTTGGCATGGTGGTTCGCCAGTAGAAACATTGTCTTAGGAGAATTTTATATAGAACTGCAAACATTTAAATTTAACACTCATTTCTGTTGCTAATCTTTCATTCAGTGTTTTTAAAATGCACTCATCGTGCTCAATCACTTCCTGCGTATTTATGGTATTGTGCTGCTTGATGTTTACAATGTGCCAACTCACACTTGTATCTAAGCAGAAGGTTCTCATGCCTAACAATATGTGCAATGAAAGAATGCTTGCTGAACGTCTCATCATTCACATATTAAGGTCTGCCCATTTGGGTGTGTTGCCTACACCTATTGTTTTCTGGGATGAAGGTATTGTTTGCACAAGGCCACTTATACAAACCATCACTTTAAATTGGTCAATGGTCTGAGGGAAATTGTCCAAAAGAAGTTTAAATCCTTTGTTCGAGTAAAATGACTGCTCGTCAGTTCTAATGGGTGTGTTCTTTGTAGATTTCTATCAAAACTTGCTGTCTGTTCCAAAGAAATTAGCAAACCTTTGGTAATACAACCTGTTTTCCATGCATCTTCATATATCTTTTGATCTTGTACATGATTTGGAGGACTTGTCAATGCATAACACATTTTAGTCAATGCATAAAACACAATTTAGTTAAAATATTTTTTTTTTAATTCGTATGACAGCTTTTCATATACAGAAATTAATCATTTTCATTATGTCATTTTTTATACATCTTGCACCATTCTTGATTGTATACATTTTTATTTATATCCGGTTTACATATTTTAATGATTGTTTAAAGACTATTCCATAAACACAAATCCAGGAGTAAACCTACAACCAAATTAAACGCACATTGCAATTAGAATTTTTAACAACATTCAACTATGATGACAAAACATACAAGCTTTTGAAAATACATTTTGTCAGAAATCACTGTAAATATATTTATAAATTCCAAAATTGGACACCAAAAAACTACTTGAGATTATCAATCTGGTCCAAACAACACTAAAGCTCCCTTCTAGACACTAAAGCCGGTTCCCACCTTCATGAGTCTCGCCATGGAAAAAAAATCATGAATCAGCTGTGTATAGTCACTACCAAGGTGTAGTGACTGGCACCTTACCAGCATGGGCACATCACCAGCATGGGCTACATGTTTTTTAAACAAGCTATGGTTGTTTATGTCTCATAGGTCTGTCGTAGGTCCATGGTATGTTTCTATAGCCCTATCCGTGATCATTTGTGGCCTTCTGGAGTCAATCACAAGGCAGCCATAGTGTTGCAAGGTTTTCAAAGTGCCAGGATTAAATTACTGACAAGTAAAATTTATTTTATTTGTATTTTCTGTTAATATTTGTGATGAGTTTTGCATGTTAAAATCAGCACCATCCCACAAGTTAGTGACGCCTTGCTGGGAGCACCGAGAGTGCGAAAAACATATCATAATGATGATAACATGCATGATCATTTTTGTACTGCTCTTTTGAATGTCAGATTTCTCATGTCGCTGTGTGGGTCAATTTTGTTAGTACCCTTTTTCTAGTTTGTGAAAAAGGCAGGGGGCTGACTGTGAAGGTTTCCCACTCAGATGTACGAGATGGGGAGGGAGGTAGCTATGTGAACGGCATCACAGGTCTCCTGACTGGAAGCCCAACTGCAAAGGGAGCAGGGAAAAAGTGCTCATCTAATTTTGTACAGCAATGCAATTAGTAAAATCATTTGCAAAACAAAATGCTACAAGATAAACCATCAGTTCATTCATGATACTGTGAATATATACTGTAGAGTATAATTTCTTGTTTCGCAGGCATATTCTTCTGTTTTATATAAAAAGCAATTATTGTTTTTAATAAGTTTGATACTAGTGTAAAATGTGTCATCTAAAACACGAACATTTCTTATAAAATCAATTGGCGACAGGCTCATGATTACCCAAGGCTCACCTTATGCCTTATACCTTATGTGGACCATCTAAGTACACCATAGAGCTATTCTTAAGTAAGCATCATTACTAAACGTGCCTGACTGACCCACACTCATTCATGTAGAAACATCACTCGATATCTGCCATTTGCTGGTTTAAATCTTTGAGACAGACAGCTAAATTTATGTATTAATAGCTGTAAAATCATCAACTGATCCTTGCAAAAAAGTGTTTCTCCAAGTTCATTACCTGCCCGCCCCTTCATTCTCTAATTACTTCCTCTAGATAGTGTCATCCAAAAACACGGTCTCAGCTTCCACTACTACATTGACAAAATGCAACTTTACATATTATAATCACAACAGCTTTTCCTTAATTTAAAAATATTGTTGATTCTCTGTATTTTCCAGCTAAAGAAACAATCATTCATGATCGTATCACATTCAAACTTTGTTACTACAATAATATTCTTGTGGATTCACCCTCAAAATATCATAGGGCTTTTCCTGCCATGCTTCTCATGCTGTCTCGTTCCCATGACCAGATCACCCCCATTCTGTCTGATCTCAATTCGCTTCCTATCCTTTACTACATCCAATTCATGTTAGTCTTTATCAACAACAAAGCCTTTCCCACACAACTCATGCATAAAACCGTTTCATCTGATTCAGATCTACTTTTTACCCCACAGAGGACTAAGCACCAATCCTGGGGTGACAGAGTTTTTTTTTTATCACTGCTCTTACCCACAGGAGCTCTTTTCTAATGGACATTAAACACTCTTTCTACTTTCTAGTGTGTTTTGCTGCTTTTTTTTTTTCAGAGAAAGAGAGAGAGAGAGAGTGCGATAACTACTTTATATTTTAATTGATAGTGTTGTAAAGCATCTTTGAGCATCTTCAAGATCACAAAAAAAAATTATTCAAAAAAGACATCATTGCTTACAATCTGTTGAGTTAAGTAAAGAGATGTTGGTATAATATTTATCAACAGTACAATAATAGTATGTAAACCACAATTTCATTAGAACACTGTCTATATTAAATCTTTTAACTCAACTATGAAAATAACAAAATATAACTTAAATAGTTTGTTACCCATTGAGCTGTGTTTGCAACTCCTGTAATCGTAAAAATCATAACAGTTACTGTTTGCTTCAGCAGATTACAAGGAGCACACAAGTGGAAAAGCTGGCTATATAAACATTTTTATTAACCCCTTAAGCTCATGATGCTAGATCACACTCCTCACTCTTGTAACTAGAGTTTTGGGAATGTCCAAAATGTTTTCAATTATTCCATTTGGTTCAATTGCTTCGAGTTTACAACATGAACAACAATATAAATACCTTTTGTAACGTAGTAGAATGGTATTACTCAAACACAACTACAGGATTACAGCCAAGAGAAGAATTACAACATAACAGCACTGAAAGCCATTACAGATCTAGATCCAGTTTAAACCTAACCTTGTGATTAAAGTTGTATTTAGTCCAAGATAAAGTTTATATTTGGTTTTTGCCTAGTAATTTGTGGTCATAAGTGGTTTTAAATAGATAAAAACAGAAAGACAGAAAGAGTGACGTGGAGAAACAGGACAATTAAAAAAAAAATACAGGAAACCACTGCTTGTTTATGGTACACAAGTACACAAACATTGTACAAGAATATAAACAGAATTTCACCGAATGTAAGAGCTGGTGGAAAGTCATGACTTCTTCCGCGTGCCTAGGCGAGCTCGCGCTCTCTCTCTCTCTCTCCCTCACATACACACACACAAAGGTTAACCTTTCCAAATGAATCTTACCTGAGGAAGGTCCAAACACATGTTCTTGCCTCTCCTCTCCTGTGGTATTCCCATCACCGTTTGAACTCGAAGCATTACAGTCCTCCACCGGCACCACCGTGAAGTTAGTGGGCATTTTGCCTCGCCACACACACTCCTTCACTTACGTACGTGTGTGAAATCAGTCCTCGTCCTTATTCCTAACTCTCTCTCTTCTGCTCTCTCACCCATACACACAAACACACACCCATTCTCCTTTCCAAGTTTCGTCACTAAACTTTTAGTTCTCTCTTACTCGCTCCGGTGCCGCTCAGCACCCACGTGATCCCCTCCACCGAATAAGAAGCTCCGCCCAACTCTTTCCTCCCCCTTCCATCCATCTTGGCAAACACACTTCCAAAAGCACTTAGCAGTACTAAATTAACACGACGCCCCCTAGTGGTGAAGCACGTGTGTTTGGTTGGATGTTTGAATATAAAACTCTGTGCGTGTCCAGATAAAAAAAAAAAAAGTAAAACACTTGTTGGCTTTTTTCCTTATTTTATTTAGTCATCCTCTTTATTTACCCGGTTCTAACTCGCGTCTAATTTACTCCGCCAGGAAACACTTTAAACCTGGCACATGTAGCTGTCTGTTATATTTTAAACCTGACATTTCCAGCACAGTGTTATTGGGTGGCGTTTCCTGCCTCTGTTCGTGGCATTTCAATTTGCCCTGAGAGGATTTATAGTGAGGTGGTAACTTGTGCTGTCTGGAAGGCCACGCAAGTTACGACGCCTGAACAAAAGAACATTTTTTACTACCACCCCCCACCCAAACAATCTCTCTCTCTCTCTCTCTCTCACACACACACACACACACACACATTTGGGCAACTTTAATATAATAAAATTGTGAAGTGGTTTGTTTTACTATTAAGTTATGGATGATCACATTACAACTTGCTTAGATTTCCATGGGAATGCACTTTCCCTCTGCCCTTTAACTCAAAGGGCGTTCAGACTGATAACAAAACAGTAAAAGCAGTTATGTAAAGATGGCTTCTGCTGATTAAAAAAGAGCACAGCTGCATTAGAGACAACACAAAACTACTACAATAGCAAACAATTTCTATCCGAATGCAATCAATTTTATTTAAAAATCAATTTAAAAAACAAATTAATAAATAAAGCAGCTGATTCCCAAATAATTCTTGCTTAATTATTTGAGCTCTATGTGTAATGAAATATTATATATTTTTTATTACTTCTAAGAAGCATTTTCAGAGTTCGAAACTTTTTACAAAATCAGCACAACGCAAAGATTGTTATATTCATTCACTTAGTCTTTGTAATTTGTGCATTTTTATTGCTCGGAATTGCTAAGGTTTGGTGTTGCACTTAACTCCTGAACTTAAAATGAAAATAAATTGGACATCAAAACCTGTAATGTACTTAACAACCAAGATTACAGGGATGTTATACACATTTTTCTTGCCAAAAAAAAAAAATGTAGAAAAACTTCACTGAGACTTTAAGTAATCTCCGATCATGGTCATTGCTGATTCCTTCCAAACACGTTTCTTTTAAAAGGTTGATTCCTCCATTATCTTCCCTTCTCAGATGCTTCCAGTTAGGGTTAAAAAGTTGTTGACATCTAAAACATACTAATCACTGCTGTACTTATCCGATCAAAGGCTCTTAAGTGTTTGTTTATTAAAATCTAAACAGTGACTTTTTTAGTAAGTGAAAAAATGTTTTTTTTTAGAGTCAGTGAAGTTGGGGTACCAAATGAACTGTTTTACCAAATTGTATTTTTTTTTTTTCAGGGAGGTATATTAAAAATTGTAAAAAATAAAAGAAAGAAAAAAGAAAGAAAAAAAGAAAGAAAATCGGTACTGAAAAATTCAGCAATACTAGTTTGAGTACTGTGGTCATATGGGTTCTGATGCCCATCATGTCTTTATAAGCTTTGTTTTGTTCTGTGTCCAAAATCTGTTCAAATATATTCAGCGTATATGGTGCACTATACATCTGTCATTCTGAATGTCATTTTAGGATGTAAATGCTGCATCTTTGCTGGAGCATTATAATTTCTCTTCACTGGATCTAAGCCAAACCTGTTACAACATGGCAATGTCTCTTGTGCACAAATCATGGTCTATGAAGAATGCAAAATCCCCAAAAGTTAATTGGAAAACTTAAAATTCAGTGATTTGCCCAGAAGAGTGGTGGTTTTGACAGCAGCAAGAAGGCACAGCATAATCTGTAACTTGATGTTTAAAAAGCACATAAGGGTGTGGTGATCAGGAGTATTTCCTGAGTTTTATTTCTTTGACATTGTAAAACAATGCTGAAGGCATCCAAAATATGCAATAATCCCCTTTGACATTAAGATGTGTCTGCTACGTATACTCTGTAAAGCTTTGACAATGGCCCAAATCTGAGGTGCTGTCCTTTAAAAAAGTGCCACAGATATATAACGCCACAGCATAGATCAATGACAATTAAAAATAATGAGCTCGGAAGCCTCGCTGAGGTGTGTTAACTAAGAGGCTTTAGACTTCAAACTGTATTTGGGTTTTTGGTCAGATAAAAGTAAAGTTATAATAACTTTTATAAAGAATAAATGTAACCACTACCAAAATACGGAAATCATGTTGCAAAAACTCTCAAAATTAGCATAATTATTATTTTTTGGTCATAGAAACAACCGAAAACAATAATAAAAACACATGATTATGTACTGTATATCTGTGCTATTTCTTTGCCTATGTAATGCATTTTTTGTTTAAAATTCAGTTTATCATATTGACTATTTTGTGCTGAAAGAAATGGATATAAGAAAAAACAGCAAAACAAAACATGTCTAAATACTCTGAGTTTTAAAGATTTGGTGATTTTTGAGGCTGGTAACTCTAAATGAACTTCTCCTCTGCAGCAGAGGTAAGTTTTGGTCCTGCTTCCCTAAGTTGGTCTTCATAAGAGGCAGTTTTATGCAAACCCTTTAACAAAGGGTTTTGCAAATGCGCTTAACAACACTGTTCTTGCAAAAACTATTCCAGAACACTTAAATAGTAGCTGTACAGCAAAAACAGTGTTGTAATAGTATGACTTCTTTGTAAACAAGATTTATTTATTTTCACATGTAAGCTTTTACAAATTTACACACGTGAGCAAAATTTGAACACATATACTGTATGTAGATTAGTTTATCACGTTTTATTGAAGTCAGGTGTGTTGATTTCTAGGCATAACATATTCAAAGGCAATTCGTTGTTTTTGTTTTACATATAATCATATAAGCACAAAATATAAGAAATTATCACAAAGTCATCGGTACAACGTCACGACCAAGTTATAAAACAGCATGTGACAGAAAGCCTGGAGATATACTGCGGATTGATTGAAACCACTATACAAATCCAGTGGGCAAGCGACAACTGAGAGTTCAGTCTCAAAAAATGTAGTGGATTAGACGCAGCTTTGAGCTCTACACTGATCATGAGCTCTCATCATGCATAAACAGGAACTTGGGTGTTACACTAATGGTCACAATTTACCTGAATGGAGACAAGCTAATCGGACACACGTCATACTGCTGAAGCTGGAATAAATCAAGCTCAAGATCAAGGAGTTAAACTTTAAAGAACATCATGTCACACCTTATCATCCGCAAGTTTGAGGGCCAAAGTAAGAATATGACATTGTGAAGTTATTATTATTATTATTATTATTATTATTATCATTATCATTATTATTATTATGTTTTTATTATTATGAAGATGATGATGATGATTATAATAATAATAATAATTATTATTATTATTATTATTATTATGTTGTGGTTGTCGGTGGTGGTGGTGGTAACAAGAAGAAGAGAAAAAAAGAATAATAAAGTTTTACTGATGTTATTGTTATCAGCATCACAATATTAAAAAGTCCTTCCATAAATTAAATATTTCTAAAGAAGTTAGCCTTTGCAGCCTGTTTTAACATGGTTATTGTCTCTCTAATAATTCTATAAACTATTTGAACTATATTTGAAAACCTTGATAAACAAACATTCAAATTGATTGAATGTCAAAAGCCTTCATCAGCTAAAAAGATTTCTGATATTAAAAAATATATTTTTATTTGCACAAAGCTTAATAACTTTAGACAAGATATTTTTTTCTTGAAAAGTGATGTTTTTCCTTTTTTCAATACTGTATTTATCAGCAAATTCAAAAGTCAATGAAATTGTTCTCATTTATTTTACACTTTCCAGGGAAACAAAGACTAACTTTAATGCCTGTGCCACATCTTGACAGATCGTAAATTTATCATAGCCAATGCACATGTAGAGAACTGTGCCATCATTGTCTGTAGTGATGGATTCATGTGTGGCTATACACGTGCTGAGGTGATGCAGAAGCCGTGTACCTGCAGCTTCCTGTATGGGCCTCAGACTGGCAGGTCTGCTGTGGCCCAGATGGCTGAAGTGTTGCTGGGCTCGGAGGAGAGGAAGGTAGAGATCTCCCTCTACAGGATGGTAAGCACATTGACAATTTGTGAACGGAACTGACAAACACACAGTAATAATGGCAATCAGTATTAGCTAGAATACATGACTGACTTTTCAAGCTTTTAAGAAAAGCATTGCACTTTTTAAACACATTGTCAGATATTTTTCACTGTCCTACGTGGGTGGCTGTTGTATTAAGACTGACTGCAATTGTTAGTTTATTGACTTTGTGCCACACCTGCCAGCTAGCAAACCAGACCATTTCAGATTTTGCAGTGGCTGCAGTTGAACATAACGATTCATCAGCTAGGCCGTTACCAGACTAGATGAATTTTCCAGGTCCAGAGTAGACATTGCGTCCATTCATGTCTAATGAGGAATAGCGAGGATGACTAATCACTGTGCTATAAAGAAGGCTTTGTTGAAGGACCTGAGCATTTATACAGTATTGTAGGGTTGTTGATTTTGGCTGTGTTATGCCTGCTGTATGCTTATCAGTTGTTGCCGGATGTTGGTGCCTGTGACTAGCAAGCTGTTTAGGCTGTAGGGCTGGCATCAGATTTAAATCTGGTTTTGTTAGGATACGCATTGCAACACAATCAGCCTAATGGTTTTAAGATCAACACTGACACAGTGATAGCTGGTGGTTTTGACTTCCAGTAATTTCTAATAATGGCTGTTAAAGTTAGTTTAATTTCTAGATAAATATTTAGGTATTAATCAGTTGGTTAAAATCATTGACTAAAAATCATTATATTTGACTTCACAAATCACTAAGCTCATCATTGGTTATTTGAGGTTATTTTCATGGGTTTCTTCTTTCAGTTAGGTGGATCCTCTTAAGTAAAATCCCAATTTAGAGCAATAAACCATTAAATATCACATTCTCTTAAACAATGAGGATAACCCATAAGGATAATCTTTGCAAGTATGATGGCAAAAGTCCAGCTTTTAAGATTGACTGGAGTTACACTATAGAGTAATTCACACTCTTATGCTTCAAGTCTAAATCAATGTTACCTAAATTATGTAAAAGTCAGCATGGAAATTGTCCTTTTTTATAGTTTTATGTGGAGCCACAGAGAACATTCTCACACAGAGGATTTCCCTAGAGACAGTTCTAAGTAACACTATTTAAAAAGCTTAAAGCCAATAAAATCTATGGAACTATTTCTTTCACTGGCACATTTGTTGGCATCAATTGAAAATATAGACTACATTTCCCATGATCCTTCCAGCACACTCACTGTTGCTGCTGCTGTAAAGAGTTCACACTACTGAAATAAACTTTTAATTATTTATTTATTTATAATAGAAAAACTGTCACGATTACAAAAGGTATGCTATTGAAATGTGTATAAGTCGAGAATACACCATTTGATTAATTTGCAAGATGATATTATTATTGTGTATTTCTTATAGATTGTTAGCCCATATAATAGTCAAGGATCTAATGAAGAAATAGTTTTTTCAGTTAAATAAAAATATGACAAAAACTACAAAATCTTATTGTGTCTTAGCAATATTCTTCATAATAATGTTAAATATACAAATCCCATTCTTCAGAACTGCTTTTTAAACAATGCACTAGTAAAATATTAAAAAAGAAAGAAAGTAGGAAGGAAGGATAAAAAGAAAGAATAAACATAAAAAATAAAGAAAGATAGAAAAAGAAATATAAAAATGCATATGCAAATTGGAAATAATTCTCTAAAACCTCAACATACTGGGTGGAGATTACTGTAATAACAGATGGCAACAGGGAGCAAACAAACAAAAAAAGAAAGAAAAATGTATTGAAAAAAAGCAAGACTGATACAAACCATAATGTTTTAGTATAATGTGACATGATCAGTGTAACTATTTATAGAAAGTCTGTATCCTGAAATTAGTTTTTTGTGAGTGAAGCCTTGGTTTTCTCTGTAAGACTTTAAGGTTTATATGCCTTTGGTAATACCACTCATGTAAAAAATAATTAAATAAATAAATAAATAAATAAATAAATAACAATTAAAAAACACTATGCTCCTTTCCTTATGTCACATTAACCTCTATCTATGATATTTTGGCAACTCTGTCCTTGGTGCTGAAGAATTCAAACCCTCATGAATAAAGCTCTTGTTTACAATAATATTCCTCAGGCACCTTTGCCCACTCCCATTTTCTCTTGTTTCATATGCGTTTTTAGAAAGTTCTTATTTTCCTCTCTTATCTGAATTAATGTGCTATCTCATAGTCCTTGCAAAATGCACTGTCAGGGGAACTGACTTTTGGTTGGTATTTAGTAGCAGATGGTACAGAACTGCCATGTAACAGATACTAGTTAGGGGGTATATACTGTACATGTACAAGTATGTTTATCTTATATTAATTTTTAGTATATGTATTTTTTCTTCAGTTAAAGCCTTAAAATATATATTGTTACCAGGTTTGTCTGCTCTGCCATGTCACTAGTATATAACTAGTTTATTTAAAATATATATTTTTTAGATTATATAATAATCAGTTCTGATTATTAATAGAAATTGCGAAACAGAAAACAACTTGTGTCATGCAACTATGCAGTTACTATTTTGGACAAACAAGCAATCAGCTGGAGTGTATATTTTAAAGAAATTAAGAGAATATCTACAATATTCAATGTAGGGTTGATCTTACAAAACCACTGAATACGATCCTCAAAATGTACAGCCTTTGGAATTTGAAATTAAAGTGACTACAAAAAGGTATATACTGCATATAGAACTGCTCTATTCACTCTAAACTTAGTTGATTGAATGAATATTTTGGATTGATGGGCAAATTAATTATAGCAAGCATTACGATCAGAGACAGATTTTAGTAATGCAAAGTTTCCCAAAGATAATCAGCCATACTAAGATGCAATTCGCCTCTATATGAGATATATAAAATATATCTATATTCATTTATAAAAGCTTTGCCAGTCTGCATTCACTTTTACCTACTGACTAACTGCTGACATCCTTATGGAATCATGCTTGAAAGGAATGTTTTATATTTAATATTGCGAACTGTAAGCCATATGGCAAGTCCTGTCTAAGTGAATAAGATTTCTAATGACTGAAAAAAAGGTGTTCTTAGCTAATACTGGTAAATTATACCAAAGAAAATTTTTATGTAAATAATGATTTTCTAGGTTTTTCCCCTACTGTATCTAGTCAAACTGCAGAAAAATACTGAATAATTTTCCATAGTATCAAGAGCTGTCTGGCTCTGGTTCAACAAACTGAGTAGTTGTAAGAAGCTAAGAATTTGACCCATGCCATAAGAAGTATCAAATACTATAAAAGAATACAGCATGTTTCAAGATAGAGTAGGAACAGATGCAAATAGGGTAGAAAAATGAACAAGAGAAAAAAAGAATATAGTATTTTTAATCATGACGACCCTAGCATGTCTTATTTAGAAACTTTAAATGCACTAAAAGGTGTATTACCATCATACACTATGAAACATTACTCATCCTCAAACCTAAATATTTCCTTTAACATTTCATAATATTAAAAGTCCTGTTTGCTACAGTAGGTCTTATTTTTACTTTCTGCATAAAATTCAAAGCAATGTGTATGAAAGGTTTGATGCACCGAAAGTTTTCTTTATCCTTTCTAACCATTATGTTGTGCAAGGATGGAAAACATTTTAAAAACAAAAGAAATTTTAGGACTTTATATTTGTGTAGAACTTTAAGACACAATGACATTATGTGACAGACACAGCCTTTTCAGTACGCCCTAGTGTCTGAACATTGTCACTGTAAAGATGACATTGTTCTCCAAATACTTGTTTAACTGTGTCTCAGTGGGTTCTAAAGGGAAGACATCATGTTAATTAAAACTCTATGGCTTGGATACAGATAAACACAGAGGACAGTCAGGCCCTCAAATGTAATTACAGTTCAGTGCAAATGGGATTTACAGCGGAAAAGTTGTGCGCGTGTGCGCCTGCATGCACAGTACAATTCTTAATAGCAAGGGTGTGATTTTAAAGCTTCACTTGGTTTGAAAATATCAATCAATCGTGATGAATGAAATTGTACTATAATATTTGATTCTACAGTATATGATGCCATCATATTAAGGCTAATGCGACAGTGCTTTTTGACTTCTTTGCTAGTGATGTTATTTCAACTTTGGAATTACAGAGAACGCACTACATCTCAGGTAATATTAATATTAAGAAATAAAGCTAAAGCTAAAGTGAGTTGTGAAGCATAACGGAATGAGCTGTGGGTTTAGGAGACAGTATCCCTCAGGATGAGTCCCAAGTAAAGTGTGAGTGATGAACAAATTCAAATTTTATTTGTCACATACACAGCCCTACACAGTATTATGCACAGTGAAATACTTACATTTTTCACCCAAATGAGGATGGGTTCCCTGTTGAGTCTGGTTCCTCTTAAGGTTTCTTTCTATTACCATCTCAGGAAGTTTTTCCCTGCCACTGTCGCCGTCGTCCTCGGCTTGCTTATCAGGGACAGTCTTATCATTTTGATTCATACACATTCACATTTCATACAGACTTAAATAATCTTTTGATTGTGTAAAGCTGCTTTGCGACAATGTCAATTGTTGAAGTACAGTACAGGGTGGTCATGGAGTGTGAAAATGCTGAGCAGCAGGGATATTTTCCATCTTTAAAGGGCAGTTTTAAATATTTAATAATTATTATAATGCCAATAAGTGTGCAATTCAATAATTATGTATATACTGTATCTACTGTATCTGTGTATGTACTGTCCCTAAGTGCTGATGTCCTTCATGAGTACAAGTTACAAGCTCCACGCATCCACAAGTAGATTATCCTACACTACAGCCCTTTTAAGGCTCTATGGGACTGGATTATTCTGTTACTGGTTATCTACACAGCCATCTTCACACCATACTCAGCAGCTTTCTTGCTAAGTGATGAGGATGAGGCTGCCAGGCAGTGCTGTGAATACTCCTGCAGTCCCCTAAATGTGGTGGATCTCATCGTAGACATAATGTTTGTTATTGATATCGTTATTAACTTTTGCACAACTTATGTCAATACCAATGACGAGACGGTCAGCCATCACAGACGGATTGCTGTCTATTACTTTAAAGGCTTGTTCCTCATCGATCTGGTGGCTGCCATTCCCTTTGACCTGCTTATCTATCACTCTGGAGAGGAAGTGAGAAATTTTAATAAATCATTATACCTGATACCATTATACTTCTAACATGACTGCAGTTGATGATATTAATGCGAAGTTTTGAAGCTTTTGATTTTCATTCGTATTTCCAGACAACCACTCTGATTGGTTTGCTCAAAAAAGCTCGGCTGCTGCAATTAGTACATGTGGCCCGCAAATTGGACCGATACTTAGAGTATGGCGCAGCAGTGCTCTTCCTTCGGTTCATCTCAAATTAGTTGGCTACACTCACTGGGAGAACAACTTGGCAAACCTTGTAACGAGACAACTCCAGCATCTGGACCAACCATTAAAGACAAATATGTCACTGCACTTTACTTTACCTTCAGCAGTCTGACAAGTGTGGGCTTTGGGAATGTCTCACCAAACACCAACTCTGAAAAGATCTTCTCAATTTGTGTTATGCTCATTGGTGGTGAGTACTTTTTATAGTATCTACTGTATATAGTATCTACCGTATATGCTTGCATTGCGCATTACAATTAAAATTATTTATGTTTATATTCCTTAGCCCACGGAGAAATTTTAGCAGAAGAAGCCTACTTGAAATTCAACTCTAACTCTTAATGTCTTTTTATTATAATATGTGCTTCAGTTTAGGTCCTGTCTCTTGCCATGATTATTTAAAAATGTTCACCTGTTCTATGAGATTGTGAGTCAGATTCTTGATTGGTTTAGTTATTTCTGCTCCAGGGTTTCAGTTACTCTTGGTGTATGCTTATCATGCTTTTGTCTCATTAAGACAAGGCTTTTGTTTCCTGCGGTGCCTGTTTTATGTGCCTTGTACTACCTCCTGGTTTGGGGTTTTAATTATGAATAATGTTCATGTTACTATTTCTGTCTGTAATTTGACTCCATCTACAGCCAATAATTCTTGGTTTAATAAAAGGCAGTGACTTAATGCACCTGTGCTTTTTCTCCCATTACGTTTTTATTCAATTTCCTAAGTTTTTAATCATCTGAAAATAGAGATGTGCTCATAAGGATGACTGTGATTTAAATTTGAATCATAAAACTTGTGACACAGATTTTCTGGTTTCGGTAACAATTAATCAAAAACTCAGAAGGTTTGGAAAGATTGGCTCTGAATGGTTTCTTAGTTCTCATTACTTTCCAAATGACCATCCAAACGTTTACAATGAAATACCATTTGCTTCAAATTCTCCAAAAAGAAAGACTGAATTTCTATGCTATATTTTTACAGCACTAATGTATGCCAGTATCTTTGGGAATGTGTCAGCTATTATCCAGAGACTTGACTCTGGAACTGCTCGCTACCACACTACAGGTGCAGGAATTCTAGATGCTATGGATGCGAGAATTCATCCTCTTCCACCAGATGAGTACTTCCAACATGCTTGGTCCTACACCAATGGCATTGATATGGATGCTGTAAGTCATTTTACTAATCTACTTACATCATGAACATGATGGTGATGGGTGTGTGATTTTTATACCTTTTTTTCTATCATGGTCAGGTGCTTAAGGGTTTTCCAGTATGCCTGCAAGCAGACATTTGTCTGCATCTGAACTGCAGTTTGCTACAGAAATGCAAAGCTTCCAAAAGCTCCACCTAAGGCAACTTACGTGCTCTAGCCATGAAATTTAAGACGACCCATGCCACACCAGGAGACACTTTGGTCCATGCAGGCGATGTCATTTTTTACTCCTTTACTTTATCTCCAAAGGCTCCATTGAAATCCTGAGGGGAGATGTTGTAGTAGCCATTCTGGGTAAGGCTTCTAAGGGATTTATATATCCGAGCACAAAAAGTGAGATGAATAATGTATTATCTAATGTAGATATCTTGTGATCAATATAATACAGTTCCATGTTACTGTAGAATTAGGAATATATAACCAGCTACAATCAGTACCAGCATTTCGTTAAACATAGTGCATGTTTAGAGAATGACCTTCAGCCATGATATCTGTTTTTCTTTCTAATACTGTGCCTATTTGATGATCTTACTTTGAATCTCATTTGCTGTATTTGCTTTATATTTCATGTTAAAATGTACAGACAGTATAGCTGAGAACAATAAATAGTTAAATATATAATTTATTTGGCATTATCCCCATTAATTTGTACAAACAACCCGGGAAGTCGTGTGCTGATGTCAGAGCACTGACCTACTGCGATCTGCACAAGATCCAGAGCGAAGATGTTCTGGAGGTGCTGGACATGTATCCAGAATTCTCAGATTGCTTCTGGAGATCACCTTCAGTCTTAGAGATGTATGTACCTATGCTGAAAATGACAGTTTTTAAACCTTGCTCAAAATACAATGTATTTGTTAAAAAATTCTTGTTCAATAGATTGCAACAATTTCAACAAATTGTGAGGAGACAGAAAAGCCTACATGAAGCACAATATGAACAGATCGACCTTTTCCTTTCAACACAGAAATGAGAAAGATACCATACTACTAGATGTTAGTCCATATGCACAAAAAATATGTTGGCATTATGTAGATTTTACAGATTGATATTATGTTAATTTTACTTGAATAGATTAAGTATTTACTTTCAATTTCTTTTCATTTAAATTCTTAAAAAACAACTATAATTAGTTATAATGAATTTTTATTAATACATTTAATGGTCATTATTGATCAATATTTAGTTTTGTTTAACTTACATATTTTACTTGAGTGAAAATGATGACATTAATTTAAATGTGTTGATATAGAAATATCTCCTTAACTAATTGAAGAATTTTCAGTGTTTTTACCAAATAAAACCAATATAGAATTAGGCTTAAAGTACAGTTCTGAGATATAGGCTCACTTTACATGTTATTGTATGCCATTAGTCTACTCACTGTTATGAGATAACACAATGGAGACAGAGGCCAAACTCAACAAGAAGACTCTTCAGCCTTTGAGAAGAAGGCAGCAAGGAAACAGGCCGAAAGGACTCATCTCATCAGGACTTCCACTCCAACCAGCAGTGATGAAGGGAACGAGTCAAGACAAACCTTCTTCCACAGTCATGCTCCCAAATTTCACATTCTCAGGTAGGCCTTAAAGGATTTTAACATAAACTACATGATTCTATAATTTTTTACAGATTCAAATAGGGACAAAAATTTATTTTTAACATCCAACAACTTGATATTTTGAGTTCCACTGTTTCTGGACTATATAAGGTGGACAACAAACTAGAACTACTACAGAGACAGCTTCATAGTTAATACATCAACCTTTTTTTTTTTTATCTTCGAGTCAAAACCAAGTTTTAACATCAGCTACAATTTCTACATTCTCTTTGGTATCCACAGCCTGGAGTCTTGTATGTCCACAGATGTTGGTGCCATAATGCAGTTTCTTCAGCAGCAGGTGTCTCCTGTTCCTCCCCCATAGTTCTGTAACTTTTCCACATGAATTGTCCCCAAATCCACCTGAACTCGGACACAAGCTTGTGCAACCAGTCAGTCCTTTAGAAACTGAGAGATCAGCTGCTCATTCTCAGGTACCACAAAATCACTTATGAATTGAAATATTTTCTTTTTTGTTGGTGCGAACCTAAAAAAGAAAAAGTTTTGACAAATTACCAGGGGTGATCATATTATCGCTTGACAATTGCAAGCTTTAAAAATTATTAGTTGTCACATTGTATGAGCTGATCATCAAAAACCTTAGTGTACAGACTGCGAGAAACAAGACCTTCTAACGATAAACCTGCAATTAAAGAAAATTACTGTGTTCTGGTTTTGGCATCAATCAGCACCATCTGGGCTTGTGGAGAAAATGAGGTTACATAAACAGAAACAAGCCCTTAGTATAATAGTTGTTGCTAAAAACACTTAAAAGGGATAAGAATATGAGTTAGAAGCAGTACATGACTGGGTTAAAAATTGAACAATGTGTTAATTTTTTCTGACCATTGCACGCCAGTAGCTTTGCACCTCACCTAATCGAATGTAGTACTTATCTGCAGTTAACTCTCATTTAATAGTATATAATCTTAGTACAAAATTGCATATAATGTTGTCACCAAACTGAGAGCAAGTTATAAGCTGTTCTAACATGTTATCATGTTAGACAAAGGCCAAATGTTATCCATTTTAAGCCTTTTTGTGTTCTTTTTACCAGATACATGATTCTGAGGACACTGGTGACATCTCCAAAATACTTGTGAAGGGAAATTGAGCGAATCCACTGAGAGGCTTACCAGTGTTCCCAACAGGCAGTCTGTAGACATGGTTGGTCTTCTGTGGAATCCTACTCCAGACCAGGGATTCTATAAAACTATTAACAATCAACAGCCTCAAGAGAGGCACGATTTGCTGTCTTCAGAAGCTGAAAGACGTTTTTCTTTGCAAGGTCACTGCACAACAAAGAACTGATCCTGAATGTTCATTTTATCACCAAATATCCTGACTAGACATGTGTTAAGGATTGCCATTTTAATTCCTCTTGCTTTCGTAGTTCTGTTTATGAAAAAATATTTTTTTAGACTATTAGTGAAATACATGAATGTGTGTGGCTGATGATGTCAGTCATCACGTAATGTCTATAATGTTTAGGTTGCCCCTCAGGACTGCTGCTGAGTTGTTGTTGTTTTTTTTTGTGTGTGTGTGTGTGCGCGCACTTTGCACTTCAGTGCCAACGTATATGAAGATGCCACCCAAAGTACAGCATGAGAACATATAATAAACCATATCAGTCATTTCCACACTTCTGGCAAAAATGAATCAATCATGCCAGCAATAAATGTGTATACTGAATATTGTAGTATATTGCCCATGCACATTATTTGCACATGACTAGAAAATGGGTCCAAACTCAGCAATAACACCACTTACATTGAGTGAGTCTAATAGATAGTGATCCTTTAATCATTTCTCACTGAAGTCATATATATTATACTATATATACTGTGACTAAAACTCTTTGACAGCACAACAAAATAACATTTTTAACTGATTGATTGTTTCAGAAGAATCATTTTGTCATGTAACTCATCAATGATTTATTCAGCAGACCTACTGTATGTTGACTAACCGATGTATTTGAAAAATCTGAAATCAGTTGATTAGTTGTAGATAAATTACATATACTGTAAAATATTATTTAGGTCTATTGTAATTATTAAAGGTAAAAAAGAATCTTGACTTGTATCCAGTCCTTTACATTATGTAATAGCCATTATGTTTTGTACGTCAGGTCTTCATTTTAGTGGATGATATATAGTCTGTAATAAAATCTCTCCTTCTGGTGTCGTTAAATGTAAATGTGATTCTGTGTATGAACTTTTGAAAACAGCAAGTTTGGATTATTATACCTTTGTTCCACCCAATTAAATATTAACTACCTATAAATTACTCCACTTTATTTTTTGTATATTGTTTATTATTGACAGTTGAGCTGTTCGAAATCCAATTACCACTAATACTTAGTTGTGTGCCAATAAATACTTTTACAATTACCTTTAACATTACTTTTAAATACTTTTATGAACATATTCGTGAATGAATTACAAAAAGGCTGTTTTACTAAAATTGTGAACAAGAAAGTGTGAGAAAACGAAGTGAAGTGCAATAAATGAAGTGCAATATGGTGGCCAGTTCATGTGTGAAAATGATTCATCATGCTCTCACAATTATCCTTTCACAATTTTAGCTCTGCAATATCCCTATGCCATCAGGAAAGTAAGGTAAAAGAACACATTCAGGTAGTCAGCTGACTTAATTTTATTGCCATATAATGTGCTGAGTCTAGACCTGACCAGTTGAAGCAACCCCAGATCATAACACTGCCTCCAGATGTTTGTAGAGTGGGCACTATGGCACTATCTTCATGGTGGGTGCTTCCCTTCTTACTCTGACAGGCCAATTCCTCTAGAATAAAGTAAATCTGAACTCATTAGACTGCATGATCTTTTTCAATTGCTTTAAAGCCTAATCTTTATGCTACTTAGCCATTTAAAGCATATTTTTATTGCCATTTGTTGTTTATTTGCTTGATGCAGGCCAAGTAATTTGACATTTTGGGTGTGTGTGTGTGGGGGGCCTGGAGCGTATAACAGGAGACTTATGGCATAAGGGTGGACAGGGTGCCAATCCATCGCAGGGCAACACATACACCACAGGCAATTTGGGAATGACAATCAGTCTAACCTGCATGTCTTTGGACTGTGGGAGGAAACTAAAGTACCTGGGGAAACATGCAAACTCCATGCAGATAGACCCGAGGTGGGAATCGAACCAGGACCATGGAGCTGCAAGGTAATAGTGCTAACCCCTACGCCACAGTGCCACAGTGCCACATAGCAATAAAGTATATTACGAAATAAAACTATATCCTGCTGCAGGTTACCAAATGAAGGCATTTCTCAATGTTTTCTTTGAGACACTTTTTAATATAAACCCTGTATCTTTTATTTACCAGCAAGAAAAAATGTATTATTTTAAAGAACCCCAAGTAGCTCATATACGACTTTAAATTGTATCCGGTAAATATTTAAGTGTACTGACAGGAAGCAGCTGTCATTACCGTAACGCGTTTGGGAATGTTGGGGCTTTTCCATTAGCTAGTCAGTGACGGCTTCGAACGCTGGCTCACCTCACGCGCGCGATGATTCCCAGCTGTGATTGGATGAATCCTGTAAGGGGCGGGGTTTTGTGTGTCTATGCGCGCACGTTCGTGTGTATGCGTGTATGGTACGTGTGTGTCTGTGTGTGTCTGCGGTCACACGGTTTGAACGCGGAGCTGCACCTGACCGTGAACGGAGACAAGCGCATCATTGCAGTTTTAAACTCTTTCCCTGGTGAGTGAATATTTAAACCTGATATCATCCATGAGCGTCGTGTCAGCAGTGGAAAATAACCAGAAAGGATGAAATAATCGATATGATGACCTGCTGAAAATGGATAAGCGTTAAATGGCTGATAATTTGGGGTAATGAAAGCATGGTGGTAATCAGGCGGTAATCGACGCTCGTGCGATGATGATGGGGGCGAATATTTTTGTGCGAGCTGAAAATATCTCACGAACGGGTTAATGATTATAAATGTCGCATGTTTAGTTTTATTATTAATATTATTACTGTTCACTCAACTCATCACTGAAGCGCAGACGTATTTTGGTTCATTATAGTGAAAGGATATGGAGGATGCTCTGGACAGATGTGCCTCTATGTGTTGTTGTTGTTGTTGTTGTTTTTACATTTTATGGCGATGGAGATGTTTTAGGCCTGGGTGATGACGTCACTGCCCCTCTATAGTCTCAGGATTTTGCGTGACATCAGAGGTCGGAAACTGCGCCAGAGAAGAAGCAGACAGCATGTCTGAGATTGAAACCCTACCATACAAACCTAATTTTTACAAATTATTGCAATTCTGCACACAACTTGCACTGAGTATTTTTGTTGTTGTTGTTGTTGTTGTTTATCACAGATCACATCTACACAATGTGTAGAATTTGTGTGCATATTATGTGCAGGGAGCACAAAGAGATGTGGTGCAGCTGTTTATAGTTCCACATGGTTTCATCTTTCATGGATCTGTCACGGCAAGGGTCAAAGATTTGTTTTTGTCTAAGTCCTCAAACAGCTTTCAGCTAATTCTAGTATCTAGCCCTATCATAATGATGCCACTTGCATAGATACAGCTGTGGCAATGAAACATGAAATTTTTTATTACTATATAATTTCTATAAATACCTTTATAGAAGTGGCTATTTCTAATAATTGCTGAGAGATTGTAAATGTGAGTTGCAGTTTATTCATGCATGATTGATTAAAATGCCATATGTCTTGCTTTAAATAGATTTGTAAGTGTTTTAACGTTTTTGTTTTTTTCACTTGTTTGTTTTTTTAGTCATTCTGATTTGCACTTTATTAATGGCTTTGGTTGAGCTCTAGTCTAGCCAAAATTGGATTGTTTGAGCTCATATTGATGTTATAATATTATATACTACAGCACGTATTGGTTTTGTTGCTTCTTTGTAATATTTCTGTCACAGAGTATTGCGACATTGATCATAATGACCAAGCATTTCTACCGAGTGTTCCCGGTGGTGTTTTGATCCATCACACTCAAGATGCACACAAGATCTGATAAATGTAATGCTTTGTTTATTGCAGACAGTTTTTTTATTTTGTAATGTCTTCATGTAGTTTACGCAGTTGAAATAGTAAACAGTATAAGCATAATATAATCATTTGCCCATATTGTCCAGCCCTTGTCATTTCTAATATGTAATTGAGCAATTTTTTTCAATTATCAGCTGTCCTAACATTTAATCTACTGCAAATGAGCAAATTAATATTTCGTTTGGTCGAAATCTCTGATTTTCAGCCTGAACAAGACAATGGACTATAAAGGTGATATTCATACAAATGGAACTCCCAAGTGTGGCCAGGACAATCTGTTAAAGAAAGATAATATGGCTACGGCAGAGGCAAGGAGTTTTGACATTAAAGTCGGTGACCCCATGGATAAAACTGATGGGAAAAAAGAAGGTATGGAAAGATCACACCTTTTTATTAATATACCTACAAAAAGTGAAAATTTCATAAAGACTAACTGCATGTTGTTATTTTTTCCCCTCATATGGACGTGTTAGGTTGTAATTACCCTACACTTACTTTTGCCAAGAAAATGCAGGTGCATTTGAAACCTTCTTTCTGAGGAAAGGTTCAGTTCAGGCAGAGGTTATACTCATACGCATTTGTTTTTATTGTTTTACTTAGAAGACATATGCTTTACTGATGATTGTATCATCAAGAACTTACAAACATGTATATGAATTTTAACTAGACCTTGCATATATTTTCTCCTCACTTGAAGAAAAAAGGGATAGTATATTGGTTCGGTGCACTCTGGCAGCACTACACCTATGGATAGCTCTATTGATTTTCTTCATTGTGACACACCTGACACAGACAGCGTGCAGCTGAAGATGATCACAGCTGCAGCTGAACTGAGATGGTCACAGCTGGTTTTGTAATAATAAAAAATTGCCCCATGGTCTTTTTCTGTCTACTCATTTCAGCAACACCCACCTCTGACTAACTCTCTTATTATAACTGATCATGGGTACGGATGGGCCCTGGTTTATTTTTGCCATGATTCTTCCTGCTGTGATTGACTGGGCACATGTTAATTTAGGTTGGCATGCAAAATTCATGAAGATAGCCATCTGATTAGGCCTAAAATATCGGTTTCACAAAACTCAATAAGCAGAGACTCTGTACAGTATATGCAATGGCAATTGTACAATGTTTATGTTTTCATTCCCTGTATTGTTTCAGACTCCAATGTAATTTCTGGATTATCTGTAGGGCAGATTGGGAGTCATTGCCAGGGTTCTATGGGAGAAAATGGCTTTGGTCAGATCTCTAACACTGACATGTTTGGTAAGGCCAACTGCTTCTGAAAATTATAAATAAATCTTCACTTAGTAAAGACATTATCATAATCAGAATTGCACTGCATCCAGAGCCTACCCTATGAACACTGCCCATGAGGTGGGAATGCAATAAAGGTGAAATGCCAGTTCATCACGGTGCACCATACACACATTCACACAAACATTTACACTTAGGGACAGTTTATATTAGCTAATCCATCTACTGGCATTGATTTTATTGAAGTTGGAGAAAATTCTGAGAAAACGCAATGTAGACATGGGAAGAATGGCCAGGAGCTCTGCACAGACCAGATCCTGAACAAACAGGGGGACCCTGTGCAACACTACCCATTGTGCCAGGGTGCTGTCCCAAAAATCAACAGTGTTTGACATAGTTCTAAAATTAACATTTTTATAATTTATGAAATTCTGTATAATTTAGTCTAAATAACATGCTCAATAAATGTTTATATATATAATTATTGACAATGGGAATGTCTGGTCAAAGGGCATACTATGAAGGAGGACAATGTACTGGTATTTACACTACTATGGTAAAGTTTTTAAAAAAGTCCCAGATTCTGTCCCCTAAATATACTCCTGTACTACTGTCTAGTTTGCTAAACATTTATCAAAACAATTCCTTTAAATGTTTTGTAAAAATTAATTACATTAATAGATGCCCCAACAGCATTTGCATGAAAGCTACTACCCTTGTGAAATATTTCTCCTGTTGTGCTCTGCAGGTTTCAGCCAGCAAGGAATGAATAGAAGTGCTAATATGAATGTGGGAATGGCCCCCTTTCAGCCCATTAAACCTCCCTCTATGGCTGAATCTCAGAAGACATCTATACTACATGCTAATGAACCACCCAAACCTTTCCTGGCCCCCAGTAAACCATCTGACACAAGCACTCACAATATCGTGGACAAACCTGCAGGTAAATTCCAACTCTACTTTATGTACCTACTACAGTGCAGACCTAAAAAACTTGCAGGTAAGATAGACGTTTAGTACTGTATTAACTAAACATTAACCAAACTGTTTCACCAATTCAAGCATGGTATTTAAGCATAGGTCACGGTCCCCTTTAAATAAACAAGATTATATTAATTTATTAATTTAAATTAGGGTTATATCACTTTAAAGTTTTAAGAACATTTACTAGATTTATCTCTATGAAGGACAACGGAATCACAATGTTTTAGTGCATTAGACTATACTGTACTGCTATTAGTGGAAACACACTATCAAACAGGGCTTATGAATACTATCACATGCTTCCTCTAAGAATTGTGACACTATCTGACAGCATCCAGCCGACATAACAGGTATTAGCACTATCTGCCCCTTCCATTTGCTTGAGCACACAGACGCCCATGATTGGCTCGTGTCACTGTGATTGATGTGAGACTGTGGATATGCTATCCTTCCAAGGGAACCTGTCTGCTCTTTAGAATCCCAGCATCTCCCAGGAATCAAACTGGCAATGTCTGGATGATGGAGGTGAACACACACTTTATCGTTGTGCCACTCGGGAGTCCCTAAACTCTTTTATTTACTAAATTAGTATGTGTTCAAAAAAAATGCAGTCTTGATAGAACCCACCAAAAATGTCCCAGCTGAATTTAGCTGTAGGGTGTACAGAAAAAGGTGTCTTTTTTTTATTTAAGCAAAGTAAATCTAAGTAAACTAAAGTTTAAATCTTGGCCTTGCCACAACCATCAAAACCAGTCTGTGCTCTCTAGGGGTGACATATTTGATTCTCTTAGTCAATTATGGGCATTAGGAAGTCAAACAATCAAAAATTTCTAAAAAAAAAAATTATCTAATTTTGCCACAGTAATTTTTTCATAGTGAATTAACTGAACATTCTGATCTCTGACATTAATACAGAGCTTTTAAACATTTACTTTTACATGTATCCACGTCCATGCTGGTCGGTTGGTTATTTATTTATACATTTCATCACATTTGTTTACTTTTAAATACTTCCGTACATCTTTAATATTAAAATATAAATATTTCTTTTGACTTAAAATTTATAGTTAGCTCTACACTGCAAAGTGGGTTTGACAGCTTCAAATTGTTTATGTTATGCAAGAATTAAAAAAAAAAATCTATTTAGTTGCAAATGTTGAATATGTTAATAGACATTATTTGTGTCTTTATGATGTTAGGGGCCTTTGGTGAATAGAACACAAATATTGTGTTTCTTTGCCCTTTATGTATTGGTGATACATTTTTGATTCCAACTGTTCAAAAGTTATTTGCATGATAAAAAAAATGATAATTCCTATTCCTCTGTGTAAAATCAAGAAGTATCCTCCTGGACAGGACAGGCCATGCTCACCCATTCGCCCATCAAGGCAGAGCAGAGTCCTTTTGAACTTTTGGGTTACCAAGGGGTTCCGCATAAAGATGCCACATCAGATGGTGGGTCAGATGAAAATGTACAGCAGAAAAGAAGGGAATGTGAAACTAGAGAAGAAGCATATGGTCTCTTGGAATGCCTAAGATCTCCTGAGAAAACCCATTTAAAAAGCTCTGACCAAGAAGATTGTTCAGTCCCTGATAATGGCGAAAACTGGAGGAGCGAAATTCGAGAATGGGGTGGTGGACGGATCCAGGCAAAGAAAAGTAAGGGTAGAAAGAAGCTCCCTGAAGAGTGGGCCAATTTACCAAGTACAGGGTGCCCCTCTCCTCCTACTGACCCACTTACTCCAAAGGACATGGATACGATTATTTCTGACATGTATGAGGTCAATGATAGTCCTACTATTATTAAGCAAGAGGGTTCATTGCATTCTTGCACAACTACTCTTCAGTCGGCCATTCCAGTCACTATAAGTCAGGAGATTACCACTTCGTCGCCTAACAACCTTGATCAATCCAAAAGCAATCAAAACTTAACCCCAAATCTTACATCTGGCCTTGACACTACTGTACATGCCATCTATAGCCCACATACAGCCACCAGCTCCTTCCAGAACAATTCATCTGTACATGGTCCCTCCTCATCAGACCACTCCAGCATTGTAGTAAACCAAAATTCTGAAGATCCTGCTTCCCTCACTACTCAAACAATGCATCTGGAACCACCAGTGGCAAAGTCCCACCAAGGTTGGTGAAGAATATAGTGCATGGCTCAAAGAAGTGGACCCCCTTCTGCTTAGATATGGCTGTAATTGATTGGAGTACTATAAGCACTTGATTTAACTTATTGTAAAATATATCCATGAAAGTTAAGTTAAACTTGAATGAAAACCTCCAGTAATGAATTAACCCCAGGAACTTTCCTGAACTGTCAGCTAACCTAGATACTCTTCATTCTTGTGACTGCACAAATTTCTTTATAGTTGCAATTTAAACAATGGATAATACAACACAAATTATGGGAAAAGTGGGGAGTCTTTTTTTAGATTTTAATAAAATAAAACCTAAAAGACTCTTAAATCACACAATATTTCATTCATAATAGAATGTAGAGAACATAACAAATGTTTAAACTGAGAAACTTTACAATTTTATGCACAAAATGAGCTCATTTCAATTTTGATGTGTGCTACAGGTCTCCTTATCTTTTCAAAACAGATGGAAGATGTCTGGGCATTAAGGTTATAAGTTTATGGAGTTTTGGTGTTGGAATTTGATCGCATTTTTTTCTAATATAGGTTTCCAGCTGCTAAAGAGTGCATGGTCGTCTTTGACATATTTTTTGACATAGTGTATGTGGACTATAGATGTACCAAATGTTCTCTATAGGTAAAAAAAAATCTGGACTGCAGGGAGGCTAATTCAACTCTCAGACTCTTCTACTATCCAGCCATGCTGATGTAATAGCTAAAACCTTTATATACCTTTTAGCATTCAACATGTAAGCTGCTCATACCGTATGCCCTTATGCAACCTCATACGTTCAGAGAGGCTGGCTTTTGAACTGAAGAGTCATAACATGCTGGAAGTTCTCCCTCTTCTTTAGCCCGTAGGACACGGCGTCATGATTTCCAACAAGAATGTAAAATTTGGACTTATCTGACCATAGAACACGTTTCCACTTTAAAACAGTCCATTTTAAATGAGCCTTGGCCCACAGGACACAATGGCACTTCTGGACCATGTTCACATATGTCTTTCTTTTTGCATGATAGAACTTAAGTTGGCATCTGCAGATGGCGCATCGGTTTGTGTTTACCAACAGTGGTTTCTGGAAGTATTCCTTGGCCCATTTAGAAATGTCAATGAGACAGTCATGCCAATGAGTAATGAGGGCCCAAAGACCACGGGCATCCAACAAAGGTCTTCGGCCTTTAACCCTTATGTACAAAGATTTCTCCAGTTTCTCTAAATCTTTTGATGATGTTAGGCACTGTAGATGATGAGATTTGCAAAGCCTTTGCAATTTGAAATTGAGGAACGTTGTTTTTGAAGTATTCCACAATCTTTTTATGCAAATTGGAGAGCCTCTGCCCATCTTTACATCTGAGAGACATCCCTGTAATAGCTAATCATGTTATAGACCTGATGCTAGATGTTCTACCAGCTGACCATCTTTTGAAAAATTCTTTGTTGCCCCATCCCAACTTTTTTAAAACCTGTAGCAGGCATCAGGTTTGAAATGAGCTCATTTAGTGGATAAATGTGTAACATTTCTTTATTGAAACATATGTCATGTTGTCTGTTTTCTATTGTGAATAAAACATTGATGTGATTTGAAAGTCTTTTAGTTTTCATTTTATTAAAATAAAAAAATAAAAAAAACGTCCCAACTTTTCCAGGATTCGGGTTGTATAAAGTAGTTCCTCAGAATAAAAAAAAAAAATGCTGCAGGAGTTTAATCTTAGGGTTCAATTAGATCCAGATATCACTATAGGGGTTAATTAAATACTGGGGATTTATCTATTCTTATATTTTATATAACTCACTGCTAACATCAGTCAAAAATCTCTCCTGAAGCAAAAAGTGGGATTGTGTCATGTCATTGGGTGTTCAACCTCTGTTCACCTGCAGTAGTTTTAACTGAAGTCACTGAAGTCAGTCATTTATTGAGGGTCTAATTGATGGTCTTATTGAGGGTAATACAAATATGATTCTTGATTTAGTTTTTCTTTGCAAGTGTATGTTTTACTGGTCATATGCAGAATGGCTAACTGACATGTTCAGAGGAGAGATTGTGAATATATATTGGTAAAAGGATGCTGAGGTTGGAACTGCCAGGCAGGAGGTCTAGTGGAAGACCAAAGAGGAGATTTATGGATGTAATGAGAGAGGACATGAAGTTAGTTGGTGTGAGAGAAGAGGATGCAGAGGATAGGGTTAGATGGAGGCAGATGGCTTGCTGTGGTGACCCCTGAAAGGGAACAGCCAAAAGACAAAGAAAAATAAGATGCAGAATGGCTAATTTAATACATGTCAATAGCCAACATAGCAGAAATAGTTATATTGCCTAATAAATGTTAATTTGTCTACTTCTTCAGTGTCAAATGGTAGTTGAAGAACAGTATTCACTTTCCAATTCTGTATATGTGACCTTGATTAGTTAGAAAAAACATTCCTTGGAACAGGTTATAACCTTATAAAAATGAGTATAACAGTATAATATTTGGACTAAAAATATGAGTAGAGCTCATCATCATTGGATACTGATTCAGAAAATGATGGAAAATTTAAATTATGCATTTTTTAATTAAGATTAAGATTGGGATTACAAATCAAATGCAGCAAATCAAATGCGGTGTGTGAATGGTATGACTTCCAGTGACTGTGTAGAGGACAGATGATTTTCACACCTGTGAGCAATTGAAAAACGAATTAAACAAATATTACATTGGGTGACACCTAAAATAACTCTTTCTTTAGATACAGAACTTGCTAGAAGTCTGTTTCATGTAGACTCAGAAGCTTTGAACTAAATTTAAGATAAATTGAATTGTTGAACTCCCTGTGATGCATGAGTGATTAACACAGTGCTGTATGAGAGATACTGTATTTCCTGTATTGAGTCCTATTGACCAAAGTGTAAATGTCATTGATGGTCATTTATACAGGAAATGTTTCTGGGTAAATTTCTGACTGGTAATCTTCATTTGCTGATACTTACTGCATGTAATATAATGCCAGTGCTGTCATAATGCACAAGCTGCTGTTCTTGCATTATATAAGACTATTTTTTGAATAACAGCAAACTCCCTTTTTTTCCTGCAGCTTTTCCTGTATGAGCTTTTTTTAAATTATATACATTTTATTAAGTGCTACTCTTTCCAAAGCCTGTTCAGATGAGAATTATTTTTTTCATGTGATGACCTCATTATTAAAGAGAAAATATTTATACAAGTTAATCTTTTAATAATGATATACCATATTTTGTTTTCTCATTTGCTTTATGGATTGCATTATTTGATGAATTCTTCATGTAAAAAAGGTAAGATATCTCACAATGTACTGTAGTATTGTGTTTATTATAACCTTCTGCCAAATAAAGCTTTATTTGTGACCCATCATATTAAGTCAGGTATTAAGTCACACAGGTTAGTTTTGCGCTATGGCCAGTAGTGTGCAGTAGGTGAAATGTATAAAATTTTTAATTTTGGCAAAAAAAAATTGTTGATAAATAACTAATTTTCCTGATACTTCAACAGAATTGAGTTTTCATCTTACACATTGTTTTAAAGCACTTTATTGAATCCTTAACCCACAACTGCTCAGATGTATGATGAGATAAAATGTGGATAAGGGCGTCTATGAAATGTTGTTAAAAATAACTATCCAAGCTGCTAACTCTATTTCATTATATAACTGTGCTGCTGGCAAAGATATTTTTAGGATAGCAGAGAAATCTTGGTATCAAAAGAGGCTCAGGGTTCCTTCTTTGTTACTACAGTACATCACAGAATCCTCATTTAAATATTCTATTAATAGGATTTCAGAGGTCCTCCTCATTAAAAATAAATAAATAATTTTTAAAAAAAAACTCACACTGGCCATGTCTCAGCAACCGGACATGATACAGTAATAAATCTGGCATCAAATTTAAGCTTATTAAACGAGGGAACTGAAAATGTGTTTAACTCAAATCACCCGACAATGTGACTTAATACTTGCTTTGATGTGGTTGGTTACAACAAATTATGGATCTGAATGAGTGGGAATTTGAGTTTCATGAAATTTTTGCCACCAAGGTGAGTTTTGCAGCACATACAGACCCAGTATAAGATCGCATAGTATAATTTATACTCTTTATATATAACTTTATAACTCCACTCTATAATTGGTGGCTCAGTGGTAGGCTTCTTCTATGCCCTATGGAAGACCCAGGTTCAATACCCAGCCATGGTGCTACACCACTGGCAATATTGCATAGAGATTATGTATTCTTAAAAGTGTATTTCTGTGAAACATGACCTGGTCCTGACATATGGGAGATGCTATTGTCTTGACTGATGAACCATATTAATATAATGTAGTAAATGTACTCTGATCACATTTTATTAACAAGTTCTTTCTCTTTTTTTTTTTATAAAAAGAAGACACTACTGCAAAAGAGAAGATAGAAAAAATTGACACTTCACCCAAGACAGATGTTTTGAACACACTTGTAAAAGCAAGCACGAATGAAAAGACAGAGAAGACTGACAACAAAAAAATGGATAATATGGGCAAGATTCAGGAGACAGAGAAACAGGACTCTAAATCTGAGAAGAACGGAAATCTTGAAAAAATGAGTAATCTTCAAGAGACAAAAAAGGATATGAAGGACGAGAAGAAAAATGGTGTTGAAAAAGTGGATAAGATGATCAAAAATGAGAAAAATGTGAAGGCTGCCAAAGAGACCAGCAAAGGTCCTGCAGCTAATGGAACCAAAGATTTGATCAGTCCTGATAATGTTAAGGTATGTTTGGAGAAAGGACATAAACCTATAAGGTCTTTTGATTGTGCAGATTAACAGAACACAGTTGTGAGAATAAAAAAAATGACCTTTATTTCTGTACATAATTCCCTGCTACACTAATACCATAATCGGACTGCTTGCTTCACGTCTAAAATTCTGGCCTCTCAGAAACTCCTTTAATAGACCAAATAAACGGAAATTGCTTGCAATGTCAGGACTGTACAAGGACTATGCAAGTCCAGTATGTTGATGGGAACAATTGAAGTGTGGCCCTCGGCCACAGTCGTCTTTCATGGATGTACAGCCTTATTTTAACCAATTCTAATGTTTTGCTGTGTCTGGGCATCTCATCACCGTAGTCTTTCTGTATCAATGGTTTTACACCTTCACTACTGAGAAACTTCAATTACAAGTCCCAGTTTAACTGTTTGACAGTTTGTAGCTATATGTGTATATGTCTTTTGATTTACAGTTGAACCATGGATTGCGAGTAACTTGGTTTTGTGAGACAAGCAAAATTTTGTAATAAATTTTAAATTGACAAACGAGCGAGTATTATGCATGTGCTTCATCTGCCGAGCATCACATAATTACAACTAAGCCAATGGTTCTTCTTTCTCTGTGCTATCGGTAATCGGTTCCCATGCTTAGTCTCAGTGCGCAGTAATGCAAATTAACCTGCACAGAATTGCGACAGCAGTGTTTCCGTTTGTGTGTGTGGGGATTTGTGCTCTGTCGGGATTATTTTCAAAGGTAAAGTGCAGGTTAATTTTTTTTTTTTACTTTATATTTTGTATTAATTATTTCCATATGAATATTTTTGGGTTGTGGAACGAATCATCAGATTTTACATTATTTCTTATGGGGAAATTCGCTTTGATGTATGAGTGTTTTGATATACTGTACAAGGAACAAATTATGCTTGTTTTATAATTATGCTTGTTCTTCCAGGAACAAATTATGCTTGCAATCCAAGGTTTAACTGTATTTTGTTGATTTATTACATAGGAGATTGTACTAAAATATATTTTTATTCACTATGTTTGCATATGGATATTATATGAAAACAAATGCAGACAAACAAACAGAATTCAATCAAACCAAGCTCACATTCCACTGGAGAAAATTCCAGTGCCCTTACCTCCAGTTCAGGAAAAAAAGGCCCTGTGGCTAAGAAAACATCGCCGACTGGCGCCAAGAAGCCTCCTGGAATCACGTCTACCCATGAGGCAAAGGTGATTAAACTTTTTTTTCTTTTTTTAATTTTTTTTTTTCTGTAGTTTTTTGGGCATGACAAAGGCTTCTAACCCAAAAAAGTAATTGAGGTTAAATATCATAATATAAAATTATATACTTAATATATAAAAGTTAAATATAAATAAAAAAAAAACAGGGGTTATTTAAAAAAAATTATGTAGTCTAAATGCATTGTTTTTACATAGTTATGTAAAGAAACATGAAGCTCAGATGCCAAAGTATTTCTTATTCATTTCAGACCTCAGGGAATAGTACTTCAGCCCAGCGGAAGCCTCCAGTTCCAAAGTTCAATGAGTCTTCAAAAGGTTCATCTGGTACCAAGACCAGTAACTCCTCAGGTATAATAAAAAATCAGAAAGAAGGCTTAATAAATCTTAATAAAAGGCTTAATGCCATTTATTTTTTATGGCATAATTCTGAATTATCCAGTACATTCAGGTCATCAGCTGATGTCATTTTATTTCCAAATAACATTTCTGAGCCTAGACCTGACCAACTAAAGCAACTCAAGATCATATCATTGCCTCCATAGTGTTACAGTACAGTCTGCAATATGCATTCTAGGTGCACCCATTTTTACCCTGATGCACCCATTGCTCAGCGCTAGGGTCAAGCTGAACTCATCAGGCATCATGACCTTTTTCCATTGCTCCAAAGTTGTGGTTCTTTTATGCCCACACAGCTGTTTAGCCCCAATGCTGTGGGTTTTCATCACATTGTGTGTGTGGAAATGCCCTTACTATTAAACATATCTCTGATTTCTTCTGCCAGTTTTTTTTTTAACAATCCAGCTTCACCGAGCGCTTAAGTGATATCTGCTATGTTTTGAATATTTTCTCTTTTATTCTTCTTGCAAAAGTTAAAACTTTACTGAAGAAGACCTCTACAAATGCAGCCAGCGCACCAGCTACCCCAGCCACTGATCCAGCCCCTCGTCCCTCTCGCATCACCAAACCACCTGTGCCCAAGCAGGTGCCCCTGCCAAAGAAGCGTCCAGTGCCACCAACACCACGGAATTCTCGAATCCCTAATACACCCCGGCCTGATCTAAAGAATGTATCCTCAAAGATTGGCTCCACAGACAACATGAAGTACCAGCCCGGTGGAGGCAAGGTACAGTGGAGCACATAACAGTTCTTTCCAGCAACTACACAGTAAAAATCAACCAGTAATTCAAAAGAGATTTAGCTATATGCATATAAAAATGTATGCTAAACTTTATGAACTCTTAAATGATTTAACAACTCTATTTGTAAAGGTTCAGATAACACACAAAAAAATGGATTTCAGTCACATCACCTCACGCTGTGGCTCTAAGGACAACATCAAGCATGTCCCTGGAGGAGGAAATGTAAGTTTTAATATCCTGTAAGCCATATTCTGTGAACACACTTGCAAGTATTTCTTAACTTTTTTAATATTTTAAGGTTCAATAATTTATTAATACTTAACCTAGGTGGAATTTAAATCATTTTAAGGTCATAATGTGTGTGTCTACACACACCGATCAGCCTTTACACTAACATCACCACCAGGTGAATTGGATAACATTTATTATTAATTATATACCAGTTAAACCTGACCAATGGTTGTCTATGCCTATGGGGACCAAATAACAACTTGTATGGTCCAGCACAAACTGATGAAAAAAGTCAATGTTAGCAATGGAAGAACGGTACGAGAACACCCAGTGCATTAGCGCCTGCTGTATCTGAGGCTTAGCAGGCAAAGAATTCAATGTTGTTGAACTGGCCTCCAAATTCCCCATAGCCTAATCCGATTAAGCATTTATGGAATGTATTAGACAAACAAGTCTGCCGCATTGGGGCCCACCCCACAACCCACAGCACCCAAATGACCATCACTAACATCACAGCACACCCCCAGAGTGGGAAGTAATAAAGTAATGCCCCAAAGGGCCAGAGCTGCCCATGCGACACAAAGGAAACCTACACAGTATTGGGCTTACATGACTTAAATTTTAATGTTATGGCTGATGGGTGTATGTAATATAAAACAATCACCAAAAGGCACAATTCAAAATTCTTACAGGTATAACATTAGCATTTTTTCTCCTTGAGCTAATATTTTTCTTGTTTCCATTTTAAATCAGTTATGAAACATCAGTGAGGAACAATTAAGGCTCATTTTCAAATTTTTAATATTAAGAAAAAGACACAGAAAGCTAAGAGTTATCTGTATTTTGACAGAGAGCTAATGCCATCTTAATGTAATCATTTTCAGGTTCAAATTCTGACTAAAAAAGTTGATTTAAGCAAAGTGACCTCAAAATGTGGGTCCAAGGACAACATTAACCACAAGCCAGGTAAGAGAGAACATTATTGATGATGTGAAAATACTGTATGTATATTTAGTTCTCCTAACCGCTTGGCCAAAATAGGTGGTGGTAATGTAAAGACTGAGTCGCAGAAGAGCAAGACCAATTCTAAAATGGGATCAATGGACAATGTGGACAAAGAGCCAGGAGGTGATCATGCTGAGGTAATGAAAATCAGAACACTACGCTTTCACTGAAATCTAAAAAAAATTATTTTTAAGGATATAAACTGCTTATGGATTATTTTAGTCAGCTAACTAAAGCACGAGTGAACTTATGTAAAATAATATTATTTGAAATGTATTAATAATTATTTTGCATTTTAAAAAATGCACCACCTAAAATATAAACACAGTTAATTGAACTCAATTAACTGTGAAAGACTAAAACTGAAAGCCAAAAAAAAAAATATTTTGAATCTAATTCCAGGGGGTAGGGGATCAACCTAAAGAAAGCCCACCTGCACCTGCAAACCCACCTATTCAGACCAGTGGAGGGATAATGGAGATGGGGCTGAAAGACAGCACTACTGTCCCGCCACCAGCACCCTCTGAAGGACAGGGGCTCTGGAATTCTCAAAGTCAAAACAAACAAATCCCTGCCACAAGTAAGGACATTTCATTACAAATAATTTTTCATTAAATGTACATAAGCTGTTGTCAAGAGATTTTGTTTATTATTATACTGATTCACCAATTTGATGGACAGCAGAGTGCTAGAACATACAGGTCCTAAGAGGGACTCATCCAAACATTGATATCAAAAGTGTCTCAGATTGGCTCATTTATTAGGCTAAGATTTGTTGGATAATGGACTCATTTGGGAGCATATGCAAGTTAAAACAGCAATGGACCAAGAATTTTGCCCAGAGGGAATCTACTGTATAAGCAATGCAAAATTTATCTGATTTAAAGTTACCAATAGAAACTGAAAGTGAATTTCTAGTGAAATAAGAAGAGACCAGATCTGTTCCTTTAAGGCCTAAACAGTGGTTAAGGCATTGAAGAAGAATCATATGCACAACCATATTAAAGGCTGCACTAAGGTCAAGAATGATCAAAATAGAAATGTTAAGAGGTATAAAAGAGGTCCCTCTGGTCATTACACCTTAACTACCCTCCCTAATCTCTCCCACTGTTTCTTCTTAACAATTCTCCTCTCCCACACTCACTAACAACTCTCCCTCCTACTCTCACCTTCTCCAGTGTTTATGTAATGAACCTTTCACACAGAGGAGGACTCTTTTGACCCTGGAGGATAAAAGTATGAAGAGCTTACCAACTTTACTAAGACTGAAGAAAATACTTGGTTAAGTGGTTAAATGTTTCAAGAAGTCCAGTTGGTATGACTCAGCTCCCAGATAACATAAAAAATGGACACTAGACCAATGGCAAACTGTCCTGATTTAAGATTTTTGGTTCTAACCACTGTGTCTTTGTTAGATGTAAAATGGGTGCTTTTCTAGGGACACTGTTGGTCACTTGTCAAAGTTGAGGGCACACAACCAGCATGGCTACCACAGCATTTTGCAGTGGCATGCCATCCCATCTGGTTTGCACGAGTGGGACCATCATTTAATTTCAAACGGAACAATGACCCCAAACACACCTGGACGTTATGTAAGAGCTACTGTATTTGTCTAAGAAGGAGAATGGTGGAATGCTGCATCAGATGACCTTGCCTCTAGAATGACAATCCAATTGAGAGGGTTTGGGATGAGTTTGACCAGAGAGTGAAGGAAGAGCAGCCAATAAGGATTCAGAACCTTTGGAACTCCTTCGAGATTGTTGGAAAACCATCCCAGGTGACTGCCTCATGTGGTTGACCTAGAGAATTCCAAGAATGTGCAAAGCTATCATCAAAGCAAAATGTGGCTACTTTAAGGATCTGAATATATTAAACATATTCTGGGTTATTTAACAGATTTTTGTTGATTACACAATTCCATATTTTTCTGTCATAATTTCTGTTTCTTCAGTATAAATATGCAATGTTGAAAACAATAACCTAAGAAAAGCCATTGATTAAAAATCTGTGTCCAACCATTTGACTGGCACTGTATCTCAAGAAAATTATATACCAAATAAGTAAAAAATTAGGGCAAGAACTTACCAGGCATTAGGTCATCAATAGTCAGTGTTGCAGAATTAAGTGCAGCACTTCCTCTTCTTTCTGCTACTCCCATTAGGGGTCCTCACAACAGATCATTTGTCTCCATTATTCCTTCTTGCAATGTCTTATATTAGATGAGGGCAAAATTGGTGTGCTGGTAGAATGGCACTGAGTGGAGGAAGAGTGATCGATCCAACAGTAAAATGGCCCAATGTTATTCATAATATTGTAGGTTGGATTTTTGGGGTTAAGGTGTAAGGACCTATCCAATGATGAAAACTTCAAAGCACTTTTCTAAGTCACTCTGGATATGAGCATCTGCCTAAATGTAAATGAATGTATGTTCATTTTGACCATCACTGTAATCATTTCTCTTTTAATTGGGCTATACTGATTTCTTGGTTATATTTTCACATTTTACAGTACTTTAAATGAGATAATTTAAGCAAAATGCTATGAACTGCCAGTGTAATTTGGGTAAATTTTGTTTTGACAAAACACAATTACATATAAATTTCTAATCAAATGCATACTAATCCTGACATTTTGGTAGTGCCACTAACATTATTTAAATCATTCTTTCAAGAATTCCACTGATTTTCCAAGTATTAGCATTTACAAAATGCTAATTTTTATGAACAAGACCAACAATTGACTATCTTGTGTTATATTTTCGTCTTCAGACTGAATCTTACAAGCTGAGCCTCCAACGAGATGCAACAAGCTTACAAAGAACCGTGGCACCAGTATCATCTCCTGGTTCCTTCCTGAGTGGCAGCCACCTTTCACCCACAAGGCATTTGCAGTGTTTCTCTGAGCTCCACAGTATCTTTTGTGTCAACCTAGCCCGTTGCACATCGTAGCTAGGAAATGGGCTCGAAACAATTACTCTAACACAAAACATCCAAACCACAGTCATGCCATTATCAGCCACCCTTCTCTTCTTTGACCATCTTCTCTTTTTCCTCAGATATGCACAGATTGGATCTTAACACAGGGGTTCAGCAGGTTTGTAGTCTCATGGTTTCATAGCCAGCTTGATTTCAGTGTGTAGTGCTGGATGGAAGCCATATTCGGTCATACTGCAAACTAAACGAAAAAATTGAATGCATTATGCTCCTTTCTGCTTTACAACTGAAGTAAAAGGGTCAAAATAACCAACATAATTACAGCATCAAGTGGTGGAATCTTAAAATATAAATAATGCATTTCCCCAAATGTTTTGCTTTCAATATATGCGTAACTTATATGAACTCCCATATAAATCTGTGAGAACAAAAAGTAGAAGATATATACACCACAGGTTTACTCTGAGCCAGTATTTCCTATCCCATTGGCTGCACATCTTCCAATTGAAACTTTTATGGAGTCACTAAGGAGCCTATGTTAAAGCATGCCAGAAATTATGTTTACTCCATCTAAATTAAGGAAATTATGGAATAGGTTAATTTGATTAGTGAGACAGTTAGATTTCACCATAATTACATAATGCAGTGATTATTTTAACCATGGTTGTATTACTATTTAGGTAATGCAGGCTTTCTAAACACAAGGACAAACACCTTCACCATGAACCTATTTATTGTAGTGCAGCGACCTGAAAGAAAGAAAAAAAAACAGCTTACTGAGGGGCGTTTGAAGAAACCTGAGCTAAGGCAGCATCGAACAGGGAAATTATTTAATAGTGCATATTGAGAGGGCAAAATCAGTATTGGTTTACTGAGGCCAAAGATCCACTTTTTCCGGTTTTTTTTTTCCAGGCATGTTCCTTGGTAAAATATTTACTGTGTTGAATTTTACTTTAATATGGTGAGAATTCGATTACACAGATTCATTTTTATAAGTGAAAGGCATAAACATTTTGTTAGATATGCTGAGAAGCACAATATGGGGTTATGAAATACCTGACGTTTGGAAGAAAGATCATGCCTGACCTGCTACCATCCTCCTAATTCATTTCTTATAACTTACTTGCCATCTGTGACAAGATTAACGCATCCGGCACCTCTCTGTCTCGAAATTCTCCCCCCTTCCGCTTGCAAAAAAAAAAAGAAGATACTTAAACGTGTAAACATCTAGTGAAACAAATCTGGCCAGATGATTGAAATTCTGCATGACACTTTGGCCTTGCAGATGATTCACCATTCAGTATATGTGTATTATTTAATGTTTGTGAGCAAGCCTGTGAATATAACCAGTGACATGATTATTCAGTACTACAGTATGTGTACATGCCTTTGTGCCTAGTGTGCAGTGCGTGTGAATAGTGTACAAACAGTGTGCAGTGATCACATGTATTCATGCATACAGTCTTATTTTATGGATGATCTCATTCATAATGGCTAGCACGAAAGCTAATATAATAGCTGCACCTTAACAAGACATACAAACAAACCAGTTCGTACTGTGCATAATGATACTGACTACTGTAGAAAAGGCAATGAAATGGCTTTAATTTACAGTATTATAATCTATACAGTAGTTTGGTATTTACAAAAGAATATTTGTGCAATTTTTCCTGTCGTTTTGGTGACAAGTCAAAGGAGTGCTTTTCTATTAGAATGCTGCACAAGGTGCAAGGCAGTGTAATGTCCTGGATATATTTAGTATACACAGTATGACAAGACAATCCATTTTTTTGGTATTTTATATTGCATTTTGTAGATCAGCATGCTTCGCAAACGTAAACAGCAATAACTTGTGTGCTTCTGATAGAACATTTATCCAATTTCTTTTCCGGTATACCTGCACATCAGAACACCTGAGAAACTGCTTTTTTTTTTTTTTTTGCTTTACCATTTTAAAGACTCCCACATTTCAGCACAAGTATTAGAATAACACACTGTATATATGCTGCTATATTCTTAAATAAGCACCAGTACATCATACCTGATGTCACGCTAGTTTGTGGTCAGTGAAAACGCTAACTTACTGAAAACTTGCTTATCCACTTCTACAAGCACAACAAAACTGAGCAAGGTACAGTAGTAACACATCGACGAGGTACACATCACTTTCATGAAATATTCTCAGTGTAAATGTGGTGTTGGATATATTGAAACATCTTGAAGAATCCGGGCTTTGCTATACTGTATTTTAGGAATCAGGCATGATCATTCACTGTTCAAATATAATTCATGGCATTGTTTCGGGCTACGCTTTAGCTAAGCGGGTGCAATTTAGCTAGAGTTGCCTACAATCACCAAACAAATCCACAAATTGCCTATGAGGTCTCGCAGATTTGATCAAATATACCCTGAAATTGTCAGTTTGTTAAATACAGTAAGGGTGTCACTGTTGTGTTCAGGTTGGACTTGAAGCCTGAAATTAGGACAAATAATTTTAATAATATATTCATCCAGAAAATACACTGTTCAATGCTGTTGGTGATTAAGATCAATAATTAGCTAAGGATGCAAAAAAAAAAAAAAATTTTTTTTTCCTTTTTAATGTGTGTGTGGCAGATGATTCTGACAAATATCATAATGGTATAAATGTTTTTTTTTTTTTTTTTTTTTTGAGTAAAACAAAATCACTTCCAGTAAGTTCCAGTTTATCCATCCCAGTATTGAAATTCTTTAGTAATTTATTGTCTTGCATTCCAAGTTATGCATGCCAAGTTTCCTTTGTTAAATAAATTCTACTGTGTAAGTAAAAGCTAATTTCTGTGATTCAACACAGAAATATTTAATGACTCGTGGGACGGACAGAGCCACTTGCCCCATATGACCAAGGCCAACAGATTACTGATTGTCTAATATATGTTCAATATGGAGGCAATGTGTGCTCCTGAAGTAGATAACCTTAAATATTATACAGCAATAAGAATAATAATAATAATACAATATTTGTATCCCAGCTTGGAATGTAATTTAATCTTTTAGTATATGATTTAGAGATTTACAGAGGCATGATCAGAGTTACAGCATATTGCTCTTAATATCCACTCACCTGTTTAGGGGGAATCATTAGGACTCATGACAGGCAGATGTGTCCTCGAGTGTCCTTTAGGAAACAGAAGGAGTCATATTCTGGTAAAAGACATTAAAGCCCAACAAAAGTGGTCGCCATCACCTAATGCTTCTGATACATAGAGGTTTGACAGCATTAGTGAGTTAATATTGTCTGTGACATAAAACCATAGTCTCACAGTGGATTGTAATGTATAAAATATAAGAGTGTTATTAGGTGGCTCTAGTATGTGTATGGGCTCAGTGTTTACTTGCTATTTAACTCTGTGTTAGACATCAGTTTTGTGTTGGATATATTGATTATTGATTTAAGCTGTTCTGTCTATGAAATGTGTACTCTTTGTAGTGATTGTCAACGATTGATGTAAAAATTAATCAATAAAATGGCTAGCAAAAAAATTCTATTCAATCTTCTATTGCATCAACATACACAATGGGATGAAATAGTATACAAAACCTATTGTATACTTAATTTTATATTCAATAATTCTGCATCAAATATTTCAGTTAAGGAAATGAAGCATTGCAAAAATATATTCCTCGTCTGTATATACTATAGTAAGGTTTGGTAGCATCCTTACATTAAAATATTACACCCTAATACCCATCGGTCGCCTCTACATTGCACTGCCTGATTGCTGTGTGACTTCCACCAATAATCAGGCACTGCACATGTACAGATGCTCTCCATCTTCTGAGACCCACTACCTTGGTTTAAATCATGTATTGACCACACACCAATAAAGTCAATGTTTCTGTAAACAATTAAAGCTTCCACAGTAGATTTTATTCACCCCTAAATTGCTTGTGCAGTAAAATGTCAAGTCTTAGTTTCTACCATTGACCCCCTTTAAGTAGAAAACATTTTACAAATCCTACAGATTTATTTTGTGAACTAATCAATCCATTTCAACATTAGTCTACTTATGCAAAAGTATACAGTAATACTCTGGCTATTTATTGGAGCCATAGAGCTTTTTATTCCTAAACTTTCCAATGGAATACAACAGAATACATTATTGCCAATTTGACATTGTAAATCACAGACCCCCGCCTATGTTTTAAGGACCACTAAGGTCTCTGGACCCCACTTTGAGAGAACAAAAAAAAAAAAAAACTGTTTTGCACTATATCTCAGTAAATGAAATGCAGATAAAAGTCCATGAATTCCAGTTTCTGAATTACGGAAGAAAGCGAGAGGAGGAAACAAAAAAAAAAAAAACATTTGATAAAGTTAAATACATACAAACAAGCATTCCTGTAGGGCAATTACCACTTTCATCTTTATTACAAATGTACAGCTTAGAAGTTTCTAATATGTTTTTTTTTTTTGCGTAGTTTCATTTCTTTATTTTGTACAATTAATGCTGCTAAAAGAAATTCTCCCAACAGCCCTCTCAAAACAGTTATGAGTATAGTGCAGTGTGTTTGACTGACTTGAAGAAGAGACTTTTTTCACAACTGGGATGTGGATGTGTGTGTGTACGCGCAAGCCTTGTTTTTGTGCACTGATTGTATTATGGCATGAGGCTGCATGGAACAAGGCAGACATTTAAACTTACAGAACTCGCACTAAAGGAGCCCTAAATTGTGCTGGATAGATCAATGAAGTCAGTGTGTGCTAAGGCTCCCATTTCCCAACACACACTCCATCTTTTCACATGCTAAGCTCTTAGCCATCTATGGTTACACTTAATTGGTTAAAACATCTCCCAAGAACCATGGTAAAATAGCCTTGCGAAAAGGGCAAAAATAGCTGAATGATCTGGTTCAACGTCACTACTCAGAGGGAACAAAAATCCTGGAAGAGATGCCATTTAGCTATTAACAAAAAATAACAGATGTGCAAAGTAAATGGTAAATTCGCTTAAACAGTTGTTTGGTTTTTAAAGGAAAGCAATATTCCATTCCCAACATAAAAAAAGAAATAAGGCAAGTGCATGAAATGGTTGAAAACTTTAGGGCAAACAGGACAAAGTGAGAGAAGCAAAATTAAGGCTTATGTAAATGGTAAAACACAAAAACATAAACAAACAAAAAAAATAACACTGAATGAGTATTGGTGGCATTATGTGACACAGACTGTGCCGAGAGCATTAGACAGGATGAACTACTTTACTTTGTCTGGTCAGAGCCACCATCAGTATGCAGTAATATGCTGAAATGTGGATGTGGTCCAAAAATAAACTACAAAGTTCCGGCTTTATAAACACCAAATAGGCATCCGTAAAACATTAATGCCAATTCAAGCTGTCGAAAAGAAGCCTGAGAATGAGGAACATTAATAGTGCTTGGTATACATGTTTTGAAGGCCCCCAGGGTTACTAAGCCAACAATATCGAGTCTGCATCAGTTAAAATAACTTGGGAGTTTTACAAGCCATAGAACTCTATAGCTAGTACTCAGCAGTAGGCTGGGGCCCTTTCTGCTGCCTACATTCTTAAACACACCGATTTTATGGCTCCAAAGTCAACTAGGGGAGAGCTTTATACAGCACAGCTGTCATTTTTCCCATTAATGCAACCTGCTGAAGTGCCTGGATAGTGAACACTGACGGTGCCCTTCCACCAACAGTGCTCATATCTGTATAGCTTATATAACATTGTTACATTAACAGTACACATGCTTTCCAATCAAGAAAATAATATAAACATAAAGTATACTAAATCTAATATTTTCATAGACGAAAAAAACATCTGGTCCAAAAATAGGCTTACATCAAATTTCTCTAACTAGTAAAGAAGCCAAATTGATAGTCTCAAAGAAAGTATACCGGAAGAACTGGAGAGGAACCATCTTACCAGAGTGGACTTTCTAAGCAAAGGCAATGTAACAAATGAATCAACAAACCTGCAGCTTCTATGAAATGATCGTACGATGGATTGTGGATTGTGAGATGAACAACAAATGGCTCTTTCTAAAATAATTATTTAAAAAAGAAAAAGGAAAGTTGACCTTATTATTATTATTTTTAGACATTTAGACAATGATAAATGTGGGCTAGGTCAGCCTTAATAGCTGTAAAATGATTGCTACAATGTCTTCATGACCATCGCTATTTCCTTTGGTTATGGTGAATGCAGACGTCTAGATTTCTACGGAAACATGTATTCCTGGATTACAGGTGTGTTCTGTAAGATTATGAGAATCCCCAATACTAAGTAAAAGCTAAGTGTTTCATGTTCAAAGCTTCCCCTCTCTTGACCAAGCGATGTACAACAAAATAACAAAATAGTAATAATAACAGTACATATTTAACAAAATTCTGAAAAAAATCATCAATGACACTGATAATCATAACATTAATAATAATAAAAAAAAACTATACTCAATAAGCATTACAATAATTTCAGTGTAAGTGTTTTTAAGTCTACATCTTTGTCCCGAGAGGTAACGACCAATGGAGTGGCATATAAAAGTAGACATGAATCAAACATTAAAGAAAATAAAAATGATGAGAAAGAGCAGACCTTGTGTATGTCTGTGTGTGTATGTTGAATGTGCATGAGACATCAGCACTTTACTGTGTGAGATAAATAGATAGAAAGAGAGAGAAAGAGACATGGACGAAAGTTTAGTGTAAAGAGGAATCCTGAAAACAGAAGATTAAGAGAAGTCGTGAGATGATTTGAGCCGCTCTGATAAGGGTCTCCCATAAGCCTCTCTCTCTCTTTGTGTTGGTGGTGCAACCTGCATTTAGCTTCCTTTTACTTCCATTCTTTTTTTTTATTTCTTTCCCCCCCTCACACTCTTATTTTAATTATCATTCATGAAATAACTTATCATCTCCCACATTCAGCATCAAGCCCAGTCATGTCCATCCTTTTCCCATTCATCATTCATTTCTTTCTCATCTTTAACAATCCCCTGTTTGTTTGCAGTTCCTTCCTCCACCACCAGTGTGTCCTGTTTTCTGTAGTGTCCCCCCGCACCCATTAAACCCAGAGCTGGGTCACTGCTTCTTTTCACGTGTGGTGATCGTGACAAGCTGCTTAGCGGCCTTGGCTATGTCATAGGCACACTGGATGACCTGCTGCGTGAGGAGCTGATAATCAACAGCACTGGCTGTAGGCTCAGAGGGTGCAGCTTTGCGACACTCCACCTGCAGACGTGAAGCGCTAGAGGCCAGCAGCTTGAGCGAGGCACGTACCGCATCCAGAGCTGGTCTCTGGAGAAACACAGAGGAAACACTGAGGTCAGAAACTCAAGCTTGTTTAACAGGATGAGCAAAAGGTAGAAAGGGGACATTCACTGACCTTTGGAAAAAGAGATGCCATCTCCGTCACAGCTGAGTGGATTTTCTCCGAGCATGGCACAAAACTAAAACCAGATTCACAGGCTGTGTTACATGCAATATTTGTACATTTTATTTCCTCTAAAACTCAGGAATCGAATGTAGGGCAATAGCTAAATTAAATATACTGACAAGGACAAAATGTATAGCAAAATAAAAATGGGATAGTATTTAATAAAAAATAAATTTTTACTTTTATTTTGCAGTTAAAACAAATTGCAATTTTAATAAAACTTTGAAAATTGTTATTTGCCGAAATATTTCAAATCTTACACAGCGCAGCTAGTGTTTGTTGTATGTGAAAAGTTCAGAAAAACAGATGAGAGTCTGTTAATGCTGCACAGGGAAAAGTGATTTTATTACAAAGTGTACATACATGCTTCATAATACAGGTTTTCTGACGCTTTGGTCTAATTCCCAATTAAATAGAATGGTTTCAGAGGAGTTGTGGATAAAAGATAAGTGTGATAATGGTGAGCGTCGTCGCAGTGGGACGATGCTTCGTGTGGAGGCGACAAAATAAAAAAAGCTCTCAGCACTTCAAAAAATTTACTTGAGGAACATGATGCATCTGGCTACCGTGCTAAATGGTTTTCTTGTTGTATTTTGCTTACAAATTGTCTTTTAATTTGAAAGCAGCCCATTTTTGTCATAAATAAAATGGTCTCTGGGTGAGAACCCATTATAATAGAACATAACAGGAAAACACTATAAAGCTATGTCAAAGCCCCACTACCCCCAACTCATCGCATGTTGCCTTTTATTGAGCGATTGTCAGTTGGGGTGAAGCTCCCACCTGTCATGTTTAAACTCCTGTGCTGCCCTCAGCAGCTCCTGGATGTTCTTGGTGACTTGCTCAGTCTTCAGGATCACATCTTCCGTGCAGGGCAGCGTAGGATCTGGCTCTCCAGCATCTCCACCATCCTCCACCTCTGCTCGACTCTCCTCCTCACTGCTGCGGCCCACACTGTGCGACACCCACACACACAAACAGAAAATTCCACTTACCTCTTACCTTCTGCTGATGGTTAAAAAGCTTGTAAAACAGCCGACATTTAATTATTTAAAAATTTTACAGGTTTAAACAGGCTTCACTCACCCAATGGAGGTGTCATATGTTTGAGTGTTGTCGTAGTCACTGTCAGTGCCACTACCATGTTTCTCTAATTTAGGGGGCTAAAGCAGAGACAACAGTACATCAGCAGGATCTCGGCTTACAAATATATCTAATGTGAGTCTTTCAAAACCATAAACTCAGCTGCCACCCCCTTTGGTTACATACCATGTAGCGCCCCATCTCCATGGAGGCTGACATATGTGGTCCTCCATAAGGGCTGGGGCCTGCAGAAGCCCCCTTTCGCACCTGAAAATTGAAGCAAGCAAAACAAGCTTAATGACAACGCTGGGGATAGCCAGATATACCGGTGAAAAAACCCAAGGAAGATCTCTGCAGAGCTCCAAGAAAAGTAAAGTAAACTCTACAGTGATTTCGGTGTGCTGCCAATTTCAGCTCATAGCAGTGAAGGAAGCAGAGGCAAAGATAAGTTACGATTAATGTTAAAAATCAGAAGAACCAGTGATACCAGTAGAATCAAGCAGACAGAATCTAGAAACATTAAACTGGAAGACCCGTGAGAAAATTGGGGAAAAGAGGACTGCAGCAGAAGTTTTAAGAATAGTATTATTAGTAGAGCTTGATAAATATAAAAAAACATAAAAGGCCTTAAAATACATTCCTAAAAAGTTAAACAGAAGTAGTTCTACCCATCTAATATCAGAAAGAAACATTGCTCCACAATAATACTTAACCTACACTGAACGAGAACAAGACACGAGTAACAGGACATGAGTAAATCACGAGTAAGCATCTGCCAGCAGGAAGTGCATTTATCTAGTGTTCCATTATTTTTCCTAATGACCTACTTAACATCTCCATTTTAAATAATGTTGAATTTAGCCAAATTAGGGACTGATGCCTCAAGATATTTTTGGGAAGATTTAATAATTCTAGAACACTGATATTAACTGAGGCAAATAAACAGAACCATTATGACTGCTGTCTCTCACCAGTAATTATTTTGACGATGCCAACTTGAAATTTACATCCCATAGTGCCAACCTGACCGTTAAAAGGTAACAGTGCAGAGAAAAGGGAAAAAAAGAGACATTCAAACCAATTCCGTCCACTGGTCAGACAATCAAGCACCCACACATTCCATGAACCAACATTAATCTTCATTCCCAGCTAGCCCAATCAGCAGCTAAGCACAAGACAAGCTCATCTCGAGACCTCTCTTGGCATGTTAGCCATAGCTTCTGATAGCAGAAATACCATTGGTCAGTTTCCATAACATAGATACACCACATGGACTCTATCCAAAAAAAAAAAAAAAAAAAAAGCCAGTTCATGCTCCTGAACATGAACATACAACATTTTTTTTTCATTAACATACATCATCTGGAGTAGCTTCCATAAAGGAAATGCAGATTGTGCTGATGTGTGACCATGAGGTGGCAGTAAAGAGCAATGTGCAGTGTTAATCAGTGAAAGACACAGAAACACAAGTCTAAGCATTGTCTGCCCAGGCAAAAGCAGCAGGCTACACAGACCCCCCAAAAAAAGAAAGAAAAAAAAAAGATAGGAAGGCTGACAGTTAACACAGAGGTTAAAAGGTCAGAGTTCAGGGATCAGGCGAGCCACTCACACTTACGCTGGAGCTGAGGGGCTGCAGGTGGCCGCTTAGGGAGTCAAGTGCTGGGCCGAGGGCTTTGGGGGCGGCCACTCCGGGCTCGTACATCGAGAAGGCCTGCCTGTCTCTCCGCAGAGGAGCTAAGGAGGGTGGAGCCAAGCTTGAGTCCCCACTGCCCACTCCTCCTGCCCCTCCTCTTACCCCGGTGGGCCAAAGGGCCGGGTTGCCACCCCCCAGAGCCCCCACAGGCCCAGCCTGAGCCCCCCTTAGAGCTACGTTCTCCGTCTGCATCCGCGAAATCTACAGGGATGAAGGGGTGGGGGTCAGCCAGAACCGCACACACACAGACACACACAAACATAAAACACCTAAAACACGTAGAGTCGTTCCAACACAAGAGCTAGAGATGGGTACAAGTAAGGGCTTCATCATGCTGAAAGAACATCTTCAAAAAGGGGTACGGGGGTTGTCAGTGGGAATGGAGGTATTAGAGTGCATGAGAGTGGATAGAAGTCAGTCCCAGGGGGAGTTTAATGCATATCGTCATCACAAATGGATGGATGTGTGTACAGACTTAAGTGTTGCGCAGGTCTGTATGGTTGTGCAATGCCTGTGTATTTGTGTGTAAGATCACATAAAATACTGGCCATCTATAAATTTTAGAAAAAAGGGGAAAAAATACAATGACAATCAACAACAAAATATTTCATTTACCTTTTTTCTCCAGAATCTTTACACATAAACTAACCATTATTCACTATCATTCTCACTTATTCGCACAACCATTATAGCAAACAACCACATCAAGACTAAACAAATCAGGCTAAATCCAGTCAGGCAAAGAAGCAGTAGTGTCTAGTTTGGGCATGTAGTCTTCAAATCTGTACACCCACTTTGTTAACAACTAAACAATTTAAATACAAATTAGACACTGAACTGTAGCCTTCATCAAATGACCAATATAGGATAAACTGTAAGCTCTTTGTAATCAGCCCCTGTTCCTAGTGGTCTGTTGGTTACATGCTTATACCTCTTTCTGAAGTCTCCTCAGCTCTTCACTTAAGTTGTTGTTGACCTTCATGAGCTGCTGGACTTTGGCCTCAGAAGAGGCCAGGGCTTTCTTTACCTCCAGGTATTCCTGCAGCGTGATTGGCCCATCAGACAGATCAGAAGAGTCCATGCTCTGAAAGAAATTAGCCAAAAAAGAAAAAATAAAGCATAAAATTTTATGTTCACCAGTGTTTACCACAATCTACTAGAACAAAATGTTGCTTATAATACCATATAATTATGATGTCAATGTAAATTTTATGTTTAGTTATGATTACAGTGAATAAGTGCTACAGTCAAACAGTGGCCATGTTTTTCAAACAAACAAACTATCCTAAAGTATTACACATTTTTTGGGCAGAATTGTTTTTATGAGTCTCCATTCAATTACTAAGAAAGACAAAAAAGAAAAGTTTTGGCCTGAATGTATGAGATTAGACGAGAGATAATGATTTTCTTGACCATTTACATAATTTTCGGGAAATTTGCAGGTTTCCGCATATATTATTTAAGTGCCAAAAATATTGTATGTTCCTAAGCAGCTGAAGATTATTCTCTATAATGAATTATATACTAAGCTAGAGTTATTGGGCTAGCTTGTGCTTATCAACATAGCAGATGGCGATTACCCAGGGACCAAGAGAAAAACCGTGAACAGACACTACACTAGCTAATCAGTAACCGAGTGTCACACTGATGTGCACAATGAAGTAAATGATAATACTGACTTTACAATATTAAGTAAATTGCAACAGATAATTATATCCTAAGTCAGAAATACTTCTACAGCACTATGATAATACTGCACAAAATTACTTATTACTACAGTATGTAGGCTTCTTGGTGCACATTGTATGGTTTGGGATACAGTCCTTATTTCTCCCATAAAAATAAATCAAAAGTGTATAACACATTTCTTGTTATGAATGTTCCTCCCAAGTAGTTATCAATATTATTTTCTACTTGACAGTACAAAAATTCAAAAACCTAAAACTGGTTAAATAAGTGTCCATAGCAATCAAGGTGAAGGTATTCCCCCCCTACTTTGGGTCTTTTTTTCATGAAAAAAAAAATATACAGCACATTTAAGAAAAAAAATTCTAAACTGTGCTAGCAAATCTACAGGATTAAGGATAAGAAGCATTCCCTCAGTCTCAGCCAGACCACTTCCTGTGTGGGGAGGGAGCGTGTTCAGACACAGCTTCCTCTTTCCAGCTGCAGAACAATAGCTCACTGTCATCATTGCTTATTTGGCCTTTTCATCATTCTACAAGTATGAGGTAGGGCTGCAGATTTTCCTGCAGTGCATGCTGGGACAGGCTGCAAGCTGTGACCCAACTTGCTGCTGATCTATAGACCGAAGGTTCGGAATCTAGTATTTGGGCTCAGCAGATTGTATGATATAATGTAAAAATAACAACATAATATATTTTTAAGTAGCATCATTATGATTCCTTGCTGTAAAATATAACTGATGCTATATTAAAAACTACTAATTGTGTCATTCATTGTAAGACTTGCACAGAGGTTATCATTAGTTGTAGCCTGGGGCACAAGAAGCGATGAGGCCCTCAAATCAATCAAAAGCTATGATCACATTTTTATTAGATTTTTTTCCCCAAAGAAATATCGCTGATAACTTTTCCCATCTCAATATATTACTGAAATCAGTGCATATAGTTGCTGTGATGTACAGTACACTGGTTTGGCTTGTTTTATTGGTAAATTTTAATTTCTTTAAATTTAAATTTTAAATCAAACAGCTAAGTGTCAATGTCAGAAGCATATGGATATAGCGCACAAAGAAATAAAAGGAAAAAAAAACCTTTGCCAAGTGGATTTGACTGAGGTGGACTAATCTATGAGAGGTGTTCAAATCAAATCGGGACTTTTACAGAACAACAGAACACGCAGTTATGAAAATTAAAAACTCCCTTGATTTCTCAATATAATCCCCTGCTACACTAATGCACTTATCCTAATGCTTGGATACCATCAAGGTAAAATGTTTTCTTAGTATGCCAGAGGCAGGATGGACTGCCTGCTTCACACCTGAAACCCATTCACTCGAAATCCTTTAAATGGCCCGTACATGTGGAAATCACTTGGAGCCAGATCAGAAGTGTATGGGGATACTGACGCTCAATGACTCTCAATCACTTACTCATCGTCATTACCACTTAATCCTGTTTTCAGGGTCGCGGGGGGCCTGGAACCTAACCCAGGAAACTTAGGGCACGAGGCAGGAAACACCCTGGACAGGGTGCCAATCCATCACAGGGCACACAGACATACAAACACTCACACACTCATTCACACACTACAGGCAATTTGGGAACACCAATTAACCTAACCTACATGTCTTCGGAATGTGGGAGGGAACCGGAGTACCCGGAGGAAACCCACCAAGCACGGGGAGAACATGCAAACTCCATGCACACAGAGACAGAAATCGAGCCTGGTCAGGAATGCAAGGCGACAGTGCACCACAACACCACCATTTGTAAATTTACAAATAAAGGTGTTTTTAAATGCCTGTCTTTACAGTTCCTATGTGCCACTTACACAAGTTTGCAAAATGTTATTCATCAATTTTCAAGGATCAGGAGTTTCACTCACTGAATGTTTATAAGAAGAACTGCAGTGGGCTCTGAGCCACCCTGGGAAGATCATTTAAATGTTTTACCATTGAGATGTTTTTCTGCGGGTAAGAAAATCAACACCGCACTATAATTAAGGTCTTCCTTAAATGTCAATCTTAAAAAACAAATAAATATTGGTAGCAAGACTTTTAAGGTAACAGCCTAACTGTGGAGTACACTGACTGGCCACAAAAAAGTAATTGTTTGGATTTAAACAAATACTTAAGAGCCGTTGACTGGATAATTGCTGCAGTGATTAAAAAGTTTCAGCTGGGAACAGTTCTGTTAACCCTAACTACTGCAGTGAGTAGCTTCTCACAGAGACTACAGAGATTGCTTAAATTACTAGAACTGCCTTAAGAACTGTCCAACACATTATTAAAACCAGGAATGATAGAAATGTGGATACAAAAGTCATAAGTCAATAAATACTTATAAATAGTTATTTATAAATAAATAAACAGTAAAAATTATATCCATTCACCCATCCATCTAGGAACTGCTGTAGTCCAGTGAAGGCAAGTGGTGACCAATTTAATTACTCCCTTCTAGTCAACATATACACATGCATTCACACACTACGGGCAATTTGGGAATGCCAATTAGCCTATTTTTCAGGTCTTTGGACTATGGGAGTAAAGTGCAGAACCCGGAGGAAACCCACAAAGCACAGGCATGCAGGCCCCAAGGTGGAAATCAAACCTGGACCCTGGAGGTGCAGGCGACAATACTAACCACTGTGCCACCATAATAAAAATCACAGCTATGTTTAATAGTGATATTATGAAAATTACACACACACAAAGCGCAGCATAAACTTACAGGATATGGACTAAACATCTGTGTGGCCATAAGAAAACCACTTGTTAAAGAGGGCAATTATGAAAGAAGGCTTGAATTTGCTAGTAAGCAAAGAATTTGCAGGTGGTGATAAGAAAAATCATGTGAATGAGTCGAGATGTAGTCCATTTTCAAAACAATGGGCGTGTCAGGGTAAGAAAGGATGTGCATAAAGCAATGCACCCATCATACCCCGTCGAGGCAGTGTTATGATCATATCCAGGCATTCTGCTATTTCTCATGAAAAGGGTACAAATAGCACATATTACTTTTAAGACTAACTGTTTTAAATGTGAAAAAAGTTGAACAAAAATTTTCTGGTTAGTAATTCTTTTTTTATTTACTCATTATCTGTATTGCTGAAACTTCAGGGACCATCCCTGAAGTGCAGCAACTGCCTGCTCCACAAAGCTATAAACTACAGCCCACACAGGCCCACAGCTTAGATGAATTTTTAAGTAGTAATGACCTGGATCATGGTGTTCACACAAACCCTTTTTTTATATATATATTCTGGGCATATACCTACTATACTACACATTTAGTAACCCCTCTTTTTGTTCTCTTTTTTTGGTATTGTGTATTGCTTTATCACCCAGGGCTAAGCATAAGGCCTATAAAATATAAATAAATATATAGCTAAATATAAAAACAACAAAACAGAAGACCTTTCCTTACTCATCTTTTTCTGATGAACCTCCAAAAAACATTTCTATTCCATCAGATTTATGTACATTTTGAAGAGCTGACCTTAGCACGGTTGTTGCGCTGAGCGTTGGTGTTGTTCTGTGCAGTTATTTCACTGTCTGTGTCCTCATCCGAAGCTACACTGTCATAGTCATGCTGGTCATCATCTGCCTGGCTCACATCTAAAGGCTCTGAAACATTCAGCAGGGTTAAAACATATAGACACACAAACAGACACAAGAACAGAGACAGTGCTGACAACACCATTTCAACCGCAAGCTGCCACAGCTCTACTGAATTATTTTAAGCTAATATGTACAGTAAATAGACTAATCCATCATCCTCTGCATCTGTAGTTTGTGTGACTACCACTGACAATCATTTCCAACACATTCCCCCATACTGGAAAAAAAAAAACAGGAAATGTTAAAAGGACACTTCAGAGTTGATTCCACTCAGAGCATTTGGAGTATCTGGAATTTAATTTGTGCACTTTTCTGCCTATAAATGATAGAATCTTGATGGCCAGAATTATGATAAAACTTTCTGTTTTGTGCATACAGTTGACACTAGCGCAGTCGAGTTCACAGCCTCAGTCATTCGCAGATTCCTTAGAAACTGACTAATTGTTCATGGAAACCCCCTTGTGAAAACCGCAAATATCATCCACAATTTTTTTATGCCATTTCTTGTGGCAATATGTAATTTTTCATGTGTTTTAACGCTAAACTATTAAGAACAATATAATTAACTCTTTTTGTAACATAGATATTAACATAAATCCAGTTATATTTCCATATAAAGGATAATACTGTTTAAATTTTTTTGTACTGTACAGAGAAGACAAAGCAATTATTACTGTATTTACCCTACAGTACTTATTCCAAAGAAAAGGAGCTTCCATACAGTACATATAGTGGTAACATCAATATTTTACATTCTAGCACTGAAGTACAGAACAGGTTTACCGTTACATTATTATTTTTTTAAGGGTAAAGTATAAATCTGATTTTTTAATAAAATTAAAGTGTTTGGGATAATATTTAGGGTTTGAGCTATAAAAATAGCCATTATTTTATCACATCCAAAAACTGTTTTTTCACAATTCCTGGGTGCTCTAGGAACGTAACGTAAGAATTTCGGGGATCGACTGTAAATCAATTCTGTAGGCTCCACCAGGGGTAAACACAATGACAAAATGTGTTTTTAGGAGTAGCATAATTTTTTGTGTACTCTGAAAAAAAAAAAAAAAAAAAAAAGAGGGATAACCAAATCATAAAATGTTTAGTGGTAAGCAAAGAAGATAATATCATGTGAATCCTATAGCAACATCATGACCAGGTCTGTTATTGTTCATCTGCTAGTCTGCCAGTCAAATCAAGTGACTTCTCCTATGAAAGTAGGTGGCACCTGTTAGCGTTTACTAAAAAAACACAACAAAGTCTCTGGCAAAATATATGACTAGTAAAAAACATTTAAAGTGTGTCTTTATATAGTAAATTTTAAACATATAAATTATAAACATCCAAAACAAACAATTTTTTTTTATTATTATTTATTTCAAATAAATTTTAGAAAAGGCAGATCCCTGTCAAAGAATTAACATTACAGATTCAGAGATGAATTTAAAGAAACCTTTACAGAATTAATAAAAGAATTCTGACTGCTCAGTCATTATAAGCCCAAAGAAAACAAGTTTTATATTCTGTTTACATGGCAGAGAAATGTGTTAAAACAGTGATAATCATACATAGGTTACAGATATACAGTAGATTTGAGTGGAAAAATTCAGGAATATTTCTTTAAGCTATAAGAAAAGAATTAAGGATCGCTCACCAGCAGGACTTGTTAGGCCTTTGCCTTGTTGCCGCCGCTTGGCGTCGCTGAGAATGTCGATGATTAGTGTAGCAAACTCTCGTGCATTAAAGCGTGCCAACTTCTGTCGGCCCTGTAAAGGGGGGGGGGGGACTCATTTGTTGAGACTGCAACGTTCAAATGTAAAACATACACAGCTACATGTCCCTTACAGAATACAGTCCTAGTCTTGAGGTAAAAAATAGATAAACAAGATCATTATTGAAATGTATGTGTATATTGTTTAACTATATGTGTGAGATAATCATGCCACATGCCATGATTATAAACAGGGAACACAGTGAACAGGAAATGTACTGATTGGCTAATCACCTCATGGAAAACATGCTGCACACAGATCAACAGTAGTTTATTATAGTCGGAGCAGAGAAATAACAAGAGCAAGAAGAAGCACTAGAGAAACAGTTAAACAGTGGAAATGTTGAGTAAAGGAGGCTACCAGTCACACTGCCCTCTTTAAATCTGTGCGGTGGCTAGCTCAGGCCCTATGTCATTGTAAAACCACCAACTATTTTTAGACCTGGGCTTTTATGTACCGCACTACTTCTCTCTATATACAGCCCAAATATCAAGGCCGCTCTGTCCCGTTTTCTGCTGAATTCCTCCTTAAAGCCCACCTGATCCAGGCTTGTTCACATACACATCTGGGTCACTCTCTCATTGGCTTTTCATAAAAGCAAACTTGCGTGTGTGAATTACCTGGTTGCGTGTGGCCGAATATTCAGGGTTGACGGGCAAAAAGGGAACGGCACTCCTCTCGGTAACCAACGTACTATGATTCTGAGTCGTTAACCACACTGTGAGCCGGACAGAAAAACAGAACATTCAGAGCAGAAGACAAGATGTGGAAAAGCAGAAATAAAGATGTGGAACAGTATTAAAAGCAAGGTCATCTTGTTGCCCACACCCACATACAGAGTCCTACACAGATGCAGCATGTTTAAAAGAAATATAAATAAATATATATAAATAAAACAGGCTGCCGGCTTGTGTATGTGTGTGGGCCCTTGCCTTCTACCTAGTCCTGCTTACCTGCAGAGACTCAGCCTGCAAGCCCAGCTGCCACGACTCCTGCCTCACAGAGGAGGAAGGAGGAAGCAGAAAGAAAGTGAAAAGGAGGAGGAGAGTAGTCCTGAGGCACTCTTTCACTGACTCACTTGTTCTTGCTTTTTCTCTCTCTCTCTCTCTCTCTCAATCTCTCTGTCCTCCCTCCCTCTTTCTCTTCCTTCTCCAGCCTCCCTCCCTTCCCTGCAGCTGGACTGCTTGGCCAGTGCCTTCTATAGTCAATGTTTATACAACATCAAGTGATGAGAGGGAAAAAAGAGGAGGAAAAAAAATAATAAAAAGAGAAGTGTCATACCCGCATCGTTCTCCCTACGGTCCACCTCATCATACACATCCATGGCCAGCTCTTCAAACAAGCGGTTATTTAGCTGTGTGAGACACAAACAAAATATCAATACATGACATTAAGATAGAAAGGACACCAGAATAAAGTGCTGAGGCTCTCAATAAGCGTAAAGGTAACCAGTTACAGAAAAAGAACAAGAGATTACAAGAGGCATTTGGGAAAATCACTGCAAACCGACAAATTATTTAAACACTAAACAACTCAGTAAACATGTTTTTATAAATCTACAGACATTTACAAATTTTGGAAGACTACTACTAACTGGTCAACATGGGCTCCTGGCAGGACAAATAAACTTATCCCAACAACACAGCATTAATCCCACAACAGAAATAATAGAATAGTTTACAAAGTCATAAATCTAACTCAGAATTCTTTGACCTATGTATTTTTAGGTGTGGAGGTGCCGGAAAGACAGTTTTGTTGGCACTAGAACATTCATTTTGTTGCCAGAAAATAGTGTATTTCATAATAATCTTTAAATCTTTGCACTTTTCTGGTCTTATTTTGAGCTACTTAAGGTGTTTTCATGGCAACAATATGATGGAGACAAAACATGCTTTTAGATCAGACCATAGTCCCCTGGGCAATTTTTCCAGTTGAAAAGTGGTGAAAATGTCAAAAGTGTTTCTAGATCAGGCACTGGCTCTAGATCCAGTACCAGCACAGTCGGTTAAAGCACGGCTAAAAGAAGCCAGCTTGCTTATCTGCATCATGAATACTCACCGCTTGAAGCTTCTTCTTGGCAGCCTTGGCCAGCTCAGACAGGTCCAGGCTACACAGGGACAAAGACACAGACACAGGGGTAAAAGGACACCAGAAACAGACACACACACAGAAAGATGAGGAGAGAAAAAAGGTGAGGGTGGATGGATGGAGCATGACACTTGGGCAGGAGAAAATTCAGGGTCAGAAAGATAACAAAACAGGCAGAACAGGAGCTCAGGTTTGATGAAGTTCTCTCAAAAGTGTCTATTAAGTGAATTGGTTGTTGAAGTACGAAGAAATAAAACATCGGAATAAGTCACAAAGTGACTTAATTGATAAGAAATGTTACATATATTTCCACTTTAATTTCTTTAGAAAACAGACCAGCGCTCTATTCGCCTGCTTCGTCTCTCCAGACACTGGCTTCCAAATCAAGGACATATGAAGAGGAAAGGGAAAAAGAGAGAAGTTATGGAGACGGGAATAAGAAGAAGGTGAGATACCTCTGTGTTGGGCACTTAGGGCGCGCTCTGCCTCCACAAAGAGCAGCAAGATGGAGAAAACAGAGAATGTGTGAGAAAAACAGTCAAAGAAAGAAAAAGATACACACATAGACAGAGGGGGAGGGGGAGTGTAAAAGAGAGAGAGAGAGAGAGAGAGGGAGAGAAAGACAGAGAGAGGAAGTAAGACAGGGATGGATTGACCCCATAAAAACACTTTTGCAGTACAGGTCAGTTGGGTGTGACTGTCAAACACCTTGCTTTAAGCAGCAGAGGCAATAAAACATCAGACAACAATCAACTTTAAAGCAGCAGTGCGCAGTGAGGTAAACTGACTGACAGGATGGCGCAACCTGCTGGCCAACACACTCAAATACAATCGCTGGCACAGCAGCACTGTGTTGTATCTACTGTGAGACAGCAGTGAGACAGCAGTGAACACTGAGGAAGGTACAAGTACAATACATCATGCAACTGCATTCAAAGAATTAACATCATAAGCATATTGAATGCTACTCGTATAGAGAATTATATGCATATAAAATTCAGCCATAAACACACAGTAATCCACACCTGTCTGCCATCTGAGGGATGATATAATGCCCATTCTTGTGATCTGCAAAATAAATCAGATGAAATGTTACAGCTTATCATCAAACCTTTGATTACTGTTTATTTGTCATTAAGGGATTCGTACCCCTTTATCATGATCAGTGGCGGCCAATCAATAAGGGGCGCTGGGGCGCCGCCCCCTTAAAGTAAGGCAGAAAAGAAGGCTACTTTAACATGTAATTATTTAACATAATAATTATTTATTTTAATAATAAAATAAAGTCATTTAGTCACAATATTCTGTTATATTTTTTAATATAATTTATTTACAATAAAAAAAAATCTAAACTGTATTACGTTCATTTGTGTTTGTGCACATGGGGCGCCGGACAAACTGTCTATGTAGGCACGTAAATTTTTAAAAAAGCATGCGATTTAAGGCTGAGCTCTAATTGGATTTTTTCAAATCATCCTTGGAACGCAGCACAATGCACCCCGAACCCCCCCACTTTTGTTTTTAGTAAATCTTGATCCTGAAGATCCTGATTCTCTAATTAAGCAGCAGTCAAATGATTGCGGTCGAGCTTACACTCTGTGCTTTTCCAGCACTTCTTATTGCTATTTACAGGTGATTATTAAAAGTAAAATTTTTATTTTGTTCGTGCCACCACCCCTAAAAAATCTTTTGCAGCAGCCGCCACTGCTCATAATAATGGTCAAGCCATTGACAGATTTCTTTACAACCTTATTCTAAGACGTGACAAACTTTAAAAGGTCAGTTTTCTTACTTAATTCCACGGCCATTAACTGTTTTTAAAAAAAAAAAAAGGAAAACATTAAATGTGACATGTGACATTTGTGCAGAAAATAGTCTAGGCCATGTCTGACAGGGGATTGCGAATTGCGAAAAACACACTTTCTTTGGTCTGGAAATGCCTTAAAAACTGCCCTTTACCAGAACTGGCCAATCCCCTACTTGTTTACCTGGTCGTCGGCCACACAGATAGAAAGCCAGCCTGTCTGTAAGCTCGTACTGACATTCCACCAAGCGCTCAGCTAGCTCCACCTGGCCGGCTTGCCTGTGTACCAAACACATAAAAAGGGGTAAAGAAATATATGTGAGAAAAGAGCCAGCAAACATGGATGATTTATGAGCAAAGAAGAGGAGAAACTGGGTTGGGGCGTCCCTTTCAAGTAGATTCTGCTCTAGTGCATGTGTACCTGGCGTAATCCATAGGTGTGCGTCCATTGATGTCCGGTGCTCCAGGATCAGCTCCATACACCACAAGCAGCTCAGCCTGCAGAACCTGACCCGCTTTAGCAGCCACATGTAGAGGAGTGGTGCCTTTCTCCTGCAGGCAATGTGAGGGAGGCAGAGAGAGCATGAGCTTACTGCTACAGAATCCCAGGAGATAATATTACTGTACTAGTGTACTAGCGATTCCAAGCAGAAGTGCAGATGAATTTTTGGTTTATATTTTGATAAGACAGTTTTTGACAGTTAAGGAAAACATCATAATGAACAGTGAAAAAATACAATAAGGACTTTCACAGTGCAGCAACTGTACGCCTAAAATCCCAATGGGATGTCAAATTTATCCTAGATATCCTAATTTAAAAATGTAAAAAGGGTTCAATATTCTATTATAACTATTGTTTTCTTGGTAGACCCCTGGCTATCATGTTGGTGACTGTGGCCATCATCACCTGGTCAGGAAACCAACCCCAGGGGTTGCCTGTGTCAGTGCACTCTTATATAATTCCCAAACCCAGATTAATTGGGGAAGGTTTAGACAGGAAGGGCATCCAAGGATTAACGATTTAAACATAGAGACATATAATATATGATAGTTATAATATAAATTATCTTTGACAGGACACATTTGTGAATCTACAATTTCGCCATGACTTAAAATAGAGTACATCAGAATAAACCACATGTAAGTTAAAGATGTACAGTAGTTAATGCATTTAATAAACGTAATGCACAGCACACTGTATTGCTTGTTTCCCCTCATGATTGCATGGCTGACTAGAAAGACAAAATCAAGAACGGTTATCATTTAAAGAACGCTTTTTTTCAAATTCAGGAGAACACTATTATAAAGTCAAACCATTAAAAGTTGGGGACCATCTGTAATAACCATCATTAGCATGAACATTACTGATATGACTCATCACTGCGGTAGTCTTCAAATAAATGAACACGAGCATTCACCCCAACAGTTATGAAAAAAATGCTTGCTAATAATGAAAAATAAAAATAATGCTTGCAACAGAATTTGTTTTTGCAACATGAATGTTCATACAAAGTACTTAGCTTCAGACTTCGGAAGCAATCATGACAGATTAAAGTCTTTACAGTGTTTTTCTTTTACGTAATAACTATGGAGGTTTCAGCTTGTAATCTTGTGATTTAAATGCCCATCTTCCATTTTAGACAATCATTAAGATCTCATTAGCCCACGCAACATGTATTAAGACTTACAGGATGGAAGAAGTTGGCCTGGGCACCAAGAGACAGCAGCCGCAGACATGTCTCCAGACTTCCTGTCCGCACACTTGAATGTAGTTGCTGTAAGCAGGAGACAAAAGGAGAGAGAGAGTGATTGTGTGGGTCTCATCATCATAGCTACTCAACAGAAGCAGCTTGCATTATTTTCAAGGAGAACCTCATTAAGAGCATTAAGGGGCCTCCTGTAGCGGCTGTCTTTTAATTCCTCATTTGCAAGTAGAGAGCAGGATGAAGATAGATTGTTGTCTCTCATCAGGCTATGCTGACCTTTCAGCATTTCCTCACCTTGCTGAGATCCTTGCTGGTGACTCCATCATCATCTCGGCACGGCAGTTTGTGGACAAAGGCTAGCATCTGATACTTGGCGCGAATAAACTCTGATTTGGTGGGACTGTAGGAAAAAGAAAGTAATATTATTGCCAACTTCATATACATACAATTCACCAATAAAGAATGCAATGTCTGATTAATATACACTTCTATCTACCTATTTACCATCTATTAGACCCCAACATATGAAAAAAAAAAAAAACATCCCCATCACTGACCATTTTATCAGCTAAATAAACAATAATTAATTATAGTACATAATTTATTATGCCTCCGTTTAAACATGTAGCATTATTGACTTATACTCTTAAAAAAATTCTCCAAGACCATCATCCAACACCAGGTGATATTGTGTGACCTAAGCCTGGTGTTTGTTGTTGCGCTGAAGACCACATGACCTCAACTTAGGGGATAGCAAGTGGTACAATGTCTAATAATAACCACATACTATCTGTAACAAAAAGGCTATCTTATAACCATTAGACTCAAACCTTCTGAACCATATACCACTATTTAATCTGCTGGTCTTGACTTACTGGACTTTATCTTGTGGGTTAGGTTTCCTGCGACCACTCTGGACCTGTGCAGGGTCCAGCAGTGAATGCTCCCAAATGGAGTTAGCACCATTACTGGCCAGCGTCTGTACCATCTGGAACACAAACATGGAAATGATATATCCTTTCTGCATTAACATTTCCTTGCTTTGAATACTGCAGCTGGGTTCAGTGTCTGTGCTTACCTGTAGTAAGGAAGGTGGCCAGCCGCTGTGGCGCAAATGCTTGACGATCGAGATGTGGCGTCCGAGGCTCCGGTGCACCGAGCAGCACTCATCACAGATCAGCACCCCTCTGTTTATACTGCTCCAACCCGGATCTGGCACGACAGAGAAATGCAATGAGAAAGCACATTCTATCAGTCAGTTTTAGATGCAGTGGTTTGAATGGGGAACCATGCACCAATGCACACTGCTAGATGGGAGTTTGCTCTGATATAGAGTTAAGTTATAACTTACAAATTACACCTAGTAGAGGTATTGCTTATATAATACATAAACATGTGTAATTGCATTTCTCCTATTCAGTAGATTGTAATGAAAAATTTTAGGGATGCACCGAAATTTCGGCCGCCGAAAATTTTCGGCCGAAATAGCATTATCGGTTTCGGCCGAAACGTAAGAAAGCGCCGAAAATAAAAGCCGAAATTGTCGCCACGCCTCTCCCATCCTCCCGTCTCGTTCGCGCTGTCATTACGCATCAAACACCGAGTATGTCGGCGGTTTGGAAGCACTTGGAAGCAAGTTTTGTTATTGTTAAACAGCCTTATTACTGTTATTTATTATCAATAAAAGTTTGATTGCTTAATTAATTTGTAGTTTTTTTAATACAAACAAAAAGAAAATATTTTAAACATGTTTTTTAATGAAGCCATTTTCGGTTTCGGTATCGGTTTTCGGCCAAGTGCATCCAAAAATTTCGGTTTCGTTTTCGGCCCAGAATTTTCATTTCGGTGCATCCCTAAAAAATTTGTAGGTAAAACTTAAAGTAAAGGTAAAGGCGTAAATAAGGAAAACGCGGTAAGCAGAGAGGTGGACTGGGGATTGTGCATACGTTTAAAATAGAAAACAAAAATATTAAGAGGGATACAATTAAAAACAATTTAGAACACATTTTTACTTAGAAAGTGCATATGAAAGATTTAACTATTCTGAGTGGAATTATAACAGTTGAACACTCTCTCCACCAGAAAATGTTCATCAATTCAATAGTGGAAAAAGTGGAAAAAAGTTAACATTTGTTACATGATCACAGGAAATGGTAATTCATGTTATTTTAACATCTGGAATTACAAAATGCAGAGTTGATGTTAGTCTTATACAGTATTAGATAGTACTGTACTAGGTAACTACAGCAACAGTTAAAAAAAGAGTGAAGGTCAGTGAGAGCTTAACCGATTAAATTACACAAGGCTTTAGACTCATAAAGGAAAATGTTTAATCTGTTTGGAGATGCTTTCAGAACAATATTGCTGAGTGCAACAACTTCAATTCCTGCACACTATAAAGCTAAAAGGTCAATAAACATTGGTTCACAGTAAAAGTGTGACGATCCATTTTAATAAATGATTTAGATTTGCCGCATAAGAGGTGGCTAATTTTTAGCCATGGTTGATCGATCTCTATATTAGTCCACTATCAGGATTCAAAGGTCACATTCTGCACTGATTCCCATGCAGTCAGTGTATTACCTATGCTAAGGGCTAAAAGCACGCTAAATACTTGTACTCTGGCAACATCAAAAATATTTGTCATCCTTTTTTTTTCATGTAAATTATAACTAAAGTAAAGCAAAAACATAATTTATAACACAACATCTCATCAGGATAAAAACATTTAGTTTGATTATATAGTGTAAGGAGAAAGAAGGAGCGAAATATTATATTAGCATGATATCCATTCATTTCACCCATCGATTATGTATATAGCTTATTCTATGTTGGATCTGGATCTCGGAGAACATCATGCACAAGGGATGGCACAAGCATTCACACTTACCCTCCCAGTCACACACTATAGGCAATTTAGAAACGCACTGCTACATGGAAGTTTGCTCTAATATAGAGTTACGTTATAACTTACAAATTACACTATATCTTCAGGCTGTGGGAGACCAGAGAACCCAGAGAAAACCCACCAAGGATGAAGAAAACATACAAACTCCACACACACAGACCCGAGGGGAGAAGCAAAAGTGCAGGGCAAAACTCCTATAAACACTAAAGCTTGAGTCGGATGGGACTAGTTTTACAGAGGGTCGTTAGAGAAATTCACAGACGTACCTTGTGATTTTAATCCCGTCCAAATCTGCCATGTCTGTCTTTCTCTCACACGACCTCTGTAAAAATTCCAGAGCAAATTACCTACTGTTTTTCAGCAAACTCTGAGGTCCTGTGAGAAATCTAATCCCGTCCGAATGCGAATGTCTGTGATTGCCGAATTTTTTTGCTTCCAACACGCGTTTTCTTTTGTGTTTTGGTCAACGTGAACTACCGTATTATCTCTAGCGCGCCGGTATTCAAGTTTGCGCACCAATAATGGTTGTAGATGTGGACATGTGATCTTGTGCAACGCCCACATGTAAAACACAGACACTCCTACCTCCGTAATAAACACGGAGATGACGTCCGAATGCGTACATGAAATGACAGACGTCATCTAAAAAATTCTATCTCAAACGTCGTTTGGAAAACTAGTCCCGTCCGAATAGGGCTTGTGCCACAATGCATGGTATATTATTGGTAATTACTTTCCAAAACCATCTGTTCATGTTGACATTGTCCTAAAAAATAAAAATAAAAAACCCTGGTAGACACTACGAAGCACAAATACAATTTTCCTTTTTCAAGGTTTCTACACCTTGTTATGCATCACCCTTATCTTAAAATAGATTTAAACACTTTTTCATTACTCTCTGTACTTTTCAACACAAAGTACAAATGGGTGTCTGGGCTGTTTTGTTAAATTATGAAAAAAATTAAAACTGAAATATTCCATTCACATAAGTATTGAGACCCATCACTTGCTTGATTAAAGCACCTTTGGCACAATGTCAGCCTTACGTCTGCTTGTAAATGATGCTTCAAGACCATCCCTTTGGATGTTTCTTCCATTTTTCTTGGTACACTTATTCACGCTTAACCAGGTTGAATGGGTGGCATCCATGCACAGCTATGCCACTATCACTATCGTGTTTGACTCTATGAATGTTTTTATAAAGTGATGCAAAATGCAGAATTTTCTGATTTCTAATAGTTAAATCTTTGTGTCATGAGACCAGAGGATTTTGTTTCTCATGGTCTGAAAGTCCTTCAGGTGCTCTTCTGTAATGCTCTGATGCTCCACAAGTCCACAAGAGAACTCAGGATCTCACTTATAATGGCCCTTGAGCTCTTGTGTACCAGTCTGACCATGGTCCTTTTTTTATGATTACTCAGTTTGGCTGGGTGGCCAAATCTAGAACGACTTTTGATTCCAAATCTCTTCCATTTGAGAATGATGGAGGCTATGGTGCTTTTGGGCACTTTTGATGCTGCAGAAATTTTTCTTATATCCTCCATAAATCTGTCTTTTGACACAATCCTGTCTCGCAGATCTACAGATACTTCTACTGACTCTACAGATTCTCTTCTACTACTATTAAAAACACTCAAAACACCTATTATTACTTTGTCATTTTGTAATACTGTGTGCAAAATGATGAGGTATTAAATTATTTTAATACATTTTAAGATAAGTGTGGGGGAAAAAAATGGGAAAAGCTTAAAATGGTCTTAAAAAAGTTACATCGGCAATGATAAAAGATCACTATAAATAAAAACATAATTTTCTCTACTAAGAGATTGATTTCAGTTTAATGAGATTTAAAATGCATTGGTGTACAGAACAGAAATGTGGTGTGGAACAAAATTCCCAGAAATACACTAACAATTCTCTAATACATTTTATTCTCCACTGATTTTTTTTTTTTTTTTTTTTTACACACTGATAAATGTCAGCTAAAGACTATATATTTCTTTTTTTTTTTTTTTATTTCTTTTCTTCCACAGCGTTGTTTTGGTGTCACATAGTTGTGATAATAGTTATCTAATCACAAGTGTTCCTCAGAATATGTTAAAAACTGTAACATTCTTGTCTAAAATGTTCCTACTGTTAAAAATGTAACACACAATAGGGCATGCAAGACAGGAAAAACAAATGCAACGCAAGTAATATGAATGGAGACAGTTAAATATTGGGGACAGGCAGGTTTTCTTTATAATGGCTAACACAGTATGGCTCTAAAGAGAACATTAGTCTAGAACCCTGTTACAGTATGCAACATTGTGTCACACACAAACATGAACACACACACACTCCACTGTTCTCCTCCATCTTAACCACACTTTAGCTGCAGTTTCACACAAATAGTTTTACTCACCCACACAATACTGTAACCAAGCCTTTCATAGGCATGTGCCTGCAATTATTCCTCTCTGATTATTCTCATAAAACAAAGTGACAGGATGCTCCACAGCCATCCATCCCATCCATATCAACACCACAGCACAACATCCATCCGATCCAGCTGATGCACTCAACCCCACTTCACAAGACACTATTATCTACATTCCTCCGGCATGTCACACGCGACAATTACATGCTGCTCAGCTGCACCAAGAAGAGCTACAGCATTGCAGGGGATAAGAGAGTCTATCAAGAGCTTATCCACCACCATCGCACTTATAACCAACGTCGGCGTAGCAGGACAATGCCTATAGTGCTGACAACTGAAGGCAGGTAACTGCACCATGGTGCCAAAGGACTGCAGGTAGTAACACAAAGGCTATAAATCAGCAGACATTATAGTGGAGACGAAAGCTGAGAGGAGACATGGAATAAGCTAAAGACACACAGAAACACAAACACTCCTGAAAAGAGAGCAGCTGTGTGTAGAGCAGCTGCCAAAGTGCCCCCCTTTACCGTGGGGCAGATGGAAGACAGAAGCAAAGCCAATGCCGCAAAAAACCCTATTTATGATTACAACTTGGACAGTAATAGCAAATAACTAAAGGTATAATACATGATGGGCTTGCTTTTATAGAAAAATTATCCACAGTGATGTGTCGTGATGCATTACTACACCGAAGTTATTACTAATTCAAATCTTTCCCTAAAACAACATTTATCATCTTGTACCTTTTTTTTCTTTTTATTAATTAACTTTTTAACCTTTAAGAGTCACGTGTTATGTTGAAGAACTGCTCAAGACAAGTTCATTCCTGTTTTCACTCATGTAACAGTAGCTACAGTCAACAGTTTTTTTTTTTATAGTCAACTAGTTTCTTGGCATTGATGAGACAATAAATACAGCTTGTCATGTAAAACTAAAAAATAAAATAAATTTAAAAGTTAGTCTACCCTGAAGACTACACATCAGCATCAGTTGGTGTGATCTATGTTATGATTTTGGTATTTCATGTAAGTCTGACATATTTTATGATGATAGCGTTACTGGTATAACATGAAATCAAGCAGCCAAGTAATATTAACTGTTACAGTAATTTTTGTGAACTAATTTTTACTATTAACTAGTAAATTTTATTCTATTGTATTTCTTCTCCCTATCTTGCTGTATTTATAGAGTAATTGTGCATCAGTACTTCTGCACTGTGGTGCTGTCACAGCAAATAGTTCTCTTACTGGATTAATAAACTATCTTCCACAAACGAAGGACAATCAATATAACCATGAACTTTTAGAGTACAGATTTAAGACAAATCTAAGAATGCTTTTTTTTTGGGGTGATGTTAAAAATACTTAAGGTTTAAAATAAAAACACAAGTGTTGTTTCTAAGTCAGCACTGAGATTTTAGTCACAGTTAACCAGCTGCAAGTTACATGACAAACACACAGCTCATGTTAAGCTTGGCTAGGCAACTTATAACAGCAAAGTCTACTAAAACCTAAGACAGAAAAGCTAACAGTACGAAAAACTAACAAAAAAGAATTACAATAGAATAAATAATAACCCTAAAAAATTAAAGGCTGACCAAATACCAAACTTAACACCCCCTTTCCAGAACTTGCTATCTAACCAAGTTTGACAGCTAACTATTCTACAGAACCAGCCTTAGCTAGTTTTCTTGCTAGGAAGGTTTAGTAGAAGATAGCTAACTATTCAACAACCACAATGTACTATGTACCAAGACACTGAAACTACCTAATCTAAAAGAACAACTCATAATTCGCGAAAACACATTTTCTGAAATGTTAACGAAACGAACTGTGTAAAAAAAAAAAAAAAAAAAAAGACAGAGAGCAAGGTACGCAACAGCGGCTATTAGCTAGCGTTAGCCTAATTCGGTTTAAAATATACATTTAGATTAGAATCCTTAATATAAACCAAGTAGGATCAAAAATAATAAAACAAAAACACAAAACTCAGCTTATATAAGGTCAAATTTATTTAGAAATGGGTATGCCATGGAGGCAACTAAATGACTCATTGAATAGCTTGTAGCTAATAGTATGAGGTTAGCTTTACTGCTAACAACAAGCACTAGCTACATAAAATCTCGACATATTCTAGCTAAATCAGAGCAGATAGCAGGTTCATAGCGTGTTAGCTAGTTTAGCTAACAAACCAAGGGTTAAAAAACTACCACCGTTGTCGTTTTAATCCGATAAAAAGCTGTGTGTTTAGTGACTCTAGGTTATTTTTGGTGTTTCCTATGCGGTTTGCAGTGAGAGGGGCCGCGGGCCTGCTGCTCTCCCCCTCCTGGTGTCCGCTACACCGCGTTCAATTGGAACCAAGCGCGATTTGAACCGTAAATTAACCCACCTGGCGCACTGCAGTCAGCACACACCTCACTTCTTTGGACTTTTCTGGACATGTTAAGAAACGCCAAGTTTTTACGCCAGAACGCGAATCACTGTCCAATTTCGACGTCGTTCCAGTTAGCAGCTTCGATGCCGCCCCGAATGTCCGGAAGCCGGCGGAGAGCTTCCCGATGCTCCAGCTCCTCTCCCTGCTCTAGCCCGATCTCACTGCCCTCTGCAAAAGAGTTTAAACCACGTAAACACTCCCTTAGCTGAATAGAGACTACACAAGATTTTAATTATCTCTTTTTGTCTACTGGGTTTGTATTATTCTCATCACCCGAGCCCCATAGCTTAAGCACAGCCCGCGCGCACGAAAACACATCAAGGCGTTTTATTTACATGCAGCAGCCTGCGCGCGCTTGTAGGCTGTTGCAGGCTGCATACTGTCTCCCTCTGACGTCCTGCTCAGCTCGCGGGTCAGTGTGTAGTACAAGGCAGAATACACACACACGCACACACACAAATGATACTGTATGATTTTTTTCCCTCGATAGCTGACTGTTCTATTTTTTTTTTCGAAACCGTTTTTCTACTTTGGACATTTTTACCAGACTTAACTGTACACAAAATGGCCATTAGGCTATAGGAAAAAAAAATGCACAGAAGCTTGCCTACATCTTTATCCTTTAAAATCCAGCTGTTTTATACATATGCAAATTTGAAACGCCCACGAGCTTTCAAGCATTCATCCACCTCCCCTGAAATGGAGTGTAACATAGGATTACATTTTATCTACTGTGTGTGTGTGTTTGCATGAATGCATGACCAGCATATTAGCATGTGCATATTATAGTATTACAGGTTCTTACAGTATATTCCGTAAAGCAGTGACTGGGCGTGGAATAACAGTTCAGAGTCCACTGCAACACCAAAACATTTTGACTATGATGGTTTTCAAATCTCGATCGTCTTTAGCGAGGCTTTAACCTGATCAGCCTAAATAACATAAGGGTAGCCAGGCCAAGTCACCTATGGACATTGTTCTTGGAAGGTGTGTGGGAAGCAGAGAACCTAAAGGAAACTGATGGGGAGAGCACCTGAACTCAAAATAAAACCAGAAACCCTAGAGGTGTAATGTGGCGATACCTCAACCCCATAAAGCTACCAAGATAAAATTCCGTTTAACTTTAAACAACTTGCTAAACTGCACTGCTCTTGGCTGTCATATGTTTATTTAGATTAGTTTTGTCAGGTCCTAGGTTTTCCTGCAGAATTGGTCTACTACATCTCCTACTGCAGGCTGATTTTATTTTTCTCGAATTATAAAAAGTTTGGGTGTTTTGGATGTATTAGATTAATTATGGTAATCTTCTATTTTAATGCAATCAGTAAACAGGAGTGTTGTTTTAGATTATTTACATTGTTTGGTGTAGCAGTACAAATAATAAAATGTTACTACAATAGATGCATATTTAGAAAACAGTACAAGGTGCTGTTTCTGTATGAATGAAATATGCTATGCTTTAGTAAATTTATCATATGGCATGTTTTTATGACAAGCTGTAAGATAATACAAAACTTAGATTGTGTATTGTAGGCATGTGTTACCTGCATAAATATGAAAATACATTTGACAATAAATCCTGTGTTGAAACACTCTAAGTTGTTTTGAAAAAAAAAAAAAAAAACACAGGACAAGCTGGTCAAACTCGTAGACCATATTTGAGCACAGGTAAATTATTTTCCAAATTTCCAGATAATTGCAGGACGGAGGTAGGTTAAGGTGTTGGCCTGCTGATCAGAAGCCCTAACGCTTCTAGGCTGCCCACACTGTTGGACCCTTAAGAAAGGTCCTTCACTCCTAAGTGCTCAGATACAAAAGGGCATTGAGCTGGCAACCTGACCAGATAAGTCACTGCCACAGAAAGGACAAATATACCTTTATTGTGGGGAATTTCCTTGCCAGATGTGCCGAGTGGCATGTGGACGGACCCTTTGTTTATCCTATCCAAAATCTATCTCTATCCTATTATAGATATATAAGAAGCATATAAATAAAATATATAAATTATATATATATTAACTATATATTAATATAAATTACAAGTTTATATTTTTTATTTATATGTTTATTTATATAAGTGGCTTTTGCTTTTCTCTTATATCTTGAAAATTGTAGATTTTTGTTCTTAGCATTAAACTAGTAACTTCTGGTGAGTTCTCAAATTACCCTGTGGTCTACTGACTATATGTATGTAAGATATACAGTGTGCAATCATATCTACAATATGATGTAGATCAATAAAGTATCTATCTATCTATCTATCTATCTATCTATCTATCTATCTATTTAATTCCTTAAACTAAGTCCGCCTAAAAAATACATTTAACTGCACTCTTAAATGTCGTGAAGACATCATAACGCTTTAGGCACGATAAACGGAGTTTTTAGCCTGACATATTTAGATGCGCACCCTGCCGTTCAGTGCGCAGTCAACAGCATCACCGTGCAGCGCGTGATCACCGAAAGGGGAGCAACTGAGAGCTCGCGCTTATAGGCGTCGGATTTTAGAGCGAAGTGACAGACTGGAATCGAGAGATAAGGGAGGGAGACCGCGCGGATCACACTCATCTGCTAGAGGAAGCCTAAACCGTTTCAGCTATCGGACTTTTTTTTTTTTTTTTTTTTTTACTATGAGAAAGGATGCTGGATGAGGCACCAGGGGAGAGACATTCCCTCATCATCCGGATTCGAGTCAGCACGCGCCCCGTTTAATTTTGTCTAGATAGGCTCGCGCGTAAAAAAGAAAGGAAACGAGAGAGAGAGTGAGAGTGTGTGTGAGAGAGAAGGGTAGGGAAGAATGTTCCGAGGATGATTTCAGCTAAGAAAACTCCAGAGAAGAGCCGCTACCGCCTCCATTATCTCGTTTGGCACAACAAACACCGGCAGTTGGAGAAAGAGCTCTCGGCGAGCGAGCAGGTGAGAGGCTTTGGGTATCTCTGTCTGCGTCCAACCCCGCAACACTGAACAGTAGGCTTAATGTCACCATGGCGGTATGATCGTGTCAGTATACAGTACATACTGTTTGGTTGCATGCCTATATTCTCTTTTGTGAGGAGAGCGGGCCATGTCTGACACGGTTCAAGGTGTGTCATGGTAGCCTAGTTAACACACCGTCTCCGTTTTATATATATATATATATATATATATATATTCCTCGTCCAAAAACTCATCACATCATATTTAAATCAGGGTGCACACAGGGTGGACAGACAGGCTCTAACCCCCGCGCGCGCCTCTACACTGTTACACTGTTACACCTGGCTGAGCCTTGAAGCGCCGCCGCGCTGTTCCCACTCCTTTTCGTTTTCTTTCCGCGACCGCTAACTTCTTCATTATCAGCTGTTTAATGCCTAAAACACAGAGAGTAAAAGTGTTTGGAGAACTGCTCCTCCCTGTTTCCACTCACTCTGACGAAAGGTGTATGTACTGCGGGCTTTTTTTTTTTTTTTCTTTTTTTTTTCGGCAAGTGTCTCCCTTTAAAGCGCGCTGGTAAAATGGTGTAAATGAGAGGGTGTGTTTAACACTAGCGGAGGCACAATGGCTGCTTGAATGATGCTTCTCCATTTTCCATTCAATCTCAAAAAGATTTCCTTAGACAGGAGCCCAGGACCAGTTACATGCGACATTTTACATACAATTAAAATCCACACATTAATGTGCCATTAAAATCGAGCTGCCACTTTAATTAGATCTAAATTCTTTAAAATGATCACAACAATATGATTATGGATACAATCAGATTATAGCATAGAAATGCATTGTGTTTAGGGTTTTAAGCTTTATCATATTGCCCTAGTTATATCCAGTGGAATAAATGATCTGCTCTAATATTGGCTAACATGAGGTATCCATCCATCCCTCCATCTAGGAACCTCTGTAGTCCAATCAGGGACCGTAAAGGCCAGTGGTAATAACCATTGTATTTATTTACTCCGGTCAACATTCACACACACATAGTAACGCCAAGTAAGCCTAATCCGCATGTTTTTGGACTGTGGGAGGAAACCCACCAAGCATCGGGTGAACATCAAAGCTCCATGTGCACAGACTTGAGGCACGAATCAAACCCGGACCCTGGAGGTGCAAGGTGCTAACCACTAAGCCCCTGTGCTGCCAACTCGCTGTATATGATACTAGTATATACTCTTTGTGCCCACTGTAGCGCACATAAAAAAAAAACCTGTAAAACAGCATTCTAGAGCCAACTTACTGAGCCAAGTTCTCTTGGTACACTACATACATACCAACTCGAATTTAGAGCTCCAGCATGCATCACAGAACATATGCAGCTTTATATTTATTGCCCTCAGTGATAAATAAAAGCCTGCCATGCTGATTAATATCATATAAAGTGCTCCTGTTTGTCTGATTTACTAGTGACATGATAATTTGGTGATGGTTGGCACAGCGTCCTGGTCTCTGGTTCAGAGTGACAATGAGCCAAGATCAGGCATGGAATTGTATGTGTGTATGGAAGTGTTTGACGTTGGAAAGCCATGGCACATGGCTATAACAAAGACAAAAGTGGTGCACCAGCATGTGAATGGTGTTGGAAGTCAGAACAGACGGACCAGAAAAAAATGAGCTGCCATGAAGGAGGCGCCAGGTCACTGATAGCAAACAGACGAATTGGAGTGTAAGGAAGGAAAGTCAGCGAACTAGCTGAATTGGGGAGCTTCATTTGCAGTTTGCTTTGAACATGTATAAAAAGGAGCACAGAGGACTCGGAGTAGATGGTTCGTTCCCTATTTGGAGGAAATTTGAAGATTCTCATTTTTTTCAAATTGAAAGCAGCGCAGATTTTTAAAAAGAGCACAGAGAATAAATGATGAATTATGTAATATTGCTTGCAACATAGCTACAATTATTATTATTAATATTTCAAAAAAGTATAGGAGTATTATCTAAAAAAGAGAAATGGCTATATCACATATCAGACCCTGTTTAGCTGGAGACAATTGATGTCTAAATATCTTCATTGGCAATCGCTATGTTCTAGCGGCATGGATGCTATCCATTTTTAGTTTATTCGGTTGGCAACTCGTTTTTTCAGGCCTCAGACTCTCCAGCCCGTCTCCTACACCATGAAACCCAACACTAATTGCCGAATGTTGTCACTAGGGATGAGGATGATGCTTGGGTGGGAGTAGCCTGAGATGTAGTTAACTTATTTGAAGGCTTTTAACAGAGCAAGCAGCATGGGTTGGGACAGCATCTTACAAGTTTAAAAGATTGAACAGATGTCTGCACGGACAAGACCACAGTATGTTATGATTGTGTGGGATGCTGAACTGGAATTGAGGAAATGGAAGGTACTTTGACGGTCATGTCTGATTTCATTACGGTTTAGGGACAGGATTTACCCGGGTAATAACGACTGCAGACTGTGAAAAAGAGCAAGAAATCAGGGGAATCCACATCTTCTGCATGCTATTTTTGTATGGCATTTTCAACATCATAAAAAATGTAATTCATCATGTTACTAGTAAAGACGTTCCCCTACTGTAATTTGTATATGCAAAACCACAGCTAGGTAGTGGTGATGTCCCTCTGCATTCTCCTGGCTTTTTATCACACAGAATGTATTATGTGCCATACTGGATTTAATAAGTATGTAGTTGGCAGATGAAAGACTGGCCTCTGATTACTTTAAATTGTGACATTTAGAAATTTCCAAAACCCTTGTCACGTTGCTCTTGGGAATATGGAAACATGAAGGGATTAGACTTTTTGTGATTCTAAATAACCTCAGGTCGACTACATAGCCTTCACCACTGCAAGTTCTCATTCAAATATCTGCACTACCAACTTTTAATAGTACTTACCATGACCAGCATGACATCTGCAAGGAATCTTTGAATGATTTCAGGATCTAAATTGCTTCTATTTAGAGACCGTAATAAAAGGAAAAGCCTTTGTTTTAGGGTTCCGCATAGGCATCAGTGAGCTTAAGTGTAGTGATGAAAAATAATGAAGGCCATGTTTAGATGTACTGTACTATAAAGTCTGTACTGTTCCTATATACTGTAAGGTTATGTTTAAGTGCTGATTAAGCATTTATTTTGTTCCCTATCTCTGAGCAAGTATGACCATATTTGCAGTAAGTTTTCCTTAGATCACAGAGCCATCATCCGAGAAAAGAAAAAAAAAAAAGGTCAGATTCTGTGATTTCGTGTCATTAATGTTATATTTGCTCCAGCAGTACTGACAGAGTATAAGGGTTGAAAATGTAATGGCTGTGACATTTTATAAGGAAGTTATTAGCTTGTGCACACACATTTTCTCTTTCTTCAAAATGTGTTTCCGCAGCCTGGCTCATCAGTAATGGCTCTGTCGGAACAAGTGATGTGTGTCAGCTTGCTGTGCATCGCCCCAGCCATACAGCAAGCAGTCAGGGAACCGGAGACCCCGCTCTCTCTCTCTCTCTCTCTCTCTCTCATCCTCGTTGTCTGAGTCAGTGACACAATGTCGACTATAATTTGAAGTAACCAGGAGCACTTTTCCTCAACAGCTCCCTTATCTCCACATCCCCTATGCCGCTTGTCTGATTTCTCGCAATCATGCGTGGTGTTAGCTGCCCCTAATTAGAGCATGCTTGCTAAAAGGACCATCAAACAGCATTGTGTTCGTTTGTGCTTGATTTTTACTGATAGCTTGCATCTGTGCACACCTTCATGTGTTTTGCCCACACAGACGATGTTTCACGACTAGGTTGTTTCACCACGCACTGCATCTTGCATCTTGCTCCCTTGCTGACACACAACTGCAGACATCTGTGTAAACACACACACAAACACAATCTCACGCGCACCGTGTACTTCGGCCCACATTCCACATACACAGTTCGGGCACCCAATAAAAGATTGATGCTGGTTTAAGTAGCTGCCAGAAAACATTAGCCAAAGCAGAGAGAACACAGGAGCAGATGCACTGCCAGAGATGACTATCAATAATGCAGCCTCCAGCTGGGAAAGAAGAAGGGATAGACAATTCGGGATGGATGCGCACAAGCCACTAAAATGTGTGGGAAGACCCTAGATGACACAATATCACCAAACTCGAGGGACCAACTACCGATTTATATAGCTCTTTGTGTGTTCAAGTCAGAGCAGAGTTTGGGTGTGGACAGTCTGATATTGCACAGTTTACAGCGCTATTGTATAAGAAAGAGTGAAGGTATTTTTAATATATATATATATATATATATATATATAAAACAATTTTTGAGATGAAAGAAAACAGATGAGTGAGCTATGGTAGAAAATGTGATACAAGCCAAATAACTAGAATTACAATGGAATAATTAATAGATTGAACGTATTTTATTAACTACTGATGTTACAAGGTTGTCACATTTATGTTGCTTCATGCAAGTTGTCTAAATCTATTTTTTTATGTTTATTGTTATTATTTTTTTAATTTTATTTTTTGCGAATCCATCTCAGGGCATGCACACGCGCGCGCGCGCACACACACACACACATACAAGCACACATGCTACAAGCAATTTGAAAACGCAAATTAACTTAGTCTGCATGTCTTCTACTGTGGGAGGAAACCCATCAAGCCCAGAGAGAACATGCAAACTCCATGCACACAGACCCAAAGCGTCAATCTACCCTCGAACCCGGAGGAGAAAGTCCACATGGCTCGCAAAATACAGTCTATTTAGTTCTGAATTTCTTTTGTTCATCCATGATAAAATACTACCACTCTGTTATACCAGGACCATCCTCCTTTTCCATGAACACATTATTACATACTTGGAAAACATGATAATTAAGAAGAGGTCTCAGGTTAGTCAATGCTAAATTAGTGCTGAATAACCACATACTTTCTATTAAAAAAATAAACAAAGAGGACAAAATAATACATTACAGACTTTACACATGTGCTAAGGACACATTAGTAAGAAAAGTAATATTTGTCACTGCCTACTGAGTCACAAGAAAGACCTTTTTCGCACAAAATCCAACAATAGTTCAGTTTGTATGGAATAGGTGGGCGAGGAGGAATGTTCACGGACACTAGACTGAGCAGAAAAATGGCAAAGAGCAGGTCAATGGGAGGCCAGGGAGAACTGATGACTCTTGTTTTGTGTCTTGTATCATACGAAACTGTAGCCCTTCACAAGAAAGAATTTCATACATCATCTCCCACTCATCTTTCCTCACTCTCCCATGAGTGTTCAGCTTTTGTCTTCTCTCATGTATTAGCTTTGGGGCTGAGCTGAGCTGGGCTTCCCATCGGACTGAGAGAAAACCATCATTTGCTTTAAAACCCCAATCGTACTCCCATCATCCTCTGTCTCTGCTTCCTTCCATCACACCATCCCATCACATCAAACTCCTTCCCCTGCTCTCTCTGTTACCATAGCAATGCCCCTCCACTCCCTCTGTTTCACCACCCTTTGTGTCCTCCCTTTTCCATTGTGAAGGATCTGATGTTCTTCCGGCTCCTTGGGGAGTCACTCAGGCCCCAGTTGTTGCTCATGAACACACTGCTGGTGTTAATGAGGGAGCTGTGGCAGTGAACGTTGCTTAGGGAGTATGCATGCACCACATGGGAGTAGGTTTCATATGCAAAACAACATTACAGATGGGTGGACTGTATCAACAGTACATACGCACATGCATAACTATGGTGCATGTTCAGTTAATAAAAACAAAGAAGCTAAAGAGCATGAGGTAAGAGATGACATTAAGTAGTACATTATACAGGAAGGGTGAGCGGTTGTACATTCAGGCGGTTGTATAAATATGTGTGATAGAAAGACACTCTAAAGAACTAAGAACCAACACACACACACACACACACACACACATTTTAATACAGCACTTAGCCTGCTGGTTTCACTGTAAGGAAAGAGAACAGCTCTCCCAGTAGACAGCAAGCCCTCAGGCAGTAATATGTTTCCATTATAATGCGCCTGTCGGAGGCATGTGCATAAAAGTACCATTATGTGACTCATTTACTGTAAGCTTGCTGGAAATAAACCGTTCATAAGGCACAGTTAGAATCTGCATATCCTCATTGTCACCCTGGCCCAGCCCTGCCTTTAGCAGCTCTTACGACCTTTCTTTCTGACAGTAGGATTAATGTGTGTGGACATAATCCCAGGCAGAATGCCAGCTCATCAAATGCGATCAACCAAGATATACTGCATGCATAAATATCCACATATTCACTGATAAGCTCTGAAATATATCCCCCTTATAAAGCATAATGTCAGCTGTTTCCCAGCCCCCCCCCCCCCCCCCCCCCCCCCCCCCCCCCCCCCCCCAGCCAGTCAAGGGCTAGAAAGGCACAGGTTTGCTTTTGAGTTGCTGTAGAATTCCTAATGAACGCTCAGATTTTTTTCATGGTGTCAGCTTCAAGTGCAATGGTTTAATTATCGCTTGTCACTTCTCTCACCATCACATTGTCTCACCTAAACTGTTTCTTTCCGTTTCCCAGCTGTGCACAGTGTGTTAAAAGAAAGTGAGACAAATGTTTATCTTTCCTTTTCGCACCTTTTGTTTTTCTCAGGTGGACGTGGAGGTGGTAGACCCTCACGGTCGCACTGCTCTGCATCTGGCTGTGACCCTTAGCCACCTGGAGTGTGCCCGAGTGCTACTGCACTATGGCGCCGATGTCAGCAAAGAGAACGGCAACGGCTGGACAGGTAGCACAGAAACACTGAGCGTGATTACAAGTAGTAATATGATTTAGGCAGATTTAAGCAGTACTTTAAGTACATTATTTAAGGGTCTTAAGGTAAATTTCATTGAATTATATTTTACATATTCCACATATTTTTAAAGGAAACTTATAAAGAATATTTAAAGTCTAATGAATCTAATGTTTTCCTGCTTTATCATTACATAAGAATGACATGAGAATGCAGGACAGCTGGTAAAAGAAATTATAAACGGATGTATTTGCCATTATTTGCCTTTATGACTGCAGTACAATAAAATTTGTCTCTTACATGTGCTTTCTCTCTCTCTCTCACTCTCTCTCTCTCTCTCTCTGTCTTTATCCCTATTCTGCATCATAAAACAAACAAGATAATCAATTATGTGGTTTATCATCTGTATTTAAATACTGAATATGTTTGCATAGTTATATCTTTTGCTGTCCTTCTCTCTCACGATAGTTTTGCAGGAAGCCATCAGCCTGCGTGACGCTGAGCTGGTGCGGTTGGTGTTGTGTCACCGAGACTATCAGCGCACGATGAAGAGACTGGCAGGCATCCCAAGACTACTAGAAAGACTTCAACAGGTCTGCTTTTAATAGCAGAAAGCAACACATCCAAAGCCAGAACATACCTCTAGAGAGAACCGTCAGAATGTATATGACTTTCTAATGCTTACGAAATGCAGGAAGCAGATGGTGCCCCCTATTCAGGCTATAAATATAGCAAATATAACATTTGTATCCAAGTTTGTTCAGAAAAGCACTCTGTGAACATGACTGGCAGTCAAAGATATTTTAACTAATTTTAAATATTCCATCCACTAATTCTGGAGTTCATGTGTGAAATTGGGAGTTAATACTAACCTACAACACGCACCCAATTTCGAAGCTACGGAGGTGTCTTTGTTACCTGATTCTAACCTTGGACTGACCTAAGGTGAATTTTATTGCTTAATATTAAAAAAGCAAAGAGAAAAGTGAAGAGCAGCTACACCTACTGATTTTTATTTTTTTTGGTAACCAAAATACATCATCATGAAACTCATATTTTAAGCTGTAAATGCACACAAGATTGAATCAACATTATTAATCAGGATTTATTTATTAATTGATTAAATCTTCACAAGATTAAATCAATATTATTAAGGTCAGAATTTTATATGGGTAAAATTCTGATCTACGGATTCTTTTCCACCACGGGCCCTGACACAGATGCCAGTACACTTGACCCATAAAGTCTGATACGTTTACATAATGTGCACACTCTGTATCACGCCCTGGATCAGCCATGGATCAGTGCATACACCATTTAAAAATATGGTCTTGTGTATCCTATAATGTACTTGGTATGGTTTAATTCATATTTTAAAGTCAGTTGTATCCATACACAGAAGTGGACCACTGTATAGATTGTGCTGTCACCAACACCATCTGTCTCTCTTGACATCTGTGTGCGGCAATTCCATCCTCTGAACTACTCAGACATAACTGATAAATTACGAAGACGCTCAAGGGTTGCTCTTGACAGTTTTCTGAAATCTCAATAGTTTTATGCATAGTGCAATGGTTGTCTTTGCATTCTTATTCTCCCTAATGTTTATTGGTGTCTCTTAAACAAGCTAGGTACCTAATATTGTAAATATGCAAGTGTGTGTGGAGTAATGCAATAAGAAGCGATCTCTTTCTTCATTCTTTTAAAAAGTTCAATCAGGACTAGCTAATAAACTTCTGTGTTTATTTCTATGAGGATTATGATAAATTCTCTTTCTGTATAAGCACCTCCATGCCTAAAAGGATAAATTATACAAATTTAAAGCTCACAGAGTTACACATGAGTTATTCTATTATTTGGGGTACATTTTAGTCATTTTTTTAATACACGATAGAGAGAATACTTATTGTACCACAGGGTGTCTAAAAAGTAACTTTTATGTCATAGAGAAGAATGACATCATGTGATACTAGTCACTAATTTTTGAGTAGGGCTGCACCAAAGTGTTAACTTTGGTCAATACGCCAATACGCCGATTTTAGTGGAGCGCCTTGATGCAAGGAAATTAGGCTTGCAGTGGAAGCTAAATGCGTGTAAACGCCATTTATGCACCTCCTAAATTTTTGAAATAGCATTGTGTAGTTTTAACAGATTGAACCTTCTATTCTAGTGTATTCTATGTTGTGTTCTTTTCAGCATTTACGGTACCTTAACAGTCTACTGTGACCTCTTACATAGTGGTACTTCAGCTATGTTTATTCCGTTCATGCTGAATTTCAGCTTTAATTGGTGTTTTTATCCCCAATATAGTACCAGTATGTCATGGTCTGCCTTATCTTGATTACATAATTTCCATTACAAAAGTTTTACGAAAACTGTTTTACCACTACAGCCACTTGACTTGTGGGGCCGGGGGTAGCTCAGTGGTTAAGGCATTGGACTCTGGTTCGGAAGATCCCAGGTTGAAACCCCACAACCACCAAGTTGCCACTGTTGGGCCCTTGAGTAAGGCCCTTAACCCTCAACTGCTCAGATGTGTAATGAGATAAAAATGTAAGTCGCTCTGGATAAGAGCGTCTGCCAAATGCCTAAATGTAAATGTAAGTCTTGTCACGTAATCATGATTAACTGTAAAAACTTAAACTATTTAACTAATTGTAAAAATAATCAATAGGTTAGACATATTTTGGGTTACAGGATATAGTTTGTAATTTGGTTTACAGAACTTGGTGATCTTTATAAATTGATAGGCTATATTTAAATTATTTAAATAAGAAAAAAATATTTTTTTAGTATTAAAACATTTTGAATAAATTTAAATAATGTAACTCCAGTGGTTTTGTATTCTGAAACAAAGAAATCCTCAACTTCAAAAGCGGACATGGCAAAAAACGGTCAACGTTGCAAATAATGACCCATTTCGAGCTAAGTGATGCATAGGATGCATGTGATATTATACAGTAACATGCTTTCCCTTAAAAAATAAAATGGGATATTTTTAAAGAAAATATTTTGAATAAATATCCTTATTAACAACAGACATGGAATGTACTCTGAATTACCAAATGATGAAAATACCACTGAATTCATGAATGCTCTTACAGAAAGATGTGTTTTGCATAATCATTTATCATAATCTCCTAGAAAGCTAAATAATATTTTTTCATCCTATCAAAAACACTTTCATAAAGAATTAACACAGGCAAAGAAATAGAGCACTTACACAGATGAACAAAAAATGGTTTCTGTGCCCCACACTAATCTTTATAACTCTTGCTTTACTGGGGCAAATATTCTTATAGTCTTCTTCCTTCTATTACTGAGAATTTCCCGAAATTCCCTTAACTATTTTTTCTAATGAACGAACTTCCTCTTACAACACGAACTGCATTAATGTTTCACAGCCACTCCTGGCCACTCTGACACAAATAGAAACTACATTTACATATATGCTATGTGGAAGATACTCTTATCTGGAGTGACTAACAGAAGTGCTTTAAAGTCTCTAAATATTAATAAATACACCATCATAGTGGTTTTATAGGCTTAACTTAACATGCTAACAGTCTAAAAATCCTGAGTCTACTAAGGATTTCCAGGTAGACTACTAAACCAACACTAATCATGTCTCTCTTTCTCTCTCTTTCTCTCAGGCACAAGACTTTTATGTGGAGATGAAATGGGAGTTTACAAGCTGGGGTATGTAAACCAGTTTTATCCAAATAACAGAACAATAAGTACATCAACTACCACTTGGTTATTAACACAAACAGTATAATTATAATACCATAATCGATTACATAAATTACGTCAAATGTGAATGACTAGTAAATGTGAATGACTTGTGACTTTTACCTAAGACTTTTACATAAGACAGATACTGATGTAGGGGAATCTGATAACCCGTCTTATGTTGCTAATGTATCCTTTAAATTTAAACAGTAATGTTTTTGTATTGATAACTTCAAAAGTAATTTTCCCCCTCGAAATATTTGGGGCTAACCAGATATTCTGGTATAATATGTGGCAAAAATATGTGGCATATTATTTTTTTCATTCATTAGAAAAAATAATATGCCACATCTTTATACAGTGAGGTCAATAGGTATTTGATCACCCTGTGATTTTTCAAGTTCTCTTACTTAGAAATCATGGAGGGGTCTACAATTTTTAGCATAGGTGCATTTCCACTGTAAGAGACAGAATCTAAAAAGAAAAATTCGGAAATCACATTATATGATTTTTTTGAACAATTTTTTTTGTGAATTACTGTGTCAAATAAGTATTTGATTACTTGCTTATCAGACAGATTTCCTGTCCCCTGTGCAAAAAAAACACCCCCAGAGCATGATGCTTCCAGCCCCATGCTTCACTGTAGATATGGTATTATTGGGAAGATACTCATCATTCTTTATCCTCCAAACATGGCCGATAGAGTTAAGGCGAAAAAGTTCTACTTTCTTATCTGACGACAGGACTTTCTCCCATGACTCCTCTGGATCATCCAGATGGTCCCTGGCAAACTTCAGACAGGCCTGGACATGGGCTGACTTAAGCAGGGGAACCTTCCGTGTGATGCAAGATTTTAAACCATGACGTCTTGGTGTATTACTGATAGTCGATGGTCTGGGATGATCAGCTCTCTTCACGGCATTGACCAGCTCCTCCCATGTAGTTCTGGGCTGATTCTTCACCATTCTTAACATCATTGATACCCCATGTATCTACTTAGACTTTGGCTGATTGTGGGGTGCACAGGTGTCTTTATGACAGTTAACGACCTCAAAAAGTTGCTGCTAATTTAGAAACATGAGCAGAGTGTAGCTGGACTATTTAAAAGCGAAATAAGTCTTTAAGGGTCAGAAATCTGGCAGATAAGCAAGTGATCAAATACTTATTTGACACAGTAATTCACAAATAAATTGTTAAAAAAATCATACAATGTGATTTCTGGATTTTTCTTTTTAGATTCTGTCTCTCACAGTGGAAATGCACTTATGCTGAAAATTGTAGACCCCTCCATGATTTCTAAGTAAGAAAACTTGGAAAATCACAGGGTGATCAAATACTTATTGACCTCACTGTATGTGGTGGAGATAACTGCAAATAGGAAACTATATGTAGTAAATTGAACATAAAAATTATTTTCCCAGACTGCTGCATGTATAAGCTTTTGGAACAGTGGCCACAAAATAGCAGTTGTAGCTTGGGTTAATAGAACAATCATATATTAACATTGTTAGTAATTTAGAAAAGAAAGAAAAAAAAAACAATCAAATGACTGGAATTCAATAGTCACATATTGCAAGTTGTGGGTTTGCCATAGGAATAAAACTAAATGACACTGCCTGTGTATGTCTGTTAGCTGAGACTGTTTAGGATCATTTTGAAGGATGTTACAGTTAGATTGAGTCTCTTTCAGAAGGACATTTTGTGTCCCAGTGTGTTAGTGAAGACTCTTGTTCAAAGACTTTGAAGTAGAGACAGACTTGCTGGGCTTTGTGCCACCTGCCGCTCTGTCACTTTCTGTGTCACTCATTCTCACTTGTCTCTATTTTTTGTGTTTCTTTTTTAAATACAGGAGATCTTGAGGTAATCCGTGTTAACTGTTTGGCTCTGCTTGTAACAATTTTATATAATTTTTCACATTATATTCGCATGAAGCTTATCATACTAATTAGAGTTATAGGAATATTAGGTATATACTAATATTAACGAATATTCACTTTAACAGTAACAGTAATCTGTGTAATGTATTAGAGTTTGATGTATGAAGTATTTCAAATTGCTATTTCTTTCAGATAAGTAATTACCAATGATCTTACTTGTTGCTATTAATAATTGACTTCATATACTATAATAATTCTTAATTATTTAATTAATTAATCATTACAGACATGTATAAATTAAATGTTTAGAAACCTTCAGTTCAATTTAATACTGTAGCAGTAATAAAAGTTTCATTTTAGTCATGAAAACCCAATGCCACTCATCTGAGATGTTTCTTTAATGTCCTGGAGTAATAGGAAATCCCATCTACTGTATTTAAATTCTGTGTGCTTTACACCCATGACATTATTAGATTGGCATGAACCCAAAATCTAAAGGTGTGAGTTTGCATGAAATCACCAGGTTAAACATGTCAGGTTATAGGTAGTGTTGCAGATCTGATAAAATATGATTGTTTCAGTTTGACAAAGATGGCATTGTCTACGAGTGTTTTTCTTTCCATGTAGTATTTAATAGATGTACTTATCCAGAGTGACTTTCAGAGGTGCTTTGATTTCTGTATCAATAAAACGTCTTTACACTGGTCCACTATGTCACAGATAAAGAATACATAATGTAAAGCATCGAATGTGATAAGCTTTGAGGAAATTGGATGCTGGTCCATTGTTACCTATGTAGGCAAGGACCAGAGATTTAAATTAAAGGGAAAGCTACAAGAAACCAGTGAAGACAGCATCACAAAGGAATGATGTTGGAGAACTTGGGAAGAAAAACAAGTCATGCAGACACATTCTGGATCAGTTGCAGAGGTCTAAGGACGCAGATCTGCCGGGAGTAAATTGCAGTAGTCCAGTTTTGAAATAACAAGGGAATAATGATGCACCTGAGTGACCTGCGTGGATGGAAATTAACGAATCCTTCTGATGCTATAAAGGAGAATTTATCATGCATCTGTCAGGTTAAAAGGATGGTTGATTTTCCATGATTTCCTCAAGGTTGCATGCATTATCGAGAGAACAAATCATTGAGTTTTCCAGAGACATGATGTAACGATGAATCAACTCGGTTGAACAGCAGTGCAGGTTTGCTGAGATCAAGTTTCAGCTGATGAGATGACATGATGAGATGTCTGCCAGACATCCTGAGATCTGAGCAGAAGAGTGTGATGAGGATGGCAATATGAGGATTTGAGTGTCATCTGCTTAGCAGTGGTAAGAGAACCGATGTGAGGATATAACCTCACAAGATATTGCTACAGAGGGATCAGAGAACAGAACTAAGTGAGTCACCTGATATAACTGACCTTCCAAGTAGCAAACAAACCATTGCTATGCCATGCCACCAAGTTACCACGAGGAATTATGAGGATGGGCAATATAGTTTCATGGCTGAAAAGTAGAGGCTGATCCAGCTGCGTGCATCTCGCCATTGAGCACCAATATGATGTCGCGTTGAAGCCAGACTGGTTAGGATGTTGGACAGTTGTTAGGACAGATGAGTAGATAGATAGCATGATTGATGATGTTAAAATGAAAAAGAGAAGAATTTGTGGTTGGTAATTGCTAATAATCGAGGGATCCTGAGATGGTTTCTTCAGGATGGGAATAACTCTTTCTTAAATGCAGTTGGTACATGACTGGAAGGTTATGAAACCCTTAATTATATTAGTGATGATAAGGAGGAGGTCTTGCAGGATGGTCTGGAGCATTGTTGAAGGGATTAGATCCAATGGAGAGGTGGTAGGGCTGCAGGACTAGTTGAATTGTGGCATCTCTTCTGTTGCTAGGTTACACAATTGTGCAAGTGAAAGAGAATGGAATGACAGAGGTTAAGAACTCCGCGGGTAAAGTAGTGAAGAAAAGGTGTTATCAATCTTTCAAGGATCTTGTGCAAAAGTTTCCAGCATTTTGTTTAAGAAGGCAGTTTTAACAAAAGGCACTTCAGAAGAAACGTTGGATAAACGAGCAGGATAAGTGACAAGATCTGTGTCGAGTTGTGATTTCTTCCACTTTCTTGATGCTGTTCCTAATTCCTTCCAATTGCTGCTTAACACATCTGATAGCCCAGGGGAAGAAATCTGCCTTGTAATTGCCTTCTAAAATCTGCACATTGCTGTCTACAAAAGAGTCTTTATTTTCCTTGGTGTAAGAATACAATCTGCAGGAATTTACATACCTGTGTTAAACAATATATTTTTCTACACATGTATGTAATGAAGTTCTTGTACCTTTCTGACTGCACCAGAAGGTATATTTTATTTTGTGTTCTGATGCCCTTTAATGGGTTTGAAATATACTAGTTTACAGAAGGTTTAACCACAACATCCAGCTCTTTTTATCCTTTTATCTTCATCTTTGAGTTCCTCCTGCAAATTATGAATAAATTATTTCATAATTTGGTTTTTACAAACGTGTAAACCTTCTGGAATTTTAAAATTTTTATGTACTTAGAGCATTTTCAGCTTGGCACAGAGTTCTGATCATATAAGTGAAGAGTAATGATAGTTTTAATATTGACACACATATCACTAAAAATATGATACAGTAATAATGTAAAATTAAAGAGGGCCAAGGACCATTCCCTGAGGAAACCCCTGGTGTTATGGAGGCGTTGAGTTGACGTGTCATTCCTATGTAAAATAAAGTATTAATCAAGGAAACAAAACAAGCAAGATAAGCTTAGTGATGCCCATAGTAGAGAGCATGGAGACGGTATGATTTGCAGTATAAATAGTCAGTCCTCAGATGCATTTTTCATCTAGGATGCCATTGATTTTCTATGAAGACAGGTGAAAATGTGCCAAGTATTATGGGAGCAAGAGCAGTGCAAAACAGGTAATGAGAGCAGGGGGAAAAGTTAAAAAAACCATAATTTTATTCTATTTGAAAAGCAAATCTTTTCAGGTAGGCAGTCAGATTGTTAAATGTGGTAAGGGTTTTTGTGATGAGTCACAGACCATCAAGCCACACACTGAGATTAGTACAGTACAAAACGAATAGGACAGACACAACATCAAGGCAGTCTGGCAATTTGACCATTGACTATCATTTATACTATTACAGTATGTAAATGGTTGCCTATGGATCCAGACATCTGGGCTTATGTTTATACAGTGCCTTTCCCCTAGTGAGAATTTCTATTTTTTATTTTTGCGTTAATTTAAGGATAATATTTTTTTAATTTAATATTTTTTTTCTGCTCATTTAGATACAGTATAGAGTACATCTCTACAGGAATGAAATGAAATAAACTTCTTAGATGTCCTCAACATTTTAAAAACAGAATTGACAAGTATTCATACCCTTTCTTTTATCAGAATAAATTAGGACTAGTATTTAATTTTTAAGCACTCAGAATATGTTAAACAGGATATACGTTGTTACGTGTTAATTTCAAATCCATCTATGTCCTATTGTTTTTTTTACAATAAATATCACTGCCTTTGTGTGGTCTCACAGTTAGCTCCAGCAGTGAGATCACAAGGAGTTGCTGAGATCACTAGTTGAAATAGGAGATCCTATTAGACATCAACATCATCGGCTCTTTATAGATTCAGCCACTATAGGAGGATGGCCACAAATAAGCCACTTTTTAGAAAGGCTAAAAGGCGCTACTTGAGGTTGTTAGAAAGCATGTGACAAAATAGAGAGATTCAAAAAGAAAAAACATTTTGTAATAATTTGGTCTAAAGGCAATGTGTTATATTTGACACAGCCCAAATAAAACCCAGTCAATACTATTAACAGTTTTGTATCACCTTCCTCTCCCCTACCAGCTCCAAACACTCCAGAGGAGTGCCTAATATTAAGCTAGCCTTTTTGATGATTTTGTTAAGTTTCTTAGAGTCACTGCTTCTGATGCTGCTACCCTAGCAGATGGAAGCAAAAATATTGCACTTGCCACAACAGACTGATAAAAGATCTGTAACATTTTGGTGCAGACATTAAAGGACCTGGGTTTCCTCAAGAAGTAGACTCTGTTCTGTCATTTTCTGTAGACAGCACCTGTGCATTTCTAATCCAATCTGTAGGCAATGCAAACTCATATCTGTAGTTCTTCCACCTCCTCACCCAGAATGTAGACTGTGATTGGTGTGGACTTGGTCCTCCTCATTGCACCACTTTTTCAGACATACAGTCCTGCAGCCCCTTGATTAATGATTTACTTTTTCCAGTATATAATGTTTCTATGCCGACTCTACGTCTCTCTTTATTTTTTAGTGCCACTTGTGTCTCGAATCTGCCCAAGCGACACATATCGAGTGTGGAAAAGTGGCCAGTGCCTTCGAGTAGACACAACACTCATGGGGTTTGAGCAGATGACTTGGCAGCGCGGCAACCGCAGCTTCATCTTCAAGGGACAAGGTGACAGTGAGTTTTTTTTTTTGTCATTCTTCTCCCCCTATTTTGTTCCAATGCCATTTAATCTTTAGATTATGTAGGTCCTGTATACTTTTATTATTAACTTTCCACCTTTCTACACATAATGCAGATTCCAGCGCCATGGTTATGGAGGTGGACCATGACAGACAGCTGGTGTTCTGTGAGACACTCCCATGTATCCCTTCCTCTCCCTCCTCACGACTTCAAAGCAGTGCTCTTAGTCTATTGGGTGTTCTACAGCCCACTGATGAGCAGGTTGCTGCCCGGCTCTCTGCCCCAGTGGTCACAACGCAGCTAGACACCAGGAACATCGCTTTTGAAAGGTGAGCTAGAAATAATGTTAACCATTATTACACCTTTAAAAACCTTCAAAGCTACACTTAACAACGTGTGTGAGCTAAGTGATTTATATATTTAGTGTAAAATGTTTACAGAAACCTAAAGGTATTCAAGATATAACATTCACTCCACAAATTTACAGTGTTTTTATTTTCTCAAGAGCTCATCTAAAAATATATATCTAAAGTCTCTTTTATTCACTATTTTTATTAAAAGTTAACTTACACTTTGACGGTATTTGGTGTTATTCCCTTTTAAATGCATGAACTTAAATCAAACACATGGGTCTTCCTTAACACTACTTTTTTTATTTTTTCTTTGTCACAGTCTTTGTAACTTGTAAATAAACTTTTTTAGTTTAGGCCAAATTTTTTTTTAGGATTTTGGGACAAGGTTTTGTGAAGGCTGCTGTATTTCTTTTATTACTTTGCAGGTATGCTTTAAAATCATTGTTCTCCCAAAAATTCCAGTGGATGTGCATATTTGGTTCCTGGTGCTTCCAGCATTTTTTACCAGCATTTTTGTTGTTATGGTGTTCAGTACAAGCTTTTGCACAAAATTTTGTTCATCCCTGGAGCCTCATTTCTTAAGGATCTGACCTCAGGATTTTTAGATTTGCATTTGTTTGTGCAGAAGCTTATGGCACCTTCAGTTGTTTAGAAGTCTATACAGTGGAACCTTGGGTTACGAGCATAATTTGTTCCGGAAGTGGGCTTGTATTCCAAAATGCCCGTAAACCAATTTTAATTTTCCCATAAGAACTAATGGAAACTCAAATTATTCGTTCCACAGCCCCAAAAAATTAACACATAAAAATTATTAACACAAAATATTAAGTAAAAATAAAACAAATTAACATTCACTTTACCTTTTAAAAAAAGTAAAATTAAATCCCGACAGATAAGTGTTTCCATTTATGTGTATGTGTTTGGGTCTGTTGTTATGTGTGTGCGTAATTTGACACCGTGCCGGTGATTTTGTCACAGTGTCAAAAATCACCGCATCAGGCAAAACTGGCTAGACAGAATTTAATAAAACTTTACCAGTCCTTTGATATTTCCCAAAAGTTTTAAATCTGAGCCATAAATAAAATCAAAATGTTAAGTGGAAGGGACATATGAGTTGTATTGTTGCCAGTTATGTCACACCACCCAGCATTTTTTTTTGGATGAATATAGTAGTTTTCCCCTCAAGGTGGTCCTATGCATGTCACTCAACAGAGCCAATCAACCTGATAGTTACCGTAAATACAGAGAATTCGGAAGACACCAAAACTACTGTAATGCATCTACAAAGTGCCCGAATCTTCATGAAACACAAACGAGCGTGACACAGCGTAGCTTACTCCAAAAAACGACAAGTAGACTATGAAAACTGAACCTTCAGTTGAAGATGAATGCTCAGATCAATGTATGTTTATTATTCCTGCAGGAATTTTAAAAGCGTATATGTTTTATATATGTTCCTATTCCAATATGTTCCAAAACCATGGTGCTAATAAAAAGCAGTCATGTGGAACTCCACTATAAGATAAAATACGGGTCATTAAATAGTATAGTAAATATATCTGCAGCCATCTGGGGTAAGGGCATGTAAAATACCTGAACTGAGAACACATGAGAATACAGGAAAATTTATGTTATGAACAGTTGTGTAAGATTTAATAATCCACTTTAAACAGGGAGTGTATTTGGCTGACAACAAAAGAAGTACAGTTTAATGTAAACAAGGCACAAGACACTCAACCTTATTGAATTTAATTTCTTTGTATTAATAATAATTACAGTTAGTCCTGTCTTTTTAAGTACAGAAAGACAGGCCTATATGGACATGGGCTGCAATCGGAAATAATAATATCAATGATTATAATAAAGCTGTTTAGCTTATTTTTAGCTTTAACCTTTAAACTATTTCTAAAAATACATTACCTGTCAACGCGGCACTAAGGCTAGTTACTAGACAAATTACAGAAGTAGTAAATGACAGAATATTCCATTGTTCCCCTAGCCCATACCAAATCTTCCTACATAGTTACACAGGACTTGGTAAAATGGAAAAAAAAGAGAGTGAGCTCTTTATGTCCACCAGTACACTTGTACCCATGGACAGCATGATAGTCTCAGCTCTTTCTGCAGATCTTCAGTGTAAAATCATCTGGCCCTCTGATTGCAGGAACAAGACGGGCATTCTCGGCTGGCGAAGTGAGAAAACAGAGGTGGTGAATGGCTATGAATCCAAGGTACTGCTTTTGTACCTACTTACACAGAACACATATGCATCATCTATGTAGTTTTCTAGCTTGAGGAACTGGAGTCAGTTTTATTGAGACATGTCCTCAGATCAATATATATATGATCCCAAAGGAAACAAGTCTGCCTATAAATGCACAGCCAGTGCTAACAGCTTCATGCATGTTTTAGGTGTACTGCGCCTCCAATGTAGAGCTGATCACCCGAACACGGACTGACCACCTCACCGAACAGCACAAAGCCAAACCCAAAAGTACCCATATTGATCATAATTGAAAATAGTGAACTCAGACTTTGATTAGGCCTCTGTGTGGAATTCTCTGTACGATTTGTGCTTTGATTATGCTTTGCTCATCCTGTAGGTAGTAAAACACCACTGCAGTCCTTCCTGGGCATTGCAGAGCAGCATATGGGAACTAACAATGGGGTGAGTGCACTTTACTGCAGTACCAATTATACTGGGTTAGCCGGTAATTATGATTTTCAGTATAAGCCTTAAGCTACATGATAAAGGAAACATTCACCCACTGTGTTTGTCTGGTATTAATGAATCTACTTTGTTATTCAATGTGTTTGGTTTAATAACTTTTCCAAGCCTGGGAATATTCACTGTCGGTTCAGCCCTATTAATGTTTCCGTGTCTGTGTATGATTATGATGAGTGTTAGATATGTTCCCACTCTATGAATATTTACTGTTAAAATTTGTTTTATATGAATAACATTTGCCATGCCTGGGAATATCCATGCTCTGTGCTTGTCTTATATTAACAATGCTTTGCTCAGTATGTTTGTGTAGGATTTATGTATTTGTGTGCATTACAGCAAACAATGGTGACCCAGATGTCATGCCCTGTGATGAACAGCAGAACCATGACAGCGGAGGAATATTTTAATCCAAATCTAAGTCACCACCACAGAGATATTGGTCAGCCTTGCCATCTTACCACCAAAACACAAAGGTGCTTCCACGTCTCACACATCTGATACAAGCTTGAATGATGTTGTGTCTGTTCAAGGAAAGACAGTACTTCAGGGCAATTAAAACACAAGTAGCTTCTCATTGGTATAATAACATAACTATGCAACTAGCTCATCTTTTGCACAGACAACATCTTTGCTGCTGAGTTTAGCTGTACCATAAATAAACATTGCTATCAACGTTAAGAACAGTGTATTGGGGGAAAAAACAAACCCTAAATGTGATTAACTAAAATTTGTCCTGTGCACTCAGGTTCAAAGCCAAGCTGTGGCTGTGTGAGGCCCATCCTTTATCCCTGGCTGAGCAAGTGGCTCCCATTATAGACCTCATGGCCATCTCTAATGCCCTGTTTGCTAAGCTCAGAGACTTCATCAACCTGCGTCTGCCTCCAGGCTTTCCCATTAAGATAGGTAAGAAAATAAAACGTATCTATATGTATTTTTTTTTATATTTACCCTAGAATAAAATGATCCAATATTCTATTATTATTCAGTCTGAATATGGTCATTACAGAAACACAGAGAATTAGGAGTATTTGAGTACTTGTACTGTATAGCGAAAGTGTCTGGCAAGTCAACACCAGAATCCACATTTCCAGACCAGACCACTGTCTATAAATATGGATACCAAGGACTATAACACCCAGCCATCTCATTCAATGTCACACACACAGTCATCAGGTTACAGATCACAGACATTCAGATTCAGTTTCCACTTACCTACTATATGTAAACACACTCCAGACACTCCAGTGCTGTGTTTTTGTATCAGAAGTAAGATTTGCTTCTCTGTTTATGGTTTTTGGACTGGTCTGTTATCCTCGTTTTTGTGAATTTGTTTTCATCTTTGATATTCTTTTTGTATTTCCAGACTAGTTGAGGGAATAGTTCCAATGTTTTTTTTTCCCTACTCGTATATTGGAAACGCGTCAGAGGGTGCGGGGATGTGGGAGGAGAAAGGGTTTGCAGTGATTTCTTTCTTTGTAATTGTAATCTACTGCATTTTATTTCATTTTATTTTATTTTGTATCTGCTGTTTCTGTCTCTTCAGAGATCCCCATCTATCACATCCTAAATGCACGCATCACCTTTGGGAACCTGAACGGCTGTGAAGACGGGGGAGTGGGCCGAACAGAGGGAGATGTGGTTGGACAGAAAGACAGTCCCAGGACAGAGACACCATCTCCCGGCAGTGACTCATCCAGTGTGTCAAGCTCCAGCTCGACTAGTGAGAACCAGCCTATTCCTCACTTAAAAGCATAAGCAAATTCGGGTCTTAATCAGAGGCAACACTGATGAACTGCTTGATATGCCGTGTGTGTGTGTGTGTGTGTGCTCCTCAGATTCATGCCATGGGGGTGAAATTCCAGCATCTGTATTTGAAGCACCACGAGGTTACAGCATTCTTGGAGGAAACCAGAGAGAAGCCATGCGTGAGGAGGAGGATGACCTGCTACAGTTTGCCATTCAGCAGAGTCTGCTAGAAGCAGGGTCTGAGTACGACCAGGTAAGACCACTGGAATTAAATCACTGGAATTTGGTTAAAACCTGAATCTTCAACTTTGTGGAAAAAATGTGGTCAGAAAAAAAAATCAAGGAAACATTTAAAAGCTTAGTAAAGAAATGTATTTTGGTAAAAAAAATTACAATAGAAATCAGAGCTAGGTTTAATAGTGAAAGTAAAAGCATTTCCACACACACAGTGTGACGAGAACTCCCAGGACTGGGATTAAACAGCTGTTTAGCCATAAGAAAACCACTTGACTCATCAGGGAAAAAACACTTAAATTTGCTAGGGAGCATAAAGATTAGACTTTAAAACAATGAAAAAAGGTCATGTGGTCTGATAAGGTCAGATTGACTGCGTAGGGTAAGAAAGGAAGTGCGTGAAGTGCTGCACCCATCATGCATAGCATCCATGTATAAATGTTGTATAAAGTGTTGAGTAATTGTCATTTATAAAAAGTTAGGATCTAAACCTAATAAGCACATCATAGGTCAGATGTTAACCTGACATAATTTCTTCAGGATTAAGATTGTTAAGTGACTGTACATCACATGTTTAAAAATATATAGTTATTTACTGACATATAAAAGCTAAAAGTTTATTATCAGATTATTTTGTACACATAACCGTGAAAAGACACAAATGTATCTTGATGTAGGTTTTTCAACTTCATGTTCTTTGTAGGTGACAATTTGGGAGGCCCTGACAAACAGTAAGCCAGGAACTCATCCCCTCTCTTGTGACCCCAGCCGTCTGGAAAGGTCTGCAGTCAGTATCTCTTTATCCTTGTAATCTCATAGCCACCACTCAGCCTTTTTCCTACAACCTGATGCACTTTAGCTCAGAGGTGGCAGTCTTAAAGCCCTAGAGAGATCTGGGTTTGTCTACCTTCTAGCACATCAAATCCCAGACCTAAAAACCATGGTCTTTAGGTAATGAGACAAGTCATGTGTGTCAAATGGGGTAAGGATGGTACAGTACACTCTCCGGTGCCATGGTCCGAAATAATTTACATTTACATATTCTGATCTGCCTCCTGCTTTCATCCATAGATTTACAATTGAGACAAGATAGAAGTGAGCTGCTTGGCAGCGCTGGGATTTGAATTCATGACCTTCCAATTACTAGCACAAAGCCTTAACCACTGAGTCACTTCCCCCAGTCTGACACACTAACTGTACTGTACTGTGCTTTCACCACCCACTGGCATCCTTGAACAATGTTTACAAGTTCACACACAATTTCCAAGTCCTAAAGCATATACAATGTAAAAATTATATATTTTTATTAGAATATATAAAATGTCCAGTTAAATTCTTCCATGCATTGTTAACTTATGGAACCGGGCTGCTCAGCTCTTTTTTTTTTTTACTAATAGCTTCTTAAACAACAACAGATTATCCAGATTGATCAATACAATGTAGTCCATTACTGCCACATCAGATTGGAAGTAATGTTACCTAGAAAAAACAAGATTGCCCAAGTTCATTATTAAACTAAATAGCAGTTTGTTCATCGTTGGTCTCTTGGTTCAGCCTCTTCGCTCAGTTTATATGATAGTCATTTTCTCTCTCTCTCTCTCTTTCGGTCTTCTTTGTTTATCAGAACTCCACAACATAAGTCCAGCCCTGACTCCAGCACAGGCAGCACACCAACCAATGAGGCGCCACACAGCTACGATGAGCAGCTACGGCTGGCAATGGAGCTGTCAGCACGTGAACAGGAAGAGGCGGAACTCCGGCAGCGACAAGAGGAAGAGGAGCTTCAGCGCATCATACAGCTGTCACTCATGGAGAAGTGACAGGAATATAAGCAAGCCAAAAAAATTCTAATAAAAAAAAAATATCCAGGGGTAGGAGAGCATATGCAGCGATAGTCAACCGTGAACTGCAATTCTCTCCTCTCCCGTGTTTAGCCACTTCTCCTCCAGCAGCCTGTTTAAAGCTCAAGGATCCAACGGTCCAATATTCACAGAGATCTGTCTCTGGCCATTTTTTTTACAAGTTTACAACCACAATCTACTCAGCTCATGGGCAGTCAACTGACAGACATCAGACAAGTGTATATTATTCAGCAGACCTGTACTCTTGTTTCTTTTCAGGCAATTCAACAGAGCTCACAGCTCTGTCAGGGATCTAAGCATCTCCCATGAAGCCATTTATTTAGCCATTTAGGAATCCAGTGTTCCTAAAGTGCTCCTCACACTAAGACTCAAGTCCTCCCAGAGAGTGCCCAGGGAGAGAGGTTTACGGTAATCTGTTGCATAATTTTTTTTTTCATTGAATTAAATAAATTAGGTTTGGTTTTCATTTGCACAAAATTCAACTGCACTCCTATAAGAAGAGGTGCCTGTTAATGAAATGTGTACATGTAGTGAATGTCTGCCTCACATACTGCAGAGGCCGAGTTAGTCTGTTGACTACTACTCAAAATGCACGATGGAAACAGCATGATCCCGTCTTCATTTTTGCACCTCATGTCTGCACAGCTTTATTTAATTTATTTCAATGATTAAGCGAATGTTTTTAATTGAAAGATGTGAAAATGCAATTGTGTGGTCACTAAGAAGTGTGAATAATATTGTATGAAATTAGTCAGAGGTTTCTGGTCTTTTTCAGGACGGTAATTAGGTAAAGCAAGTGTACTCAATAATAAATTAGATCCTCATTGCAATATTTATATTTTGTGTCATAAATACAATTTTAAACAGATCAGAAAGCATATGTTATATTGTATGTTTTATACTCAATATGGTGCTACTGTAATGTCATTTCCATGTAAAAATCTATAGTATGTTGTTTTCTGTAGGATTCAACAGCTAAGCTCGCCACCCTTTTCAGTTTCTTGTCTGGCTTCCACGCAGTGTGTCCCGACCCAGGCATTCAGAAGCCTATAGAATCCTTTGCCCTAACATGGCACTGGAGCTCCTGCTTCATCCAATCACTGTACCATCTGTTGGCAGTAAGGTCCAGTCAGTTGCACCAATGCAGGGAGAAGAGAGCAAGGGCTAGATCCTCTGATCCAGATGCAGTCTCATACTGGATAACACATACTGTATCTTTAATGGAGAATCTCTAATCAGAGTCTTTCTCCTTCTGTTTTGACAATCTGGGTCTAAGTGACTGGCAACAATTGTATACTAATTGCAAATAATACTGACACAAGATTCCTTTTAAGCACAATTCAACACAAAGCAGTTGGGCTTGGTGACTATAGCCAGTTAAGAAATGACTAAAGGGCTGTCCAGCAGCATAGAACATTAGAGGGAACATGTGTATATTTATCTGTAGAGTTATAAAGGCAATTAAGCATATTAAGAGAGAAGTGATTATAAGGATCCAGTTATACAGAAATGCTTGATGTGGTTATCATTATTAGTAAACCAACATATTTCACTGTTTTATTATTATTATTATTATTATTATTATTATTATTATTTGCACCTGATATGAATGTGGAGTGTCACTATGGTGTCTGTATGATGTGAAAGAACTCACAACAACGCTGCTCAAATTTGTAACCTCAAAAAAGATTGAATAAAAGAAGAAATATCTCACTGAGTAGAGAATCTTATGTGGATGCCATTAACAGTAGAGGATTAGAATGCCTTTTGATACAAATGAAAAAGCATCTTATGTTAGAAATTTTGATACACACGGCCTTGTCAGAAACATCACACTAATTCAATTGCCTTTAGCTTTGATTACGGTGCGCAATGTGGTGGCAGATTCACGTGTGAAAAGAATTTTTCATGCTACTCTTTCACAGTTTAAATCCTGGAATATACTTGTGCTGTCAGCAAAATAAAGCAATTGATGTGAAACCCTGGTCATTCAGTACATTCAGGTCATCAGCTGACTTCATTTTTTGCCACATAACCTTATTGAGGCTAGACTTGACCAACTGAAGCAACTCCAGATCATAAGAGGCTTGTACAGTGGGCACTATACATGACGCTTCTATATCAACACACCCTTCTCTCTGGAATAAGGTCACTCTGAACTTATTGGACCACATGACCCTTTTCCATTGCTCTGAAGTCTAATCTATATGCTTCCTAGCTTGACCTTGAGGTCAGGGCTACTCGAGTTCTTCCAATCCAAGGAAGAACCACGTATTCCTGGGGCCTTTTTTTTTTTGACTGTACGTCGACATGGACACTGCCATGCTGAAACAGGTCTAGTATAGGCCCGGTTAGTTTTCCCATAGTGGAGGAAAATTAAGAAAGACATTCTAGACAATTGTGTGCTTTCAACTTAGTTCCAACAATTTGGATAAGGCCCACATATCAAGATATTTCATAAGCCATGGTCAGGTGCCATTTGATCAAATAAATATCTTTTAGACCGGTTTATTCTTCATGTCCATGGATTATTAAACCTGTCGCGCCATTGCACCATAATATGGGGTAACTAATGAAAAATATTTATAAGAATTGGGAGAAATATAGTCAATGTTGTGAAGTTTTAGTCAAATTAGCCATGGCGGCACGGCAGCTTAGTGGTTAGCACTGTCACCTTGCACCTCCAAGGTCCGGGATTAATTGTCCCCTTGAGTCTGTGTGCATGGAGTTTGCATGTTCTCCTCATGCTTTATGGGTTTCCTTCAGGTTCTCCGGTTTCCTCCCACAGTCCAAAGACAAACAGATTAGGCTACTAGGCATTTCCACATTTCCCGTAGATGGTCCGCTGGAGAAGGAAATGGCAACCCACTTCATTATCGTTGCCTGAAAACCCCATGGACAGCATCTAAGAAGACCTGGTGTGCTGTGGTCCTTGAGGTCGTGATGAATCGGCCAAGACTTAAGGACTAAACAGGTTGGACAAGGCATTCCTAAAGTCAAACACAACCATCATATAAAAATTCAAATATCCAAGGTAACAGCTACACTATATTGCCAAAAGTATTCGCTCATCTGACTTCACATGCATATGAACTTGAGTAACATCTAATTCTTAATCCATAGGGTTTAATATGATGTTGGCGCAGTCATGTGGGAACAGGAAGGGGGCCATCCCCAAACTGCCCCCACAAAGTTGGGAACATGAAATTGTCCAACATGTCTTGGTATGCTGAAGCATTACGAGTTCCTTCAAACATGCCTGCACACCAGTGCACAAAGCAAGGTCCATAAAGACATGGATGAGCAAGTTTGGTGTGGAAGAACTTGCCTGGCCTGCACAGAATCTTGACCTCAACCCGATAGAACACCTTCGGGATGAATTCGAGCTGAGACTGAGAGTCAGACCTTCTCAATCAACATCAGTATCTGACCTCACAAATGTGCTTCTGGAACAATGGTTGAAAATTCCCATAAACACACTCCTAAACCTTGTGGGAAGCCTTCGCAGAAGAGTTCAAGCTGTTCTAGCTGGAAAGGGTGGGTCAACATCATATTATGCATGTACCTGGCTCGACCAACATACTTTTATTACCAATCTCCCAACGCTAGTTCTTGCTAATTGTTCTACTTTAAATTTACCACTTACAATTAGCTTACTTGCTCTGTCCACTTTTTATACCACATGCATCGCTCTCCAACAAAATAAGGTCAATAACAGTATAAACTTTATTAGGCCTCTTTACTTCACCAGAAGGGAGCGCCTACAGTATAATGAAACAAATATATCCACGCATTCCAAAATGTCTGTATAATAAATGGTCGACCATTATAGCTTCAAATGTGCTGTTTCAGAGTAATAAACACTAAGTACTTGCTCTCAGTGTATTCAAGAGTATCTCAGGATGAGGCTTTCAATCCAGAACTGCTAGATGCTCGACGGCTCGATGCTCAGAAGCAGTAAAAATGCTCTTTTTTCTTCAGCTATTTTGGGACGTTTGGGAAAGCCGAGTCGTTCCAACTATCTCAACCTCTACAGTAAGCTTCAGTCGGCCAGTGAGTCAGCTGAGAGAGGGAAGAAAGGAAAAAAAAAAGCTGTGTAATAAATCCTTCAACAGCACAGAGGTGTGAGCTTCAGGCTCCCAGTGCACCAGATTCTAAACATATAAACACAAGCTTTCCGGATCATCAGAGGCGGAGGAATAACATCACTCCTTTAAAACTGACACGTTAAAACCTTTTTTTTTTAATTAGACATACCCGATATAAAACAGAAAACATTTATACGTATTTAACATATCGAGTGAAATTTCCATTTTTATTCTCACAGCTTGTAACAAGCTATTTTACAAGCTGCTGGAATTAATGTGATCTCTCACTTTGAGTTAATTAAATTGGCAAATCTTGCTGACCAACACAATAGAGCTGTGCTGGTTTACCTCGGTGTCTAACATATATATTCCAAAAAATAAAACCACGGCTTTAAATGTATTCTGCGCCTGAAGCATTTTTTGTTCTACGTAACTGCTGCAGTTAAGTCAATCAAACCAGGCAATAAAGCTGTTTCGAATTAGATATGGTGTTGGTTCAGCTCCAGAGGAGAAGAAAGAAGAAGAAAAAGAAAAAAACACATCAAAGGCACTTAACTCCAGGCTGCAACAATTGTAACTAGGGGAATATACAATATAATTATTTATATGAAACAAAACATACCTACAGAGTAAATGGTAAATAAGTGTCCTCTGGGACGGACTGGGGTCCTATCGGGGTTGTAATTCCATCTCGGTGTTCCTGGAATAGTCTCCAGATCCACTATGACCCTGACAACCTTATTGATTGCAGGATATGCTGGAGTCACTGGTCTCTACAATTTAACTAACTACCTTAAAAACTGTAATGGCTTCAAGCATTAAGAGCAGCTCATATTTGATTATAGAAGATATTATGTTTATGCTGCAAATCAAAATACAAACATTGTATTATTGTATTTTACATTGTATTGATCTACAAACCACAGGATTAGCTACAGTATGAGACAGTACTGCGGCCTTGCACCTTCAGAGTCTGTGTGCGTAGAGTCTGTATGTTTGCTCTGCGTGTAGTGGGTTTCCTCCGGGTTCCTCTTAAAGTCCAAAGACATGTAGGACTTTGTAGCATGTAGCTAATTAGCTTTTACAAATTGCCTGTAGGTGTGCGAGTGCATGCTTGTGTGCCCTGCAATGGACTGGCACCCCAAATCCCCTGGGATATTCCTACAGCGACAGGATAAGAGTTACAGAAAATGGCTAATTGAAAAAAGGAGTAGCTACGCTTCCAGTTTGTAATGCAAAAACCATTATAATGTGCCCTAATTGTTCAGATTCAGGTTTGCAATTTAATAAGCTAAAAATGTTCCTACGGTCAGGTCTGCACACCTAATGCCTACTTTAAACCAGACCAACAGGTAATAATAGCCCCAGTGGAAATATAATTAGTCATGTATTTATCCTACAATATTTATCAACAAAAACTGCAATAAATAAAAATTAGGATCTTATTCCACCATTATAAGGCCACCCTGGAGTAAAATCCTGTAGCATTTAGTTCTATGCTTAAACATACAGAGCACTACAGGCCAACAGTTAAGTGGCGTTTAATCACCTAATTCCTGCTGAAGAGTATTACATCATCCATTGTGGCACTTCTGTCCACATGGTGGCACTAGTCTCCACACACTACAAAAAAACTGGCATTACATCTTATTGAATTATTAATATTTTTACAAGTTTAGTGTGGAGAAAATGGCCAACAAGTAGCTTTAAAAAGTGTGTATTTTATTTATTTTATACCCACAGAATAATAATTAAAAAAAACATACATATCAAGTTGTCTCCATTTTCCAGCCAAAATCCATGTCAGCACACACACACAGCTACATACATACAGACACACAGATAGGCTACTTCTCATATCAGTGCAAAAAAACATTACTGGAATAAAAACACAAACTAAAAAACAGAAAAATAATTATATTACAAATAAAAACAAGCTAGTAAAGTGCATGTTTGAGAAACAAGCCCCTTTATTTGCAGTAATATTTACAAGGGGCACAAATTTGCATACACACATATTACATGGCAAATACAGTAGCATATGCTCAGGTTTAGCTTACAAATGGGTCTCACGAATCCGAAGGGTAAGAAAAAAAAAAAAAAAAAAAAGAACACGCCTCTATGGCACACAAACATTATCCCTGCCGTGATCATTTGTTATGGGTTACATGGTATTGTACAACACAGTAACTGTCTTTTTCTTGTCCACTGATTTGCGTGGCCGGCGTATGGGGTGTGGCTTTGAGTGCGGCTGCTGCCGCGTGCATACAGAGACAGTGGGCGGGGCTGAGGTCCGTGTGGGCTGTCCCAAACTACCAACTTGTTTGTGCTGTGGTGGAGAAAGTGAGTTGTTGGAGCTTTCAGGTGTGTTGGCCTCTGAGAGGGACTGAGGTAGAACACGCTGCTTCTTATGGACTTCATCATGGTTACTGGAAAGCAAATGTGAATGCAAAGAGGAAGCAGAGAAAGGAGATGATGGCAGCTCGGATCGAAAGTCCCAGTCGTTCAGGTCATGTGTGGAGAGCTCAAGCTGGTCGAGTTTGGCCAGTGAGGCTGAGCGCTTCATCAGAGACGGTGGCGTGAGACCAGCCTGCCTGATTCGTGCCTCCAGCTCCATGGCTTTCTGCCACATGGCCGGGGTCCGTGGCTGCAATTCTGTGCCACCGTTCGTGTTCTCAAGCTCAGGGCTGTAGTTGAAGCAGGCCTCCACCCCTCTGGCCTCGTACAGGAAGGCCTGCAGCTCCCGCAGCGTCTCCTGGATCTTTTGCAAATCATGTGACCTTGTTGTCACATCATCAGCATCACTTTCTAGCCACAGCAGGGAAGACGAGGAGGAGCTGGGATCTAGACTTGGGCACACAGTGGCCGTGCAGGTAGATGGGTCTGGGATTATACCCGAGTCGTCATCATCCAGTGGCCGTGCCTCCTCTTCTCCATGCTCTTCTGCTTTTGTTTTGATTGAATCAGCTCCTACTGTTAGAGTGGAGAGCTGCTGGGAGTCTGAAACCTCTATGCTGGCTGAGTGAGGAGGAGAGTGAGAGGGGATGCTCTCCTGCTCTGGCTGCTCACATAGAGAAGAAGAGTTAGAGGGAGAGAGTGGTGGTGTCTCCGCTTTCTGTTCCACCTCTTTCTTCACCTGCTCTTCCTTGAGTGCTGTTGGCTCGGAGCTATGAGTTGTAGACTGAGGGGAAGTAACGGACTCCAGTTCAGACGCAATGTGTTGCACTGATGCACTGTTGTCAGTGAGAACGAGCTCAGGCTCTGCTGGGACACAGGCTTCAGCTTCACAGGAGCTTTCTGAATGAGAGAAACCCTGAGAGAGCAAGAAAAAGAAGAGAGAGAGAGATAATGGCATTATAGCACTTCTTATTGAAATAAAATGTATACAGCTTAATTTGTTCAAAATTTAAAAAATAAAGACTAGAAAAAAAAAGCTTCTAATATCAGTTACTGAGATAGCCTTCACGGCATATTTCAGGTTTTTTCCAACATGATAAAACTATGGGAAGGAAAAATAAAATTAAAAAGGGAACCTGAGTCCAGCAAGTTGCCACATTTTGGAGAAGGTCTTCATGAATGTTTTAGTTTTTTTTTTTTTTTTTTTTTACGAATGTTCTAACAAATAAAGTTTAGAATTTCATAATAAAAGTCATTACTTTTCTAAACACCGAATATAAAAGTGTCCATTGTATTTGCACAGACATGCTATTGGTGCAGAGGATTTTGGAAAAAAAAAAAAAAAAAAAATCTATGTGTATTCTGTGTGTGATGCTTTTACCTCCTTGGCTGCTGCTGGGTTTGGTGCCTCTGAGCATATGCTGGGGCTTTGGGATTGAGTTGTGCGTGCAGTCATCGCTTCATGAAGCGAGCCGGTCTGGCTGTCCCTGGACAACAAGCCCTGGAATTTTTCTCTAGCGCTGAAGAAGTCGATGCTATCTGTGCCAAGGCTGCTGGAACTGCTTGTCCTCCGAGTCGTCGCCCCATTACTGCAGCCCTCTGAGCTACTGCTACTGGAACATCTTGACTCTAGAGGAACGTCACAGGGACTAATAGCCATGGGAGTCCTTGAAGATCCTACATCGCCTCCTGTTTCAGTAACACTACTCTCAATATCCAAGCATAATGCCAAGTTCAGGATCCCTGAAGACGGAGAGTCATTTTGATCAGGCACATCCAGAGAAGGCTTATCAAAGTCTATTTCTGGCTCAGACACAGCAGGTGACTTGTGCTCATGGAGAGAGGTAGACAAAGAGCGAGGAAGGACAGGAAGAGAAGGTGGACGCTGAGGGATGGGCTCAGTCACTGCCACTTTGCAATAGCAGCTTTCTGCCAAATTATGCTCTGGCACTACAATGGCTGCATGTGCGTGGGTTGGGAGGACGGGGTCCTCGCATGGCTGTTCGGAGTTTTTCATGCTGGTAGGGTGTTCAGAGAGGTCAGTGTGAGAGTGCTCTGTTCCAGGCTGTGAGCTGTTGATTGTCTGGAGCACACTATTTTCAGAGCGAGTGCCACTGGACTTGTGCTGCTGGTTATGTGGTTCAGAACGGGCCAACGTACGTGGGCTCTTGTATACAGATTCCTGTTGCTCGGATAGATCACTGTCTGAGTGAGATCGCCACAGCTTATTGTGTCTCTGTTTGCTAAAGACAGGGAGGAACAGGGTTAGAGCTCGATACCAACAGTCTAACAATCAGCAATGAATGTCATTAAAGAAAAATTAATCAATAGTAAAGCAAAGGTGAGGCATTGATGTTAATGATCTTTGTCTGGTCACAAACAGAAAAGGGAACTTCAAAGAATATATACAAACATGACAGCTTAGTGTCACAAAGACACGCAGTCACGGAATGTAACCAAGCAGCTACGCCTTCAAAAAGCCCACATCATTTGTACGTAATTAGCTCAAAATTCTAAAGTACTACACCACGGCGGCAAATCCGTAAACAAACAGAAAGCTCAAGGATTTTTTTTATTGTATGTTTTCATGTGTTAATTTACAGGGTGTGCATGTGAAAATAAATACAGTGGGCTAGAGAGCAATGAGATGCAGACAGATATATAAATTTATACATCCTAGAGGGAAATTCACCTCATACCATAAATTTAGTTTTGAGACTAATATAAATTAACTTGTACATTTTTGGTCTAGTTTTAGGGTCATGTTTCAGTGCTTTATAGTTTCCTGAATTGATGTATTGCTACACACTGACAAAGAAGGAAAAAAGGTCACTTTGCTAAATCAGGACCTGTCTATAATATCACATCTATAAATTAATATGCATGTATGAATGCATGCATGTATAGGCATAAACCTATAAAGTTTTAAAATACAAAAAAAATTATATTTGGAATGATTTTTGTAAATCTGCTTTGTGAAAACTGTTTCTTGTTAAAAGAAATATATGTGAATGCATTTTAATTGAATTAAAGTATGCCTATGTATGCGTGAACAGTTCCTGCCACAATCTGAATTTGTTTGCTTTTTTGCCACAAAATCTGAAAATAAAAAGCAGCCTTACTAGGTCACTAGGTAGTATGTAAAACGGCATGATCTTGGATACTATTTATACACACTAAATCAATGAAGTAGTACACAGATTTCTACATAACCTCATTCTGTCTTATTCTGAACTGTTTGTTCGCATAACGATGCAGGGTGCAAATGATACGCAAGCAAGCAACTCGCAGCTTAACTTCATACACAATGTGAGATTAGTGATGCTGAGTGGTGTTGGGAAAAACCCACCCACTGTTGGGATTAAAAAGATTTGTGTACTACTCCTACAACTACTACTACTAATATTAATACAGCTTATGAATAAAACTAAAACAGTTATATTACAAAAAATATGTATGAACTATTTGTAATGGCTCTTCTAAACAAAAACAAATGTATGGGGGTAACAATGTATGATGCATGGATTACTTATTTAGTCATTTATTTATTAGTACCTGGCCAGGAGAATGCCTTGATACTCCTCCAGTTGCTTCATGAATGAGGGGTTAGGTTTGGTGACAGTACGCCTCTCTTTAACATGCTCAAAGGCTTGGTCCAGACCCCAGCCGTACTCCTTCATGGCATACGCAATCACAGTGGAAGCAGAGCGACTCACACCCATCTTACAATGCACCAGGCATTTTACTCCTGCTTTCCTGCACAGTAACCAAACACAGCACGTGTATTTTTTCTTAGTAACGAGAAGGCGGCTCATGTAACAAAGTTAAAACAGGATTTCTTGGCTGCTTTAATTAAACATTTACTTGGCTTTAGAGATGAACTTGTAGGTATCGTTCCAGTACTCCAAGAGGTTAGTGGCCTCTTCATCATAAACACGGATATTGTGGTACTCGAAAAGACCAGGGAAGAAGTTATCGATCTCCCGCGTCACATTCAGGATGTAACGAACCCTGCGGAGTACAGGGTTAGGGATAAAATTAACAGCAAGTTCACAATACAGACTGGATGTATCGATTATACCGGATGGTCAAAACTATACCACTTACCCACTGCTCTGGAGCTCATCCAAATTGGATGCATTCCACTCTGATCCCTGTATTAGAAAGAGAGCAAAACTTGCTACAGATGCAGTGCAATCTGGACTTAAGTACTTGGTTCTGTACAGCCGATGAGCTATGAATAAAAAAATGGCAAAGTCTCACCAGGTACACATGGTCAAAGATTTCTGTGGGGCTGTCCATCTGACCTAGGATGACGATCATCTCGTTATCAATGAACTCCTTGAATTCCCGTAGGTTACACACCATCTGCATCTCTAATTCTGAACGGATCTGAGAGTAACAAAATGACAAATTATCACACAATAACCTAACACCATTAGACCAATATCATTTAGAGCCTGTATAAGTCATCTAATGTTTAAAGGCAACATTCCCTGCTAAAGTAAGTATTGGCCTAACGCCATTCACAGCTGTCAGGTGTGTACCTCCTTAGACGTTACATTCTCCAGGTCCTTCTGCATCATGATCTCTCTCAGACGAGTCTTGATCAGCCTTTCTGTGCGCTCTCTCTCTGTTGGCCTGTTAAAAACAACACAGAACAATGCAGCTCAGTTTTGAAAGGAGGTTTCAGGTAAATCTCATTTCAACCAAATGTTTAAAATTAGCTGGAACCCAATAAAGCACACAGATTATACCAAGTCCATCAGTGACTTACTATGTCTGCGGTCCCCGAGTAGACAAGTGGTCTTATAGCTTAATATCTGACCATGTGCTTGTTTTATTTGGAAACAAAGTAATTATTCCTTTCATTAATTCCTTTTATCAATCACATGATTCATGAAAGACTGAAATATAAAGCACTTGATATGGACGAGTGCAAGTCTAACTAATATAGCATGTATTTGGAGACGAAAACTATTTTCCAATCTGAGAGACACCGACTGTTTGCAAAAATCAGGAAACTTCGTGGTATCTTACGCTTTTATTTTTACATTTATGGAAAATCTAAGCAGTTCACTTTGTACTGTGTATGGTTGTAAATGTAAAAAATATTTAAATTGAATATCTTATGTACAGCTAAATTTCTTTAGAATAATGCACTAATGGAGGCTGATGGTCCAACCAAATATCAGACATCAGCTGAAACTTACAGACCACCTTACAGACATTGTAGCAACAAACAGCTTCATATATGTAAAACAGGCTTAGCAACACCAAGCACCCAGGCTCTCTCTCTAGAAAAACAAAACAGCCTTTGACCTCCTTCTTAATCATGTCACGTAATTTATCAATGACATGTCTAGACAGCTACAGCCACAGAACTATATTGCATGTGCTCTTACTCGGTTCTTTTCTGAGCACCTGTCTCTATCTGTCTGTATGCATGTCTACCTATCCATCTCAAACTTGTAAATCTAGCCAATTCCAAGTAGAGCTAAATAAAGCACTGGGCAAAGTCTGCGTGGGTTAAAAGATAAAAACACATGCACGTGGGATAACTTTCAAGAGCGGAAAGTCCCTCCTCATAAATATATATATCTGAACCAACTCAGGAGCACTGTTCTATCAAATGACTTTTAATGAACCTGGTTTTGTTTATCAACTTTTGGCTTAAACAGGTGGCAGTACACAAGATTGCAAAACGATGATCACAAGATCTCATTTGGAAGCCTTTTGCTGCTCTGATGCAAGACATGTCTAACATAGATTTGTTTACATATTCTGGAACGATATCTCTATTGCACTAAATGTCCGACATCCATATGGACATGAGGGGGGAATAATATTTTGTATAGTCATTTCTGTCCTTCAACATGTTTCTTAGTAATGTTAAAACTGGTGCGCAGGTATGTGCGTGTGTTTGATGGTGGGGGGAGGGGGGATTAATGGGGGACACTCACATGTCAGTGAACAGCACAGGTGAATCAGATCGATGGGACTGCACGTCCTGCATGGCATTCCACTCATTGATGCAGTGCTGCTCAGAGGAGACATGGGTCTGGTAATAACTAACCCATGTCAAAAAGAGACTCCCTGGGTAGTAATTATGGCACCGGGCAACCTCACATGCTTTGTGCAAGGACTGCAGGGCTGACCTGAGAAGAGGGAAGTGATGCAAGCAAAGAGGCGTGAGAAAAACAGGAAAATAGAACCAGGCAAGCAGACCTACAAACAGTGTAAAACAGAAGCATTAAAAATAATAATAATACATAAATAAAAAGGTCATGTCTGCGCTCACCACATGGCCTGGACAGACACAGGTTTGAAGATGTGAACTCTGTTGGCAGTGGACACACTGAAGCCTCTGTCGAGAAACACAGAGGTTAGTACGAGGATCTGAAACCATCAAGTACACAAAGGAAATGCTGGGTGTGTCCTCTCTTACCCATCTCCATCCAAGTGAATCAGAGTGTCACTCCACAGGGGTAGGACCAGACCGACTGTGCACTGACTGCTACAGAACACACACATAACAAAAAAAGCTTACAACGCAGCCCAGAAGACACAGGAGAAAATAATGGTGCAGATAAATGGGTGGGACAAACCAGTCTGTGTTGGTGAAGTCCATGCCAAGGACCACACTCTCCTCTGTGTCCTGCCTTCCATTGGTGGACACCACTACCATGTAGCGTGTACAATGAGGGTAAGCACTCTCCAACCGCACCGCCTAAAACGCAGCGTGATTGAGATGTCATGCTTTTAGAAAAACACATTTTATGCAAACGCTCAGGGAATCTTCTTTCTTTGAGAAATTCAGAAATGAGAGAGGGTTATACCAGCCGGATGGTGTCCTCTGGCCGCAGAAGCGTAAACATGGTTTGCAGATGTTGCTGAAGATCACCTGGCAAAAAAACAACAACATCTGGTTAATTCCACATTTTGGATTACATCAACAGCAAATGGATGCTATATCAGAATTCATTACAGAGTATTAAACTCAAGCTGAATGTTTATCATTGATCATTGTAGTAGGGGACCTACATCTTAAACATTTTTAATCCGTCTTTGAAAGATGCTGTTAGCTAACCAACACTAGCAGTAAAGACTATGCAGGTAAAGTGCTTAAGATATGAGACCAATTGCAACACCAAGCTAAGGCATTACACAGTTTAAAATCAGAAGATACTGATGGCACGGGTTTTTAAAACACTATACCTGTGTGTTTGTTTCGACGCTGCGTGATGCGGGGCACCGAAGTGGGTGAGGAGCCATTTCCACGGGGTAAGAAGAGGGCGGCTCCTTTGACTGTTAGAAAATTCTCACTAATACTGAAAGAAACAGAGAGGAAAAAAATTGTTGGAATTAGACAGCTGAGCTGCATCTTTTACTTTTGCACTCTTTCCACAGTGAACAGGTCTGATTCCACTATGTCTTAGTAGGATTGTGTTGTACTTGTTGTACAGCTTTACCACTTGCCTAAAAAACAATCTGCAGGGCTCAACAATAGGGATGCATTTAATTAATAAGCCTTCGTTAAAACTAGAGACCGAGATCATTAAACCATACTTTGGTTTGTCTGTCACCAGGCATGTGACAGACATGCAGGCAGGCACTCATAGTGCAAATCTGGTATCTATGCAGACCTCAATAACAGAGCAGGGGAACATAAATAGGACCTACAACAGCTACCATTAAGGAACTTGTCTTGGTTTCAGCTCCGCCTTCAGTACGGCAGTCTCTAGTTGGAAACACTAGCACTGTGAGTCTCACCAGTGGACTGCTGACCGTGCACAAACTCCTTGCCGGTGAGTAAAAGCACTTGGACCACTTCAAAAGAATTGCGATTAAAGTGGGAAGAAAAAGAATGGCCCTCTCAGGAGCCCACAGCAAAAAGATTCTGCCGACAAAAAGGGGGGAAAAAAAAAAAAACAACACACTGAGCTTATTTCCTGTAACTCAATGCATCCCTGACCCAGCTGTTTCCTCCCTCTGTCTCCTCTTTTTATTATTATTTTTTTTTTTTTAACAATTTCTTACTAACATTGTCTCACTTCCCTTTTTATTATCTTGAATAACGCCTGACTTGCTGACACGCTCAGTGCTCTTACAAAACACATGCTGTCAGAGAGACAGACAAATTATGCACGTAATATATTTAACACCACAGTTTATTAAATTAAACAATCAAACCCTGAGCCTGCAGTGCAGGATCAAGGTCTATGTAGCGAGTAGTGAGTTGCACGACTAAATATAGTTTAAATGGCTCAGCATTGGATCTCGGGCTATTGTTAGACATCTACAGTTTCGGAATATACTGTACAACAACCTGGGCCAAACCTATCATTCGCACGATTGTTGGGGTAAATTCTGCAATGCTGCAACTTGTAATTAAAAGCAAAAATACGTCAAATTCATTAAAATGTCCTGCAAGCAACCTAATACAAAGAAAGGGGTTAGCTACTAATAGAATGCTTTGCACACAGGCTGTATTTAGTACAGAAAGATTTTCCATTCAAGAGTGAAGAATGTGCCCTGATGAATGGCTGCGTTTACAGGGTCAGAGAGTTTCATCTGCAGAGCTCGATCTCTGCACAGAGAGGGCATCGGGGGTACACAGCAATTCCAGACACTGACATTTTAACAGCGGTAGACTTGTAAGGACATACACCCACACATACACGCACATGTACTCCAAATGAGAAAAAAAGAAAAAGAGGAAGCTGATGGGTCAGACAGAGGAAATAGCCAGCCAGCCAGCACTCACCCCATGAGGCTTATGGGGATGAGTGCAAAAGTAAAGTACAGTGGGGGAGGACCTTCATCTGGTATCTCACACGGAGTAGTACTTGTTAGGGCACGGACGCAGCCACCACTATGTAAGGGGCCAAAGCACACAGGCGGAAAGATGCCTGACCTCCACTAGTCCCTGCCCTTATTAGTCACACTCCCACTAGAGAGGAGATAAATATAGGACTGAGTCTGAACCTAACCAATGGCCTTAAGAGTTCAGGAAAAAAGACAGAGCGAGAAAAAGACGCTAGCTACATTCTATTACCTTTTAAATTATGGATTAGCTGTGATTTATGCATATAGTAGTCTAGACGTGGGCAGCACGCACAAAAATGTATTTCACAGTTAAAAATAGTTCCTGAAGATCAAAGATGATGATGATATCATTATAATCAGTGTTATTTCACAAGGGCCTTTTGTATTCTTTGTTCACCGCTGGATATATAAAATTCTGATGGTTAGGAAATCATTAATTTAATAAACATTAGCAAATTATAACGTCCCAAAAAGTGCAAATTTCTTTTATTTCTGTAAATATATTTAGAGGAATTTGGTGTTGACCATTATAAAGCTTTATAAAGATTTTAGCGGTCTTTTTAAAAATCATGAAGATCTTTTATATAAAAACAGCTTAATGTAACTTAAAAGCTTAGGCATAGGCCTTACTGTGCTGACAACAAATGTGAGGAAATTTGTGGAAACTTAAAGAATTTTGAAATCATTCTTCTTTTTCTGGCTGACGTTGGACAGTGGGATTATAAATCATTACTCATCAACAAACAATACTTTGTCAAAAATGACTTGTGTTGAAAAGATATGTAGTAGGAGCATAATGTGAACAGAAGTCCAGGGGAAACGCTGATGCTTTTATTATTACAGCAGCAGTTCTGAGGTCGACTAATCACCCAAATAAAGGCACTCCATCCCTTTAGAGAAGCAGGAAGAGCACATCCATGAGTAATGGCAACACAGAAGGCGAAGACAAAGGAGGTCAGACAAAAAGGCAAGTTTCTTAAAAAGGGAATTTCAGGACATTTCTCGGCAACCAGACCAAAAAAAAAAAACACCCCACATTCGCTCCCTTCGCTGAATGTAATAAGTAAAGAACACTTAAACTTGTTAACCTGTCTCAAACTGTGCAGTCCAGTTCCAGCTTTGTAAACAGCTTTAATATGCAACTATTGTGTGAAAAGAAATTTTAACTAGGTATGTGGCAAATCATGCAGTTCAAACTTCCCATTCTGTCTGCCAACACAGCACACACCCCTACCCTTACCACACTCATATTGATGTCTGTCTTTGTGTACATGAGTCAAAGAAACAGGAAGGTCAGGCCAACATTTCTGAATTCAAGTTTCCACACAGAACTTCCCAGTTAGGAAAAGTACTGCAATTACCAGTTACACATTAACCTCTTACTGGCACACAAACACACCTACGGTATTTTATGGTCTGTAAGTACAGATACACTGCAACAAATCAAAACGCCATACAAAAACAGGGCGTACTGTGGTTTTATATCATCGATATATGCTACTGAGCTTGATTGGATTGTTTGACAGCCAACATAAAGGAAATTAGTCTCGAAGCCGGTGTTCCCTAAAGATCAAAAGTTCTACACTTGGTGTAGACTATAGCACACACGTGCAACTTTGTGTATGTGTGTTTAAATATCAGATACCAATGAGCACCTGAACAATAGAGTAACATCCTTTGTTTTTTACATCTTTATAAGAAATACAACCAAAAAACTCTAAAAGTGTCACATAATTATACACAAACTTGTTTAAAAAATAAAAATAAAATAAAAAACGATTGACAGAACAGTAAACTAACCCATTTATGAACCAGTGAGGCATTTAGTGCATCTGATGGTCTGTGAAAATGAAATGCTTGTTTTTGATGTCGATTAAGTAAAGTGCATTTTAATGACATGATGGAGGATCATCAACCAGACTACCAGTAAAAACATAACCACCATCGATGGCATCATACCAGGAACAAAACATAATAAGCATGTTGACTTTGAGTCAGATTACTGTTCAGTCTTTTTCAGCTTTCCAGACTTCCTTGTAGACATCCTTTATCTAATGTAAGCAATGAGCTAAAACAATCATCAGATCATTAGGAAGAATTGGTTTCCTGAGGATTTTTTTTCCCCATATAACATTTTTTTTTTGTTTGTAAACAGGTGGTCTGTAGGTACATAGTCCCATCAACAGCCCTAAAAGCGTACATAAAAATATTTGGGAATACGTGTTCAGATTAGGATGATGACTTCTGTCTAAAAAATAAAAATAAAAAAATAAAAAAACATATAAAGACCCCATGTGAAAATGATAAACGAGTGTATATTTAATAAATAAACACCTCAGTGATTTAGACTCTCGAGGTTTTAGCAGTGGGTAAGGGTTAGAATCTGATCCGCATGAGGAGCTTCTCATGACCGAGCCTGTGCCAACTTCCTTCCAAGCTGTGAAGAAATAATTATATTGCAGATCTGTACCCTTGTTCATGACGACACACTGACACTTCCCGTGTTCAAAAAAAAAAAAAAAAAAAAAAAAAGGTGATGAGGAAATCTGAGAGAATAAGGACAGGCAACTAAACAGCATTAAAGGATATCCAGACTAAATGAATAACTGTCCTGACAAAATACACACTCGGGATTTTCCCCTGGGATTGCTGACAATCCATGCTACCCATCATGTTGTCCTACTTAACAGTTCTTTCCATGTAAAAACAAGACATATTTGTGACCATTTCGTTTATTTTGTTGATGATGTACTGATCATTACTTGGTAGGGATATTTTCCAACAGTATGGGTAGCATGTTTTGATAGACTATACATTTAGGAGAATTTAGGTAGCATATTTTGATAAAGTACATTTACCCCTTTTAGCATGTAGCATTTTCGATAGTGTTGGGCGAATCTGTTAATTCACGCTATGGTAGCATCTTCTGATAATGATGAGGCAGCATATTTTTAGCAGGTGTAGGTGAATCACCTTTCCAGTCAAGTCCATCTTTCACAACCCCATAAGAAACCCTGTTACTCAACAATCATTTTCGTGACTAAACTCACAGTCACGCCGACCAGCGCGAACACAAACGCGTGTAAAATGTGCCACTGAACTCGAGATGTGAGTGACTGAACTTACAGCTGGTCGATCAGGTTGTGTGACGCCACCGCGTTGTCCCTGAAGTACGGCATGATTTTAGCGGCGCAGCGCGTGCACACCGCCGCAGGGCTCTCCGGCACAGGACGGCTTCCTTTCGGGGTCATGGCCGCGGACACACACTCGCTCACACACATGCATACACACTGACAGGATATCCTCACGGCCTGACTGTTCCACCGTAGAGCACTCGACAAAATGCGAAGTCGATAAACGGTGAAGGGAAAAACTAATATATCATCTCCAGGAGGATTTAAAACTTCTAAGAGAAAAAAAAAACTAACAAAAATAAAACCTAAACCACAGCTAATAAACGCGTGTTTAAAATTAAGCCTAACTAAAACACGTTCATTATTTCGCTTAAGGTAAAACCGTAGAGGGGGAATTATTTCCCAAACAATAACGTGGTTTAAAGCCTGAGCGTATTTCCAGAGGCGGTGAATAACCTCCGTGTGAGCCGGAGCCGAATGTGAAGCTCGGAAACTTCAGCTCTCAGGAGGAGGAGATTTCTGACATGTGCTCGGGCCTGGGCGGGGCCCCGTCTAAGGTCTCTCACACCCGCGCGGCATTAAAGGCTGCTAAGCAACGACCGAGCCGCTAAACATACCGAGTGCTGTCTAATCTCAAACTACAAGCGCTTTCACACACACACACCATACCGCATGCTATCTATGGACAGTCGAGTAAAGTTATAAATAGATTTATAGCAACCAACTTCACTGACTCCACATCGGGATTATCATCATTGTGTAAATTACTGCTCACAAAATGTTAAATACAGTACAAGAAGTTGTTTTTACACTGCAAAGCTGCCTTGGCTTAATGGTTATCACTGTCGCCTTGCACCTTTAGGGGCTTCTGGGTTCGATTCCTGCTTTGGGTCTGTGTGTATGGAGGTTGCATATGTATCCTGTGCTTGGTGGGTTTCCTCGAGGTACTCTAGTTTCCCCTCACAGTCGCACAGCAGATTAGGATAGTTAGTGTTCCCAAATTTCCCAGTGTGTGCGTATTGCAATGGATTGGTATCCCATCCAGGGTATACAGGTTGTGCCCTCGTCCCCCACTTTCCTGGGATAGGCTCCAGGCCTCCCGCCACCCTGTATACAGAATAAAGCAGTAGAGAAAGGTTTCATTCAGCCATCATTTTATCAGTGATGAGTTTGTAAAAAACGTTCTCAGCAACAACTGAGAAATAGCTTAACACAATTACTTACACGATGCACTGTATTGTTTGTGTAAATATAGAAATATATGCCTAGAATAATAACCAACACCTTGAAGACACGGTCAATTCAATTTGCACAAACAACAATACAGAGACCACATCAAAATCTCAGCCACGCAACAGACAAAACAGACATCTTGATAGTTATTTTCATCAGAGTAACAAATGTCGAAGGCCCACACCTAACCAACTGAATTGTGGTCAATCAGATTTTCTAGTTTGGGGATTTTCTAGTTTGGGGATGTTTTTCAGGATATGCTTTTAGAAGGAATATGGTTTGTATTTATTAAAAAAAAAAAAAAAAAGAATGTGTGTGATCTTTCAAGTAAACGGATAGGTAATAAGGACAACCTTATGTTATTCACCAATAAGTGTAAAATAAAATAGTTTGTCTGCATATGCCTTGTTAGAAAGCTGTGGTAAGAAAGAGTGCAAGGTCAACCACTTTGCACTGGAATTACAGAGGTTTAAGAGTCTCAAAACACTGAGCCACTGCTCCAAAAAAGTTTTTTATTTTTTTATTTGTATATACAAGTGTAATGTATCCAAAAACACTTTACAGAACTTCTATCTTAAGATGAAGTTTAGCAGGTCAACTGTACAGAAGTTCACAGTTTACAGTTTAAGAAAACCATGATACACTGGTTAGGCAAAAATAAACCTCTTTACAAACATGAGCACTGGTTTATGTAACCGAAAACCTGCACTGAATTCTTTGTTCCTGCTCAGCTTGTCTTTAATTACAAAGCACAATTCCACACCGCTAAGCATTTTGTAGTTAAAAAAGACTTTGATAATTGCTGCCATCCTCATTTCACACTTAATCCCCTAACATTTCTCTCTCTGCCATCAAGTCTGTAACAGTAGCTGTGACTAATAATATCCAAGGGGAAGGCCCAAGATGATCTCCTGTTTAATAAAAAGCAGATATTTTAATTAATTCTTTTCCCAGATGGGATGAGAAGTGTAGTTAACAATCAGTCAGGGCTGGAGGACAGTCTCATGTCTAAGTAAGTCATGTTAGTTCATCTAAAATTTAAGAGCCTCCAAGGAAAAGCTTATACAATATAACACTGGTCCAAAACTCTGATGGCATAGAAGATCAGGTTAGCTAAAGTTTTACTAAAAGTTTTAAAATTTGTGCTGGACTATTAATTGGCAATAAAGAGACATGAGACAAGTGCTGAGTGGTTTGGAGAAACCCGCTAGTATGAGAAAGAGCTCTCTAAAACAAGTTAACATCTGTCTGAGAGCTCCACAAAGTACACCTCAGACAATGCATTTTTACACTACAATCTTCCTATATTACACTCCTCTTCAAATGTATAATTCCAGTCCTCATTAAAATGAGATACTGCAGAGCCACGCACTGCCAGAGAACAACAGAGCCAAGCAACAAGCCTGGGGAGGGTGTCTTCTTATATGAAGTCACAACGGGGGGAAACATCTAATTGGTTTGTTTAAGCCTTGACCAATACAAATACAGAGGGAATGTTTTTCTCACTTTCTTGTCACACACACACACACACACACAAACAAACACAGAGACAGGAGATGCATCTAAATGTCTACAAATTAAAAAGCATATCGTTTACACCAGACTCCGAATGTTGTGAAGTGTTGCGTAGGTTAGGTGGGGTAGGTTACAGCCAAAACCACATCCTACCACACCAAACATTATAATACACCACTACAGAAACTAGCAAGTCCTGTAATATTCTTACAAGACATTTAAATCAACAGTAGATATTTTTCACACCACTTGATTTATTTATTTATTTACTTAAATAATAAGAAAAAAAAACAGGGTGTTGCTATCTTCTGGCAGCCATGTCATCTTTCTACCTTCTCCCTGGAGGCGATTCCTCTTTTGTCCCAAAGCTGGTACTAATTCTTTGACGTCAGCTCTGAACATGTTTGCTCTTACATTCACAAGTGCAGAGCAGCACAGTCTACCAAATAACAAGGACTTCATGTGATATCATATAGCAACAATTTTCCACCACAACCACGAGGTGTAAACATACCCCTAAAGAGGTGCTCCATTCCTTGAAGGTCTCCTACCCAAGACCTGATAATATGTTGGTCAATTCTCACACGTAAAAAACAAGACGTAGGTTGTGCAAGTCTGTTTGTTGTTTATGTCAGACATTTTCCTATTAAATGATTCTCTTCCTCAGACCCATAATCCGATCTACACTGTGGTCATATCGTGTTTACAGAATCTATGATCCATGTTGTGCAATGAAGGCCAGCAAAAGGTCATGTGTTTCCTAGATTCTGGATACTCCCCAAATACCCCCCAACGCATGGCCATCCTGCTCTGAGGGGCCAGCTGTTTCCTAAACTCAAAGCAGGAAATTTGCCCTGTACTTTAAAGAGAAAAACAGCAATGCATACATAAACATACGTAAGTGTTTTATTCACAAAACTACAAGTATTAAACATGTTGGTTATTTTAAAAGATCTATACAATGGATCTACTTCTTATATAGACAAAAGATTGGGAACTCCAAAGAGAGAGGACAACTAGGACAGATGTGAATGTTCGGGATTAGGTTCGATAATGAGAGCCTGTGAGAACCACCTGCCAGGAGTGACAAAAGGGTGAAATGCGAAACTCAGGCATGAATTAGCTTGCAGTCTCTGCCATGCCCAGCTCAAAGAGAGAACAAGCAGATTAGCCTGAACCTCACGCACGTACACAGATCCTGAAAATCTTGCTTAGCTACATGTAGTAAACGTTGGTCCCCGCTTGCAAATTCCATTAGCCCTCATTCTTTTTGAACACTAGGGATGCACCGAAATGAAATTCTTGGCCGAAGCCGAAGAATAATGAAATGCTTGGCCGAAGGCCGAATACCGAACGTGGTGTTTCGCATTTTTTTCCATTTATTTTGCCAATTTATATTAATTATTTATTAAATAGTAAAAATTTGCTTTTTACTATTTTGTGTTGCTTTTTAGAAAAATAAATTAAACAAAAATACAATTTCAAAATATTTATTTAACACTGAACATTTTTTTTAACATTCCAGCAGATATTATACAAACAAAGCACAATATAACTTAAAATAAAAAAAATAGTAAAATAAAAAAATATTTTTATGAAATAGAAATATCTTGAATAGCCTATGTAAGGCCTGTAACTGACTGCCGAAAGAATGTAACTCTGTACGTCTACAACAACAAATTTGCACTGAATAGTGCAAAAAATATAGATTCGCTGCTGCTGTTGCCATAGCCGCCGTGTCTTTCTCGTACTCTGCATGATGTTCAGGGTGTCTTGATTTTAAGTGATAAATTAAACTTAAAGTGCTGTGTGTTTTTGCAGATGCACCCCCTCTGGACAATTCAGCAGAACAGTGTCTGCAAACGGCCGTTTTTGCCTCTTTCTCTGACACTTTAAAGTGCTTCCACACTGCTGACATGTTTGCTGCATAAAGCGCGCGCCTCTCACTCTGCGCGGGTTACTATTTGATCGAGTCATTAAAAACGTCATTGTTCGGCAAAATTTATTCGCCTTTTTACTTATTCGGCCGAACACCGAAAGTGCTTTTTTTGCCTTTTTTCAGCCTAATAATTTCGGTTGCCGAACATTCGGTGCATTCCTATTAAACACCGTCTCGGATTTAAATGTCTCTTCTCCTTCTATCTGAATCACAGCTGACTTAAACAAATCTTTAAGTTATTCAATGAAGCTTTTTAATCCAGTTCACATTTTTAAGGAAAATGTAAAATTTTATTTTGGGTACTACTTTCAATGTACTTTCTCTTGTTTAAAAGTCTCTCTTTAAACACCACAGTAAGCAAGTAAATTTTTTAGCTCGCAGTTAGTTTGAAATGCCACTTCACGGAGCAGAACACCACTGTAGTGACTTATAAATAAAAAAAAATACTAATTCCAACATACAGAAAGAATTAGTGATGCGCTCCAGTATTTGAATATCTAATTTACCTTTTTAGGAATGCGGATGTCTTTATTTGGGTTTTTCTGATGTTTCACAGGAAGTCACTAAGAAAACCTGAGACAGAACACCCAGATGTGATAATATTTCATCGTGAGCAGCACCGTTGCAAAACTCAAGCAAGAGATACGCATCAGGATGTGGGCATAAGAAGGAAGGGAGTGATACAACAACCAACGCAACACCATTAAAAGTATTAAATATAAAATGCACACAACACAGCTACCCCTGGTTTTCACATGAATCCATCTTTACCTCAGAAGCCACACTGAAATCATCTTATTTTCATTTCCTATCAGCTGCTGCTCACACACAGAGCACTTGTGTACTTGTGTAAAGGATAGTTTACATTTACATTTACATTTAGACATTTGGCAGACGCTCTTATCCAGAGCGACTTACAAAAAGTGCTTTAATGTTTACATAATTGGATACATACTTACACTGGGTTAACTAGGTTAATAACTAAGTGCCATTAGTCCAACACAACTAAGAAGAGGTTTTTAAATTATTTGCTATATTAAAATGTCAGATTATATTACACAAGTTCATTGTGATCGTTTGCTTATCAAATGAGATTTCCACTCCAGCACTCTGTGGCAGTTACAGCTTTCAATAAGTTATATTTTAAACAGGGCCACAGTGTGCACTGCAACATGCTGACAGACTAAGCAAGCATTCAGTAAGCAGACAGTCCTTTCCTGCTTGCTCAGTATGTCAGTATTTCTAAGGGCTGCAAAAAAGTCGCTATTTCAGAAGAGTAAAATGATTGAACTGCATCAAGCTAATAAAATGACTAAGGAGAGTCGAAGTTACTGGAACTGGGTAAAGAATCCTTCAACACATTATTAAAACCAGTAAGTGCTAAACTGTCAACTTTTTGGAAGAAATGCAGTTGGCAAAAAGTGGATGAATGGAGATGACTTAAACACCTGAAGTTTTTAAGAGAATGTGACAAATAACCCATATGATTGGAACTTATAAGGTGTTTACATAAGACCACAAGAAAACCAACTGGTAGTGTGGCAAGTCTTAAATTTGCTACGAGCAAAAAGATTGGACTTTGGAGCAATGGAAAAAGTTAATGTGGTCTGATGAGACCAGATTGACCCTATTCCAGAGTGATGGGCGCTTCCAGTTAAGAAGGGAAGCACATGAAGCGCTGTACCCATCATGCATCGTGCCCACTGTACAAGCTTCTGGAGGCAGTGTTATAATCTGGGGTTGATTCAGTTGGTCAGGTCTAGGGTCAATAAGTGGCAATAAAATCAACTGACAGCTTGAATGTAGTGAATGACCAGGGCTCACATTAGTGGAGTTTTTCTTGCATCAAACTAATCGCACATTCTTTCCTCTCTCTCTACTTGCATTTTAGCTTAATGTTTTAATGAATCTTATGCATGTGTATATTACAACGAATACAAATTGTAATTTAACTTGTATCAGTGAACCTTCACTAAAACACAAAACAAATTGGAATGTTCTGATTTATTAGAGTAAACCCCGGCCCCGTGACCCTGAATACAGGATAAAGCATACATGCATCATAAATGTATAAAAATCCCTTTCCACAAATTTTCCCTCTTTCCGTCACTCTGTCCTTTTTGTCATAAATTTGGAAAAATCCTTTTATTCCTTTTATGTTTTATTTACTACATCTATTAATAGTCTCACTCTTCTGAGAGCAGGAGAAGCTCACCCTCACTGTCTGTCAGTGTGCTCCTCTGTCCCATTTATCTGTCTAGTGCTAATAAAGTCTTATGCAAAAGTTGTGTGCCACAGTGCAAGTCGACCAAAGAATATTACAGAACTAGAAGCCTTTTGCGAGGCAGAATGGGAGAAAATCTCAAGTACAAGAATTGAAAGACTTTTAGCTGGCTATAAAAAGCGTTTGCAAGCTGTGATATCTGCCAGAGGAGGTGTTACTAAGTACTGATTATGTAGGGTGCCCAAACTTTTGCACAGTGCCACAATAATGTTTTAATCTTTGTTCAATTTTTGACATAAAAAGTAACTGTGCATCAATGTTTGCTGAAAATATTGTGCATTTTTTTTTCATTTCCATGTGTTAACATCTTTTCAATAAAAAAACCCCACCAAAATCTATTTATCAAGGGGTGCCTAAACTTTTTGCATAAGATGGCATATAATGTTTTTGCATCTATTTTAATCAAATCACACATTTATTTGCTTTATTTTCAGTTAATTTACTAAGTCAGTAAATTTTATATCTAATCTAAGCTAAGGTTGATATGTAGGAAGCAAACCTGGAAGCAGGTATTTCATCTTAATCTTTGACATTTTCTCTTCTGCTTAATGAACTCCAAAACCTCTTAAAAGTCCTCCTCCCTACTCCTAACAGTTCCACTCTTAGGAGCTTTTTAAAGAGTTAAGATGCTTCATAAATAACTTTTTATGAATACAGTCCCAGGTGTTTCCCCCCCTGAAAATCATGTAACTAGGTTGCCCACCGTTTGTAGAAGAGACATTGCTGAAAAGAATTAAGAGTTGAGTTTGCTGGCAAAATTTCAATCAGTTAGACAGAGAAGTAGCTAGATACAGTATGTACTGATTGTGAATAAAGGACATGAGAGCACATCCCTCCAGTACTTTAGTCCTGATTAACTAAAAGTTAAATATACACAAATAAGTAGGTCCCATGCTTCCTGTCCACCAGGAAGTTGAGGGCTATGTTCAGCTGAGACGGTTTGATGTGAATATTGGGATAACAGAGGAGCCGGATCTGTCTAGAAACTTGGAGACTCGGATTGATTCCAAAAACTGTAGCACATACTGACAGTAAACATGTAGCAAAGTTAGAAAAGCTAAACACATTGCATGGCTACTTATGTTATGGTTGATGGTTTTTCTAATTTTCTTTCAGATTTGTATTGCTGATACTGAAAAAACAGCTATAGCATAGTTTCAATTGTTGGATGAAGCTGATTAAGGCACTGACTCAAAATGTAAGATTGATTCCAACAAGGCCCACGGCTTTTCTTGTATTCTAGCTTTTCTTGCTACCTAATTACGAGGAGTGCCTATTGACAATGGGCCTTGCTGCAGCAAGTAACTTCAGCAATTGCATCATGAATAGAGGTTAGAGTGCAAGTGGGGTAAAGAGGGGTTAAGGCGTTTTTCTTTTAAGGCTGTTTTAGGACCTTTTGGGGGGGATGGTGTGTTTTGTGGGTTTTTTATTGTGATCCTTTGTTAAAATTAGAAATGGGCCGGAAGGAATTCTAGGTAAAACGCATCATGATGCTTTCTTAAAAGAATGTGCACTGATGCAAAACATTTAAGAAATGAATTATTTAAATGTGTATATAGAGACAATTCGATAACACGCATAGCTTCACAGCTGTAGAGCTAAACAGCTTTTTAAAGTCCTGCAAACACTGAAAATGCTAGAGAGAGAGAGAGAGAGAGAGAGAGAGAGAGAGAAGGAGAGGGAGTGATGTCATCAGAGAAGGGAAGTCAGGAAGAACATTTGCAGCAAAAAGTAAAACCAGTTAGTTTATTTTAAAAAAAGAAAAGAAAGAAAAATATCTGCAGTGGGAATACTTTGGGTTTTATGAGACTAAAAGTAAAAGAGCTTGACAAGACATTTACAATTCGCAAGACCTGTTGTGCCAAGATTAAATATTTTGGCAAAATCACATCAATACAACAATAAGAGTATTAAACTATTGCAACATTTATTGCTAAGGAGTGGAGCCCTTAATTAGTAATGATGAATGAAAAAATTATTTGTAATCGTGACTGCTTATTATATTGTTTACTGTGGAATTCTCCCAAATTGTTTGTATTGTTTATGAAAAAAGGATCCAAGTATAGAAAATAGTAATCGACATGAATTGAAAATATTTTTTACAATCAAATTGTAGCCTCTGAAATCTTGGACAAGAAAAGATTCCCACGAAACTTCTGCACTTTTAGGCAAGCTAAATACATTTTTATACTCGGCTTTTATTAGCATTACTGCTAATGTTTATGTTTGGCAGCACTACATGGCTCTCTGTTGCACCTTGCATGAGCTTGTTCTGTGGTTAAATAGATCGGTATGAGGACATGTTTGAGCACAGAGCTTCATGTTAAAAGTCCACCCAGCTCCAGGCAGAAAGGAGCGATTCCGTGTCAGTGAGATCATCTGCACTGCTTAAAGTCAGTTTTTTTATTGTAAAACTGGTTGGCTCACCTGTATTTAGCTCTTTTCTATATGTGGGCAGCATGCATGTTTGGTCTGTATTGCCAATAAAGGAAGGAAAATGGTATTTAATAGTGCAACAATGGTGATTTGAAATATTCTCCGGTCTCAGGCCTGATCTGATGGCATTTTAATGTTTACTTCTTAAAATGCCAAGAACTGGGAGAGCAGTGGTGGCTCAGAGGGCTAAGGCACCGAGTTACTGATCGGAAGATCGGCGGTTCGATCCCCAGCTACACCAGGTTGCCACCGTTGGGCCCTTGAGCAAGGCCCTTAACCCTAACTGCTCCAGGGGCGCCGTATCATGGCTGACCCTGTGCTCTGGCCCTAATTACGCTGGGATATGTGTAGAAAGAATTTCACTGTGCTGTAATGTATATGTGACAAATAAAGGCTTAACTTAAAACGGACATGACGCATGAATGTTTCATCTCAATGACTGATACCTGATCTCCCAGGAAATATCATGTGTATTGTACTTCAGTGGGAATAAACCCACTAGAAAAAATAACAGGAGAAAACTTACTGCTAAGACAACTAAAGCATAAAGTAAAACCTGCCAAGGAGTAGACTTATTTAATGTAAACAAGATTCCATCATTAATTTAAAAGCTCTTTTTTTGTAGACGTCATCGCCTCCAGTCACAGCTGCTTCAGTCCTTCATAAGGAACTAATTAAATTAAAGGACACAAAAAGAGAACTGTCTGCAGTACAAAAATTTTCTTCCTTGCTTTGAAACTTCAGTGCTTTTCACTGGCTACAGGACTTCGAAGGGGGGGGGGGGGGGGAATCAGGTATCAAACAAGAAGCCATGATTGTTTTAAAAATCCTAAACACATATTTTCCATTTATTCACTTTAACAAAGTAGAGGCATTCTGCATGCAACTACAGCATGTGAGATCACAGACATTGTATCAGATACAGGTTGACACCCTGTTTGTTTTGGCTTGCTGTTATATAATAATCAGAGATGAGTTGGGTTGATGCATAGGTGCTGGATGTCCATAGAAATCAGGCAAATAAGACTACAAAGTTGCGTAGAAGTGAATAATAAGGAAACATCAGCCTCATGACAGAATTACCTAATGCATCATGTAATTGAGTCCACATGTGCAAATGAAGTATAAAGCCAAGTTATGAGGCTGACTGCATAACCCGGAGGGGGAGTTCACATTCAGTGTTGGAAACCGCTTCACAAAAACCTTACGTCCTCTAAACCTTTCCAAGACCGTCCCACCTCTTGGCAAATAGTCCTTGTAGTGTTGCATAACAAATCTCAAATAGTGATCAGCCAGTAAGTTCTTTTATAAATAAAATTACATCATTTGCTAAACACTTTCAAGAAACTGTGCTGCTTGTATAACTTTATGCAGCAGATTTGAACAAGATCTTCTACCGAGTAATTAAGCATCTGCCTTATGGGAGTTCTGTCTTAACAAAATGACCAAAAATTTTCAATTAATTTTTCACCCTATAGGTACAAGTCAAAACCCAACACTGCAGCTGTACCCCTTAGAGCAATAAAGATATCATGGTTCAGGAGGAACTGGCCATTTTGACATCTATATTGACGAATTATGGTCTCAAACACACAGCCTGCCGACATCAGATCATCGATAAAAATGCAAATTAGGCCATACTTAGAGCATAGATTCACATAATCATAACAGTCACCCATTACCTTCTTCTAAAGGTCTTTATTCTCTCTCTTTGCTGAACAGATAAAGCCAAAAAACAAGTTATTTGTTTAGATAGATCTGACCCTCATAAATAGATCCTTCTTTATTGTTAAATATATGTTTTTAAATACTTGTTTAACATGGCCTACTTATTATTTGTGGTACTTACAAGAATTATTTACTTTATTACATATATTAATTAATTAATTTCCTCTACCAAAGGTATTTAATTTAACGCACTATAATGATGTATGATGCTAACATTGCCTAGTCAGAGGAAAGGGAACAAGAAAAAATGGTTAATAAACTTGTACACCATATTAGTGATAAACAGATGAATGTGAATATGTTCCTATATAATTTTATTGTTACCAGATTCTTAATAATGCAGGCAAAAATTTGGAGTGGATTTATGAGACTGTGGACTCATTAAAAGACACAAACACACATTTACTCTGCTCCATTTCCTGCGTGTGCTCCATCCGCTCACTGAACTGGATGTCAGTGGTATCTTACTTGTGCCACAGATAACATGTTTACAAAGGTGTTTGAGCATTTCCAGTTTTAGCAAGGTTAGTTAAATTAAATCCCTTTAAGACAAGGGTGTTAACCTGGATACAGAAAGAACCATGTGGGTGCACGCTTTCATTTAAAACCAAGCAGAAGCCACGCCTGTTTAATTAGTTATTCTTGGCTTTCAGTACAGGCAGATGTTGCTTCTGCTTGGTTGGAATTAAAGCCTGCACCCACAAGGCCCTTTCTAAATCTAGTTTGACACCCCTGCTCTAAGGAAATTGGAACTAGAGTTTACACATGTAGTGCAAATCAAGCCTTGATACAAAGATTCAATGATCCAAAGACTCCTCACTGTGGCTACTGAGAGTACTGCATTCGCAAAGATGGATCATCTTTGAAGGATGAATAATAACATCAGTAGATGCTTTGAAATGTGAGAATTCAGTGACACGAAGGTCTTTAAAGAGAAGGTAAAGATAAGGCACATCAACAGCCTGTTTATTTAAATCAAGTTTATTTAACAGCCTTCAACAACTTTAAGTTGCCTTCAATGCAGTTTCGATTTCAGTACAAAGAGGAGGATAAGCGTGTTACCCAAATATGCATGCTTACTATACAATTAAGATGTTAAAAATTATTTTCATGTTAACTATAACCTGCTCACAACATTTTTTTTTTTTTTTAGCTTTGAACATGATGTAACTAATAGACCGTAACAAATACCTACAGTAAGTAATACAGTAAAAGACTGGTATTGATGATTAACCAAGTATTTGAATATCTGGGAACTTCCCTATATTCTATTACTCAAACAATTTGCATGAACATGGCTAACCTCTGACAACAACATCCAGAAAACCATGGACCATGGCATTAGCATCTATTTTTATTTTCATCATTATCAGTACTTTGCAGTGACATCCTGTCCAAAAGAAAAACCGAGGAGTCGGTACTAAAAAAAGCACAGGCTTACCTCCTGGGCTGAGAATGCCGGTCATCCTCTCCGCTCCCAGCCTCCTGTAAAAAGAGAGGGAAATTTTAAATTAGGTGTATTCATTACACTTCAAACACCCATTCCTGTCATTTGGATTTCTTATGGAAATTACTGAAGTCACTGCAATAAGGAGCAATCCGTAATTGACCCATCCCCGCCTTTCCTGGTAACAATCTCCATTTCCCTGACTGACCCCCATCTTCCAGTTCCTCACAGCTGTAAGACAATACCACTAGAAGCCACTTATTCCCTTTAGGTGTGCTCCAATATCCTCGACTATTTTATCTCTTTACAACACTTTGTACCCACACCCAAGCAACCACAGACAGGACTAGTTCAAATGAATCTCCTGAGACAGTGAAATACCATGCAACACCAAGCAACCAAGTGCTTATCGTCCCTCTTCTGCCCCTAGACTGTAAATAATCCACACTTTTTGCTCCAAAAATCCTTACACTCCTAGTGCTTTCTCTCAGGCATCACCCTGCAACACTTACATGACACACAAGACACTGTACTGATTTATAAAAAAAAATGGAAAGAAATTAAAATTGTGTTTCCATCATATCAAAATTTCATCAAAACAAACAAACTTTTTAATACAATATTTACAGTCCAGCACAGAAAGTGGGCTTGAAGTAAGACTAAATTAAGAAAAGAATAACCCTACCACTGCAAATCTGGCTGTTAAACAATATACACTCAACAAAAATATAAACGCAACACCTTTGTTTCTGCTCCGATTTTTCATGAGATGGACTTAAAGATCTAAAATTCATTCCAGATACACAATATTACCAATTCTCTCAAACATTGTTCACAAATCAGTCTAAATGTGTGATAGTGAGCACTTCTGCTTTGCCGAGATAATCCATCCCACCTCACAGGTAGTGATGGGCCGATCTTCCTGTTCCGATCCGAATCCGATACACGACTGTCGATACCGATACAGATTCCGATATAATACATCTTTTTACTTTAATATTAGCATTATTTTTGTTGAAATTGTGCTGTTTGTAAGGTTACATTACAGAATAAACTATTAAGCACTTGTTAGAAGAGCAAAAAATATACACAACTACTTTGAATTTAAAGGCATTCCAAAGGAATTTGTGTCACACTTTTTGTAAAATTTTGTAAATATCAAAAACACAACAATCTTGGTTGAAATAAGTTTAAGTATTATGTCCATTTTAGCAGCAACAACTGTGTAAAAAATAAAAGTGCAAAACTAATACATTTTAAATAAATATCTTAACTATCAAAAAAACGCTAACCGTGATGACACTCGGTTGTATAGTTCGGGTATAGCAGTTTCTGAAATGTATTTTCTAGACAGCAGATTGTACCTGGGATCTAAGTGCTCCTACAGGCTACTAAATCCGACATTTTCCACTACAGATAGCGGTTGGTCATCAAGTATAATGAAGTTGAGCAACTTCTCTGTTATTGCTTTCGCTTTTGGGTTGTCTGCTGTAAATTTGTTGCATTTTTGGAAAACGTCAGCGAGCGTCTGCTGCCTGGTGTCTTTTTCCCTGTTTGCTAGCATAAACTTCTGGTACTCTTTCCCGTGAAATCTCTGCAGGTGCTTGATTAAATTAGTTGTATTGTACGACGCAACCGTACTTCCACCCCTCGGCACGCTGGCTTTACACACATTGCAAGTAGCCGCCTTGCTTTTCGGCGTTTCCAAACTAAAGTATCTCCAAACGAGCGACATTTTGTTCACGACAACGGCTAATGTTATTCGCTTGCTCAGATCGAAGTTGCCGCAGGTTCATGGTACGGAATAAGGAGCGGTGCATTGCGTCGAGTTTAAGGTCCAGTGCAAGCTGCGGACTGAAATATCGGACCCGATACCGATATCATATCGGATCGGGCCCATCTCTACTCACAGGTGTGCCACATCAAGATGCTGATCTGACATCATGAGTAGTGCACAGGTGTACCTTATACTGCCCACCCTGGAAAAGGCCCCCCTGGAATGTGCAGTTTTTTGCTTTATTGGGGGTCTGGGGACCGGTCAGTATCTGGTGTGACCACCATTTGCCTCATGCAGTGCAACACATCTTCGCATAGAGTTTATCAGATTGTCAATTGTGGCCTGTGTCCACTCCTCTTCAATGGCTGCGCGAAGTTGTTGAATATTAGTGGGAACTGGTACACGCTGTCGTATAGACCGGTCAAGCACATACCAAACATGCTCAACGGGTGACATGTCCGGTGAGTATGCTGGCCATGCAAGAACTGGGACATTTTCAGCTTCCAAGAACTGTGTACAGATCCTTGCAACATGGGGCCGTGCATTATCTTTCTGAAACACGAGGTGATGTTCATGGATGTATGGCACAACAATGGGCCTCAGGATTTCATCACGGTATCTCTGTGCATTCAAAATGCCATCAATAAAATGTACCTGTGTTCTTCGTCCATAACAGATGCCTGCCCATACCATAACCCCACCACCACCATGGCCCACTCGATCCATAACATTGACATCAGCAAAGCGCTCACCCACACGACGCCACACACGCTATCTGCCATCTGCCCTGAACAATGTAAACCGAGATTCATCCGTGAAGAGAACACCTCTCCAACGTGCCAGACGCCATCGAATGTGAGCATTTGCCCACTCAAGTCTGTTACGGCGACGAGCTGCAGTCAGATCAAAACCCAGATAAGGACGACGAGCATGCAGTTGAGCTTCCCTGAGACGGTTTCTGACAGTTTGTGCGGAAATTGTTTGGTTATGCAAACCAATTGTTTCAGCAGCTGTCTGAGTGGCTGGTCTCAGATGATCTTGGAGGTGAACCTGCTGGATGTGGAGGTCCTGGGCTGGTGTGGTTACACGTGGTCTGCGGTTGTGAGGCCGGTTGGATGTACTGCCATATTCTCTGAAATGCCTTTGGAGACAGCTTATGGTGGAGAAATAAACATTCAATGCATGAGCAACAGATCTGGTTGACATTCCTGCTGTCAGCATGCCAATTGCACGCTCCCTCAGTGCTTGTGGCATCTGTGGCATTTTGCTGTGAGACAAAACTGCACATTCCAGGGTGGCCTTTTATTGTGGGCAGTATAAGGTACACCTGTGCACTACTCATGATGTCAGATCAGGATCTTGATGTGGCACACCTGTGAGGTGGGATGGATTATCTCAGCAAAGCAGAAGTGCTTACTATAACACGTTTAGACTGATTTGTGAACAATGTTTAAGAGAAATGGTAATATTGTGTATCTGGAATGAATTTAAGATCTTTAAGTCCATCTCATGAAAAATCGGAGCAGAAACAAAAGTGTTGCGTTTATATTTTTGTTGAGTGTATATTCCATAAAATCCTGCCATTCTTTTTAATGAAGATCTTGGATAAAGTGCAGAGGCATAAAATATCCACAGCAGCAAAGAGAGAGTAGAGGAAAACAGTTAAACCGCTAAAATATATTGGCCTGTCAACCACTTATTAATATTTATATTAGAGAAACTTTGGATGGAAATATTTCCATATATCAATAATATACATTATAATTAGGGATGCACCGAAATTTCGGCCGCCGAAAATTTTCGGCCGAAATAGCATTATCGGTTTCGGCCGAAACGTAAGAAAGCGCCGAAAATAAAAGCCGAAATTGTCGCCACGCCTCTCTCATCCTCCCGTCTCGTTCGCGCTGTCATTACGCATCAAACACGGAGTATGTCGGCGGTTTGGAAGCACTTCAAAGTTTCAGATGAGGACAGCAAAGTTGCAATATGTTACAGAAAGAAATTTTATTTAGTTTTGTTATTGTTAAACAGCCTTATTACTGTTATTTATCATCAATAAAAGTTTGATTGCTTAATTAATTTGTAGTTTTTTTAATACAAACAAAAAGAAAATATTTTAAACATGTGTTTTAATGAAGCCATTTTCGGTTTCTGTATCGGTTTTCGGCTAAGTGCATCCAAAAATTTCGGTTTTGTTTTCGGCCCAGAATTTTCATTTCCGTGCATCCCTAATTATAATAATTATTTTTAAGCATAAATAAGTTTAAAAATATATATAATTAAGCAATATCACACAGGAGCGCATGCTGTTATGCTGAATATCAGCACAACTGTGACGCAGTCTTAGACATGAAGGTGCAGCCCGAGGTATTACATCTGTGCTGATATTTATTACAACAATACGACTTTGAGTGCGATATTGCTTTTATACAATAGGTAGAGCTGTATTTAGCTCCGTCAACACTTATCCTTCTTATCCTAAGGCACCTAGCAGAACCAACTAACAGCAATTGGCAGAGGTGGCAACAGACATTTAGTGTAATTAACAGGAGCGAAACTTTTAAATGATGGCACCATGTAACCAACAGGTAAGAAAAATAAAACATGGAGGTGGTATACAGTCTTCTAAGTTTCTTTTTACATTTCCGCTTATTTAGCTTTAGCACATCAGATATGCTAACTTAAAGGTTGAATAAAAAGCTAGTGCACAGGGGTGTAAAATCCATTGTTGTACACACTAGGTAGTAGGGCTGCATTATACATCGTTTTAGCATTGTCATCGCGGTGTACGCATGCGCGGTAATCACATCGCGTCAGTCACGATGCAGGGCAGATTTTTTAAAAAAATGGGGGTCTCTGATTTAAAAATTTACTTTCTACATTTTTAAACTTTCTATTCACGGATCTCATATTTAAAGGTTCTTTAAAAACTATAAAGCACATGTTGTTCGTCATGCATGAAGTCTCTGCGTGCGCATGGCGAAATGAGCGCGAGACGGGAGAAAATGGAAGATTTGGTCGCAAAAAGAAACGCAACGTCGGTCGGTCATATGGAAGTATTTTGGATACAAAAAGGATGATGCTGACCAAAAACATGTGCTTTGTCGGAGTGCCTGGCAGTTGTTGCCACAATTCGCGGGAACAAGAATTTGTTTGACCATTTAAGTGAAACATCAAGTTCCCCATCAGAGAGGGTTTTCAGTGCAAGCGGCAACAATCACATGTCAGCGTTCAAGTCTCAAGCCTGCAATGGTGGATAGACTAGTGTTCTTAGTTAAAAACCTCTAAGCTTCAATGAGTAAGTTAATGCATACAGAAGCACCAAACTGGTGTATTTGAATATTTATATTTACTTTATGCAACAGCTCTGAGAAAGAAACCAAATTCTTTTATAGAGTTGTTGAAAAGTTTAATTTAATCTTTTTGGTTAGCTGATGACCAACACTTGTTTTACTTTGGCTAAACAAAGTATGCAAAAAAAAAAAAAAAAAAAAAAAAAAAGTATCTTCTGACATATTTTATTTATTGTAAATAATTATTATGTATAACAACAATAATTAACAAGTTATTGTCATTACAACAAGTTAAGTTAGATTATTACAATTCATTTACCACTCAGGTTTTTTTTTCTTTCAAATTTTGTGACAACATATATTTACTAATCTGTTTTCAAAAAAGAAGTTGTTGAATAAAATGTTAAATTACTTATTTTGTCACTCATGTTGATTCCTCAATGTGATACTGAAGTGACCTCTTTTCATTCACAAAACGAGTTCCCTTTCATCAGAATAAAAGCAACATTCATTATTAATTTCATAACATATTAGAGCCTTGATTTGCCTGAATTGACAGTGAATAAGGTGAGTCAAACTGTTTATGAAACAACCCAAAATAAGCTTGAAGTATTTTATTTCGTGGTTTTAATTATTTATTCTTTGAAAATGCTTATAAAATTACTCCAATTATTCTTGAATTATTATTTGATTTTTAAACAGTTCAAAACACCTGATGAACATAAATAAAATTGGACACATCGCAATATATATCGCAGGAAAAAAATAAATATTGCAATGTAATTTTTTCCCAATATTGTGCAGCCATACTAGGTAGCCCTTTATTAGGGTTTACAGAGGGATTTGAAATTTAGCCTTGAGTTAGTAACTGGTTAGCATTGCAGCTTTTGTTAGCCATTAATAAAATATGGACAGTTCAATTCAGTGCAAGTCAGAAAACCTAAGAAGCTATTACTAAGGAAACAAAGCGTTTCAGACGTAAAACATTATCAGATGTATTTTCTTGCTGAAAGTGGTTTCGTGACTGGTTTTAAATGTTGGTTTTAGCAGGCATCTGCTCTCCATTTTTATTTAGTAGTGTGGACCGTACCAACCTTTTTTTTAACTATACTGAAAGCGACTGTATATCTTTTCAAACTGTTTAGTTACGCAGCATTGGGAGCAGCGCAATACAATCAGAAGTAAGAGCTACCCACTTCTTCCATTCGCATGCGCTTACAGATGCCATGATTGGCTAGAGCCACAATTGATGGGGGAGCACTAAAGTGGCTCCCATTCCTCCCCTCACAGAGATTTCGGCCAATTAGCTTTCTATAGGCTCCCCGCTGTGGGAGACTAAAGCATCACCCTGGAATCTAACTTGTGTTCTTCCTATGAAATATTAAGTGTAATTAATAGTTATTAGAACACTTGTGATGCAAAGAGATATATTTATTACATATATTTAACCTTCCCAGTGCTGTTATACTCCATCACCACCCATGGAACACCTCTCGTCCACTCAGTTTACTCACACTGTTGTATAAGCCTAAAATAAATAAATAAATCTATATGCAAGTGCAAAAGCGCTATGTCAGGATATTTTAACATTTACTCTTTTTAACAATACTTCATGGTATAGATTATTTCAATCCTTTACGTCAGCATAAGGTATAACATTTGCAAACAAATTAAACAACTCCATGGATTGTCATGTCCATAAATGCTGCTGCAACAGTTTTAAACCAGCTGAAAGTTACTCATTCACTTAGATAGAACCTTTATTTTGTATGTTACCTGATGAATTCATTCTGGGAGCAGGGAAAGCTTTATTTAAGTTTTATATATGTATATATATTAAATTGCTCCATTACCCCTAATCACTGTAACTCAATTGATTACGATATCTACTTTATTAGCTTGAGGTCAGCTCTTCGCACTGAATTCTGCATGAAGACAGAAATCCAGAGTTGGACATCACTACTATGATATAATGCAAGCTGACATGTGGGCTCTAGCACACAGCGCATATCTTCAGCAACGCTCCCTCTTTTCATCACGGTTACCTTGACCAGAGTAAAAGTCAAATATAAAACTATTGAATATTCTATAATAAAGCATCCTTTTTACAAAGTCCAATAGAGCATTTTGCTACTGAGCCAATACTAACTTGAAACCATAGACAACAGTATTAGAAACAATATATTTTTCAATCAAAGTCACCTATAGTGTGAACCCCTGTGATTTTAATGGACATTGACATATGGTTTACCTATATACATGCTACTATCAACACAGCAGGGCAAAAGAATTTTGCAGAGAGTCAGGAAGGTAGAGTATTGAGGGCCAGGACAGAGTGTCAGCCAACAACCAGAGCTTTTAATACCTGAATTTGTTTAAGAATGAACAAATAGGATCAGGACATCCATGAAGAGTGATATGGAACAAGAAGAAAAGCACCAGTGATTAGTGCAACTAGGGAAGCCTAATTGAAGCGCATGAATTAAAAATTTAATCAGTCACTGTGCAAGTTAAAGCGAAGTGAAAGGTTGTCACCTAGAGAAAAAAATATAAGGGATGAGTTAGTACATCTGTTAATTTCTGCGCATAGGTATTCAAATACAACTCCTTGTGAACAAAGCTAGCTGACAGTGCTGGGAGGGCGAGCCGGCTACACACTGCTAACAGCCCACCGTGTCAACCAAACTGAGCTACTTCCGGTTTGTTTTAAACGTTAATAAAGCACAAAACTGTAATATCCCGTTCTCAAGGACGTGAGAGTCTATCTAGTACACTGAAACCATGCTGGCTATATGATTACAGTAAGCTTAGCAAAGTTATATGAACACCAACCCATGCTAGCTAACGACCGCGCATGCGCATGCGCGGGGAATAACCTGATAACGACTTTTGAACGCCTCGACACTGAAATAACTACTGACTTACCGAGACGCACGGACTGGAGGTATTGCTAGGAGTGGGGGACCGCTGCACGGTCACAAGCGCCATTCAGGCTTCAGGAATTGAAGATTTACGAGCGGAAAAAAACGAATACCGCAAACAAACCGACATCATATGAACTCAAAGACGAAGGAAGACGTACAAGCACGCGCGAGGTCGCGCCCACTGCCGCGCTAGAGTGTGGCCTGGCGCATGCGCACTACGGCCAGGTTGCTGTCACTGCTCACCTGCTGTGGCTGCATGAATCTTATAAGAGAAGTGTTACATAAAGGACTGGTGGTATATATATGTATGACTGGAATCTGGAATGCAGCTGAATAATAAAAAAAAAATAGAAATTATACGTTAAAACACATTGATTTAAAATAGTTTTATAGCTATACACGCATATAAAATAGTACAATATATAACTACAGATGAAACTCAAATATAAATATAGAAATAAATTATATAGATTCACTACACACAGATTGATATATTTCAAGTGTAATTTTGACGATGATGTCTTACTAATGAAAACCCAAAATTCAGTATCTCGGGAAAATTAGAAAACAGTATTGTGAAAAAATTCAATATTGGACACTCAAGGTGTCACACTCTAATCAGCTTATTAACCCAAAACACCTGCAGAGGTTTCCTGAGCCTTTAAATGGTCTCCTTAGTCTGTCACACATATATATAGGGCCACACAAGGTCATTGCTAAAGATGCTCCGGTTTACAGATTACTGTATCCCAGCATATTAATGGAAAGCTGAATGGAAGGGAACATGTGGTAAAAAGTTGCACAAGCAACAGGGATAACTGCAGCTGTTAATACATTGTGAACTAATTTAGGAATTTGGAGGAGATTTAACAGGAGTGAGCAGCAGTTGGAGTCAGTGCTTCAAGAGCCACCACGCACAGACAAATCCAGGACATGGGCTGTCCAACTGTCGTATTCCTTGTGTCAAGCAACTCATGAACCAGAGACAATGTCAGAGGAGTCTTACCTGGGCAAAAAAAGATTGGACGGTTGCTCAGTGGGCTAAAGTCCTTATTTCAGATGAAAGTAAATTTTCCATTTCATTTGGAAATTAAGGTCCCTGTGTCTGGAGGAAGAGAGGAGAAGCACAGAATCCAAGTAGCTTAAAGTCCAGTGTAAAGTTTGCACAGTCAGTGGTAGTTTGGGAAGCCCTGTCATCTGCTGGTGGTGCTTCACTGTGTTTTATTAGGTCCAGCCATCCACCAGGAAGTTTTAGAGCACTTCATGCTTCCCTCTGCTGACCAGCTTTATGGAGATGCTGAATTCATTTTCCAACAGGACTGGATGAACCAGCAAACACACCCGATCTAAACTCCATAGAGAATCTATGGGGTATCGCTATAGAGAATATGCGAAGCACCAGACCCAGCAGCAGAAGAGCTGAAGCCAACCAGAGCAACCTGGGCTTCCATACTGATAGACAGACTGATTGCCTCCATGCCACGACACATTGCTGCAGTAGTTCATGCAAAGTGAGCCCTGACCAAGTATTGAGTGCTGTACATGTTCATACTTTTCAGTAGTCCAACATTTCTGTGTTAAAAATCTTTTTTAAATTTGTCTTAAGTAATATTAAAATTTTCTGAAATACTAAATTTTGGGTTTTCATTAGCTGTAAGCCATAATTATCAAAATTAAAGGAAACACTTAAAATATATCAGTCTGTGTGTAATGAATCTGTATAATGAGTTTCACTTGTTGAATTAAATTATGGAAATAAATCAACTTTTTTATACACACACACACACACATATATATATATATATATATATATATATATATATATATATATATATTACATATACATAAATGTTTAGTGGTTAGCACAGTCGCCTTGCACCTCCATGGTTTGGGTTCGATTCCCACCTCGGGCCCTGTTTGTGGAGTTTGCACGTTGTCCCTTATGCTTGGTGAGATTCCTCCAGGTACTCTGGTTTCCTCCCACAGTCCAAAGATATGCAGATTAGGCTGATTGGCGTTCTTAAATTGCCCACAGTATTTGAAGGCGTGTGTGAATGGTGACCAGGGGTCCTAGATGGATGAATAGGTATACACTAATATTTTGTTGAATTACCTTTTGCTTTGATTACGGCCCTGGTGTTATCACAATAAACTTATGAAATGTCGCAACATTTATTTTCATCATCACATTAATTTCTTCTAAAGATCCTGAAATGATGATGGGAGAGTCAGGCTCCTCCATAAAGCTTTCTCCAGCACATCCCAAAGATTCTCAATAGGATTAAGGTCTGGACTCTGTGGTGACCCATCCATGTGTGAAAATTATGTCTCATGCTCCCTGAACTGCTCTTTCATAATTTCACTGCACCCTGAACTGCTCTTTCATTAAAGATGATGGTTCAATACTGTCCTTTCAGGTTTAAACACTGCGTTTGCAAGTTCTTATCCCCAGTGTGATAGTTTCAGCAATCTCCTTAGTTTTTTTCCTCAATTGATGCAGGGGGAATAATTTGACCCTTCTAAAACAGAATAATATTTTTGCCATGATCACAGGATATGTTTTCTGAAATGGTTGTTTAAGAAATTAAAAGCTACTTATTGCACCAGTTAGGGTTCAATAATTTGTTGCCAGCTGAAACATTTTAATAACGGCAGTAATTACCCAATGGAAGGTTCTTAATTATTTGCTTAGTTAAATTACTGTTTTGATAGTCATTTTACTTAAATTAATAATTTTGGCAGAGTAGTTCATTCAATTTAAACACCTGGTTTATGCACCTACTGTATTGTTTTTACACAACACAGATGTGTCCTTTATTAATTGGATTTTAATAATGCGGTTACTGATGATGAATTTGAAAATTTTGACTCATCAGTAAATTCAGCATCAGCAAGCCAAATTATCCATGACATCACATGACAAACTGCACTATACTGTATATGCAAACGTATGACACCTGAAAGTAGGACATCTAAGTTTTCCCTGGACTGTTGCCACATAATTGAAAGCATGCAATAATATAGAATGTCTGTGAAATACCTTTACAGTGTTCGTTCACTGGAACTGAGATGCACAAGGAGTTTGTCAATCCACAAAAGCAAGTTTCACAATGATATGGTGTGCCATGGTTGGAGTGGAAGAACCCAAGACCTCCCGCTCAAACTCTCACCCTGTCCTCACTAATTCGAATTCTCTTGTGCCTGAATGAGCAAGAAGTTTGGAGTTAATCATAATGGCAAATGTCAAATTGGTTTAGCCTATGACAATATAATTATGTAATTATATAAAAAAGTAGAAATAGAAACATTTGTAATGCCTTTTACAACAACGTGCTAAATTTGCTGTATATTTCCTCAGTGATCTGAGGTCATTTGTAAAGGCCTCTAGCCTCCTCTACTGGTCATTATAGTAACTGCATGAGTAGTAGTTGACAGACATTAAACTATTTCAGAATAGGTCAGAATGACACAGCAACCAAAATAAATAAATAAATAAATCACTGATCCATCAGAACTATTATTTAGTTCTGCTTAAAACCCAGATTTATCTGACATACACATAGACATAGCCACTGCCTGGATAAAATGGGAGGGTTATGTCAGGCAGGGCATAAATATATACATTTTTAAGTGCAGACAGTTTTTTTTTATTAAATATTTATATAAAAATTGTGGTAACAGTTCTTTTTCACATACACATTTTTATTAATTTTTCAGAAACCCCAACTCTGAATGACATAACAATATGGTTACTAGTCACGTCAAAAGCTTTTTAGGATTATTAGGGGAAAAATTAAAAAATTAAGATTGTAGTTTGAAGTTGGTAGTTAGAAAGGTAAGGGATAAAAACATGAATGTCTCTTTTACATAAATGGAATTTTGCACATTTGCCTACTAGATCTAACATGTGACTAGTTGGATAATGTTCATTAAATACATCTGTAGCGCAGTCATACTGTGGTTCTTATACACAGGGGCATTTTCATGCTGCAGCAGGTTTCGGCCCCTTAAATTGTAGTGCTACAGTATACGAAGGCATTATTAATTGCTTGCTTCCAGCTTTTTGGCAACAGTTTGTGTAACATCCAAATAACAAGGGTTGCCAGGGTTCAGCAAAATTTATAGCTTAAGTTGCTGTCAGAAGTTCACATAGGCTCAGTCAGGGCAATATTTGGCTTTCTTTTGGTTTGGAAGAAATGTTTTGTATCTGGTCGTTTTTTTCTTGGCAAATAATGATTGTAAAACATGTAAAGAAAACCATATGAATGTAAACCAAGGTTTAGTTTATTTGGGGTTTTCAAAAAATAAACACACTTCAAGTGATATTATTGAGTTGGTGTTTCCAAAAGCCCTAAAATGTCTTTTAGTTCTCCAATCCTTGGGCTTTCAATGTCTTGTATTTGATTATGATTTACTACAGTCGAAAGTTTCCTAAAGAAAATCATTCCTGGTGATGAGACATGGATTCATCACTATGAGCCTGAGGGTAAACGGCAGAGTACGGAACTGAAACATCTTCAAGTGCTGACCAAGAAAATGTTGAAAAGTCAACCATCAGCTGAAAAATTTATGCTTACAGTTCTCTGGGATTCTCAAGGTCCAGTATTGCAACATTACCAGGAAAAAGGTTCAACAATCAACAGTCCTCATTACATTGAGATGCTAATCGAAGAGCTAATTCCAAAACTTCTGAATAAATGCAGGCTGCTATCCAAGGGCGTTGTGATCTTGCATGCCAATGCACACCCGCACACTTCTACACACACTGCCGACACTCGGTCTTAAAGCATCCTTTCTATGGTCCTGATTTCATCCAAACTTTCACCTGTTTGGTCCCCTCAAAGCAGCCCTATGAGGACGGAAATCCTCTTAAGATGAAGATGTGAAGACAGCAGTGCATTCGTGACTCGCAGCTCAGCCTAAAACATTTTTAATGAAGGAATATGAAAGCTTGTTGGCAGATGGACAAGGAGATTCAAGGTTATTCAAGGAGATTATATATAGTATATATTTGTCTTTTCTTAATGTTAATTAAAACAAATTCTACAGAGTGTGGATCATTTTTGACTCTTGTATAATTAAAATGTGCAAAATTCGAACTCGGACACTATACTGTCTTGTAAGCTTACAAGAAGCATAGTCGAAGGAATCCTAGTGATCATGGCTCCTGAGAATATGCCCAGTTGGGGCTGGTCTGGGATTCGTCTGACTTATTTGTTATGAATACAAATGTGGACACTGGGACAGATCCTGTGATTCTGGTAGGGAGGAAGTTAGGAATAGTACATTCCCAATTCATCTTTAAACTGGGCCTTTGGGATGAGAGAATTTTTCATGGACTTTACACTTAATTTAATTCTAATGAATCTTTTTTAGTTCTATTTTAAATCTGTTGCAGTGGAATGGCCGATAGGTGGCAGCAGTGACACTAAAAGTGAGAACAGATAACCAAATGCTGTAGGTACTTAGGGAAATGTTATAGGATAAATAGTGAAGAGAGAGGATGGTAGGACATTTTACACCACTTCCACCCTAGACATGACCCTGCCACCCCAATTCACTTTTCTTCTATCTGCCCCACTCAGCATTTTAAACTTTAAGAGATTTTATGTAACTCCTTTGAAATTAATGACATTAACATTCAACAGAATGTTGAAGAAGGAGGGGGCTAGGTGTCCATGTGTGTGAGTGTGTTTGTGTGTGTGAAGATAAGCATGTATTCTCAGGGTTCAAAATGAGTTTATTAACTAGCAGGCTGGCATAGAGAGACCCAGATTGCTCTGATAAAGGCCACGGAGTGAAGGGAGGAATGAAACTTTCATTTCCTGCCTCCATGAGCTGATGTATCAATGCGATCAGGAGGATGCAGGGCTCATCTAAGCAAAGTGAGTGACAGAAGTGTGTGGAGGAGGAAAATGCCAGAAGCAAACATAGGTAACATAAACAAACCATGAGAAATGGAAATGCTTGCAAAGGAAAGATTCATAAATCATGTGTACGCAATACAGGTGACCTATAGTGCTTATAATAAAATGCATTTAAAATCACATAAACTTGTAGCCAGTCAGTATAATGCACAATTTGAAACAAGCCTATTATGACAAAGAAGACGGCTGTAAAAAGCTACATGTTTAAAATGCAATAATGTGAGCTATTGTCTACCCCCTTCATATTATTGAGTAAACAAGTCAATGAAAAATTAAGAAAAAAAAAGGAAAGAAATTATTTTGTGCACCGCACCCAGATGAGGACAGATAGGCAAAGACAGGGATGGAGAGATGACTGCATCAGGGAGGTGTACCAGGGTGTTTAATATAGATCCTCTGGCCAGATAAGACAGGCAGAAAAACAGGAGGCTCCCATCATCAAAAGAGCAAGGCTCATAGGAAATTGCTTCAATGGAAAGCACAGCACGAGGCAGGATCCTGCGTTACACCTTGATTCGATCCTTTTATCAATTTCGTGCATCTAATGTTATGTTTTTACTCCTGTTTCATGTTTTCTGAGTTTTACTGATTTTTATATTACCTGAGAAGGAGACAGAACTTATTAACTTCTAAACTTTTTTCGTAGTGTGGGAAACAGTACATTTAGGAAGTTGTCATATAATTTTGATATAAAACTCAAATATGCTGATTGGAGGTGCAGAGTAGATACAGTAAATGGATTAAGTTCCAGTAACAAGATGGAATGGGAATCAGGAGTACCTCTGACTACAAGTGAGTTCTTTTTCTGATAGGACTAGAATTAGATCTAGAAACTGATCTGTCGAACAACAACCACGCAAAAAAAAGACATTACCTTACACATGCTTCCAACATCCACAGTTAGAGAGAAGAACATTGAAGAGGACCGTTAACCACACCCAGAGCTTTCTCAATGCTTTCATGAACCTCAAACCCTCCCTGGAGCCTTGTTTTAACCATCATAGTAACATTAGCCACAATGATAAGCTCCAAAACATCAGATATTCCTTGCAGTGCCTGTTTAATGGAGGGCATGCCCACTGGGTTATGGAGTTTCTCAAAGTGCACCTTTCATCACTCAATAACATTGAGTGGGCTCGTGAAATAAGTTCTCATCTCCTACTCCCGAGGCATCACACGGTTTGCCGGAACTTTGAATCTCTGACTCTGATGCTACCCAAAAGTTTTTTCCATGGCCTGTCCATTTGCTGCAGCACTTCTGGCTCTTCTCTCCTCTCTTTTGGGAATCACAAGATCTCTCTTTAATCAGAAGACATCCTTATTCAACTTGACATCATACTTCACCACTGCATTCCAGGGTTGCAGCTATAATAGGCACCACTGGCCTTCTGCTCATGCTTCAATTGTTCCCAAGCAAAATGTCTGGCAGACGCCTCCAAAAAACTCATGTGTAATCAGTGTCTGTGTATACTCAGTAAATCAGGTCAACACCTTGTGCAACAAATCACAACTCATGACCCCACCTCTCCTTACCTAAGTTCCAAGATATTATACACAAATCCGATGATAAGCCTAGCTGACACACAAAGTGTATACACTTACAAGAAATCGTGGGTTCAAACGAACTGTTTGTAACAGATTGTCAATGGATTGTATAGAAGTCTAATAAAATATCACCACCCAGGTTCGATTCTGGGAAGATGTTCAAATTATACCTCTTCAAATAGTTCTTTTATTTCCAACTTGAAGTTAATGTCTCTGTGAAGGTTTATGGAGTCATTTGATCTTGTGCACCTGCTTTACCTTCTCAATGAAAGCTAAACTAATCACACATCTGTCTGAGGCTTTCTGTAGGAACTCTGAAGTAGGAGCTGTCCACCCTATATACATGAAGGTGAGTCAAAAATGATCCGCACTCCGGTTATATTAAAATTTCTGTTGGCCTTATCACTGCTTTCTCTTGACGTCTACTGTCTCCCCAGTCACTGCTGCGCAGGTGTGAACGTGTTCGTCTTTAACTGTGATGCGAGCCCCACTTGTGATTTGCACAAAAGGAGAGCTGCATGTAGCGATTCATTTGTGGTCTGATGCAGTGGAATTTCCATTTGTGCACCTGGTGCCAAAACAACTCATTGTAGATCATGAACAGAAAGTAAACTTGGTCAGATACTCTAAGGAAGGTAAAGGTTTCTTAAACCAGACATGGATTCATCACTACAAGGCTAAATTTTTGGACAAATTGCAGAGGACTGCTATCCAAGGGCGTTGTGTTATTGCATGACAATGCATGTCTGCACACTTCTGTCCACACTGTCAACACTCTGCAAAAACTTTGTTTTGAGGTGTTAAAGCATCCTCCCTATAGTTCTGATCTTGCTCCATCGGAATTTCACTTGTTTGATCCCCTGAAAGCAGGTTTAGCTCAGCCTAAAACATTTTTGTAATGAGGGAACAGAAAAGTATTTGATCACCCTGTGATTTTACAAGTTCTTTTACATAGAAATCATGGAGGGGTCTACAATTTTCAGCATAGTTGCTGCAGTTGTTCCACTGTGAGACAGAATCTAAAAAGACAAGTCCGACAATAACGATTAATTTGTGAATTACTGTGTCAAATAAGTATTTGATCACTTGCTTATCAGCCAGATTTCTGACCCTCAAAGACCAGTTATTTTGCTTTTAAATAGTCCATATGCTACTTACGGAGCCACTCCTTGGTTTTCCTGGCTGTGAGCTTTGGGTCATTGTCATGTTGGAAGACCCAGCCAAGACCCATCTTTAATGCTCTGACTGAATGAAGTAGGTTTTTGCCCAATATGTCACAATACATAGCCCTGTTCATCCTCTCCTTAATACAGTGCAGTCATCCTGTCCCCTGTGCAGGATAACACCCCCAGAGCATGATGCTTCTAGCCCCATGCTTCACTGTAGGTATGGTATTATTGGGATGATACTCATCATTCTTCTTTCTCCAAACACGGCGAATGGAGTTAAGACCAAAAAGTTTTACTTTGGTCTCATCTGACCACAGGACTTTCTCCCATGACTCTCTCTTCACGGCATTGACCAGCTCCTCCCATGTAGTTCTGGGCTGATTCTTCACCATTCTTAACATCATTGATACCCCATGTATCTACTTGGACTTTGGCTGATTGTGGGGTGCACAGGTGTCTTTATGACAGCTAACGACCTCAAACAGGTGTTACTAATTTAGAATCATGAGCAGAGTATAGCTGGACTATTTAAAAGCAAAATAAGTCTTTAAGGGTCAGAAATCTGGCAGATAAGCAAGTGATCAAATACTTATTTGACACAGTAATTCACGAATAAATTGTTCAAAAATCATACAATGTGATTTCCGGTCTCTCACAGTGTATATATATGTATATATATATATATATATATATATATATATATATATATATATATAATGTCATGCCCAATGACCAGTTGGCACTGCACCTAACCTCTACCCTTCATCTTACAGATAGTAAGCCCATCTAAAACCGTCATAGGCTAAGCCCATTTGGTTTATATGAGAGTTCCATTCTCTAAGTGCTAACCTAGGATCACTACTTGTCTGCCCTCTCCCCTCTGCTGGTGGCATTAAACTCACAGTGACTCACTACCCACTTCATAACAACAAGGTCTCAATTTATAAAAAGGCATTAAAATAAAGGCATTAGAATAAAGATGAATAGGAAACACAACCTCACAAGCAATCGTATATGAGTTCATGAGGTACTTAATGTGAACAGCCATGAAAAGGTTAAATGAAATGTTAGTGAGCTAATGGTTATTTTGAGTAATGACCATTGGATGAATTACACTCCTCAATTTAGAGAGTTCATTAGGAAACACCTCAGGAGTAACATCTTGTTTTACTGCTGAAAACTAGCAAGAAATTATTTATTTTTTTAACACCTGTCTAAGAAATTCCGCCAACTAAATGAAACACATGTTGTAGTAAATGCTAAGAAATGAGTCACACTGAAGGGTTAGAATGGAGTTTCCTTGGAGTTGTACTTTGTTTGTTTGTTATTTGCTTGTAAACTTTTTCATATATATTTTAAAGGCACCACTGATATGCAATTAACAATTTTATAGAATATGAATTATTAGGGTCATTATTGGGAATTATATCGGTATCGAGATAAAGCACATTTTAGGAAAAACAACAACAACAACAACTAAGCAGTAACCAAGAAACAAATAAGAAGATGTAACCTTTCCCTTGTTTAATAATTTCTTTTTAAACAGAAATAAAGCATTGCAGACATTATTTAACCCATTAATCATGATCAACCTTATTATCAAGGTCAGGGACATGATGCATTCCAAGGTTATAACACAGGACAATAGGACAATACACAGGATTGGATTCTAATCAACAGCAAGAAGCCATTTGTACAAATTCACACCAGGGACAACATCCACCTTTGACCAGTTTTGGTGGCCCAGGAGCCTATCATAGGAGACTTGGAGAACAAGTCAGGGTACATCCTGAACAGAGTGGCAATCAATCGCAGGGCACATACACTCACACACTACGGGCAATTTCTGAATGCCAATTAGCCTAATCTGCAGGTCTTTGGACTGTGATATACAGTATGTGGAGGCCACCGGAGTACCCAGAGGAAACACACCATGCACTGGGAGAACATACAAACTCCATGCACACAGAGACAGGAATCAACCCTGGCCGGGAATCGAACCCAGACCATGAAGGGGCAAAGCGACAGTGCTAACCACTACACTCAGGAGGAAACCCAGGACCTGTGACCTCATTGTAGAAGAAATGAAAGAATCCTAAATGAACCCTATATATAGCAAAAAAAGTGTTGTCCATGTTTCCTTGTTTAATTTTTAGATGAAAATCTGTATAAAGATTTAGATCTTTAATAAACATTAGGATGAAACAATATTCTTCTATTAAAATAACCTTTGAGGAATGATACATATTGTTTTTTTATTGTATAAGCATTATAATATGGCAAAAACATCATACCCCTTTAAAAGGAAGTAAAATGAAGAAAATACACCATTGTTAATACATATACTTTTATTTTTCTAATAATTCATATATAATTCATATATATCTTTATTCTATATATCTTTATTTAATATCTATATATATTTTCATATAACAGTCATGTACACATACATTGATAAAGTACAGGAGATTTTAATTGGATAGAGAGTAAATTGTAAAGATGAGAACATGATAGAGAGGAGGAAGAGGCATCACTATTTTGAGGCACACACTAAATACATAGTATACATTCATGTCTGCATGCATGCGCGCGCACACACCAACAGATCGAACCGTGGCTTTTGGCTTTTCTACATTAACTTGAAGCTCGCATACACTTTGAAAACTTACGAACATCACACACCCGTATACAGTATGTCCTCTCAAAGAGGTTGACAGGTTGTCACATGACCGAAACACAAACAGCAACACTCACAAAACAGACATGTACATACTTGCACTTTAGTTTTTTTCCCCCCAAGAAATCAATGTCTTTAGGGTTGCAGTTCATTTGCAACAAGCACACTAGTATTTGGTTTATGCTACCTTGTTATTCACATAAAACATGACAACTGAAAAGTCACTGTGTTGGCTGTTGGTGTCCAGTTTCATGAGTGAGGCCGAGAAATATGCATTAAATTAATACAGTCCAAAAAAACGTCCGAAATAAATGTACGTTCCATACAAAATGATGTGGTTTTACAAAACCTGACGACAATGAGCTCTAAATTTCAAAAAGCACAGTGGTAACATTCTCCACAATGACCATTCCAGAGAGGTGTGATGGCGAGATATACGTGCACCTACACCCAGACGCTCACACGTAAACACACCAGTGCAACCAACCAAACCTTGATTTCTCTGTAATTCTCTTGATTACCCCTTCCAAAAGAACCGCAATGGATTTCATATTCAACTATATTTGGCTTTATGAATATACATAAATGTCAAAGCTAAATGAAATGTCAAATGCATAGAAATCAAAACTTGGGAGAGCTATGCATTCAGATGTTAGATTTGAACTGAAAGTGCTAAATAGAGCAAGACATGCGTATACTACAATTACTGCCCATTCATGATTTCTTTAGTACTTTTCTAGTACATTCGTTTGAAACGATGTAACAAATGACAAAATCACAAAATAGTGACAGAAACCAAAAAAGACATTTGAGCTACCACACTCCTGACTCGAATACTCGATAGATATATCTTTATGGCAGGTGCTACCTCACACATACATTGAACGCTGCCACATTTTTACTAATGGTAGGAAACAGAGCAGCTGGATTGTGGATGCAAGAATCCAGCCATCGCATGTTCTGGATAGAGACGCCTTTGGCAGATCTGGGATGTGAAGAAGGGGTGGAATCCCCACTTGTGCTACATGTCCACCAGAGGGCGAAGGGTCTCTGTTTCACACAGCGTTGGTGATGATGATATCTCTGTGCAGGCCTTCAACATTTGCAGGCTCAGGGGTGATGCTCTTCATCAGACGCTGATGAGAAAAGAATTAGTGAGCACACACTCTTTGGACTAAAGGATTCATAAGTAAATGACTGAAGGAATGAGATCAATGAATGTCGAGAGCAAAAAACAAATATGCAAACCAGAAATGCACCAAATTAATTCATTTTGTTATGAATTGGACATGGGACACCTGGCATGTGTATGGACTTGATTGTTGATGGAGCCTGCCAGCCAGACTATTCAAAAGAGTAGTTTGAATGTTCTAGTCACCTGTGGACTGTGGGGTAAAATTAATTTATATAAAAACACCTGATGCTTCAACTGGTTGCTTTCCTCTAAAAAAATAATTCTTCAGAAATAACTAATGTTTTGATTTTGTTTTAAATGTCTATCCTGACGCAAGCCTTCACTGGTCCCTTCTCTTTCCTTATCCAGGTTTAGCCCTGAGAATGAATGCATTTACTTTTTGCACCCCTATGGCAAGTTCCACATTGGGAAACCAAACCTTCCATGATTTACTCTCACTATAATAAAGGGGTTAATCAGATCTTTAAGGTTTCTTACCAATTTAGAAGGTAAATTAGACAATAGCAAAAAAAAAAAAAAAACGCCTTAGTAATTTCTATAGAATTTCATAGACATATTATTTAATGATTTGATAGAACATTGTGTGCATTATGCACCCCTGAACTTAGCTGCACTGATTTTGGAATTTCAGGAGAAAACAAGGAGGGTCTCCAAGAAGTGCACATTTTTTTCCTGTGCATGGGTTGATGACAAGCGTATTGTGTTTTCTCAGTCTGGTAAATCATCATGAATAAAATAGATTAAGGCATATTCTGTAAGCACTGATTAACTGTGCCCATTGTACAACAAATGTAAAACAGCTTTGACGGTTTAATTTCATTAGGTTTTTTTTTTAAAGTCCTTTCAGACTATGGTGTCTGCTTTATTTTTAGTCCTAAGCTTCAGCCAGCCAAAGGAGGGCATAATAAATGAACCAAAGAAGAAACTGATTAAAGCTTCTTTAAATGCATAGTTACTGACAGTGGAATTATTTGCTGGGATCTGAAGCTAATGAAGCCATTGTTATTATTTGAGAAGACTGATGTGGTGGTATACAGCGAGGCGGCTCTGCGCTTTCACCTGCCGGTGCCACAAAATACCAGCAACATCACCTCTGGAGATGTTTGTCATTTTGAAAACAATATATTTTTTTAAATATAATATCAGGATAAAGGGAAAAACATACAAACTTAAAAATGCAGATCTAATTCATGTAAATTGCAATTATTATCCATTTTATCCATAGTACAACAATAACTTGTTAGTGTGCGTAGATTACTGCTGTGTCTGAAACTGTGACAGTAAGCTACTGCAGAGCCCTGGATATTCATCAACACCAATTTTTTTAAACACATACTGTACAGTACACCTGCAGGGTTTTGATCCAGTGTAAATATAACACATCTGAACCAGTTAATCAAAACTTCAAAACAATAAAACATTCTGAGTGCTGCTCCTAACTGACCTCGCTTCACACCAAGGACGTCTGTCTTTACCACCAGGTAACAGCTCTAACACTAAACACACATCCTATCTGACACACCCTTTCAGCACCACTGTGTATTTAAGGCATATGCAAACAAACAGCACCCGTCCTGGCTGACAGCTCCATCAAAAGCAGCCGGACGAGAAGCAGGACGGCAGTGGCATCTGGACCACGCTCGCATCTCTCATGCTCGCATCTCTTTCACGTAGACCAAATGGATAATATGAGTCACAGTCTTATGACTATGTGTGTTTATCTAATTTACCTGTATCTTCTCTTTGTCACCTGTGTGCTACTGCATAATGACAGATGGGTTTAGGTGCTGTTGTTTATGCTGCCGGTGTACCTGTTTGAAGGTCCCTTTGGTGGTGAGCAGGTGGTAGACCATGTAGGAAGGCACGCAAATGAAAGAGGAGACACCAATGCAGTAGCCCAGTACAGTGGTCCAGAAGGGGTACAGGTAGTTAAACAGCTTGACCTCAGGAGGGAACGCCAGGAAACTTCCAATGATAAACTATAAACAAATGACACATGGAAACAAGTAAGCCTTCTGCTAGATGGAATTTTAAGTGGTATGTTCACTGATGTACGGGGCAATTAGGTAATAATTCACTCACTCACTCACTCACTTATCGTCTGTACAGCTCTATCCAGTAACTTTGTGTGGAATTTAATTGCACACGCATAAGCACGTTTTAATACATGTACAATGCCATCTTTAGAATTTTGGTATCAATTAAAAAATTTTACGTGTTACTGTGAAGTGCACGGAATGAAGGTGTGAGATCAAGTTTATAAAGGAAATTGCACACTCATAAGCACGTACTTAAATATCTACAGCGCCATCCGTTGACTTGGGATTTTTTTCAATGTAGATTTTTTAGTGATATAAGGGCGTTTTCCATTTAAATTTCAAAGTAGCATATCTTATCTTCCTATGGGCCGATTGCGATGAAACAAAACCTATATGTTATCTCAAGCTCGGCTAAATATTCCTGGGGAAACCATCAAAATTTATTCAGTAGTTTTTACATGATGCGTGCACAAACAAACAGAAAAAAAGACAAAACTTTCAAAGACCTTCATCTTATATCTCCCCAAATATTTCTTTTCAAATATCTTTAATGTACAGACACAACAACTTTAAAGTTTTATCATATGTATAGAAGATACAGGGGCCCAATCTGGGAGACTTAGGACACAAGGTGGTTGCACACCCTGGATGAAGTGCCACACATACAAACTACATACACACACACAAACACGTGTTGATTCACACATTATGGGCAATTTGGGGATGTCAATTAGCCGAATCTATCTTTGAAATGTGGGATACTGGAGCACCCGAAGGGAACTCAAGCAGAGGGAGAGCATATAAACTCCATGCACACAGACCCGAGGCAGGAATCGAACCCAGACCCTGGAGGTGCAAGGCGACAGTGCTAACCATTGAGCAATAATTATGAGGGAAAATACATGATTTTATATTACTTTATTGGCTCCATAGTTGTCCTAATATTCAAAATAGATAATGTTAAAAAATCTGCAGTAATAATTTAATTCGACATGAACTAAATAATATTAATAAATTCTCCCTTACATTGGATGAGTGTAAAAGGTCTTTAAGGATGTGATCTGAAATCACCCATATATCTTAGTGCTGCCTGATCTGCCTAAAGCTAATATTACTTAGGAATACTTCATCTGTTTTTTTTGTTTTTTTTAATAAAATTTTCTGGCACATTCATACTTTTTCCTAACCTGATGCTCTTTGTTTGAGAATAAAAGCATTTTTTTTCAACCCATGTGAACTTTATTGAATGGACGTCGAAAGCCAAATAAATTCAAGTACAACCTGTACCAAGCAATTAGCACATAGAGTTGAGCTTAAAATAGTGTGCTTGTTTGGACTTGTCTAGTAGTTTCCCGTTTGAGTCCTAACAGTGTCAGGAAAACTGTACATTGTAGTCTGCAGACTGAATAAAATGTCTTCTGTACATATGGAGTGTAGAAATCATTCAAACGTTTAAATTAGTGTTACAGAAAGGTAAATAGCTTTGACTGAAAGGCTTTATCTCAACTGTTGTGTCAAGTAAATGCAAAGAATAGGTAAGATAAGACGTCTTCCAACCAAGACGAGAATTAATCCAAGGTATGAATTTGAATATTTAAGTCATGTGGGGAAAACGCTCTAAACCTCCCTGGTTTGACCATAGATTGATGTTAAAGTTTGAAGTTTGATCTTAGTGTATTTCGGCCTGTTTTACGTGTAGCTGGACTGACCAGTAGGAAGCAGGGGCAGATGGCCACCCAACACACCCTCCAGAACAGACCGGGGGAGAAGCCAAGCATCAGCTGCACATCATTGCAGAAACGTGACGTCCCTAGACACATAGATACATACACACAGTGAGGCTACATAATTTGATAAAGAACCACAAAATATTACCTAGATCAAGTATTCAAGTATTTATTACCATAAAACCAGGAAACAGCAATGACTTCGAGGAAGACTACAGTGATGACAGCAGGCCCTGTGGCGTATTCCTCAAACAGCTTCACCACAAAAGCCCCTCCCTATATCAACATCACAGTAAAAGCACTTATTTTCACATGAAATAAATTTTTTATGAAATCAATAAATATTTTGACGTTTTTTTTATTGCCCCCAATGCATAGAGGACTCACATAGGTAAGTGTGGACAGAGCTCCCAGGTAGCAGACACACACCAGACCCAGCACAAACCACTCTCTCCTGCGGGCCAACAGGTGGGGAAACTCATCCAACATGGCGGTGATCACTCCTTCCAGCCCAGCGAACTGCAGGTGGAGACATAATTAGTGCTAATAAAGCGTGTACCGCTGGTTACACAGAGCAGACACTGGTGTTACCTATAACTGTAACAAAGACACACTCACAGCTCAGTGCATTCGGACAAAGCCAAGTGTTGAGGAGGAACAAAGACCAGACCCACCGATAATCTCATTAGTGCATGGTGATGAGCATATGCTGTCATTCATTGTGGCTGTTTACCACAGAAACTGTATGAGTGGTTTAATATGATGCTTTAGGAAAGAGGCATTTAGAAGGGCAAACTAGGGACAGCAGAGTGACCGACAGCCTCCGTTCAGCATCTGACAGACAAGCCTGTGTCAGCCAAACTCTGCTCTTAGCCAATAACCTAAATGCTTAGTAAAAACCTGCTTAGAGCTCCATGTGCTATTATTAAGGTAGGTTGAAAGAGGTGAGCTAATTAACTAGTGACACAGACAGACTGACCGTGCTGTCTAATCCCAGCATGATGATCATGAGGAAGAAGATAATGGCAAGAAATGTGCTAGCAGGCATGTTGGCAATGGCTTCAGCGTAGACGATGAAAAGTAGACTGGGACCTAAAACGAGGCAAATTGGATCAACATTAGAAAAGAGGAAAAGTGAGATTTTTTATTTTTTTTATTTTACCGTTATTTCAGGATAGCTCTTCAGCATTCATCTTACAGGCATACATGAGGAAACAGAATGCTGTGTCTTTACATTTAAGATGTTGATACAATTAAAGCTTCTTCTTCTCACCAGCGTCCTTTGCGACCGTCTCTACCCCCTCCTTCCGCATCTCAGCCATGTAGCCCAGTACGGTGAAGATCACGAAGCCTGACATGAAGCTGGTCAGACAGTTCACTGAGCTCGTCACCAACGCATCTCTAAGACACAGAAATTATTTTCAGAACTCTGTCTTTTTTGAGTTAATTAATGTTAGGTATTTCAAAATGTACAATATAACAATGTGTAAAAATTATGTACATATAACTAATCTATTCATGTATAATATTATAATAGTCATATTTCTTTTTTTTATGAAATATCTCAAACAATATTTAATTTGACAAAGTGATAGATTAAAATTTTGCTGTAAGAAAGAGCAGGTATTTATAGTGTTGTACTTGTAACAGTTGTTGTGAAAGGGATTGTAGCTGGCAAAGGCCAGGAGCACACCAAAACCAGGACCCAAAGAAAAGAAGATCTGGGCTGCTGCATCAACCCAAACCTAACAACGAATTAGAAGGAAAGAAATTTGATCATGCAAAAGATTTGGATAGTATTAAATTTAATGGCACAATACAAAAAGTCTCACGAAAGATTAGCTTTCTTACCGAAGTGTTCAGGAGCGCCTCCCATTTAGGCTTCAGGTAGAAGACGACACCTCTCCATGCTCCTGGTAGAGTGGCGCCTCGCACCAGAAGGATCAACAGAACCACATATGGAAGGGTTGCTGTCACCCATACTACCTATCAGAGAAAAGCACAAGTATGTCAGCTATCTGACATGTCATATCATATTAGTTTTATGTCCATGATTATTATTGGGTTTCCTCGACCAAGAAGGCTATAACCTTCTTCACCAAGATTCAAACTTAGGATCATTCACCGATAGGGTTAACCACTTGGAGGCCCCAATAAACAGTTTAAATCTAGATCCTTCATTAATAATAGATTGTTCTATCTTTCTTCTCACCTTGCCAGAGGTCTTAACCCCCTTCCAGATGCTAAAGTAGACAATAGTGAAGATGAAGAGCAGACACAGGGCCAGCTGCCAGCTCACCGCACCTAGCTGATGAAGACCTGGAGACAGGTGCACCTGCAACACCTTCCGTCTGAGAGAGAGAGAGAGAGAGAGAGAGAGAGAGAGAGAGAGAGGTAAGCAAAGATAAAGCTGAATGTTTTGGTGAGGGAACACAAGGGCAACATGACAGATTCATAACCAGTGGAAACTTAAGGTGATTAGGAGTGCTGAGAGAAGGGGTGATGAGTGAGACCTCACTATTGAAAGTCAAAGGAAATGGAAAAACAGGAAATCCCTGCTGAAATAGCAAGAAAAGCCTTTGTGTAATAAACCTAAATCTTTGCAAAGCATGTAAATCTTCCCTAAAGCATAGGAAAAAGTAAAGCTAACCTGTCAAAACCGGTTTAGATCTACAAAAAAAGATTTACATATGCTCTTTTAATGTAAGAGGCTGGTCATATGAATGTCTCATCCGTGACTCATAAACTATGGGGGAACTTTTTGCTGCCACTGAAGAATTCCTTTTTTTCCCTTCTTGCTAATCCTCCCTCGCTCACTCTCTGGCCTCCTCTGTAGGCTCCTGGCACTTACATGCACTTACGTATAGAACTCCTCGGCAGGTGAGATGGATTCATTGGTCCAGGTGATGTTGCTGTCAGTGGACAGATACTGCTTGCAGTTGGGCGTGTTCCAGGAGTTTTTGCATGTTGTCCATGGAAGCGAAGAGTTGAAGGAGGACAACAGGTAATACAGAGCCCAGGCCATGATGGTGTTGTAGTAGAAAGCAATGTACAGAGCAATAATGCAGATGGCAAAGCCAATACCTACAAAAGAGTTGCAGTAAAAAAAAAAAAGGCAAGAAAAGTTTATCTACTTCACTTTGCTTCAAACGTCTTCCACTTCAGTAGGAGAAGTGCTGATGACATTTAGGACATTTCCACAAAATTAAAGTTCTATAGAAGCTGGCATTTGGCAAGGGAAATGTGACAATTTCCATAACAGAGCGTACAACAGCTATCAACAAAGTGGCGCATTATCAGTCTTGTTGCTCTCATGCCTTCTATCTAGCTTCAGTTCACTAGTGCAACTTTGGCTGCTTTTCTAGTCATAAAACTAAGAATGTGCTGATATGAAATTTTCATATCACGCTCATTCCTTATACTACAATTTCTTCCCACAGCTTAAAGGCATGCAGATTAGGTTAATTGGCGTTTCCAATTGCCCATAGTGTGTGTATGTGTGTATGTGTGTGTCCCATGCGATGTCCTGCCACCCCATCTTATGCCCAAAGTCTCCTGGGATAGGCTCCAGGTCCCCGGCTACCCAGTATACAATATAAAATGTTATAGACGATGAGTGAGCTAATTTCTTATATGTTTAATTATTAATCAGTGTATTTTGTATTATATATGTACAGTATATTGTATTGTAAAAACCTTGTACTCATTTTTTTGGGCAGCATTTTATGTGAAGAAAAGGACATTAAAAGCCATCTCAAATATGCAAGCAGATAAATGGTATTCTAAAGTGCCCACAATATCAATAGTAACTGTGTTGAATGTATAGGCATATATTCTAAACCAATATGATTTGGATATGCATACTTGGAATTGAGAGCTATGAAATTGAGAGCAATCTTACCCTTGAAAATGGGGCAAATGTGTTTCCAGATAGATATGCAGCCACTGCGGTGGAACTGCCCGAGTGCAAGCTCCATGTAGAACAGAGGAACCCCACCAAACAATGCCATCAGCAGATAAGGCAACAGGAACGCACCTGGACAGATCATTGCGACGGGGGTTTGTCAACAAGTTGAAACATGTAATAAATGCATGAATTCCCTTAAATTAATGAAACCTCTCAAAGATCGGCACATTCATCTATTTCAAAAGGTGATAAAAAAAACAACAACCCAAAAGTGTCAATGAAGAAATGTGAAAAACTTAACTGTACGTGTTACCTTGCAAAAGTAAAGAGTGGTAGAGAAAGGCAGCACCAGTTCAGACAAGCCTCCCTGTTTGATTAAAGCTTTATTTGTATGCTTTTGACATGAGTGCAAAGATAGCGGTTGATTTAGTAGCTGCAAGGCAGGTTATTAAACAATAAGAGATTGAAGTTCCTCTCATGAAAGCCACAATTAGTGTTGGTAGTAGCGAATGTTAGCTGCTCTATCTCTCACTCGCCCTCCCATCTTCCATGGTAGAACAGGAAATTACAAAGATTTTATTATTTCAAATTCAAAGGAAGGAGTCTGAATCCTGTTTGGACCGAGAATGTGAGCAGTCAAGAGTAAAGAAGAGAAAGAACAGTGGAGTTCCCTATAAAAAACACTCCCCCCCCCCCCCCCAGACACACACACACAGTCTATTTATTCTCTCTAAAACACACAGAATCGAAGCGATTATGTTTCCAAAAAGAAACAAATCTTGCTGACAATTTGTTGTGGCTATTAAGTTGCTCTTGGCTTCACTTGAGCTCTGGGTTACAACAGGCAGAATGTCTGCAGAATTGCTCCATCTTTCACGCAAATACTCACCCCCTCCATTCTGGTAGCAGATGTATGGGAAGCGCCACACATTACCCAGGTCCACTGCGTAGCCGATGACCGAAAGGAGAAAATCCACCTTCTTGCTCCACGTCTCCCTGGGTGGATCCAGACTGGTCTGCTGGACGACAAGTGTCCTGAATCCTCCAGGAGCACTTGTCCTGTCCCCTACAGCTCCAGTGCCTTCCCTCTGGCTCTGACCCGATGTGCTGGGGTACCCGTTCGACACCTGTGTGGGCCTCGAGACTAGTTTCTGCTCTTTATCAGCAATGCTGCCATCTACCAGCCTGCCATTCTCTTCTGATTTGTCCTTCTCGTCTTGGACCTCTCGGTTCATCATCACTGCCTGTTTCATCTCCATGGTCAAGGGTGAGATGCTCTAAGTGGCTCTGATGAACGTCTTCTTGGACTGGCTGATTTGGTGCCCATGAGGGGACTCAGATGACGGAGAAGAAAAGATGGACTGGCAGATAAGGAGAATGGAGAGATACTAACAATAGATTTGGTTGTTTAGTCCACTTGAACAAGTTCCAGTAAACCTGTGCTGCACAAAAAAGAGAATAGAATTTGATCATGCACTTTAGATATTTCCAGTTTTTACTTTTCCATGAGTCAACACTGGTGACATGAAAAACACATACACTCCAGCCCAGACATTACTTATTTGACTGCTGGGAGTCCACAGAAATTATATCTAATATGAACCATGCAGATCCAAACAGACCCTGCAACATGGGGTTAAAACTGTAAGGGAAAAAAAATGGACGGGAATTTGCACAGGCCTGCGCAGAATTACACCCAGGGGAGCTGCCAGAACACATTTATTTATTTTCACTTGACATTGTTGGTGTTGCTGAAATTAACATTTGAGACATTTAAAATGACTAGTGTTTGCTTTTATCCGAAACAAACACAAAAATCATTGGAGAAATTAGGAAATTAACAACAGAAAATAAAAAGTTGTGAAATATGATTAAGAACTCCTATAGTACCTCAGCTGAAATTATGCTGAACAAATAAACCTTAGACATTACATCAGTGTTTTCCCGCTGTTTTTACAGCAAACAATGATTCATTTAAAAATAATGAGAAATCAAGTAGTGTCAAGATTACATAACAGCCTGAAGGGAAAATTAAGAATGAAATTGAGAAACCTAATTTCAATACACCAAGGGTCATTTGTGAGCATTAGTAATTTTTATTTTATTTTATTTTGTTCAGAAACCACACGTTTAATATAGTTATACAAAAAAAAAACCTTTAACAATCATTTAAAGCGGTTTTTGCAAAGCAACACTGGAGTGCTGAATAGCCTCTTGCCTGCTCTTAATTTAATGGTTTTGTAAGAATGAGGGTAGTGTTGTGTCCTGATCCTTCACTTTCTTAACCATAATGATACGATCAACCTTAAACAATATTCTTTAAAAAAAAATAGTATTCTCTTTTTAAAAGGCTTAAAAAGAGTGGTTTGCCCACACATGCCTTTCATAAAGTTTCTAGTGGAAGTGAGTTTCCAATGTTCCTTAAGTTCTACATTTTTATTAGGTATTGCTAATGATTAATAGTGTACAACCAAAAAATTCTCCACATAAATTTCCTATTAATTATTTTTAATGGCTATAACCAGCGTGTTAAAGACGGAAAGTGTTACACAGAAACAATCAGCGCAGAGTTAGAGTTTCACACATGGCTACCATTATTACAGTTTAATACTGTATGTTAAATAAGATATTCCTTAACACATACTGTAGTCCTACAGTATCACAATAAAACACTAGGGTTTGACACATTTAAAAGAGTGTCAAGCCCTTTCTTTCTGTCTGCAAAATCGAGAATTCTTTCTCTCCCACACAGGAGGAACGATAGACTTTTGTCTAAATATTCTTAAAATATGTTCGGCAACCCTGAGTAAAATAAATAGAAACCACAAGAACGTTTGTATTATTTCTTGCCTGAAAGATGAGTTCAATCTACAATTTTTTTCAACTGAATTCACATCAGGTAACTGAATAGTTCTTATGTCATCCGAATACATTCAAATGAATTGATTATAATTTACTTGATTGGATTTACGTAAATGTATTCTTGTTATCAAGAGATAACAATGTTAAACCCTGGAAAAACTCAGTTGCAATTTTTTCATTAGTTGCCTAAAGGTTATATTTTTAAGAAATTGCCCAAATCAGCAGGCTAGTAAAATAGAAAGAGACATAAATGTAACTTCCAGAAAAGGTTTTTTCTGGAATTCTGCACCTCTTTAAAAATTTTCACGGGTATGTCCATTAGAATATTTACTTGTACGATTATTTCTCAATTTTTGTTTTGCTTTAAAAGTAACTGGTAGAGGAATAGTAGGGAAGGAAACGACATAAGTATTAAACACACATTGGATATGCATGCCCATATTATTATTATTATTATTGTAACTTACAAGTTACTTTGTGCATCATGACATCATGGTCAAATCACTACAATTCATATATTGTTCAAAAGTTAATAATGAAACAAAAAAATTCAGTCCAGCCTAATATTTTAGGTTAATGGTTAACCATTCAACATTCTCACAACCATAATGACTTTGCACAAAGTTACCACAAATACATCCATCAGTTCACAAAGTCTATTTAGATGTATCCTACACCACAAAGAAGCATGCAAACACACACAAGTAAAAACCTGTCACCCAGTTTTTTTTTTCTTTCCCCCCGGCAAACACGTTTTTGTACACAGCATGTGCAGTAAAACCCTACCGTGCAGCAGCGGAGCGGTTCTGTGGGGGTCTGTGTGCACTGGGCTGGTGCTCACCGACCCTGGGAGCCAAGTGCGTAAGACACACCTCCCTAACACTCTTGCACATTCTCTCTCTCTCTCTCTCTCTCTCTCTCTCGCCTTTCCTTATACACACATTTACAGTGGTCGCCAGCCTTATCGATCCCTTACTCTTTCTCCCTCAGTTCCAATCCTGTTGTGTTAATTCTGTGGTGTGCATTCAGGTGATGAATCTGGAGTCTCCTTTAACCTACTCTTCATAGTTTGTTATATACATTGTACTACACACAGCTGCATAATGCTGATCTTGATCTTCTTTTTTTTTTTTCTGATACGTCATTTACATGTGAAAGGGGAAACTGCTCGGATGAGTTTGTTTCATGACTGAAAGATTAGACAGTGAGTATACAAAATGAAAAAGATTGCGTTATTATCTTTTACAAGATTGTGTAAATACACAAAGTATTACTAACCAAATTATCTAACCTATCACATAAAACCCTTTAAAGGAAAAGTTCACATCTGTAACAGGGATTTTAGGAATTTCCAGAATGGGGCCTTTTCATAACATGATATAATATTATGAAACACATAATGTGATCATATTTAAGAAAATACACAAAAACCCTTACTTTACTTAACTTAAATCCACAGACAAAAAAAAGAGGAATTTCAGGGCAAGGTACACAAATTCCCATCTGTTACTCTGGCATGTATTAAATCAGGACTGACCTAGTTCTAATAATCCTACGGAGATTTTTCTTTCTTATTCCCGCCATCTTACAAGACAAAAAGGAGACCGTTTATTTAATTCTAAATTGACATAAGAATTAACAATTCTTTTTGAATCTGCACAATTTTGTATGAGTATATCTGTATACATTTTTATCTTTAGTTGCTAAAAGTAATTGCCTGAAAAAGACGTCTATAATTTAGAATGCAGGATGTTAAAACATTAACGTTCGAGGTGTAATAGTTCTTTCAGACTATTTTTTATCAACACTGAGCTTAAAGACAACACTTCATTTGTACGTCAAGAAAAAGGAAAGAAAACGATAGAAAAAATCACGGAAAGCCTGACGAAACCAAATATAATAGGGATAGCATGATGTATCCCTATATATATATATATATATATATATATATTTTTTTTTTTTTTTCTGCATGTGAATAACACTGCACTATCTCCAGTCTAAAAAAGAAAAAATAACTCAGCAGGGAAAAATGATGTTTTATCAGTAAGGAAGTTAACACCCCTTACTTGTACAAACAAACCCAGAAGTAACCAAACTCCTGCACAATACTAAATAATTACAGAGCTTAACTCGTGCCACATTTTTCCTTTACTCTTATCGAAATCAACGCTGTCAGTTTTGCAGGTGAAGTTTACATACACTTATATCCTTGAATGCAGATAAAACCTGTCACTGCATCGTTTTTCAACTATCAGCCACACAGCACTGATAACTATCAAAAAGCCATAGAAAAGACAACAGTAATGAACAACCACAGACAGCAGTCTGAATCATTGGCACAGTCTGTCACCTGATTTTGAAACCTGAAGACATATTGTAGAACTTAGCTTTTATGTCGCAACTTAAAAATATTATCAACATACTGTAGGAGATGGATAAATCTAACGTATTCATTTCTTCTTCTTTTTTTTTCATTGACAGCTTTTAATGATAATACATCACTGAGTTTAGGTCACATCTACTAACAGCATATAGAAAAAAGCCACCTGTTTTCTATTAACATAGTTTATAAGAGGCATGACTGAAATGTGCAGTAATGAGGTGTTCTTCCAACGATTGTGGTTTCTATAGATGCCGGGAACATATGTTGACATGACCAACAAACTATGACCTTTGAAACATGTTGGTGTGTTTTCCAGCGTCTGTCTACAGGGGTAGGGGGTACAGGTCAAAGACTTGAGGGACGAAGGAAAGAAAAATGAAAGTTGAAAACAGGCAGAAAAAGAGAGAGACAATCTAAAAATCAAATTTTTTGTTGTTCTTCTCCTTGTTCATGATTTGTCTTATGGCTCTTCATAACTTGGTTTAACCCCTAAATCTTTATCTCACAGTTCAATAGATTGATGCCCCATTGACATGACCAAAGAGAGTAATAGTACTGTACCCTTTCCAGAACTAGAGGAACTTAACTTGTTACATCAATACATAAATAATAATATAATGTATATAAATTTTAAGAACTTTACAAATGCTCAGAGATAGTTTGAAAATGTTTTATCCTACCTGAGAAACCCAGAGTCAATAGTACATCACATCACAGTGCTTGCATCCCTTCAAGACCACACGGCAGAGGTCTTACTCAGAAACAACTTTCTCTGATCTTTACACACAAGCACACATAAGCTGTAAGGCACCAAGAAAAAAGTGTGCTAAAGCACAGTTACATCATGTCTAATTCCAGAAAGCTGTTTTTTTTTTTTGTCTTGAGCACACTGATCAAATATTCCTCCTCAGACAGCTATTTTGCTGTTTACCATCTTAGTGTCTTAAGACTCCAGGATTGAGTGGTGGATGATGTCAGAGCTCAACCTTAATAGATGTTCTTGAGATCTAAAAGATTTTAAAAATTCAGGTCCCAAAAAAGTATTACGTGACAGACGGATAGGAATGTTACCTCTAACACACACATATATATGCAGTTCAGAAGACTATTGAGCAAGCACATGTCATGTACACAAATACACAAAAACATACCACATGGAAAAACGTGTCTTTGCAATCTGCCTCAGCTACTAGGTTAATCCTCAACAAGCTGAAGGAACAGAGTGCAGGGAGGGAGCGAGGAGGAGGAGGGAGAACCAGTCTAGCCAACATCTAAAATAGGTGAGGAGTTCATTAAAGGCGGTGGATTTGTAGAACCAGACACTTGAATCCTACCCATGTTTGCTAAATTTCTTAATGCAGAAAACCTACCTCACAGTAGTAAGACTCCGGCCAAGAAAAGACACAATCAATCCTCTACACTGTGCAAAACAGGAATTTTACATCCATGCACAATAGTCTAATAATGTCTTTTCACATGAGGAGGTGAACACTACATTGATTAAGAAACGCTGTACAACTGTCTTGTTTTGTGTGCATCAGCTCAGGTTTTTTAATCAAGCATCGCATTGTAAAGCAGGGAATTTTGTAAAAGATTGTTAATTTAAGCTTAAGTACTATACATGTTTAATAAACTGTTTAATGATGTCTTTATTTTTAAATAGATGTCTTTATTCTTGTATTTCTACAGATCCAACGCATTTAAAATTGTATTTGAACAATACACTCTTCTCGGGAAACATTTAAGCCATAATATTCGATTAATTAAAAAGTAATTGCTTACAGATGCCAGATTAGCACCAGATCAAGAACGCAGCTAGAAAAATGTCACATCGTCACCAACACAATTTCCCCATTTTTAGGAAATAATTTTCAAAGATTTTACACAACTTATATACATAACTGTTACATAACCTTTAGTGACCCCTAATGGAATGAATCATACACAGCTACATTTGCACACACCTCATTTGCATATTAATTGATACTAACAGATTCTTGTACAAAATGTAATATAGAATAAGGAGAACATAAGAAAACACTAATACATTTTTTTCAAGTAAGAACTTACACTACGCATTTGGCCAAAAGTATGGGGAAACCTGAAGATTCTTGTGGAAAGGGATGTTTAAAAAACACACCTGGTTCTGAGGGTCAGGTGTCGACATAGTTTTGGTGAACTAGTCTATATCACTCATATGAAAAACTCCTGCCTAAGATTAATAACTGTTTGTGTAATGTTTAGCAATAACTGCTCGAACTACATCCTTCAGAAAACTGGAGTTTTCAGGATCAGCCATTCACATCACTGTGAAGGAATTTTGGCTAACTCATCTTCGTCGAATTGCATTAATTCAGCCCCAGTGGAGGGCTTTCAAAGGCTAAGTGCCCATTTAAGGTCCTGCAACAGGATCTCAATGAAATTTAAGACAGAACTTGATTTAACTGACTAGCCAATCCAAAAAATAAATAAATAAAAAAAACCTTAACTTTGTTCTTGCATTCAAAGATGGACTTGCACTTGTGCTTTGGGTTGTTATCTTCCGCCATAACCTAACTGTGCTTGAGCTTTATAAACTGATGCTTGAACATTCACAACAATTTGAAGGTGAAAATAAGAAATTATAGTTCTGTTAACTAAGACAAAATACCCAGGCCCAGAAGAGGCTAAGCACTGCCACAACAACTCGCTTCCACAAACATATTTGACTGTTGCTATGATGTCCTTATTGTGGAATACTGTGCCAGCTTCAGCCAGATCAGTCTATAAAACATTATCCAAAAGGATTTGGGGTTCTTCAAGTTGTTTGCTGCCAGATAACTTGTTCCTTAGAATTAGCAGTGGTTTTTCAGTTTGGAACTCTCCTGTAGATATGCCCAGTTGTGGACTCGTGAATGCTGATCTTATGAGGTCATTTTTTGGTACTTCCTGTATCCTGACAAAAAAAGGAAATGCGTGCCATTGATTAAATAATTACTGCAAGGATTAGTATGTTTCAGCTGCCAAAAGTTCTTTTAACCCTAACTCATTCCATGTACAGTATGTGAAAAATAATGTTACTGTGTTACATTAGGGTGAATGTACAACAGTCAACTTTGCAGAAAAACATGGTTAAAAAACCTCATCTTCATCTTCATCTGAGGAGAAAAATCACTTAAACATTTGTTTAAGTTGCATAATAAAATAAATCTACAATAGAAATCACAGTTATGTTTAGTATTGAAAATAAGAGCATTTGCACCAATCCATACACCCATCCACCCACCCACACACACACACACACACACACACACACACACACACACAATGCTGATCAGAAAAAAGGCTACTATTTGTCTAAGAGATGTACAGTACTGGAGAAGACTTTATGGAGTGGTTTGACTCTCCTGTCATCACTACAAGAACTCAGCCAAAAATTAATGCACCTCTGAAAAAAAATAAATGGCACTGCATAAGGTTAATAACTTTCTTTATAATTTCTTTTGCAATTTTTAATCAGGACAGAGCGTGCTGTTGGCTTTAGCCTACTTAACATTGCTGCAAATCTTCTATTTAAGTAATGTTTAGATTTGACAGTGCTGGTAGTAATCTAGCCTGCATGTGTCTAGTCTAACAAATAAATTTGATTAATTAAGTAACTAAGAAGACCATTACCTTTTTTCGGACAGATCCAGCTGGCAATTGATTTCTTTTTCCAACTTAATAAAAAAAATAGTCCCTACTTTTACATCAATTTAGTTTGACATTCTGAAATAATTTAATATGACAAATATAGAACAATTGAAGAAATCACATACCTGAAAAAATATATAGTTTCTTTACGAAAATACAAGTCTGATCAGTTTAAAAAGTTTAAACAATTTCAAAATCACCTTACCTTCTCATTAAATAATAAAGTAGAAGTTTGTACTGTAGTTTAAGAACTCAACAAAAAGAACCTGTCTCCTTGTAAAATAATTAAAACGGAACTCCCTGGATAGAAATTACTCTAATATGATTACATGGACTGCCTGCTGAATAATCAGGATTTTATAGAGTGTGTATTGTAGGTTATATTTAAGTTCCAGCAATTCACTAGTGTCTGAGACCAGATCATGGTACTTTAGCTCAGTTCACAAAAGCAGATGTGGTTGATTTGGTACAGCATTTGGAGATGGACAAAGACTGCACATACTGTTCAAATGACAAGTTCAAGTTCCACTAGAAGATGAAGGTACTGGACATTCAACCGCCCCCAAAAGTTTGGAAGATACAGTTTCTCTATCTCAATTCAGGCTTTTTGAAACTAAGTCATTTGAGCAGTATGTTCAACTAGGGAAAAAAAGGTAAAAATGTTGTGAATGAGGGCTGATGTACAGTAGCATTGGAAAAGACTGAAGATAAAGCAACTGAAAATAGAATTGATAAAAAGAAGAAAAGCACAAAACTGCTGGTAGGGTAAGTGAATTTTTAAGCATGTTCTTTCCTTAATAACAGTGCCACCTATAGGTATTGATGAGACTTGGGCACCTTTTTACCTTTTCTCTCAGATGGGTTTGTGGCTTTTGGATGGGAAAGGAAAGGTACCAGTTAAGATTTAGCGAGACACAGGCGCTGCTAAGGGTTTTGTTTTGTTCCACCAGCGCAGCTACGGGAAGCAAATCTCTTGTGCTTGGCATAGGTGTGGTTCCTCTTTTTGTCCATACATCACTTTCGTCTCTTCCTGGACTTGCTACAGTATGTGGAGAAGTTGTAATGAATGTGCGACCTCAGTTACCTGTTTAGGGGTGAATGTTATTCTGGGAAATGACCTGGCTGGGACAAACATTTGGAAATCTACATAACACCCTAAAGTTCTTTTTCTTCCTGCGCTGTGACACATGCTAGGACTAAAGCTAATGTGAGGTATCTGAACAAATGGACCCTTCTCAGACATTTTCTCAGGCAAAGGATACTTCTGACATAAAGCAATCAGTCTAAACTGCTTTCTATCCATTTATTTAAGAGTGTGTTACAAAGCAAGATGCAGATCCCACACAGGTATCTTTTATCAAGTTAGTCTGTTCACAATATGAGCTTAACACTGTTCTTAGGGGCTACTGACTTCATTATGGTTTAAGAAAAGAGCCAGATGTAGTGATTGTAGAGGTAGATAATGTTGTACAGACTACAGTCCCCTTAAAGTTTAGACAACTAGTGCTAAACACATGATGAGGTTGCAGGCCACCTAGGTGTAAGTAAATATGATTGAGTGCCATTTCTTTCTGGACTAATCTAAAAAAGGATAAAACTGTGCAATAAAACCAGTAATACATGTCAGTTAACTGGAAAGCTCAAGCAAAAGATCAAGCAAGCCTTTGACAATCTCTGGTGTTCCAAAAGTTGTGTAAACTGATCAGGGCTGCAATTTCATACCCTGTACCTTTTCTCAAGTTGTTAAACGGCTGAAGGTGAAACATCTAGTGCATACTAATTATCCGTTTCTTATTATACGGAACTATCTCAGGATTGGGAAAATGGTCTTCCTTGGTTAGTGCTTGCAATACAGGAGGTGTCACAGAGAAGTATAGTTTTCAGTAGTAATGGGTTAATGTTTGAACAGTTCAAGGTCCATTGATTGTATTGCGTGATGAGTTGAAAGAGGTTGAATTACCCAATAATGTCTGGAATTATGTAAATGGTTTCTGCTGCTAATTGCATGTTGCCTGTGCCACTGGTCATAAAAAACTTGTTTGTTTTTTTTTATTGTAAAGCAGAAGCCTGTTTGTTGTGTCACCTTTCCAGGCAAACGTTAATGGGCCCCACACAGTTAAAAGCTGTATGTCAAATACAGACGATTTAGAAACACAAGAAAGTGCTGAAAAAGCACAGAAAGTGCAGTGGTGACACGTCAACCTACTGAAACAATTCTGTATTGTTTAATCTGCCTGTGAAAGAAAAGGTGATGAGCGTCCACACTCCGTTAGGTCAGTAGCCTTAGTTGGACTTATAGGAAGATTTGGCGCCTGCCAAATGTCCCACCGAGTGATCTGGTTAAGTTGATTAACTCATATTTGGCTCTTTTTTAGCATCACACACCAACCAATGGAAAAAGGGGTATGCATTAAAACATGCCATAGCTGAGCTGGCATGCTCTAGCAGGGCTTTCCCATGTCTGTAAGTAGATAAGTCTGATGGAGCAGACAGATTTTGCAGATTTCAGTTAATTAATTGGGTCACCAAATCAGCTTGTTACCCAGTGCCTTGCATGGATTGTTATGTTGAACAGGTGGGATGTGCAAAGTTTAGCAAGTTTATTGGCGGGACCCAATGACAGCCAGGGAAAACAAGGTATCATCTTTCATTACAGTGTTGGGATTGTTTTCCTATACTACAATGCCTTTTGGAAAAAAGAAGAAAGAAAAAAAAGCTCTTTAAGTGCCATATTAAAGTAGACTAAGGTACTAATACTATTGTATTGGGTGTATTACCAGGGGATTTGGATGATGTGGTGTACAGTAATACATGGAAAATAGATGTAAATTTTCAATGCAGTGTTTGACTGGCTGGCAAAATGTGAGTTATACCGTGACGTCTCTTGGTAGGGTTGTTGGTCAAGGGTAAATTTGTCCTCTGCAGATGTACTGTAGGTTGAGGGAATTAATATATTTGCACCAATATGTAAAAAAAAAAGAAGAATTAATACGGTTCTTGGGGTTTGTAGGATATTACTGCAGTTTTAGTAAAAAAATTTTTTTACTGTGGTGGCCCCTGATTTGCTCTCCTCCTATTCTGGTAACTTTTAATTAAAAAAAAAGCTTTTAAAATGCAGGAGGATGCAAGTGACATTGTGGACATTCAGTTACTGAGAAAGAAGCTTGCACTATAATTTTTATATTATGCGAAACCAGAGACTTATAAGGTGGTTACTGTTTCTTTAGCATAATGCAATTGACATATTAAAGATAAAAAATATATAAAATTTTGAAGTTTTACATTCATAATTAACAGTGACCTTTATCTAACTCTAATGTGGACTTCATTTCTCACCTACTAATTACTTCTGATTAATATGTATTCCGCTGATAGCTCCACTGCTCCACTATAAATCTTTGCATTACCTTGGTGGATGAAAGTCTTTCTCAGTTAAATTTCCTTCTGCATCAGACTCCTCCTACACCTTTTAGTCTGATTATCCCTAACGAATGCACCAAACAATAATAATAAAAATCATCATGCTTATACTCTAATATGCTGCTTGTACACATTTAAGCTTGAAGGCTTTGTTGCAAACTTTCAAAGAGGTTTGACTTAATGGGTTACAGCTTTGACCTGAATGTTTTATGGATGCTCAATCCACCCAGGTACATATGGCTTACTTTTATATGCTATTCCATATTAATTAGCAGTGATTGCTTCATCATTGGTGGATCATCTAACTCATCACACAGCTACATCTGGTTTTAATGAGAATGATTATTCCGATGAAATTCGATTAAAAAAAATGACATCCAGTAAAAAAAGAAAAAGAAAAAAAAAAAAACATTTTATTTGTTTGTAATCTAGAACAGGCTCTTTTGGAAAAACCGTCAGTAAGGGTATAGTCAAAAGACCTGGCTGAGGTCAGATTGGATATGCTCAGTCTCCCTGGTTATGCCAGTGCTCCCATTGGATCCCAGGCAGGGAGAATAACAGGTTCCTGCTGCATGACCTCCATCACTTCAGTGGAGACGAACTTCTTATCCACCACCACTTCATAGACGTATTCTGAAAACCACTCGTCTGTCATGATCAGATAACCTGGAAGAAAAAACAAAGCCAAAATTGGGTGCAGATACAAAAAAAAAGTAGATAGAGAGAAGAAAGATAGTGGGAGAAAGGAAAAAAAAAAGAATTAGAGAGAAGAATAGTGGATTGCTCAAGATTTAATAAGATCCATATAACCATCCATATCCTATTCCACAACCAATAGACGTCTTGATGTCCATATATCTAAAAAAGTAGACACAATCTCACTAAAAATCCAGCTTTGGATTTGAGTTTTTGTGCACGCAAAAATAAACCATAATTTATGCACTGATCTTTGATACTAAATTGCAACTATGTTAATGTGGATTTTAAAAACCTCCTATTTAGTGCTCTTCTCTGATGTGCACATGATTTAAAGCTTAAGCAGCCAAAGCAAGTTATCACAGATGAAGTGCTTAAGTGTCCAATACAGCTGGGTATTGAGGTTTCTGGGTATCAGATATTTGTCCAAACATGGATTCCTTTCTGTAAACAATTGGTTCACATTTACAGTATCTATAGCTATGCAACTCACCCATCTTGCAAAAGAAAATAACACAAAGTTCTTTTTTTGATGGTGTATACAGTCAATAAATAGTTGGACAGGTTATTGTAGCTAGCCAACACATTATATAGAACAAGAGATTAAGCATTGAATAAAAGTGCAGAAATACACATCTTCAGCATTGATTTAATGGTACTGTATTTACTTCCAAATTGGGTGAAGAGTATAGAAGTGGCATGTCATTTTATATGCGAAACTAAGCAGATAATATAACCCTATACAATTAAAAAAAATTCATGTTGTTACTTTTTTTCAAAAGAAACATCATCAGTAAGTACTGTACAAAGTAAAACATTCCATTACAGCCATACTTGCCCTTACCATAAGATAGAGTGATGTGCTTCAAATAATAAGCAGTTTGTTCTTCCCCAGATTCCTCTAATCTGATATTTCCCTTTTTGAAGCTTACCACTCACTGACTCACTCATCTTCTATACCGCTTTATCCTGTTGAAGCTTACCAATGGTTTACAATTTTTGGGGCAAAACCTCTGTATTATCTTGATTATTGACTCTGAAACAGATACTCTTGGAGAATTTTCTTGAAACTGATGTGAAGGAGTTTTCCTTATCAAGAAAATAAATTCTGTAATTCACCTCAACTGATTTTATGGCATCTTTGGTGTTCCTGAGCTCACCAATGCATTCTATTATTTATACTTTTTTATCTGTTAAGTTAAATTATTGAGGAATAACACACTAATCGACCTGGCCATAAAACAGGCAAGCAGACAACTGTCCAAATACTTCTTCTTCCTTAATGATGTAAAATCACTTCATGTTTTTTTTTTATTCTGTGAAATTCACACTCAAGTTGGTTATTATCAAGGAACTGGCATGCTGTTGCCAAATGTTAAGTGAGTGTTCTGTTCAGGAGGGGGGAAAAACACACACACAAAATCAGTCAGCAACTTTGCAAATGTTCTGCTAGGATGGAAGGCGCGTCTCTCTCTCTGAAATCCTCAATCTACACTTGTTTTCACACCTCTTCCCTTCCCATTATCTGATAAGTCTACAGGCAGCACTTAGACATATTCAAGTGTGCAGTACATTGTCCAGTAGGCGTTTAGCTTTAGAATCTTATTATCAGAGTGCTGGTGTTTGACAAAAAGCAGGAAGTGCCTTTTAGACACGCTTTTCAAGGGATGTGGTCAGGACTGATGAATTCGAAAGCACCAGCAAGTCTCCCACTCTTACATAAACATGCAAGCATCTCACCCTGATAAACAGTTCTTACCACGCAGTAGGTATTAATTTCGTGTAGCTTATCACACAGGGTTTCTGCTAATGATGAAAACTATTTCCTAATATTTGTATGTGCTTTCTGCTTTAGGCACTCTGGATATCTGTATATATTTTTATTTCACAGCGGTACACTTTATTCCATCTTGCTATGACCTTTTGCATGACTGCATGCAAATAGATACCAGATCTGCTTTGACAGCCTATCTAAAACTGTCAGGAGCTAGCAAAAACTGCATGTTAACCATACAAACAGGCTTGCAGTCTTTTGTTCCTGAATATTGTGTATTTATATTACACAAATCTCAATCACAGTTCATATGGGCCATGACTTAGAATGACAGAACACTTAAATATATATTCATTATACCATGTTATTAAAGACAAAAAAAGTACAAGCCTCAGCAGCCACTACAAAGCTTTTTATAACATCATAAACATTGTTAAATTTTGTCAGCAATTTTCTCTCTTTTTTCATTTGGCTTAACACCTAAAAGCACAAGAGAAGGGCAGCAATGAGGCTAAAATAATCAATCATATCTAATTTTTTCCCCCTCTTCATTGTATCACATTACAGTGTAATATCTGGAGGGAAACGACTGTTAGGACAAATTTGAGAGCTGCTGACCGTCTAACCTCAAGCGCACATTTTTCCTTCCCAAGGCCAACAATGTCTTGCTTCTGTTAAGCAACTATTGCTCCAGAGCCACATTAAATGTTATGATTTATTTAATGTAATCATGTATAGCCATGATTCATTAGAAATTATGCCTCATTACTGAAATTTAAACTTGAGAATTCTTAAGCATTCACAGGCATTTATACAATAATGCAATATTATTCTGTGAGGCAAATTATTTTGAACACTAATAATTTTTTCAACAAACAGCAACTGGGACAATAAAACTAGATAATGTAAATGGAGGGAAAACAGGGGTCAAAAGCATGCACAAAATTGATAGAAAATGTATATATTATATTATATTATATTATATTATATTATATTATATTATATTATATTATATTATAAAATAAAAATATTTTTTAAAAAGGTAATAGTGCCATGTGTTTTTTCCATTTTAAGTGATTATTTTCGATGCTCGGGATGGCAACATGATACCTCTGAAACTGTCATTCTGCTTTGAGGTATACTGGAGGATTATAAAACACAATGCACAAAGTGTTGTGAAAGAGTGATTTAGGGCTCCAGAATCAACGATAAATTACACATGAGACATATTTCCTCAGCCAAGAGTCAATTACGAACTCATAAAAAGGGAGAAGAGGAGAGCTCCAAAATGTAATCCTTTCGCAAATTAAATTAGCCCATCTGGAAAGACAAATATCTTCAGACTATATAATGCAGAGTAGCGTGCAAGGCAGACAAACTACACTGCTCTGCAAGCTGAGAAACCTCACCCTTATTCCCACGGTCATCGCCCCACGAGTTCTCCACTCTCCACTTCTTGTAGCATCCCTCCTTTTCATCCTAAAAAGATAGAGAGAGAAGGTTTACACAACTAAAAAACCTACAATGTTTAATCAAGTTTATCTTAAAATGTGTGATCCCTATTGAGCATTATTTGTAGCATACAAAGCACAGAAAACTGACAACAGTGAAATTGGTGACCGTGTTGTAAAAACTTTTGAGAATCTTTGTAAGGAACATGTAAAGTAACCAAACGTGTCCCAAGGGTTCTGTGACTATCCTGGCTCGAGCTCTACATTAGCAATTTATCAGCAAGAACAGTATTATGAGGACCATATATTTCAGGATCAAGTAATCCCAGAGCTCACACTGGACATTTGCACATATGGCCCCTCTAGTTTAGAATTCCCTTTCTCTTAGGGTTTTCCAGAGCAAAAGTTTCCTCCCTAGTGACTGCAATTGTGAAACAGTACTAGTGTTAAAAAGTGGAAACTCCGGACACAGCTGTCATCATTTATAGGGAAATTAACAGTAATTTTAAGTACTGGAGATTAAAAATGGTAAACAAAGTGGACAGAAGAAAAATGGAGAAGGAAAAGTAAAGAGAAATGAGAGTGAGAAATAGAGAAAAGCAAGAGAAAGCGAGAGAGAGGGGAAAGAGCACAAAGGGCTCTTAAACAAATTATGCAGGGTTGTAATATCACCGGGTAGCATTACTTAATTTTTGTAGTCATGATGCTTTTGTACTGCTGTGTTTTTGTAGTGTCTTTTTTTTTGTATTGTACATGTTTTATTGGTTACAAAGAAAGTGCTACTGGGGCCCATAAAAAGCCAGCATTCCATTCCTTAGTGACATTACTATTTTTTTATCTAAAGTCCCATTAAGTTATTCAATGAGTGTTCAGTACCTTGTCAGTAACTGCAGTAAGGACCATGGCATGCGTCATCATGGAATCTCCATAGAGCAGACGCTCCGCCTTATTCAGGTTCTTTACTGATATACCGAACACCAGCTCATGGTTAAACCTATGCATCCATATACAAAACACAGATGTCACCTCAAAAAGCTATAACTTAAATTTTTTACAAGCCTATAATGTTATACCATACACACGCTTATTTTTTAAATCCATAAATAATGTTATCATACTGAACACGTTACATAACACTTACACATTCATATCGATGATACCCAGTTTGCCATGGAAATGTTTCCCCACATCACAGCCAAACCACACAGCCTGTCAGAAATTAAAGAAGCACACAATAAAAACAACAACAACAACAACAAAACTGCAAGAAGGACACTGTTTACAAGGAAGGAAACATTGTGCTACAGTAACATCCAATTATTGATAAATCCTATTTTGCATTAAACCTGAAACTTAAACATGCCTGGAGACATGTTCTCTTTAAATAAATACTGGAATTCCTGGAATCATCTCAAACAGGAACATAAGTCAGCTGCAATACAGGGTAGATCCACACTGTACCTCTCCTTCCTTGATTGAAGTAGCAGCAGCTCTTTTCAGGACATCAATGGGTTGATTATTATAACGTGTAATGCGTCCGGACACCATGTTTCCCAGATATTCCACAGTGTACAACTTCCCGAAGGGATTCTGAGGCCTGGGGTCGTTCACAAGGCACACCTGAAAAGCAAAGAGAGTGATTCATTGCCAATCATTTACAGTACTGATAGTGAGGAAATGTGAAGGGATGTTTAATGGAGATTGTTTAAGGCTGTACCTTGTCCTGAAGGTTGTAGAGGGGCTTGACATGCTGAATGTAAAATTCCTTAGGAGTCAGAGGGCCTATGCGATGAAAGGTCTTGTCCTTGTCCCTGTACTCCCAGCAGATAGTGTCTGGAGGACTTCCCAAACACACACTAATCACTCGAAACACCTGCACCAAAAACAATCAAACAAAAACACACACACACACACACACACACACACACACACACACACACACACACATATACACACACATATACACACACATATACACACACATATACACACACATATACACACACACACACACACACAGAAAATAGTGAAATCTGAGTTAAAGTAGATAACGTTCAGATGCTGCATCTTATAAATCTATTGCTCAAAATTTTCTACCTTTCCTGTTCAAATGAAAAAAAAAATCATTTAGTTCATTTAAAACAACTGCTTTTAAAACCAGATTGGATATATAAATCACAGCTACAACTCTTCAAGTTGGACCCAAGCTGCTTGTTTTTCTCTCAGTACTTTTTTTCTTGGTAAATTCAACCTCCTAGAGTTATCTCTGGCATTTCCTTCCCTCCCCTGCTTAAGTCATAAACTATATGTACTGATAGTCCCCTTCCTCACAGCAGAGAATAACTCATCCATAATAGGATACATGAGTGTATGTGAGTGCTTCAGTGTTCATGCACCCAATAAACATGCACACACATCCATATGATTAAAAAATAATAATCAAAATGGATGAAAATGGAATTTTAGAAATTGCACTGGGTCAGTTTTACCACAACCATTTAAGCCCACTACATTCAACAAACAGAAATTAAAGCAGACATTTTTAAAAGAATCCCATATCGTATGTCCAATCTTCCAACTCCAGCCCTCTCCCGTAAAGTGAACCATTAAGTTTCTTAGTTTGTTTTTACTGTCCAGTCCCCTTGGTTGAAGGATAAATGCTAGCATTGCCCATCCCTTATTTCTCATTGTTTAGCCAATGTTGGACCCAGATGCTCCAAATACATAAACAATCTCATGCTCCTCTTCTTACACCCTTGCTCTTCTTTGGAAGATTAGATAATTGTCTGGCTCCATCCAACTCCAACACTAGCACCCGCATTTCTGCCATTACCCTGCCTGTTGAAAAGTGCTGTTGTACAGAACAATGGCACAGGCCTGCGTGACATCAGAACATAGTCACTGAGTCAATATTGTAACACCTGTCTGTGGCCAAGTGTACAGGAAAATCAGAAGGCTCATCCAAGAAGGGCAGAATGGTAACGAAGATGAGTACACAGTCTGCAGTAAATCTTTCACTTCAAGAATGTTTGTCACTGTCCCACAAAGCACTTTTAACCAACACAGGATAAGCTTTTCTCCCAATCAGGCCTACTGTACTGTAAATGTTTTACTTTTTATCCCTTAGTATAGTTACTCTATTGCACATTGGAGTTCTCAGTTAAATCAAGTCTTCTGCACACATTTTCCCAACAGATTTGGCTAAACAAGCTTGATACTTATGTTTTGCTAACTCAGCTAATAGTAACAAAAATAGAAATAGTGTTTTTGTGTGTGTGAAAGTATAAGCCTTCAGGATTTTTTTGGTCAATCAAGTCTTTTCGAAATTGTGAAATTCTCTGGCTAATGTAAAAGGGTTAGCAATGTTCTAACACTCTCCAACCAGCCACAAAAATTAGAAGCATTGTAGAGGATGAGCCTGAGGAAAAAAAAGGATCAAAGTGGGTGGTGTGAGGAAGGTTTACATCACAGGCAGACAAGGCCACACAAGTTTCTGTTTTTCTTTCCAGCATGTCCAAGTTACTGCTTTATCTAAGATCACAGGCACCTGCTGCACAATCCACAGTAAGCAAGAATTGCTTATAAGCTAAAAAAAAAATTATTTATGTTATGGCCACTCACGAATGTGATCATTTTGCCATGATTAAGGATTTCTTTTAAGCACTTGTTTTCTGTATGTCACCATAGGATGGGCAGATCTAAGAGCAGGTTTTAGGTCCATTCTTTTCAATAGGACAACTGTTGCTGAAGATCAATCTGGAAAGGGTTATAACAAACAATAACAAATAAACAATTTGGAGTGCAACGTTTTACAGTAAGAAAGATCATTCTAAGTAAAAAACAATCACAAGTTTGTTAATTAAATAATTGCACAGTAAAAATGTTTTTTTTTTTTTTAAATCAGATGATTTTCACGCAAAAACACAATTAAAAGAGGGGTACTATATTTTGGACAGGACTGTATGTTTTCACGATGAGCAGATCTGTTCTTCCCAGCTTATTTAGTAAACAGCTTTATGATAATTATGTAATTATTTCAAGCAAACTCTCACTCACTCACTCATTTTCTATATCGCTTTATCCTGTATTCAGGGTCGCTGGGACCTGGAGCCTATCCCAGGAGGCTTAGGGCACGAGGCAGGCTACACCCTGGACAGGGTGCCAATCCTTCTGTTCAAGCAAACTATTTCTAAATAAACTGCAAGATTACCAATATGCCCTTTCAGCACAATTAGTTTAAGCATTAAACATTAAAACCTGGCATGCCTTATCAAACTGTAAACAAGTCCTTAATTGTATCAGGTGTTCTAATTTATATACAATCAACAATGTTGCTACTAACTTCATTCGACCCAAAGCAAAATACATATTTATTAGTCAACACACAATGCACCTAATTAGATGATGATGCCCTAGCATAATACATGGGCATTTTCAGTTGTTTAAAAAATTAGTTTTCTTATGATTTCAGAGGCATACGTAAACAAAGAAAATTGAAAATAATCAAAATGTGTGACATTACACTCCATGGCAAAAATGTCACTGGTTTAGGGAGGCCTGCATCAAGCAAAGAAATCAACTGTCCAATGCATTATTATAACCTGCACAGAAAATTGTGGACAGAGAAAGATCATAAATTACCTTTATTAGTGATCATTTAAACATTTGGTGAAGATGCATCGCACAGAATTTTTTTCAATTAACAGTAGAAATCACAGCTATGTTTAATAGTAAAAGTAAGAGCATTTCCTGAGTAAGAACTCACAGGATTGGGACTGAAAAGCTGTGTGACCATAAGAGAATTACTTCTCAATGAGACTAACCAGAAAGAGCAATGGAAAAAGGCCATGTGGTCTGAAGTTGAACAGACTGACCCTAGTCAAGGGCAATGGGTGCGTCAGGCTAAGAAGGGAAGTGCATAATGCATCCATCATGCGAAGGCACGATCTCCATCGTACCATCTCTGGAGGCACTTGGGCAGGTCTAGACTCAGCAACATTATGTGGCAATAAAATAAAGTCTGAAGCCACCAGACTGTGCATAGCATTTTCATTGCTAAAGGGAGTCAAACAAGATTAGAAAAATAATATTAGTGGGTGCAACTTTTTTTTCATACACAAGAATGCATTCTCCAGTTTTAGTTTTATAACTGGCTAAAATCAGATGCAGATTGAGAGATATTGAAGTAGAAGGTACCAGAGGAAAAGTGGTACAGAGAAGCAGGAGACAACTGTGCTGGGCAACACTGAGTAAGAATTCAGGCTTCATTTGGGCGCTTCATATGCTATCTGTGCAACATCAACTTGTGACTCTGCAACCAGGTCTGACAAACATAACCTGAACTGGATCAGAGCTGTCCAGCTTTGATCTATATGTAACTTTACACTCACTCACTAAATAGACACACTGGGGAAAGCAGACAGTTGCACATACAAGAAGGTAGGGGTAGCTCAGTGGTTAAGGCCTTGGACTATGGTTCAGAAGATCCCAGGTTCAAACCCCCCAACCACCAAGTTGCCACTGTTGGGCCCTTGAGTAAGGCCCTTAACCCTCAACTGCTCAGATGTATAATGAGATAAAAATGTAAGTCGCTCTGGATAAGAGCGTCTGCCAAATGCCTAAATGTAAATACAAAAGCGCAACCATGCTTTTTAGTAATTACAGCATGTGACAGTCCTGTTACACATGTTCTACACTGATAAAGTAGCCTGTATTTTTATGCATTTTGTCTAATTGTAATTATTTTCATATTTGCAAATTTATTAAAACCAACTGCAATACTATTAAGTTCAGCTTAAGTTTTTTGGAAAACCTTTGAGATCAGGACTTACTGTCTGACCTACTAACTGTATTACATTATGTGCTCTTAATAAAGATTTTAAGTGCTTGGTTGCATTTTGCTTTTAGTCTAATTTACATTTTAAAACATACATTTAGTTAAGGTGGCTTAAGTTCTATTTGGATTTTAATATTGAATACATCTAAGAAACAGTCTTAACAGTCAAAAGTCAGAATAATATGTTTGTGATTACATTATTGTTAACTGTAAACTTAAAATAATAATTTTAATCCCAAACATGCTTAACAATCAATGAAAATAATCACTTGATAAATAAATGACAAATTTAACTATTAAGCAAAATAATTTTAGACATTATTGTTCAGCATTTGGAGAATGAGAGAAAACATAAAAAGTCTTGATGAAAAAGTTTAGACTACAAAAACTGTGATTGCTTTTGTCAGTAAACAAGTGATCCAGACTTATTTTCTTGATATAGCCCTTACGTATGGCATTGCGAACGACAAAACCATAACAAACTGAGACAGCATCTCTCAGCAGTCAAATCCCATGCTCTGACACAAGCTCCGAATGGTCTTTTATGGCCACACCAGCTAAACAATACTAACCCACACCAGGTGGACAAACAGTTACCTAAACAACAAATAGGAACATGTCAAGAGCAAATAGAGCAGGTGATAAAGTCTAGTATAATCATAAAGTCAGGAAACAGTGCTAGTGGACAAATTACTGTGCAAGTACTGCTTATTTTATTTGTAACACTTGGTACAGCAGCTCTACCAAGTTGGTCAAAGCAGCGTTGCTTATGCCTGTTTGGCATCTCTGTTCTGTACAGACGGTGCAGGTGTAATAATACTGCTAGTGAGATTGCCTTTGCTACAGCATCAGACGCTGAGAGATAACAATCTTGTTTGTGGAACATTCTGTCATCAAGCCGTGGAGGTGTGTGTGTGTGTTCATTTTCTTTCTCATTTATACACATACAGCAATATCACAGGCATAAAATCCTAACATAAGTCAATAACACCCCAACATATAGCTTACTTCTGAATTTAGCTCAAACTAATTTCAGAAGCACTGCATGATAATCATATCTAGATAACTCAAGACCTGATTGTCCATCTGATGTTGGCTAGTTTTTTAAAATTGTATGCAGCTATAAAGGAGTCATATGGATGGGAATGAATGCAAAATCGACCTGCCGTCTTGAATGTAATTTAAAACCACATCAGAAGTCAGGATACAAAAACAAACAATATTAAGAAGACTTATGATCAAAACTGTCTGGTTAACACAGAACTACAGTATTGTGATCAGTGATCAGTATGCATTTTTGTATAACATCACAGACTAGGAGTTATTAATAGTATGCAAAGTCACAGTTAGGCATGTATGTCAGGTTTGAAGACATGATTCGGTACATGAAGTAAGAAAAAAATATACTTTTTTTCAAGTATTATTAATTTAAATTGTAAACCTATACAGTAAGATTGTATAAAATGCAAGCAAGCCATAGCATACCTTCTTTCTTTAAAAACAACTATTATTTAACAAATGTTTTTCACTGTCTTTGCCTTAGCTGTTTGTCTTTGCCCAGGGCAACTGTACCTCATTAGAAAACTAAAATGTTCCTAAGCAGGAAACATGACCTGGCATCAAGCAATATAGGTAAAGAATGACTACAAGTAAATTTGTGTTTTGAATTATTTCATTTACTTTCATGTGCTGAGTAAATGTAGGCACATTCAAATCCTCCCTTCTGAGGAAAGGTAACAGAGCATGCAGAGGTGATACTCAGCTGACAAGCTAGGCTATAAAAATGCAGCACAAGTGTTGATTTTTTGTAGAAAGTCATATTATTCCATATGGCTCCATTATGAAATCTGAGAGAAAACTGCTTCAGATTTGTAAAAAACCTTAAGCTTGTGAGAAACTTCACGTAAGTCAAACTATATGTCAAAACACAAGAGTAACAAACAAACAAATAAACACTAGAGTGGCCAACGACAAAAAGATGAATGTTTCAGAATGAATAGATCAAACACCAGATCTGAATCCCACTAAAAATCTGGTACATTTTTCGAATTTGCAAATAACAAAAGAAACATCAAACCTGAAGTAGAGTAAATATATTAGGAAGAATAGTGTGATTTATAGATAAAAGCTGGTGTGAACACATCCCAACAGAATTAAAGTTGTTTTTGAGCAAAAGATAGTTATACCTACTACTAACTAGCTACTAGCCTGGAGGGATTGAATTAAAAATTCTTTTATCTTACAAGTAATGCATTTTGACAATTGGATTCTTTAAAAAAAACATTAATCTGCAGCAAAAATACTGCCAGAAACAACATGTTTAAATGTAGTTTAAAATCCAGATGAATTTAATGACTTTTAAGAGGTTGAACACTTTTTGTTTGTAATAACAAACATTTAGTAATAAGATTAAATGTGTTCTAATTGCCAGTGTCATGTATCTTGTGTGCTGGACTAGGTAGTTTTTGGACAAATTAAGATTTTCGGTCTAATATAGCAAAAGATTGAAATTTGATGGTGCTATATTAGCATCACTAATGCATTGTCGTAATGCTTCTTCTATTTCCGGCTTGCATGAAAGGGAGAAAATCTTGGCTGATTAACCTGGAACCACATCTTCATTAATTCGGAACTATTGTCTGTAATGGTCTATTAACAAAGGAGAAGCAAAGACTCCTGTCTGTATCATCAGCAACACTGTGGCTATGGTCATGTTGTGTCCTGGCGCCCTCATCTGACTATAAAATGTAATGACTTCACTTTTTTTTTTTTTTTTTGTTACAATTAAAAGAAACCCACTGACCTCCTCAATCATGGTATCGATGGCTTCTTTCAGCTCTGCTTTGGTGGCCATGCTGGCCACCATGTTCCTCAGCCTAAGACAATACTCTCTCAGCTTAAAAAACAAAGAAAAAGAAAACAACACGTGACAATTGTATTCAAAACATTATCCAAAAGGAATGAAATGCAGATTCTCAAACTATGTACCAATACAAAGTTTTTTTAAATAATGGAATACCAGTTAATAAGCAAATCATGCAAAATGGAATCTATATAATAGTTTCTTTTGGTACACTGAATTAAATTGGAGAACAGAGTGTCAAAAATTATGTCTTTTAGTTTAACAGCACTGGCACGTTGCATTGTTTGCATTGCACCTCTTGTTTGTGTTTGGCACATAAAATTTCAATTCTAGCAATAAGCCAGTTTATTTCCCTGAAAACTTAATATTTTCAGTTAGTCTGCGCATTGCATGGGCACATATTTGGGACAAATTTTAATTATTGATTATAAAACTTGTATAAAAGGGAAAAAAATAAATTACACTTGTAATCCTGAATTATAGAAAAATGGCACACTAATTAGCTGCAGCACTTACAATACAAAGGACTTTGTTCTAAAGTACTGAAAGAAGAGCATATACGGCTTATTACTTTCCAGCCCTTATTACAAGATTAAGTTAGCAGGCCTGAAGACAATTATAGCATATTTTGCTCCATGCGCAAGTTTCTCCCTGCCATTAAGTAATGGCACACAGATTGATAAAGGAACAAGTTGGCATTAAATATTAGTGCAAATCCATTTAGAAAGTAAAACTAAACATTAAAATTAAAAACCAATAGAAATAGTGCTGCACAATTAATTACAAAAGGCTACAATTCATTAAAGGTAATACACGCATAATCAAGAATTTATGTAGAGTTTGCCTATATATATATATATATATATATATATATATTTATTTTTTTTTTTAATACTTAATGTTTTAGTTGTGTTAATATGTTATTTGCTGTTAGCCTACATAAATTGCAATAATAATGTCTTGTTTTATTTCCCAAGTAGGAAATATACATCAGTATACCTTGTGATTGAGGACATCATTCATCCTGCGAGAGGCCTCGGAGCTGTGAGTCTCAGGAAAACACTTTTTTGGGATGACACCATATTTTTCTGGAAAACACAAATATTAACATCCTTCAATTTAATTGAATATTATTCAAGTACTGCCCTAATTTATTTACAAACTCTGTCCATTAACATATTTTCACTTTAAAGAAACATTGGCCTTCATTCCAAGTTTAAAATTTTCACCTCCACTTATTACTTTTCCATAGTGATGTTACATGTTTTTTCAGCCAATGAAATGAGAAAAAGTTTACTTTTACATTATTACAGAGTTATTATTTAAATTATTACAATGTTTACATCAGTGTATGCGGGTCCTTCTGTAACTATGGCCTGCATATTTCTGGTACAAACTAACCAATTAGGTTAACCAGCATATCCCACTGTCCACCATCGTTGGTGGGATTTGAGAGCAGAAACTGGACCAATCTCCCATCTACTGGCTCATTCTTCTGGGCCGTCGCTACAAAACTTTGTAAAAAGTAATAGCAGCGTTCCACCTGAGAAAAACAAACAACACAAGAGAGACAAAGAAAGAAACAATGAGTGAATAAAAGAGAGAAGACATTTAGCATACTCTACTGCATGTATCCATTGTCTTAGGAAATAAACTATACGATATAATTAAAGCTTAATGCATGCATACAGGTACGGTTTAATTGTTAACTAAAAAGAAGATTTAAACAAAGCACTGTAAGAAAGAAATCAGTTTCTTACAAAATGAGTAAACTCATGTCTTGTGTTTGTTTTAGTACTAATATGAAATTATGTAATAATATCGAATTGCACAATGATATTCAGGTGTATTTGAACATCCCATCTAAAATTTCTAACATCTAAACTCTGTGTAAATATACCCATGTGTTAAAAGAAGCAGGTCTGGGCTTTTGATTAATTACATGGTGATAAATCTCTGTTAGTATGAAGTTACTGAATTGTGATTTGTAACATTAGCCAACTAAATGTATTATTTTTAGACTTATGAGACTTATTATTCCTGCTTACTCTTCATTATTTAAAAACAAATAAACCTTTTTTAGAGTTGTTGAAATGTTCCCTTCAGCTTTGGTCTATTTAAATTCAATCATACAAATAGCCCAAGGATAAAACAGATACAGAATATGGAATTTGTGCATGTTCTTTTTATAAAACACATTTGACTGAAATATAAATAAAATAAAAAACAACTGGCAACCTTCTACTAAAGTACTATAACTTGTACTTACCTTATCCCAGAAAAAAAGATAGGATTGGCTGAACTCGAACTCTTCTATATTAAACTTCTTCATAAAAGGAAGTCGCATGACGTTGAGGCACGAGAAGATCCAACATCTCCCTAACAACAATAAAAAAATTATTTATCTTATATAATAAAAGCTTGACTATGATATAGTCAAAGGACTTAAATAAATTGGCTTTTTCATGAAGACTTCTAATTTGATTTGGCCGTTCTAGTGTGGAAAGGTTTTTAACAAATTGTTTCATGCAAATCAACATTTTACAAATATCTTGCAGCTATTTTCAGGAAACAATAATAGATTCACATAAAAAAGAAAAATGCAAAAAAAGGTATACTGTAGAGTCAGATAAATTGTAGGAATATGAACAATTTCTTATGATCATTTAATAATAGTGTATAACAATATTATAGTGCTTTGGAAAGTTTTCCTTCTAGTTGGTTATGGCCTAGCTCTTGCTCTCTTTCGGTGAGGTTGCTTCTTGTCCAGGTACCTGAGTTCTTCTGGTTGGTTACAGGCTTGCCTTCGGCGGGGATGGCATGCTGGAAGATATGCACTGTGTCCTGGACTGTCTGCCTGTGCAGGCACACTTCAAGAGGGTCAATGCAGGTAGACACATTTTGGGCCAGTAGATATCGAGGCTCACTCTTCAGACGCTTAATAAAAGCAGATACTTTCTCTTCACTCAGGCCTGTGGGTAGACACACACACACGATTGATTCAATGTCCATTTAGAAGACAGAACAGATTTAATTGCATAGCTCTTCTGTAAACCTGAGAACCCGGACTATAGAGGTCAGATAAGATCAGAATATAAAAAGAAATAATGGGAAGGTGGAGTATGCTCCTGTGCTCCTTATCAAAATAAAAACCATAATTTTATTTATAAAGGTAGTGCCGCATGATTTGTTAAAAAAAAAGAAAAGAAAATCATATTGTGATTATTTTCACACATATAGTGATTGCAATTTAGACATTGTCACTTAACTATTAAATCAACCATTTTGCATTCAAACATATTTATCTAGGCTAACAGCAAATAATGCTGTTATTTGTTAAACACAAATAATCGCATTAAAGGGAAAGTTTGCCAATATTTATTTTCCACATCAAAAAATATAAAAAAAAAACAACAACATATACTTAAATTATTGATAGACTCTACATACATTCCTGACTGTTTGTATACTACCTGTAATACAAAGCAGACCTTTGCGATCAAATAATTTCAAGATTAAATAAATGATGCAATTTTTATTTGATTAATTGTGCAGCACTAATAAATGGACAGCTAAAGTATAAATTTAAAAATTCTTCACAACAGACTGTGTGATATTTAGAGCTAAATACGATGAACCAAATATCATATTACTACATACTATGACCAGGATATGTCTTTTTGTATATTAACACATTGCTGATCCCTTGTAAACACAGCCCTGCAGTCTAAGCATTCATTCTTTCTTTTGATTATTAATTTATACATTCACCTTTCAACAAGTCTTTTTGTAAAACTTGTCAGGGTCACAGTGAATCTGAAGCTTACTCCAGAAACATAAGGTGGGAGGTGAAAACAAAGCCTTAATAGTACACCAGTCCTGGGCTCAGTATAAAAAAGAAAAAAGAAATTGCCTCTGTATTGTGATCATTATCAGAATAATGAGCTGTGCTGATGTCATGGCTTTCAATATGAAACTGAGCGTTCTTATCAAACTGCTTTATGTGCTGTGAGCATCACAGTCAGTCCTGATTAGTGTCTCTGTGGGTGTATTTTCATGAAATATAAATCAAAACAGCTGTAATGATTTTCATCAAAGTTTCACCAAATTACCAGGTCCTATCTAATCAGTTCATCTAAAATTATTTAACAAAACATGGTGCTGTAATAATGACAATGTATCTACAGAGTGACTGAAAGAGAGCATAATCATGCATAGGTGTTCAGCTCTTATATTGTTAGCATATTATATTGAATCGCAATAAAAGCATCAGATCCAAGCCGGGAGAACGTAAATGAATAAAACTAAAATATCTCACATGACATTCCTTTGTGAGGAAATATAGTGAGGTCATAATGCGATTAAACATAAGCTATGTATGGTGTAGATATTAAGCCTTAAGTAAGGCAGCCTGAAAGTTTCTCATAGTCATGGGATTTCTCAGGCTTGATAGGATGTAATGGACACAGAGCTTTTAACACAACTTCCTCTCTATCTCCATGTTCACGCTTCCTGTCCTTGTTATAAAATACGCCTTAAAAAAATATCTTTTCAAGCTTGTTTCTCCACTCGCCCTGTGATTCATTCCATATGCACGTGTTTATTGTACCTTTTACTGTTTAGTTATCTGATTAATCTGATAGATATGTAACCACACAGATCTCTCTTTTCTTTCATTTCTAACTTGATGTATATTTGATTATGATTAGTCATATTAATGTTACATGGTGGTATGTTAAGTGATGGACCTGTAATATCTAATTAGATAACAGACACATAAAATCCTATTATTATTATTGTTAATAATAATAATTTTAATAATAACAATAAAACAGACTGCTAAGGATTACGGATTGAAATCATGAAGAGGAATCGAAAATCACGTTGCATTCCAGTTGGAAATGCTTAGCCGCTAGAGTGACTTGCAACTTTTTTTTGGTACTGTACCACAACAGAGGATCTTACACCCTTTTTGTGTTCTGTATCATGTGTATGAATGGCTTTTAATGGAGCTGAAACATTGCTATATTTTGCTGGGTGAGGCTGAGCAATAAGAAACACATTAATGTTTCCGGGTGAATCTGTTGTTGATGTGAAACTAAGTAGCACATTTAGAGCCTGACTCCAGTGAGATTTTAATCTATATATAAACCGATACCTTATACAGCATAATTCATTCGTGTAGGTGATCCTCACTGATAGATTTAACATTAAATTTACAGCTTGTTCTCCATAGCAGGTCCTTCCATTATTTACAGAAATGACATTATATTTCTACGCGTTTTATATCATTATAAATCATTTATACACTGAGCGGCAGCTAGCTAACGATTTTTTTGTACATTTTCTAGCCCGGTTTAATGTGCTTGTTTTTGCTAGCTTAACCGTGCTAACTATTACACACTGGCTCTTTCCCAAATATACCTGGACAGAGTCTTACAGTGTTACTTAGTATATCGAAGTATCGTTGTTTAGAAATATCAGCACATACATACCAGCGTCCATGGTCGCTCACAGGATGTAGACTATTTACCGGTTAGGTGGGTGTTTTTTTTTTTCGCCTTTGTTTATTTTATTCGCCGACAGGCAGCCAGTCAGAGCGCGCGGAATCCCGGAAACAGGAAATGCAAATTACCTTCCAGTGGTTTCTACGTAACGATGCGCGCAGAGCTTTATTATTTTTTATTTAAAAATACCATTGACCCTAGCTGCTCCTTTTGTAATTCTGCTCCTAAAATCATTACGCATTTTGGTCCTGTATTATTTTCTTTTTTCCCCCCAATATTTGTTTCCTGAGACATTCTTTTTGGTTTCCTGGACTACAAGGCGGAGGAGGATAAATATTTTACTCACTCACTCACTCACTCACTCACAGTCTACACCGATTTATCCTGTATACAGGGGCCTGGAGTCTATCCCAGGAGACTTAGGGCACAAGGTGGGGTACACCACGGACGGGGTGCCAATCCATCGCAGGGCACAGATTTATACACACACACACACTCTCTCTCTCTCTCTTACACACTATTGGGAATCCAAATTAGCCTAATCTCCATGCCTCTGGACTGTGGGGAAAAAACGTAGTACCCAGAGAAAACCCACCAAGCACGTGAAGAATATTCAAACACCATGCACACAGACTCAAGGCGGAAATCGAACCCATACCCTGGAGTAGTGACGTGTCGTTCATGAACTATTCTTTCTTTTTGAACAAGTCTTTAACATGACTCAGAAAAACGAGTAGGTTTAGAGAATGATTCGTAGACGCCATAGAGACTATGCAGTGCAGCACACAGGAAACAGAATTGAGCAGTACTTATAAATCTTCTGGTCCAAATGACTCGGACCAGAAGATATGAGAAGTGAGCTGCTCATTCTGTTTATCATAATATGTGCTTAGCTTCATTGTAATATGTTCATTACTGAAACTATAACCAAAATGTGTGTATGTAGACGTGCTGGGGGTCTGTTAATTAAAATTTTACCTTTTATTTTATTTCTGATCAAAAGAACTAAATAAACTAAATGACTAAAAAAAAAGAAGTCATTTTAATGAATGAGATTTAAAGAACCGAGTCAGTAAAATGATCCAAACTTTCCATTACTATCCTGGAGGTGCAAGGCGGCAGTGCTGTGACCACTAAGCCTGTAACCTTTAAACTAAATTGTGTGTGTGTGTGTGTGTGAGAGAGAGAGAGACAGAGAGAGAGAGAGAGAGAGAGAGAGCCTGCGTGTGTGGATTTTGCATGTCCTCCGGATTCTTGGTGAGTTTCTTTCAGAAAGACTGGTTTCCTCCCACAGTCCAAAGATATGCAGATTAGGCTAATTGGTGTTCCATGTTACCCACAGTTTGAGTGTGTACTGTGAGCTTGTGAGACCTGCGATGGATTGGCACCCTGTCCAGGGTGTAACCCGCCTTGTGCCAAAAGTGTGCTGGAATAGGCTTCAGGCTTCCTGCAACCCAATATACAGTAGGATAAGCAGTATAGAAAATGAATGAAGGAATGAATATAGCCCACTGTCTTGTATTCAAAATGACGTTGTAAGGTATTTTAAAAATATTAATTAAAAACAAATGTAAAAATGTTAGAATTGTACATTTAAGTTATATGGGACCCTTTTTAAGTTTCTACTTTTGGTGCTCCTTTATACACTGTATTTTTTTAACCTCAGGAAATAATATGATAACGTTCTTATCTTGTGCTCACAGGTTATTTATCTTGTAGGAAAAACTTTTTTTCTGGTACATACAAGTTATTATCTTGTACAAACAAGTTATTATCTGCCTTAGTTTAAACAAGATATAAAAATATCACATAATTTGGGTCTGTATTAGGGGCTCCACATTTATTTGTTGACAAAAATATTTTTGTTTTTGTTAGCTAAAAGTTGTCTTCAAAATGCGGATGATGTATTTTAACTTGCTTTTAAACTTTTTGCGTTTGATTCTGCTCAGACCAGTTTTAATGAACAAGTTCTGTTTATGGTTGGAAACCTACAAATCACAGGGGAGAGTCAAATCCCTATGAACCCTTTGAAGATGTAAGCCAACAGTGATAACTGATGAGCCACTGAACAGAATCCACATACAGAATTATCCACATACAGAATTATCCACCCATCATACCACTTATCCTTTTTAGGGTCTCTGGGATCCGGAAACCTAACGCATCACACAGCACACTTATAATTTTACACATTGAGCCTTTTGGAAACACAAATCAGCCTTCAGTACATGTCTTCTGGTCACCCATAGACCAGAGGTGAGATTGGAGTGCTAACAACGTATCCACTGTTTTGCCATATACAGTGCTAATGGAAATACTTTAGTGGTATTCCAGAAACACTGTACAGTATTAAAGCTTTAGTATGAGATTTTTTTCCTATAGAGTAGTATCAACTGGGTAAAACATGAAAACATTTTGTTTCTGGATTGATGCATGTAACCAGTGCTGTACAACCTGATTTTGATACAAGGGCATTTTGCAACATCAGTAGTTACCCAGCCAAATGCAAAATTTTTATACAATGCAATACAATACAATACAGCATGTACCACATATTGGGTGGATAAGGTAAAAATCATGACCTTCATTCAGTGAGGTTCCAAATTGCTTATAAGTGCTTGCTCATTTAGATTTCGTTTTTTGTGCTCCTATAACAATACCCATCCATTCAAGCAGAAATATTATTAATACCATCTGGATCACCATAGAAGTGTCTCACCACAGGAAAGAAGAATCTTTTATTCTGCTCATAATGTGAAGCGGGCATATAAATTGTATATAAAAGTCTATACACCCATGTTAAAATGCAGTTAAGGAATAACTTAAAATAACCTGGTTGTGCAAGTGTGTACATTTGTCTGTACTCAGGATTAAGAAATCAAACATCAATTATTCATGTTCTAAAGTAATTATGCAACAGTTAGTGCCAGTCAACTAATTTGATTGTTAATTATCATACAACTGTCATTGGTGAAGTGATTCTAATTAACCCCAAATTAAAATCAGCTGTGTCTGCAGGATTTTCTAGACATCTTCTTGGTTCTCATTATTAAAAGATATTGATTTGTAGAGGGGTACAAACAAATTGCAAAACATTAGATTTGCCATAGATGAAGGGGAGAAAATCAGGAAAAACATCCTCACTACTCAGAGCAGGCTATCTCTCCAAATTGGATGAAATGTGAAGATGAAAGCTTAGCAATAAGGCTGCCAAGAGACCTATGGCAATAATAAAAGAGCTGCAGGAATATCAGACAAGTACTGTACTGCTCCCGCCCGGCATGTGACAACAATCTTTCATATTGTTTAACAAGACATATCTGAGCTATGGGTTAGGGTGACTAGACAAAAGCCCTTTCTCATAAAAAAAAATGGCAAAACACATTTTGCCAAAATATCTACCTTAAACCACATGGCAAAATATTTTAGAAACTAACAAGACCAAGGTAGACTATTTAGGCATAACTCTAAAAGATACTTTTGGCACAAAAACTAATATCAGCCAATAAACACTGTACACTTTGAAGCATGGTGGTGGTAGCACAGTGCCATGAAGCTGCTTCTGTTCTGCTAAGACAGGAACTAGGTCTAAATCTAAATCCTATTGAATACCTGTTGAATGATTTAAAGAGGATTGTACACGAGTCCCCTTAAATTTTAATAGATCTGGAGCATTTCCGCAAGAACCAACAGAATTAAATTGCAATTCAAGGTTGTTTAAATCAACCAGACTTGCCCAAAATACTAAGTACTTTAAGCTAAATGTGGTTCAAAATAATAAATAATGAAGTGGTGTACAAATTTCTTTAATTTTTTAATAAAATTTCTTATGTTTTTTTTTTTTTTTTTTGAATTTCATTAGTTGCTATAATGACAGGTGGAAAAGTATTGACATGATAAATCTTGGTGTGGGGTGTGGAATTTTATATCATTTTGCACTTTGTGTCTTTCTCTGCATTAATAACATACACAATTTTGCAGATAATATTTTTTATTTTAGATTTTTTATTTTTTATTTTTTTTTTTACATATTATCATCAGACACTCCCTTGCCTCAATAGTAAGTGGTAGCAGCACAAGTAGAAGACAATAAACCTTTAGTTAATGTTCCATCAAACACCAGGTAATGAAAAATGTTATCTTAGTGACTTTGACCATGGCATGGTTGTTGCAGCATTAATGAGTGACTTGTGCAAGAAAAAAAAAAAATCCAGTGAGGATCATTTGTGTAGGCTGGAGCACCATGTTGAAGTCACCTATTCAGGATGAAAGTCTACAGTAAAATCTACAGTACTTCCACAACTCTTTATACCTATGGTATGCAGAAAAGCATCTTAAAATGCACACCCTCAGTACACATCAAACCTGGGTTACAACAGCAGACCAACACATCAGTTTTGTTAGCCACATACATGTATACAATCATGTTTAAAAGTTAGTACCCCCTCTTTTATTCTATGTGCTTTGCAAATACAACCTCCGACGAGCAAACGACAAATAACGTTTTTCATTGTGCAATTAGCCAGGAAGAAAAAAACATGTGGATAATACTAAGTACCCCCTTACTGCTTCCACAGGATTTAAGAGGATAAGTTGCAGATTTCGATTAATTGACCTATATAAAAGCAAAGGTTTTGCCTGTTTGCTGGTGTGTGTCTTTTAATTCTCCCATGGATGCCAGGTTTGCCCAGTCTCATTCTTAAATCATGAACACTGACTTTGACTAAACAAGTGTGGCCTGCAGTAAGGCTTCACGCATCGCCTTTACCTCTTAATCCTGTATTCAGGTTAGCAGGGGGCCTGGAGCCTATCCCAGGAAGGATACACCCTGGATGGGGTGCCAATCTATCGCAGCGAACACACAAATACACACTCTTTCACTCACTATGGGCAATTTGGGAACGCCAATTAGCCTAATCTGCATGTCTTTGGATAGTGGGAGGAACCCGGTCCCGGACCCTGGAGATGCAATGTGACAGTGCTAACCACTAAGCCACCATGCCTCCCTGTTTAGATGTTGCTCTGGGTTATTTTATGAGCTAATGAATGAGTCGGTGTTGTGCTCTTGGAGTAATTTTGGTAGGCCAGCTATTCCTGGGAAATGAAATTGAAACATTATTGTTCCAAGTTTTCTCTATTTGTGGATAATGGCTCTCACCATGGTTTCCAGAAGTCCAAAAGTCTTAGAAATGGCTTATAACCATCCGTTCCAGACGGATGCTAATAGATCAGTTACATGTTAATTACTTTGTTTCTCATCCGTTCTCATCAGTCCTGACAGTAATCAGGCCTGGGTGTGGCAAGTAAGATTTTAACTTAGATTTCCAAAAAATGCGGTTAATATCAGTGTTACTTTTTCTCATAGAGCCAAGTAGATTTGGACAAATTTTTCCCTTAAGAAATGAAATCATAGATAAAAGAGTTAATGCACTGTGTGTGTGTGTGTGTGTGTGTGGAGGTCCAGTGTACAGCAGTTTGTAAACGTAACAAATTAGTTGAAACAGCTGTGTTTGATCAAAATAATCACCAACCTGTGTTGGACACTGGCTCTCAAGTTTGGGATTTGCAAGGCCCTGACTTACAGTACGTACCCATTAGCTGTTTTATTAATTTCTTATCTCTTGTGTATGTGTTTGTGTCTAAATGTATGTAGCCTCGTTTACACTGTTAGTTAAATGTGACCGAATTCCGATTTTTTGCTCATATGTGACATGTTATTGACAAGTATTATATGGTGTAAGGATGTTAAAAAAAAATCTTTTAAAAGACCTTATAACAGCACAAGGTCCAGGTTTTAATTCTGGCACTCCAGGTCAGAATAAATGAGTGTTACAATATTAAGAGTGATATTCTTTAGTTATTGGTAAGAATTGTACTCTTACTGTGTGACTGCCCTCTAGTGGCAATGAATAATACTGAATACTACTACTACTACTACTACTACTACTACTAATAATAATAATAATAATAATAATAATAACAATAACAACAACAACAACAATAATAATAATAATAATAATAATAATAATAATAATAAAAATGCTTGTGAATGTTGTAAGAGCCACTTCCCTGACGTCCTTTATTGACAGATATTCTCTTACTCAGATATACTCTCTGCAGTCTGCTAGGGTAAAAGTTGTATAAACGTGGGATTATACCCTATAGGGAAGTGGGGAACACAGTTCCAAAACTTTGACTTTCTTTCATTTGGTTGTGTCAGGACTGCCCTCTGGTGGACAATTTTAATCCAGGTTCTGTTTTTGTTTGCATCATTCAGCCTCAAGATGGAGACTTTTATTTGTAAGTGCAGTAGTTGGGCCCTCTGATGCAGTTATCTTTACTTCTGTCCCTAAAATTTTGGTAATATAAATCATTCTTTATATTGAATGGTATTAAATTTGATATTTAATAGTCTACGTATTTAATGCTATAAAAACAAAATTGAATAATCTATAGAAATAAGTATTCAAGCCTACCCGGTTAAAAGCATTCAGAGTGTAGTGTAAGAAATGCATACTTCACACCTCAGTCATCCTCTAGTCACTACTGTGGTTTTGGCAGAAATAGGGATTCCTGTGGTGATGCCCATTGTGGTTTGGTGATTGTTACTTTTATTACAATAACAACCTGATAATTATTCAAAACAAAGCCTGTTTATTATGGAGACATTATCAAGTAACCTGTGCGTCGCTTAAAATGTAAGCTGCTTTGCTGTTACTCATAAATAAACCTGCATTTTAATGCCAGATGTTGCCTAATCCATCCAGCTCCCCCTGTTCTCTCCACGGGCCACATTAACAATAGTGGTGGTGCTTTTCTGAAGGAGGGGGCAGATGGGGTCCCCTCCGCAAACAATGTCTGCAGCATGGGGGATGGGTGTGTGCATAGAAAGTCACCGCTGACTAGATATCACGCCAGCTTTCTTCTTTTACCAGTGTGAAAGAGAGGGGGGAAAAACTTCAGTTTGCATGAAAGCTCATAAATCCATATTGCAGGAATGGAGGCTTTCACTCGCTGCCATCTGTCTAGAATTAACAGATGAGTAGCATGTTTTTCTGAAATGCTCAGATAGTGTGGATAAGAGATACATTTTGTGCATACCAGCCTAGACTTAGATAGACAAATAAATAGATAGATAGATAGATAGATAGATAGATAGATAGATAGATAGATAGATAGACATGCAGATAGAAAGATACTCTATTGTTTCTGAGGGAAGTGGTAAAAAAATAAAGATACCATGAGTACTACATTCTATAAGAAATTATTAACTAAATAGCAATAAGAAAATTATCAAGCTAATAAGCCTATGCCATAGCCTAGTACTTTGTAGCAACTTTCACAAGCAAAAAAGTGTGGCCTGTCCATTAATAAATAATCACACATGTAACATCTGTGTCTTTTTAGCTGCCGAGGGCAGCAAGTAAATATTAACATTGGGATATGGCTGCATTAAATAATGATTATATTAGAGAAAGAGAGTAGGGGTGTGAGTAAATTGCCCTGGGCATCAGACACCAGAGTTTCTATAATTATCCAGAAAGTTCTTAAAACTGGGGGGCAGCTATGCAGTTGCTATAGATAGACTGTCACCAAGAGTTCAACAATAACTAGACCTAGTATCATTTTATTATGGTGTTAGGAGTTTCCACAATTATTTACACAAAAAGGAAAAAAAAATCAAAATCTCATAATCCCTTCTGCTAACATAGATTTTACTTTGTCTCTATTTATCATTAAAAAATTTTTTTTTAGTTTGTAATAAAAGGAATCAATCAGTAGCCTGCAAGAATCAGAATCTTGTGTCTTGATTTGCTTGAATTGCTATTTCCATTTTTCATTTCCATAAAAAATATTTAGACATACATTACGATGCATTCATTAATTCATTTATTAATTCATTCATTCATTCCACAACAACAAAGTATATCATATATTCCACCTTGTATGTTGGGCCTGGTAGTTTATATACTGTACACATTATAGAGTTCAAAAGCTTGAGGGATGTTATAAACATTTATCGTCATGAGTTTCACATCATGATATTAGATTACTGTTACATATCTGACTATGCTCAGTCCATGCTGTATCAAACTGTTGTTACCATGCATACACAAGCTAACACCAGTGTATTTTTCCAGTCTGAGATCCAGCCACTGAATAGAGACCATGCATTCAGCTTAAGCATGATAATAATACGAGTCTTTAGTATTGTGCAACAAGACATTGGAGGCATAGGTCTTGGCATTATGAAAACCTGTCAATATATACTGTATATATACAGTATGTATACAGTATGTATAGTAACATTTGCAAAAAAAACTATGTTTGTATACCTATTATAAGTGTTTGAAAGAAAAGAGAAATGCCCTGTACAAGTTAAGCCATAAGCAAAGTCTCCCCGTAGAACTTTTTAAATGGTGTAGACTACATCCAAAATTATTGGCACTGATCTGAGTTTTTCCCAGTAGTGTAAAATTGTGGAAAATGGCCAGATGCAATGTCACCTTGCTGAGATTCCTAAGAGCCTCTTTAAATCCAGTGTGCCAGCATAGACACAAGGATGTGTGTGTGTGTGTGTGTGTGTGTGTGTGTGTGTGTGTGTGTCACTAGAGGATATAGAATCCTCATGAAAGGTACATCGTGACAGTGCTCAGCTATCAATTAATAAGGAGAAATAGTGGTTAATAACAGCAATAATAATAATATTATTAATAACAGCAATAATGATAATAATTATAATAATATGATAAATTAGTTCATAAAGTGAAAGCATTTCTAAATCATGAATACAAGTCCTAATATCAGCTGTAATTTTGTATTGAGTTTTATCAGATATTATATTTTTATTAATATAATTTTGTGTATTTCTATTAAACATTAAATATACATAAAAATGTTGTACGTATCTTTTGATCTTTTAAAACCTTTGATTTCACTGGCTTACATAATTATACTGTGTATCAATGTATAACATTTTCACAAGAATGTTATCTTGAAACACCCCTGGAAAGTTCAGTCGGTTAGAATGTGTTTTAAAACATCTGGACCTTATTATGAACAGGTGCCCATCCAAACGCTTTACTGCTTTAGAACAGGTGATTTACAGCCATGAAAACGCTGTGTTATGTTATTGCTTGTATTGATTTTACAGGGAAAGAAAGGAGTACTGATATTTGAAATTCCAGGTCAGCCAGAGGGCTAATTTTGGTGCATTGCTCCCGTTAAATAAGCAGCCAGTTTTAAAGAAGCACTGCAGATTTATGCTGGATAATTCATAAGTTTATTGCAAAATTTATTGGCGCTATGATCGCCACTGTAATGTTATACTGCACTGCTAGAGAAAGCGGCGTGATGCTGGAATTTTAATGCCCATGCGCTCAAAAAGACCCTCTCGCTTTTGTCCCGCCCGTCCTTTTCTTATTACCCTACGACCTACCTGATTCGTCTGAGAGAAGGATAACCGTCCAATCGCATCTCGCCGGAGGCGGGTTTTGTCGGCCTCGTTTGACAGAAAGCCGCGTGACGTCACGAGAGACTCGGCTCACCAACCCCAGGCTCAGAGATGCTGTGAGCGCGAGACCACAGCATCTTTCAGTCACACGATCCGGAAAAAAGCACGCATCTCCTTCCAAACCCGTATCCGCATCATCCTCATCTTTCTCCTCCTCTCCGGACTTTACTGACATCCGTAAGCCCAAAGCACTCGAGGCTACGTTCATGCAAGTGCCAAGGAGCGTTTCAGACGCAACATTTTTTGTTTTTCCTCTTTTCCTTTCTCATTATTTATTCGACACATTTCTGATCTATTTTTGAGGACTAACCAATCATCATTTGTTCTATCCATGAGAAGAGCACCATTACAGAAGACAAAGCAAAGCTTGATAAGTTATAAGAGGAAATAATTTTGGACGGGCAGCCTGACAGAACAACATCCTGCTCCCTGAATCTTAATGTGAATGCTTCAGTCGCGCATCGCTGTGCAGCCAGGGCTCAGTTTGCTCGTCTACCGTGTTTTTTGAAGGAGCTGATTATTAAGCGCATCTTTAACGAAGCACCCGCTTCAGATCGGCGCACCCGCAAGCTCAACCCTCTGCTTTTCTCCCAGTCTCAGTTTTGGAGGACAGGATCGGTTTCGACACGCTTCGTGCGACGGAGAAGCGCGGCGGAGTATCGGCGTCCGTGAGAAAATGATGGCCGGCGGGGCAGTGCAGCAAAACGGCATTTTCTCCAATCCGCACCACCACAATCAGCAGCCGCACATGGAGTCGGACCCGCCGGACTCCCGCAAGAGACCGCTGGAGACGCCGACCGAGGCGAGCAGCACCAAGCGCACCAACACGGGGGGTAAGACAACAACAAACAAACAAACAAACACACACACACACACACACAAGCAGCGGGCCTCTCCTGCTAAACAAGCGTATCGTGGTTGGAGCGTAACCATGGCGTAGCGGCAGGTTCATTCTCCGATTTTAATTGAAAAACCTCAGAGTATTGTAGGGTTCAAATAATAAAAACAGATATTACCAACAAAACAACACAATGTGTCCATTTTCCAAGAATAGCGGCCTTTGATGTGATGGCTGGGGACTGTAGCCTAGAGGGTAAAGGAAAGGCTATATATATATATATATATATATATATATATATATATAGATATATAAAGAGAGAGAGAGAGAGAGACATAGATAATTATTCATATTAATAACCTGCATATGTGTTGGTAGGAAACGGAGGAATGCCTTTAAGGCTAAGAACAATGGCACAGGACAAGCGCATCCTTGGCATCGCCGCTGATGACCTTGCATTTATAAACCAGTGCTTCCGATTTGGCGATGCTTTTTTGTTTCAGGATACGTCATGTTTGTTTATGCTACAGCTAACGTTTTTTTGTTGTTGTTGTTGCATAAACACTGTGCTAACGTGACTACAATCACTAATATATCCACAACCATTTGCGCAGATGAAAACAGCCAGAATGCTCATATTGCCTAAAAAAAAGTATAATGTCAAAAATACTACTCCGTTTTATACAAGTACCACGCTCTGATGCGGTGCTGTTATATTATGCGGTAGGCCATTTGCGGGGTCGGACGTAACCATTGGCATGGCAACCCCGTTAACGTGTCAGCATCGCGCGTAGTGTGTGCAGACATTTCCAGTTCCGCTCGCTCTAACTACACCGGGCCTAGTTTTAAAATAGGCCTACGCGATTCATTTATGTGACACTACAGTCATTTCTTTACTCACTTTACTTGCCTGGCATGTGATGAAATCGATGTTTTGTGCACTGGCAATGAGGAAAAAAAGCCCATGCACCCGTGGGAGGCATTATACACAAACACTATCCATTTGGGTAAATGAAATGGCTGTTAGGATGCTAAGAGCAAGGCAGCAGCACCAAGCAGGATTATCTGTTTAATGTTAGGCACAGGCGTATTATCCTTTTAAAATATCAGAACACTGGACGCTTGTTGAGAAGGAAAATGAATGGTTTACATTGTTACAAACATGAGAACATGCTGATATATACATTATTATTTGCTGAGATACATACTATAATATGTCTATAGGCCCTACGTTAGAATATGGGTGCTTTCAAGATTATATTTAATAGATAAGATATTTGTTTTTGTAATAAGAAAAAGGCAATTAATATTTTAGCAGTTGTAAAAGGAATTATACCGAGAAAAAAAAAATGTCAAATGAACAGCCATGAGCTATTCAATACTGATTAGATACAAAGATAATAATGAAAAAAAAATTGAACCGTATTAACTTACGATTTCCTGGTTACTGTTATGACAACTGAAAATAACAGTCTGTTGAAAACATGTTGTTAACAGGCTCAGCTCTAAAATTCATTCGCTTAACAAATATCCATTATATTAGCATTTGCTGTCATTCACAATGTGTTCGTTTAGGATAAATTTGGCAATATTTTACAGTAGTTTAGTATAGGCAAAAACAAAAAAGGCCAAGGATTTATAGCATATTTAACACTTGGGAAAAAGACAGATCTTACCGATTATCTTATAAAGAGTCTGTATAAGGAAAATTATTTTTAAGAAAATGGTTTAATGAGGTACAGCTATATTCAGAATGGTACCTGCTTCGTTCTCAGTGTCCAGTAATCACATTGCGCTAATAACAGCCTGGCTTAATACACTTATCTAAAATAAAATAATTTAAAAAGAATTGAAATAGGTGATAGATGAATTAATTCAGATTTGCTTTTATTTATTTTTTATTTATTCTTACAATTTTAAAAAATCTGTGCAATTGTAAAACATTTACACAATATTAAAATCGATCTCTGTATATACTGTATGTACCATGGGTTATGGAAATATTGTATTAAAATAAATATAATTATTAAGCCATGGTTCTCTACAGAAAATTGTAAAAAAAAAAAAAAAAAAACGTGTTATGTTTAATATGATGCCTGTTTTAGGTATAGTGAGAGAAAGTTGGCAGAAAACAGAGAGTCATTTGCTTGCCAGAAGATCATTAGGGGAGTGGTGCTGTTTTAACCCCATCACTATTATAAAGCTGCTTTAGGTTCTCCACGATCTGTGCCCTAAGCTCTAACGCTATATATAAGGTACAATGTGGTAATTTCATAAATGAAGGCACTGGCACAGGCTGCATCAAGTAGACTGTTGTAGGGTTTGCAGGTGTCCTTGGTGAGTAACATGGGGGGACGGTGACCCTCTTATGGATGGAAAATGGGACAGAGGATGTGTGTGTGTGTGTGTGTGTGTGTGTGTGTTCCTTTTAGTGAGACAGACACTTAGGAAGATGGAAGAAAGGTAGAGCTTCTGGCACAGGAAATGTATTGTTAGATGGTCTATAAGGGACATTTTTCCTGGTGTTGATTTATACATCAGTACATTTCGGTCTGACTTCACATACTCAAGTACTAGCTTACATCTTTCTCATCCTTCAAGAAAGGACGGGATGTCTTCTGCTAGTAAAAGAGTAGGCCGTGGAGCTCTCTCAAAAAGAGGTCTTACATAAACATGATTTGCCAGCTGGGGTTGAAGATTTCCCCAACCCCCTAAGACGTTTACATGGAGGACAAATAGCTGCTTCCTCGCTCTGGCCCACTCTATTCAAACACAACTGACAGAGCCGTACAACGATCCTAATACAGCTGCATTTGTGACCAGCCCCCTGATTAACCATGCGGCATGGCTGCTGCAGTTATCAGTTTTTTCGGAAGCCGAAAAGATTTAGCTTTACTAACACTATTCCTCTGCATCCTTGCATGTACTCTCTACATCCTTACCAATTCCTGCTTTGGTGCTCGCTCATCTCTCCATTGGTGGCAGCCATTGATTACTATTCAATCTACCTCTGTGTGTGTCTATTGATCTCCGATTGATTTTAACGTAAAGGGGGCGCTATGCTTTTCCTCCTCCTCCTCCTCCTCCTTTTTTTTTTTTTGGAAGCACTGCGTCAAAGATAAAAAAAAAATCTCTGCAAGGGCGGGGGACTTTTGGGTGGGCCGCCCGTTGAGAGCGCAGCACAGGATTGGCTGAGAGGCTCGTCTCGCTCTGCCTGTCTGTGGCGGAATGGAGCACGGGGCGCTTGATGAATATGAATGAGAACAATGAAAAGACCGCCTCGAAAAAAAAGAATATGATTTGGTCCCATCTTTACAGCATTTCTTCCTGTGAAAAAAAACAAAACTGTCGTTTTTTATGGCCTTGCTCTACTCCAAAAGATGAAATATTAGCTAATATGGTATATATAGTTTGGTCAGGCAGTTTATGAGTCAGACCTATTCAAAAATTCTGACACATTGCATCAATATGTGAGGGCTAGTTCCTTTCGATTTTATAGCATTAGAAGACACATAGCATGCAATTATTAGAACACAGGTAGCAGTATGCATGACATATCATATAAAATAGCAGGCAGGGTTTGTTCTCATCATGTTTTATTCATCTTGTAGGAACTATATTTGCCCCGCTTGCTCTCTAGCCATAGTCTGGCTTGTTGACCCACATGGCTCCTGACACAAGATCCAAGGATTTGAACCTTCAATCCCCTGGCTGATGCTACCTATTCTGGGTGTTCCATCTCTCTGGAACGCCTAGCAACCAGTGACTTTGTTGTTGCTGCATGCAGTTTTTACCTGATACCCATTTGGTATATGTTGTGATGAACACCCTAGGACTGCTAGATTAAAGACTTTTCTTTTCGTTACACTAGATCTGGAGGAAATATGTATAAGATTTTCCAGGCTGGGTTGTGCAGACAAGTAAAGGAAATTACGTTGTTCCTGTTAACACTTGGCCTGCAGAGTCATTGCTCTCTGATGTTGGTTTAGAATAGGGAGTCCCTGCGGTAAGGCAAACCCAGACTAAAGGTTTTCTGTATTTGCCAGAAATTAAACACTACCTGGGAATACCCAGAGAAATCCTGAGAGGCAGAATGCTGTTCTGAGTGTTTTAGCACATAGGGATCTGGCATTCTGTTTTGACCTGCAGTGCAATGTGCTCCGGTTTCTGTTTCCAGCAGCTTGCTGCATTTGGTTTAATGCACCTGTTAAAACACTGAGTAAAAAAAGTATTAGGAATTTTTACATTGGGTGATTTCACGTTAAGACAATGATAAAATTGAAATTGAAATAAATGTTTCAGTGCATGCAGCGTAATGCACTGTATAATTCTGTAATTCTGGAAGTGGTTGGATCTGTACAGTAGGAGCAAACTGTTCGGCTGTCATGGCACTGTCCGTTTTTTCAGATGAATTTGTTTTCAGATTCATTTCCTCACAAAAAAGATGGAAACAATTGATTAGATGTTAGAGACAAGGCTTTGTCTCTCTAATATATACTCCGATGAGATCATTTTAATAATCTATAAATAATCACATAGTAAAATAACTTTAGATTAGGGTTTGGTTGTTAAATTTAGGATAATTAAAATCTGACATTCGTAATACTTTATGATAGTGATGTGTGTAATGTTCCTTATATTCAGGCTCCAGTTTTGCCAGATAGCAATTCCTTGTTTCTTTGCCTATCTTTAAGGTACAATTAGTAGGAAATTGGAAATCTATGTGTTCAATCAAGGTAGATTAGGACTTAACCAAGCACATGATATTGCCTTTTTTGTTTGATGTTTCTGAGGGGAAAAAGCCTTAAGTACGCAGAATACACATTATTTATTAAACCTGCCATATTAATTAGGGGTGATTAAATTTAGATGCATCCAAATCAAAAAGAGGCCAATCTCAGTGCCGTGAAATCTGGGTCATTGCGAACAAAAAAGAAAAAGAAAACGTACTTGTGCTAATTTTTGGGTAATGTCAGGCCATGGTATCTCGAAACAATACTGAGTCTCAGGTCAGGGCAACAGATATCATCCTAATTATGTGCAAAGTTAAATGTTTAGGCTTTTGTTGTGTTTTTTTTATTAACGGTAATGTGTGATCTGCACAGAGTAAGCTTCTCACACACATTGATACTGTCAAGACAGCCTGGTGATGCTAAAAAGATTACCACAAGACAATTAGATAATTAAGAGACTGTTAAACCCACCCAATTATTAACGCTAATCCAGGCACAGTCCACACTTCCATCCTGACCTATTCACGCCGCTGACCTTCCTGAGACTGTGTCTTTTTTTAACCAGACTGACACGATCCATCCAGTGCCAATGATGCCTCGGCAGTATTACGTTTGTGACTCTTTTCACAAATCCGAGTACACACACGTTACATGTTTCTGTTGTCACATTGTTTCATTAGCTGTTCTTGTTAGTACAGTCTTTCTTGTTATACTTGATTTCTACCGAGAGTTTTTTGACAGCAGGATTTGGCCAGTAACTTGTGTAGCTCAGCGTGCCCAAAACTATGACTGCAAAAGATAAATAACTCTTCCAGAACACCAATCTAATCAAATGCACCCGTCTTGTGGGAAGCGGCAAGGATTAATAGCAGTTGGATACGGGGCGTGTCCTCAAGCGGCTATGGTGGGTAGATACAATGTCATGTTAAAGTCAGAGCTCCGAGTATGTGCACGCAGCAACTCCACTGACCTGAATAAGAAACCTTACACACATCAGCAGCAGACTTTTCTAGGCCTGTACGTCCTCTTTTCTCACAGTTTTTGTTCTTTGCAATAGAGCTGTAATTGAAACGATTATACTTGCATCAAAGCTCTTTCCATGCTGTAAATTATAAATAATAAATACTGTGTAAATAAAGGGGTAAAGCATTAGAATTTGATCCAAGATTGCCTCATGCGTGTTACTTTGCGAATTTAAACAGCTTTATGGTTGGTGCAGGGTTAGTATTTGTAACCTATTTTAATTGCAGGCAAATGAATAAATTCTTTGCCTATTCAGATTTGTAAAAAAAAATAAATAATAATAATTAGAGAATTGGTTGGTCCCACAAACAAGCCCCCCTTTAGAAAGTATATAAATATATTTAAAAAATTGATGTTATTCTTTACCACCCCCTTTTTATCAATGTCATTTATATTAATTAAGATTTCTATTATTTTATGCATTAATGTATACATTTTATTTTAAGGTCCTGAGATTTATCTGCAAAGTTGCTGTGGTTGTAAATACATTTAAGTTTATATTTTGGTGTCAGGATATTAAACTTTGCTATGGTGCATGATTGGAAAATTACATTTACAGATTAGTTAGTTAACTAACTCGAATAGCTAGACTTCTGGCAGAACACTAGTGGGTGGTGAGGTCAGGTTTGTTGACACCCACTGGCCTCATTAATTCTTTTTAGTACACTCTGTAGCTTATTTTTTTACATTCTTGTGAGTGAAAAATCCCAACACCCATCATTAGGTCCAGAGTTATATACTTTCTTGTTAAGTAATTGAAAGTAGTAGAAGAGACTGATGATTAAAAAAACAACATAAACTGTAACTGATTTTCTGAATTACACGTGTGATAGAGAAGACATTACTTTGAATATGTCCCACTTAATCTTCTGATCAGATACCGTAACCCTATCTTCCCTTTTTTTTCTGTCTTCAGAAGAAGGAGAGTACTTCTTGAAGGTGCTGATTCCCAGCTACGCTGCAGGCTCAATTATTGGCAAGGGAGGCCAGACTATTGTGCAGCTACAGAAAGAGACAGGTGCCACCATCAAGCTGTCCAAATCCAAAGACTTCTATCCAGGTGAGTTGCCCGAATGTGTCGGTCCAGCATCAGTATGCTTTTAAAGGGTATGCCGGAGTATCCCATTTCAGCATCTGTACATAGTGGCCTAGTAGGTAAAGCACACTATTATCACAATCTTGACTGTATTTTTTGTTGTATGTATAAATGTTGTTTTAACTAAGGGCTACAATGTGGCCTTCTCCAGAGGCATTCAGCTTCATCCTCAATGAAAATCATATGAGAAGGACGTAATCTTTGGCACCCGGCCACCACACATGGCCTTTATCGAGGCTCAGGTTGCACAGCGTGGCAGATCAAGACAAGCGAGGATACAGACTGTAGTAAAGAAGAACAAAGTTGCAGAATGTATCTTGCAGAATGTGATCTTTTTTTCCAGAGATCTTGGTACAGTAGGTATTATAATCAGTGCATATTGCTGTTCTTCTTTTTGAATGGGTGAATGGATACAGTTTTGGATTGGAATCTGGCATATTTTTAAAAGGAAGTGAGGAGTAGCAGGGGGCTTTTGGGCTCCTTCTTAAAAGAACTTTGTGCTACTTGTTGTCCTTCCATGGTTGCTGTGACCAACAGGGCACATCTATCCTTTCCCCCCCTCGAGACACCCACAAGAACAGAGCAGATGCCAGATCCAAGACACCTCCCTACATAAAGCTCTATGCCCTTTCATTGGCTTTATCATGTTTGTGAGCTGTAATTTTCCAGTGTTCAGAGTAGTGCTGCTTAAATGGCTAATTAATTACAGAAAATAGATCGAGAGATAAATTGAGATGCGTACGGAAGCTTTTCCCGAAAGGGATCGATGTGGTGGCGATGTGATGGTTCGTTGGAATGGAGTGTTGTGTTGTAGCAGGGGGTGGGGGTTTCAGGGGGAGGGGAGGGGGGGCTTCCTCTGCAGTGAAGGGGGCATCTGTATGGAAATGAGCATGAGCTTTTTCTTGGATACAAATCAAAAGATCCACCTGCTGTGAGTAGGGGGAGGCTTTCTTGCATAGGAGCAGTGTCCGGCATTCCTGATTCAGGCAGATTTTGAACCCTCTCAACGGAAGGGCTACTATCCCTCAGCAAAGACTCTCTTCTTACTTCATCTTGGCTAAGTGCCCCAGCAGCATTTAATTCAGAGGCAATTAGCTGGCTACAGCAGTATTGGTCCGCAACTGGCCAGCATTCATTATTGCAGGAGAAAGGATTTATTAGATGCCTTCACTCTGAATATAGGGTTGTATAAGGTTTACTAGAAAAGACGCTCATAATTTTTAGTCACTTTCTGCCTGTAGAGTAATTGTCCAAACCTTGCCGAAGCCAAAAAGTAGCAATGTCATATGGCCAATATTAAACGTAATGACGTAATACTTAATGATGCAGTATATACAAAAAATACGATGCACATAAGCCGTGATAACACAGTTACCTGGCAACATTACCATCATCATAATATTAGATTATTAGTACTTTATATTATGTACTTAAATAATGATAAGTGCACTGCATCTGCTGTTTCTGAAAATTTTTGACCCTTTTTCTTGTTTGAAAGTCTTAATATGAAATAAAAATTGATATGACCAAATTCATTTCTTTGGTAACAAGTTGAGTTTACTACAGTATGGTAGTAATTTAAAACATAGATTGAATGCACAGTTATTTATTTTACTAATCAATGTTTTCATTTAATTAGGTTTTCTCATTTCCAGAAGCAGCATTAGGAAGATGCAGGTGAAACATACAATTTACCGTAAAATATGTAAACAATAAATAAAAGACTATACAGCTGTGAATGTCACCTGCTGCTTATTAGCGTTAATGTGACCCCCTTAATTCTGATGCAGGCATTAATTAATGTAATATAAAAACAATGTCAAGTGCAACTTAGGAAAGGTTCAGATTCATGCATAAATAACCTGGGAAAAATATTGAAAAAACCCAAGGAAATGTGAGGTCCCAAAAAGTACCAGTTTGAATATAAAAGAATTCAATTACAGCAGCCTGTAACAACAAAATATCAGGTTTTTCCCTCTTTTAAAAATAAAAAGTGATGTGGGCGAATAAATGAGTATTGTTAGTCAGTTAGTGAAGAAGTGAGTGTGTGTGTGGGAGGGAGGATAATGAAGTGGTCCTGGATACCCAGGTGTTTGCTGCTTTTGCCGCTGATATCAGGTTAGAGTGGGAGTTGACTAGCTCTTAGACTATGTGATGATAGCACGCGCTAGCATGGTGCCATACATTTCTCATTCCTCTTAGTTATATAACACAACAGAAATTCCTCCTAGGAATTCTGAATTGTTTGCAGCTTTTTCAAATATATGTATATATTTGATTCAATAAATTTAAAACGGCACCAACTATCAGACACTCAAATCATTTCCAGACCGCTGGCAGCAAGATACGTCATCTGTCAACAATATTTCTGATTTGTTTGTTGCTCGCATTGGTTAGTTCATTGAGCTTGCATGTTTTTTTTTTTCTTTTTTCATTTATATCATTCCTGAGCTCATACAGCAACTCTAATTATGATATTATCACTGATAAAATGTAGCCTAAAATAAGATCATATAGGACAATACAACACATTTAATATTGCATTGTTACAGTGATGTTCTAACCCATTTACAGATCCACAGTAGGTTATGAGTTTTTCTTTTTTGTTTTTTTACCAACAAAACATTCTCTTATTCGGTGTTATGCAGAAGAAACGGTCATCACACGTGGACGAAAACGAATGAAATAAATGTTGCATCATTTATTTCTTTAAGATAACTCGAGTCTCATCCCGTGCTGGGCAACGTGTTGATTGTTATTTTAAGCCATACAGGCGACTGATCCCACATTCAGCTCCCATGCCTTAGAGCGGAGCAGGGTGCGATATTAAAGCTTTGTGTTAATCCTGCACAATGATTGTGGTTTTCAGTAGCTAATTCTCAGACAGCAGCTCAAAACCCCCTTCTCGTATGTATACACGCACAAACGCACACACAGACAAAATCATCCCTCCCCCACGCTTTATCGACATCGTTGATTTCTTCCCTGTAATCTTCTTAGGTCTAAAGCTTTTTGACTAAAAGATGAAAAGCCACAGTGTTACATATCTGGCCTGGAAAAGAGATGCATGTATTTTTCCTCTCTGTTTTTAACAGGAAAAAACCATCGCACTTCATTTGATGTTGTTTAGCTTTGAGCTTTTTGCACACTGCTGTGATGTGAAGCTCTTTTGTGTGCCATTTAATCTGTGACAGCACAATCATCTGAATCATCATTATTAGATGTTATCAATTTCGAAAAAGGATTATTCTTGTAAGGACTAGTAGGATAATTAGCAATGACTAGTGAAGACTGAATCAGCCAAGTAGATGCTTAAATCTTTATCTGTTATAGAGAAGCATTATTGTAAGACTTTGTGATATGTGCTTAAATATGTATAATAAGGTGCTCCAAACCAAAATAGCCCTAATAAAGTGCAACTAATAAAAGAGATTTTATGTAAATATTATATATCCAAAATATTGTGATTGATAGATTTAAAGGCATCTTATTCGTTTGCACTTATTGTTATTCAAGTGTGTACACTCCACATTGTCGAAGAAGGCTTGTCAGGGAGCATCTGGGTCCCGGCCGAGTGTCTAGAGGAGAAACGAGATTCCCCTAGTATCCCGTGGCTTTGTTTTCTTTTCCATGTGACGTTATACAGGCTGGCCGCTGCCTCAGTGATGCCGTCAGTGCCAGTCTGTGCCTGAGACCCCCATGTTTAGCTAGTCCTTACACAGAGTGGTGCAGATTAGACTCTTCTTAGAGACAAGATACTGACCATGATTATGATGCCTGCCATACTGACTAGCATGTCGCCCTAGCACCCTCACCTCTCATGGATGGATCATTCTAGGCGAAAAAAATATTTCTTATCTATTTTTTTATTTTATTTTGTGATGTGCCCAGACTTCGCATCAATGTGGAACCACAGTCTTAATATGGCGTATACAGTACTGTCCTTGAAGTCATTTCATCTGCCCCTTCTCCACTGCTGTCTACTGAGGTCTCAAGGGTGCTGTACTTTTCCAGCCCAAATGTAAAGCCCTTCAGTCAATTAAAATGAAAAGCCACGACGGGACTCGCCATAAATACATTGATGCGCATTTTAGACAGTAGATCAATTGTGAAAAGTTAGACCGATGCCTCCTCCCACACACTCACCCACAAGCTCAAACCCTCCCTTATGTGTGTACAATACAAATAGTATTGATCTGTCTTGAGGCATTTGCTTCTCGAATGAGATTGTGGCTAAATGTACGAGAGAGAGAGAGAGAGAGAGAGAGAGCAATCCACTCCCTGTGTCTTTCCTTCGGTTTTTCATTACCCTTTCCCATTTGTCCAGCTGGTCCCCTGCCTAAGTCATTTTGATAATTCACACTACAGTCCTTGCGTCCTGGCTGCAGCACTTGCTGCAATTCCTTTTAAATGAATCTTCAGCTGACAGGGTGACCTTCATCTGCTGTATTAACAATCATCTTCTGAGCTAACTTTCCAAACACATAATAAATCTAAGGGAAGGAGATTAGGAAACATTAAGTCCTCTTTAATTTGTATTGCATTGAAAATGCTTTGCCAATTTCCTTAGCTACTATACAATATTTTGCTTCGCTAATTAGTTTGAATCGTAGTCGGATAAATCAGACCTTCCATGACTGCAGTCTTATCTGGTCTCAGATCAGAGCATCAGTTAACAGGGTGGCATCATTAGATCAGGCATCAAGAGATAACGAGAAAAGAAGCTCAGAATAATGTCGCCTGTGCCCCACTTTATGGGGGAGGATGGAGCGCTACAATCAGCAGGAGGTCTTGGATTACGGGCCAATTTTATGTGTAGAGGTTCAAAAATAGTAAGAGCTCAATCCTTCCTTTGTGGCATGCATGACAATGGTTTGGCTTAGCTGCACTATTTTCATATTGTTACAAAAGAGAGCCACGTGCTTCAGGCATCATCCCGTCCTATCCCTGCTATGCGAATGATTGAAATGAACATACCCCGCACACACCAGGAGGAATTTGTTAGTAGCGAATTAATTTAGTGTTTTATTACCGGTTAGTTTCTGAACTGCCTGTGAATGTCTATTGTGTCTATGCAGAGGTAGGGAGAGAAAGAAAGAATAACAGAGGGAGGAGAGAAGTGATTGAATATCCAGTCGCTTGAATGGTCAACGATTGGCCTGGGCCGTGCAGGACAATAAAGATTGCTAGACCCTTTTTTAATCACAATAGAGGCTTTGACATCACTAACTGCTCAGGTCCTCGAGACTGGGGGAGGGGCAAACAGGCTGGCCTCCCATCTGCCCTCGGAGGTGTGTGCCTGAGTGTCAGACAGTAGAAAGACAGATAGGCGCAGAGAGAAACCGAACAATGGAAAGTGAAAGTAAGACAAAGCATAGCGTGCATTCTTCATGGCATGCCCAATAAAACAACAGTAAATCTGATATATTATATAAAATCTTGCTGAAGGATACAGGAATTTCTGTAATGTTGCATAACTAGGCCAGTTGCAACATTTTTGTCTCTCTGTGTGAGTGGACATGAGTCGATGACTACATCTCGGAGAGAAAGCCACCCACATTTCTCTTGATCTGTGGTTTTTGATGAGCTCAACAGTAAATCTGTCCAACATCTGTCTTTGTTTAGGTAAGCATGGACAGAAAATTATTTGAGTGTGTTTACTTTTAGTAAAATGTGCTTGTTGATGAGTCTGACACATGCCAATGCTCTCATATGTACTCTCTTTCATGTTCAATAGTTACTAGTAAAATCTATTATGAAAATAATCATTAGATGCTGACCAAATGACGCTCGGTTGCTAGGTTCGTACCGTTCATTATTAGCCAAAGGGATTTTGACGATCTTTTAAATTAATTTGAATAATTGTATTTATACTACCTTATTTTATATAGGTAATGTAGCAAAAAATTATTTTAACATTATTCACTACTGTTTATATATTCTATACATGGAACTGTTTTGGACATTTACTGTATATAAATATTACATAAATGTTATATAAATATCTGCAAAATATACAGATATCCAGAAAATTTTACTCAATTTTGTGAAAGGCACATGGACATTCTATTTCAATAATTTCATTGTAAATATCTATATAAAAATAACAGATAAGAAGAATTCAGCTCCTCAGTCCATGCCAACAGTCAACAAGCGATTTATTTGTTTATCTATGAGGTGACTGAAGTGATTAATAATCCTATAATAATGTTCTGAGGCTGATCTTATATAAGTGGCTCATCCTGTTTTTTTTTTTTTTTTTTGGTGAAGATCCGCCGGGGGGCTTTACACACCCTTCTTTACACGCCTTTCCTTCCCCTACACAAAAGGCACTTTGTTTGGATGCACATACAGTCGCCTCGGAGATGCGAACTAAAGTGACGTCTCCAGAGGCGAGAGGTTCCCCTCTATCCTGATTGCTGTTGAACTCCGCTATCTCTGTTCTTTCCTCTTGTTCCACTATGGAACCTAGGAGAGACGGCGTGCGGCTGCATCGCTCAGCTGCAGGATAGATGTGTGATTCTGTAGTCTGGTCACGTCGAGAGGCCCTTTTATTTCGAAGTCAATCATAGAGCAGCAGGGTTGCCTCCATTTTGAAATGTGAAAGAAAGAAGAGAGTCAGCAATGGATGTCATTTCCCAGTAATAATGTTTATGTTGTTGCTGTTTTCATGTTGTTTAATTCCTGTATGTATTCACAATTTTGTGAATTTCTAAAAATATTCTCACATGCAATTTATATATACTTATCTATTTAGAGGAAATGACATGATGATATTTGGCACATAAAATATTCTATCGTGGGCACTTCAAACCACCGGATTCCATTTCAAAGTTGTTTTTTTATTTTGAGAAATTTAAGCACATCATTTCTTGTATCATTGCTTGTATTTTTTCACTGGAGGCGATAATATATTTCTACCCAGTGACATAAAAGCTTGAAAATATATGAAGTAAGCAAAAAAAAAGCAGCAGTTTAAAGATGCATCTTAATAACATTGTGAACTGTAATATAGGTATATGTCAAGGTATTTAGCAGGATATGCATTTTTTTTATTGGCACATGCTGAATGCATATTGAATATTTAGCATTTTTATTGTTTGATTTTCTTTTATAAATCAGTTGTCCAACATGCCACACTAGTATTATAGCTTTTTACCAAAAACTATCTATTACAGAAGCTGCAGTGTGAAAGCTTTAGGCACAGTGTGACAGGTCATACAACAGTGGCCTTTATGCTGACATTATTCTTTGAAGGCAGAATAATTACATGACTGCAAGCTTTGATGAAAATCAAATACAACTATGCTAATCAGGCCATCTGCTTGCCAGCCCCTTTTGGCCTGTGCTTGGTTAGATCACTCTGCAATCACACGATGCAGGGGTCTTGAGCGCCCTTCTCTGATTGCGGATTCACTGCAGTGACACTTAGGGTTCTTTTGGGTACTGTAGCAGTGACTTTCATTGCATAATATGTTTATGCATGTATAATGATTTCAGAGCTTTATCTTGGTTTAGAGCACGTATGCCCAGGCATTCACGGCTTTAAATGAGAAAAACCTCCTGCTTCAGTCCAGGACAATGGACAGCTGCATTGTGTCTTGAAGGGGGCCACCTTTCTTTTTAAAACCTAATGTGGTGAGTTGCCACAAAGAGGTGCATTGAGGGCAAGCAGTGGGTTTCTTTTGGAGCTGACCCAACCTCCCAGCATAAGGGACAAAGCTCCCCCTCTGTGCCCCCACAGCTCCCTAAAAGAGACCGAGTTCCGCAGCTGCCTCCTGCTCCTCCTTCTCACCCCCTCTTCATTTCTCTAATCCCCACTGAATGACCCCGTAACTCTCTCTCTCTCTCTCTCTCTCTCTCTCACTCTCTCTCTCTCTTGTCTCACACTTGCTTTAAGCCTTTTTTCCTTACACACCCACAACCACAGACGTCTCCCGTATTCTACCTACAGCCCATCACTCTCTAATGATTTATTTCTCTTACGGCCGAGAAAGCCGTCAGTTGTCGGTACATTGCTTTCAGCGAGCAGTCTGTGTGCTTCACTCAACTGCAACATATCAGCAAATGCTAATTATCTTTGACCCCATAATAATGCCAGTGTTGTCCATGTTTATGTATAGTTAAGTTTAAGTCTAAGAAACTGTTAAAATGGCTTTACTGAAAACCTTTGACAAGAAATGCCAGGGCTCTTTTTTGTTTTTCTCTCAATCTCGCTCTCCTCCGGTGCTTGAGCTGAAGGTGGGCATTGCAGCTGTTGTTCGTTTCAGCATAGCAGGACTTCGCTTAGATGAGAACTGGAGAGAGGGTTAATGGCAATTGACATTTGATATTTTTGTCTTCCCGATATGTTTTTCTTGAGAGAAAGAAGAGAGAAAACAAGCAATGCCTCATAAGCAAAGGGTCCAATAAGCATGCAGCTTGTACAAACGCTTGTTATTTGATACCTTTAAAGCACATTTCTGTTAGTTCTAAGGGGATATTTCCAGTATATTTAAGGCAAATATTTGCTCTGTATTTTAACTGTTTGTTCATATTGGATAACAGCATGGCAGCTCCTTTGTTCCAGCGAGAGTATATGGTTCTGCCCTTTCAGACACATAAAGCTGTAGACACAAAGGAGATAGCTAATTGCTATTTTGCTGATTGCTAATTACTATTTTCTTTCTCAGCCTTTACCAGATCCATTCAAATGCCCCCCAAAAACGTCCAGCAGACACAGCAAAACTAGGGCTCTTGAGGGTTCAAAATACGGAAATTACAAAAAATGAAGTTGAGCACAAAGGCAAATACAGACAAAAAAAAAAAATGGCCTTTTAGTTTAGGATGCTTATCCCAAGTACATAATGGCCGCCGCTATTCCTAATTCAGTAGTCGATGCTGCTGAAAATTAAGATAGCAGGCCACACGTGCTTCTCCGGCATCACAATCAGAGCTTTCAACCCTCTTTACCCACGAATTCACCTCCCTCTCCCACACAGGGCAGGTGCAGCTGGAGGAGCTGGCTTTTCCGAAGCGCTTTTGTAAAGTGTACCATCTTTTTCTGCTGTCTGGCTGGCTCTGTGTACTCAATGCCAAATCTCAGGGAAAAAAAAGGAGAAAGGCCAAATTTCACTTGTGAAAAGACTCCTACACTCATGCACCGAGTTAGGAAAGGAACACTTCTGTTCAGTCTCTAATGGGGATGCTCCTCATTCCGAATGGAGTGCTGTAGCTCCTGAGCCTGTCACTTCCTGCCCAGGGCCAGGATGATAACGTATGCATTTTGGCAACCGTCGTTAAATAAAACTGTTCTTGACAGGCAGAGCTGATGCAGTTTTTTTTGTACGTTTACCTAACTCAGCCTGAGGGAGTGTGGTCCAAATGTTAAGTATTGTGCATCTCTGCAGTTTTTGTCAGTGAATGCACAGACTTTTTACCCTGATGCTGCCCTCCGGCTTTTTGGGGCCGGATAATGACTGCACCTACATGCCAGCTGAGGTCCTTCCATCCAATAGCATGTTATACAGTGTTTATCCAGACACTAACATAGTGTGCAGGTTGTTTGTGAAAGAGCCTGGTTCTCATGCATATAATTAGGCACAATCGCACACTCAATAGTCTGTGCTTGTTAAACCAAAGGCCAAAATAGCAGGACATGGCTGAAGCTCTTTAGCCTGGCTTTCTGGTCATGCCTGCTTAGCTCCACAACCACATTGCCTCACTGAAATTCCAGCTGTACAAAATAGAGAACAGATTGTGTGTATGATGTAAAATGGTAAGCATTCTCTGTTCACCATGGATAAGGTCACTGTTGAAGGCAAAGCTGGGGTGAGTAATGCAGGTCTCAAGAATGAGCAGGATCTCAGAACTCATTTCAGTCACAAGGATCTCAGTCCCAATGGTCCAAAGACCACATCTGTTGATTTCAGGACAGAGAGTGGACCTGTCCAGGAAGAGAAGGCAGAGGTGCACCACATGGAGCAGAGAGTTTGGTGATGAAAGAACCGAACTGTAAATGGAAACCTGGCTCATGTTTAGAGGTGCTGTAAGTTTGTGATAAAGAGCCAGAGCTTTGTACTGGCTCTCCTCGCCAGTCTGGCTCCCTTTTCCAGCCCCATGTGTATGACTCACTGCAAGTCCAGATCTGAGATGTAGAGAGAAAGCTAAATGGTGGACTCCACATGAGGAGAGAGTGGCCTGCTTTAAAGGCAGAAGAGCTCATGCCAATGACCGGGTCTGGCTGTCCCCCAGACGGGCAGTGTTTAGACAACTTTGACAGACTGCGGGTGAGGAGGGACAGGTGTGTGTTGGGCTCGGAGCACTTGTGTGGAACCCAACACCACCACTGGGAAATGCACTCAACAAGCTGAGGACAGCGAGGGAAAAGCATTGAGATCTAGCAGAAGGGAGGGAACAGTGCTACTCCTTCCCACCTCCATCTCCCCACCCCTTATAAATACTTTGGCTGCAGGGATCTTATCAATGCTAGTTGTGTACCCACCCGGAAGAGAAAACTTGTTCCATTTCAAAAGCACAAATCAGTGCTCAGAGAAATATCCATCCAATACAAACAAATATTTTACCTTATTTCTATTAGGTATATGATGAACGTACATGCGTCATACATGCAATACTCATGCATCAGGCAAATGCATGGCTCATCCCATTGCTTTGAAAGAAAAACTCATCACATGGATTATTTTAGCAGCTGTTTTTAGAAGCAGTTAGCAACTGCATAATTTTTAGGAAAAGGAGTTCCAAAAATTATTCTCTGAGTAAAGCACAACAATGGTTTCTCTAGTTAAAGGCCTAACTGTACAATATAAAGAAACAAGGAAAGTAGGTTACCAGATGTTCTTAAATAAACCTGCTTTTAAACGGATTTTGTATTTTTAAAAATACTTTTAAATGCCCTCTAAAAATGTAGTATTATTGGCAGAATGCATTCATCTTCTCCCTGATTGGATAATAATTACAAATTGGGCCGTCTGATTATGAGTGTAGGCTTTTTGCACAGCTGGTTGCAAAAATCCATTCTCAAGAAACATAAGATGGCATTACAATAGCAGTTGAATAGAAATGTCTGTGTTTTTGTACTGGACAACCATCACTGCCTATAAAACAGCAATTTCCAGGATTGTTGATTCAGTGGTTGTGAGGACAGTCACCTGTGGAGAAAACAGTGATGTGATTTTCCAGATCGGTCCAGACTGAAGTAGACAAGTGCAGAGTGTGATCTGTGTTAGCAGGGATCTAAAGGCCCTGGAGGAGGAGCCCAGCTGTGGACACAGGCAGTGTGAAGAGAGATTCTCAGCATGTTCCTTCCTTCGTCCTGCACGCGCACACACACACACACACACACACACACACACACACACACACACACACTTTTCTGTCACTCCACAACTTGGACAGACTGCTCTATCATTCATACAGTGCAGGGAGGGATCTTAATTAGGTCGCCCGAGTGCCTCCATGGATTAGGATGGGGTTCTGGAGTACATTGATGTAAAAGATGGCTCCTCCTTCTTCTGTTTCTCAGCGTAATGCCAGATAGAACATCAGTCACTGTCGGAATCAGCTGTGCTGACCAGAAATTCACACCAGCTGCATTTATCATACAGGCCTTCAGAGAACGCAAACAGGCTTTGGGATGTGCGCTTGTTTCCATAAAACAAACATTTGTGTTCATGCAACTGCACAATAAGTATATCATTTGAAGTGTGCCATAAATGTCCAAGATTATTGCCTAAAGAAATACCAGTCTGTCTGACAAGTAGTAATGAGTAAAACATCTATGGATTTTGCATCGTAATCCACGTAGCAGTGAAGGTTCTATTTGCACATTCTTCTTCTTCCTACTAGTATAATTAAGCAATATCACACGAGAGAGAGAGAGAGAGAGAGAGAGAGAGAGGTTTTGTCCTGGAACAGCTGTGATGTGGCCATAGGGACAATGTCACAGCCTGAATGCCGGCCATGCTGATATCCAGCATGTCCTCAAGTGTGAAATTGCATTTCTAAATCAGTTCCACAAGCACCATTTATCATCAACAGATTGTGATTTAACCAGTTATTTTGCTCTGCCAACACGTATCTTTTTGCAACTGGCGGAACTACAGTTGAGTTCGTAACCGATGGGTGAAAGTAGTTTTCATTTCTAACCCAGTCCTCTGTAGACAAAATTTGAGGAGAGTAAACCATGGAGGTGTTGGACAGTTGTACTTTTTCCTGAGATTTACTTTACATGTTCCACTCATTCCACGTTAGAATAACTTCCTGGGCCCAGAGTTGAATCTCAAATAGCGTTAAATGGAAACCGTAGTGTGCTGCGTTTAGGTGTAGCATGTTCGACTTACCAAGTAGTGCCACTGATCAGGGTTTAAAGAGGGACTGGGGATTTAGTCTTATGTTAGAGGCTAGTTCGCTTTGTAGTCCACATTAGCCATAAACAAAACAAGGATAGATCAGAGGCAATTCGGAATGAATTAGAAGTATTTGGAACTTGGCTACACTTCTTGCTGTGTTCTGAGCGCAGACATTTGGATTACATTCACCTTTTGGGAAAAGTAAAAACAGTATCGCATGACGATCTTCAGTTGTGTTTGTTAGCATTTTTCTTATTAAGTGCTAAGTTGCCATTGTTGTTGCTACTACTTGTTAGTGTTTACTAAAAACAATGGTGTCACCTGGGAAATAATAGGGACTTGGATGACTGCATTTCATGGATTTCACAGAACAGAAAGAAAATTTTCCAAAAATGTTTTTATTATCTCAACTTCTTACCACACAAAAACTATGAAATTAGCTTGCTGAAATCATGCACTGTCCTGAATATGACACAATATATATATATTTTTGCTCTGGCTGAGGCACAAACTATGTTTTCTTTTCGGATACTCCCAAGAAAGTCTTATTCACTAACAGAACCCATATAAAGCAGTAAATCAAATTTACATATGCACAAAATAGCTCAGTATTAATTATAGTCTAAAAATGACTAAACTTTTGTATATGAATTTTGTATAACCTGTCCCCCTTTAAAGTCCCTAATGTTGACCCATTACAACCTCCAGAGAATTATGCATTGGAAATGGACACATGCATTCAACCAAGGAACAGTTAGTTCTTTATTCAGATTACAACCACACTATATTCTACAGCACAGTCTGATTGTAAAGTGCAGAGAAGAGACGTGCATCTGCGTGAGGAAAAAAAAAAGGCCTTTTACATCAACCCTCTTTCTTACTTCCTTGACACCCTCCTTCTTAAATCTGGAAAGCACTCCCATCTGGTCTCGGCACTGTGCTTTTAAGTCACTTCCTCATCGAGCAATGAGTCACCTAAACACCATCCCAAATGTACACGGGGAAATAGGAGGAAACGTCTCTCACGTGCCATATGTTCGCTCATTCTTGTGAGTTTCTCTAATAGTAGTTAATTCAGTTTGTATTTTTTATGGATGTTATTTTGAAAGTAGCATGAGTGGACCAGGCCAACAGGATAACTGTCCAAGCAGTGGGGAGTGTGTAAGCAGTGGAAAGATGAGTTTAAACTGCTTTCCTTTCTTTCTTTCTTTTTTTTTTTTAATTTTTACTTTTTAAGCAGTATACATCTTTATCCATATTTTTTGTTGGATTTTTTCGTTGCGCTAACATGTACTTTTTTTATCCATGGCATTCCCCTCTCCTTTCGACCAGGCTCTGTCTATTTTCAAATGTCCCAACAGAGTGTGAAGTCAGGTTTTGGATGGATGAGAGAAAAAAAACATGCTTGTGAGTAAAGATGAATTCAGTTACAAAGTTATGATCCTCCAGCTGTTTCCTAGCACGGGCTTCATGTCGACATGACACTACAGTAGATTGTGTGCGTGGGGGTGAGGTCGGGGGGGAGCTGTTGTGGGGTTCAGGATTAGGTTGAACTGACGAGAGAAGTCATGGGAAGGTAGCGACATGAATCCCTCAATAAACCTGACATCATTGAATAGGAATTCACTTTTTATTCCAAGGCTTTTGTTGTTCTTTGGAGACTTTCCTATCCTTCCTGTACTGTTTTGCTTGTCTGCTGCATGAGGCAGGAAAAGCTGTGCTGCACAAATGAACAGGAGAACAAAGTAAAGGTCAAACAAACCTTTTTTTTCTCTCCCAAATTAAACTCTGCAGTTCAGTGCAGTCAGCTGAGGCAGCGATTGCATTCGCAGGGGAGCAGAAAAAGTAAACTGACATATTAACTACATGGTCGGTTTCGGAGACATAAAATGATTTGCGTGGAAACCATTTGCAAACTTTTTTAACATAATGACATAAGCACATGCAATGCTGCCTTACTGTCACTGCCTTGCATGCTGCCTCTCCTCTTTGAATAATAACACATTACATCATCTGCAGCTGCCCCACAATATTTTCAGGGGGTCTGCCAGTTGCCATGGTGATGGAGCTATGTCATAAGGCCTGGGCCTGGGCCTGCCCCTCCCCCTAACTCCCACCCCTCAAACAACCAAACTGCATCACATATTCACGTGCCTGTTTTGAAAGTCCATCTCTTATGGGACCCAGTTTCTAGGTGACTGAATTCAACTGGCTTGTGTTGGATAGACGGGAACCTATAAGAGCAAGTGGTGCTTGCTGGTTTTCCCTCTTTTTTTTTCACGGTACCTCCTGCACACTTTCTTATTCTCTAATGTCTGATTCAAATGCAAAGCCAGGAAACATCTGTAAACTTATCCAAGGGCAGGGTCCTATACACCAGGGCTCCCGTGGGGCTCATTCGGAAGACTCTGAACGAGTCGATTAAGTAAAAGCCAAAACACGCTCAAATATGCAGGCTCGGCATGGAGACAACATTCACTGTGTATCTTCAGAGACAGACATCCCTTACTTTTTTCCGACGGTTGTTCTCATCTGTTATGCTGCGCATGGCGGGGAAATTGGTTATTGACTTTTCTGTAGTTATATCTGTGGTCAATCCTGTCAATCCACTCATCGATTCGTCTTCCTGCCTCCTTCATTGAGCTGTGATGTGTAGTGATCAGCACTTTTCAAAGAACAGTCTCTTCTCTCCAAGGACAGACTTTTAGGAGCACAATGTACAGAGGAGAGCATGGTGTTGGGTACAAAGCCAAAGAGTCCCTGTGGAACATTTATTCTGACTAGTAGATCTTATCATATCTAGCAGTACTCGATTTAAGCATTCTCATTATTATTGCTCACAATACAAATAAACTCAGATACACTTTTTGGTTTTTCCTCCCAACGGCAAAGTCTAGGTTTGAAACATTAATTGTATGGGAGAGATTTTTAGTTACATAAGTAACATTTACTTACAGGTTCCTTGTTACTGCCCTGAGATTGCGAGATCGTGCAGTACAGTACAGTTTGGTCATTCTCAGAATCACATGACGTTATTCATTTCATCTTTCAGACACTGTTGCTGATGCAACCTCTTTGGCAGTTAAGCATGTTTTCTTTCACATGAGCTCATGAGTTTTCATGATTAGCTGGTTGTACTCTGATTAACAGGGAAAACACTGATCTCAATTCATAATTCAGACTTCCATTATACGGAATATCCTTTCCCTAAGGAAATGTATGTCCTCACTGGTTAAAGGTTAGAAGGAGGTCTGTACTATTTGGTAATCACCAATCCTCTTGTTACACCGACTCTGGCAATACAGAGACCGGACCTTTTCATATGTGGTGAAATTTTATTAAGATCTATTTGAATTTAAGGAGAACTTCACCTAATAGTACAATATCAAGTGTATTTACTTAACAGTCACTGACCCCAACTTAAATAGGTACAAAAACGTACAATATCATACTAATTTAAAAGCCTTTTTGGTCTGCTGAATCTCTGAATAATGCATCTGATTTTGTCAAGAACACTTTAGAGTTTTGATTCATTTTAATGAGTGTTTGGTTTTTCAAACAATATTTGTTATAAAATGTGTAAATGTTCTCCGTAGCAGGACTAGTGAAGTGGAGCTCCACATTGCAGGGGCTATGGGAGGAATGTCTGACTCACTCAATTACCAATTCCACGAAAACAATTTACCATACAGCCATGTTGGCTTTCCAAAGCCCATGAACTGGACAATTCCTCTTTTAGGTCTTCTTCATACCTAAAGCCGATGATATTTCCTTATGTGAGAGTTACACACAAGCAGATATATATCAGATGAATATGTTGGACTGTCTCTACTCCTGGAAGGTACATCTCACTGAAAAGGGAGCACAAAGCTGAGCCAAAAGTCCACACTGTCCCCCACAGGACTTAAAATTTTACAGCTGAGGTCCATCTGGATAGGTTTTGCACACTGTTCAGAACACGCTGCTGTTTTTTTTGAATAACTGTAGAGACAGGTTTTTTTTTTTTAAGTCAGAACCAACTTCCCAAAATGCACTCTGTGTGAGATAGAAATCCAATCTTTGCTACTTCTATAGCGATGAAGGATACCCACTGACCTTCTCATGCCCCTTAAGGCCAGCTTATTCACTCACCTAGCCTGCCAAGTCCCTTATATGAGGCTGTCAACACAACAACATTCGACAGAATATCAACATGCTAACTATAACAGCACGTTTGTGTTTCTGTTTCACATGGTAAGAAAGTTGGCCGTGTTTGGCTGTGATACATCTATGGTTTTTGGCTGTTTCTGACATGCTCTCTCTTTCCAGCATACCCCTTCTCAACTTGCTGCCAAAACAATGGTGATCTCTGCTTCAGTAATCTGCCCCCGTGATTGGTCTGTCCCAGATTACTCTTGGGCCACCAGCTGTCAGGAGCTTAGCAAAGCTTTCTTTTCTCTTTTTTCATGAGCATGGACCATGAGTGTGATATTCCTTCAGTGAGGTTTATTTATAGTAGAGCAACATGCAGCAAGGTGGGACGCGACCCAATCACATTCCCTGCCGAAAAACAATGGCAGGCGAGAGGAAGTCGGAAGCTCTCACTGCACACTGCTGATAAGGGTCCATTTGCATCCCACCCTCCCAGAGGCCTAAAGAGTTCCTGGCTGAGGATTAGTTTATGGGTTTTTGTCTCTTGCTCTAATTTACTCTCTTTCTCTCTCTCTCTGTCTCTTTAGATATCACACACACTCATGTTTTTGGGTGTTTATTTCTGTGTTTTATGGAAGCTCATGCTTAATTTTTGGCTGCTTTTGAATTCTGGGTGACATTTCATTATCCTCTCATGTACACCCTTCATTTTGAAAGCTAGAGGCCTAAAGTTTTCACTGAAACAATCCTGAATCTATGAGTCTTAGCATAGAGTTCTTGGTGGTATACCTTCACCCATTTACATTATTTGCATTCCACTGGTAACACTCTCCTACTGCCCATTAAAAGAACTTGGTGATAGCTGATATCAGACCAGAATTAATTAAACTTGGAAACTTGGGTATGTATCTAATGAAAGACCATCTGTGACTGCCTAAAATAGTAGCACTATGTTTGCAGCTGCTTTCAGAAGTCTAGTCTGCATGTACACAGATTCATAGTGTGTACAAGTCCACGTGTCTTACCTCTAGATCTTCGGTCACTATCAAAACACTATAAATCATATGGAATCGTGTGCCTGGATTTGCATGTTTATTGTAACCGTTTTTTGCTGGTTATGCTAAAAATATGAGAACGCTCTTGATGTTGAAGCTTAACGAGATTTCTCAGCTAAGGTTGATTGTTAAAGCTTGTAGGTACATCACTGTTGCTATACCTTTCATTAATAGCAAGAACATCATTGCGATTTTGAAAGTATTGTGGTTCTTGCTGACTAACAGGCTTGCTAAATGGTTATGTCATGACAGGACACATTTTATTGCAGTGTAACAGCCACTCTGGATGAGCTGTCAAACTGGAATTTGACTGGAATCCTGCAGAACATCAGCATTCACCTAATAAAAAAATGTGTTCTCATTTTTTGTCTTCGGCAGGAACGACCGAGCGAGTTTGTTTGATCCAGGGCACCGTGGAGGCTCTCAACAGTGTCCATGATTTTATAGCCGAGAAAGTCCGGGAGATGCCTCAGAGTGCTGCCAAAACAGAGCCAGTCAGCATACTTCAGCCACAGACCACAGTCAACCCCGACCGCATCAAACAGGTGAGACCTTGCATCCTCAGGTCTTGCTCCTGACCCAACACCATTTGCTTTGTCCTTCAGTGCATTTCGGAAAAGCTCAGCACAGGATGGACAGCCTCACAATAAAAAGAATAAAAGCTATTTATTGGCATCTTACCATGATGCAGCGTGCTTGTGCTCATTTTGCTGAGTGCTACAGTTGAAAGTTGGGAATCAGATGAATTTGATTTAGTAGTGCTAATTGGGATGCGAAAGTCCAAATAACCTTAGGCATGCTAACATCTGCTTATAAAGTATCTGCTTATAAAGGGAAAATCTTGTAAACATAAAAGAAACTCAGGAGCGACATTTTGATCGCATTAACTCACATTGTAAATCTCGATGTCCTCATTTATAAAACGAGGCAATCATTTTGGCCTTTTGTATTACAGATAAATGCAGAAAGATTATACAGATCACTGATTGTGTTCCAGCTGCCTCTTTAAGCAATTATTACCACTAGTCAACTTCACGATTACATGCTATCAATCCTGTAAGTTACTGCATTGTTGTCGGCATTGACTGCAAACGCTTATTGCTCCTTCTGTTAATCAAACTGACCTCAGGCGGAAGAGAGAGCTGGGTCACTATTCATGCATAATTTAAAACAGGGTTGGTACATTGTTTCCTGCAACTGTCATCCTCTCCTGAGCATCTTGCTAATGCTAGTGTGTTCTATTATACTCGTCTTGCAATCTCTGCACAGCAATAAATTAGGTGTGCAAGTGTAACCTGTCTGTTTCTATCGTATATATAGTAATGCATGTAATCAGACATGCAACACATCTCTGCACAGATGCAGTGGTGACTTGACTTTCACTATCCCCTCATATAGCCTTTCGGCACCTATAAGAGAGAACACTGCGTCACTGATTTGTATGCACATTTAATTTTACAGCTTCAAAATACAACCTTGCACTGCATTGCCCAGTGATGCTACCGTGGCATCACATGATTAGATAAATGATCAAATGTGCATTATGTGATAAATAATAGAGAGCACAGTAGAAAACTGGTGCCTTCATATAATCTGTTAGACTGCCAGACGGCGATGGGTGGACCAGCAACAATAACGCTGTTTGATCCAGTTTCTGTGTTAGGGTTTTTTTATCTGCACATATTGTCAGGAGCGCGGCTGTTGTGGCATTTGTCTCATTACTGCGGCCCCCAGGGCACACTGACCGAGGGATGTAAGATAAGATGTGAAGCCATGTTAAACAACAGCTGCCAGCCTCCTGAAAGGATCGACAGCCACTAATCTTGCAGCCAAATGGTGGTAGGGCATGAGGACAGCTAACACCAAACTTCATCTAAAGCCAGTATTGTGACAGGACCGCCTTCTCGTGCCATCATGACAGCATGCACAGTGTGAACATACTATGGATTTTATGTGAAACGACAGATCATGATATTTTCCTAAATGCTAAACCATAAACTGATGATCGTCAAAATCATACTTAAAGGTTACTGATGCATCATAAGTGTCATTAGTCATTTACTCAAGATCTAATGTTAAATATGTTACTTAATGAATTTTTTTGTAATGTTTAGATTTTTTTTTACATCCTAACATATTAAACACAAATTAGTTATTCCAAACTGTCTAGCATGCTAGCTAATTTCCAATAGACTACCAAGCAGTCTTGCTAGAGACTTAAAGCCAAACCTGGCAATCTAGAACAAACATTTTCAGGCATTTTAATCTTAAAATGCCTACATGTTTATTGTCTGATTTGTCTCAAGCAGCCAGATTTCTTATAGGTTCTGAAGTATAAAACTACTAACAGTATATAATAAATATTCAAATGCTGTGTAACTGTTTTTTTAAATGTCATATCTCATACAGTACAAAGTGATAATCTTTTTTTTTTCCTGCAAAATATGTGCTCCACACTCCAGTAGTGGGTGATAGCCATAAACTCAAAAGAGGAAAAAGAATATATAAGCCCACTCACTCATCGTCCATACCGCTTCATCACAGGTTCGCAGGGGGGCCTGGAACCTATCCCAGGAGACTTAGGGCATGTGGCAGGGTACATCCTGGACAGGGTGCCAATCCATTACAGGGCACACATATATACACACACTCACTCACACACTACAGGCAATTTGGGAACATGGATTAGCAGAATCTGCATGTTTTTGGACTTGGAGGAAACAGGAGTACCCAGAGGAAACCCACCAAGCACGGGGAGAACATGCAAACTCTATGCACACAGTGCTAACCATTAAGTTACTGCGTCACCAGAGATAAGCTCAGAAAAGTACTTTGTGGAGGATGCAAGTGGAACTTCATCGGTTTTGGACAATTAATGGTTGTGAATTTACCTGAAAATTAAAAGTGTGAATCAATTCTTAAATGTAAATTGACCCATAGTTTAATTAATCAAATTGTCCAACATAAGATAGATTAAATTACATAAGAGAGATTTAATCGCACACCTCTAAAGGCTAGGTTAACTGAGGACACACGTTATATGGTTAAAAGTTCGGTCATCTAATTAGTAGCTTATCAGTCCATGATAAATTCAGAGCTGTTGCGCATGAGCCAATTTTGTGACATTACAAACTAAGCTCATTAATAATGCTCCAGAATCTCTTTTCTTTTTTTTTTTTATGTTTAAACAGTTCAAATTTCACATTTACACATTTATTTAACACACACAAGCCAACACACATCAAATCATTTTGAGTTTCATGGTTTGTTTGTATTATAAAGTATAGGACTTTGTGATATTCTCTTAGAAGTTTAAATTAATTAATTGCTTACTTTAAATTAATTTATTGCTTTTCATAGTTTATAAAAGGACCTTTATTCAAAGGTCTGCAAAGACCGATGAATAGAATGATGATGGCGTTTTGAGTCGTAATTTTTTCCCCAATCGAACACATATATCTTTTTCCATATGGAAAAAGAATATCATTAAAATTTCTCCTTTTTTGATATTGTTTTCAGAGCTAAAGGAAGTTATTATAAGGAGAGGAAAATTGCAGCTTTCATGACAATTTTATTTCTGCACAGATTTTTGCGCTGCCTCTTACTCTCATTCGCAAGTGGTTTCTCAGTGGAGGCTGAGTTTCCTCTGACCTCTTCCTCAGTAACACAACACCTGCTTCCCACATCCTGTTATTGCCTGCTCCCGGCAGGAAGTGGCGTATGAATGCACAGGAAATAGGGAGTCTCTGTGACTCTAAGAAAGTTCTGATTGCAATCCCTGGAGGAACATAAGTGGAAAGTCCTTATTTGTTTATCAAGACGGGCTTTTGGGCAGACGTTGCTCAGGCAGTTGAGGCTCAGAGTTGCTAATCAGCAGGTTGGGTGTTCAAGCCCCTGCCAGTTTTTGGGTGCTTGAGCAAGGCCCTTAACACTTTGCCGATTAAGTGTCTGACCATTCGTGCGATGGACTACCCACACTGCGGACAGCCTAACGACAGAAAAAAAAAAATAGTGAGCATTATTAGGGAGAATTCTCATTTCTAATACTATATCAATACTATACTATACTATAATCATAGGGTGATTTATAAAAATATTAAACCGGCCAATAAATAAATTAATTCCAAATATTTGTATTTGTAAATAAATAACAGGCAAATAAACATCACATATCAGAATTGTACTTAATCTTCATTGTAATAAGCTCTTTCCATTTTATTTATGAAAGTGGTTGAGGATTGACTTCTGTGGTGTTGCCTTTTGCTACATAAACCTCCATTTCCCTCTAGATTCCACCAAACACCAGGCTATTTAATTATCCTGCATCTTGAATCTAATAAGAGTTTTTGTTGGAGCAAACACACACATACACACAAACTCACACACACATAAAACACAGCAGTGTGCCACAGTCATCTGCTAAATTAAAAGCGACATCAGGGAAATTGCTATAACATCAGGAATGAAAAAAAAAAACGCAACTTGTGTCTGACATTACCCACCCGTCCTTTTCCCTGTCTAGTCTCCCTGGGGGTGGGGTGGGAGTGATGGTTTAGGGGGTGTGCGGTGGTCATCGAAGGTAGCCAGAAATAATTTATGCCAATTTTAACCTTCAAATCCATCAACCCACTGCAAAAAAAGGTCACTCTCATCTCGTCCCGAGAATTGATCCAATTTGGAGCGCAGCCAATGCAGAGGGAAAGCCTTACACAACACTGGTTGTCTGACAAGGAAGTGCATCCCTCAAATGCTGGGCTCGGATCTCTTCTTGGAGGAAGGAATTACAAGTTGGCTGTCTGAGTCTATGTGTGTGTGTTTGTGTGTGGAGTCAGATGTAGGTCGTTTTTGGGGGGGAAGAGTCGGGGGGTGCATTTGTAGGAAACATTCATGCGGCTCAGTTTGACGCTGCTGTCAGACTGATTATTTTATACACATTTCAACGAACAGTATTTTGCTCTATAGTAACAGTTTACATTGTAAAACATAAAAAAGCGCTACATTAAAAAAATTATGTATTAAACTATTCCTGGAAGCCTCTAGTCATTATGGCTGTAGCAATATGTTCGCTATAATGTAATATAATCATAATTATGCTTATTTACTAATTTATTGTTAACATACTTATTACTTTTATTATTTATTTGTACAGAACAGTTTGCAGCAAATTAAACTGAAATAACCAAACCATCTCAAGCAAACAGCTTGCCTTTATTGTCTTTATAGTTTTTGTTCTTCTTTGAACTGAATGTTCTGTTTTGAACAAATACCACTGATATTGTTTTATGCTTAAATATGAAATCTTTCATTTCTGGCCACATTTTGTATGTAGAACATTTTAGTTATCAGCAATCATGATCCACCCATGCCTACAGTAGGAATCAGTATGTCTCATTAATCAGTGTCAGAGTTACATGTGCACTTCTTGCACCTTCTGATCATCCTTTACCCCTGGGAGGCACGTTCTAAAATTCTTTGATGAATGCAGTCTAAAATGCTAAAAAATATATATATATATGTATAAAGAACGCTTTTTATGTTGTGTTTTGGAGCGTAGATAAATTGATAAATTGCTGCTTGTAATAAATTGCTACTAAAAAATTATTTTATTTATTTTTTAGTTCAATGAAGCTTGGACACTTGATGAATTAAAGCACCAGTCAAACGTGAGACACGAAAACCAAATGCAAGCTTTTTCTGAACTATACAGACAGTCTAATCTAGAGTAAAAGTGCATGTTAAGGAATGTCTACATATTGAATTATTTTCCAAATAAATAAATATAATGCATCATCCTAAAGAGTTTAACATTAAAAATCACCAAAGACGAACATCTATCTAGATGTACTGTATGCAAAGATTTTATTAGCATTCTTTAAAACCTAGATTAAATGTAGACAATTTAACTTTTTGGTGATTACGTTGTTCTACATGTGTTTCATAGTTTTGATCTTTCAAATCAACTATAGACAGTAGGAGTGTCCAAACCTTTGGCTGGTATTGTATTACCAATCTGAACCAATCTGTCAATCTTTTGTTCCTCTTGTTTCAAGAACTAATTATGCATTAGCTTGTCAGATTTTTATTATTAGTCTGTTTCTGTTGAACGCAGTAACATCTGTGCTCTTAACTGTTTTATATTCAATTCTTTTCGCTTCTTTTATTATAGGCCTCTCAAGAATATAAAAAGAATGAGTCATGCTTAAATGCATACATATAAATTATCATGCCATGGCTAAAGAGAAATGATTATTCATCAAGTCAGATGCTCTTATCTGTTGGCTGTGGTATTGCACTGATTTTACATGTTTACTGGCAGTAAACAATTATTCAATGACTAAATGTTCTTTTTATAAAATCAGTATATAGTCAGAGATTAAGGTTAATTCCCAAGTGGTTCAAAATTTGACATATAGGGCACTCGCACTGTATATGGGATAGGTAAGCATTTTGTATTTACTAAAAGTGAATTTACTGCAGTTTAAAAAAAAAAAATCCCCAAATAACATAGACATTGTAATACTTCTGAATTGGTTCTGAGAGTTCAATCAATCGACAGTGCAGCTTTTATAAGTTTTTGTTTTAACTGTACACACAACAGCACTGCATGCTTCTTAAGCTTACAAGCTTAATCATATCTAATGTTTTTCTATCTTCTTAAAGTTTCAAGTCAGATTCTATAACAATATATAGCAAGAGAGTTAGAGATAAAACATATGAACTAGCTTCAGTCTATTTATCACAGTATGTCCCAGGCCAGGAATACACTGTGATAATCTCAGATATTTAATATTGGAGTATTGTGTTTAATATCAGATGTGCACCCCTTAAGAGCAGTATGTAAGCCATTGTGGGCGTGGCACCAGGTGGATATGGTCTTGATTTGGAGTTATTATAGGTCAAACTATTTTTGGACCCTCTGTGACTTAGAGTCTGCTGTGGGTCATTTGATGAACTTGACTCGGTGTGAGTACAGTGTATAAATTAGATATGCTAATTTAAGTTTCATTTAATATTCCGGTCATAACTGTATAATGCAGGATAATCAACAGACTCCGAGTCCTAATCACACCCTCTTAATGTGGAATATTTACAATGCAATAATCTTGCCCTCTGCTCCTCCTCAGTTGCCTTGGCTTGTGTCATTTACACAGAGGTTGATATGAAAGGAAAGAAAAGGTTAAGAAAAAAAGCTTAGCGTGACAGAGGGCGGGATGAAAATGACAGGCAAGAGAAATCCTCTAGGCTAGAACCAACTCGATACATTTTGAATAAAAAATATGACAAAAAAATGTCATCGTCCATTTGCATCATTTTCAACCCAAAAGCATGAGAATGTGGTTCTGGACTCCCGCTGGAGAAGTTCAGCCTTGACCAACCGGCAGACTCTGGAGGTGAGCAAAAGGACAATGTGTTATTTTTAACCAGCTGCGAGTTATGTTGTGCTTTTTTTTTTCCTGTGTTAATACCGGTGGTCAGGGCACACAGATGCAGCGGAGGGATGGGCGATTAAGCCTGGGATCAGGAGACAAGCGATTATCCTAGAGTCGAGCGCTTAAGACTTCAAAGTGCAAACAGATTTGGTTGTGGAGTCACACATCACACTGGGGTACAAAGACAGGCAATATGTGTATGGTGGAGGGGAACAGTGGCTGTTTCCCTTGGAGGGTTGGGCAAGGCCCTTTAAGGCCCTGTGGTATTGTCCAAATCCTCCCATCACACTGTGTTTCAGAGAAAGCTCAGAGAGGAATTCAGGTTTAGTCATGATGCTATAGGAAATAGATGCACATTTAGGTCCTGTGTTTACTTGGGCAGTGGTGTGAAGTGTTTTGTACACGATGCTGCATGTGTCAGTGCGGCGTGTTGGAGAGCGTCTTTAGATGTGCGATTGCACAGGCTCAAGGGGGCTCATTTGCAGCTTCAGCAAAAGCTCAGCAGAAAGAAGGCTTTTCCTTTGTTGAATTTGTGCTGGGCTCAGACTCTGCTTTCATGTATTTTTTTGAGGCAGAGATGTAGCAAAAGTGAGGCTTTGAGATATACACATACACGGCCCCATGGTTTAATGATAAAAAGGTAATGCACCTAAATTCGTTGCCACCATTATGGCATCTTTATGCATGCATACTGAAAAAAACAATTTCTAAAGAAATGTCTGATTTTCAAAGATTGTTGGAAATCACATTACTAGCTAAACCTTACCTGCTTATAATGTTATAAAATTTGGCACATACATTTTTCCATAAAACTAGAGGTGTATGTGTATGTCTTGCATGTCTGTGTAAATGTACCGGTCCTATATAACTCCATTTTATTACCAATTACCCACAACCCCCTGCAAACTCTCACATGCCCGCAGTGCATCAAAGTTAGTGATTCCATCTGGATGGAGGTTCGGGATCAGATCCTGCTCATTTTCAAACATACACATGCATGCTCTATTTCTCTCACACACACTTCCTATTCCCACTTTCTTTTTCATGTTGTCTGTTTCTTATCCATTCTGTTTTTTTTTTTGTTTTTTTTTCCTTTGGTATTACTGTAGGGTTAAGAACTTATCCTGTGCTTGATGCTTTCTTATACAGATAAATATTAGTATTTTTTATAGAGGAATAAAAGATCGCTACAGTATCGTGATACCTTTAAAAAAAACATCTAAATTTCATCAAACTTTAATTGGACGTGGCTAATTTGATGATAAAATACGTTAAATATTTTGGTTAAATAGGAAAAAAAATCCCTTTCTTGTTAGTGTTATTTAAAAAAAATGTTTTTAATATTTTCAAGTTATCGAGCTATTAAATTAAAATATAATTAAACTCACTTTTTCACATCTTTTAATGTTTTTACTGGCTCTTTGTTAGCAATTCTTTAAAAGGTATATGAGAGGCAAATGTAATATTGGACATGATATTTGGTATATGAATATTGTGGCATGTGAATAGTGGCACGCCTTCGATTTTCAATTTCTGTAGCTTGAAAAAAGCAGATTTCACCATCTTAACACAAGATGACTTAAGGTTAGTTCCTTCCTTCAATTTCTATGTAAATGTACTTTAGAAGCCGTGGCAGTGGAGCTCAGTAGCCTCTGGAGCGCTGCGTCTGCAGACAGCACACTGCAGCATGATGCATATAGCGAAAAGCAAATGAAACAAAAGAAACAAGCACAGGAGGGAGCCGATCACCACCCCATATAGCCTTACACTTTTCCAGATCACTTTGTTCACACAGATACACACACATATTCCTTTTTCTTGGCTCTGTTAGCCTGCTCCTCCCATCTTTTTTAAGTATTTCCTCTCTCTATCTGTCATTATGTGAGTGTGCAAGTATGCCGAATTCAGAATTGCGTAAACGTGGCCTGTTGCTTTTATTTTATTAAATGGAACTGATTTACTGGCACATGTTCAAAGCATGTGTTGTGTGCATGGTCATTCTATTCTGTATGATATCTGTCAAATACTATATGTTCTTTACACGCACTATACAGTATATGCTTACAGCCCATTGGTTTGCCTTTAAATCATATGGCACTATTTAGTCTGATTCTGGTTGTGAATGAATTAACGAGTAAACACGCCACCCTCCATCTTGTTCTACATCCTCAAAACAACAAAAAGGCATATGTTTTTGGGTGTCTGGGGCCATGATGTAATGCTTATTAGTATTTATGCATGTGTCGCTACGAATATTCCTTAAATGAAGTGGAATGTGTTTTAAGAGCATAGGGGTGTTTGTGTGTGTACAGGTGTGTGTGTGTGTCTGTGTGTTTCCATGTGTAAAAAAGGGTGGTTAGTTGCTATGCACTGTTCCAACTCCCTTTCAGTCGCCCCTTGAATGCTGGAGTCGAGTTGCCATGGAAACACTGACCCCTGGGAGTCGATGCTTTTCACGAGGCGCCTCTTTTTACCCAGTGATTCACAGTGCAGAAAGCATGAGGACAAAAAAACCCACACTCCCTCACTCACTCACTCACTTACTCACTTACTCAATTAATACATTTTATTTTATGTAAAAAAAAAGAAAAAAGATTTGTTTCAAAGATTTTAATGTAAAGTGCATTAGGTACTCTTTTCAGGAAAAAACAAAAACAAAACAAAAACTGAATGACATTATGTGTTTTGTGAACCTAAAAGTGTTTTCCATGTCTTTTTCCTTCTCTGTCCTCCTGCCTTTATAGCATATATGTGTAGCCTTACCGAACTGTACATCATGTCAAAAGAACTGTTTGAGAATGATGGTGGGGACATCTGCTGCATAATAGGGAAGACTCCTTGTTGCTTGTTGTATCCAACATGAACACAAACATAGCCGTAACTGTTTCACCATTTCTGACATCATTTCCTAAGTGTCTAAGAATGCCTGAACATGTTTGATCTCTAGCAGAATAACCCTGTTCTAATAAAATCAATATGTAGAGAGAACTTTGTGTACCCAAATGAACATTAAACGTTGCGTCTCAAATTCACAACGCCATGACAACCAATGTTTATACTTCCTCCGTCATTTTTTTTAGACAGGCAATACATTAGTGTAGATATGAGCCAAGAATAGTCGGGCCAAAATGACTAGATTCAATTCAAATGGGGTATTAGGGGAGAAATGTTGTTTATATTATAGTCAATTAACTGGTTTTCTATTGCTGAATTGGATCAGTGTGTTGATATTTCTTTCTGCTCTGCTTTTCTGTGCTTATGTTCTCCAGGCCAAGTTGATCGTGCCCAACAGCACGGCAGGGCTGATCATCGGTAAAGGTGGTGCTACGGTAAAGGCAGTTATGGAGCAGTCAGGTGCATGGGTCCAGCTCTCACAGAAACCAGAAGGTATCAACCTGCAAGAGCGCGTTGTCACCATCAGTGGGGAACCTGAGCAAAACCGCAAGGCTGTGGAGATAATAGTACAGAAAATCCAGGAGGACCCACAGAGCAGCAGCTGCCTTAACATCAGCTACTCCAATGTCACAGGCCCTGTGGCCAACTCCAACCCAACAGGCTCACCGTATGCTAATTCTGCAGAGGTGATGCCTGCTGCAGCTGCTGCAGCTGCTGCCACAGCCTCCAGCCTCTTGGGGCAGGCCAGTCTGGCAGGGGTGGGTGCCTTTCCTGCCGCTGCCATGTCCAGCTTCTCAGGAAATGACCTCCTGGCCATTACATCAGCTCTTAACACATTGGCTAGCTATGGATATAACACCAATTCCCTGGGTCTGGGGCTCAATCCAGCTGCTGCCTCAGGGGTTCTAGCAGCTGTAGCAGCAAGTGCAAACCCTGCTGCCGCTGCAGCAGCCAATCTGCTGGCCTCATACGCCAACGACGCCTCCACCAGTACCGGCCACCCTGCCACTGGCCTGGGAGGATTTACACTAGGCTCGCTGGCTGCTGCCACCGGGGCTACTAATGGTTATCTAAGCGCAGCTTCCCCACTAGTAGCAAGTTCATTACTGGCCACCGAGAAGCTGGCTGAGGGTGCAAAGGATGTAGTGGAGATTGCTGTACCTGAGAACCTGGTGGGAGCTATCTTGGGCAAAGGTGGCAAGACGCTTGTGGAGTACCAGGAACTGACGGGAGCCCGAATCCAGATCTCAAAAAAGGGAGAGTTTGTTCCTGGCACTAGGAACCGAAAAGTCACCATTACGGGATCACCCGCTGCCACACAGGCCGCTCAGTATCTCATCAGCCAGCGAATCACATACGAGCAGGGTGTGAGGGCCACCAATCCGCAGAAGGTGGGCTAAAACAGGGAGAAAGAAGGAGTGGGGGATGGATGGAAAGATACAGAGAAAGAGAAAGGAGGGCAATTTTTTGAAGGAAATCATCCACTACGTGCTATGTGCATATTTCAGTATTAAAAAAAGAAGGAAAATAGTCCACCTTGCAAGAAAAGGAATGAGTAAAAATATGAAAACCAAGAAAAAACATGTAAAATGTATATATGGGTTTATTTCTTAAGTTTTCATCTTTCAGGATTTTTTATTGGTTGAAAATTTGGTTTAGCTTTTTTTCAGTTTTTCTTTTTTGTTTATTTTTTTCTGGACAGTGGTGAATGGTATTTCAGACTGGCATGCTTGCTGCAGCTCCCAGCAGGTGGTGGGTTTGGGGGAGAACAGGGTGGAGCAGTTGGACATGAGCCTACCTGGAATCAGCCCTGTACCCATTGCCAGTTCCTTCCTAGATGACAAGATTATTATTTTTTTAAGTCCTCAGTTTAATTTCCTACCCCATGTCCTTATATGTGGGCCTGATGAGACAGAAAGCAAGTGCTTGGGTTTTAGACTTAAAGCAGATTTCTAATGTGGTCAATGGTACGCAGTGCCACCATACCCGTTGTCCAAGTCCTCGTAAGTCCTAACCAGCACAATCCCTGCAGGGCAGGCTGGGATTGGGGAAGTTAGAGGAAGCTGATTAGGGTCTCTCCTTCTAGCTACTTTCTAAAAAAAAAACAAAACTGGAGTCCTTGTTAAACCAGGTGCATGCCATGCAATGCTATTGAACATTTAGCTAGCATAAGGGATGTTTGTAGATCTGGTTGGGGACACAGGCTAAGCATAATGCACCTACTTGGATCAAGTTAGTACCAGAGCAAACAGACAATGTGGCGATATGCATCTGGTATTAATCTAAATATTATTATTATTAGTAGTAGTTATACTTTTATTACAAAAATCCTCACCATTGATATTATTTATTAATATAATTTTACCCATCAGGACTGAGGTGTTTTTTTTTAATTAATCTGTGAATTCAGGTTGACATGAATGTAAAGACAATATTTTGGATTTAGTTTTTTATTTAAGTGAATTGAATAGTATGTCACAGTGTAATATATGTCTTATTTAATGTCCAGTGACAACTGCACCGTCGGCACCATCAGAGAGAATAGGAGCAGGTATAATGTACTGTACGTTAAAATTAATACATGGAACACACACACATGCACACACACTTAGGCACATACATTGAAAAAAGGGAACCATGTCTGACTTAAGGGTAGACAAATCAGAGAAACTAGACAATTCACATATCAACATGTCTAATGATTTAAAAACAAAAAAAAGTAGACTATTGCACAAGTTCAAGGGAGTGTACTGATAAACAGAACAAACTTATTCATGAGATCAAATCCCTTATGTCTTGAAATCCAATATAACATTGTATACTTTATTAGAAAATGTGGTGCAATCTTATATTTAATTTCAATAAGCTAAGTGACGAAATCTGCTCAAGTCAGTTGTCACTGGCCGTGGACACATTGTGTAGATGTATCATATATCAAACAAAAATATGTCTCTTTGTGGACAAATACTACTGAACAACTACAAACATGAACAAATCTTTAGTTCTGATGAGCACAGGGATGGCATTTTGTTTAAGTTATTCCTCTATTAATGACTCCAACTTCATGGTGGCATGAAGATTAAAAACAAAAACCTTAAGGTTAAGGGTTGTCTTATGGGTTGCGTTATTAGCTATCCATGTCCTAAACAGCGGGTACCATTAGTTTTGGACACTCTTTTGAGCTTATAAACCCTCTCTGTACTCATCAGAACTACTTATGTGCTGCTAACCAGTCCTATAGACATGCATACTTTTGTTGATAGAATACACTGAATTTCGTCTTAATGCACTGTGAAGTGTGGAGGCCGTGCTCGAAGGCCCAGAAATCAAGGTTCTATGTCAGAAAAAAAAAATCGGAAGGTGGATTCTTTTTTTTTTTTTTCAAGACGTGTAGGTTGTCAGAAGAAAACAGTTTAGGACAGTCTGGTTTGCTACACACAGAAAACATCTAACTAATAACGAAGAACCAGTATCTTTGGGTACCAAATTGCTACTATATCAGACTTTCAGTTCCCAGCCTTCCTCTAATGTACCGCCGGCATTCATGGTGCCTGCTCCGATATTTAATGTTGATGATGGGAAGAAAATTCCTTGTCCAACTTAAATGACCCATGGTCATTGTGGTTCCATTCCAAAAAAATGTAATTGAAGTTCATCCGAAAGGAGATTTTCAAGCATTTCAGAATGACCTTTCACTTTGCCAATGGCCTGGAGGAACAAAAGAAGCAGAAACACAAATAGAGACCCAGAGCAGCATCTAGACAGCAGTGTGCTCTCTCTTCACTGACTAAACATAGAATTGTCTTCCTCACAATTTCTCAATTTGGAACGCCAGGGAGAGTAAATCTGAACCGATTGGTAAGGAGACTTCTTTATTCCCATCTAACACCATCAACCTTTCCTCACCTCTTCTCAACCCCTCTTTACTTCCGTGCACCTCCCATTTTGACACATCAACCCAAAGACCCCCTTCTCTCACATCTCTCCATGGGTGGCAATGTCTGGTGCTAAAGTGCATGTTTGCTTGCCCTTTCACAAAACAATGACTCGACAGAAGAGATGTGGCTTAGGTGTTGCTGTGTAGAGAGGAACTGCTTGCACTACACTTCAATGCAGGGCCCCGCTTTAAAAAAGAGACTGTGTGTAGCGCCCTAGTTGGAAGATATGTTGGGGTTTATTTTACGATTGAGGTAAATGCAGTTAGCGTAAAGCCTTTAGGAGAAGCTATGGCTTCAGCTTGCAAGGAAATAGTTTCGCATCTTGTTAAACACACTAATGACACCAGTTACTATTAATGCTACTATCAGCTGCAGAAGACAGTAGTATTAATGTTTTCCAAATGACTGAAGGCAATGATGATTTGAGGCTGCCATATTTTCTAGTGAAGAGTGTCGAAACCTGGAGTGCCTCCGCATTTTAGAGTGCATCTGAGTCCCACACGTGGAATTATACTATATACATGCATACAAACGAACCAGACTCATGTCACACATCATGAACATGACAAAAACACACATGCACCCAGAAGCGCACTTACCCAAACACTGACATTTTATCGCAGGAAAATCGAGGATAAGGAGGATTCATTCATTTTAATTACAGAGAAAAATTTGTTTAGTAACATTAAGAAAAGCAAGATATTACTGTGAACTTTTAATGTGAACACTAAGAACAGGTGCCATCATAGTGTGCCTAGGAGCAGCTTCCTGTTTGTGTTTTTTCTTTTTTTTGTCTCCTTTTATTTCAGTACTTAAAATGCATATTATGGGGTAGGGGCACGTCTGCATTTTTTCAGTTGTTAGTAACTGGGGAACTAGATAAAATGTGATCAGTACTGGAAGCAATATACGTAGTAGCATGTCGTCCTGTCTCGTCTTTTATTCTGTCTGTGTAGGAGCTTTCGATTTACCTAGGTGTTGAGTAGGTTTGCGTATTTAATATTTTTTAAGTTGTGAAGATGCTGCTATTGAATAAGTGACGTACTAAAATTTAAGATAAACATATCTGGTCAGTCGTTTAGCAAGGTGTGCTAGTTCTAAGAGGTGTAATAAATGCTACATGATAAGATAATTGCTATATTAAACAGAATACATGAACGTGCCAAAATAGATCTTTACAGATTCAGCAACTGTAAATGTGTGAATTAAACACCACTAGCTACAAGCAGACTTACTTTTATAAGTTAAAAAAAAAAATGTGAAAAGTGCCAAACAAACCACAGTTAAGGTATAACTAGCAAAGTGGCCGTTTTTTAAAACTAGTAGGAACAAAATAGATGTTAGTGCTATTAAGTTAAAGGTTTTCAGCCCCTCATGAACTAATACGAGAGGAAAGTATGATGAGGGAATCATCTTGCTCACCTGACAAATGCATTTAGTGCCATGTGGCCATTAATGCTACATCACTGGGGATAGAAGACTGCCATAGACATAGGCTAGCATGAGTTTAATACGTTATCAGCATTCTTAATACAGCCTTTTCTAGTACTAAAAATGTATTTTGTGAAAATAGATGTTATCTTTTTTTGCACGTCTATATTGCATGATATCAAAAAGTAATGTGTGGATTTAAAAAAAAAAAACAAAAGATGAAAATCATACAAAAAAAAGAAAGAAAACTCATTAGGCAATGTGCGTTCATTTTGAGGACAAATCTTTGCATGCCAACACTAAGAGCATTGGAGTTTTACTTTTCACACTCTGATCTGTTTTTTTAGTTCTGCAAAGTCTAAACTGAGAAGTTTATTTTTTTTGTCCATCTGCAGGAACCAAAATCATTCATACATAATCATTGTGCATTTATTTTTGTTTGCAATTTTGAAGTATAACAATATTTTACAAGAAAGATGTCCAGATGTGGTTGTGATTTTTTTTAGGAGAGCTAAAGCAACCTAATTAAAATTGGGTTTAAAACTATTGTTTTCTTTCTCACTGCAACTGAGGTCTTGTCCTTGAATGTACTCACCACTGCATAACTTTGCATATCACTTTCAATCATGACTTTTAAAGCATGATGTGTTTTTGTATATTGTGTGCCAATACTAACATCTTTTTAGGCTACATTACACCCAGTGCTTTTTTTTTCTATTTTTGCCACATTATGACTCACATTGTGCTCACACCCATGATTTTGATGATACGCACTTTAACCTTTTCGCCCAAATTTGAAATGACAGTGAACGAGTTGTGAAATCTTATCACCTGAGCCCTCTGTCTCTGCTGTTCAGATTTTGTGACTTCCAACCCCCCAAAAAGCTAGTCCGCAAAGTGATTGTTTTGAATGACGGACTAGCCTCTAAACTCTGGCTATCTCCATTAGTAAATGATAAATATTGAGCCTTTTGAGTTCGTTGTCAAGGTGCCACAAAGTCATTGCCACAATTTAGTTAAATTAATAAAAAAAATTATAAAAACATTAATTTTTAAAAAAAATATTTGAACAAAACAAAGAAGGAAAAAGTGGACAACTTCTCTAGTAAGTCCATTCCAGTATCCGATCAAATCATTGCACTGCATCCAGCTTTGAGTATGACATTTTGTAAAGTATAACTGAAAGTTTTTTGCCTCTATGCCTTGAGCAGCTTTATGTGTGAACAAGTTGTGGCACTTCTCTGTTGGTGCTCTTGCACAAACGAGGCTCGTGTTTTATGTCATGTTAATAAGTTTGGCGGTTGTCTCACATGCAGTAAAGATTAGTGCAAATTTATGGTTTATTCAATGTTGAAAAGGTCATTGCTTTTTAATGCGGGCATTTTGCTAGAGCATTGCACTTTTCCAACTCCAATCGGGCCCCACCTGTCTCTCTAAAACAAACCCTGGGGTCACTCTTCTGCTTGTAACCATCAAAGCACCAGCAACGTTAGAACACATTTGTCATATCACTGTTCTTTTCTCTCTATTTAATTTACCTGTTTTTGTTTGTATGACACTCTCTAACCTAGACCAAGTATAACAAAAATGTCATTCATATGTATCCTGTTTACTCTCCCTTTCCCCCTTTTGCACTTTTCACTGCCCCCCTTTTTCCAACCACTACCCACACTTCTGCCGAACCTCTCCCTCACACCCTCCCAGACTTTCTCCTGAGTGCCAAATGACAACAGTACCATTCCAAACGTTTTGAGTTCTCTTGTATGTTGGACATCCATCGGACGCACCCATGAAGCCAGCATGTTACTCCATAACATGATGTCAGTCATGACGCCTCAACATTACCCCCCCCCCCCCAAAAAAAAAAAAAAAAAAAAAACCCAAAAAAAATGCAACCACTAAAAAGTGAGATCTGGAATAACACGGTAAAAGGCTGGCTACCTCTCATAAACTGCTTTTCCTAATTCTCTGCCATCTCTTCAAACTCCAGGACATCACTGATTGTGTGCCATAATGTTGGGAGCACTTGTCACTCTCCTCACCCCCAAGTCTCTCCATTTTTTCAATGGGAAACATTAAACCAACAACAAAAATATCATTTCGATGACAGCTTTTTTTCTTTAACATAGAAACATGCTCAGAAAAAAAAAAACTGAGGAGTGTAAACATCAGCTGCGCAGCCATCTTCTGTCTTCTGAACTTTGAACTTTTCACCCCTCATGAACTTTATTGACCTTCTTCCTTCCCTTCTGTGTTCATCAACTGTTTGGACTTAAAATCTCCATTCCATCTCCAAACCTTTTAGAGACTGTGCAATTATAGCTGATCTCATTGGATTTCTTTCTCTCTTTTTTTTCTTTTTGTTAAACTCATCATTGGGGACAATTCTCAGAGTTAAAAAATAAAAGCAAATGAAAAACAAAAACAGAAAAAAAAACTATTAAAAAAAGATCCCAATTGCTTCTCCACAACTTAATTTCATTTATTTTCATTGTAAATATTTTTTGTCAAATTTTGTTGAACTGTAACCAGAAGAGCGTTCAACAGAATGGGGCTGGCAGCATAAAATCGGTTTTGTGGAGTGCTTTAGGTGGCATAGGATAGATATACAGATGAATTTGTTTAAAATTAAAAGAGCATGCTCTAGAAACATTCATAATTCTCATTGTAAAAGGGACAGTTTATGTAGAATATTGAAGGTTTCTTTAAAAATGTACGCACACGAAATATTATATTAGCGCTTTCAATCATTAATAATAGCTGCTGATTTAAAAGAGTTCATTTAAGAATTTAATAAGAGATTTCTCGTCCATTTAACTGTCACTTTTTTGCTGAGATTCAAGCTTTGCTTGTATTTCACATCTAGCTAGTTTGTGGTTTATCATCTACAAAAACTGCTTTGCATATCAATCATAACAAGTACGGTTCATATCAGTCCATATCAAAAACATTTCTCGCATTTTAAACTCATAGTTTCAACATGTTTTGCACTACTAACAGTTATTTCACATTGAACGAGCAGGTTTTACTCCTGAATTGATAGTAGGTGTACATATCAGATGTGTTGAGTGCAAACTGTGTCCATTAGATGTGTTTGATAGGAGCATGAGTTTTTACATGTCCTGTTTTTTTTTTGCAGGAAAAAAAAGATCGACCATTTCCATGAATCATAACCGAGCTTCGTGCTCCACATCTAATGTTTCTATGCTGCCAGCTTTCTTTTCTGATAACCCTTCATGAACTTATTTATTTTCAAACTACTCTACATTATTAATAAATGACAACAACTAGAAAAAAAAGGGAAATGACTGGAAAGATGAATTACTGTTTTGTTTTTAGTATTTTAGTGGTTTATTTTAACACCATTCATTAACTGACTTAAAGAAAAGTATTGAATATTTAATGTAATTGTAGCATTGTGTTTGTAAAAATAGTGAGTTGTGTTTCTTGAATTGTGGATTACCAGTGAAGTCAGCAATTTAGTGCTAATATATATTAAGTCGTTTTTTAAGGTTTTTTTTTTTCCGACAGCAACAACAGTCATTATAAATGTTCATTTTAGCATCACCTGTCTTCTGTTGTCTTATTCTTCACCTCCCACAACACTCAAACTCATCAAGTAACACATTGCAAGTTTGTGCCTGAAACCATGTGCTCGGTCTTGGAGGGACCATGATGCATGATTGTGTGTATGAGAGTATGAGTGTGTGTGTGTGAGAGAGAGAGAAAGAGAGAGAATGAATGAAACTGATGGCCATGGACGGATGGATGGATGGATGGACGGATGGATGGATGGATGTTCTGTCCTCTGTTCACAAAAGCTAAAATCTGTAGGGTTTCCATTTACCAATGGAACCTGCTGATATTATAGCTAAAACCCATCCTGTGAGCCTAGCTGATTTTGATCGTCCATAACCTCCCGTTTCCCGACCACTCTCCACCACTACCTTCTCCCCTCCAACTCATTCCCTGCCACACACTTCACACCATGTGATGTTCTCATCGATAACATATTACTCGACCAAATCCACCTTAACACTGTTCCCATGAGGAGGTGGTTGCCAGTCAACCTTCCTCCCCTCATAATTCGCCACCATCTTTTGTCGGCTGCCAGGGGCCAGGTCCAACTTGACAATGAAAAAATAAACAGAAAAAAAGTAATTTAAAAAAGAAATTTAAATCCAGAGCAGTGATTCTCAGGGTGTCTACTTTGATCTACCTTTTTTTTTGTGATTTGACAGAATCACAATCCAGCTCTCCCTCATGCTTTCTAAAGAGCCCAAAGACAATTACAATGTATGATTGCTTATCAAGTCTTCGAATGATAAGAATGATATGCACCCATCTAAAGGAGCAAAGCAGAATGCTGTAATGTTTACAACCTTACCGAGACCAACGCTGTTGAAAGAATGTGTAGAAATTAAAGGCAAATCTTTAATAAGGAGGAAAAGAAAAGAAATCCAAAATGACTTCATTTTAAATGATTATTTCTTTGTGACATGGAGTAATGTAATTATGAATTTTGAAACATTGCATGTTACTATTTTTTGCAATGTCAACTTTTTGAAATGTTAGAATGGATGGTACAGTGTAAAGCTAGAGCTACATTTAGTTGCTAATAATAAAATCCATTGGTGTCAGTGTTTGTCACCTAATTTGAAAAAAGATACTGGATGAATATCAGAGAATGTGATTGCTACTGTAAAGGTTTAACTTACACAGTATTTGTACATGGTGAAGCTGAAAATAACAATATAATATTATCAGGGAAGAATAAATAAATTAATGACCTAGGGTGCATAAGTCCTTTACAAAATACCAACAAGAGGTAAGTTACTTTAAGGAAAAAAAAAAAAAAACCTATATGACTTTTAATGTGGTAGTAGTATGGGAATACATTCGCAGAAATGAATATAGTTGTGGGGAGGACAAAAACACTATCAGCATTGTGCACAGAATATACTAGGACTAGCGGACTAGGTTGGGTTGTATATTATATAAAAGGCTTAAGGTGGAGTTGCATGTTGTGCCAGTTTGCTTTCTAAACCACCTTCACTATACTCATTACTAACTGCTCTGTTCCACAATTTCCGGTCAAATATATACAGAGTACTTGGATTCAATTGGAGAAGGTAAATATTGTGCAATAACTATAATGTATGTGATTCTCCTGCTCATTTCCATCTACTCGCACTTCTTGTCCACCAATCCATCCTGTCAGTAAAAGCCACCATCACTTCCCTGACATGTCTCCCAAGCCGACATGCTGTATATGATCATTCTGATTGCTTCACTCAGTGACTTTAAGCCATGTCCTCATGTTGGTTTCGAACCCAATGATCTGCTGTGGAGACTCCAGGGAAATTCACAGCATGATGTAAAATCTGTCTCACAAAACTAATCATGAAGTAAAGAAGTACCTCCAGTGTTCAGAGAAAGGGCTGTTAAAGGTTGTACCAGTTGTATAAAAGTTGTATGATTCCTAAACAACGTTTTTGGGAAGTAGGTTTTCCTAGAGCACACACACACACACACACACACACACACACAGTTATTTTTCGCTGGTAGCTAAAGTAATAATAAGTCAACATGGTACATTAAATACATTTTACAATGTATATAAATACAAAAATACTAGGGGATCTACAATCGAGTGATGTCAAATCCATTAACACATTAATTTCTGTAGAATAATTATCTTTCTGCTGAAATTAGAGAACTAATCCGAGGCAAGTTGGAGCTCCTTTGTTTCTGATGTAGCCAATCTTATAAATTGTGCACCTTTTTTCCAGCCTGAGGCCACACTGATTTCCCTCCTCCTACTCGGCTTTTCCTTTCTTTCTCATTCTTCATCTAAGAATGTCTAAGCCCAGCTGTTGCACAGAGTACAGTACCTAGCTTTCCCACTGCCCTCCCCTTAGAGGTGGGGTGAGAGGAGACACGATTATGCTCTCAGCCTTCATAAATCCCCAGGGCTGGAAATCAGGCCTGTGGAACATATACAAAGATCTCCTGACTCTGATCCAGAGCATTTTTACAGAAGCTCTTTTTTTCCACCTTCTGTTTCCCGAACTAAACATAAAATGTAGTAATATTTTTTGTTAAAAAAGCAAATTGGTACTTTTAAAGAGAGAGAAATGTAAAAACAAAACGGTTCTCATGTGTGATATATAAGAAAGAATTTTTGAGCACTCATAAATTTACATTTTATTTTATAAGACTTTTGGACACTTTTAAATTCATCCAAAGGTTTAACCTGAAGTACTAATTCTTACAAAAATGGTTGTTGGTATGTGCAATGCAAATGACAGAGTTGAAGTAAAAAAAATATATTTAAACAAATGCACTTAATTAAACTACAAATGACCCCAAAATATGGTTACAGGAAAAATTCAGTTTGCATCATGAACAAAGGAAATCTCTAAAATCTCTGAACTTTCTGAACTTTCAAAGCTTGTCTGAACCAAAAAATGTGTGTGGATGCTTTTCCTTCCTAGCATTTTACTGTATATGCAATTCAAAATTCTTTTGTAGCTCACCTAATTTAAAGATCACTAAGAGATCAATAAGTGCTTTAATGTCATTATGTGTTTTATTTGACACTATTTATATAAAATGATATTAGAATTACTGTAGGCACTGGTTACAGATGGTGTATCTATAAACTTGGAAAGGACCTTTTTTACTTGATTAGCAATAAGAGTAAATAATTCAAAAGCTCCAGTTAAAAAAAAATCCTAAATTAAAAAAACAATAAAAAAAATCAGTATTAAATAAAAAAAAATGTATTACATCTAAACATGAAGATGTCTTTATCTGAGCTTGAGCAGTACCAATAAAACTGTGATCTAAGCTACTGTAGCTAAATACTGTGCTTGAATAATAGTTGGTGTTTTAGAAAATAAAACACTGTCCTACAACTTCAACTGGAAAAAGAAAAGATCCCCGGCTTCCAAGGCTCCGAGCTTCATTCCCGCAAAAGATTCATCACTATAAATAACTTATTTTTTTTACGATTAAATTGTCACCAATAATTATTGGTATGCAGTCTAGATCGTTTATCGAGCTCTACATCTAAACAACCAAAGTAAACTTTGTGCCACAGAGGAGTAGCTGGTCTGGCACACACACATAGTACACACACACACACATAAGGAGATGATGGTCTGAAAGCCTGGAATTTCATTTCATTTGATTTTAACACATGCCACTGTTTGGCAAGCATTTGTTTAACAAGTGATCTCGATACTATACATTTACAGTTTTTAAACACAAGCCTGAGGAATATCACTATTTGTTTCTCAATGACCAAACTAGCTGTTTATCAGTAATCATTAAGCTGATCTGAAACGATGCTTCAGTTTCATTATTAACAGGTAAACACTGGAAGTGATTGTAATAGTTTTATATGTTTTTGAGTTTCTTGCTGTTGTGATATTTCTAACAAATGAAGCTGACAAATTATACTTGTGTTTATTCAGAGTAAAAAAAATCAACTTTTAAAAATTTAAGAAAGTTTTATTCTATGTACATAAGAAAGAAAGAAATTAAGAACATTTGGAAATTGCAATGCAAAACTGTGATTTTAAAACACTGTAGCGTGTACAGTGATTTCTTTTATCAATTTTATGGTACTGATATGTTCTGCATTACTGCAGTTGTTTTTTTCTGTTCTTGAGCATATGCTTTAATAAATACATTTTTACAGCATCCTGTCAGAAATTAAGCACTTTTTGAAAAATTATGTCATGTTATTTCCAAATTGTTGATTTATTACCAAGTGTAGGTGCAAGAAGCTTCAATTAGGATCACTGTGACTAAAAAAGATTCACCATCTGTAATTTTCCTTTTTGTCCTACTTGAACACCCATGTGGCGTGTGAGCGAGTTACATGGTAGAATTATGATCAGTGACAGAAATGTGTGACAATGAATATGTGTGCTAGGAGGCCTCACTGTGACTGAGCTGAGAAATCTCTACTACTCTGTCAGTTTTCTTCCCAAGTCTGAGAGTTAAATATTGACCACTTTCTCTGTATTTCCTTTGGCTTTCTTCCTGTAAGATATAGCACTGTTCAAATACAGATAAATAAATAAATAAATAAATAAATAAATAATAATAATAATAATAATATGAAAAAGATAATAAAGCTAAATTGAAAAGTGGGAAAAAATGGAATACAAAAACTAAAATGTGATTATTTATAATATTTATCAGCAATTAAATATGAGGGGTGCTCAAGTCAAACTGGGACTTTTCATTGTCCAGAATAACAGAACACTGTACTGTAAAAACTACCCTTATTTCTCTATATATTCCCCATCTACTCTAATAAACATATATACATGTCATTGTCACTGCTGAAACTCTGGCCTCCAAGGAGCTCCTTATGGCACTTTACTTTAAAGGGAAAAATGGCCTGGTTTAATAAGCAAAGATGACGTTTTTGCAGGACGATGCACAACCTCATACTCGACCTGCACCACAAGCACATTAAAAAAAAAGTCCTGCACAATCAAATGTCCAGTTTAACGTTAATAAACCAGTTTAAAGTTTTTACAGTATGTACAGTAACACTCAGATTGTGCTTATCTTGAAGATTTAAACAATTAAAGGCTGATTCAAAAACTAGCCTAAGGCCAGAATATAGACAAACAAGCTCAATGACTACGCTCAGTCTATAAATAGGCTTATATTTAATAGGAATCTTTAACAACCTAGCAACAGTTCCATAACCCTACAAATGATAAGCACTTGATAGGGATTCGACTCCCTCAGTAGGCCATTCAGACTGCTCTCAGGCAGAATGCTCCTGCCCGCTCACTGTCTAGTGACTGCCCAGCTGCTGCAGTGACACACAGACAGGACTGCTTTAATACTGATGGGAGACATCCATCTTTTAAGTAAAGCCCCGGGAGAAAACCTAACATGCTCTGACCTTTCTGAGGAACGCCATTACAGCCTTGTGAAAGACCATAGAAGGAAGAGTTTGTAGGGTGCTGATGTCTTAATGGAAGAGAGGACCCTTACTAGATCCTCAGGGTGCACAGATAAGGAGCCAGATTATCTGAAAGTGTGAGTGTGTGTACAAACAGTACTAGTGCTCTACAAACATTTGATGTATTTTATGCAACTGACTAGAGGACTATCACAAACATTAACAATTTACTCTGAAAAAATGAATGAATAAATAAAGTCTTACTAAATATGTCAGAATGTGACAAAAAAGACAAAGTAACATGAAGATCTCCACAAAATTGCTCGTAATATGACGTGATTTTAGTATCAAGCTGATTTAACACGTTGCAAATGTGTGACTGCGACTCAGTCTTTAGATCAAGAATATATTTAAATTCTTTTCAATCCAAAAGAAGCAATGCCACGTCTAATTAGCCTACATGCCTTTTCCAACATAATTTTAGCAACAGCTAACACCTGAAGGTTAAATCCAACAGTGTTGCAGGGAGAATATAAAAAGTGTTTTTTTTTTAATGACCCATTTTCTGCCAGCTCTTCCCTGATTATCTAGTCCACCCAAGAGTACGAAGAGGACATGAAGACGTCACTGCATCAGAGAGGGAAAGGTATTTGTGTGTGTGTGTGTGTGTGTGTGTGTGTGTGTGTGTTTGTGACCCTTAGGCAGATGGCACACAGCAGGCCTGGCAGAATCTGAGTTGGTCCACCTCGATGGGTCATGCAGCTCATCTCCACCATACTGAACCCTGATCTCCAGCAAAACGAGCCTCTCCTGGATGGATTTATGTTGAAGCATTGCCTGGGTCAGGAGTAAACAAACATGTTAGTAGATCTAGGAAAACCAAGTAGATCGAAGATCTAGGAAAATATGCACTGTTGTTGTTTGGTTATCAGACCAAAAGTCAGTCTAGGATGTTTTGAGTTTCCTAAAACGTTGCAGAACTAAGCTACTGTACGCATGAAATAATAAAATGAGCAATTCACTCTAACTCTTCCCTTCGCTTACAATTCTATTAAGTTTCCAATGATTTTAAAGCTTGCTTCTTTGTTCTTCATACACACACACACACACACACACACACACACACATTAAATAAATAAATAAATAAATAAAATGTAACGTTGGTGCATCAAGGTCCTGATCTCATTAGAAATCCATCAAAAGAGCGAAGCAAAGACGGCAAATTTCACTTAATTTCATTTTATATTACGAGTATTAATCCTGCATTTCTACAGGCAAAAAAAACCCTTTAAGGCTTACTCTAGAGTTCTTTTAGCCGTAGAGAGACAAACAGAAGTGCTAACTCCACACATAGGATTTCACTCAAACTAAACTGTTGCCATTTTTTTTTTTATGATTTTTGCAGCTCGAATAATGTTGACATGACAACACAACAAACAGGCTAATAACAACTAATATCCAATATTCTAATATCTAATAGGTTACTATCTGACAACTCTCCACTACAATACACTTCATTTTTATTATTATTTAAAGAATTTGTGGGAATAAAAATACGAATAAAATCATTGGTGCTATTCAGTTTCAACAATAAAATGAATTATTGGGGTCTTCTTTGTGTGGTGCCTGGAGCAGGATGATGAATGAGAGGCAGCGTCCCTGCACAGCTTTAGTCTCAAATCACATACAGAAAGGTGGGCAAGGCAACAATGGGGGCAAAAATGGCATTGCGGTTGTCATGGAGACTAGCAGGAAAGGGGCTGCTTTCATAGCATATGTTGGAATTGACTTGTCTGTAAGCGCATAGCAACAGTAGCATCAGCCTCCCCCTCCACACATACACACACACACACACACACACACACACACACACACACAAAGAGAGAGAGAGAGAGAGAATTCAACTAGAAAATCATTTGGTGATCTGGAATGTGAGTGTCACAGAGTCAATCAACTTCATTTCTGGGTTGGAACATATGACATGTATGAGGTCTGAACAAGTCAAGGCCAAACATTTTGCGCTCACTTCTTTTTGCATCAGCTAGTAAACAGGAAGCGTGTCCGCGCTGTGTCAAAGCATTAGTATGCAATTAAGTAACTGGTGCGTCACTCCAAAGTGCCTTCACGCCACATGATGGAAATTCTCAGCTTTTATGTGACAAGAACGCCATCACAATCATTACGCACCATCATTACATTCACAAACATGCATCTTATACACAGTATAATTACATAAAGAGCAGAAACACAAAACGAAGGCCATGCGAGGATGCTGTTTCGCTCACTATGAAAACAAAAAGTGGTTCCTTTGATGTTTTAATGAGGGAACGCTTGCTTATATCCAGTGAATGCGACTCCACAGTCCTTGGCAAGTCTACGTTGCCATGGTAACACACCATCCACCCCCCTGAATGCCGCAGGCCGAAAGAAAGAGAGAGAGAGAGAGAGAGAGAGAGAGAGAGAAAGAGAGAAATGTGAAAGAGTGAGAGCTTTACAGCATACAGCAAGGAAAGATTGCTGCAGTGAAAGAGGGGGGTGGTGGAGGAGGTAGAGGAGGGGGGGAAGGGTTGGATGCTGCACAAATGAGAAATTTATCTCACACACACACACACACACACACACACACACACACACACACACACACCCCTCCAAACGTTATCGTTTGCATCAGTTGGGGCGCATGGGGCTCGAGTCTGCTCTGCAGTCTGGACACGTCTCTCCCAAACTTCAGACTGCATTCAATTATTTATCTGCCAGGCAGTGAGCGTTGTTCCAGCGTCTCATCTCATTGATGGTACAGCGGCACCCCACAATTTAAAACAAAACACCTTGCCACATCCTCAATGCTGGCCAGGTGAATAATGGAGGTGAGGAAACCCAGCATCCTGTTAGTCTGTGTGTCCACATGGTGTCAAAGTCTTTCATTATTTAATCAGAGCATATACAAAGCAGCAAACACATGCATCAATACTATAGAGATATCACATGTCAATAAAACAATGAAGCATGTGCCGTTTATTATAATTAAGAGTATAGGTGTTTATTAGAATACCCCATGAGCATTTATATTGTTTTCATGCCTTCGGTGAAAAGACAAAGGTTTATAAAATATTTATATATCATTTTGCAATAAAACACTTCAAATGAAGTTTTCCTTCCAAATTCAGCTTGAGATGATGTTCATACTAGAGTGCATATTTCTTCCCTCACTCACTCAGTGAGGCAAAAAAAAAAAAAAAAAAAAAGTACGACAGGATGGAGCTGAAACTGATGTTGCGGTGAAAAAGATTCCACTGTGCCTGAACAACTAGAGAAGGTTTTAAATCAGCAGGCATCAGATGCTCAGTGCTCATTAGAAAACATGGCCATACCTCAGTGCAGAACTCACAGCAAACCTCCAGCGATCGCACCAGTGGTGAAAGCTGTGGGAGCGAGCAACGCTGCCACCTATCGTACACACTGAGCACGGCACAACTGCAGCAGCACATCTGTGGAGGAAACCTCGTCTCCAGCAAATGCTGGAAATGTTGAGATCAACATCATCGACATGCAAGTTTAGCCATAAAAACGGTAAAATATTAACACAAATCTTACCCTTCGCACCTCGTGCTACAATTTTTTTGTTGTTGTGGATTATTGGATATTTACAACCGTGTCGGGTCAAGATCACACATCAGTAGACTACCATTTTCACATCCACCTGAGTGCTGAAGTACACCCTGTGGTTTCTGGGAGATATAACCCTGTTTTACAAAGACAGAAATCCAAAAGACTAAAAATGAACTGCAGGAACACCAGATTTTTTTTTTATTATTATTTTATTTATAATAATAATAATAATAATAATAATAATACAAGAGGGATTTTTATACACTATGATGTCATAGTACTTGGACCCTAATACTCTATATGTTTGAAACACAAATTCTGTTTGTTTGGTGGCTCGAAGGTACAGGTATGCCATAGGCAGCATCACCACCAACTCCACAACATCACAGCTTTCCTCGCCAAATATAACAGTACAGTGACATCAGGCCGAGCTCACAGCTACTGAATCTCTGGATCAGACTGCGGAGTGTCAGCGTATATGCCTCAGGTATCTGGTAATGGTAGCATGCAGGCATCAGGATCAACACATGGGCAGAGCCCTGGGTAAACCTATAATAATAATAATAATAATAATAATAAAAAATCATAAGGCTAAACATACTTTATCAGCTAACACCTTTTATCTGAGGTGCTTTTTGTTCATTTGTGATTTCTGAGGCTGGTAACTCTAAACGAACTTCTCCTCTGCAGCTGGGGTAAGTTTTGGTCCTGCTTTCCTGGGATGGTCTTCGTGAGAGCAGTTTCATCATGGTGCTTGATGGGTTTGGCAAATGCACTTGACAATACTGTTCTTGCAAGAACTATTCGAGAACAGCTGACCTTCACGTGTTAAAACAACAACTGACTCTTGTTTTTGTTACTTATTTACCTAATGCCATGTGTTATTTCATAGTTTTCAAAAAATTCAGTATTGTTGTAGAATGTAGGAAATAAATCCAAATTTGTGCCCAGACTGTATAATGTTTGGCCCGTTCTATTATCCTTCTACACTGTGAGTTTTAGAGTTAACCAGAATCCATTTATATGGTAAAGATAAATAGATAGAGTACTTTATTAAGCCCCAAGAGAAATTAGATTGTTACAGCAACTGAGGCCCGGATCATCAAAAATAAACGTGGTATGCAAAGAAAAAGTAGTACTTTTCAAAGTGGGAGTCAGGGGTCTATTTTTAATTGAGGAAATCACAAAACATGTTGTATCTACATCAATGTTGTATTCATGATCTAGCTCTAATAATAGTGTTTGTTTTAATTCTATTATAAACTACTATAACAACTAAAAGAAATTACAGGATGATAAGACTATTAGACATGAACGACAATCCTGGCCGAGGAGCCCACTGCAGTAGTTTCTGTAAACATTCAGTTTCCTGATCCTTGAAACTCGGTGGGTAACTTGGTTCCAACTTGTGGAGGAGACACATCTGTCTGTAGGGAACTGTACACACAATAATTTACGAACACCACATGCCCATATAGTCCTGACCTTGCTCCAAGCCATTTTCACATGTTTAAGCCAAAAAAGGGGTTTCTGGGGGGGCCAGTGTTTTAGACATGAACCATGCAGTCTGATCATGGCTGCGGCAGACTGAGAAAACGTTTGAGCTTGATGCTATCCAAGCGCTAGTGAAACACTGGGATAAGTGCATTAGTGTAACAGGGGATTACACAAGTACTGTATAATAATTGTTCTATTAATCTGCACAGTGAAAAGTCCCGGTTTGACTTGAATACCCCACATATAACAAATAGGTAACACAGAATAACACCGAATATTATTGTATTAGAATACATTTAAAATGTGGGCTGTGACTTGTGATTTCTTTTTCACACTTAAAGAGGGTCCTGACTGCAAAAAGTTTAAGACTCATTGTCCTAAATGCTTGAGGCACTAAGACATGCTCCTACATGCACCTCAAACTTGGCATTTAATGGGGTAATGGAGACGATGTGTTGGAAATAATGACAGTGAACTTTTAAAATGGTAGTGGCATGAATGCACGGGTACTTTAGGGATTGTGACATTAGTGCAGGAAGCTGTTACCTTCTCCACTAATGCAAAAGCACCAGAGATCAAGGCTGTGATTCCCTGCTACTTCCCACATTAGCAAATGGAGTTATGTAGCATATAATCCAACACAGCAATTGCTTCTCATTTCATGACTGGTGCTATTTGTGCTTTTTAGTGCAGTCAGCTAAATAACACGGTTATCAACAAATATCCTAAACACAATATGATGAGAAACATAAACCTTAATAATTAGCTGAACATTTAATTACAGTATGGGTGGGAATTAGGTGTCTTCATTTATGAAATCAAATTATTTATTTTTTTTTGGTTAATGCATTATTGTACAGGAAAATTTTGTTTAGGAAAAAAGTAATATTAGCAGCAATATTGCAAGAACTGTTTTCTTCCTACCAGCATTTACAGCTGGCAAATGTGTTTGTCCAGCTGTTTGTCCAGTTCAGCCTGTATTTTGGCAGCTGGCCTCTGGTCACACTAAGCTGGATGTTTCACCCAGATATAAAATAACACAATTTATGACATCTAAATGACATTATAATTCGAAAAGGATGGGTAAATATTGAGAAACCAAGCAGTTAGTTCTAGGGTTCATATAAAAAATATAAAGTACAGGCATTTCTGAAGACAAATAAATTAAACACGATTACTGTTAAAAATATTAAATTAGAATTCATCGACCCAAATGATGGCGTAGCAATGAAAAATCTTGAACGCTTACGTTGTATAGAACTAAACTAATAATAAATTTTACTATCACTATTGTCAAGTTACTGTGTGATGTCTGTTTTTACTATATTTTCAAGTTCAGTGGTGAAATTCACCAAGCACTTTATTAGCAACAAGCATACACTCATTCATTTATGCAATTATCTAATCAGCCAATTGTGTGGCATCAGTGCAATGGTCAAAATTAGACACAAACCACCACCTTCAGCCATAAGAATGAGGTAAAAAAAAATGTGATTTGACTGTGGCATGATGGCTAGCACCAGATGGGAGGGTTTGAGTATTTCTGTAACTTCTGTAAATCTCCTGGGATTTTCACACGCAACAGTCTTGAGAGTTTACTTAGAATGGTGCAAAATCTTTTTTTTTTTTTTTTTTACTTCCAGTGAGCACCAGCCCTGCCAACAGAAACGTCTTGTTGAGAGAGGTTAACAGAGAATGTCCAGACATGTTCAAGATGACAGGAAGACTACAGTAAGTTAAATGGCAAGTGGTACATGTCAAAATAACATCCACATAAATGCCAGGACCCAAGGTTTCCCAGCAGAACATTGTCCAGAACGTCACACTCCTTTGTCAGCTTGCTTTCTTTCCACAGTGCATCCCGGTGCCATCTCTTTCCCAGATACTATACGTGACGCACATACACCCAGTCAGCCACATGATGTAATAGAGGATGTGTCTCATCAGACCAGGCCACCTTCTTCCATTGCTCCATAGTCCAGTTCTGGTGATTACATGCCAATTGTAGGTGCATTCAGCAGTGGTCCGCTGCTACTCAGAAAGTTACAATGCATCGCATAGACCAACACTTTTCTATCTCAGCCAGCCTTAAATGTTTCAGTAATTCGTGCTACAGTAGCTCTTCTGTGTTATCGGACCACACAGGCTACCCTTCACCTCCCATGAACGTTTAAAAGTCTTGAGCACCCATCATTCTGTTGCCAGTTACATTTTTGATAGGTACTACTCACCCAACACATGGATAACACCACAAGACCTATTGTTTTGGTGAGTGTCTGATCCAGTCGTCTAGACATCACAATTTGGACCTTATCAATGCTGCTCAGATCTTTAAACTTGCCCTTTTTTTTTGGTTCATTGTTTGGTGTATATACAATGTGGCCCAAAGGTCTGGATTCATAGAGATTTTTCCTTATACAAAATCTTACATTTTTCTTTTAAATTCAGACCCAAGTACATGATTTTCATAAACAACCCCTGGCAGAAAGAATGGAATTACCACTCTTCGAAAGTGTTTATTCAATTATTTGATTGTGTAAAAAAACTAATTATTGACATGGCACATAACTATTTTCATTTAACATTCCAACCCTCTGGTTTTAAGAAAAACCTAAAAAAAAAAAAAAAAAAGAAGTAAAGAAGTAAAGAAAAAAAACGAGTAAATTGCAACTGTTTTTGCAGATCAAGTATGAAAAATCTAAAATCACTCAATTCTGGGGTTTGTAAACATGACAGGATTCTTTACATAGAGAAGCCTGTGCTTAATTTTACAGCAAATGCAGACTTTTGGGCCAAAATATGATTTAAGATTAAACATGTTTTCTTCTGCATGACACATTTTAGTATTTGTTAATGCCACACTGAGAAACATAAAAAGATGCAATATACTATTTATAAATGTTTCAGCTTTTATACAGTTTGCTGTAATATGAATTACAGTTGTCGACAACATTTATGACATAAAAGCCTAAAAATGGTTACCATAATGACACATAACCTTTAATGAACAGTTACTCGTCTTGTGCCTTTTTCTTCTTCTTTTTCTTTTTCACAGAGCTCTCAGGGTCACCAAAGGACACTTCCATTGGTTCCTGTTTGGCTATCAAACTGGCATCAGTAGCAACCTCGTCCATAATCTCTTTTTCTTTTTTAATCTTCTTTTTCTTTTTCCTCTCTGCTGTACCATCTTCCTGGTCTGGCTCAGGGACTTGCAGCTCATAAGTTATTTCTTCCTGTTTAATATGGGCCACTTCAATATTCTCCTCTTTGCTGTGCTTCTCCTTCTTCTTTTTCTTCTTCCTACTTTGGCCTTCAGTGTTTTCAGGTTCCAGCTTTGCTTTCTTTGGTGATAAAAGAGAGGTCGAGGTGGCACTCTGAAACACATGAGCAGGCATGGAGCTACCGAAGGGCTGGAAGCGCTGCTTCAGGCCTGGTGGGAAGCTCGGAGCAGGGGCTGCTGGCACTGGAATAGGGTTCTGATTACCACTACAGTCCCCATAACTTTCACTGATACTAAGGATTCCAGCAAACCCAGAAACACAAGGAGTGTCATTTTGCTTTTTACCACAGGAGGTGAGAAGACGAAGGTCAGTAGGGCCTGAACGGTTTGCAAGAACACTGTAGATCTGAACAGATGCATCAGAAGACTGGATCATCTCCATTCCCGATAAGGACACTTTCATATCTGTCAGTCTGAAAAGGAGATGGAGTAAACTCATGAAATGCCTTTACTTAGATCACAATGAACCACCAGATGTTCGTTTTTTTTAATTCTAGGCACTTAACTTGAGGGGCCAGACTTGTTAAAAAATATTGGGCATAATTTACACAGACACCCATCTAGGAACTAGGGTTAGTGTAACTAGGGTTCGTGGAGGCAAATGGTACCACTGTATTCCTTTTTCTTTCTACAACCATAGTAGGACCTCACACACACACTACAGGCAATTTGGGAACGCCAACTAGCCTAATCTACATTTCTTTGAACTGTGGGAGGAAACCTACCAAGCACAAGGGTTGATTACATAAACACAGTCTCAAATACGTGTTTGTAAAGCATGACCAGTGAGGGTGATCAGTATATATAGTCATCTGGACACACATTTACTTAAAAAAAAATATATATATATATATATATATATATATATATATATAGAGAGAGAGAGAGAGAGAGAGAGTAGGCGCAGTGGTAGCTCAGAGGGCTAAAGCACTGAGTTACTGATCGGAAGATCGACGGTTCGACCCCCAGCTCCACCAGGTTGCCACTGTGGGGCCCTTAAACAAGGCCCCTAATTAGATGACAATCATTAAAAAAACTACAATTAATGTAAAAATATTTAACCCCAACACATTGCAATATTAACCAAAAATAAACCATGTGGCTCCAATAAACAGTCAAAAGAGATCCCATCTCACAGTGAAATAAAAAGCTTAATAATCAAACAGCTGGACTGAGTTCATAAACATCCATCTTTAAAATCTTCTCCTGGATGCAGACAGTGTGAAAAGTCTTTACGTAGAGGACATGAGGGGAAGTTACATTGGTGTATTTTAAGCTGTTTTCCTCACCTGCTGGGGTTGAAGCGAGCTGGAGCTTTAATGAGCCACAGCTCCGTGTTTTCTCCTCTCTCTAACACACTCTTCTCACTGCAGCTGTACTGAAGAGGCACAAAGTCTGCAGGACACTCGTATCTACAAGCTGGAAAGAATTGTGAAATGAGAAACTCCTTCAGAAGTAAACACTGTGCACCAGAAGTCTGTCCTGCACTCACCTCTCTTATCAGTATTATCACTGTCCCCTGAACCGGCCGAAGATCTGTTCTGCGACATACTGAAGCAGCAGGACGTTAACAATATGACAAGACAAAAGAGGAAATTAGAAACCTATCATTTAAATTTAAATGTACATAAAAGTAACAACATCGAGGCAGGAGAAGCACATGGTGTTACAACGAACTTTGACCCGGAAGCTCTCAACGCTTCAACCAATCGAGTAAAAACACAAAAAAGTATTAGATTTTTCTTGGTTTTTAGTTTATTACATTTTAAATTGTATAATTTAAAGGCTTTTTAGAATTATATATATATATAAATATTGTTTGATATTTTTCGATTGTATATTTTTTTTTCATGTATGTGTTTAATTTTTTCCATCTTGTCCACTAGAGGGAGCACGAATGCAAGTTTGTAGGCTTCTGTGCGATAAAAAAAAATTAACCAAATTATCAAATATTGTTTGTAACCTTTATTTAAAATCCTAGTTATCGAATAATTTTATAAAGTTAACACTTTATACAGTTTACCTTTACATGTGTATATGACTAGTCCATCCATCCATCCATCCAGGAACCTCCATATTTCAACTAGGGAAGGGGAGGCTTAGTCCCAAGTGTGTATTTATTAGCATTTTACAACCTCAGGTTAACATTCATACACACATTCACACCTTTCAGCCAATTAGGAATTCCGGTTCCCCTAATCTGCATGTCTTTGGACTGTGGGAGGAAACCGGAGTACCCCACTGAAACCGAGGAATGGAGCCTGGATCCTGGAGGTGCAAGGCGACAGTGCTAACCACCAAGCCACCATGCAGCCATACTCCTAGTACATTGCGTATAACCACTATACTGTATACTAAGTAATGCAGGAAAAGAACTGTCTAGGTAATGATATCTTAGTTCTATCTCAGTACATGCATTAGATTTATTTATTGTGAAGGCAACCAGTTAGATGTCAATGCATAGGCGGATCAAACGCAGCTGGAAAGGCTGATAAAATAGCAGAAAGGAACATTACTCTGCTGCACCATGTAGATGGTATTCTCTTACTCCACTATGTTTATTTTTCCAAGTTTGTGGCTGATTTGACACTGTGGGAAAACTCACCATGCAGCATATTTGCTTGGACCTCCCTAAAACTTAGGGCTCCTCTGTCATGATCATATTCTTGATCTACAGATGCTTCCTCTTGGCGAGTATTTCTACAGAAAGAGGAAGTAGGTCATGTGTAAAGGGTATACGATATTTAGTTCAAGTTGTTTGAAGTCAAGTTGACCTAATATTATGAGGGAAATAATTTCATTTTAGATTATTATTATAATTTTTTTTTACATTTGGTTTGTAAACTGTAAGCAGTTGAAGCAATATATAATAATGTTTTCTAAATTATGTTTACCGAATTGGCATGGTGGCTAAGTGGTTAGCACTGTCACTTCACACCTCCAGGGTTGGGTGTTTGAATCTAGCCGTTTCTGCGTGCATAGAGTATATATGTTCTTTATGTGCTTGGTGGGTTTCCTCTGGATTGCAATGAGTGCCCGCATGCAATGTAGACTGATTGGCCTGTCCAACCCTAACTATCTGCTCATGGTGCATCTGAAATATGGTTTATTTTTTAAAATTTTTATTAATTTATTATATCTTTGTAAACTACTTCGTAGCTTAGTCACATAGTAAGCACTCTATTAATTACACTGGGCCTACTCTGAAGCTGCATGCTATTTTAAAGGTCACTGGGTCAGTAACTGACTGTAACCCATCTTATGCACAACTGGTCAGCCTTTATCTACTGACACAACAGGGCTAATGCTAACCAGTTATTATTTAAATGGTAGATTATTCTTGGAACATCAGAGAAACCATAGTGTTATTGTGTGTAGTAATGGTAGGAGAGATTTTAACTCCCAGAGATGGACCTTTTGGTGACTCCAGATGTACATTGTTTACTCACAAAACTATGCTTTCTTATACAGTTTACTGAATGATTCACACTAACAATAATATGCCTAATTATCAATAGCTAAATGGTGCTGTGTATATTTACTGCTCACTTTATTAAACACAATTAAGATATTGTATCCTGTTGCATTGTGCACTTTTTATTGTATTGTACACTGTTAAAAAAAATCCCACAATTCTTTGGGCCTATTACTTAAAGACTTCTCCTTGAAAGAGTTCTGTGAAATCTTGAAACCCTGAGTAGGAGAAGTGCATTGGGACTGGGATTCCATGGGACCATCGTCAGTGTTGCTGTGGTTTATATCTGGTTGTTTATAGTTTGGGACACACAATAGCTGTGGGAACAGTTGGCGTTGGTCAACTTTTGTAAAGAAGTGGGCTGAATACCTGATTAGGGTTTTAGATTTAACCTTATTTATCTTCTGCATCTGGACAGTTAGCAACTACAGCTTATTTTTTTTATTTATTTTTTACTATGCGTAAATGTGGTTTGATTACAGTAAACAAAATCTAAAATGATGACACCTATTTTTTAGACATTTTAAAAACTATTTTTAAGTTTGAAATATCTGACATCCATTTCCATATATTTTTAAGTTTAATTAAAATGACATGCTGATAGAATAAAAACATTTAAAGCTTGCAATTAGTACATTTATACAGTAAACAGATGCATTTAATTTAATAAGAAATATTACATATTAAATATTCACATATATTCCAGAACATGTCACCTGCTAAGATATGTGTTGAAACGAATTCTTATGGTTAATATTATTTGATTAAAACAATGTTGCAAAAATTTATAAACAACATATAAAGATTACTTCATCCATTTATTCAATCTTCTCATTCATCTTCCCTTCATGGTATGCAGTGGTTAGTACCTACTGAAAGTGGTCCAAGGAAGTTTATCTGGTGAACCAGCGACAGGGTTATTGTTCTGCTGGGAAACCTCTTTCAGCAGGATAATGAACTGGTTTGAGGAACAATGCAGAGTTTGAGTTGTTGACTTGGCTACCAAATTCCTCAGATCGCAGTCTGATTAAGATGTGCTAAAGAAACAAGTCAGATCCATAGAGGCTTCACCTCAACAATTACAGGACTTAAAGGATCTGCTGGTGATGTCTAGGTGCCAGCACACCTTCAGAGATTTTGTGCGCATAAAGTGTGGGGGAAAACGTGTGGGTTTTGGTGGTATAGCCTGGACTGACACAATATTAAACAGACAGGTTTAATGTTATAGTTGGTTGGTGTATAAAATCAAAAAAGGAAGATGATGTTTAGAAGTGGACCCACTCTGTTCCATGTGTAAAAGTTTATCTTGCATAAAGCAGCATCATGAGTGCCTAAGCACTTTAATATTATTCACAAAAGGAATAGAAAGAACAGGAACATGGGAAATTCAACCACATCCCTCATCACACTAGGCCTACATACTGTAAAGCCAGTTAGCCAGGAGCATAACATTTAAATATTATGACCCAAAGTCAGGGTCCCCGACATTAGCAGGAAGCTGGACAAGCCTCGCAGTCTGCTTTAAGTATCTCCTTCTAACTCAACTTCGAATGACCCTTCAGTACAAAAAAAAAGTTTGAGAACACATACAGTAGTTAATGTAGCTACAGCGGGCCTTATAAACATAACCGATATTATTAAATTAACAATGCAATTAAGAGCAGTGCAACTTCACAGTTGAATTCTGCTTTAGCGTGTTGTTGGGTGTAGACTTTACAGAGCAGGTTTCAGGTGTTCATTTCTAAATAGGCATGTACACACTTAAAGGAGTGTATTTTTTTAAGGTTCATATATAAAAATTGGCATATAAAAAGTCTTCCCACTTACTCAGGCACTATGCTTACACATCCATCCATCCATCTATTTGAATAATATTACACATTGTGACTACAACTGCACAAACATAACACACTGACACACTGTCACTTGTATATTACTTCATATAGCTTCACTTCCTTAATACGTGTATATTGTGTATATATTAGCTTACTCATTTTCACTTCCTTACTGAAATTTCTAGAAGTGGAATGTGCTACCACAAGAGCCGACCAAGAGCAACCAATCACATCAAGGCTGAAGGTACAGCCTCCCACAACACCACTTTAACATCCACCGAGACTTGTGTTGTTCTTCACTGGTGAAGAAAAAAAAAAAAAAACAAGGGAAAGAAAAAAGATTTTACTGTAAATAATTAATTTCATTACATTACCCACAAGATCATTCAATAACCATGCAATACTGTTATGTCTAACTGAGCTTGAACACTAGACAACAATGTGATTAAATCTAAATTACTAATTTAAATTTAATTACTTTATTTTAGTTTTTTTGTTTCGAACATGCTGAATAATAGGCATTTCCTCATTATAAATTTACTGATGTCTATACCCTTAGCACTTCTTGATTTATTGTGTTAATTACTAAAGGAAAAAAAAAAACATTCTGTTGACTGTTGCACTGTGAAAAAAAGATCCCTTGTATTATCTGAATTATATGAGTATATAAACACCAGAGTAAGTGTCAGGATGATTTAGGTATTATTATTTGGTTATGTACGTCATTCAATTAAACCATTTACACCAAAAATAGATTTGTGTATTTTAGATCATCCCATTAGACAGCACCAAAAAGATGGATAATTATTCTTTCCATTACATGTATTTCATGAATTGAATGCAAATCAATTTGGAATACATAATTATTGCATCAGCTTAGCTTTAAAACAGAAGCTACAATTTTACATTTTTTAAATGGGTGGAAACATAAAGTTCTTGGGAATGTGACTCAAGCTTTAAATGTAGATGCAGCTGTAAATGCAGCTTTCTCTCTGTTAGTAAAATTAGAGGAAATTCTGGTGTGGCTGTGGCGCTTTTTTGGCCATTCATGTAAGTGCCGTTTAATGATTAACCTCTGTGGCTGTATCTTGGTTTTTTACTGGCTTTTGTTTACGTCAACTGTTATGACTAACGACCCAGTGATAAAAACAGATGATGAATTATTAAATACATGTTCATGAAGGACTAAGAAAAGTTTGTCGGATGTTAAATAAAATGACTGCAAATCACACAAAAGGTCTGGATATTTTAGAGCAGAAAGTTAATGATAAACCCATACAGTCCCTAGCATGACTTATTCATATACATGAATGTCCCTAATGACCACAACCCTACACAGATAAGGGGTTTTATTTCTTCTAACACACTAAATTCAGTCCACGAAGTCCTTGGTCATTAGGTGATAAGTTGAATCAGGTGTGTTAAATGGTTTACAGTGCTAAAGTCTGTAGTGCTGCAGCTTGACTGACATCTGGTGCTACCATGTACTATATTCGGAGGTGGTCGTCACCATCTCCATCTCCAGATAAAGAGCTATCCAGGAAGACATGGATCAGGAGTCACAGTGTATGGATTAGGAGCTTGGATATGGCGCAGGAGCTGTAGTGAAAACTGAAGACATGTCATGGAGAATGATGTCCTCATCTACGATCAGAAATACACTACTTCAGGGTGACACCTCAAGAACGGCATAGATCAATACCACATAATGCTGCGAGCCATATTGATGTGCTGCAGCCAGTGCACAACCTCAAGGACCTTCGATAAAAAGCTCTAAAGACAGAAAGTAAATACATAGTGTTCTTATTGGCAGTTACAGTACTGTATATCTAATCTATAGTACACAGGAAAAAAAATCAGAGTTTTGTTTACGCATATAGTTTTTTATTTGTCTACTAAATCTGGGGATTGTGCTATGCATTGAAACTGAATTGCCATTTAAATATATTAAGGAAATACAAACTGAGTGCCTTATAATTTTTTGCCTTTTTCATATGAGGACAAACCAAAACCAAACTCAGAAAAGGCAGAGCTGACACAATCAATTTCATTTTAGCATAACAGGCACCCCCAGTTGGGTTGCATAAAGACATTCATGATTTGTGGTGGAAAATTTCATCAGGGCATCTGAACAGGAATGTAAACATGAGCAAAGTCTGAGACATTTTCATTACAACTCTCTGTGGGTCACTGAAAACAGATGGACAGGAGACAACTGAGTGATACAAGTATTTTAACATGTACATAACATGAACAACAACTGTCAAACACAGATCAGTCTCATCAGGTGATTTAGTTTGTGGAATAATCACATTTTTCATACAGTAACAGTTACTGAAAAACCCAAACAATCTCTTTTCTTAAAAAAAAAAAAAAAAAAAAAATTATACCAGTTTAGAAGTGCTTTGCTACTAATAATTAACTTAATAATGAATAAGACTTATCTTATACGTTACTTGTAGTGCTTGTGAGAGTTATACAGTATATAGATCATACATTTTATTCTCCTCTTTGAATGGCTCATTAAAATAACTAGGAAAAACCTCTAAAAACTAGCACATGTTTTGGTTGCTGATCAGATTATTGCGGGTTCAAACCCCAGTACTGACAAGTCTACTGCTGTTGGGCTCTTCAGCAAGGGCCGTAACTGTGTCATAATATATATATATATATATATATATATATATATATATATATATATATATATATATATATATATATAATTTGTATTTCAAAAGTAAAATTGTAAGGTTTATTATAACTAATTATTTACACATGACCCACAGACTGACAAACACTCAAAGGATCTAATTAGTTAAATCACCTGCTGAATGAGTATTTTTTATTACTAAAATGTTATAGTGAAACAATGCTAATTAAATTCCCCTTGACTTAAAATTACTTTTATGCTTTCAAAACATTGTTTTGTACAGTTAACATTACAGTACTCAACTGAACTTTTGTGTCTCAACGCAAATAAGAAACACAAAGATTATTTTAGAAATACTACAATGTACAGTACTATGCAAAAGTCTTGACCGCTCATTTATTTTTATTTTTTTAGGATTCCTGAAAGACTTTTTGGCAGGTTTTTGTTTCTCATTTTGTGTACGTTTAGTTTGTTTCTTCATTTTTCTCCCTGTACCTGACCAGTTTCAGAAGAATATGTTTGTTTGGTAGGCTACACAGTATGAATTATTCGGGCAAAAAACACAATTCAACTTTAAGCATGAACCATTAGGAAACAAGTGAAGATGATGACAGATGATCAGGCCGGTGGTTAGTATACTGTACTAGTAATGCTAAATGCTGAGTTGTTGGAAAAGATGAGAGGGGAAATGGGGTTGCTGCTGAGGTGGTAACATACAGTAAACAACTATTTTTTATATTGCATCTTTAGGCATTTTACAGCCTGCCACAGTAAAACATTTGTTCCCATTTCTTTAATGCAATCTGCATAATTTAACTGAACAGGAAGAACTGCCTGGTGGTTCAAGACTCTTGCACAATACTGTATTCCACTGACAATATTATGGAGTATGTATAATGTTCACTAGATTTATAGTTTTAGCCTTTTTAAGATAACTGCATTTTCTTCTGAAATAATTAATCACAATAAATCACTTGTAAGGATTTTTACAAAGCTGCTACAGTTTTAGTGCTTTGTGTACAGTATTAAAAAATATATAAAAAATATTGTGTACAGTATAAAAAAAATCTAAATAAAGCATAAAACTGTTGTCTCATCATGAAAGAAGTAATAATTTGCTGCAAAAATGTTGTACACTTGTTACAGCTAGAGCTCTGTCATGGTGGTCTTGCTTTGAGGTTCTTGGTGGCATGAGCTATAAATAAAGAAATGTGCTTGTAACAGATAAGTTAACAGGGGCAAGTAAGGTGTTAAATTTATTTTTGGAAGGGAAAACTGTATCATTTACAAATTACAGTATGCAAACAGTGATAAAACAAGGCATCTGGTATAACATTCAAGGCGCTGATTTTTACATTGACAATGTATATAAATGCCAACATTGTTGACATACTCTGTGAAGAAACTTGAGGTTTCAGGTCCCTGAAGATCTCCTGATCTATGTGTGCTTACATATATACTGCATCACTTCATTTTTTAACACTAAGTTTGGTCATTTGAAGACACTCCTCCTTCAGTGTTTCAATTTCACTTTTGTAGGAATTAGTTTTGCCGTCTCCGTAAGGATCTGACTTCTTGCTTGCCAAGGGTGTTTCTACAGTAATGGAACCCCCCATTAACATGTCTGTGGTTTTCCCTCGGTGAAGGGCAGTCATCACGGTCGTCAGAGCACGGCTCACATCACTGCGGGCTCCTTCATTCACAAAACAGTAGAGGATGGGGTCTGCCACACAGTTGAGGCTGGTGAGAGCGAGGGCTACATGGTAGGCAGTAAATAAATACTCCTCCACTCCACAGTCACAAGGGTTGCTGAGAAAGAGCACACTGCGTGCCAGCAGAAGTATATGATAGGGTCCAAAGCAAAGAAGTACTATTAGGATGAGGCTAAGGGCTAATCTCTTGATCTTAGCTTTCTCTTGCTGCTCAGTGGAAACATTGCCACGCACTGCCTTTAATATTCCCTTGTAGGCTGCTAACATACAGCACCAGGGACCCAAGAAGCCCAAAAAGATTCGGTAGAGGTTCATGCCTGCTACCCAGTCTTGCATTGGATACTTCTCGAAGCAGAAGGTACGATTGAAACGGGCTGCAAACAGCTCATCGTGAAAGAGTGGTGCTGAATTGGCCACAATCTCTATAATCCACACCACAGAACTGACCATAATGGCTGTCTTGACCCGACGTACTTTGGCAAACTTAAGTGGATAAGCCACTGCCAAATAACGATCCACAGAAATGCAGCAGAGGAAAGCAATGCTGACATATATGTTGGTATAGAAAATAAATCCGAACAGCTTGCAAGCCCCGGGCCCATGGATCCAGTTGTCGTGTTGGAGGAAATAATCAATCCAAAGTGGCAATGTGGCGATGTAAAGAAGGTCAGCCACAGAAAGGTTGATCAAATAGATTCCCAGCTCATTTTTTTGCTTCACCTGCAAGTAGGCAGCCCACAGAGCCATACAGTTTGTTGGGAAGCCAAGGATGATAACAATAATGTACAGCACGGGCTGAAAGAATTGATCAATGTTTGAATCAACATTACAGGAAGCTGAGATGTTACACATCTCGTCACTTTTTATAAGACTTGATATCATAATCAAGAAATAGTTGCGTGGCTAAGGTCCCTAATCAAGTTATAATGTGGTATAAAAAGAAAACATTAAAATCCAAATCTCCAGAAAGTTATGTGATCCATTCCTTAACGTTCTTCTTCGTAGATCTTCATCTTGCGATTGTGATACCAACACAAATCCTGTGCCCATTCTGTGCGGGCAGGTTTCACATCTCTACCACACCTCGTGGCTAGCTGTAAAACCTTTGTTTTAGGATATTTAAAAGGACAAACACAGCTAACTTACACTAATTCCGTAACATTTACCAGCCTAAATGGTATTGAAAATAAGGTCGGCCATTGACCAAGAGAGATGAGCTCAAGCGGGGCATAAAAACAGGGTGTGCTCCTGTAGCAGCCCATAACAGCTGGAAGTCACAGCATGGTATCCTTCTATTCTTTCACTGAACACTGCTTTCTGATTTATTTTCCTTGGCCCCATCAGTTATGACCATCTGCAATACAAAATGAAAAAGTTTGGATAAGTATGGGTTGAAAAATCAAAAGGCAAAATGCACTGTTTTTCAGGTAAAGCCTTGGCCACTGGGTTTGGTTGTTGGCATTATAGCCGAATGTATGACTACACTCAAATGAAATCAAATTATAAAAAGATCAATAGCAGGCTAGCAGCCTATCCCAAGGACACTGATAACAAGCCAGGAATACACCCTTTGTGACCGCAGTGTGTAAAATGAATGTCCTAATTTCGGTGGCTCCTGCCCATTGTGTAGTCACTGCAAAGGTGACCACATGGTAAAAATCTAAAAATACTATTATGAGTGTGTCCCCTGGGATTTACAGTATCTGGGGCATATAAGATTTTTAGGCCAATCTTAAACATAGAACAACAAAATATTTCAAATACATATGTTTTCTCTTCTACAGTACTATTAGATTGTCATTAATATTTTTAGTCAATGCCAAAGAAAAGAAGTGTTGCTGTGGAAATACAGTACAATGTTGCAACAATGAAATATAGAAAAAAATACTTTTTTTTTTTTTTTTTTGCATGTGATTGTTTAAAATATCTCCTTAGAAACATAAACTCAAATGACCAACAGCAGAGCAAAGGTGAACAAATGAAATATAGAGATTAACTAATGTCATTAAACATGGAATGCAAGAACCAGCTCAGGCTTATCCCTTTGTGCATCCACACTTAGTAACAAAAGCCCGAAACAGAGACTATTCATTAATCACTCATGCAAAAATAGAACAATTCAGTGCACCGACTGGACTATTTCCAATAATCCAATTAAAAGCTTACAACCAATCTGCTCTATCAAATACCACTGTTAAAGATTAATTATGCTGCTTGTTTTGTAACATAATTGTATAGTGTCATTTATGATAAGGAATGGGTAATAATGCTTGAACTATCTACAGAGTTGATTTGTTGATTTTTTATATGATACAGTACATCTGATTTCAATTGAGTCACAAGTAGTACAGCCTTCAGCATTTCAAACAGTATAATTTTTTTCTGCTCAGAGTATGGATTCAATTAATTGTGTGTGATGCAATACAGAGACTCGGCGGCCAGGGGAGGGAAGATTTTCAACATAATGATTTATATTTTTGTAAGATGTGTATTTTTCTCCAATCTTTTCATGTGTGATGCCTAACAGAAGTGTACTGTACGTTCGCCCGTTCTACATTACAACCTTGGAAAATGTGAGCAGACCTGATCAGTAATCATTTTATCATCAATAATATGAAAATTGAAAATATGAAAAAATTAAATATGAAATTTCTCTTTTAAGCACTGTTTGCAAAAAGGCTTAGCTTTCTGGTAACACCATTTGCTTAAGGACCTTTTACACTAGAAACTACAACAGATAGAGTATTAATTCTTAGTCTAATGTATTCTTGTTTGTCATCTCCTGACAGTACCACAGCACACACAGAAAAACAAGAACAGCAAACATAAATGTGACCTGAAGTTTAACAATTGTTGCACTTTTTGATTTAAAACCACAAATGGGAAGAATAACTCGAAGCAAAAACAAAACCTCAGACCCAAAAGGTATAATACAGTTAATGTGAATTTTCTATCAGTGAGAATATTATAGCTTGTACAATTTGAAATTGTTCAAACCAATCACTGGTCAAAGGCTTTCTGGTTTTAATTGGGATAGCAAACATAGCACAGTGTATGATTCATAGGAACGTTATGAGAAAATAAGAAAAGTACAGCTCAGTGCAAAAGTAAAAAAAAAAAAAAAAAAGTAGTTATGTAACCCTTATTTAAAAAAATTCAATATACAGTAATAATAATAATAATTAACTACTCCTTATTTGAAAATTCTGCTGGAGTGGGTCATTTGGGGAGGCATCAGGCATCAAATTTGGGTGCACACTTTAAAGCAAAGTTATTATTCCTAATAAAACATTTCACCACTACAGGAATCCGGGAATGATGTTGCAAAAATGTAGAACTGACAAAATGCTCATATCTTTCTATCACAGAAACAACTGGAAACAACCATAAAACCATTAAGATAATTAAACAGTAACAACAGCCAGTAGTTATTTTAAGACAAAAAGGTCAGCTATTCCGGAATAGTTGTAGCTGACACACAAGCACAGTGTTGTCAGCTGCATTTGTAAAACCCATCGAGCATATGATAAAACTGGCTTCATCCCAAAAGGAGAGGAGAAGTTCATTTAGAGTTTCTAGCCTCAAAAAACCCCAATTAACAAACAGCACCTCAGATTTGAGCCGATATGAAGGCTGCACAGAGTATACGTACTGTAGCGGACAGATTATTGATATTGCATATTTTGAACAACTTGAGCATTAAAGAAAAAAAGAAAAAACTGGAAAGATCAATGAATTAGAAGATATATAAAATTAATAATGCAATGCAAAATGGCTGTGTTTTAATGGTTAAATTACGACCTACTTGTACTCTAGCCCTGATTTTTTACAACAGCAGTGTTTGACACTATATTGGGCAAATTTACAACAGACACAAGAAGCAATTACTGGTGATGCAATCTGGCATAGAAATATAGGGAGGATGAATATCATCACTGAAGAAATCCCAAAGCTATTCACATAACACAAATGAAATAAGAGGCATTTATAAATGCAAAGGGAGCATACAAGGTCACAGAGAACAAGAAAAGGAGATGCAAGCTTTTACCGGTTATCACTACAAAATAGTGATGCACAGGTTGGGTATTTTTCCAAACCCCAGGTCACGCTTTTATGAAATTATTTGGCCCGCCCCAGCTTGCCCCGCACCACTGTATCTATTTTTACAACCCCGCCCCGCACCCGCGACTATTACATAAACATACTAGGCATTGTAATTCGAATGAAAACAGCCTTTATTTCAGCCTGAAAGTGCTTGGAGACATCGCCCTGTAACTGGCAACACCATATGATTATGAATATGAACGATTAATCAGGTCATTGATAATATTGATACACATTCTAAACATTTAGAATTTAGCACAGGGTGTACCCCGCCACGTGCCCTACTGTAAGTCTCCTGGGATAGGCTCCAGGCACTCCACGACCCCGTATACAGGATTAACAGATACAAACGATAAGTGAGTGAGTAAAAATAATTTGTTTCATCACTAGTTAGATTTTTATTTAGTTATTCAAAATTTAGTTATTATACACTATACCATGAGGATTGCTCCTAATTTTATTCAACAGCATGTAATCTGCAAAGCATTAAGCGGAGATACAGTACTTACTCTAACATCAAATGCTACTGTATGGAGACCCTGACAGTCTCATCAAAAATGGAGGACACAGCAGCATAGTGTGCTTGGAATTGCAAACAAGAAAAGACTGACACAGGGCAGAAAGTAAACAAGTGCCCAATATACCTTATACAGTGAGGGGCAATAAGTGTTTGGATTATTTTGTTTTTAATATGCTTTCCATGAATTAATCCTTTAGATTTTCACATGTAAAGCTTGTGCTACAACAAAATAGGGTTAGGATTAGGGTAATTAGTGCATGATTATAACTGACTGGGAAGAATTCACAATAAGTAGTATTCATGCAAAATGAGAAGGAGCTTCCTAAAGTTTTCAGCTGTTTCAACATTCTTAAACACCATTTGAATAGAAAAACCCACAGGAAAAAAAAAAAACATTTCTGTCATTAAAACTGGTGTTATAGTACATATGCATATGAACCGTTTATGAAACTACAACTAACTGTGCCAGGACAGGTACACTATGGGAGACATCACAAAGCACTCTCATACTTACAGTATGATCATTAAAAAAAGGTACAGTATGTGATAAGCCAGTTTGATCAAAAGAGTTGCTGATGTAAAAGTGGAAGGGATAACAGTTACACAGACAAAAAAAAGCAATAATCATCTCCATTCCTACATCCCTCTGGAAACACAAATACGCACATCTAAAAGAATGAGGACAAAGCAGAACCATAAAATGTGAATGTGAGTGTGAAACTGAATTGCGCAATGTATCAGGACACATTAGAGGAAAACTATATGACTATATGTATATTTCAACAAAACTAAACATCAATATAAATAAAAAGAAAGTTTTGCCTGTACATAGGTCAAAACTCACTCGTTCAGTGATATCTTTACATTTTATACATTCAAGGATCAAAAACCAGTCTCAGAAAAATTTCTGTCTATGTTTGTATATCTGTATGTCTATCCAGCCTGATTACATCACAGTATCTAGCAAAAATTTTTTTACTCATTCGGTGCTTTTACCTTGAGGTGTCACCCAACAGAGCTAGTAAATGCGATCGTTTACATGTATAGATGTATAGATGTATATACAGTTTATGCAGAAGACATAGAAACAACGGTAATGCTCCTTAAATTTGCCCAAATTCTCACGAAACACACACAACATCATGGTTTACTCCAAAAAAAGGCATGTGCACTATGACAACTGAACCTTGCACCATGAATGAAATGAGCAGTTTTGTGCCAGATTATGAAACAGAACTGAATTTTTTTAATGGGATTACTTCACTGCTGAAATAACAGCACTGAAGTTGTATTTGAAGTTGAATTTTGATGTGCTGGAGTCATTTTAAAACTTAATCTTCATCCGATCTACTATTTTAAGCGCTCATCTGTTGATTCACTCTCCAATTACCGAACAGGGAGGGTATTAGGCAGACGACAAAAAAAGCGTAAACAAGGTGTAAAACACTCAACCTTACAACATTTTATTTCTTTGTATTAACAAGTTAGGCAGAGAGTTCTGCCGTACAGAAAGATATGCAAAATATGTGAAATAATAATATCACTGATTACACTATTTTTAGCTTTAACCTTTTAACTATTTTTACAAACTCTTTATCTTTCAACCACAGGTATAGTAGTAATGCTAGTATGATATACAGTTAACATATCTTGCATGGCCTAACCAGTTTCCTGATTTTAATCACCTTTAAGATTGATGAAAGATTTTTACACAGAAGAACTGCTGTATGAGACTCTCAGTGGAACACAGTGTATTCTTGGCAAATTGTTTCAAATTCCCTGAGAGGTGCAGCACACATTTTAAACAAAAAGCTGCAAAAAGCTAATTACTTTTTAATGTACGTGTCTCCAAGCTGTAATTACCACCACAGGCTTTGCAACAAAGTACTGCTGATGCTAATTGGTAATTGGTATTATTCAACTACTTCTTCCCTATCTTCCCTTTTTTTTTTTTACATACAATAGTTTATTGCTAAACATACTTATTATTATTTATATTTATACTTTCAACATCAAAAGACATTGTGTAAATAACATGCACTGAATGTATTAACTACTAAAAATACTATTAATTAACTACTTACTACTAATTAAATACTAAAAACATAACTGTCCAAATTCTTTAAATACCCTGCGGGGGCAATTTATCATCCATCCTCTAGAAGAGTCACAGCACCCCATTCCCAAATAAGCCGCACGATTTGACACGATTTAAATCATGGGTCTACGACAAACCGTACGGGACTAGTTATGCTATAACTTTTGTACGGAAGAAGAACAAAAAAAAGAAGAAGAAAAAAGAAAAATAAGCCTGTGAGATAATAATAGTGATGCTTTCCAAGCAACACTTATGATACCATTATAAAGGATGTTTGCCAATATTTGTTTAATGCACCAAAAGTTATGTAAAAAAATAAACATTAATTATCGGAAAACCCTTAACAATGCGTAGATTAACTGTAATAAATTGCAGCCTTTTTTCCATAAGATAATTGCACTGGTTCACACTGCTATTTCGATTTAATGGCGCTTTAACTGAAATGCTGTAAAACTTGTACTGTTGATTGTTTAAATGTAACTCCTGATTCACACTTTAGTCGAGTAGGTGGCCAGATTGCACCAACTGCTCAGAAAATTATAAGTAGTCGTGATACTCTCACAAAACGCAAGGACCTGCAAACGATGGCAGCATTATGCATTTGCTGCAAAACCTGTGGTTTATTGTAAGAAATTCAAAAATTTTAGACCATTTAATAGCCATGTAAAAGTCATAGTCACATGTGTACAGAATGAATGGAGCTACATTACAAACTGCACAAATATTGTCCAGATCACAGTTCGGTAGGCTGCCAAAAGGGATTAGTTTACTCCGTAGCACAAGGCTCTGTTGACTCTTACACCGAGCATAATACATTTCTGTCTCTCAGCCAACATACTTTCTATACACTGGTCCATCTCTCAATGTCATTTCCTATGCATGTCCACTTTTTTGTTACCCCCTTAATGGTCAATAAAAAAGTCGGTTACTGCAGTATTAAATTCATTCCTCCTGGCCACAATTCTTTTGCTGTAATGTTAATTTATGCAGCGAGTAGCTTCTTGTTTCTTAAACAACCATGTCAGTAAATGTATCCTGAGGATATGGTAAACATGTAACTACATTTCAGAATGGTCATATTATTGGCTTGCATCAATTTCAGTTAAGCTATTTTAAAAAAAAGGTTTCGATTTGCTAGGGAGAATAAAGATTGGACTTTGAAGCAATAAAAAAAGTCATGTGGCCTGATGAGGTCATGGCTTGATTCTATTCCAATGTGATGTGTGCAGCACTATAATAAGGGGAACACATAAAGCAATGCACCCATCATAAATTGTGCCCATTGGACAATCTCTCAGGAGCAGTGTTACTGTATGTTCTGGGGATGCTTCAGGTCTAGGCTCAGCAACGTTAAGGAGCAAAAAAATGAAGTCAGCTGAATGTACTAAATGTGGGTTATCACAATTATTTGTTCTCTCTTCCCTGATGGCATGGCCTTATTCCAAGATCACAAGAGCCATCAGGTCCAAATTGTGAAAATAAATTAGAACTTATTTTCACAGATGAACTGGCCCCTACCTTACTGGTGAATCCTGACACTAACCCCACTAACAGTCTTTGTGATGTGGATGTGGAGATTTTTTTCAAAGTAAATCTGTCTTCAGTGTAAGATCTCAGCCTAAAACTAACACAATGCTGGGTGGAAAGAAACATTGTGAAATAACATAATGTTGTTAAACCGATGCCATAGTTGAAGAAAGTCAAACACAATACTTAGTGTGTGACTTAATATTTTGACCAGGAGAGAAATATGTTTTACCTATCAGACTGCTTTAGACCATCTTAACATTATTTTCAAAGAATTTATGCTCAATAAAAAATCTGATCAGATCTTGTCAGTTCACATGCATTTCCAAGACACCTATATCTGTTTTTAATAAAAGTTCTTGGCCTAAAGTTTCACTACACATGCTCGGTTTCTGTAGGTTCCTTCCAGTTTTACTTTAAGTGATTGCTCTAATGTCAAGTACTAAATTGACTAAATATAACATATTTAATGAACAGTAATATGTCCATATATTGAAAAACACACTAAATTTAATCTGACCATTCTCATCTATGTCGGCCTCAGATGTTCTTCACACATACTGTAGTGCGTAGCATGCGTTATAAGATGCAACCTGATTGGCTCTTCACATTTCTGTTTGTATGCTTGTACTGTACTTCCATGGACTAAATTTAGGTGGATTTTTTTTTTTTAATACCACATTCCCAAAACAACAAACATTGAAAATTTTACATGAAGTACTTACTACTGAGTAAATGTGATCATTTTGTGTGGTTTGAAAAGCTATGAGAAAATGTCTGTGTATGGCCTACCAAAGAGCTTCTGGAAGTTTAGAAAGTTGTATTTATTTACAATTCATAACCGACCATTACCAGAATTTGTTTTATTATCAAGCTCTTCTAGTTATGACACTGATTAATTGGTCACTTGGATTAAATGGTTTTAATCCAAACATCACTGAAAAACTATAAATAATAATATCAACTTAGACCTAATGTGTTCTGTCAGTAAAAAGGAATAGAAACCTCTCTGGGACCACTAAATAACGACAATAAGATTTTACACATGTGAATAATGATCCTAATATTTTTTGTTCATAAAATAAATCTTTACTGAGAGGCTTAGTGATTTTTCCCCTGTACTTATTACATACTTATCAAGCTTATAAAGCAAACAAAAACTACAGTCCTTATACAGACATCCTGAACTATAACGCTGATAACAGGACATATCTCAAAGTGTTGCATGTTTTTGTATCCCTCTGAAAAAGAACAGTTTCTATCAATTCATCTAAATTAAGTAAAGGTCATGTTGCATGAAACAGAAATGTCAACCTTGCTAATGAAGTCTTATGATCTACTGTCAATAAAAATTTTTCATTAAACAATATGACTGAAGCAAAAAAAAAAAAAAAACAATATACACGCTAGACAGTACCCACTAATTACCCCATCTGTACTGATGACTACTTTTCTAGTATATAATCTTATACTGATCCCATTATGAGCTTTATTCATATAATGTGCAGAAAAACAACCATTTAACTAACTGACACTAAAAAATTAGAAATATCTAAAGTAGCTTAGAGATGCTATTTGGAAAGTCTCAATTTATTTACTATACATATACATTTACTATTATATACTGTACAGTAGCTGCTTCAACTGAGCTACTACACATGTTGCTTAGATTCTGGCAGATGGACTGTGTTGAACTATTAGCAACTTTTTGTTTGTGACAGGCATCCCTGTAGATCAGTCCATTCAGTCATCCTAAATGACGTAATGTACGTAAACACGCCACTTCCTGACAACACAGCATGCTCGCTGCCCTCTGAGCCTGTGTTCCTTAGCCTGGTGGGAAAGACTTAATGTTCATACATCAGCCTCACATCAGTAAACACTGCCTGCAGGAGCATAGACGAGCTAACGCTTTTTAATCAACTAGAGCTGAAAGATGGACTTCTCCTCTTCCATCTGAAGAGAAATGAGAGTTGTGAGAGTAATACGTGTGTGTGCGTGTGTGTGTGTATGAGACAGAAAGCGAGAGAGGGAGAGAGATGGTGGGAGTGGAAGAGAGATTGAGAAAGTGGGAGGAAAAGATAAAAGAGATAGACTGAGAGCGAATGAGTAAGACAGGGATAGAGAAACAGATCAACAGGAAGATCAGTCTAAATAAAGCTCATGATTTTTCATTTTGTTCATTATGCATCATCAAACATTATAAGCTAGCGCATGAATATTAGAAATATTATCGCTCAGTCTGGCAAGCCTTCAACAAGAAAGTATAGTATACAGATGAAGGGCAAAAGTGCACATAGAAAGTATACTGTATAAAAGGCTAACTCACTTCTCTCCTATAGGATAAATAAAGGTACAAGATTATACATCATAGTACATACATTGTACATTTAAAACATATTCAGAAAAGTATTAATTTAGAGCCATACATTTGATATACTTTCTCAAAAGTCTTCTTTACTGTACAGTGTACATAGGTGGAGTGAATTAATTCTTTTAACACACACACACAAACACACATACACATATATTTAGGGATAGAATAATAGTGATATATTTTACGGTATAGATATAGTTATGTAAATATACATGACTAAAAATATCGTCTGAATTACATTTCAGTGAAAAAGTGTTTGTTCATGGCACCATACAGAATTTTTATCTAGAAGTCATTTGAAGATATTGAAATGTACAGGCAGAATCAGTATTAAGAAAGCCAATAGACCACCTGAATATATATATATATATATATATATATATATATATATATATATATATATATATATAGGGCTGGGCGATTAATCGAAAAGTAATCGAAATCGACAATTAGAACCTATAATCGATTAAATTTTCCCAGGTCGATTATTTCGATTACTTTCCCTTTAAAAACATAACCGCGTGTGGAGTCACGTGACCCTGCTCTGTTACGTTATTTCGCCAACATGTCGAGCATGGAGAGCTTAAACACTAAGACAACTGAGCAACAAGAGCAGCTTGTACCAAAGAAAAATGCAGTCTCTGTTATTTGGACACATTTTGGCTTCAGTAAGGATGACCCTGAACAAAATGAAGTCAGATGTAGATACTGTAGAAAAACAGTTTCGACGCCCAAAGGTAACACCACCAGTTTGTTTCAACACTTAAAGTACAATCACGTGTTATGAGGGCAAAAAAATAAATAAAATAATCGTTTATTAATCGTAATCGAGTTAAAATGTTCAATTAATCGAGATTTTGATTTTAGGCCAAATCGCCCAGCCCTATATATACATATATATATATATATAATATATATATATATATATATATATATATATATATATGTATGGCCCTATTATCCGGACATCGCTGGTTCAGTTCCCGGGTAAGGCTGTAACTTCTCGCAGCCGGAGGTTTAGAGCTCCGCTGTTGCCGGTTCCCAAGTGCCAGATGAAAAGGTTTGGGCGTTGGGCTAGCAACCCGCCCCGGAAAAAAACAAATGCTACGGAAACTACAATAGAGAACTCTCGTTGCCCAATGCACCGATCGGTGCTGGTGATCTTAAGGAAATATATAAAATATTGAATACTAAAAATATACAGAAATTAATTTAGAGCTTCGGAATTATGGTTCTTTTATCCCCTGAATATCCAGGAAATTAAAAAAATATGTTTGCCTTAGACAGGCATAACAGCCCATAAATTATCATTTGCATTTAACAACATAATTTTAATGTTAATTTGCATAAACAATGATCCAGGGGGTTTTGATGCTTACTTTTTAAAATTTCAGACACAACAGATTCAAATAATATTATTACATAGAAACACAGTTACAGTCACCCAGAGTCATAGGTTCAGGTCTAACAGGTTCAGTAATCTACATATTTCATTCACTTTTTGCATTCTGGTTATAAATAATAACAGGCCTCAGAGCTCATCAGTACTATATGGTTCTGTACTGAGATATTTGAAAACACTTTTGACTAATATAAAACTAATCTCCTCAAATTCTGACAAAAATTTTAATCTACTTAATGTGAGCTCTGTCATAGTCTGATGTGTAAATAAGACTAATGCAGCTACTATTCTCTATTTCCTACAGAAAACAGCTTCCAATAGAACCATCAGATTAAGCTATTCCTTGATTTTTTGTTTTATAAGCAGTGTGCTGTTCTTACTCAGTGACCATGTTTATGATAAAGGCTCAATATGCTTCAGCTTCTCTGTCTTGATCAAATTGTACTGAGATGGAAAAGCCAACAGAAATGTTCTGTCACTAAATCAAAACATCCTGCTCATTTTGTAAAATTTACACACACTACTAATCACTCTCAGCTTTTTTGTGGCTAAATCTGGTTAAAAATTTTGTGAATAAAATCATGCAATAAAATTATTATTTTTTTTAAAAAGAGATTAGATAAATGATTTTTCCATACTAAACATTTTTACGTTTTAGGGGTGTAAAAACTGTAGTGACTATTAATCTAATGATGTAGAATAATTTCAACTAATGCTAAGTTTTAAACATATCTCTTTGATAACAATGCATGTGTAAGGGTCCTCCACTAGAGGTCACTGTTTTTAGTTTGTAGTTTTTGTTGGCCGACTCAGTTTCCCAGCAGGCACCTCGGTCAGGTGATGCAGTGCACACCTGAACCGAGGTAGCCATCAACCAATCTATAAATAGCTGTTTAGACTGGGAAACTGGGTCGAGCATTTTTGGGTATTACCACTGTCACATGTGTGGGCTTTTGTTCTGTTTAGTTTTATGTTTAGTTTGTACTTTGATTTTAGTTGTGTTGACTTGGGCTCTCTTACCGGCAATGTCTCTGTGTATGTTTTGTGTGTCTGTGTTAGTGGAGCTGATTCAGTCCTGTCCTCCTGTGTTCTTGTGGTTAGCTAGAGCAGGTAAGTAGTTAGGTGTGTGTGGGGCTAGGAGCGTGCTTAGCTAAGATCTATATTGTGTTACAGTAACTAGCATGCTTCTAGCCTTAACCCCTTTGTGTCTCTAGCTGTCCTGTGTTTCCTCTACCCCTAGTGTTCCAGTGTGCCTAGGTTTAGAGTGCTGTCCCTCCTGGCTTGGGAGTAACGACTAGCTTGTGAGTGCTGCCTCCCTTAGTCTTGGAGGGCTGCCTCGCCTAGCCACTGGGTATCCTTGTCTGTGTTTCTGAGCCCCTATTCCCTAGTGTGTTTTAGCTATTAGGTAAGTATAGCTTAGTGCATGTTGGGGCTGAAGACATGCTTAGCTAGGTGTATGTGTAGCTAACTGCCATGGTTAAGCAGTGCTTAACCATGTTTAGCTAGAAGCCATGCCTAGCTGATTGCCATGTCTTTAGCCCTTGTCCTGTCCCTCTCTTGGTCTCTCGTCTCGTCGTTACGTGTCTCCTGTGTCTCTAGTGTCTCTAGTGTCTCTAGTGTCTCTAGTGTCTCTAGTGTCTCTAGTGTCTCCTGTGTCTCCTGTGTCTCCTGTGTCTCTAGTGTCTCCTGTGTCTCTAGTGTCTCCTGTGTCTCTAGTGTCTCTAGTGTCTCCTGTGTCTCTAGTGTCTCCTGTGTCTCTAGTGTCTCGTTTCAGCTCCACACCTCGTTTATGTCCTGTTGTGTTTGTCCCCCTGTTATGTGTCTCGCCGCAGGGCGTGTTATGTGTCTCGCCGCAGGGCGTGTTATGTGTCTCGCCGCAGGGCGTGTTATGTGTCTCGCCGCAGGGCGTGTTATGTGTCTCGCCGCAGGGCGTGTTATGTGTCTCGCCGCAGGGCGTGTTATGTGTCTCGCCGCAGGGCGTGTTATGTGTCTCGCCGCAGGGCGTGTTATGTGTCTCGCCGCAGGGCGTGTTATGTGTCTCGCCGCAGGGCGTGTTATGTGTCTCGCCGCAGGGCGTGTTATGTGTCTCGCCGCAGGGCGTGTTATGTGTCTCGCCGCAGGGCGTGTTATGTGTCTCGCCGCAGGGCGTGTTATGTGTCTCGCCGCAGGGCGTGTTATGTGTCTCGCCGCAGGGCGTGTTATGTGTCTCGCCGCAGGGCGTGTTATGTGTCTCGCCGCAGGGCGTGTTATGTGTCTCGCCGCAGGGCGTGTTATGTGTCTCGCCGCAGGGCGTGTTATGTGTCTCGCCGCAGGGCGTGTTATGTGTCTCGCCGCAGGGCGTGTTATGTGTCTCGCCGCAGGGCGTGTTATGTGTCTCGCCGCAGGGCGTGTTATGTGTCTAGCCGCAGGGCGTGTTATGTGTCTCGCCGCAGGGCGTGTTATGTGTCTCGCCGCAGGGCGTGTTATGTGTCTCGCCGCAGGGCGTGTTATGTGTCTCGCCGCAGGGCGTGTTATGTGTCTCGCCGCAGGGCGTGTTATGTGTCTCGCCGCAGGGCGTGTTATGTGTCTCGCCGCAGGGCGTGTTATGTGTCTCGCCGCAGGGCGTGTTATGTGTCTTACCAGAGAGCCCCTGTCAGCACAAAGTTAAGTATCGTTTAAGTTTGTTTGTTTCTTTGTTTGTATCTTTATTTATATTTTGTTTAATTATTATTAAAGACTCTTTTTTTGATTACACCACCCCTCTGCCTCTATGCCTGCTCCTTCCGCCCACGGCGTTCAACACCTGCCAATACACCCAGATCGTGACAGCATGACTGTCAGAAAATGGCAAAAAATAATGCAAATAACTGCTGTTTCTAGAGCAAGTTTCTACAGTACATGCAAAAACATACTATAAAAACCAGGAAACAGTAATGAAACAATGCCATTAATTGGTGTAACGATCTTTGCGTAAAATATAGTCTCTGGTATAATTTGTGCAGTTGTATAAGGAAATTAGCTGCTTAGTTTTACTGAACATCCTGTAGAATCATCCACAGTACTTCTAAGTACTTTGACAATCTGCTTTTTTTTTCATGCATGCAAAACCCAGGAAATTTCCTTTTGTTTTGTTTTTTTGTCTGAAAAGTGTTTGGTGCTTTTTTTTTTTCTGACCTCCTAATATTACATATAAAACAAAAAAATTAATTAAACTACATTAAATTTAGTAAGACGTATAAGTGTGAGCTGGGCATCTACCCCAGATGAATGGCGATGCAGGGCAGAGAATCATACACTCATAGTTTCACACTTATTCACACCTAAGAGCAACTGATAATAGCCAAACCATGTTTTTGAGAGACTGGAGGAAACTACAGAACCAGCAAGAACTCCACACTGACATAAACCACACAGCATTAAACTCATGGCAACACTAGTAATAAGTAAATAATTAGTACGATGTAGAAATAATGAATTAACATAAGCTCAATTGTGTTTTAACTAATATAGAGCTCTTTGGATAACAATAACAAAAAGATAATTTAAGGTGTGGAATATCTTTCCTGCTAATGCTCTACTTATACTAAATTATTGTTAAGTTTTAAACATATCCCTAAGGTAACAATGCATGGCAGTGTCAGGCAATGGCCGAAAAACGAAAAAAATAACTTAAGACTATGACTATCTGATTGTCTCATATACCTGTTATTGCATTGTGTTGAGTGCAGGCCATGACAGAGTAATAATACTCAAAGGTATGCATCTCACTTCTGTTTGTCTATTAGCACCAGAAGAAGTTCAGAACAGTCAAATCACACATGGCCTTAAAGATGCTATGCATCTCATCTTATTAAATAATCGACTTCCAAGGCTACATAGTAACATCTCCTTAATAATCTCATAAGGTATATCTAATTTTCTTTCCATCATATATCTTTCAGCAAAAACCCATTCCCATCTTATGTAACATCTTACCTACAGTACCTCTTTCTGATCCAAGTTTACCATTACATGCCCTATTCTGAAGCACTACAGAGTGAAGTGAGATAATTTGGCATGTACAGCTTTAAATACATTCCACATCAAAAATGCTTGAGGATGTCATGGTGTTAAATATATTTAAAGTTGTTCATAAATTTTATCACTTCATTCTGTATCAAAATACAGTGGTGTGAAAAACTATTTGCCCCCTTTCTGATTTCTTATTCTTTTGCATGTTTGTCACTCAAAATGTTTCTGATCATCAAACACATTTAACTATTAGTCAAAGATAACACAAGTAAACACAAAATGCAGTTTTTAAATGATGGTTTTTATTATTTAGGGAGAAAAAAAATCCAAACCTACATGGCCCTGTGTGAAAAAGTAATTGCCCCCTAAACCTAATAACTGGTTGGGCCACCCTTAGCAGCAATAACTGCAATCAAGCATTTGCGATAACTTGCAACGAGTCTTTTACAGCGCTCTGGAGGAATTTTGGCCCACTCATCTTTGCAGAATTGTTGTAATTCAGCTTTATTTGAGGGTTTTCTAGCATGAACCGACTTTTTAAGGTCATGCCACAACATCTCAGTAGGATTCAGGTTAGGACTTTGACTAGGCCAATCCAAAGTCTTTATTTTGTTTTTCTTCAGCCATTCAGAGGTGGATTTGCTGGTGTGTTTTGGGTCATTGTCCTGCTGCAGCACCCAAGATCGCTTCAGCTTGAGTTGACGAACAGATGGCCGGACATTCTCCTTCAGGATTTTTTGGTAGACAGTAGAATTCATGGTTCCATCTATCACAGCAAGCCTTCCAGGTGCTGAAGCAGCAAAACAACCCCAGACCATCACACTACCACCACCATATTTTACTGTTGGTATGATGTTCTTTTTCTGAAATGCTGTGTTACTTTTTACGCCAGATGTAACGGGACACGCACCTTCCAAAAAAGTTCAACTTTTGTCTCGTCGGTCCACAAGGTATTTTCCCAAAAGTCTTGGCAATCATTAAGATGTTTTTTAGCAAAATTGAGACGAGCCTTAATGTTCTTTTTGCTTAAAAGTGGTTTGCGCCTTGGAAATCTGCCATGCAGGCCGTTTTTGCCCAGTCTCTTTCTTATGGTGGAGTCGTGAACACTGACCTTAACTGAGGCAAGTGAGGCCTGCAGTTCTTTAGATGTTGTCCTGGGGTCTTTTGTGGCCTCTCGGATGAGTTCTCTCTGCGCTCTTGGGGTAATTTTAGTCACCCGGCCACTCCTGGGAAGGTTCACCACTGTTCCATGTTTTTGCCATTTGTGGATAGTCCCAAAGCTTTAGAAATGGCTTTATAACCTTTACCAGACTGATAGATCTCAATTACTTTTGTTCTCATTTGTTCCTGAATTTCTTTGGATCTTGGCATGATAGCTTTTGAGGTGCTTTTGGTCTACTTCTCTGTGTCAGGTAGCTCCTATTTAAGTGATTTCTTGATTGAAACAGGTGTGGCAGTAATCAGGCCTGACTACAGAAATTGAACTCAGGTGTGATAAACCACAGTTAAGTTATTTTTTAACAAGGGGGGCAATCACTTTTTCACACAGGGCCATGTAGGTTTGGATTTTTTTTCTCCCTAAATAATAAAAACCATCATTTAAAAAATGCATTTTTTGTTCAATTAGGTTATCTTTGACTAATAGTTAAATGTGTTTGATGATCAGAAACATTTTGTGTGACAAACATGCAAAAGAATAAAAAATCAGGAAGGGGCAAATAGTTTTTCACACCACTGTATGTGAGAGTATGGTTCAAAATATGTCACCTAACAACAAAAGCTCATACACAGGTACTTGTTTAGTGAATGCTCCATAAAATCCCAATGGTAATAATAACTAGATCTTAAAAAAATACTGTTTGGTTTAAAAAGAAATGTGTACAATTACTGATAGTAATCGTAACCTTTTCTGTTAAGAAACATTTAGGAACATTTAGCAATGGTATTTTGAGCGTTAGCGCTTTGGAATAGAATGCTTTCAGGACAAAGTGGTGTGTTTCCAGTTCTTCAGTCGCATGACAAGCTGAATTTTTTTTCGTCCTCATTACGTTTAAGAGGTATTAGATATTATGGTATTAGATAAATAACGTTGGGTTATGCTGTTTATATGAAAAGAATCCATCATGGCATAATGGCCATATCACATCACCCAGGTGTAGATAACATCTGTATAACAGCAAGTTACAGAGGAAATTTAACATTTTACAATTACTGTTGGCCACTACTTAATGAACAGCATGCAATGTAGTGACCAAAATGAACAATCCTGGAAGTCCTGGAATATGCCCCATCAGGGGAAGAAAAAGAAATCCTTGTACATCGGCCACTTTGCATGATGGGTGCATCGCTTAATGCACTTCCCTACTTGCCGTGACGCACCCATCACTCTGGAACAGTCACCAGACCACATGACCCTTTTTCATTGTTCCAAAGTCTACTCTTTACGCTCCCTAGCAAACTGCCTTTTTACCGATATGCCTCATTAACAAGTGGTTTTACCACCCAGCTGTTTGGTCCGAATGCTGCGATTTTATCACATTGTGCATGTGGAAATGACCTTACACAAGTGTGTACGGAAATGCTCTTACTTTACCATATTTCTTTCATATCCTTCCAGGTTTTAAGAATGTGTCAGTTTTTATTATTTTACTTATTTTTCATTCATTGTAATGTTGTCTTTGCTTGATGCAAGTCAATATTTTGATCTTTCTAAAGTAGGGATTTTTTTTAGGTCATTATTGGCAAGAGGATAACATAGATGCTGGTCTCCCAAAACAGCAGAAGCTTTTAAAATCTTAATATTAAGCAACTATAAGGGAACTAATTCAACTGGCCTGCTGCCCACTTAACATTATCCTTTCGCAAGTAGCTGGCACAGGACCCTAGCAATGATTTCTCTTTGAATCACCTTGCGTTATTTATAGGCCTTGTGGCACAAAAAAAAAGCTGAAACTGTGCCATGAGGATCAGACCTGTACTAATTCTGTGGGAAGTCTTCTATTTAAGAACAGAGCTGCATAACAATAGTGTTCCAGAGTCGTTATAACTAAATACTTTATTCTTAGAGCAAATCATGTGATTTAGAGTAAATGATGTCCTTAGTCAAATAACAAATTAGAAAATTGCTCCTGAATACATAACTAAATGTTGTCAAAATATACTGGCAAAAGAATAACTGAATCACAAAAACTAAAACTACTGTAACACTCATTAAAGCATTTTATCTAAGCTTTATGCAAGCTCTTTTACATGCGACAATTCCTAGAGTGAGCTGTGTTTGAAATGTTCAGAAAAGTTGCTTAATAAGCAACTTTTAACCTGATAACACTTGATGCTATTAACTTTACTCGTCTGCACAGTAAACAGTCTCAGAGCATTAGACATCATATAATACAATAACAATGCTGGTGGACGTTACTTTTTAAAGTAACTAATTACATTACAAAATTACTGTCATTAAAAAGTAATCAGTTACATCACAGCGTTACTTTCTGATAAAAGTAACTAGTTAGAGTGCTTTTCCATTGCAGAAAATGAAAACTCTTTTGTGATTCCTCATGCATGTTGTTTTAGTAAAGACCTTTATAATTATTCTACCAAAAAGTTTGGCCCATAATCTGTTAACTACTATTACCGCTATCTCACCTACGCAGTTTCTCGTGGTGGCCGTAAGTACAGTTCATCATGATTCATGCGCTGTGATTAGGTTTCCATCTTTCCGCGCATCGGTCCTCGCATAGTCAAACCGCATAGGTTTGACTATGAGCATAGGTTTGACTATGAGCATAGGTTTAACAAGAACACTTGTGTACACCTGCTCATTTACGCTTTTAACCAATTAGACAATAAAGTGGCTTCGGCGCAGTGACACAATCATGCAGATACAGATTAAGAAAGTTAGTTAATGTTCACATCAAATGTCAGAATAGTTAAAAATGTTCTGTGACTTTAACTGTGGCATAGACGTTGGTACCAGATGGACTGGTTTGAGTAGTTTATTAACTGCTGATGTCCTGAGTCCTTTTTACACACAACAATTCCAGTGATGTTCAAAAAACATCCTGTATGTGATGAATCCAAAGACTGAAAAGAATTAGTTGATGAGTAAGACCAGATGAGAACGTCTACACTGGTCTAAGCTGACAGGAATGTTATAGTAACTGAGCAGCCTTTAAAATGCTGGGTGAGCAGAAAAGCATCTCAAAACACACAACACAACCAACACCACAAAGATCACAGGGCACCAATGTCTTTAACTGGATATTTATGGTTTATCTGTGACCATGATGAAAAGTGTCAGATTAATGTTATCTTGCCTGGCAGGAGTTAAATGCTAAAATTATGCCATGCTAAGAGGCTTTTCTGCTCAACACATTTGTAAAGAGTCATTATACAGTATAAAATACTATTACTGTTGTTTATTCAATGTTCTTTTGTTTTTTTGTACCATTCTGCGTACATTCTAGAAACAGTAGTGTGTGAGATCAGCAGATTTTGAAATACCTGAAGCAGTCCATCTGGTACCAGTGTCCATGCCGCAACTGAAGTCACAAAAATCACACTTTTCCTATTTATATATGATAGGGACATTGACTTAAGCTCTCGATCTGTATCAGCACGATTTTTGCATTGCACTCGTAAAACACAATGGCTGATTAGATTAATGTACTGTAAATAAATTTAAATGATTTATTTAACTATATTAATAGACTGGTGTACATAATGTACAGGTGTTTTTAATAACGAGACTATCGTAGTGTGTTACATTTAAGCCTGACAAGACTAGTTAGTTGTATGCGTAACACTGGAATAAAAATTTATCTGGTTTTGGTTCATATTTTAGAAGTTTATTGAAGTCGGATGATGTTGTCACAAACAAGGACATGCATGATCATCTCTGGTCAAATGGGACTCAAACTGTCGCAGTCTCTTGGCATTAACGCAATTTAGATATTCAATACTGTCTTGTGTGGCTGCTTGTTTCATGCTTCGGTGGTGAGGCGGCAGAGTGTCTACAAAGCCCAGGGCTGTCGTCCTGCTAGGAGAATTAATGATTTAAATTTTAAGTGCCGCGTTTACCATGTAAATCCTTAGTTATAGTGGCAAGGCAGTTGCAGATGAGCCCTTGTTCTTTGGAAATTAGCATTAATACCAAGCCCTTTACGTAGCTATACGCTGAGGTCAGAACAGGTTACAACAACGTAATGGGGGCTGAAGACCCGTGCAATAGAGTGAGCAAAGAAAGAAGGACATGTGACATCAGTATCAGTTTAAATCTTTTTTTGCAGCAACAAGTTTTTGCAATAACATGTTACTTCTTTTTTGTGGCTATGCATGGTTTAACAGTTCAAGAATACATATTTAGAGAAGCGCACGGTCATGCCACTCTGTCTACTGTCACAGACACAGAAAGATGCCGACACTTACTGTAAAAATAATTCCAAGCGAGGGGTGACATCATAGGTACAGGAGAAATAAAAATAGTTCAGTAATGTCATTTACAATGTGATACAGAAGATCGCAATATCACTGATCAATATCACTGAGCCAGACATTGGCATTATGGAACACATGAAACTTATGATAGGTTTTTGTCAAGTGGTAACCTTATAAAATTCAGCTCAAAAATAGCTCAATAATAATGGACCTTGCCCATGTGTATGTTTGCATGCCATCTTTGTGTGTGTAGTTTCTCTTATATTTGTGATCAAGTTTGCATTTTTGTTTATCTGATTATACGTACTTATGTAAATTAATTAGCTTTCCACTGCAGGTTTTTTCATGAGATTAGTGTTGAGTTTCATTGAAGGTCAATGCGGTCAAGGTCAAGAATGATAGGTGAATTCTGTCCAAATGTCAGCATACCATAGATACCATAAAAATAAGAAGTGAACACAAAAATATGCTCACTCTTCCGCTGTTCTAATTTTATACAGTTCTAATTTTAGGAAGAGCTATCTTCTCTATTTAATACTATATAAGAGGATTTCTGAGAAGAGCGTGTTACAACCAGCTATACCACACTGTTTCAACAGAAGGAGCAAACAGACCCATATTTGTAGGCTTAATGGTGCAATGGTGACTTTTTACGCCTCACTTGTACAAATGACCATGTAAAATACGTAGAATACAGTTAAAAAACAAACAATAAAGGGATTGCTCTGCGGCTATATCAAAAGTCTATTACTGTAAGTCTTAGATCTTCACTGGAATCAGTGCACAAATAACCATAACACCACACCATGGCCACCATGTACCCCAATTTAAATGTAAAATTCAAATCTTACCAAATTCAAATTAAATTCAAATATGCTTTGTCACATACACAGCCATACACAGCACGGCCCTGTTGGGCCCTTTAGTAAGGCCCTCAACCCTCAACTGCTCGCATGTATAATGAGATAAAAATGTAAGTCGCTCTGGAAAAGGGCGTCTGCCAAATGCCTAAAAAGTAAATGTAAATGCAGTGAAATGCAATTCCCATCACCCTAAGGTTGTATGACTATAGAGGTATAACAGTGGTTAATTGATTGTTAAAAATACAAAAATATATATTTTTTTTAACCTCACAAAGTCAGGATGCCAAAATTTAGGTATTAAAATTCAGTTCTTCCCACCTGGGATATCATGAAAAGAGTACTGCGGTCCGTTTCTCGATGAACTTTAAAATGTGCTCCCTTTTCCCTATTCACTGTGAAGTCTACTTCGCAGGGAACTACTTCTAGACTACTTCTAAACAATCTAAATGCAGCACTTCTAAATAACTGGATTTCTCTTAAAGCACTGGAAAAAAATGTTATGCTCTAAAATCCGGCCCTTTAATTCACATAAAAACGCGATGGTTTCCCGTTCCCCTACGCTCGGTAATGCAAATACAGTCACGTTTAGTATCAAGATGGGATTAATTTCCCTAACAACAGTAACAACAAACATGCTGTTGACTCTTTGTTGAATTTATCCTGCTTAAAGATAATGATAACAGTAATAACTTTGTATAGCAAAAAGAAAAACAAGTTGAGTACAGTGAGTATAGTACAATGGTAGATGAAGGTGAAATTCAATGTTCTAATGACACTGATTTTCAATGACAGTCAAGGTAATAAGAATAATTTGTTTTAATTAGGCATTTTTTATATTGTTATACAACAATCATATTGAGTGTGCTGTACTTTTTTCTTCGAAAATTGCTGGACCTGGGCATGACATTGTAGTGAAAATTTGCAATTCACTTGGAAATTCCCCTTTTTTTTAGGCCTTTTTGTGCAGAGGTGCACACCACAGCTTCAAAAAGTAAAAGTCCTGCCACATATTTGTTCCATTCATTATCTAAAGCAGCTGATTCTACTTAGCACAACTCTTCAGCAAGACTGGAAAGAACTAATTAGTGACATCAACTGTTTTTTGAACAGGGAGAACTATAAAACATACAGTAGCATAAGTTGTCTTAAGCCTTATGGACACCACTGTAAATATATACAATATATGTATATGTATATGCATATGTGTGGATAGAGAAATAAAAGAAATGTGTGATGGTAGTGGTATCAAAAAAGTAAGGGTGCAAAGTCAGAGGGGGCACCTTGTCGCAGAGTGTACTTCCAGTGAAGCAAGCTTAATTTATTTAATTTTTTTGCATTTTTATTTTTTTTTGTAAGACATACCACCACTAATCCCAAGAATGTTATTAAGGATAACAGCAAGAAGAAAAGGGAGCTACTTTCAGTACTTTAGCTACTTTAGTTTTTAAAGCAGCTGTTGCCAAGAGGTCTCATAAATTAAGGGTAAGTAAAGGTTAAATGTCTATTAATTTCATATTTTACTTTATTTACATGTCTTTTCTATATGTTTTCATTGTTTTTATATGTCAATAAATTTTATATATTTAAGCTGTATTAAATAGGTGCTATATAAGAAAAAAACAGCAACAAGTTGATTACTTTCAGTATAGTAAGTAGTAAGATGTTAAATTATTTCCACGTTAGATGGTGTCAAGCTTAGAGTGCATGTATACATCTGATGCGAGCGTAAAGAAGACAAAGCAGCAAAAATAATAAGCAGTGCAAATTCAACATCCTGTAGGTTTCACATCATGTTTCTTGTTGCTGCTTGATGAAATTAATTAATGAAATAAATTCAATCCTGTTACTGAACGCGACTGTATTTGCACTACCGAACATAGTGAACAGAAAAAGCATTGTTATCGTGTCTGAATAAAAGATCACAGTGATAGCGATTCCATCAGACATAATGCTTTTTGTGCCACTTCACTGTCAATCCAGGCAGTTTGTTAGATGTGTCAGCAAGTCGTTCCCTGCAAATAAGAGTGCACAGTGAGCAGGGAGACAGGAGCACACTTTAATTACACTGTGAAACTGACCTTAGCTCTCGACAATCCATTGATTTAGAATTGAAAAGATTATTTAACAACACAAACCAGAAAATCAGTGATCTTGCTCATGATTTAGACATGTCACACACATGCACTGCTTTGTCCAACACACTTTTCTTTTAATGACGCAATATCTATTGATCTTTCGCATGGGTGCCAAAACCACATTTAAAAAACAGTCACAGAGGCATTTTCCGCTAGAAAACACATCTATTAAACTCTATTTCATCTTAAGCCATTCTGAATCTCACCTATCTCACCTACGTGGTTTCGCGCGGTGGCCATACAGTAAGTACGGTTTATCATAATTCACCGCAAGTTTTTGGCGCTGTGAGTACATTTCCATCTTTCCATCTTTTTAAACATGTTTAATTTTTTGCCGGTCCTCGCAAAAAAAAAAAATACAAGTTGATTTTTCTAAAAAGAAAACCAATTAATCTTTGTTTCTCTTATATATTTTACACTGCCGATTACTCGATTAATCGATTACATTTTTGGCAGAATACTTGATTACTAAAATATCCAATAGCTACAGCCCTAGTTGAATCCCAAATGCCTCTCTCACCCTTGATGAAAGGCACTACTTGGGTGTGTAACAAGGGATTTTACACCCTATATAGTGCAATAGTGCACATTTTACACTATTTGGGATTTAAACTCAATTAAATCCCAAATAGGTTGGGATCTATCCTTTAACATCATCTCATTTGCAACAGGGGCACTGAATGAGCTAACGCTATCTCTAGCAAATGCCACCAAATCCAGGATGAATATTTACATTTTTACACCCTCCAAGGTAACCATGAAATGATAATAAATCACACTTCTGCAAATTAAATTAGCTTCTTAATGTATTTTCACATGCTCCTTTTTCTTTTGAACAATTCACAAAGTCCACCACAACATACTTTCTATGAAAATGAACAGTACAACAGAAGCTATCAATTGCTAGGTCACTCTTTTATCTGTGTGACAAAGCATCAGGTACAGTAATTTGGTTGGTAATCAGGCAATCAGATAACCTTAGTTATTTTTTTCAGGTCCTGAAATACGTTGAACAATGAAAATACATGGTAGCATAATGCCACATAACGATTCCTCAGCCATCTGCTGTAGTCACGTGTCTGCAAGAGGTCAATAAGGAGTTCTTACAACATCTTTACTGCATAACGTCTAGTTCCACAAAGCAAACCTCAGCCACTAAGCAGCTCGCTCCTGCAAATCTTTGACATGCTCGTACTGCTTTTTTTCCCTTTTAGCTGCTGCTTGACTGAATGGCTTGGCAAACTGTAATTGTCTAGTAATTTGTGACCTGAAGGAATTATTTTTTCACTTGTTTAAGCAACATATGTGGCTTTACTAGTGCAATATATATATATTCAATTTAGCAGATCTTCCTCTTGAAATTAAGCTGAATTAAAATTAATTACCCACGTATCAAAAAGCCTGGATAAAAGTAAACGAGTATTTAATGCGAACAAGAAGATGACACACAAGAAATCTCCATGTCGGTTTTCTAGAGAAGGACTGAAGGCCCAAAAAAAGTGAGTGCATCACTTTTTATACAGGTTTTAAAAAAAAAAAAAAACAGTCACAAGTGCTTCTGTTTCAAGTTTCCTTATCTTTGCTCCTTGCCCAACCCTGTTTGTACCCCACCAGACCTTTGCCTGTCCACTCCTTTGCCTGCAAGCTTGCTTAACAAAGCTTTTGTTTACCTGCAAATGCATCTGTTCTACCACCTAACATGACAATGCTAAAAATAACCTGTTTGGAAAAATACTGGCTTGTATTTGGGTGTGGTTCCTGTCAGTCATTTTATAGACACTATACACCTCAGGCCACCATAGCTCTTGGGGGCAGAGTCATGTCAAAGTGCACAGTAATAATGGTTAGAGAGCTAATTTTAGAGAAAGACTAACCTTTTGCCTAATGCAACTTTAATGTCACTAGCTAGGAAAATGTTGCAGTTGTGCTGAAGGGAACACATGTTTTAATTTTATATGAATCACTATAAGGTCAGATGACAAATTCATCGTGCTGGAATTTGTCCCACGTTTTTTTAAAAGGTGTTCAAAATAAATTTACACACAGAACTGTATACGCAATTTGAAATGCAAACAAAATAACACGGTACCACCTGTCCAGATTGTGATGTCGTTTGTAATTGTATGCTATACATGAAATCCCACTGAATAGTACTGCATTTCCTGTGCTAATGTAAAACGGCTGTTTTAGTTTTAGTATTTATTATATTGGTAATTTCTAATGAAAGGTGACCTGCATTACACTGTGATAACTAATCCAGCAACGGTTTATAAAGATGGAGCTTGCCAAGTTTTTGTAACACATTCTGACCAGCCGGGAAGGACCTTTGATAAAATAAACCTGCTCTTTATACACTTTCCCGAAAGATGCTGTCATGATGACACTAAGAGCCCTTTCTGAGAGACTACAGATTACGCTTCAGCAAAGAAGGTGTTTAGTTACACGGACAAATTCAGAGAAATACTACAGTATAGTCTGCATTAACTCATTAACAGTGAGTGATTGTATAAAACTACTCAAAATACAGAGAGGAGGGGAATATTTATACTGCATGCTGCCTCTTCAGCTATTTGGAATGTCAGCTGTATTTGTCTAATCGACAACCGCCTTGCAGAGGCTGCGGTGTTTACATATTACAGTGGAATGAACTGGATATCAAATGTCACTAATCCCATCCATATTAATGTTATGTGAGACAGTAAACGACAGGAACATGCTATAATAAATACAGGTCCAAAAGATTTACTAGTAAGGCCTTATTTTGGACAGTAACATTTTATCATTGTTATTATTTGTGAGTACCCTAAGCAGCAAAACAAGCTCTGTATTCCGGTATCAAATTACAAGTTATCAACTGGTATGAGCATAGTGTTACATTTGATAAAAATCCCTTACGATGCCCTAATACTGCTGTGGTAAAGAGTTTCCCTTACACAGCCTGGTGTACAAAACAGACATTAGCTTCCCATAACACCGTCATTAAGCAGGCGGGTAGCAGCGGTGGAAACATGTTATTGGTCCTTTAGGCCATTACTCTCTTTAGCTCGTCACTCTTTTAATGTTCACCCTTATCTCCCATCCTCAAGTGGGCAATTACAGCTGCCTCCAAGGGATTGATTAAACGTCTGAAGGCTTTGCTCACAAAGCCAAGTGAGAGCTCATGACAGGTTCATGTAGTAAATCAGTGTTGGCTCAAATTGCTGGTCTCCTCAAAAAGTTCAAGGCAGCACACCGGACTGCAGAGACATAATTTTCTAAGATGTCATAAAAATAGAAGTCAATGATCCATAATATGACAAAACAGCTGAGCTGAAGCCCAAAAGCAGGTACTCTTTGCTTAAATTTTTTTTTATCCTTTCTTGCTTGCTAACAAGGACAAAAACACAACCATTATAAATTATTAAATAAATACATAAATGAATTAATAAATAAGTGAATAAATAAATAAAGGAAGGAACAATCCTGATCTGTACCTGTTCATCTTGGGACTTATGTCTGGAATCAAATATCTGATCTGACTGTACATCATGCAGCAACAGCCTCTTGTTGAATATATATATATATATATATATTCAGAAACTGAATGTTAGTTGAAGAACAAACAAAACAAACCATTTACTCATCTCATCTTCTATACCACTTTATCCTGTATTCAGAGTCGAGGGGACCTGGAGCCTATCCCAGGAGGTTTAGGGCTCGAGGCAGGGTACACCCTGGACAGGGTGCCAATCCATCGCAGGGCACACACACATACACACATTCACACACTCATTCGCACACTATGGGCAATTTGGGAACGCCAATTAGCCTAACCTGCATATCTTTGGACTGTGGGAGGAAACCGGAGTACGCAGAGGAAACCCACCAAGCACGGGGAGAACATGCAAACTTCATGCACACAGAGACGGGAATGTTCTAACCACTATACCACCGTGCAGCCCAAAACAAACCAGTGAATTGCAAATCCCATTTTTACTGGAAGGTCTAGAGGATTTCACCTATCTTAATGTCCCTGATGTCTGTTTTACAGTTTCACTGACAATGTCATATTTCATCATCAGCCCATATCTGGAGCATATTACATAATCTACATGAACGCACAGCCTTTTCATGAGATTAACAGTTTTAAACAACTATCGAACTAAATAACTAAACGAATGCACCAAAAAAGAGAAAAGAACACGTAAGTAGAAACAGTTTAAAAGCCTTCACACAGCACTGAAGGTGTTCCTGCGGAAGCATCTCGCTGCAGCCTGACTTTAAGACCATGCTCTATAAACTTACAGTACACACTTCCCTGCAAAGTCTGAGGAGAAAAATAAATGTCTCATTTTAAACTGAGGACTTACTTTCTTTCATGTTGCGACAGACAGTCCGGACGTACATACGGCACAATGCTGGTTTCCTGCCACCCGGAGCTTCTGTACTTCCAAAGTAACACAGACAGCGAGAGAATGTGAGAGCGCGCGCGCGGTAGTGACCGTGGCGCACGCGATCTTCATAACAGAACTAGAGCACGGACGGCGTCCCTCCCTCAGGCGCGTGCATGAGGACCCTCACATGATGGCGCCAATTCCGTAAGTTCTCTCTCCTCATCTCTCCCGTCTAACTACATGAAACAAATATTGAACTCGTAGTTAGTATACTGTATATACACTACCCGTCAAAAGTTTGGACACACCTTCTAACTCAGTGGTATTTCCTGCTTGTAATTTAGTTTAACATTGTAAAACAATGCTGAAGGCACCCAAATACAGTTGATATTGAGATGTGTCTGCTACGTACAGTATGCTCTGTAAAGCCTTCATAACGACTCTAATTTGAGGTGCTGTTTCATTATGGTGCTTGATGAGTTTTACAAATGCACTTAACACTGTTCATGCAACTATTCCAAAACAGCTGACCTTTGTGTCATAAAATAACAACTGGATGTTGTTAGTTACCTAATGCCATACCTGTTACATTATAGTAAAAAAAAAAAAAACATTATTGTTTTAAAATTTAGAAAATAAATCCAAACTTTTGACTGTTAATGCATCCAGTGTATAGGGTTGTGAGGGGTCTAGAGCCTATCCCTGGAGACATCCATTGCAATCATCACAGGGCACACACACACACACACACACACACACACACACACAACAGGGAATTTGGGAACGTCAGTTAAACTAATCAGCATGTCTTTGGGAGAAAACCTGAAATTCTCTGAGGAAACTCACTAAGCAAGGTGAGAACTTGCAAACTTCACACAAACAGATCTAAGCCAGGAATTGACCCTTCAACCCTGGAGGTGTGAGGCCACAGTGCTAACCACTACACTATTGTTCCTTTTACAGGTATGAGAGAGAGAGAGAGAGAGAATGTGAAGCCATATCTATATATACTTGTTATTAATGTAAAGCATAATTAAGCACAAGCCATCAAATGGAATTCCAAAAGCCCTAATGGAAATGCTTGTCCCATATGTCAAGTCATTCCTGCTACTAATTTGTATGCCAGAACTACCCTTAGAACATTCTTCAAACATGTTCAGACATTTCACCTTGCTGTGACCCATGTGTAATCAATTCCTTCGCTGATTACAATGGGGTAAGGTTTTCTGATATTGTGTGAACTTTCTCATGCCTCCATGCCCATAAAAGAAACCCCTTTTTTTGCGCTTTCTGATTCCTTATATGGTAATACTTCCTATAGCCAGTGTTCAGATGCATATACAGTACAAACAAATATCTCTTGTCACCTGGAACCCTTATGTCTAACCACAAAAAAGCTATGTGTTTCCTATCGTCTTCTTATCTCCAGGTCTTTCTTTGATTTATATATTATTGACTTGTTCTTTGGTGTGAGACAAAGAAAAAAAAAAAAAAATTGAGAACTTTAGACACATTATGCGTGCATGTGTGTTTGTCCCTCTTCCCAGATTCAGGGCTGACTGGTTAGCGTATTGAGATGCAGCGGACAAAACAAGCAAAAATTCTTCCTCTTTGAGTTCATATTAAAACTTTGGGCACTTAAGTCTAACATCATAATACCTAATATTTGTGTATATTGTGCATCTGCAACCGCATACTCCAGATCCACAGAACGACAAAGATAGGTTTGTAAATTCTATCTCTTTCTGGCAGTTAACTCACATTTAGAGCAATTTGTGAATACAAGAACCAACATGCTCCCCCGTCAGTGTTTTACAAAACTGTCATGAAATGATTCTCCCATGAGATAACATGTACAATAGTACAGGATAAAACCATGCCCATCTATCTCAGCACCGCTCCATCTCTTAAGTAAACATCATTAAAGATAACACCACGCCATATCTTTTAATGCAAAGCAACAGAAGTAATAAAATGATTATAATATTATGACCTTTGTTAGGAACTTTCAAATTTATCATATAAAAAAGGTATACTGAAAGATTTTGATATTTATGTAGAATAACTAGACATACTGTGATAGCTATCAGACTTATTTTTATATTGCTATTATAATTTTAATATACTGTTATGTAAACATTACAAATAATAAATAAAAAAAATTAAAAATTAATTTTGAATTTATAATTGTGGAGTTGAAGTCAACAAAGGGAATGCATATCAGCTTTGCAGTAGACAGCGTCTGTTCCTCTGTTCTTTTATGTGTTCATTTATTCTTAATTTGCAAATTAATCCCTAGCACTCACTCACCTCGTAGAGTAAAATTCAGTCCTGATAAAATCCAGGTAATATGAGATCCATCAGTACCAATGTTCTGCCCCAGAGCATCAGTGACGAAATCCAATTATGCCATTATCTCCACCAAGGTCAGGCCCATAAAGTACCTGAGATGTTTATATGAGGAGGACCTGTCTACAATTTATCTACATGCCAGGATAGGATAGATTTTCATTTTTGCCATAAGATTGATCATGAGGTCAGTGCAAGAAAAAAAGGGCTAATCAATTTTCATGATGTCATTTTTGGTAGTCGAAAGATTAGCAAATCATTTAAATTTATATTTATTACAATGGTAGACACTTTCATGTAAAAGAACAAGTCATGGTTGAAGGCCTTGTTGAAGGGCCCAACAGTAGCTCACTGGTGGTCTTTAGTTCTGAATGAACAATCTGACTAGCTCAGAGCTAACAGTACCCATTTATCAAAAATGTTTTTCTAGGAAATGTTCCACTTTGCATCAGCATCTTTCCATCTTTGTCCAGCACAATAAAGCTTATTATAGTGATTGAGTCAAATGTGGCTGGGGATTTTCAGTACCAATATGCTTGCTTTCAGTTTACATTTACATTAAGTTTCAGTTCCAAAGCATCAAGTTTTTTTGCTTTCTTTCTCTGTTCAACATTCAATCTCAGACAAAGACAATGAAAATGAAAATGATTACATAACTTTCATTGTGTGGTTTAAAAGAGATCTATGTTAAGGTACATTTTGTTTAGATTTTTCTTGTTTTAAACACTTTTCCAAGTGGATTTCCACTGGTGAGGAAGCACCATCTATCCAATCTCATTTCTAAAAAGTTTTTTTTAAAAGGATTTTTTTCTTTTTCTTTTTCCCAAAAAGGAATGTAGCATTTACACCTGCAGGAACTAAAAAGAGGTTGGTCCGCAGCATTGGTCCGCAAGCAATCATTGAAGATATGCTCTTTTTCTTAAAGGATTAAAAACATTGCAGCAGATACTTATTTATTGTTTAGACTAGATATGTTTTAGGACTACCGTAGCTTATATTGTATAAAGTAAAGATGGCTGTGTTTTAAGAATGAGCTATAAATAATTCATAATGTATTAGGACAACGGTATAGTAACTTACAAAAATAGCCTTCAATTAATTTGATGAAATGGTGCCTCAGGCCCCTGTTGCAGTAACAATTAAATTATTTATTGGACTTATGATTTTGAACTTTTAATGAAATTGTTTGAATGAAATTGTAGCTTACACACATTGCCAAGGTGAACACTTGTTTGACTTGCATTTGTTGAGAATATCACATTGGTGAGCAACTGGGTGAAAGAACAAGGAAAAAGTATGTTGTTCATGGTTCCAAACTTTCAGCTTTGTTAAATTTGAATATTCGGCCAATATAAGTCTCCCACACGTTTTAGACACATTTATTTATGGCTCTGTGATGGAATAAAGCTGAAAAGATTTAAGGGCAAAAAAATAAATAAAAAAAATAAGGTGTGTTCTTGTAAACTCCAAGACAGTACACACCTGTTTAGACAATATTTTGAAAACCCATATGAAAACATTAGTATAGGAAATTTGACTGAAAAATCTGAGGGTGAATGTTTGCTGTTCAGACTTACCTTATGATTATTCTGGTGCCTATATGTGTTGACTGTAAATATAAAATATGTTGCTCAGTAGGTCTGGAAGAATGGGCAAGTCCAAATTAGACATAACACTGTATGGGATTTACAGTTTTAGTTTATGGTTGTAAAGAATATGCCTTGAATACTGTGCCATAAATTTTTTATTCAATTGTTTTTGCATTTAAAATTGGTCTTCCATACATCCATTCTGATAGAGGAAACTACTCCTACACATTCTTTTCAAATCCTCAAACATATTTCCACTAACAACAATATCAACTTAAATAACTAAAGAATAATTATATAAAAAAAAGCACCAGTCAATTTTAAAGAGAAGTAATGTAATGTGAGTACTGTAAAAATTTTATTAAGAAAATGAAGACAAAGCACACCTTAGGTTCACCCCTTGATAAATATAAAGCGCTAATTTCCACCTTGTAGTTTCCATATAACAAGTCCACTCAGTAACTGCATAATATACAATATTTATATAAGAGGTCAAATCTTTATTACTAGGTTTACAGTATATATGGCTGAATAGTTAGAGCATGCCTCTTCGCTTCACTACAGTTTACTTCAGTCATGCATGAGCATGGTGCACATTACAATTTAGGCTAAGGGCCACTAGTAGTTGATTCTAGATTATTCCCCCAGTTTTTTTTCTCTGTTTAAGTAGGTGCTTAAAAAAACCTGGTTCCAAACCCAGACCAGTACTTAAGGTGACTCACAGTACACACATATAGGTTCAGTAGACTAGAGACTGAAAGGACAGTATGGATGCAGAGTAGGCACAGCAGTGCTGCCCTCTAGTGGGCAGGAGGCTACAGTGAATAAGCAGCAGGATTGCACAGGCATAATTAGACAAGTGCCCACTGAAGAATGCTGGTGTCTTTTCCTCCAGTAGAGATGAGCTTGCTGTCATCATGGAGAAAGGCAACATTGGTCACATGGCTGCTGTGCCCACCATACACATGACTAGGTGCCTGAAAGCATGGAAAGAAAGCAAATTTAACAAACCGAATTACATTTCTACAGCACGTGTTAATGTGTTTGCACAGATGAGTGCAGGAAGCTTACCCTTGGCTGAGAACAGGGGTTAGAGAACAAACGCACTTTGCCGAAATCATCGCCTGAGGCCAGGACACTACGGTTATTTGACCTGCAAACAGCATTGATGTCTGTGCCATCAGCACCGTCTGGCCAGATGCCTAGCAACATGAGACAAAGAAAAATATTTTCATGACACAGAAAGGGTCTTACGTGAATTAGTTTAGTGTGCCTTTAAATAAAACTGGACCCAGAAATTACACATTTATGACAAGCTGTAAGTACACAAGATTCACAGGGTCACTTCTAAACAATTTTATCAACACTAAAAAAATTTCTAAACTAAAACAGAAAAGTAGCCATTCCATTACCCCAGTTAACATACAATCAAAAATTCTTCAAATACAACCAAAACGGCTTTTACTACACACCAAAATGATTGTTTTCCAAAAATGTAAGAAACCACAGATGTGAGAGGATGGCAACTTCTCATTATTTGGTGATATAACTCACCAAACACACTGAATCCCAGCACACAAGTTGAAGTGGCCCATTCCAGGTTGCGTACTGCGTCTGCACTTGTAATATGTTTGCCACTGGAGGCCTCCCCTTTTAAAGAGAGACTATTAGGATTAGAAAACCTAATGTGATCTCAAAGTATTATTGAATGAAGATTAGACTGACAAAATAACTTACAGTACAGAATCTCATAATCTCCTGAGTTTGTGACGATATATTGGCTGTTGGTGGACCAGTCTATATGAGTAACATAGCTGGAATGCCCCTAAGTGAAGAGACATGTAGTGAGTACAGGACGGACAATGGCATTATAATTATGCTGTTTTGTTCAAAATGACTCACAGTGCATTTGCTAACGCGACTATACTTTCTTCCGTTCTCAGTCACTGCATAGATGTAAATAAAGTTATCATGAGATCCCACAGCTAGGAAGGCTCCATCTATGGGGGAGAAAAACCTTGTTTTAAATATACTATTTCCTGAGAAACGTTCTATACATATACATTCAAGCATAAATGTAAAACAAGGTCTTTGCTCATATTTTTCACTGGTGGTTTTTATTTAATTCACAATGCATTTGCTTCACTAAGCTTCTTTTATTGTGTGGACTAAATAATAATTCATTAAAGTAAATATTGCTGACCTGGAGAGTACTTTATAGTGGAGATAATTTCATTTCCATCAGTGTGTACAGAAATAAGATCCCTGGTTTCAGTGTCCAGAACCACCCATCTACATTGTGAACAAAAAAAAGCTCATACTGTCCATTTTGACTTCACATTAGATTTTTACATGTTTCTAAATTATAAGTAAATATGTTGTTGTTTTTCAAAAAAACACCTCATGATTGTACTTGTTATGACTACATGATGAAACCCTCATGTGCACTCATACAGTACCTTCCAGTCATGGTGCCCACAGCAAGCACAGTGCCGCTCGGGTGAAAGCCAGCAGAACGGCCAGGGTCCTGGAGATCAATAAACAACAAAGAGATAATAAATAAAGTAGGGAAAGTGACAGAGAAAATACACTTTGCAGGAGTCATGTCTTTTTACATACAGTAGATATACAGTACATGCATCACAAACACTAGTAATTCTTTGCCAAGCAAATACTCTAAAATGAAGATGTACTGAAATTATCTCTTTTTTTTTGTAATAAGAATAAAACAAATGAAAACCTCAAGGGTCTTGCTCCACAGAGGTCGGTGGGAAGTAACATCCCACAAATGGACCTGTTTGTCCTGACCACATGACACAAACTGTTCAGTGCTAGGGTGCACGTCCAGTCCCCACAGCTCATCTGTATGACCCTGTCAGGAAAGTGTTAACAACAGTGTATAGGGAAAAATAGCACCATTTATTACATTTAATAAATTGTTTGCTTTTGTATAATTAATTTCAACCAAACCTGGACAATGGGTGTAAGAGCACCAGAGAAGGAGCCTTGCAGGATGGCATTCCTAGTGGTTCCCACAAAAAATTCATCTTGTTTTCCTTCAGCCAAAGTGCGAACAGGCCCAAAAGCTTCGGAAACCTGTATAAAAGCAAAAGATTTATATATATATACACACACACACACACACACATATACACAGTATACTGTATGTCACATTCAAGGAATGTCCTCTATGCACCATGAGTAGTAGTTTTGAAAATATTTTGGAATCCATGCTCTTAAAAAAAGCATGGAATCTAAATTTTGTGAAGGATTTTAATGGAAGGGATCCTTCTGAATAAAAGGGGGGGGGGGGTGTCAAACAAATCATTAAAAATGATCAGTAATGTTAAATAACAGCCACATTTCGAAGTCAATTACAGTGTTTGCATTTGCATTTTTGACTCTTCATAGTTACAGTTACTTGAGATAAACAGTTCTGGTATATAACAAAGGCTGTTGGATATGAACTATACACAATAAGGTCTCCTTACCACTATTTCATTCTGTTTGTGGTATTCATGATCCCACAGCACCACCTTGCGATCCTTTCCTCCTCCAGACACCAATGTACCATCCTTTAACACACATAGGGAGAAGATCCCGCCCTCGTGAGCTCCAGCCACCACCTGGCTGATACGATTACCACCTGTCCATCAAAATCCACCATCGAATGAGAGATCATGAAGAAAGTTCTCCATCAATACTATTTGCTATTCAAATATGGTTTGCCTACAGCCCTGTTTTTTTAATAAACTGAGTTACTCTGTGGCCAATCTCTTTGATGATCGTGATCCAATGAATAGAGAAGCTTTCTTTCTAATCAGCGAGAGGAAAAAAAAAAAAAAAAGACCTACCACTGAGAGGGTATTATTCTGGGAATACTTTGTATTTGTTTTATCATACAACATTTTAAAGGGGTGTGCCTTACTTTTCTAAATTGTGCAAAAAAAATCAATTAATTATTAAACAAGGTGACAGGTTCAGTGTTAGAAATTCCTTTGGAATACAGAAAGGATTTCCCAACCTTTAGCCCAAATATAGATGTTTCCACTGGAATCCCCCGTTATTGCATCTCCATTTTCAGCAAAGGTGACACACAGCACATACTTGGGTTTTTCATGTTTCTGAAAAATACATTGGTAAGTTAATTAATGTAAAATTTAACAGATTCAACATGCACACAGCATTAACAAATATGGACAATTCACAAACCTCAAACAGTCCCTGGCGCTTAGTTAAAGTGCTTCCTTCTATAGTCCAAAAATTTATATGAGATTTTCCACAGGTGACAATCAAGTTGGCCTCCATGGGGTGAAAGACTGCTCCCAGCACCGAATCATTCGAGCACTGCACCATGAAGACAAAAAATATTGGATGCAGTGTTACAATTTTGCTCTTCCAATCAGGAGACAGATCATTTTAAAAGTCTTTTTCCTTATACTTCTAAATTAATGTCAAATGTGGCTTGCATACCAAAGCCTCATAAATACACATTTCTACTCAAATGGGCATGAAATGAAAGCTCATTTGGCACACGATCACTAAAACCACCAACATCCCCCCCCCCCCCCAAAAAAAAAAAAAAAAAAAAAACCTCAACTAGTGCAAGACATCAGGTCCATTATCTTTTCTCAGTTATAAATGATTGTCAGTTTACTTCAGATAAATGAACAAGAAGTATTTACTTATAAAATATTATATATAATATATTAGTATAATTTTCAAATAAGAAGGAGTTTATTGTTCCACCTGTTTTTGTAGTTTATCATCCTTATCTCACCTTTACATCAGCCATTTGCTTTTCTTTCTGCCAGTCCCACACAGATAGGATGTGGTCATTTGCATCATCCACTGCACACAAATAGGCTCCACCATTCTGAGGGTGTAGAGAGATTCGTAATTTATTTACAAACCTTACTTACACATTTTGTACATTGCATATTTTTATGTATTGCTAATATATAAAAAACAAAGATTTACAGCTGAGAGGAAAAAAAATTTAGAAAATTCAACATACTGATTTGGAGAAGGCCACACAGGTGACAGCACGGTCAAATACACCAGACCCAATCACATGAAGTGTGTTTAGAGTAACAGAGTCCCAGACACGAACATGAGGAGTCAACATCTTATTAAATAAATGAATAAATCAGTTAGTTGGTGTATACAATATGCAAATGCTTTACCATTTTACATGAGTTTTATTCAGGATTTTATTAAGTATCAAAGTGGGATATATAATCGCATATGGCTTTAAGTTTTATTTTTTTCTATAATATGTGGGAAAAACATTTCCTTCACTGGGCTCACTCAACATTAAAAAAAAGGAAAAGAAAAAGGGAAAAAAGACCCAAGTCTTACTTTGCCATCTTTGGATGTTCCAGCAACTTGTCCTGTTGCTATGGTGACCATGTCAGGATGGATGGCCAGACTACAAAGAGAACATTGAGTTGGTCACAGAGAGGCAGTTAATATATCATTTATAGCACCATGCCCAGGAGAATAAAAACATGTGCTTTAACATTCAACTTTTAAACAAACCTACTAACAAACGCTGGCTAAAACAAAAATGTTTTTGCATTAAATAATGCAAGAAAAATTTGGATTCCATCAAAATAATGCCATCCACTTTGCTTGGGATAACTGACATAGTATTTAGGTCAGCGTAAGCCTATTTGAATACAGTTTTGATTTGATTTGATTTAGCTTATCAATCTACTAAAGGATATCATAAGTAAAAAGGAAAATGCCCTGAGCTCATTTGGATGCAAATTGTACCAGAAACCATTTTCACTTCCTTCCTCTATGCACACAGATAAACGTAGATCGGCTACAATTTCGATCAAGATACCAGCACTGGCAACAAACTATGCAGAAGTTAAATTGTATTGGTTATGGAAGGTAGATTAATTTAGTAACAGATTGCGGTTTACTGACAAACCCGTTCCGGGATCAAAGATATTTTATGTATCTTTGGTACAAAGGTCAGTCTCTGCATATGTTGTAGATATTTACCATTTTACATCATCATTGTGTCCCAGGTAGTGTCTCTGCTGCTGTTCCTCCACATTATACAGTACAACAACGGAAGCATTGAAGTACACAATCTCTCCCGTGGGCAACAAGTAAAGGTTCGAGCGACAGTCCCTGCCCCTGTAGCCATAACTGACAGACTGTGTTAAGTAACATCAGTAAAAATTGAAAAAATAAAAAAATATATACACACACTTAAAAAAAAAAAAAGTGGGAACATAGTACATTTTGCACATTTAATGACATGGAAATGTTTAACAAATAATAAACTGCAGGAAGGCAAGGATACACCCACTGAAGTTTAAGCTTGCGGTCTGGCAGTGCCACCTTTTGGTCAAAGCTGTAGCTCTCTCTCAAATGGTCAGGAATGTGCAAGGTAACTGGGCGGCCACGCAGGAACATCCTCACGTACCCATCCTCTGTTGAATAGAGAGCAAAAAAATGCTCAAGTGAACAGATTACAACTTATTTGCTTTATTTAATTATATTTTACATAAACATAATTAAATAAAGCAAATAAGTTGATGCAGGTATTAATATATAAAATATTTTAGTGGCTTTTTCATTTTAGAATTTACTATAACTACTATAGATTAAATAGAATTTACTAATCTCTTTATATCCACATTTAATCATAGGACCTCTAGGATAATATTTTTTTTTAATACTTTGCTGACTAACCATCAACAAGTTTTTTCACACATCCAAGGATTATTCATTATTCATTATATAGCCTACTTCTGCAAAAGAAAGGGTCTGCATGGCTTCTTTTTTATCGTCCAAGGTGAATTAATTGTGCTGAGTCTGCTAGTTAAGCAGCCGCATGTGATTCCCTATAATATTTGTGCTTAGGTTTCACAGAGCAATGTAAATATACGAAAGAGGTAGGGGCTAGAACTTGTCTGACAACCTGTAGTGTACAGCATCAAAGAGAAACTAAACAGCTACTGGGTGCAGACTTACCAGCATTGAGAGTGCACTCTTTGGTTTTACTGAAAGACACCAAAAAACAGGTTTTCAGAACTTTATACACCATGAATCATATGTTAAAGTACAGTTTACTTTGCATTAGAAGTGCATTAAATATCACTGTAGGTTAAGTGGTTAATAGTGTCACTTAAATATTTTATCAGTCTCATCTTCCAGCATGTCCTTAAGCCACTACCATTATCGCTTGAACTGATGTGGTGAGCAGTTTCTAACACAATGAAAATATAAATATATCTATACTTAGACCTTCATAGTAGTATGATTCTTCTAACGTTTTTGTACAGTGACCTTTAATTTTTAAGAAGTATAAATGATGAATTATCAAATGTCAGATATCTTAAAACATCATAAAACGCAGTAGCTATAGCACTTTCCCATTTTGACTAGGACTCCATGTAAACCTTTCATTAAGGCAGGGCTTTAAACAAATAAGGCTGCATAGAAGTCGGTATTCCTTTTAAACAAGGTTAAAATGGTGCTGACTAAGACACCACATTAACAATAAAGTTAAATATATTTCAATGGACTTTAAATGTAAAATATATAGGTTTTTGAAATCAGAAGAGACACAGTACACAGAGGATAAATGGGAAAAACTAACAAAAAAAGAAGAACTAAGCAACTGAAAAAAAAACCACTGAAAGAAGATGGGAGCAGGATCCTATTCAGCCATTTTGAGGTTTGTTTGTTCTGCCAGAATCCTATCAGAGAGGGTGTGTTGGAGGAAGTCAATATGCTTATCATGTGTTGATATATGGGGGTGGGAGGGATCAATTGGCACAAAATGCAATAATAGTCATAACACAAAGGGCAATGTACATTGTGTAGCACATGCAACAAACTTTTTGCATGCCTCTTGATAAACAAATAATTCCAGATGGTGCCATGCAGATGTTTTTGTCCAGTGACTCACCCACCATTAAGTGTGTTTACATCACGTTTCTTTACAACCACAACCAGGGGTTTTAGAAGCACAATGGAAATGTCAGCACTAAAACATTTCCTTAAAATTAGAATACTAGGAATAATTTATTCACCTGCAAATACAAACAAAACACTAAGCCCCTGAAGCAAGGTTAAAAGCTAGAAGTCACAGGTATAACACACATCACATTCATAGTCACAATATACTTGGCTTAATGCCTTAAAAGCATGCCCAAGCCCATACTGCTGTAGTTTTTTAGAGGGTGGATAAAGTAATCTGATATTCAAAAAATATATGGCTCCAGACTGAAAACAAAAATACAAAGACAGCTTCACAGTTTCCTTACTGTGTAATTGAGGAAGCTTATCTTTTAGTAACCAGACTCTCATCTTCACTCAACACAAACTTAGTTTTAACATACGAATGCAATGCATATGCCACTGCGAGAGTAACTCTTTCTAATGTTCAATGAAACATTAAGTCTTGAAAACAAATAAAACCCAAACTAGAAGAGATCACCTTATCTGCTCTATCTTCTACGTCTGCCAAAATCTACCAGACAAATACAGAACCAGAAACTAAATGGTTACCTGTTTGATTTCTTCATGGTGTTTCTTTTCTGAGTTATAATGAGAGCTAGCAGGGCCGTGCAAACCAACAGACAACAGACAATTTCCTTGCGTGAGACAACTTAAGCTGTGCTGGGCTATGACTCCATCCAGCCAATGGCAGTGCACTTCCTGCTTATGAATAACCGCCTCTTTCCACCAGCTGGTAGTTCAGTGCAGTGCTAAATTTTGTGGTGGTGGAAGTACTGTAACTATGTGAGAGGGTGCTGCCCAGGCAGAAGCAATGGCAGTGAGCTTTTATATGATCCAGCAGGATTACTGATTGCTCAATGTGTTCATGTCCTAGTTAACCAAACTTAACTCTTTAGCTGCCTACCACATAAGGATGGCGTGAGTTTGTTCAACTTCCTGTGGTTTATGTTGCCAAGAGACAAACCACGTAATTTTTCCTCCTTGAAACAAAGTAAAACCAAATCAGAACAATATATGTAGATATAATTATAATTGGAAACAACTGTTTCAGCTTGCCCCAGGGTATCCGGGAAAGACGTTTAAAACAAGTAATAAAGTTACATATATTTTGTGAGAAGACTCATGATTGTGAGATATGTCAGGACTATTTTACTAAAGCCAAAGTTTAAAATAAACGTGCATCTAGGTTGCTAACATTAAAATAACAAAAAAAAAAAAAAAAACTTTTATTATTTATTTCTGACATTGCTGTGGGACTTGTAGAGACCAATATATTTTTACAAAATAAATGGTGCAAAAAAAAAAAAACAATACTTGTGTGTGTCAGTAACTCTACATTAAAAAGAGAATGCAAACTTGTCCCAGCTATTATCAAAGAGATGTTATAAAAAATCAGATGCTCTCTAAAAAGACACATAATGACAGGAAGCATGTGCTCAGATGCACATGGCCCTTATTATCTAAAAAAAAAAAAATTTTTAATTACCCGTCTCTTTTGCCACAGGTCGAGCTGCTGGATGAGGTGGTTCTGCTGCGTGTGTCTGCCATCTCTTTTCTGGCTGTGGACAGACGTTCTGTGGACATGCTTTTCCTGACAGATGAGAAGTGAGAACATGAAACAGAAGCACAGGCATGGTAATACACATAGCACATACATAATTTAAAGGGGCTTATTAGAGGGTATGCAAGAAAGGAAAACACTGACAGTTGGCAGTATGTGCTGGAAGGGGTTAAAACGCCGCAGTCACATGGTATAAAATTACACAATTTACAAAATTGCTGTTACAGTATATGGTATCTGATAATCCCGACACATTTATCCTTAATAATATGTCATGTGAACATAAAAATTTTGTACTAAAAAGATAATTTTCACCCTCAAAAAGAGTTTGTGTGTTTTATTTGAATAAGAAAACAGATCCTGTAGGTTCCAACAGGCAACAAGGCCTGCCCAACACATTTAGGTTTAATAGCTCAGTACTGCCACCTTTAGGTAACACTGAAAATTACTGCATTTGCACATGTTATTCAACACATGACCAACAATGATTCTCATGACTACTACTATTACTACCACCACCACAGATAATAATAATAAAAATCTATGCAAATAATCAAGTTCTAACAAATCAAAAAGATATAAAGTCCCAATAACAACACCTCACAGTACTAAATGCTCTTTTTCCTTTACATACATTGTTGTTACATTCAGTGGAAACTGTCTGTATGGATTTTCACGTTTCCCCCCATATCCAATACTACCTCCAAAATTGCCCCTAAATATATACAGGTGTGTGAACTGTGCCATGTGGTGAACTGCTGGCCCGTCCAGGGAAATTGATGCCTTGTGTTAAGTCTTTCTAAAATAGTCCGGTCTCATTTAGAATAACCAGGTCTGACCAGGATAAAAAAGCTACTGATGAATGAATAAACACATCAAAACAATTTAATATTTTAAATTCTATTTTTAAAAATTCCAACTTTTGCTTTACTAACATCTTTATACTGTAACTGGCATTCACAAAACTAGTTTTTCATGGCTTTATATTTAATCAGCTTTTGACCACATACAGTATACTTAAGATTTGCCTTAAGTATGCTTACAGTATACTTTTGTTACTCATTTTAATAAATAAATAATCAGATGTGTCCAAAGTTTTTATGGCAGCATATGTGGAAGTGTTTTGTATACAAAAGCATATAATTATATACATGTTTCAATATACACACACATTCACATGCAGTATATACACTGTAAGTTTTTTTACTTTGTATTGTTTTACCTTTTGATAGACATTAGGACCTCTTTTTTAGGAGAGGAAGGTGAGGATGGGTAGCCCCCCATCCTTTTCTGTTCAACATAGCCATTGGCTAAAGGCTTAGATGGAAGAGCTTGAAGAAGTTGGCGAACTGAAACCAGGAAGCACCAAGAGAGGTTAAGCAAATAGGATGCAAATGAACAGACCTGGTGAGATAGGTCTGTTTTACATAAAACAGTCCACAACAATACTTGCAGTGAACACACAGCTCTTAATAATGCTTAAAAAAAAACAAGTAACTACTCAGGGATAAAAAATAAATAAATGAAAAAAATTTAATTGAGTAAAAGTATAGATTTTCAAGTGAAAGTATACAGCCAAAAAGGTATTTAAGTGGCAGGTACTGTAAATAGCTGCTCCTTCTAAATATAATAAAAGTAAAACACAAAAATGTTTAAACTAATGAGGTGCCAAAAATTTGTTTTAAAGCATATTATAAAATATAAACCTTTATATGGTATAATGTTGCTTTCATACTTTCATGTCAGAAGTAGCTTTTATAACCTATGCAAAACAGTTGGCACTGCAATCTGGTGGTTTAACCATCTTCAGATGCATAGGGATACTGTAGTTACAGTATAGTGCCAGCTAGAATTTTTAGCATTAGAAGGTCAATTTATATAATCAAATAATTTATATATATATATATATATATATATATATATATATATATATATATATATATATATATATATATATATATATATAAGATAAGATATATCAGATTTTTATTTATAAACTGATTATTAAGTATCACATGCAGGAGCCCATTTGATCAATAAATAAAATTAGACCCTGGAGAATCGTAATGGAAAAATTAAAGGTCTAAATAAATGTAAAAAGTAAAAAGCTTTTTTTTTTTGCAAATTTAATTCATTATGTGTATAATATGCAAAGTTGTAACACCCCCCTGCTGATTTTTCACTGGTAATGAAGTTCAATTACGTATTTTCCACTCCTGCACCCAGCCAGCTCCCCACTCCAAAAAAAAATAAAAAAATGAAGACATGCTCCTTTTGAATTAAGATCCTGCAGTCCTGTGGCCCAAAGCGGTAATGCTAAAAGCAAGTGTAGTGATGAGTTCTGACCTTTGGTGGGTGCTCCTTTCTTGCTGCTAGCTTGTGTGAGCTCCTCGCAGTACCCCAGTCTGCGTAGGGCATCAGCTAGAGCAGCTTTCAACAGCTGGATTTCATCTTCCTGCAGCTGGACCCTCTGCTCCAGATGAGACAGACGGTCATCCATCTCCATCCCACTTCCCGCAGACAGGTTATCATCTACATAAAAGGTAAAAAAAAAAAAAAAAGAGAGAGACAATATAAAGTTAGTGTTACTGGGAAGTGGTGTAGGGAAATGTGTAGATAGTTTATTCTACAACTGTAAATAATTTTCATCATTATAATCTATATTATTCTAATCAATACCAATGGCAAGTGGGCCTATATGGCGTATATACTGTGTAAAGGGATGTGATGGGGCTGGGGGTGTGAAGTCACAGCGTTTACTACTACAATACCGTGTTGTTGTGTAACATTTAGTGTGTATTGTAGTCATTCCACAATGAAAAAAAACATTAAACAACAAAAAAAGACAAAAAAAACAATAGCAGGCTCTCTGTTCTAAGAGAGAAAACAAAGCTTTCTTGTTCGCAAGGAAAATCTAATGATCTGCCACCTGCATGTCTGTTATAAATGTCTGTTTGGTGCTTGCACCTGCTAACACACAAAGCACACAGCTAAAATATACCTTGCACATCAACTACAAGGACACCAGGACAGAGAGTAAAATTTGATGTAAGTGAGGAGAGGGCCAAAGAAGAGTAAAGAGTCCTACAAGTGCACAAAACAGAACGAGAGCAAACTCAAAGCTCAGTGAGCAAGGTTGTTGAAATATTCATTAAAAGGTGACTGCTCCCCTCCTACCTGCCATTCCAGCCAGGGCTCAATGTGTCAGACAGTCAGTCAGGGGTACAGCCGATGGTGCTCTAGCTTGCTTTCTCTATGGGTGCTCTGGGGGTGTTTGGCAGCAGCGTCTTTCTCCCTCCTTTCCGGTTTCTAGATGGATGATTCTGTGTCTGGACCTTCCCTCCTGCTCCTTGCCCATACTTTACACCACCCCCTCCCCCCTTGCCTTCAACCACTCTCTGCCCCTCTGCAAAGCTGTTTGTAACAGGATACTGCTCTTTGCTGCCATCCCCTATGCAGCAGAGTATTTAACTGCTCCTGTCTGATGTGGAGAAGCTTGGAAGAGGGCCAGACTTGAATGATGCAGTGACCAGGCACTGCCAGGAAGTGCTGAGCAGCAGCTTTCATCCATACATAACATTTTGATACCAAAAACAGGCTCTGTTCATCAATACTTAGGGATGTGTTTTCATTCTTTTCATTTTAATTATGTATCTGTGTCTTATAGATCATGTGGTAGTTATGTATAAAATATAGTGGAGATTTATGTAATATGTCTTTGCCAATTTTGCAAATAACTAAATTATATAAAGCTTTGTGTTCCTGCTTATATTACATTATTTGCACTTTATGGGCTTACTGTAATCCGAGGATCCATCTGTCATTTGTCCTAACCATCTGTCACATTGACCAAGTGCATAAAAACTGGTCACTGTTTTTAAGTACACTGAGTGGCTAGTTTGTTTATACCCATCTTATAGCTATATTCATTGGTCATTTTAGCAAAGAAATGTACCACAGATGCGCAGTTTGTATGCAAGCAATCAATGACTGTCGCCCATCTGCTGAACATTTTGTAAGCAATCCTATCCATCAACAGAAACAGACCATCATTATTTTTGTGATGGGTCACCCTTAGCACAGCACTAATACTGACATAGTATGTGTGTACACTCACTGGCTACTTTCATGCATATCTTTTGTAACTAGCATTTTAGTGTCACTGCTACTGTATACTAAGAGGCGTAGTGTTTAGCACTGTGGTCTTGCATCTCCAAGGTCGGGGGTTTGATTTCCGCCATGGGTCTGTGTGCATGGAATTTACATGTTCTCCTTGTGCTTGGTGGGTTTTGTCTGGTAACTCCGGTTTCCTTCCACGGTCCAAAGACATGCAGATTAGGTTAACTGTCATTCTCAAATTGCCTGTAGTGGTTGTATGTGTGTACTGTATATGTGTGTATGCACGCCTTGCGATAGATTGGCACCATGTCCAGGGTGACCCCATCTTGTGCCCAAGGTCTCCTAGGATAGGTTTCAGACCCCTGTGTTCCTATCTAGGATAAGCAGTAAAGAAGATAAATAAATGCTATATTAAGAATGGGTCCCAAATAAGGTTTGGTCAAAGGGCAATGTTTTTTTCTTTCATTAACCCTAATGGTAAAGGTAGTGGGGAGGAAAGGAAATACATCAATTAGCCATAACATTAAAACCACTGATGGGTAAAGTAAATCTATAACCATTATCTCATCACAATGGCACTTGCAAGGCAGGCAGCATTTGAAAAGCAAGTTCTCAAAGTTGTAGTGTTGAAGGCAGGAAAAATGGGCAAGTGTATCAATCTGAACACCTTGGTTAACGACCAACGATCATCTCCAAAACAGCAGGTCTTCTGGAGTGGTCCTGGATACATTAGTTAGTATCTACCAAAAGTGGCAACAGGGTAAGGAGTGGTCAAGGTTCACAGATCCATGTGTGGAGCAAAAGCTAGCACATTTTGTATGATTCCCCAGAATAGATGCTGTAGCATGAATTGCTGAAAAGGTTAGTGATGGCTGTAGTAGAAATGTTTTTCACAGGTGAATCTCAGCTTTACTTTTTTGAACCAGATTTCAAAATTAGGCAGGTGGTTTATGTTATGCCTAATTTCTGTAGATGATATTTTGGTTTGCATGCTTGCAAGACATGTGGTTTGTTCATCTAAGGACAGCTGTGGATCTTCTAGAGCTGAGCAGTGTGACAAAATCATATAGTGACCAGGTAAATTCTGTAAGATTAAGGACTGTCAGTAATTTTGACAAACAGCTTATTTGTTGTTAAAATCCATTGTTTAAAGGTTTTTCTGAAATAAGTGGTTATTGTTGTAGATTTTAAGTAAAAATAATAGTCAGTCCATTGTTTTTTAATGTGTGGCAGAATTGTTCACTTCGTTGGCAAACTTGACTCACAAAAAGTATTCGGACACAATATTCTATTCATACTGTCCATTTCTCATGCTCATTCTGGCAGGTAGTACATATACTGTATAAACGTTATACTGACTATGCCACCAAGGGGAATTTTATCACTGTGGTCTGCTACACGTATATCTCCAGACTAGTTGGAGACACATATCAGATTTAGAAATGTAAGTGTGCAAGGAGAACAACTGAAATCATGCATTTGGTGAGCATTGTTGATATTATGAAGAATTTGCTTCAAGTGTCTAAATATTTCAGGGTTACATTCTACATGCACAGCATCATACTGTACTTAGATACCTCTCAACTACATCAAAGCAGAATAAGCTCATCATTTTTATTTGTTTATTATGATTTTATTTTGAAAGATAAAGGATAAAGGTTTCATAAGATAAAGGATCATCTCTACTTATAACAGGGGGATCTTTTTTTCACAATAGTCACCTCTGTTACAAACAAAACACATCTGGAGCATATCATAACATCATAAGCTCCATAATCACTTGATATTAAAGCATTAATCGAAACCTTTATGTTAAAGCAACTGAGCCAACAACGATCCATCCACAAAACGATAATAATGCAATTTACATACTGCGATAATGACTGTCATTTGTATTTGGCGCAATTTAAACGTTTTTTTTTTTTCTCTGAAGAAATAATCGATCTCGCTGTATAGATGTCGCCGCTTTCCGTATGGCACCATATTTCCTATACGGGCTAATTAAACTCCGATATGATATAATGGCTTACACACCCTGTGCCTTCTGCTTTGTCCAATCAAGGCATTAAGCATTAGGGAAGAAATGCAATCTCATGCTGTAATAGGACGCAAACTGAAACAATGTAACAAAGAACAGTTACTGTATGCTCTTTCCCGAGCTAGCTGAACACCTTTATTATGAATACAGACCCACACACACACACACACACACACGCGCGTGCCAAACTTACCGTTACAATACCGAAGAAGAAGGGAGCTCTTATCGCACAGGCTGCCACACGAGGCTATTCTTTCAGACATTTCTTTCATTTATTCTCCCCCAAAACAAAATACCGACAAATATCTACCGTCCTGTGTCTGTCACTTTCCGCGGGAACCTTCAACACCTTCCCTGGCAACGCTCGCGACTACCTGCTCTGTGTTACTATGGCAACAGCCGCACCGCCTGGATGAGCGTGCGGAAGGAGCGCAAGCACGCGTTTCCTGTTACAGTCCATAGTTCATAATCACGATATTTCCTTTAAATGTAGATATAAGTGAAAGATAGATAAAGTGAAATTGTCTGTAGGAACACACTATGCACGATAATTTAGCTGTGTGGATGCGCAAGTAGCATATTTATGCCTGTAGATAATGCCCTTATGTATTATGTATTTATACTAAATGATATAAAAAAAAAGGTTTATAATTTTATAGCATGTGCACACATTGTATGGTTAATCTATAACAAGAGGGCAGTAACAGTAGTTAACTTCTTTAAACCACCTTAATCCATAATCCTTACTTGACCTTGAAATGTGTTCAATAATCTGTCTGCTTAAAACAATCCTCTACATTGGCTATAATTTTGCATTTTATCAGATATATTACCATGATTCATGACTCTGACTCTGACATTTTATTTTTAAACCAGTAATAAAACATTGAGAGAAACTATTTGGCAGCTATAAAAAAGGTGTGCAAGGGGGGAAAACATGGTGCAGGAACATATATAACATGTGTATATTTATTTATTTAGAGGATTTTAAAAGTGATCTATGGTTAGTCTAGTGGATAAGGATATACAAATAATCACAAGATTTTACAAAAGAAATTGTGTTTATTTTGGTCATTATTTTGGAGACTCCTTTACAGCATCACAAACAGGTGTTTAATGTTCTCCTCCATGAATACAGTTGTAGGCTGATATAACATCTTAGTTATTAAGTAGCACCACTGTAAATGTTACAATTGTGGATACATTTATTTACTTTTCTTGATAAGAAAAATGAAACAGTGAGTAAAATTTTACTTTTTCAGATATCTTCAATTATTCTTAAAAATGTACATATTTGACATAGAAATATTTTTTTTGTGAATAAGTGAAATTTGCTTTACAATTTACTATGATTTTAAATAATTTCGTCTCTGTTTAGCTTAGCTGATGAATTAAACGGTAAATATGTAAAAATCCGGCATCGTTGTCTCATGTCCACTAGGGGGCAGAACATGAGCAAAACATAGCAAACAGAATTTGCTTAACCGCCAAATAAACACTGAGGGGCAGTGTTGTTTCTGCTAATGCTACATGTATGGGCAACGCTCCAAACCCATAAATTATCTTAAATAAGCCAAAGTACTGTGGCACTAAAGGTACAAACACTATAACAAATAATAATAATAATAAAAAAAAAAACAAGAGCAAAAAAAAAAAAAAAAAAAGTTAAATTAAAACACAACATTAACTTAAAACACAACATTAACTCATAGTCTAAATCTAGGACCACATGCCACTGATTTAAATTTCAGTCATATACAGATGCAAGTATTTTTTAAAGAACAACAGACAATAACTGAATAAATTGTAGATGATAGCACATTCAAAAGAAGGTTTAAGTGCATTACCATAGCACGAGGTGGTAACGCCCAAATCACATTTAATTCTCTGCATTCCAATTGCCAGAAAGTCACTGGTGTGAAATTAAACTGGCTATTCACTTGAAGTTTGGTTAATAAGAGATCATGTCCTTAAAAAAAAAAATTCTTGTGTTTACTAGAGCTTCCAATTTTTTGTGTTTTTATCTGCAATTTAGGATTTTTTTTCGTTTGCTTCATTTATTTATTTTTGCAGCCTTATAAGATTCCTTTAGTAGTGTATTTAGGTTGTACTTATAGCAAGAAAATCCATATGGGCAGGACCACAGTTTAAATGGAGAGCCCAATTTTTGCATAGTAATTTGATTGTTTCTTTCATAAAAGTGTAAAAGAAACGCTAGAGCTAAAGAGCTTTATGTTTGTCATAGCATTTATAGGTTATTCCATATCATGTTTTTTTATATAAAGTTGATAAATAATTTGATAATTGTAACAAGCATTGATTTTTGTATTTAAAAAAAAACACAAACTTGTAAACAAATAATTAATTTTAGTTTACAGGTATAACACCATATTTCTGTAGTATGGGCCCACTATTCAAAGAACACTAATAAGAATATGTCTGTAATAAAATATATTATATATTAAGCACCTTTAGATAAAAAATAAAAGCTAAAATAATTGAAATCAGGATGAATAAAACAAAGAACTTGCCTATGTACTGTGTGTGTGTGTGTGTGTGTGTGTGTGTGTGTGTGTGTGTGTGCAGATTTTGGCTATAGATATGGCTAATAGATTAATGAGGTATTTATGTTTCCACTGCAGGCAAATTCACCATTAATCTCATGACAATTTCACAAGCTGACATGCCTGTTGCTTAAAAAGGGAGGGTAGAAGAAATGAAGACAAAAGAAGAAAGAAGAATATGTTTGCTCTATGTGCTGATTTTTACTTCCTCTTTAAGTGCTGATTACTTCTTAAAACTTTTACACTGAACTGACAATGGATTAGAGTGTCAAACATAATTAAAAAAAATACCTATAATGTTTAAATTTTATAGCAATTTATTTACAATGTGAAGTTATTTCTTTAAGACTATTAACATAGTAAAGAAAAGAACAAGTAGGCTTTAAGTATTAGGAAGTAATAAAACAAAAAACATAACTAAAGTCTGATGATGAAAATGTGGTTTACATTTATTCCCTGGATGACAAACATTATGACAGTTATTTTGATTATAACAAGGTTGTCTATTAGTTGACATTATTGAAAGGCCTGTTTGTTCACCCTCAGATTATTGGGTTAGGCAAACTTTATGAAACTTACCTTGTTGTGTTAACATTTTAGTACTTTTGTGAACTGTGTGCTTGGTACTTTACAGGATTGTTTTTTGTTTTTATTTTTACTCTGGGATTAAGTAAAAGGAACACATTATGACTATAGATACTGAAATCAACATGAAGTAACTGCAATTCAATAGCTTCCAAAAAATCTAATCCATTTACAATGCCTTCTAAAAGTACTGGAAGAACAAGGCCAGGTTTTTTGTTTTGGCTATACACTGAAACCATTTGGTTTTGATATGTAAAGATGGATATAATGATAACTAGATTCCTGCTTTCAGTTTCTAATATTTACATTTAGATTTTTTTTTTTTTTTTTTTTTTTAACAATTTAGAACATTGCACCTTTTGATCCCACCCATTTGGAACACATGTTCTGACACATGTTTTGTGTTGCACAGGTGTGCCCTGTTAGATTGACACTTTAAACAATTAATAGCACTGAACATTACCTTGACAGTTTGAGCCATGTTTATTTCCAATAAAGGTTGCATTTGTTGATAAAGGTGAAGGTGAAGGTGCCAACATGAAAACCAAAGAGCTGTCCATGGCAAAAAAGACCATTTTAAAGCAAAAAAATAAAATATAAAATTGCAAGCAATTGGCAAAGCCAATATAACAATTTGGATAGAAAGTAACTATTTGAATACCAACAACCATACATCAATGAGGGTACCACTATCCAACTTTTAAAGAAGACTCATAGAGCAGCAATCCAGAGACCATGCAACAAGATGCAAACCACTCATCAGCAATAAGAATCAGAAGGTCTAATTGGAATCTACAAATAGGTCAACAGAGAAGAAGGCAGTTGCAAGTAGAAACAATCGACCAGACATGGATTGAGCAAGCGACACCAGAGCACACACCCACATATATACACTACTCACAGTAAGTTAGGGATATTGTGAGAGACTTGTGGATGTCAAACATACAGTGTTTGTTCAACTTCAGACATTTTTGGTATAGGGAGGCAATTGTATTGGGATGATAGACACATCTCATTTTGTGTTTTCCTTGTAATGGTCTCATTGTGTATCGGTGTGCTTTATATTGGGGCCAATCCCAAAAGTCAACCTTTTTTAATGTGGCATCAATTTCAACATTCTGTGGGTAAAAAAAAGCTGGTATTGTCAGTAAGTCATTTCAAGTTCATCATTCAAACAGTCATGAACACACAACGTCACTTAATAGACGAGCAGCGCTACCTGCCCATGGCGCGCTTTCAGGTCGGTGGCAGGCAGTCAGATGTTGCTCGTGAACTTGGTGTGTCTCAAAGTGTCATCAGCAGACTTGCATCAAGACACAGAACTACTGTCAGAGTGATGACAGACCCAGGAGTGGAGCCCCACGAGTGACAGACCGCAACGATGACCATTACCTAAGGACCTATGCACTCAGACATCGTTATGCAACTGCCCCTCGCTGACCTCAACCCCATACAGCACGTCTGGGATTAGTTAAAGCAGAGACTGGATGATCGTACCCCACTCCCACATAACCTGGCAGAACTTATTATGTATGGATGCCTAAATAAAGTGTATCAACTAGTATGCTTTTCAAGTTCAAATAAGCTGTATTTAGACTGCAGACAGAAGTAAAATGTCTGTCACACAGAAAATGTCTGTTTCTAAATAAGAGTTATTTCTCACCTTATTTTTTCTTTAATACTAATCACATGGGAAAATATAGCAACAGATGCAACATGAGTTATAGACAATGTGTGCAATTTATCTGTTATGGATACTAGGTTTCACTAAGACTTTACAAACACCAGAGAACTTAAAACATGTTCCAGCTCTTTGAAAATCATTTAAAGAATAACAGTGTAATTTCAGGTCACATTTTGACAGCTATGAAATTTTCCATAGCACCATGGCTGACATAGCACACATGGTTTCCTTTTTCACAGAAGGCTCATGAGATGTCTAAGTGAATATAGAAATTAATGTGTTTAATAATTCTTCAATAATAATTCTTCAAATCCACTATTATACAAGGGTAATTATAGGGCTTAGACCCTTATCTACCTTACATTAATCCCACAGTAATGAGATAACCAGTATAAGCTTTGTAAATAAAACAGTGTAATGAGGTGACCTTCCCCACACTGTCTTCAGATTGTAAGAAATTGTTGTGTCATTGATTTTCCCATGTGGGTGACATAAAGGAGATATTAAGCCTTGAGCATGTCAGCCATTCCTTCTCAGCATACAAAATAGTAGTCATTCTGGTGCCTTCATTCATGTTATAATCATTTGTATGCTTTTACATTATGTATATTGCATGCATTAAGACTTTATTTCCTACAGTTCTGGTAATGTTTACACTAATAGAGGACCATCATTCCCTTTTAAACAAATATTAGGTTAAGTGATAAGATCCTGTTTTCATTCATGTGGGCTGAAGCAACATACTCTCTTTGATTATGTTTTTTTTTTTTTCATTTGTTTGTTTGTTTAAAATCCTTATAACTGAATAAGGTTAACAAAGAAATTGCAACATTATACTGTAAGTACAAGTGGCCCTTGGTGTTCAGATTAGCCAATTTTTGTCATGCTCACTCACTCACTCAACATCCATATCGCTTTATCCTGTCATGGGGGCCTGGAGCCTATCCCAGAGGACTTAAGGCACAAGGTTGGGTACACCCTGGATGGGGATGCCAATCACATCATATGGCACACACACAAACACACTACAGAAAAATTTGGGAACACCATTTAGCCTAATCTGCAAGCAGAGGCATTTACTTCATTACATTTACTTAAGTAACGTTTTGAAAAAAAAATATATGAGTAGTTGACTATGAGTTTATGATGGTCATATGTCTTTATACAGTACATGATGAAGACTGATTGGTGTCATATTACAAAATACCTTTTAGATACAATCATCCTTAATAATATGTTTTAGTATAAAAGAATATTAAGCCCCGGTGAGTATTTTCTAGAGCCATTTGCACATAAACTGATTAATCTCATCCCACTAAGCTACAGTATACCTCCTGGTAAAAAATGAATAAATAAACAAACAATAATAATAATAAAAAAAAATAATAATAATAAAAAAAAATATATATATATATATATATATATATATATATATATATATATTTCAGTCAGTCATGCACTTATATATTTATAATGTTGTAGCTGCAGAGACTTCTTTAGGTTATGTTCCATTAATTTTGGGAAAGTGTCAGATATACCGCATTACACACACACATAGGATATTTTCTTTGGTTTAAACTTTTGTAAATTGGGATAATGTATGGATAGCAATGTAAATTAAAAAATAAAATCAGGACTAAACATAAAATTACCAGCCAATAGTGCCACATTGTCTTATTTCTCTTATTCTGCTATTCTTCAACCCTGCCAAAAGATGTACAGTACTATTTGGTTGATAGAAAATGTATTATTCAAATCTTACTTGCAGAATATAATTATTTAAAACTGATTTTCTACCTCTTCTGTGCAGTTATGGTCTGCTTTAAATAACTTTGGTTGGAATACCTTTGTAGCTAGTGACACTGGCAGCTTGAGTGGAAACTATTAGAGAGAGTGAGAGAGAAAGAGAGAGAGAGAAAGGCCAAACACCTGTCACTGTCCCCTTCGCTGTCCTCAACATCAGCAACAGCCCTTAGAATAAAGTAAACATCTCTCGATTTACTGATGTACCTAACTATGATTAATCATTATGTTAACAAACAATCTATTTTCTTATTACGAGAAACAAATTATTTGGTATACTTTAATAGACCACACTGTTTAGGCCAGAAAAAAATAATTCATAGCATTTGATGTTGTGAGAAATGTCCAAATCAACTTTTTACATTTATTTAAAATAGTTTTTATGCATGTTTGATCTTACGCTTTAGACAATTACATAACCATATCTACGTCATGGCCCTATACTGCATAAATAGTTCTCATTGGAACTAATGAGAACAAATTTCCTATCCTATTCTTGTCCTATACTGCATATTTAGTGAAATGTTCACTTGCTTGAGCAGTTTCCCAGTATGACTTTAGATTACCAAGTGGTCATAAAGCCCATAAAGCCTTGATGTGATGCCCTGACTGCAGATTTACTCTTGGGTGCCTTTATTTGATGCCCATGTTGCTTCCATTACTCATAAATCTAATCATAAAAGAAAATCCCTAAGTTCCAAAATGCATTATACCAATAGCTGCTATTTTCCTTGCACTGGTATGCAAACTTTTACTGCTTTGTTACAAATGGTCTTTAAAGAATATGTGAGATTTAAATGAAGTTTACTACAAGCATTGGGTAGGCACAGAGTCAAACAGCATATAGCATTTAATGTATGAAAAATATCTAATTGAAAGGTGTTTATAGTAATGGTAAAATTTACATTGAATTTGAAGAATTCACTAAAATGAAAAAATATTATACTATTACATTTACAAAACATGTAAAATATGTTATACATCTAAACAGATCCTCTTTGTTTCAATTGTATAGAGAGAAATTTGACATTACTGTAATTCATTTTATTGTCTATTAATGCCTCGCTTAGAGTGAAGCAAAAATCTGCAGTGTTTAATGCATTTCAGTAATTGTGTAGAGAAAGGTAAAGTCTTGTCAACGGCTCATTTGCTACTTCACCATCAGTAAGGCTCTCATCTCCTTAAGCTAATGTGCCAAAACACCTAACACTTAGTCACCAGTGCCCACACACACTTACACTATACTATTGGAAATGCCAATTAGCCTACCATGCATGTGAATGGACTGTGGAAGGAAACCTGGTACCTAGAGGAAACCACAGAGCCCAGGGAGAAAATGCAGATCTCCCCAAATATGACAAATGACATGATTATGACCCTAAACACAGGATAAAGCAGTATAGGCAATGAGTGAGTGAGTGTGAATGCAGAAGAATACTATTATTATTTGACAAAATAAACAGCAAGATTGAAATGGTGCTGTTCTTGAATCTGCTCACTGGAAAGGGTTTACCCTGGGTTACGGCTGTCTGGATTCATGAAAGTGAGCCAGTGTCTTCCTATGACTGCTTTGTTAAACCTTGCTTAATAATTTTCCATAAGGCAAGGAAATCAGAGAGGCTTCTCTTCATGACTAAAGGAAACTAAAATGCATCTAAATAAGCCTTAGTGTTTTACATACTGGTGGTGGCCAATGGATGGAGCAAAAGGGTACTCAACACAAATCTGGACGGGCTCACAAAGCTGGCCTGCCACATTAAACTAAGAAGGACCCATGAGGCTGAGATGTTGACCATATCTTTGCTCTCACAGCACCAAAGGACTCTTGAGCTTCTGGCAACATATTAAGATATCATTTCAATGCTCAGCATTTCCACATTACCTCTACAGTATTTTCTTCACATTCAAACTCTAAAAGGAAGTCCAGTAGCGGTTAGTAAATACAAAAAAAAGAGGTCAGGGCCGTACTTCAACAGGTTAGCTGCTTCTTGTTTAAAGTTATTACCAAGCACCCAGTCATCCTATGTTTCCTTGGCTGCATCTTCATAATCCCCAAATATTTTTGCGTGACATGAAAATGCCCAGATGGTCTACATCAATCAGTATCTCCATCTTCTTTGTCTTCCACTAGCCTTAAATACAGTGGAGAGCCATGAGAATCAAACCACAGTAAAAGTTCCCCCTTATGTATCACAAATCATCAGTAAAACAAAATAGACAACATAAAACACAGACAAAGTGTTCATACACAGGGAAATCCACAGCATGTCAACTTAACCAATCTTTATCCCAGTTGATCTAAGGGGAAAGCTCTTGTGTTCACATGACACAAGGGTACAGATAAAAATTTACATATCATCATGCCAAAACCAAGATCAATTGCACTTATCCCATTAAGGAAGCTTATGCCTTTGTGCAGGCCACAGTTTCCTGGGTCAAACATAGCTATTATCTTTGTAACAGACTGCCCAGAATTACAGCACTACACCACTGTTATGGTGGTAATTGCCTGTTTTCTTCTGTAAGACCCCATCCCTCATCCCCAACATAAGTTACTGTAAGTGTCATGTAAGAGAGCATCATCCTAAGTCTAATGAAAAATAGAGCAGTCTAATCAAAAAGTCAGATTTTTTTTAACCTTTCGTTTTAAAATCCAAAGGGATTGGGCACAGTTTCTCTGGCCAGAATTTCCTGTTCCTGACTATTCCTGTTGCCCTAGGATACCAGGCCCACAATTTCCCCTGCCATGGCAGAGTTATTTTGGAGCGACATTTCAATCCAATCATGTTTGGACCACAAAGGGGTGTCACTTTTGACACTATTCATGTGACTTCATGTCACCTACAACATCACTTACACATGATAGGCCACATAAGAGTTTAGGATGAGGGAGGGGTTTGGTGGTTGATGTTTGGGAGATGCCTCATGTCACCACCACAATCCACCTTAAACTCCAATTCCCACAACACTCTGTGACATGTAAACATATCCACTGTGGTTCTCTGTAGCTAAAAGTTTTCTATAGTTTATTCTCATTTTATTCCATAATTAATTTCTTATTGATAATCTTGTTTTTTAAGGTCACAGGCGGTCGTATAAGCATTTCACTGCATATACTGTGTATGACTGTGTATCTGACAAATTAAATTTAAATTTGATTGAAGAAAAAAGACAGGAAATCAAGAACAATAATAAACCTATGCCATCCCCCTGAAGAAAGCAGTTCCTCACAATTATGAGATTATGACTTATGTCTTATGGATTATGAATTATGGATTTTGGGTTATAGCTGTAAAGTACACAGCAAGGAAGCAAAGAAACAGGTATCAGGTAAGAAAACTCCACTAGCTCCATGTGATACTTCCGTTACTTTCCTTCAGTCAGTTACCTTAGTTAAAACCTTAGTTAACTGACAAAAAATATTGTATTTATTTACAATATTCCTTAAGAGTGCCAATATTTTTGTCATATAAAATACTAGTTAAAAAAGGTATTTCTAATATGAATATTTTTTTTACAATAATGTTGTTCATGTGGAACATTTTGTTTACTTTTTTATGAAGGGTAGTTATTTACCCCTACAGTAACTGTATCGCTGCAACTATGGCAACATGGTGAAATCATACAGCTCTTTGTCAGATCATCACTTTGCTATTTAATTTCATATCATTATTACATACTGTAAGAAGGCTTGGCAAAGTTACAGAAAAGCAGGGATTATGTGGAAAAGGGCAATGTTGCTATATTTAAATAGGGTGTGAGTAAGATATTCTACATGTGATATGTCAAAGGCCACAGTCTGATTACGTCTAGGTGTATTTAGCTTTACGATGAAACAATGTGATATCAACAAGTTAAAGCTGTTGAACAAAGGGGAGTGGTGAAAACATGTATTACACCAACACAGATCATAATCACCACTCATAAGTTGGGGCAAGCCGCATTTCCATAACCAAACATTTTTTTTCCCTTAAGTTGTAAGGTTGCAGTAACCATTTTTTATTTACATTATCATTATTGTTAAATATAATGTGGTGGGGTTTTTTTTCTCTCTTTTAGTTTCATTCCAAGTTCCAGCTCACCTGAGTCAACATGCCAATCAGACACCACACCTTTGATTAGCAGTTACCTGAACAATAGGAAACAAAGTTTATGTTTTTCATGTAGGAGACAGGCATACATTTAAAAAGCTAATGTCCATAAGCAAAGCACGGAACTTTCTATGAGAGATGTAAAAGAATATTTCCAAGACAAATGACCTTGGAGTTTTTTTTTTTTTTTTTTTGTAAACACTAACCTACAAAAAACAACAACACCTGTAATTTCTTGCCTTAAACAATGTTATAGTAGAATTACTATACTTCAGTCAGTAAAGAAATAAAGCAAAAATGGAGTCATATTGTGAATTGATATAAAAAAGTTAACCTTCGAATTGAATTGTTTGGGAGCACTGAGTCCTTTTAAGAAACGCAACGCATCCGTCATAGTCTTGTTCCGTGTGTGTGCGCGCGCGTGGTGGAGCGCGCGCGCCCTCAAAAGTGCCGATTCTAATGAGCTGCTCACAGTGTTGCGTCTTCTCGTTAAACCGTATGATCGATCTCAGCAGGGATGGTGTAACTGCTTATAATTCTAGAGCTTCAACCGACAACTCCATAACTTTAAGACAAGACCCACGGAGCTGAGCTGATGCACATATACAGAGGACTGATTCGCACAAGGAACTATTAAATCTGTAAGTCATCTTTCCATAACACTTATTTTTAACGTCTGGAAGTTGAGTCATGTCAAATGGACTTCTTCTTAGTGTAGTAGAAACGTTTCTCTATACCCATCCAAGTTACTTCTTCAGTCCAAGGTACCTATTTCTAATACATTATAACCCTAGCATATTTTTTTAGACTCGTGGAGTAATCTAATCTCGCCCCAATCCTTTGTAGTGATCGGATTTTATTTACAGGAGCATATTAATAATAAGAAAAAAAAGCTACAAGGAAATAAGGAAGACTTTACATGCGAGTTGTGTGTGTGTGTGTGTGTGTGTGTGCAGATATCGTTTTTTCCATAAATTATGTGATAATATATCATTCCTCTTTCACATGGGTCTGGATTCACATCGTTCTTTAGGTATGTGTATGGAAAAATGGAAATGAAAAAAATGTTGTTCTGAATGGAAATCAATAACATAAAATATAAACATAGAGATAAAGCTGTTTGTGCCATTATGTCATTACATTTAATGATTTAAATACCTTTCTTCCACCCCAAGACCATCGTGTGGACTTAATTAAATTCTAAATCTTTCCATTTCCAAATTTTAATGGAACAGCTCTTTCTTATTAATCCTCGTACAACCTCTGCAACCTTTGTAGTTTTAAAACTTGTGGATGATGTGTTCCCTTTAAAAGAAGAACTACATTTTTTGTCTGTCAGTGCATTTTGCAGCAATCTTATCTCTCAGTGACAGAGTGTGTGTATCTTGCACATTCCTACATATGTTAGCTGGCAGATGCATCGTTTTTGTTGTTGGTTATAAAGAAATGTAACAATTTGATTACAATCCACCTAAGAGCTTACATTTAATGTACTGCCATATATTTAATCTGAATTTCAGTCTGAGTGCTGAAAACAAATTATATTTGTTCCTGTTATTAGGTCTATTAGATATAAAAAATACATTTTGTTTTCTTATTGTTGTACTGCTATGTTAACGTCATATCTCACATAATTAAATTGTAAAAATTACAATGGCGTGGGGAATCCTGATTCACAGTCAGGTATTATAAGCCAGTTTTATTTTGTGTGTGTGTGTTAAAGGATCTGCTTGACCCATAGATAAAATACTTTGGGAAAAACGCATTTTGATTATTTACTGTATACATGCAGGTGATCGACGTACTTGTCCAAACATTTGCTTGTTCATTTGACATTTGCCAGACCTACCTGGTGGACATGTTATGCTGGAATTATAAATGATACTTCATCTGAAGCAGTTACAGAAACCAATCATTGTCAGCGGTCTGGGGAATTCACCATAGCTTAAATAATATAGATTAGAGTTTTTCAGAAACTTGAGAGTAGAAAGTAGAAAACTTGCCTAAAATACTAATATACATTACATTGCCTGAATAAGGCAATTTTATATGGAAAGTTAGTTTCTGAATAATAAAATCTAAAAAAAAAATCTAAACAAAAAGTCTGCAATAGGATTTTCAGAAAGCAGACCCTAATAGTGTCGTTCTAGACATGTCCATTTTCCCCCAAATGATAATAAACCTATTATAGGGTGTCTTAGCTGGTGCAGATGTCCACATCTCATATTTTAGCCTAGTCTTTCTCATACTGCCATTAACTGGACCGGAATCAAACCTGTATTTAAGTAAAATATATTTTTATAGTCAGGACAGGACATATGTCACTATACTAAACAAGTATGCGCTTAAAATGTTTCATTTTATTTATTGACTTGTTTTTAATGACCTCATGAACTAAAAAACAAAAAATTATGATAGAGATGGTCTAAAACTACTTTCCAGTGAAGAGTTTTCCCATTAAAGATGTAATTAAATTTGTCTTTTCCTAAAGAAGAATCAATTGAGTGCATTAGGAACCATTCTTTTAAGATTAACATAATTTAATACTGGGGTGGAAATTAGCATTACGTATAAACGTTTTATGAAACATATAAATGTGGAGCAGTGCTTTAAAATTTAAGTAAAGGAATGCTTAAAAGGAAGTTTTTCGAAGTTGTGAGAGGCATAAACAGTGTAAAATGTAAAAAGAGTCTACGTATAGTTAGAGTCAAAATGAGTGCAATGATCAGATACAGAAAACATTAAAAGGTGGAAAGACTTTACTGAACCATATATAAAACTGTGCATATTTAGGAAATGTTGAAATTCTGCTGTAGAAATTCTTTTACAGATTAATTAAAATAGATAATAATGGCAAGATTTCAAGCCATTTTTCAGTGTAATAATGTTTTTTCTTTTTATTTTATATGATAAATGTACCATGTAAATTTATGTTTTAATTAAATAAAACAGCCACACCTATTAATGGGTTTGAAAAATTATATGTAGTAACTGCTAGATGATAATGCTTTTCATCAGACTGATTAAAAGTACATTACCAGTCAATAGTTTGAACAATCCTAATTCTACGGCCTGTCCTAATTTATTATTATTTTTTTTTGTACATTTTAAAACAATGGTAAAGACATCCAAAATATCCAGTAATCTCTTTTAAAAGGTTAATAGTTTATTAAGATGTGTTATTTTGCGCTGTAAAGCCTTCGTAATGTCTCTAATCTTTGGTGCTGTTAATTGATTATTTTTGAGGCTGGTAACTCTAAATGAACTTCTTCTTTGCAGCAGAGATAAGTTTTGGTCTTGCTTTCCTGGGATGGACTTCATGAGAGTCAGTTTTATCATGGTGCTTGATGAGTTTGCAAATGCATTTGACGATGTTGTTCTTGCAGAACAGCTGACCTTCATCCTGACCTAATTGACTGTTGTTGTTGTTGTTACTCAATTACCTAATTCAATATGTGTTATTTCAGAGTTTTGAAATATTCATCATTTTTCTAAAATACAGAAAATGAATCACAAAACAAAAAAGCAATGAATTAGAAGGTGTGCCCTAACATTCGACTGGTACTGTACCGGTTGAAAAAGGGAAAAAATATATAAAGTGTCTTAGCAAGATGTTGGTCACCGTCTGTTGGTCACCGCAGTCTGTTATACCAAGATGTTGGTCACCGCAGTCTGTTATACTTTTCCTGAATCTGAGCATAGCCATTTTAATTTAAACATTGTGGGGAAAAAATCTGATTAGATAAAGTAAGGAGATATTTTTTTTAGCTCTGTGGCAACAAAGTTCTAGGCAAGCGACAAGCAGACTGGCACATTTGTCTAATCCAAATGTTGTAATCCTTGTAGTCTCTACCTCCTGGTCATAGCCAGATTCTTTGGCTATGACCAGGAGGTAGAGACTTTTTCTCTTCCCAACACTGTTACCATAACAAAAAATAAGTTCAACACTGAAGTCAAAACAAGGGTTAATTTATGGCCAGAATCCATGAACACAATAGGGCCCCAACCAATCTTTATTATAACCCTCAGAATCTTCTCCCGGGAGTGTTATACAGTAGGTCCACTGTGCAGGCCATTGTGGTAGGGAGCAAGGGTAATTTCTATTTTCCTCTCTCCTAATAAATAATTAATTGTCACAAGCCATAGATGGGGTCTAATGCAGAGATATATCTTTTCTATGACTTGCTACAGTACATATGGAAAGTGTTGCACAGTGGGATAAAATGGGTTTACAAGATAAACCTTATACACTCACTCACTTTTAGTAACCAAGATTTATCCCGTTTAGAGTCACAGTAAATTGTGCACAATGAATTTGAATTTAATGTTTTGCCAGGGACAGAAGGTCATGCAGTACGTAAATAATCTGTCACCCTGATGGGGTTTTTACATACATACACTCAACAAAAATATAAACGCAACACTTTTGTTTCTGCTCCGATTTTTCATGAGATGGACTTAAAGATCTAAAATTCATTCCAGATACACAATATTACCAATTCTCTCAAACATTGTTCACAAATCAGTCTAAATGTGTGATAGTGAGCACTTCTGCTTTGCTGAGATAATCCATCCCACCTCACAGGTGAGCCACATCAAGTACCTTATACTGCCCACAATAAAAGGCCACCCTGGAATGTGCAGTTTTTTGCTTTTTTGGCCTTTTATTGTGGGCAGTATAAGGTACACCTGTGCACTACTCATGATGTCAGATCAGCATCTTGATGTAAAATCAGAGCAGAAACAAAGGTGTTGCGTTTATATTTTTGTTGAGTGTGCATACATACATACACACATACTGTATACGATGAATGGAAATCATCCACTTTATTTTGTCAGTGGTTTATTGTGCATATAGTGTTGAAATATTTGAACTGACAGTTATTTTGTTTTAAAAAAATCGTTTTTAAATCTATGTCCTAAATTTAAAGTCCTGCCAGTTGCAACTTTGCTATTGGTTTTCATTATCACATGCATCAAGCTTATGGCCATTTTGTTTGCAGTTCTTTGTGTTGTGTTCTTGTAGGTTCCCTTTGAGAGTCTGTAGCTGTGGAAAGATGGGTTGCTCAGTCTTGACATGCCTGGACCCCACCTTGGTACACTGTTAGTGATGAAGCGCTCCTCTGCAGTCCTACTACTTACTCTATCTGTCCTGTACAGTGTTGAAGTATGTAACCATCTCAAAGAACTTCTAATTTAGAATTTCAATTACTAGCGTTGTAACAAAATTTAAAATGGCATATTTTATTCAGTACAATACTGTGATGTCTTGATTTGTGACAGTAAAAAGCATTAGCTGAATATTTTAGGTTTTCGCTCTCAACATATATAAGTTATTATTAAGCTGTATAGTTTTTTTGTGATCCAGTCATAGTCAGTATTTAATGAAATAAACTCTGTTAATTGGATAGTAACAAAATTAAACTTACAAGGGGTATTCAAGTCAAACCAGGACTTTTGATTGTGTAGAGTAACAGAACAGTTATGAGAGTAAAAAATACCTTTATTTCTTTATATAATTCCCTGCCACACTAATGCACTTTATCTGAGAGTGTTCCTTTCAAAAAATGTTCATGGAAATGACTACAGTGGGTTATGAGCCAATTCCGCCGGGATTGTCATTCACGGATGTATGGCCATCTTCAAAATGTTCACATTACAACATCACAAGTCCTGGTTTGACTTTTGCACCCCTTATAGATTAATTAAATGTTAGCTCTCTGACTAAGCATTAACTGGTCACTAAAGCAAGTGGATTTTTACAGTTTTTCTTAATTGTTTATGCACATTTGTAGAAACCTAAACATTTCAAATGCTTCAGCACACTAATATAAACTGTACACACATTTAGCAAATATTAATTTACTGTGAGTAAAATGGAACCAATAGCTTTAAAAACATGATTTTATCAAAATACCTATTTATTCTATAAATTTGCTCAGCAAACCATGCATGCAAAAAAAACAGGTTTGTAGTACTTCTGTTCACAGTATATTGACTAAAGGCATCCCAGAAACACACACATCACGTTTTTTAAAGGAGTAAGACAAGCACACCATATAGTGTACATTCCTGAGTAAATAGGCATACATTGTTTGTTGGCGATATGTGAGAGGGAAGCAGTTGTGGAGAATTTTATGATGTCTGTATATCTGAATGGGATAACTAAGGATACTGTATTAAACTTGTTATAAAAAAGTTTCAGCTCATTGGTTCTCCTCAGGTTTCCCTCAGTTTTAAAATGGGTTAAAGTAAGAATAATAAAAAAAAAAATAGTAGACAAAAATTGGCATAAAGAGGATGGAGGCTAGACAGATGCAGACATGTCTTTATTTAAATAAATTAAAAAGGAAATATAAGCACGAAAATATAACTATGCATTGGAAACATTTAGCAGCTAGCTTTAACATTAGCATAACCCGAAACAAATATGAGGAGGCAATATAGAAACACTGTAAACAAACAGAACAATACAAAACAGGTCTCTAATAATACAGTGTCCAGCACCACCTGAAAGTGCCCCTTTTTGTCATGCACACTTAATAGCTATGGGAGTTAAGGAGAGCTTGATGACGCATCATCAAGGAAAAGATGGCAGCTCAACATTTGTAAACACTTGTGAACAATTGTGTGTACTGTATTATTCATATGCAGTACACAATCTCATAAAATAAACGCAAAAAAGTTCATAAGAGCAACACATGTACACGTAAACTTTCTACTGTGTAGATATATTTTACAAGTATATGTGAATGCATTTCCAGAGTGTAAGGGATTACCAAATCGTGCAGGTCTAACATATAAAAGGTAAAATTGAAACAAAACACATTATACACTATTTATACTATTTATTTATAGGCTTATTTATATTATGTTTTTTATCTGTGCCATTTCTGAAAAACAGTTTCTGTTAACAGTGTCTCAAAGGGCTGTATCTCAGTATAGCTATCTGCACATACGGTATGGTACGCCTGTATAAGGCCGCATGACCTGCTAACACTGCCTCCAAGAGGACAAAACAGGAAAACTCACACCATGGAAATGTAAATCCTGGACCTCTAGGTCGTTGGTTACAGAAACCGTTTTAAGGGGTGACACAGATAATTAAAAGCATTAAAAAATGCCCATGACCACACCATAAAATAATTAAGAGTCCGCCACAGATAAAACGGGAATGGCTTTACCTGCTTTGTGTTGTGGATATTTTATATATATTTATATATATATATATATATATATTTTAGTTTTATTGTTATATGTTCACATTAAGGTCTGCGTATAGGGTTGTATAGTGTATAGATGCGATGTGGTAGCCTCATGGTTTGAATATTGTAAATACTTGATGACTTGATCATTGGAGTGAAGGTCATTGGTTTGATACCATCTGATACTTTCTGTCTCCACTGGAATATACTGGTAGAAGTGTGCTGGAAAGGGACTCTGTGGTGCTTGTCCTGTAAAGGTCTGTGTTCTTTCATTGCTTTTCAACTGTAAGCATTTCCTGTCTTCGCTTTAGAAAAAGACGATAAGAGCATTTATCATGAACTTTTGCTTTATAGATTGAGGTCTGTGTTAAGTGTTTTGCCAAATTGGAGCAAACTACAGGAAATGTGTTTTGAATTCAACTGTGCTTTGTTATGCAGAAACAGCATGTAGGCATTTTTTTTACACCTAACACTTTTAGAAAGCTAAAGTCAAAGTCACAAGAAAGGCAAAGTGGTTCCATAAACCCAACCATATCATTTTGTGGGAATCTTCCTATTTCATGCTGCACTAATAGCCATTTTTTCTTTCATAAGCTAACATACTATGTCACATTGTTACACCCCTAATAATTACTTATATTCCTATATCTGTTGTGTTCTAGAATTATATTTCTAAAATACGCTGCCTGGACAAATAAATACATAAATCACACATTAAGATTTAATTTAGTCACCTTCGGCTTTGATTCCAGCACACAATGTCGTAGTGAGTTCATGTGTGAAAATGATTCCTTATGTTCATAGAACGTCTCTAGGGTTACGTCCGTAACCCCAGTTCCCTGAAGGGGAACGAGACGCCGCGTCACGAAGTGACAGCTATGGGGATTGCTTCCAGAAATCGCGTCTTGAAGACATATCTAATCAACTTCATATATACGACGTCATCGCCTTGGCGATGCAGCTGCGTCTGACGTCGGCACGCGGAAGAGTATAAATAGGTGTCAGACAAACCTACTACAGCTTCCGAAAGCTCACAAGCGCCCAGGCGCATATAAGTATGTCAACGTGACGCAGTGTCTCGTTCCCCTTCAGGGAACTGGGGTTACGGACGTAACCCTAGAGACGTTCCCTTTCAGGGGAACTTCGAGCCGCGTCACGAAGTGACAGCTATGGGGACGAGAATGCCCACTCCGCCATGCTTATAGGTGCCTGGCCTGAGCCGAGAGCACCTGAGAGGACGGAGTTGGGTCGAGGTCGACGGCGTAAAATTTAACAAATGTGTGCGGGGTGGACCACCCGGCGGCGTCGCAGACCTCTTGAGGTGTCGCCCCCGCAGCCAGAGCCTTGGAGGCCGCCATACCTCTGGTGGAGTGCGCCCGGACTGAAAGCGGAGAGGCTTCACCAACTGCACCATAAGCCATGGAGATGCCCTCCACAATCCACCTACTGAGCGTATGCTTGGTCGCTGGTAAACCCCGCTTTTGGGGGCCGAAGAACACGAATAGCTGGTCAGACCGTCTCCACGCCGAGGAGACGTGGACATAGTGATGGAGAGCTCTAACCGGGCAGATAAGGTTTAGCCTCTCCTGTTCCGGCGTCAGGAAGGGTGGAGGACTGAAGGCCTTGAGCACCACTGGCCTGGTCACTCTAGTAGGGACCTTGGGAATATATCCAGGTCTTGGATGTAGAAAAGCCTTGACTAGCCCAGGGGCAAAGTCAAGACAGGATGGTGCTACCGAGAGCGCCTCCAGATCACCTACCCTCCGGAGAGACGAGATGGCCAGGAGGAGGAGGGTCTTCAGTGTTGCACACTTCTCGTTACTGTCCATGAGTGGTTCAAACGGAGCCCGAGACAGACCCTCCAACACCATGGTGAGGTCCCACGAGGGTACCCTGGAGTGAACTGAAGGTCTTAACCTCCACGCGCCACGGAGAAAACGGTACACAAGTGGGTCACGGCCCAGAGATCTTTTCCCCGCAGGGGAACGGAATGCGGAAATGGCGGCCACATAAACCGCTCCTGCAGGAAGTCCAGTACGGTCCCGACAGGGCACTGAGCGGGATCCAGCAGCCGGTTCCTGCACCATGAGGTGAAAACCCCCCATTTGGCAGTGTACAATTTTCTCGTGGACGGGGCTCTAGAGCTAAGTATGGTGCTGACTACTTCCTGGGAAAAGCCAGCGTCTATGAGGTGCGCCCCTTCAGAGGCCACGCCCATAGATTCCACAGCTCAGAGAATCGATCCGTGAGCTTGGGACAATAGATCCCTCCTGATCGGCAACTGGAGAGGCTGTCCGTCCAGGAGAGACACTATGTCTGAGAACCATATCCGGGTGGGCCAGCGAGGGGCCACTAGAAGGAGCTGAACTTTCCGATGGCGGACCCGCTCTAGAACCGCCGGGAGCAGTGCGACCGGGGGAAAAGCATACAGGCGTCTGCGTGGCCACTGATGCACTAGGGCATCCAGGCCTAGAGGCGCTGGGTGTATAAGGGAGAACCAGAGTGGACAATGGGTCGTGTCGCGAGACGCGAACAGATCGACCTCTGCTCGCCCGAACTCCCTCCAGATCATCTCGACCACCTCTGGATGTAGACGCCACTCCGTTGCTGACAACCTCTGTCTGGACAGAAGGTCTGCCCCCTGATTGAGGCACCCTGGGACGAACATTGCCCGTAACGAGAGGAGCTTGCCCCGGCCCCACAGGAGGATCTGGGACGCCAATTTGCACAGTGAGCGTGAACGCAGACCCCCCTGATGATTGATGTAGGCGACCACCACTGTGTTGTCGGTCCGAACCAACACATGCTGGCTCCTGACATCTGGAAGGAAGTACTTCAACGCTAACCAGACTGCCATCATTTCGAAAGCATTTATGTGCCAGTCGCGCTGATGTTCCTTCCATAGGTCCTGTGCGGAGCGGCCCCTGTAGATCGCTCCCCATCCTGTTCATGAGGCGTCTGTTGTCAGTGTCACACGGTGGCACGTGGCGCCCAGAACAGGGCCTTGGGACAGAAACCCAGGCTTCTTCCATACCCCTAGCGCCCGAATACAACGGGATGAAGCCCGAATTACGCGGAACGGACTTCCTTTGGGGGAGAAACCCTTGGTTTTGAGCCACCACTGGAGCGGCCTTATGTGCAGCAGGCCGAGCGGTATTATGCTTGATGCTGCTGCCATAAGGCCCAGCAGCCGCTGGAAGCTCCTCACAGTGACAGCACGGCCTAGTCTGATGCCCCTGACGGCTAGAAGGAGTGACTGAATGCGAGCCGGCGTGAGGCGGGCTGACATCCGAGTGGAGTCCCATATAACGCCCAGATAAGAGGTGACGCATGACGGGGTAAGCACACTCTTCTTGACGTTTAGCCGTAACCCCAGCACTCTGATGTGACCGAGAACTAAGTCTCGATGACGGGCCACCATTTCTGCAGAGTGGTCAAGAATCAGCCAATCGTCGATATAATTCAGGACTCTGATACCTGACAGACGAAGTGGGACTAAGGCCGCATCCACCACTTTTGTGAAAGTGCGGGGTGACAGAGCTAGGCCGAATGGAAGCACCCGATACTGGTACGCCTCGCTCCCCAAGGCGAACCTCAGGAACTTCTGATGTTGTGGAAAGATGGAGACGTGGGAGTACGCGTCCTTCAAGTCTATCGTGACGAACCAGTCGCCTGGTCGGATCTGGGTCACAACGTGCTTGAGCGTTAACATTTTGAACCTGTACTTCCTCAAACTGCGGTTCAGAACTCGGAGGTCCAGAATTGGCCGCAGTCCCCCACCTTTCTTGGGAACGATGAAGTAGCGGCTGTAAAAGCCGCACTCTCTTTGGGACTGAGGGATCTTTTTGATAGCCCCCTTTGCCAGGAGAGCCTTCACCTTCTCTTCCATCACCTGGGACTGCTCCGGTTTCACTAGTGTACCTAGTACACCGTTGAACCGTGGTGGGGGGCTTCTGAACTGAATCCTGTAGCCCTCTCCCACTGTACGCAGAACCCACTGAGACACACCTGGAAGAGCTTTCCACTCATTTATGTGTTCTACTAGAGGAACCAGCCTGACGGGACTGTTTTCTGGTAATGGGGGCCCCAAAGAGCTGAGTGAAGCCAAGCTCGTGGTTCCTGGTTGCGGTCGCCGAGAAGAAGCAGTAACGGCCCCATGGGCCGATAAACACTGAACCCCTCAGGGCAGCCGCCGCAACCTGGACCCATCAGGGTAATGGGCCTTTGGTGGCAGCGCTCTTGGCCATGATAACTTGGCGTAGATCTTGGCTATAAGAGAGCTGCCGCCCAGAGCGCCGCCTACTGCGTCTGCCTGAGCCTTTCTGCTTCTGCGGGGGCTGACGAGCAGGGACACTCTGTCTCTGAGTCAGACGATGGGAGGACCTTGAGCTGGTGCTGGGCTGATCAGTGGCGGCATGCACATAATCAGCTCGGAGAGGGAATATGCTGGAGAACGCTGCCTAGTTCTTCTGAGATTTCCGGATAGTGGCGGCAACGTCGTGGATGGCACCGCCAAAAAGCCCGGAAGGCGAGATCGGCGCGTCTAGCAGAAGCTTCCGATCCTTTTACCCAAAGGACGCGAGGTTGAGCCACAGATGCCTGTAGGCAACCACATTGGCCGCCATAGATCTACCCAGGCACCGGGCTGCCTCCTTAGCCACCCTAATGGAGAGATCGGTGGCGCGGCGCAGCTGCTTAATTGCATCCGGGCCAACTCCCTCTCCTTCGTCCAGCTCCTGCAGAAGGTGAGCCTGGTACGCTTGCAGCAGACTCATAGGCTGCAGACCGACCCCCTGCCGTATAAGCTGTACTAATAATCTTAGCAGATGTACGGCATGGTCTGGACGGAAGCACTGGGGGCCTGAGTGACGACGCCGAAGTCAAAGACAGATGTCTCGCGAGATCACCCTCGATCTCCGGCATCGCCCCATAACCTCTCTCCTGGCCCTGAATCAGGTTAGAATAATCATATGTGAAAGGGCCGTGAACGCGAGAAGAATATGGCTTTTTCCAGGAACATGTTAGTTCATGATGCACTTCCTGTAAAAAAGGCAGACCCTTCCTTGAAGGTTTAATCCTAGGTTCTAGGATGCGTTCGCCCCATTTTCCCTGAACTGGTGCTTCCTGCTGACCTTGTGGCCAGGAAATATCTAATTTCCCTGTAGCCTGAACTAAACACTCAAGCAGGTCTGTATCACCTATAGCGGGGTCATGTTTTACTGACTTGCGCACTATATGCCGCGCTGGCCCCTCCCCCTCCTCCATGTCTGAATCAGACACTCGGAGATGCCGAGGTGAGCTAGCAGCTAGCGGCACGCTAGCGGTGCAAGGAGTAAACCCCACGGGATCTAAAACCTCTGAGGACCCGCTGTCCGAACCGGAGAAGGTGGAAACTAAGCTATCGTTAGCCGCCTCCTCCAGCTCGACGCGGGGGCCTACGAACGCACGCTCCGCCTGAGAGGCGCCGCATCGCCGGCTTTCAAGGTAAACAAACGCAGGCGAGCGCGAAGGGCTCTGCCGGAGAGGGTAGCACAACTTTCGCATTCCTCCCCGGTCAGAGCCGCTTCAGCGTGCTCTGCGCCTAGGCACATCACACACAGAGCGTGTGTATCACCTGGCTTGATGAGCCTGGAGCATGGATAAATGCAGCGCTTTATTCTCTTTTTTTTTTTTTTTGAAAGATCAGAGTTCTGTCTCTGCTTGTGAAGCGAAGGAAGCTGTAGTAGGTTTGTCTGACACCTATTTATACTCTTCCGCGTGCCGACGTCAGACGCGGCTGTGTCGCTAAGGCGATGACGTCGTATATATGAAGTTGATTAGATATGTCTTCAAGACGCGATTTCTGGAAGCAATCCCCATAGCTGTCACTTCGTGACGCGGCGTCTCGTTCCCCTGAAAGGGAACCCCTCTTTTACAACTTGAGTTCTGGAATATGCTCGTGCCATCAGGAAAGTAAACTCCATTTATTAAATAACCTGTTCATTCAGTACATCCAGGCCATCAGCTGCCTTTAAATTTTATTGCCATATAACATTGCTGAGTCTAGAATTGACCAACTGAAGCACCCCCAGATCATACTGTAACACTGCCTCCATGTGCTTTTAAAGGGGCACTATGCATAACAGGTAAATAATTTAAGTGCTTCCCTGACAGTATGGCCATTTTACATTGCTACATAGTCCAATCTTTATGCTGTCTTGCACATTCAACCTTTTACCTTTTGTGTTAGTTTCATTAACATGTGGTTTTCTTATGGCCACACAGCTGTTTAGTCCCAATTCTCATCACATTGTGTGTGCGGATGTAAATGCTCTTACTTTCCCTATTAAATATAGCTGTGGTTTTTACTGTTGATTTTTTTTATCATGCAACTTCACCAAGTGTTTAAAATATTTTCCCACTAAGTTAACAGTCATCCTTCCAGGTTTTGATGATGTGTTGAAGGGTTTTTAACCCAGTTACAGTAAGCCCAATTATTTGACCCTTCTGACATGAAGACTTTTTGCCAGGCAGTGTCAATAAGTGAATAAGTGTTCAGTGTTTGTTGTTTTTTTTTTTTTTGTTTGTTTGTTTGTTTTTTTAAAGTATTAAACAGAAACCTTTTGCAGTCCAAAACTAGCCATGTTTGTAGATGCTGACATTTGGATGTTTGATGATTGAGCCATTGTAAAATATTTACAGCAAATTAACTGTTGTTGTAACATACAGTATGATGTGTATTTTAGTGTAAGCTTGGGGAGCCAATCCAGCAAATGGTGCAAGAATGGGAAAGGTATCGGAAAGAGTGCATATCAAACATCAGCTCAGAACCAATTCCCTCAGGTACCATACACTCTCTGCATTATCATTACATGACACTTGTAGTAGTGGTGGTATATGTGGCTTTATTCATTTTTAAAAATCCAACTGAATTAACATTATGTAGGTGAGAATATACATCTTCAGATGAGAAGCACCGAAAATAAATGGTTATGAAGAATTATGGTGCTAAAAGAGTTTGGCTTTGTGTAATAACCAAAATAATGTGGCCAACTTAAGCAGTTTAATGCGACACAGAAACAATAAGCATTTGTGCTCATTTTATCTTAATGTAATACATTGTGAGTTTCAGGTCTAAAAAAAGAAAGAAAAAGAGAGAGACCACTGCAATTTAGTCGAGAAAACGTCTAGAATGGTCACAAAGATAAATGGTCACAAAGCACATTGCAAAGCTGAGTTGTTTGCTTTTTAACAAAGAGAGTGGTATAAAATTACGGAAATGGCAATGTAAAAAAAAACTGGTAAGCATGCCAAAACACATGAAAGCTGTAATTGAAAATCAGGGTTATCCACTACTGTATATACTGATTTCTTAATGTTATGTAGCATTAACACATTTAGCATTTACAAATTATATGCATTTTGTTTTAATTAAGTTATTAAACCTCTGCAAATACTGCATGATCTTGAGTTATTTTTACATTTAGTGATGTCATTTACTTTAAATATGCACTCTGAATTACAATAGTTATATTTTGAATTTAGGGGAAATATTGTCAGCAGTTCACAAAAAATGAAACAAAACATTCATCTCAACATTAAAAATAAAGATGTTTAAAGATTTAATATTGCATAGTGGATGGCCAGCAGTGGAAAATTTAAAAATGGTTCCACAGGGCAGTGATGTTCATTTGAATAAATGTTATGGGCTTGTAAAACATTAATATTTTTCGAAATGGAAGTCACTGAGTTATTAACTTTGGGGGTGGGGGCTAACAGTATTACAGAATCTGTTTTACCTACGTTGACATGAACTTAAAAAGTAAAAAAAAAAAAATGTATGCTTTATCTTTTCCTAGGTTTGTTCTGCAAGCGCATGTTTGATCATTATGCTTGCTGGACAGACGGGCTGCCTAACACCACAGTCAAAGTGCCCTGTCCCTGGTATTTGCCCTGGTACAATCAAGGTACCTGCTATTGACTAGTGCATTCAGTGTGTTCAGAATCTTTTTGCCCATAGTATCGTGTCTTTAGCAGAATATGTTTTGGGTATAATAAATGTCATGTATAATGCAAACGTTATACAGTGCGCAGTGGTTTCGTCCTACGGGAATGTGGTCCAGATGGCCAGTGGCACACAAAAAATACCAGCAACACTTGGAGAAACAACTCACAATGCGAGGCCCACAAAGGACAGGTTTGAATTCATGTTATCTGTATTTTGCAAATTTAACAAATAAGTTGTCTAATTGTCTAATATTTTTGTACCTTGCAGTCCAATCGCAGCAATTCATCTTAAACGTTCCTGAAAAAATAAACATAAAATGAACAATATGCATTTGGACCATTTTTTTCACAACTGCAAAGCATACCCATGCAATTTCTTTTTTTTTTTTTTTGCCAGAGGCTGCCCATAATAGACATACAACATAATTTTAGTGAAATGGGTTATGCCTGGGAAGATATGAAGCAAGCTGTGACAGCTATACAGTGTGTCCATGGCCTGTAGTCATTTCTTCCTCTTTCTGAATTAATATAATGTCCCATTGAACAACAAAAAGAATCCATTTATATGCACAGTATATACACAGGGATGCATTTTCTCCATTATGCAATGCAAAAAATTTTTGCATTCTGCCAAATAAGATGGAGTATGCTGGTGAGCAGTAATGTCTATGCCACAGTCTTTCAGTTGGATTTTAGTTTTTAGTCTGGACACAAATCTTCTTTTTTTCAGTCTGTTTAGCTTATTGTCTTGTTTGGATATATATATTTTCACCCTAAATGCAGATATGATATTTAATAAACATAATTTTAATACAATTTTATTTGTATAGCACATTTTGACAGTAGTCATTGTTGCAAAGCAGCTTCACAGGATTAAAAGGGAAAATTAGGGGAATAAGTATGAAATGTATGAAAAAATATGAGAAAAATAAAATGATCAGATTGTCCCTGTTGAGCAGACTGTGGATGAGGGTGGCGAGGAAAAACTCAATGAAATGGCAATAGGAAGTAGGAGGACAAGGAGTGGAGATCTGTCTGACAGGATGGGTGTGGGCTGTTTGTTGTGCTGGATTTGGTTTGTGACAAATAAGATGCTTTGGCTGCCGACCAAATAATTAGCTCAACTTTAGTTTCATCAGACCACATAATTTCCAAAAGACTTTTTAACATTCTAATGTGGCCTTCCTAAGAAATGGCTGCTTTGTGACTCCTTTCGCATAGAGGCTGGATCTGCAGAGAGCTGATGATATTGGCAAAGTCTAACAAGAGCAGCCAGTAAACTCTGCAAGTCTTTCAGTGGTATAGCTAGAATTTTGGATAATGTTCCGACAATTGTCTCCTTGCCCAAGAATTTAGTTACCTGATCCTAGTAGCATTTGGGTTTTGCCATATTTTTACACTTTGTTATAATCAATTTCCCCTTTTAGTGTTATTTTTATAACCTTTTCTTACCTTTTTCCACCAGCTACTTGCCGTTCCTTCGCTTAGACAAAATCTCCCTGTTTTTTTTTTGTTTTTTTTTTAAAGAAAATAAATTTGGCTCTTGAATGCAAGCCATTTGAAAACATACTCTTTTGTTTTTCACTACAGGAGGAACAGATGTGGATCCTAGCCTGCTTTAGAGCGATGTACACAGTTGGCTACTATTTGTCTTTGGCCAGCCTCACTCTGGCCCTCATCATATTATTTCAATTTAGGTGAGTCTAAATTGATTAGGTCCAGTCTGCTGAAATCTTATTTGTGAAAGAGACGGAAAATTTATCATCTTATGCTGAAAATTGCCTGTACAGAAGAATTGACCAGCTACTTGATCAGAACAGCTTTTCAAAGTAAATCTTCATGTGGCTGCATTAATTTGAAAATGCATTATCATTTCCAGTAGGCTAATGCATTAAAATAAATGCCACTCAATACATCTAACAAAGCCATTAACAGCATGTAGTCCTATAGTTTTTTAAAGAGTTCTTTAGCACATTCTTTTTATGATACTGCCGTCTTGCTTTCAAAGCCTCCAGCTACGAGGTAATATGTTTTGACCGTGTGGGGTCGGTCTCAGTGTTGTCATTCATAATGGGAATTGGTCTTTACAATGACACTGCAGTCACTGATGGTGTTGATCTCCTCTATAAAAAAAAAGCTAGTTTTCCTGTTTTCTGTGACTATAGCTTATATATTTCTAGGAGGTGGCAGGGTGGTGTAGTGGATAGCACTGTCCAGGGTCCAGGTTCTATTCCTGGCCACGTTTGATTTCTATCTCTATGCGCATGGAGTTTGCATGTTCTTCCTGTGCTTGATGGGTTTCCTCCGGCTACTCCGGTTTCCTCCCACAGTCCAAAGACATGCAGATTAGGCTAATTGGCGTTTCCAAATTGCCTGTAGTGTGTGTGTGTGTGTGTGTGTGTGCCCTGCCTAGGGTGTACCCCGCCTCATGCCTTAAGTCTCCAGGGATAGGCACAAGGCCCCCTGCTACCCTGAATACAGGATAAAGCGGCATAGACGATGAGTATGTGAGTGATACATTACTATCATTGTTGATGGTGAGCAGCAAACAGATGGTTTCCTGATTTGATCAAGAAAAAAAACCCACAGAAACAAACCAGATCAGAAACCAGTATTTTACCTATCCAGTAGTTTTGGACATGGGATAAAGCATGAGCACATCAGCCTTGGCCTGTGTTAACAGAGCTGAGCAGATACTTAACCTTAAGAAATGTTAAAAGGTTGAGAGAAATGAAGGGAATTTCTGATTAGATTAGGAATTCTTTAGCTGTATACTTGTAGTTATGTAACAGTATAATTGTACGTAATTTCTATTTTGCTATTACAGTAGAGATTTAATTGGAAACCCTATATGACCCTATGCCTTTTTGATTTATATGGCCAAAGATCTTAAGCCTTATCTCATAACAAATAAAACCATTATGAAAATTAGTTACAGTTTACATCAAAAGTCATGTTCATAGATTGTAATTCAATAATTTTTCCTATGGTAATATGTTTGTTGTTGTTTTTGTATACACTATCATAGGAGACTACGTTGCACTCGCAACTACATCCACGCCAACCTGTTTGCTTCTTTCATCCTGCGTGCCGCGTCTATTCTTACACGCGATATTCTCCTCCACAAACTCCCTCTTGATGCCCAGTACAACTATAATTCGTCCACTGTTCTCAGTGACCACATCTCAACAAACATGACCACCGATTTCAATGTATGTGTGCATGCCCACAATTATATACAGTACACAGTAAATTTAGATTTTTTTGACATAACCAAAACTAAAGACTTAAATTGCAACAAAGATAATCATTCATTTAGTCTTAACTGTCCATATGACTATTACTATTTGTGTATGTATGATAAAATTTATTCAATTTGAAATAGTGCTTAAAAGGAATTGTTCAGTCATTTGCTGTGTCAAGGGATAGAATTTCTGCAGTTTAATAGAAATTTACTACTAACCAGTACACAAAATAAATGTGTTACACCTGTAGGTTAATGTTTTTAATTTGCCAATTATGTTTTTAAAATGCCAGTAGCTTGCCTCAACGACTATGTGGTCATAAATATGTGGACATCTGTCTATGACACCCATATGTGCTTGTCAAACTATTCCAAATGCATGATCACACACAAGGAAACGTGTAAAGCCAAGAAATTCTAGACCATGTGGTTGCAACTGTGTAGCAAAAGATTGATAAAAGGTTCACAAGTTTGGGTCATCCACCTTTGGTTGTCCAACCAACTTTTGGCCAAATAGTGCAAACCATTCAAAAAACAAGATTACAGCATTTGATCCTTTAACTGTTTGTCTGTGTTTTACCTACAGGCACTCACTGGCTGCCGCATAGCTCAAGTGGTAATGCAGTACTGTGTGGGGGCCAGCTATTTCTGGCTACTAGTGGAGGGCCTGTACCTCCATAACCTTCTGATACTTTTTGTGTTCTCTGAGAACAGCTACTTATGTGGTTATGTCATCCTTGGCTGGGGTGTGTACCATTTTTGTTGCAGAGAAACTGTTTAGCATTACTGTTCATCCTGTTAGTTATTGAATATTAGTTCAACAATCAAAAATTATACATACAAACAAATTCTTATAAAACTTATAAAAGAGTTATAATAAAAAATAATATATAAAAAAAATTATATAGATAGGGTCAATTTTTTTTTATTCTTTGTTTGGGACCTTTTGTTTGCGCATAAATTAATTTCTTCCCTCAGGTACTCCTCTACTTTATGTGGTGCCATGGATAATCCTGCGCCAGCTGAGGGAGAACCATGGGTAAGCCTTATCATCTGGGTTAAAGAATTTCTAATCCATACTATTACATTTTTAAAACTGTAATTAATAATATCTTTGTCAAGGTGCTGGGAGAAAAATGAAAACATGGTACATTGGTGGATTATTCAAACTCCTACCTACCTGGCTATTTTTGTAAGTAGTTGTTCTTAAACAATGATGAACCTCAGCATTGTACACACTATTTCACTGTTTTTATCACCCAATGCGTCTGTTTTCTACAATTAGCAATAATTTATTACATTAAAATATTTACTGCACCTACTTATGTAAGATCTTGACTGGGGGAGTCCCACTGACAAACAGACGCAAGATGAGGTCTTATGGGAAAAAGGGAATTTTTTTTTAAGTAAGAAAATAGGTAGACCTGGGGGAAATGTAATATCCAAGGGAATGTAACCTTCACCTTTTTCTGTTGTAGCAATTAAAAGGTCAACTTGGCCTTGTGCTTTGAATCATTGTCATGTTGGAACATCCAAGCAACTTTCATGATGTAGAATGCAAATTGATTTTCTGCCAGTATTTTTTGATAACATGCATTTAACTTGCCATCAAGCCCAAATCATAAGAGATCCACCACCATGCTTTACAGTGGGGATGGTGTACTTTTCACCATAGGCATTGTTGACTACTCTCCAGACATAAAGTTCAATTTTGGTCCAAAAGACTGTGTGGTTTGTCTAGCTGCTGTCTTGTGTACTGCAAGTGGGTCTTTTTGTGGCATGGCTGCAATACGTTTTCTCCAGGCAGCTCGACCATGAAGTTAATTTGTGTTCAAGTACCTCCTTATTGTGCTTCTTGAAACAACACCACCACTTTTTTTCCAGAGTGGCCTGTATTTCTCTCTAAGTTGTTTGTGGGTTTTTTCTTTTCTTCTCTTTCCTTTCTCCTGAACAATTCTTCTGACAATGGTGAGTGAAATCGTTCTTGTTCTACCTGACCATAGCTTAGTATAAACTGAACCTCTTGTTTTCCACTTCTTTATTAAAGTTTGAACAGTACTGACTGGCATTTTCAAGTGTTGAGATATCTTTTTATATCCTTTTCCTGCTTTATAAAATTTTACTTCCTTATTATGCAGGCCATTCGCAGTTCTCTTGTCTTCCCTGTCCAGCCAAGTCAGTGCATTATCTCATGAACTTTGTACAATATACACACACATATATACCCACAGTTTTTGTATTTGTTACAACTCAGACCCTCCCTGAATCAGGATATCGCTCCAAATGGATGAAAAAGCCAGGAGGAAACTGGTAAGAGAGCCTACAAAGAGGCCTACTGCAGTCGCAGAATATTATAACAAAGAGTGGTCATTGTGTGCATATGTCAACAAAATCACAGATTCTCCATAAATATGGCTTGTATGGGAGCCTTGCAAGAAAAAAAAGAAGCTCCTCAAGAAAGGCCAAATGCATTCATGACTAAGGTTTGCAAAAACACAGGTAGCCAGAGGAAACTAAAATTTCACTATCTGGCTAATACGTCTGGTGAATATTCAATATAGCTCACCATCCTAATAGCACCGTTCCTACAGTTAAAAAAACAGGTAAAGCATGCAGGTGGAAATATCCTGTTACAGGCGTTTTTCTGCAACAGGGATTTTAGCACTTGAAGATGGATGAGGCAAAATACTGTTCTTGAGGAACATCTGCTGCCCTCTGCCTGTTATGACATTGGATTGTTTTTTGTATCTGGTTATGCTTGCTTTGTCTTTGCTGGTGGTGGGATTAGGGTTGTCTCCCCCTTGTTCTTGCAGGTTCCGCCCACTTCTGCCACTGCCTGAAATCTGTTGATTACTGCTCTGCCTGTCCTTTGTTGGTTCCGCCTCCTCCCAGATGATTGGTCCTATAGGAGACCCAGAGGCCTACTTGAGGCCTTCAGACCAGAGTGCGTGACCATGTTTTTTCTTACTGTTTATCCTATGCTTGATCCTGAATGTCATTCTGTGTATGACCCCTTTGCTACGTTTCTGACTACTCTTAGACTTTGCCCTTTTGATGGTTGCTTGGTTTTGTTCGCCTATTCTGTGTATGACCTTTTTGCTTGTTTTTAACTATGCTTTTGTGTTTGTCATTGAAAAGGACCTTTTACCTTCCAACGTGACAATGACCCAAAGCACATGGATTCAAAGAATACTGGTTGAGAGAGAAAAAGATGAATGTCCTTGTATGAAGTAGTTGGAGCCCAGACAAACTCCATTGCAAATCTGTGGAATCACTTGAAGTCTGCAGTCGACAAACGGCCACTATTAAATTTACATGAATTTAAAGTTAAAGTTATGCAAAGACTTTTATAAATCAGTGATACTGTTTTTTTCTACAGTATTTGTTTTTGTCATTCTGGTGTTATATCTTTCGTTTTGATGTTAAAAGTTGCACTGGGCACTAACGGCGGCATAATGTATACAGCCAAAATGTATATTTTAACTTACTATAACCTAGTTGCCTGCTACTAAAAAAATATTTTCCTTGTGTGTGCTTATAAATGTGATATATTGCAGGCAAACTTTTATGTTTTCATAAGGATCTTACGGCTCCTTGTCTCCAAATTAAAAGCAAACCAGATGAGACAATCAGATAATAAATTCAGGTAAAACATTATATTTAATTATTAAGCATAGGCTGCTTTCTAGCTTTATCTTTTACATGTAAAAAGCATGTGCCTTAAATTATAAAATGTCAGTCCATAACCAAGAAAATAAGTCTTACAGGGCAGTCATTTTCCAGGGGCAACATTATAAAAAATTGGACTGGACTAAAAGTGTTTTTGTCTTCAGATTGGCCAAGTCTACCCTGACCCTGATACCCCTACTGGGAATTCACAAGGTAGTGTTTACAATGATGTCAGAGGAAACAAATGATAGTCCAATAAGGAACATCTGGCTCTTCTTTGAGCTCTTCTTTAACTCATTTCAGGTACAATTAAGGCATGTATTTACTGTACATTTTGTAGTGTATTTTCTGCTTTTGCTAAAAAATTCTATAATATTTATGCATTTGCTCTGTTCTGTAAACCTCTACAGGGTTTACTGGTGGCAACCTTATACTGTTTTGTGAATAAAGAGGTAAGAAATTACAGACACAAAGATGTACTGTATGTAGAGTCATAAAAGGTTTAACAGGGGTTGGAGGGGTTGCCACAACGAACCATCTGATCCACACATAATTGTGGCATGATTTTTCCCCTACCCATTTTATTTGAGCTTGGGACCGGCACTGCATCAAGTGGCTGGGGTTTGGGCTTTGGGAGGGAATTGAACCCGGGCTTTCCGCATGGTAGACAAGAAACAGATTAAGACTAAGGAAAATCTAGAAATACTAAAACTATATAAATAAATATTATTAGTAAATATTTAACATATTGAACACTTTCCCTTTTTCATTTTACTTACAAGATCCCCCATAACCGATCGATTGCATGCATTTTCATCTTGGAGGAGACCATTGCCATCAGGATGAATATAAATGCTTTCTTAATGTATAAATGTAATCAGTGTTTTTTTTATTCATTTGCTGTGACTGAGAAACCGATCCATGCCAGTAAATGCCTCTTACAGCACAACAGAGCCACTGGTTTTCTTTTAAACTAATCTTTATATATGAATAGTATATAATAAACTGAGTGAACAATATCTACCAATATGATTTTCTACCAATTTATCAGACACACAAACTGTTACGGAATTTTTTTCTGCAAACATAGGCCAGAAAAAAAATGTAAATAGCAATGAGTGATTTTTAACCTCTCTCACTACATGGTGTTTCTAAACCCAGGTGCAGTCAGAAATTAAGAAAGAGTGGCAATGTTGGAAGCTGGGAATGAGCACATTGGATGAACAACCCACAACCAGCAGCCACGTATTACAGGGGGCAAGTGGACCTCAAGAACATGAAACCCAACCACGCTGTCTAAGCAGTAATGAAGAGAGTTGCCTCCCCATGGACCCTCGTTCTTCGTTCACACATATTCCCCTCCATCTGCGTCACCCAAAAGCAAAAAAAGACAAGGCATATTGTTACATTTCAGTGCATAAGCAAATGCTGAATATATCAGATCCATCAGCACCAGACCATTGTGAGGCTGAAGGAGGATGTTCTGAGAGCTACTGCTAAGAAGTTAGAACCATGTGGCAATAGATATCTAGATGAGGTCTATAAAACATTTTCAAAGGTATAAAAAATGACAAAAAGCTGGATGTAATATCAATTTTGTAGAAGTGTTTTGAAATCATTGGCATTTACTGAATAAAGCTCTATGGTGTGCTATTTGTAGTTGAACTTTTACCTGAACACCAGCAGCCAAGAGAACAGTGTGAAATCTTTAAAGTGTTTCTAGTTTTACAACTTAAAAGAGAGGCTCTATATCAAAACGTACTTAATAAATTAATGTAACTGTTACTCCCATTTTTTTTTTTTTTGTTATTGTCGATCTCTTTACCTTTGTGGACATCAGTGTTGTTACCTGTTTTGTGAAATTGTTGACCATTTCTCTGAACATAACTGTGGTCTTAAATAAAATATGTCAATTGCCCTGGTAATAATTTGTTTAAAACCAAACACACCAAGATCTCAATATGTAAGTGTAAACAGGTGAAGGACATGATAGCACACGTTTTTGATAAATCGTTATCCACAAATTCTAAAATGTTTTGCTGTTTACACAGTTTATAAAAAAATAGTAGTTAAACCTTAATTTGTTAGTATTCATACAGTAGCACTGTATATATGCTACATTTATTCATGTGAGGTAAGCCAACAGTTTCAAAGTGATTTAGTGTGGGATCAGTAAGTTACAAGAACTGCCCACTAGAGGCATTAACACGTCCAAATACACACACCCAAAAATAGCCGTATACACTCACCTAAAGGATTATTAGGAACGCCATACTAATACGGTGTTTGACCCCCTTTCGCCTTCAGAACTGCTCTAATTCTACGTGGCATTGATTCAACAAGGTGCTGAAAGCATTCTTTAGAAATGTTGGCCCATATTGATACGATAGCATCTTGCAGTTGATGGAGATTTATGGGATGCACATCCAGGGCACGAAGCTCCCGTTCCACCACATCCTAAAGATGCTCTATTGGGTTGAGATCTGGTGACTGTGGGGGCCGTTTTAATACAGTGAACTCATTGTCATGTTCAAGAAACCAATTTGAAATAATTCGAGCTTTGTAACATGGTGCATTATCCTCCTGGAAGTAGCCAACAGAGGATGGGTACATGGTGGTCATAAAGGGATGGACATGGTCAGAAACAATGCTCAGGTAGCCTGTGGCATTTAAACGATGCCCAATTGGCACTAAGGGGCATAAAGTGTGCCAAGAAAACACACCCCCCCCACCATTACACCACCAGCCTGCACAGTGGTAACAAGGCATGATGGATCCATGTTCTCATTCTGTTTACGCCAAATTCTGACTCTACCATTTGAATGTCTCAACAGAAATCGAGACTCATCAGACCAGGCAACATTTTTCCAGTCTTCAACTTTCCAATTTTGGTGAGCTCGTGTGAATTGTAACCTCTTTTGTAACCTCTCGGGTGTATAGGAACAACCCTGAGATGAAACAACAGTCTTCACAGTAGAAAAGCCCATCATCTCTATGACCGAAAAGGGTGAGGCAGGTACGCAGGTCAACCAAGTGAATGTTGTTGTTTTTCTTTAATTGTGGCATTGTGCATTGAGAAGTCATCCCAGGGGCCAGACCGTCAATATCGAATTCTACTGCCAGATTTTAAGGCATCTGAGGGAGGACAAATGGCAAAAGCGACCGGATCTGTTGCACAAGTATCTCAAAACTTTTTCTAACCCCTTGTACAAGTGCAACACCCCTCCAAGATCCAGCCACTGGAAGCCAGAGTGGAGGAAAAGTGGAGGCGGGGTGCATTCCTAACTTTGTAAAGCAAAGCAATTAGTAAAATCGGTGATACTATGACATTATGGCGGGGTTCCGGGAGACAAGGAGTTGATGACTTTGACTGCGGGAACGCTGTGCATACTCTTTGATGAATGTGATATTGAGACCAGCATGCTTGAGTGTACTTCCTCGTTCCAAAAATAAAGCTTCCTCTTAACAAAATAAAAACTATTTACTCTAATTTCCTTTTTCAACATCTTTTCTACAAAGATTTTTTTCTTTCTTTTTAATTTATGTGTTCTTCTCAAGTTTTTTTTATACAAACCTCTCATACCGGTGTGCCGTTTCACCGCGCTCACACATGGCACACACCAAACGCCCACGCGGCAATTGTACAGCCTAAAGTATGGCGTTATATTCCTGCCACAATTCTAAGCGCGGGGTTTGACATTTTGAGAGCAGAAAAAGCAATCTACGCGCGTGCAGTCTCTCCACTGCGCGCTCAACAGCTCGATTCTGCGCGTGCAGTCTCTCCCCTGCTCGCTCAACATGTTCTCCATGCACGCGCGACTTTGTCCAGTGTTACAAAACTGCCACAAAACTAACCAATCACAAACATCCACACACTACTTCTGATTGGCTGTTCCTTCTCTATCAGCTGGCAATATCGACTGCATAACGCATACTATAATTTGTATAGTGCTTTTAAAATGGTCATTGTCTCAAAGCAGCTTTACAAAAAATTATAATAATTTTAAGAAATTAAAATTATATTATTATATATAATAAGAATACAAATGAAAAGTAATTATATGGAAGCATTGTAAAAAAATTTATATTTATTTATAAATTATAAACAAATAGTGTAGGATTTATTTTTTACTCAATGAAGTATTAGTATATACCAGTTTCGTTTGTCCATTGTGTTTTTATTTACTTATCTAATTATCCATATAGCTCATTGTTAGACTACATCAACTAAAATTCAAATCGGACAACTCGGTCGCTTTACTTATAAACCATTATTTACAACGCTTCCGTTATGCGGTTGATATTGCCAGCTGAGAAGGAACAGCCAACCAGACGTAGTGTGTGGATGTCTGTGATTGGTGTTTTGTGGCACTTTTGTAACACTGGACAAAGTTGAGTGAGCGTGCAGGCAGAGTCGAGCGCGCACAGAATCGAGAAGTCGCGGAGAACATGTTGAGATCGCAGTGGAGACACTGCACGCGCGTAGAGTGCTTTGTCTGTTCTCAAAGTGTCAAACACCGCGCTCAGAATTGTGGCAGGAATATAACGCCATACACACCTAATGGGCTTACAGACATTAGGTGTCTATACGGACCTATATATATATATATATATAAGTCCGCTCAGGTGCGCTGCGTCTCTTCTGATTGCCTTTACTACGGCGTCACCGTACGTGTAGTTGCCCCCAGATCTGCCTGTCCGGAAATGGCAGCGTAACTGCCTGCTAATTATAACAGTTGGAACAAATGAACACAAGTTCAATTGATGCAAGAATTGTGAAGGTGATATCAAACAAGTGTTTGTTTCCTGAGACACCTACCAAAAGTGGTGCAAACCAGTTAGAAAGTAACAGGATCGTGGGTGTTAAAGCCTCATTGGTGCACATGGGGGGCAAAGGCTATCCTATCTGGTTTAATCCCACAAAAGGACTTCTGTAGTGCAGATTAATACAAGTTAATGGCTAATACTAAAAAGTTCCGCAACACCTTGTATTGCTGCTTGCTGCATATGGGGCTGTGTAGCCCCAGAGCAGTCAGAGTTCCCATGCTGAACCCTGTTCACTGACAAAACCAATTACTGTAGGCAAGGGAACTTCAAAACTGGATCATAAAGCAATGAACACATATGGTCAGGCTTAATAAGCCATAAATTCTTCTAAATCATGTGGATGACTGGGTGCAAGCACGTCACTTACCAGTGAAAGAGATGGCACCAGGACATACTATGGGAAGAAGGCAAGCTGGCAGAGGCAGTGTGATGCACAGGTTACTGCTAGGAAACCATGGGTCCTGCCATTCATGTGGATGTTATTTTGACACGTACCATCTACCTTAATGTGGTTGCAGACCAGGTACACTACTATATGACACTACAATTCATGGCGTTCACTTGGCCTCTAAATTTCCTAGATCTCAATCTAATCGACCATCTGTAGGAGGTCTTGTGGAGTCCAGGCCTCAAAGGGTCAGACCTTCTTTGGCAGCACAAGGGGGACCCACCTAGGCAGGGGGTTTAGACTTATGACTGATCATGGTATATCACATTAATTACCACAGATTTTACATGTATTGTTCGGCACTTAAAAAATAGTCTAGTAGCACTTTAATTCATACTTATTGCAGTAATCTGAATGCTAATTTGTAAAATCCTTAATGTACATATTTAATTATTGATCTTTGAATGTTACACATTTTTTAAAATAGATACAATAAGTGACAGAATTGTTCAAAAGAGGTTATATCCCTTTACATTCTATTATTTTCTTGATATTTGTATATTTTTGCAACTGTATAATAGGCTAATATAATAATCAAGTTGTTATCCAAAAGAAAACAGTTGTTTATTTCCTATGCACAGCATAGCAGTCATACGAACGAGGTATTCGGCCAAAGCTGCAAATGACAGGAGTGGTCTCGATCTCCTCCAGCGGCTGAGTGGCCCTAAAGGTGAAGTGCTGTAGGAGGGAGGTGAACATGATAAAGAGTTCAACTCTGGCCAGAGATTCACCCAAACAGGCCCGCTTTCCTATGCATAGGAATGAAGTAAAGACATGATTATTACAAAAAACATTTCACCATTCTGTTTGTTTCTAGTTTTTTTATTGTTACAAAAAACATTTCCCCATTCTTAGTCCAGTTTTTTATAAACAAAAAGTTTAATATGTGCTTATATCACAATGTTAGCTTTAACTACTTTTAGAGTATAAAAGTGTTTGTTTTTTTTGTTATTTCTCTCTAAAAATAAATTTAAGGCCATGGCTTTTGCATTTAAATAAATAATCATAGCTGAAAGTGAAAAGGCATAATTTGAAAAGCCATCCTTACAACAATATGCTTAAAACCTTTATTGAAAGGATGGTACAGGATTAAAAAAAAAAAAAAGTTTAATAATGATGCTTAACTTAGGTTTGAACTCACCTATTCCAAACACAACAAATGCATCAGTTCGTTTGAATTTTCCCTCTTCATCCAAAAAGTTCTCTGGGTCAAAATTGTCAGGGTTCTTCCATAGTTCAGGGTCAAAAAGCACAGAAGACAACAAGGGAAGTATAACAGTTCCCTGAAAAAACACAGAACTTTCCGCAAATAAAGTTGGCAAGTTTGAGATTATAGTGCAATAAAATATGCATAAAAAGGTTTATAGGTCACACTGTGCATAAGTCAATGTACCTTGGGTATGAGATAGTTCATAAACTCTGTATCATAAAAAATCTTATGTGGAACAGCAGTAGGAGCAATATCCATGCTGCGCTGAACTTCATGAATGACTGCATCTGTATATGGCATGTTCTGTCTGTCATCAATGGAAGGCCATCGGTCTCGCCCCACCACCTCATCAATCTCCCTCTGGACTCGTGCTATTAAAGATGAGAGGTATCATACACAGCGTGACACATATAATTGATACCTACTGTATACAGTATATCAAAGTTTCACAGCACAAATACAATGTCATAGGAACATCATACCAAGGCCAATGCTGTCTGTTTCACCAGTATTTCTTTACTCCACAATTAATGCTCTTTGGCGTAATATTTATTTATTGTCTAAAGCAGAAACATGCAAGATCACATCAACTGTATTTCTTACCTTGGATTTCTGGATGTTTCATCATTAACAACAGGCTCTGCCTGATTGTAGAAGTAGTAGTCTCAATGCCAGCACTAAACATTGTCCATGTTGTGCTCAACAAGTTATTGAGATGAAATTCTGTACTGGGTTTGTGTTTCTCCTGCAAAAGAGACATATTTGAAATTTTGTCTGCTTACTGGGACAGAAACATGCTGCCCTTTAAAATACTGTATGTGTATGAGTTGAAATAATCAATAATCCGAGAATCTTTCTATTTTTATTAAGATATCAAAATTGAGTGTTTTCTGCCCGCCACAGGATAGCCAGTGCTAATTAACTATGAGACTTTTATGGCTATTTAATGGCTGTTTAACAACATCTTGGTTAACACCTTTTCCATTTGTAAAAGGAAAGCCTCGATTAAATCTTTAGGATTTGAAGAAGGATCCAGTGTCTTCATCCGAGCCTCTGCTTCAAGTTTAAAAATGCCTTTAAGCTTTTCCATTTTTGAAAACAAGTCATGGAGCTGTCCAGAAAAAAGACCTACAATCTTGGGAAAAATATTATAGGCCTATAAAGAAAGAAAAAACAACAAGGTAGTTTTAAGTAGGGGAACACATATACATATGAAATTTAAAGACACAGAAAATGTATTCAGCTTTCACTTCAAAGCCAACAACACTTTTTTGCTACTTTTACTTACTGTATAAAGTGAAACCTCGGATTACGAGTAACGAGTGTTCCACAAGACGAGCAAAGATTTTTAATAAATTTTGACTTGAAAATGAGAGTTGTCTTTGTTTATGAGCACCAAGTATCATGTATCACGCATGCGCTTCTAGTTTTGACGCTGAGCGTCACGTGATCACGACTGAGCCAATGGTTTTTCTCTCTCTTGCACTGCAGAATTGTGAGTAATCGTCTCCCCTGCTGGGTGTTAGTGCTCGTCTCTTACTGGTATAATCAACATAACACTGTGACCACATGTGTGTAAAACATTTTATTTTGTGTTCAGAAGCGCGTGTAGTGTATTATAAAGCAATAACCACTCAATACAGAGGTTAAAAATCCATTTTCTTCCTCGGCTCATCGCTTTGGGTGTGTGTGTGGGTGTGCGCGCGTGCGTAATTTGACACTGCCGATTCACACACACTTTCACGCCCTAATGTCTGTGTGCACACACATTAAGACGCACACATTCTGCTCTACGTACACACACACTCTGCTCTACACAGAAACTCTGCTCTGTTGCAATTCTTTTTAGAGGTAAAGTGGGGTTAATTTTATTGTTTGTTTTACTTTACAGCAGTGATTCTATTAGTATGTGCTTACAAGAGTGTCATTAGCGATGTTCCTTGCTAATTTTCCGACAAAAGTGTAGCGGGAGAGAGACGTTGATTTATGACCTCTGTTTATGGGAGTGTAGTCCAGTGCGGGAGATGCATTGTGGGTAATGCAGTCCGGTGTGTGTGAACGCGAATGTGAGATTTAAGTTAGGATATTGAGCCTGAGTTTTGTTCTTCAGTAGTTTTTTTTAGTTGGATTTAAGTGCAGGATCCACCCGAAATTTTGTAATATAACCTGACAATGCAGAAAATAAAATAACGGGCATCGACGAGTTTGTCCATCTCATCATTACACGAGCATGGATTAACGGGCTGTTACGCTGTCGCGAGCAACATAAAAAAAAGCGGAGAAGCTTTAATAATTTAGACCAGAACAACAGTCTTTCCGTTAATGTGTGTGTGAGTGTGTTTAAACGAGAGAAGAAAGTTTTAATGTGTAAGATGAGGAAAGGGAAACAGGAGGGGCTGAAAGCAAAAGTCTCCACTTACTCTAGCCTCACACACACATGCGCGCATGCACAAAGGGAAACGCTTATCTGCCGGGATTTATTTTTAACTTTTTTGAAAGGTAACGTGCAGGTTAATTTGTTAAATTTTTACTTAATATTTTGTAATAATTTTTTTTATGTATTTATTTTTTTGGGCTGTAGAACAAATAAGTTTCCATTATTTCTTATGGGAAAATTAAATTTGGTTCACGAGTGTTTTGGAATATGAGCCCACTTCCGGAACGAATTTTGCTCATAATCCGAGGTTCCACTGTATAACAAAAACAAGGAAGCCAATGAGTCAGGGTAGTGGTGCTTTGGCATGGCATATTTGATGTCAAGGTCTTGTTACTTCTGGGTTTGAAATGTTATGTTAAGCTCCCCATTGCTTTGATTTCCCTAGAATTGCTGTTTTGCTTAGTTCCTTTATTAGTCTGGTTTTGTACTAACCCTTGTGTTTAACCTGTGTTCTAGTTTGTTCTTTAACCAAGTTCCGTGAACCAATGTCCACACATGTCAGAATCTTTCTTTTTTGTCTTTCGGCTGTTCCCTTTCAGGGGTCGCCACAGCGAATCATTTGCCTCCATCTAACCCTATCCTCTGCATCCTCTTCTCTCACACCAACTAACTTCATGTCCTCTCTCACTGCATCCATAAATCTCCTCTTTGGTCTTCCTCTAGACCTCCTGCCTGGCAGTTCCAACCTCAGCATCCTTCTACCGATATATTCACAATCTCTCCTCTAAACATGTCCAAACCACCTCAATCTGGCCTCTCTGACTTTATCTCCAAAACATCTAACGTGGGTTGTCCCTCTGATAAACTCATTCTTAATCCTATCCATCCTTGTCACTCCCAAAGAGAACCTCAACATCTTCAGCTCTGCTACCTCCAACTCTGCCTCCTGTCTTTTCTTCAGAGCCACTGTCTCTAAGCCGTAGAGCATCGCTGGTCTCACCACTGTCCTGTACACCTTTCCTTTCATTCTCGCTGATACTCTTTTATCGCACAACACACCTGACACTTTTCTCCACCGATTCCAACCTGCCTGTACCTGCCTCTTCACCTCCTTCCCACACTCTCCATTGCTCTGAAACGTTGACCCTAAGTACTTAAAATCCTGCACCTTCTTTACCTCTGCTCCCGTCTTCCGTCTTGCTGTGGCTAACCTTCATTCCTCTGCTTTCCAGAGCATACCTCCACCTCTCCAAATTTTCCTCCACCTGTTCCCTGCTCTCGCTACAGAGCACAATGTCATCTGCAAACATCATAGTCCATGGGGACTCATGTCTTACCTCATCTGTCATCCTGTCCATCACCAGAGCAAACAAAAAGGGGCTTAGAGCCGATCCTTGATGCAGACCCACCTCCACCTTGAACTCTTCTGTCACACCTACAGCACATCTTACCACTGTCTTACAGCTCTCATACATGTCCTGCACCACTCTAACATACTTCTCTGCCACTCCAGACTTCCTCATACAATACCACAGCTCCTCTCTTGGCACCCTGTCATACGCTTTCTCTAAATCTAAAAAGACACAATGCAACTCCCTGTTACCTTCTCTGTACTTCTCCACCAGCATCCTCAAAGCAAATACTGCATCTGATGTACTCTTTCTAGGCATAAAACCATATTGCTGCTCACAAATGCTCACCTCTGCCCTTAACCTAGCTTCCACTACTCTTTCCCACAGCTTCATTGTCTGGCTCATTAGCTTTATACCTCTATAATTGCCACAGCTTTGCACATCTCCCTTGTTCTTAAAAATTGGCACCAATACACTTCTCCTCCATTCCTCTGGAATCCTCTCACTTTCCAAGATCTTGTTAAACAAACTTGTCAAAAACTCTACTGCCACCTCTCCTAAGCACTTCCATACTTCCACAGGTATGTCATCCGGACCAACAGCCTTTCCACTCTTCATCCTCTTCAACGCCCTTCTCACCTCACTTCTACCAATATTTGCTACTTCCTGTTCCACAACAGTCACCTCTTCTACTCTTTGTTCTCTTTCGTTTCCTCATTCATCAACTCCTTAAAGAACTCCTTCCATCTTCCCATCACCCTCCTGGCGTCTGTCAGTACATTTCCATCTCTATCTTTAATCACTCTAACCTGCTGCACATCCTTCCCATCTCTATTTCTCTGCCTTGCCAACCTGTACAGATCCCCCTCTCCCTCCTTACTGTCTAGCCTAGCATACAAGTCCTCATATGCTCTTTGTTTGGCCTTTGCCACCTCTACCTTCACCTTACTCTGCATCTCCCTGTACTCCTGTCTACTCTCTTCAGTCCTCTCAGTGTCCCACTTCTTCTTAGCTAGCCTAGATACACCAAGTACCCTCCTACCTGTCTCCCTGATCACATTGGCTGTAGTTGTCCAGTCAACTGAAAGCACCTCCTGACCACCCATAGCCTGTCTCAACTCCTCCCTAAAGACTTCACAACATTCTTCCTTTCTTAGCTTCCACCACTTTGTCCTGCTGACATCAGCAGAGCTTCTAAATATTTTCTGAATGTGCTCTATTTTCCCAGCTCATCATACATAGGTCACTTTGGTTCAGCCCACTAAAGAAAGCTGTTATCGCACATTTTTGTTTGGGCAGGCTGATTTATGCTTTTGAATTAAGCCTGCTAGTTGGCAGTTGGGTTTCCAGGTCACTGTGCAGTCTCTCTGCCATGCTTTGATAAGTTTATTTTAAAATGCCAACAGGCTAAACTTCGTTATTTTCTCATCAGGAAAACTAAAAACCCCACACTTTCAACTTTCTAAAAATAGCCACTTAGTTAATTCTGTGGCAGATAATAAAGTTTAAGTAAGGCATGACAGGTAAAGAGCACAGATGCTGGCTTATAATCAGGCAGGCAGTGGCTCTTAAATCTGTCTTGCTCATTTTGGCATTTTCTCAGCTCCTAGAAAATCTGAGTTAACTAATCAAGCTAGTTAACAACCGGTTCTAAATTGAACTAGGTGTGATAGAGCAGAGAAACCTAAAATATGCTGGGTGGTACAAGTGGTCCTCCAGTTGACAATCCTCCAGTTGTGATAGGCCCTTTACAATCGTCTCGGGTTACTTTGCTGTAACCCTGTTCCCTGAAAAGGCGGGAACGAGATGCTGCCCGGAGTGGCATAAACATCCAGACTATAAAATCTAACAAACGTGTGCGGAGAGGACCAGCCAGCCGCATCACACACTTGTTGCAGAGGAATACCTCTTGCTAGTGCGATAGATGAAGCAATCCCCCTGGTTGAATAAGCCCTGATTCCTTGAGGCGAAGTGAGCCCACGTGCCTCGTAGGAGAGAGCAATAGCATCTCTCACCCAGTGTGACAAGGTCTGCTGTAGTGGTGGCCGCCCCCTGGTTGCAGCCTCCATAGCATATAAAGAGTTGCTCTAATTTACGCCACTGGCTAGTGCGGTGGACGTAGGTCCGAAGAGCACATACTGAACACAGTAGGTAAAGTTTCTCCTCCTACAAAATGGCCTTGACAGGCAAAAAAAGTCCAGGCAGGATGGGGAGACTGACAAGGTGCGCAGATCTCCAATCCTCTTGAGAGAGGTAATAGCCATAAGAAAAACCATCTTAAGAGTCAGAAGCCTGTCAAGCCTGTTCAAAAGGAGTGTCAATTAGACCTTCGAGCACGATAGATAAATCCCCTGAAGGGGTCATGGCTCTAGTGGGTGGCCTCAACCGTTTAGCTCCACGAATAAAACGGGCAACCGAAGGGTGTTTTCCCACAGTAACCCCCTCGATCGGAATGTGGCAGGCTGAAATAGCGGCCACGTACGTCCTGAGGGTACTAGGGCACAAGCCAGAGGACAACTTATCTTGCAGGAACTCCAGCACTAAAACAATTGGGCAGTGGACTGGGTCTACCTGCTTCGTCATGCACCAACTTTCGAAAACATTTCATTTGAGGGCATAAGCTTTCCTAGTGGAGGGAGCAATCACACTGTCAATTACACTGTCTGGGAGACCAGCTTGACTTAGAAGATCCCTCCTCACTGGAATCATCCAAGGTGAGCCATCGAGGAGAGATATTACATCCGAGAACCATACCCTGACCGGCCACGGGGCACTATCAGTAAGAGGAGCAAACCGGGTTGACGGACCCTCGCCAGGACTCCCGGGAGCAGAGGTATTGGAGGAAAGGCATAAAGGCGTAAATTGGGCCACATATGGGCCATCGCGTCCAGACCCAGGGAAGCTGGATGAGTCAGAGAGTAGTAGAGGGGACATTGTGCTGTCTCTTGGGAGGCAAAGAGGTCCACCTCTGCTGTAAAGAATCTTTCCCTGATTTGGCTGACTACGTCGGGGTGGAGTTTCCATTCCCTGTGTGTCACAGCTTGTCTTGACAGCAAAATCTGCTCCCACATTCATGTGCCCTGGGATGTAAATCGCCCTGAGGGACAGGAACTTGTCCTGTGCCCAGAGCAGAACCTGATGCGCTAGCTCGTTAAAGCGGCGAGAGTGCAGTCCGCCCTGGCGATTTATATAGGAGACTAACGATGTGTTGTCCACCCGCAATAGAACATGGTAGCCTCTCAGCTGCTGGAGAAAGTCCTGTAGGGCCAAAAATAGAGCCATTATTTCGAGGCAATTGATGTGCCATGCGAGAAGATGACCTCTCCAGTGCCCTTGGGCTGGACGGCCATCCAAGATCGCGCCCCAGCCGGTAAGGGTAGCATCTGTCCTGCGAAAACAAGACGGACCTAAAGTGGAACCCAAGGTCAGAAACCAGGGTCTAAACCACATAGAAAGGGTACGACGTCCTTTGCGCGTAACCCTTATTTACCTTCGGGGATTGGCCCTTGTATGAAATCCCCTGGCTCTTAGCCACAACTGAAAAGCTCTTATGTGCAGAAGGCCTAAAGGTATCACCGTGGATGCAGCTACCATGAGGCCTAAACATTTTTGAAAGTGATGTACAGTCACTTCTTGGTCTAGTCTGATTTCCTTGAGGGCGCTGAGGATGAATTCGACACGAGCGGGAGACAATTGTGCCTGCATAGTGATCGAATCTCACCTGACACCCAAGTATGTTCTCTGAGCCGGAAAGAGAATGCTTTTCATAGCGTTGAGTCTCAAACCCAGCGAATGAAGATGAGCTAGGACGACATCGCAATGTCGGAGCGCTAGCTGCTAAGACTGGGCCAGGATTAACCAGTCGTATATGTAATTGAGAATATGGATGCCCTGGAGTCGCAAAGGAGCCAGGACTGCATCCATACATTTTGTATATTTGCGGGGTGAGAGAGCTAGATCAAATGGAAGGACCCGATACTGGTAAGCTTTTCCCCTGAAAGCGAACCTCAGGAACTTCCTGTGTTGTGGCAAAACTTCTATGTGAAAGTATGTGTTCTTTAAGTCTATTGTCACAAACCAATCTTCTGGTTGGATTTGTGAAACAATAATTTTGAAAGTTAACATTTTGAATCGGTAACATTATGATAGTTAACATTTTGATAGTTAACATTTTGATAGCGGTTCAACCCGCGAAGATCCAAAATTGGACGCAGTCCCCCGCCTTTCTTGGGGACCAAGAAATAACGACTGTAGTAGCCTGACTCCCTGTCTGGAGGAGGAACCTGATTTATGGCTCCCTTCTCCAGCAACGCCTGGAGTTCGGAGTTCAGCAGATGCGCCCTTTCCGGTATCACGGAAGTGTAGACCATGCCGTTGAAATGCAATTTTGGACCTTCCCCGGGAGGGGGGGGTTCACCCCCGCAGTCCTGAGCGCGTAGGCTTTCTAGACTTCTAAAAGACAGTGCGACAAACTGATCTTTTAGAGGCGGCCTGTGAGGGGCGACGAGCCGTACCCCAGTCCTTACGGGGGGGGTGCCCGGCTGCTGACGCGCTCCTTCTGCGCCTCTTGCCTGGCGAAAATCAGATCTGGTTGAGGCTGGGTGGCCGAAGGCCTCGACTTTTAAGCACGGCGTGGGAGAAATTTCCCTGTTCGAAGCCTGTTTGTACAGCCTGGCTTCTCGGAACCTAGTGGCGACGGAATTAACAGCGTCGCCGAATAGGCCTGAGACAGGGGCATCAAGGAGGAATGTTCGATCCTTGCCCTTGATGCCTGTCAGATTCAACCACAGGTGTCTTTCAGCGGTCACCAAGGAGGCCATAGAACGGCCGATAGCACGGGCTGTCTGTTTAGTTGCACACAGGGATAAATCAATAGCCCGGCATAATTCAGTGAATGCTTTTTGATTCACAGTGCCGCTTGTGCTCAAATCTTTCAGCAGATCAGCCTGATACGCCTGCAAAACCGCCATGGTGTGCAAGGAAGCGCCAGCCTGACCTGCTGCTTGGAACACTTTCTCTACCAGGGTAGAAGAAGTTCTACACGGCTTGGAGGTAAGTGTTGGATTCTTTAATGAGGATGATCTTTAATGAGCGTCTCTTCTATCTGGGGCATCATGCTATAGCCTCGTGTTTTTGCATCAACGATGTTCGAATAGAACGAAGTACAAAAATACGGGAAGAAAAAAGTTTACTCCAAGAACGAGATGATTCGTTGTGGAGGTCCTGAAAAAATGGGAGAGAGCGGCGTTTTGGCCGCCTGACAGAAATCTGTCATCTAATTTAGATTGTTTTGGGTGAGCTTGCTCCTGTGGCCAGTCAATATGCAGTCATTTGGCTGCAGGCATTATGACTTCAAGGAACTCCTCATATTCTCTATCATCTTTAGAGGAGAGTTCTGAGGTAGCTACTTCCATTTCCACAGAAGCAGGAGAGCGAGTCTCTTCCACACACCCACGAGAAGCACCGGAGTGCGCTCGTGAAGTGAAAGGAGAGACTTCGGGATTGGGGGAGAGGGCGAGAGAAAGGAGGGACTCTGTCTCTCGTGCCTCGGCCAAGTCTGCTTGTAATCCCCATGAGTGCAGCGCGGCTTGCGGTTCCCTAAATAACGCGAGGCGCGCACAAAGCACCTTCATGGGAAGAAGATCACAGTGCTCGCACTCTTCATTAAGCCCTTCCAGAGCATGCTTCTCACCCAAACATTTGAAGCAGAAAGTATGCATATCGCCCTCCGAAAGGAAATTTTCGCAAGGAGGGGGACATCTAGTTTTAAACTCCGCCATTTTTATCTGGGGAGTTTTATAAGCTTTAATTCTGCTTGTTTGTATGCTTTTGCTGACACACACACGCGCAAAGATCTGAGGAATGTTTCCAGTTCACTCCTATTTATAACCTGCAGGTGCGTCTAATCCGATGACGTCACCCGGCCGAGGTTATATAAGCCAAAATTTGGCATGTTTGATACACACATGCTTCACAACCGGCAACATGAAAAGATATTTCCATAGCGTTTTCACGCAGCATCGAGTGTAGCCTTTGAAAGGGAACATGCATGATAACACATATTAGTTAAATATATTTGAGTTTTGAAGAATTACATAGTCACATTGCACAGATGTAATGCAGTGTTATCAATTATTTAATCATACCCTCTTATTTACATTCATGTGATTGGCTGAAATTTTAGAAGATATCTAATAGGCTGCAGGAAATGCTTTTTGGGAAAAAAAATAATCCTAGAAAAATCTAATCACACCAGGGACGTCTTGACTATCCGCACACAAATGCAGGGATGTCATGAATATCAAACAGCTTGGGAATTTAAGTTTATCTGTGTATAAATAAATGTAAAATTAAAAAATCTATTTGTTTTTTTATATTTATAATTTTATATTTATATTTAAATTATAAAAACTTTTTTGTGAACTACAAAACATGTCTCACTTCATATTATACAACATACTACTTGCAAAACAAACACCTTTCTCTATAGCATAAGATACAGACAGCCCTTATGACAAAAAAAACAAAAGCCCTTAATCTAGCAAAAAAAAAAAAAAAAACCTTACTGTAAATCTGTTACAGGAAACCGGAAGCAGGCCAGAAGACTAGCAATTAGCCCGTGTAGCGTGGATGGTAAACCCAAAAGCGGAAGTAGCGTGAGCAGACGGGATAACCACGTGACTTATTATTAGAATTCTCTCACATAGAGAGCAAGAGTTTACACAATTAAACTCACATTCTAGCAACACACACTGGATCAGAAAGAAAACCCTGGGTATTTTTAGAGTACTCAAAAAATACCCGGCAAGGTGTCGAAAACGGCATGGGCAGACTCACTGACTGAGCGATGTAGAGCGCCATCTTGTCTTCTCTTATGCTTCCTGAATCGTGACCGTACTACTTTCGGGTCCTAGTACCAGTCAGGGAACAAGTGTGCATGACAGAACCCCCCTGTCCAGGACCGGCTCCCGATGGTCCTGGGGTGGAGGATACCTGACGACGGTAGTCCGGATGAGTTCGGGGGCGAGGATGAACCGGGACGGAATCCAAGACTGTTCCTCATTGGTGTCGACTTTGGGGGCCTTGGACTCCCTAGAACACGTCCCAGCCAAATTCCGTGGGAGTTCGGTGCAGGTCAGGCCCCACTGTAGAATCTGGTTTTGTGTCCGGGAGATATGGGGGTCATGTTGAAGCAGCCAAGGGTGTCCGAGGATGATGAGGGGAGAGGGGATGAAGGTAAGGTGATTCTTGGTGCTGATCGATAAATAGGGTGACGAATTGAGTTTGGGTGGTGATGGGACTGGAGGAAACGGGCCGACCGTCAACAGATGTAACCCAAACAGGCTGGGATAACGCCTCGACTTTTACTTCCAGTTTTTTGGCATAAGATGAGTCAATGAAGTTACCTGTGGCACTGGAGTCGATAAACGCGGTACTTCTGACCCATGTGGCCAAACTGGAGGTGTACTTAAACCGTGAGATGGGAGATGTTGGTCGAAGTGATGGAGAGTTGGAGTGCGCCCGATAAGCTGTGCGTTTCCCGGCCTGAGAGGGCAAATGGCTCTGTGGTGTGCCGCTGATCCACAGTAAGCACAGAGTCCCTCTCGAAAACAGTGCTCCCGTTCTGCAGCGGTTAAGGAGGCGCGTCCTAATTGCATGGGTTCCCCGGCTCCAGAGGTAGGTGGAGATCCAACGGGTCCGGTAGCTGTAGTGGTGAGTGGAGGTCGAACTCCGGGAACCGGGGCATGGAAGAAAAAGGTTGAGGATCGTGGGGTGATATGGGGTAGTGGGGGTGTAGCTGACGGCAGGGTCCATGGGGCTGGCTTCGGATGAAATAGGAGGCGTTGGTCTATCCGTAGACAACGAGACAAGAAGAGCAATGCGCAACCAATCTGTGGACTATAACACTAGCTCTAATGCGGTTAGAAAAACACTGCACTTTCCATCCGTGCCGTTCCATTTATCCGGTAGTGCTATGAAGACATTAGAAGTGGTGGAGGGTTGTGGCACGGCAGCCACCGCGACGGCGGCAGACTAGCCGGAAGAGAGGCAGCTTCGCAAGGCCATGGCGTCTCAGACGCTACCGTGTAGAGCTGCGACTTCACTGTTTAGCTGCTCAATCAACTCGGCATGTTTGCTTACCACATCGCAGAAGTGCATGTAATCCGCTGGGTTTACTGCAGAGTAGGCAGGATAACCACATGACTTATTATTAGAACTCTCTCACGTAGGGAGAAAGAGTTTACATAATTAAACGTAATCAGAAAGAAAACTCAAAGTGGTGAGTACCCGCAAAATACCCGGCGAGGCGTCGGAAATGGCATGGGCAGACACAATGACTGAGCAATGTGAAGCGCCATCTTGTCTCCTTTATGCTTCCTGAATCGCAAGTTCTAGAGCCGGTCACGGTTCTAGAGTGGTGAAGAGACTTTAAGGAATTCCTTTCTAAAGTAATTTCCCTTTTTTCCCTCTTGCAGGCTCCCAGAAAGAGAATCCAGACGTTGTTTGGCCAGTCTGTGATGTTTACGGTCCATCCTTACGGTTTGTGCTGGTTTTATGCTGGACTTCTTTTTGATGGCAATTAGTCTGACATTAAAATTTCTTAACTTAAGTCATGTCTCCTCTTTATACACATTAGAAAGCTAGATTTGGATATGGCATTCTGAGAAATAAATGTTTTCCTCCGACAGTGCAAAGACATTCCAAAATTCCCTGTACACTACTACTTTCATCATCCAAACATCGTCAGCAAGTAGCAAATGCTCTCTGTGCTACATTTTGCCAAAGTAATTTTATATACTGGGTGGACACACTGCAAAAAGTGACATTTAGCAAGTAAAAATATCTTGACTCTAGTCAAATTCACCTTAAGTTTCTTAATATATGATTACAACAAACCATATGTAAGATAATTAAGCCCATTTCTAGACAAACGTTACTGATTTTTAAGAGTAATTTTCTCATTCTATGGCAGATAATTTTGCTTCTTTTAAAAAATAAATGCTTAATACTAACAAAAGTATCTGCTGCTCTCCATGCTCCATCTTGCAGATGTAACTTGATACCGTATAAAGGGATTACTTTGAACAGACATGCTGTATGTGTGCTGTTGAGAAAGATGCTTAAAATACTTCATGTAATATGGTATAATGGTTTAACACAGCTAAGATCATGGTGACATATTCACTTTTTATGAAGCTATGGACAACAACAGTCAGCACTGACCAAAATGATCAACAATTATTCTTATACATGCTCAAGCTCTTACTTTGTTGTCTTTTATGGAGTTGTCGACCACTCATGTAAACAACAGCAAGCTTTCTCTACAATAATTTTTAAGTTTGGACCATGAGACCATGATAGATTAATTGCCTTATTCTAAAAGCATATGACAGGAAAACAGCAAAGATTTGGTGTCCGGCTTCCACTCATACCTTTTTCCCACCAACATGAACCAGATGCTTATTCACACTGATGATAGTTCAAGTTCAGAGTCAGTTCAACAACAAACCTTCTAATAACTGGCTCTGTTTTCAAACAGACTAGAGAGTAACGTCATTACATCACTGTATACCTCCATGTACTGTACATCTCTACATTTCAATGACAACTTTCAACAAACACTTTAAATTCACTTTTTAACATTATGGGAAACATTAAAAACTATACAAAAACTTTACTTTACAGTGCATCATTAGCCTCCTTCCAATACCAGTTTTGTGTGTTGAAATGAGGTTATGCGGTTATATCTAAAGGGGTATAGTTATCTTATGTACAGAAGGTGCAATAGGTATTATAAATATGTCTGGTAATATTACTGAATATGCATTTTAAAAATAATAAGAAAACAACACAATACCTGTCCAAGTGGAGTGTTTAAAATCTTGAAGTACTCATCAATCACTTCTAACATAAATTTCAACTGTGGGTCATCAGATTCAAATCTTTGGCCAAATATGATTGAGCAGATCACATTGCACACTGCTTTATCTATCAAGTGTCTTGGATTGAAAGCAGAGTCTGCAAAAGACAAAAAAATTCTTGTTATTGTTTTAAGTATTCAGGCTCTTATCAAAGTGTATGTACTTCTTCATTTACTTAATTGGTAACTGTTTGTCTACTCTAGATCATTAGGGCTGTATTTAAAGTTGATTTATATTCTGTATGAAGAAGATCTAACTACAGACCTAACCACGGCTTAAACAGTTATATGTTATTCAAACAAGCAGGAGAGTTCAACCAAACTACTGGTGTGCAGGCTTTTGACTTAAGTATTAGCTGCTGTCCCAAAATCCTCCATAACTAGCTGCTGTCCATCCACCACCACCTCCCTGGGTAAAATTGTAACCACTTTATTTTTAAGTTTGTGTTGGTACTGTATGTGATACTGATCTTCATGTCGTGCCTTATTTATTACATTATATGTTTATATAGGTAAAAAATGTCTGAGCAAGTACTGTATGATACAAACTGGTTATTAAAAACTGTGATTTTCAATGCAACTTGATAGACTAGATTTGCATAGAAAATTCAAGCAAATAACAAATTTATATCAGTAGCCTGGAGTTCATGTTTACTGTGTGAGATGTGTGTGGGTTTCTGTCTCAGTGGAGTTTTTGTGCATGTTTTTTTCTGTGTTCACATGGATTTTCTTCAGGTTGTCTGGGTTCTTACCATATACCCAAAGCATGCAACAAGTTAAACTGCCACAAGGTGCGAATGACTGTATTAATGTGTATGCATTAATCCCCATCCAGGGTGTATTCCTGCCTCGAATCCAGTGATGCCGGGGTAATCTATCCCTGACCGAAATAACCCTACACATTAATGCTTAATATGTCTACTGTCTAATGTGCAGATTAACTCATTAATACATGCATCCTCAGCAAACAATTACACCTCCAACAAAAAAGTTAAATGATACAGAGTGTTTGGCTGTCTGTAAAGAAGGCAATATACTACAAAGAAAGAAAGAAAGAAAGACAGTAAAGTAGTTAAGCATAAATCTGACAGCAATAAGGCCAGTACCTCCAAATGTACTAAAAGTCTGCACGAGACAGCTTGCTTCCTTCTTCACCTTGTCCTCACTGCTACGGTGACCCATCCCAAAGTTCCTCAGGTTTGACAGACAGAACTGCCGAAGCTGCTTCCATCTTTCCCCACTGCTAACTAAAGGACCTACGGTGCAAGGAAAATATGTACAGAATTATAAAAAATGTAAAATGTATAAAATGTACAGCTAGAAAATGCAGTAATACAGATTAACTTACCATATCCATTTGTGGCACGCATTAAGAGGGGGTAGTTTGCCCTTCCACTAAATGCATTACCCATGCCAATGAAGGAGTCTTTCAGGGCTTGGTATCCAGAGATCACCACAACAGGTGTGTTGGCAAACCAAAGGGTGAAAACAGGGCCATATTTTTTACTAAGCTGATTGAGAGAAATTCAAGAAATGTAACAAAAAAAAATCTTAAAGTTTTCCTCAAACTGGGAACTGTTGATTATTAATGCTATGTTTAATCAATCCTCAGATGCCTAAAACAGCCAACCTGAACCAGTAGTATCAAACTTTAGTGGACATCTAACCATCACACCCAAATGTAAGCCTTGTACCATTATTTTTTTTTTTGTTTGACCCAAGTGCAGGGTTTTACCATTTAACCCAGAATTCTGGGTTTTTCATTTGACCCAACCAGTGGGTAAAATTGACACTCTTGCTTGGTTGACACATTCCATTTGATTTAGTAGATCAAAGTTAAAGTCCCAAAATGTACACAACGTCAAATAATTTAAATAGATTGTCACAGAATAAGAATAAATTGTCACAGAATAAGAAAATAACTAAATTTTGACAAAAAATGGTAGACAGAACCATATAATCCCAAGGTAACAATTAGATATAAAATAAGTGTAACATAAATTATATTCTGCCAGGAAGAAATTGATTTTAGACAAGCCTAACCATAACAAGCCTAACCATAACCTTAACCTATAAGGTACGATATAATGTCTAATATTCAGCTCATTCAGTGTGTAGAGTGCAGGATGTTTAGAGGATGTCCTCCGTCGTTAGTGGTAATTTTACTTGTGATAGGTGTGTGTTAGTGAGCACTCTGACGGAGAAGATATTAGCATTAGAGGAGCGCATCCAGACTTTAGAGAGGGTTAGAGAGTGTGAGAGCAGCGTTATTCCTGTAGCGGACAGTCTGGGTGCCACAGGCGGAGATAACCAGCCCCTGACTCCGGCATTAGAGCCCTCACAGCGGGGCGAGTGGGTGACGACTCGGGGGCACATCTCTTCTCTGAGGAGACTCTATACTGAGACATGTGAAATTAGCCAGGCCTTTAGGGGCACCAGCGGCAGTGGTTAGGTGTATTCCAGGAGCCAGAGCACCGGACATAGCAGGTAATCTTAGGACTCTAGGACAGCACAGGTTCTCCAAGATAGTGGTACATTCTGGAGCTAACGTTATTCGCCTTCGTCAGTAAGAGGTTAGTAAAAATAACTTTATAGAGGTGTTTAAATTAGCGAAGGCGATGTCCGATAACGTAATATGCTCTGGTCCTATCTCAATGAGACGTGGCGACATAGCTTACAGCAGGTTATGGTCGCTGAACCGCTGGATGTCCAGGTGGTGCTCCGAAAACAACGTGGGCTTCATTGATAATTGGAAGACCTTTGAGGGCAAAACTGGCCTGTTAGGGCGGGACGGTGTCCATCCCACTCGGGAAGGTGCTGCTCTCATTCCTTGCAGTATAGCTTATAGTTTCAGAAGAGGCCTAGTTAATCGGTGACAATCCAGAGCCCAGGCCAGGGAGCAGACAGACAGGCTAAACCAACCGTCTGCTAGCTGCATAGAGTCGTCACTCAGGGTCATCATATTAAGACTGTGTCTGTTCCCCGAGCTAAAAACAAATTTAGAAAGACTCAGAAATTCTGTTTTAGTAATTTAATTAACATAAAGACCACAAACTCAGATTATACTGAATGCGCAGCCGGCACCTTTGATCTGAAGCTAGGACTGTTAAATATTAGATCTCTCGCATCTAAAGCAGGTATAGTTAATGAAATTATCACGGATCAGGAGTTTGATATACTCTGTTTAACAGAAACCTGGATTAAACAGGACGAGTATGTAGCTCTAAATGAAGCTAGTCCTCCTGGATACAGTTACATACACCAGCCTCGGTTAACTGGTAGAGGAGGAGGCGTCGCAGTTATTCACAACGATAATTTGACTATTGTACAAAAACGGACACAAATTTAATTCATTTGAAATTCTTTATAGTAACATAAGTGTATTTAACTATATTAAGTCAGCTCAGCCGATTCCACTAATTGTCATTTACAGACCTCCAGGGCCGTACTCTGAATTTCTTAGTGAATTTGCAGATTTCCTCTCAAACCTACTCGTTTCTGTAGACAAAGTGTTAATTGCTGTAGATTTTAATATTCATTTTGAGAATCCAGAAGACCCTCTAAGAACAGCATTTATGTCCATACTGGACTCGGTAGGAGTAAATCAGTGTGTAGTAGGACCCACTCATAAAGCAGGTCACACTTTAGATTTAATAATATTATTCGGATTAAGTATAAGAAATTTATTCACAATTCCACTATCTGAAATTATCTCAGATGACTATCTTGTCTCAATTCAAGTGTATCACAGTAATAATGTACGCACAGCGCCGCGCTACCGTATGAAACGTACATTCACATCAACTACCAAACAGGGTTTTATCAGTAATCTCCCAGAGTTCCCAACTTTGATTAGATCACCGTCTGACCCCACAGAACTCGATCAGGCGACTGAATATTTAGAGTCGACATTTCGCTTTACCTTAGATAGTGTAGCTCCAGTTAAAAGAAAAATTATTAGAGATAAGAAACTTGCTACCTGGTATAACGATCACACACGCACTTTAAAACAGACCGCTCGGAAATTAGAATGTAAATGCTAATGCGTCAAACTTAATTGTTAGTATTTTAAATAGCATGGAAGGAGAGCATCCTGAACTATAGAAAAGCTCTTAGTGTAGCTAGATCAACATATCTCTCCACTCTTATAGAAAATAACAAAAATAATCCTAGATTTTTATTAAATGATGTAGCCAAATTAACCAGAAATAAGACCACTGCAGAAATCTCCACAACAATATCATGCAATAGTGAGGACTTCATGAACTTTTTTAATAATAAAATTGTAAATATTAGGCATAAAATTGAGGTTTTAAAACCGAACAATGTAATTGAGGCAGATGTTAATCTAGCCATGTCAGATAAGAACCTAGAACTTTACATTAGCAGTTATTAAACCAATAATTAAGAAACCTGACCTCGACCCCTGTCAGCTGTCCAATTACAGGCCAATATCAAACCTCCCCTTTATCTCTAAGATTCTGGAAAAGATAGTAGCGGAGCAGCTATGCTCATATCTACATAGAAATGGCATACATAAACTGTATCAGTCAGGATTTAGGCCTCATCACAGCACAGAGACAGCACTCGTTAAAGTAGTAAATTACATCCTATTGGCCTCTGATCAGGGTTGTGTAACTATGCTTGTATTACTCGACCTCAGTGCAGCTTTTGACACCATTGATCACGCTATTCTTCTTCACAGATTAGAAAATGTAGTAGGAATTAAGGGTACAGCCCTCTCCTGGCTCAGATCCTATCTGACACATCGTTATCAGTATGTAGACTTAAATGGTAATTATTCTGCATGTTCTCTAGTGGAGTTTGGCGTTCCACAGGGTTCAGTTTTAGGTCCACTGCTTTTTTCCCCTTTACATGCTTCCTCTGGGCAACATAATCCGTAAGCATGGTATTAGTTTTCATTGTTATGCTGACGACACACAGTTATATGTCTCAGCAAAACCTGATGAGAAAAAACAGCTTACTAAAGTAGAGCAATGTGTGCAGGACATAAGAAATTGGATGCTAATTAACTTCCTTCTGCTTAATCCGGATAAGACAGAAGTTCTAGTCATAGGACCGCATACAGCTAGGAGTAAAATTTTAGATCACACTGTAACTTTAGATGGCCTTTCTGTTCCATCAAGTGCAACAGTAAAATACCTTGGTGTGATTATTGATTCCAGCCTTTCATTTGAAGCTCATGTAAATAATATTACCAGGACAGCATTCTTTCTTTCACAATAGAAATATTGCCAAGATAAGAAATTTTTTGTCGCTAAACGATGCAGAAAAACTAGTTCATGCTTTTATCACCTCTAGGTTGGACTATTGTAATGCCTTACTGTCTGGTTGTTCAGCTAGATGCATGAATAAGCTTCAGCTAGTCCAGAATGCAGCAGCGAGAGTCCTTACTAGAACCAGAAGACATGAGCACATCACCCCTATCTTATCTGCACTGCATTGGCTCCCTGTGAATTTTCGCATTGATTTTAAAATACTACTCTTGACATATAAAGCATTAAATCGTCTCGTGCCGCAGTACCTGAGCGAACTGCTAGTGTCTTACGAACCGTCACGCCTACTTTGATCAAAGGATGCAGGCTGCTTGTCAGTACCGTGTATTATGAAAAATACAGCTGGGGGCAGAGCTTTTTCTTACAAAGCCCCAAAATTATGGAATAGCCTTCCAAATAGTATTCGGGACTCAAACACAGTCTCAGTGTTTTTGTTTCAGGTTACCTATACCCTAGCTTTGTCATTTTTTTATTTAGTATAAATCCTATTACACATTAAATTGATAGTCTTATTCAGTTTAATCTTTGTTATTCAACAATTTTTTTATTTTCTTTCATATCTTTCTAAGGTTGGCACCAACATGGTGGAATACCTCCAGCAGGCTGAAGTGTCAAGGCCGTACCCTACATCCTGATGTTGGTTGAGACAGCGCTGCTCTCAGGCATTCGTCATTCTGGTGGGACAGGCTCTGGAGCAATGCACACTACTTGGGGCGGTTGATGTGTGCTTCAAGGCATTTTATATTTTTGACATTAACTATCCAAAGCAGTGTGCTCCTGTATAGGACTTTTTGTAATGTTGCTATGAAATAGCGAGGCCTACTTGAAAAGTCATAGACAGTGTTTGTATGTTAAAACGGGACCAGGGCTGGATAGTTTTGTTCTGCAGAAAAGATATCTAATGTCACAAAGAGATCCTGCTCTGTAGAAGCTGCCTCAGCCTATTTGTGTTATTACTCCATTCTGCCCTTGTGAGTAATAGTATAGTAATGATGTCGCTGTTGATTATCTGTTCTTGTGCTTTTAAAAAATAAACGTTTTTTTCTATGAACATTAAATAGGATGTTGTTTATTGCATATATGTATGGTTTGCAAAACTTTTAAGTTTTTTTTGTAATAAGACAGTATATCAAAGTAATTTTACTGTTAAATAGACATGGGTCCTTTTTTTTTTTTTTACAGATTCACTGTAAAACATGAAAACAATAATAACCTATTTGTGAGGTATAATTAACCCAACATTCCAGTTAAAATGAACCAACATCTGGGTAGAACATTTAACCAATTTATGTGGTAGAATTTACCCAGCATTATAGTTAAATATGACCCAGCATTTGGGTTGAATATTTAACCCATTTTGCTGGGTTAAAAAATAACCCATTTTGGTTAAAATTAACCCAGCATGTAGTTAGTCCAATAGTTACCCAGCAGCAGTATTTTTTAGGGTGTAATTTTAAACACTTTGGAGTTCCATAATATTGGACAACAATTTAACCTTTTTTTCCTTGAACCTTTAAGTAGAAGCCGTGTTTTGACAAAATTATATTTTAATTTATTGATAAAAGTTGAGTTACCTCAAGGTAATACTTGTAAGGTTCCTTTACACGAACCTGGAAAAAATTCCCAACCACAAGTGAAGGAGCGGGTCCTGGAGGCAGCCGCCCAAACTTAAGGTGATCTTTACTGCGGCTCTTCCATATGAAAAAGAAAACAGCAGTGACAAAGAATATAGGCCAAAAGTTTGCCTGTAAAACAAACAACAAATCCATTGGAAATGTTTCACAAACACAGTGCGACAGAGTTGAATTGTTTACTGCAAGATGAACACAAATATTCCAAACCGCTGTATAGGTACAGACGTGACACTTATTTTATACCACAACGGGGCGGAGCGCACTGAAACACGATGCTGTTACATGCTGTACCCTGTGCAAATAACCCACCCTTTACTTTGTCTGAAATTATTGGTTTTAGGTGTAAGAAAAAAACAAAGTGTGAACAAAGTTCGTAAAAATTAGTTTTCCAAATTATCCGTTTACGTTTATTTCCCCCAAGACACTAAAACATTCGACCGCAACCTTTATTACATGCACGCGCAACAATAAAACTCTAAATTGATATCAGTTACAGATGTCAGGGGGATATGACAAAGGACGTCTAGAAAGTCTGCACCTCGAACTCTTATTTGGTCGTTTTTGAAACTTTTGGTTTTATGTTAAAATACGATTATGAGATAAATATTCTATACAATATATATATATATATATATATATATATATATATATATATATTTTATCGCAAATCTTTACCGGTTATTATTGTTAAATCTATTACTTAAATGTAAGCTCTTTTGTTGAGTTTTATTGAAAATATGTTCCAGCCCCTTTGAACAGGGAGCTTGAGTACCTTAATAATCGACATTTTGGCATGTGAATCTGCCGAAGAATTTTTTTTCTGCTGCTCATGAAACATAAGAGGGCAGTGTAACCCTGTAACCCATGTAATCTCATGTGTATTCTAGAGATGTGTGGACACAGCCACTTAATGGTTCACTTAGACTTATTTATCCATTAAATAAAAGTGTCATTTTGCTTATATAAAAACATGATTGTTACAAGTCGATTACACATAGTGCAAAATAATTGGCAATGTTGTCTCAGCAACTGAATCGAGAAGTGATTGTTGTGATGTGCTGTTTGAAACACCATGGTGGTACTGGTACAAATATCCTGGTTAACAAATCACCATTATTTAATAAACTAAAATAGTTTCATCCATCTAGGAACCGCTGTAGTCCAGCTAGGTACTGTGTAGGACAATGATGATTTACATTGTATTTATTCCCATTTTATGACCGTGGGACCTGTGGTCAACATTCACACATGCATTCACACACTATGGCAATTAGCCTAACCTGCATGTCTTTGGACTGTGGCAGGAAACTGGTGTACCCAGTGGAAACCCACCAAGCACAGGGAGAACATGAAAACTTCATGCACACAGACCCTGACACACTCAAAAAAATAACTTGTTGAATGAACGTAATTAAATTATGGAAAGAATTTCCACCTGATTTAATGGCTTTCTTTCAGCGTTAAGCAATTTTGTTGGCCCAACTTAATGTTCTTAGGTTCAGTCAAATTAATTTTATTAGGTTCATTTAACTTATTTACTACAGCTGCGTCCAACATAATTTAACACTGTTAACATAAATGAATAGCGTTGGTACAACAAATTTTTCAGTTGTAAATTAAGTTGATCTAACTCAAGTAAATTTAAATTTCAAGACCTGGTCAACAGAATTCTGTGAAGGAAGGAAGCATAAGACAAACGGGATAAAACGGAGATTTTTATTTTACAACAGCAGCAACTTACAAATTAAGTCTCAATTTGAAAAGATGTACAAAACATAAAACACCACAAATAAGTATCAATCATAGAAAAAAAAAATTAACACCAACAGAGTTTTGTACTTTATAACTGTCAGTTATGACTTTTAAATATGACCGTTAGAGACGGTTGGTCAGGAAACTCCTGAAGTCAGATGCAGACAGGACACTTTCACTCACAAACTCCTGTGAAAAAATACAGAAATAGATTCAATTAAAATTCATGATACTTAATCTATCAAATTAACAATATTTATACTTTGTTCCTCTCGCTTCACAAATCATGAGAACAGACCGAAACCAGAACCGAACCGCAGATTAAGCACGCGCATATAACCGTCGGTATTTTACGTGTGATTAAAAATACAAGAACTAGCTTAAACCAAAAGAACGTGACTAAACATCGCTAAACAGCAGGTAACAATTATGTTCAGTATTTCGTTTCTATTTAGAAAGACGGGAATTAATTCCTGCTTACCTTTTCCACACGCCCGCCAAACGTTTGTCTTCTCAACACGCTGTGTTCTCTTCTCGCGAGTCGCGATATTTCCGGTTTTGCTATTTCCGGTTTTCATAGTGACAAGATCTCTTTGGTTTATCTCAACATAGTTAAATCTAATAAATGTTAAGTTGTTGAATTTCATGTAAATACAACATAATTTATTCATGTTCATCTTGGAAACATGAAATTATTATGTACAAAACACATATTACATTTTAGTACATGTAACAGGTAACTGTTTTTTGAGTGCATGAAAATACCTAAATAGTGTGTCATTAGTTATTAACCATTTTGAAATTATATTTTTTTCCATGCAAAAATAGGTGTGTTTTATGGCTCAGTCATAGTCCTGCCCTGTTGTGTATACTGAATAAAAATATTTATCCTATGCAGTCATCAACATTTTTCTATGTCCCAGCCCCGTTATTAATACAACTATAAATTCTGTCACGGACAGACCACATTGCCACTAGAATGCTCTATCATATCCATCTATTTTACACATCTATATTTACAAATAATAAGAGCCAAGACCAAAAATGCCCGGGCACTTCCACGGTTCGATTCCCGCCTTAGATATGTGTTTGTGTGAAGTCATGTTCTCCCCTTGCTTGGGGTGCTTCCTCTGGGTATTACATTTTTCTCCGACAGCCCTAATACATGTTGCCCAAGGACAATGCTATTTGTTGTTTACTGTGCGCTTGAACAGATACCATTTTTTCGCACACTCTAAAAAATAAAACTGTGCTGTACTCAACTTTTTTGGTGAAACATTTTAACACTTAAAAATATTGAGTAAATATAAAAAAAATATAAAAATCATGTAAAATATACTTCATGAGTTGAGTACAAGTCAGTAAAAAAAATAAGTAGACCTGAATAACTATATTTAGTACAATGATGTACAAAATTAAGTTCAATCAGAAGTTAATGCAAAGTGAAAATTAGTAAAATAATTGAGTAAATATAATTGAAATGGAAGGTAGAAGATACTGAAAATTATACTATTATTTAACAAACAAATGTGCTACATTTACTAAATATTTTAACTGAATGAAAAGAAAAAAAAATTACCATTTTAATTAAACATTTATTTGCCAAATTTGACAAGACATGAAGTCTAAACTCAACCCGGTTTACATGCAAATGACATGTAACAAGATCATAAACAAAGAGCTGAATTTATCTTATTAGTAAACAGTCTCAGAAACAATACTTCTGCCACAAGTTTTATACATTTAACATATGGAAAGTAGACTTTTGTATTAGAATCTAATGAGTCACATTTTTACATCTGAAAGATTGCACACCTTCACACTTCAGTTTCCTGCAAACTGTGGGATCCATACAAATGTGTGTGCAGACCTTCTCAGGTCTTAAAGAAGCAATGACAGTCTAAATGAACACAGAACACTAAATATCCATGACCAACAGTACCATGCTTCACTTGATAATGATCGAAATTTCTTTTGATGATGCAACAAATGTGCAGAGCTTACACGGCCATCCCATAAGCTGGCACCTGAAAAAGGAACAATAGTATACAAGTAAGTACAAGTGTGACTGTTACTATAAAGTCTACCAGACTGGTAAAATAGTACTTCCGTTCAAATACATACTTTTTGGACTAATATACATCATCACACTGATCTAAAAGTGGTGTTTAAGTCAAAGCGGGACTTGTGATAAAAATTCTCTAAAACGAAGACGTAAAACTGATTTGATTTTACGTAGCCTATTGCTGGTAAAATTCCGATGAACATTTCAGTGGAATGCTTTTACACAAAACGGACTGCTTTAATCACCAAAGGCATTTTGCTCTTACAGAACAATGCACAACCTCATATATAGAGAAAAAAATATAGAGAGAAATAAAGGGGGTGTTCTGTTATTCTGCACAATCAACGGTCCCGCTTTGACTTGAACGTCCCTTGTACATGTTTTTGTCCCTTGTATAAAAATGATACCCAACTTTATTTATGCATGACTATCAACTATATCAATTTTTTACTTTAGTTAATGGAATCTATTATACTCGAGTGGAAAACTTGTATAGTCTAGACTTCAAGCCTTGTTTTAATTTCTATACTTGATTCAATGGTTACACATTTACAACTTCTGTAAAATTTAAAAAGTTGACATTTACCTCCTGTTTTATCTCCATTCAACTTCTCTTCATTAGTGGTGGTGGTGCTGTGAAAGAGATATAGAAAATATATAACATGTTTCACACAAACATGCACACAAAATCAATCAGTTTTAGTTTCTTTTACTTACATTGTAAATATAAATATTTTAATTTTATATTACTTTCTCCCAATTCTAATTCTGAGAGAAATGTTGTATTTTCACTAAATCTTTATATTTCATAGCTTTAGTTACTAGTACAGTACTTAGCACATTTATTTTATAAAATCTGCTGCTGCGTGCTCAGTGTTTAATCATGTTAAAAATACTCATATACAGTAATGGATAAAACAGTGCCAGTACCCAGACACTTCACCTAGAGCTTCACATTTAGATTTTCAGTGCTTTACAGGTATAGGACAGGAAGAGCTGTATAAACTTATCACCTCAGCTAAATCAACAACGTGCCTGTTAGACCCAATACCAACCAGATTTTTAAAAGAAGTGATGCTTACAGTTGGAGAGCCACTTCTAAACATTATTAATTCCTTATTATATCTAGGTCACGTCCCTAAACCTTTGAAGCTGGCAGTTATTAAGCCGCGTCTTAAAAAATCTAATTTGGACGCGAATGAAATAACAAATTACAGACCGATTTCAAACCTTCCGTTCATATAAAAAATATTAGAAAAAGTAGTATCAGCTCAAATATGCACATGCTTGCAGGAAAACAACATTTCTGAAAGAATTTCAGTCAGGTTTCAGGCCCCATCATAGTACAGAAACTGCACTAGTTAAGATTGCGAACGACTTGTTTTTAGCTTCAGAGCAAGGCTGCATCTCAATACTAGTCTTACTTGATCTTAGTGCTGCATTCGACACCATAGATCATAATATTCAAATAGATCGCCTACAAAATCATATAGGTATTCAGGGGCAGGCATTAAAATGGTTTAGATCATACCTGTCTGATCGATACCATTTTGTAGATCTAAATGGAGTACCGTCTGATGTAATGCCAGTGAAATATGGGGTCCCACTAGGGTCAGTTTTAGGACCTCTGCTGTTCTCAATATACATGCTTCCCTTGAAAAACATCATTAGAAGGCATGGGATTAGTTTCCATTGTTATGCTGATGATACCCAATTATACATCTCAACAAAACCAGATGAAATACCCAAGTTATCTAGATTAACCGAGTGTGTCCAGGACATAAAAGATTGGATGACCAATAACTTTCTTTTACTAAATTCAGATAAGACAGAGATATTGCTCATCGGCCCAAAAACCAGCACACAACAGCTTTCACAATTCAGCCTGCGTTTAGAAGGATGTACTGTTACTACCAGCTCAACAGTAAAAGACCTGGGCGTAATATTAGACAGTAACTTGTCCTTTGAAAATCATATTTCCAATATCACAAGAACAGCCTTTTTCCATCTTAGAAATATTGCCAAACTTAGGAGTATCCTATCTGATGCAGAAAAGCTAGTTCATGCATTTATGACCTCCAGACTGGACTATTGTAATGCATTACTAGGTGGTTGTCCTGCATCCTAAATAAACAAGCTACAGTTAGTCCAAAATGCAGCCGCCAGGGTTCTCACTAAATCCAAAAAATATGATCATATAACACCTATATTATCATCCCTGCACTGGCTACCTGTTCAGTTTAGAATTAATTACAAATTAGTACTACTTACATACAAGGCTTTAAATGGTTTAGCTCCCACATACCTAACCAGTCTTCTGATACGCTATAATCCACCACGTTCCTTAAGATCACAAAACTCCGGACTTCTGGTAATTCCCAGAATTTTAAAATCTACAAAAGGGGGCAGGGCATTTTCATATTTGGCTCCAAAAATTTGGAATAGCCTTCCAGACAGTGTTTGGGGAGCAGACACGGTTTCCCAATTCAAAAGTAGACTCAAGACGCATCTCTTTAATCTGGCATACGCGTAACTCATCCCATAACCTCATACTCCAGTACACCTATCCTGAATGGCAACTACGCTAATTCTCTCCATCTTTTCTGTATTTTTCTACCCATCCCGAGGCATCTGGAGATTGTGCCAGCTTTAGTAGACAAAGGCCAACCCTGCGAGGTTTCTGAGGCATCCAGAGAAGGACCAGCTCCAGCTGGATTCTGCTTTATGATGGCTGGAGCTACACATCCTGCTCCTGTGCTTCTAGTGATCCAGACCTTATCTGCCCTCTGCACCTACTGACTCCCTGTGCTGAACTGGACTTCATGTTAATCTACACAACTTCTGTTCTGTTGAACTTTCACCTGCACAACACACATGATGTTATTTCTATCTGTTATCACCCAGATGAGGATGGGTTCCCTGTTGAGTCTGGTTCCTCTCAAGGTTTCTTCCTATTGCCATCTCAGGGAGTTTTTCCTTGCCACTGTCGCCGTCACCCTTGGCTTGCTCATCAGAGACATTTTATTCATCATTCATTCATCTAATTATTATTTAGACACATTTTCAATTTTTTAATTGAATTAACGGATAAAACAGTGCCAGTACCCAGACACTGCACCTCATTTCTGCTGTTTAAACCTGCTTTGGTACGCGTTTCCTCCTTAAAGGGTCGGAGTGAAATGAGCAGACTCGCGGTTCAGTGTGTGAGGTGGACCGTTACAAATGCGTTAATTATTTGAACATGCTAGTTTTATATCCTCGCCATAATGGCAGTTGGCGGCGCAAAATCACCGCATTTGGCGGGAGAAATTTAAATATTGCGGCACAACCGCGGCCGGTTACACCGAGAAACCCGGAGGAAACCCGGACATGCACGCGCATGCTGCTCGGTGTTAAATCTCTCCTTTTACACCAGATTTTAAGTGTCTGTATTAACGCCGATTTAACTGAGCAGTTTGGTGGTTGAAACAAACAAGCTAAATCACACTGAACACCAGGACTGGCCTGTTGCTAGCTATCGTTAGCTCTGGAGCTCGGCTGTGACAGGATTCAGAACAGTAACTTACACCCTATAAAGTTGTGTGTGCAGGCAGACAGAGTCATTATTACAGTAACTTGTGTTAGCTCTTTACTTACCAGGATTTGTAAGGAGTGTTCCAGATGCTTCTTGTCCATTCTCACATCTTCACAGCCTTCTTGTCTCTGATGTTACACCAGACTTCCCATGAGTACTTGCACAGGACAATTTACTCAATTATTTAAGTTTTTGTTGTTAAACATAAAGAATATTGAGTTGGAATGAGTGATAATTGTAGTTCTTGAAACTAATCAGTACAATTACTCCATTAACAGATATTTTGATTGAAATGTATCAAAAAATATTAAGTGCATGTTAAAAATATAATTAAGTTAGTCAAATGCTGATTTCTACTAGTGAAGTAAACTTAAATTATAGTGTAAATTTAAGACAAAATTAATAGTTGTTTTTTTAGGCATTTATTTTGATCTGTCTAATTCAAACAATCATGTATGTGACTTTTAGAGATTTTATTAAGGTAACATAACCTTTTTATAACTGTGAAATTTACAAGGCCACAGAATCATTTTTTAGATCTGTATTAAACTGTGTCTCATTAAGGATTTTACTAAATTACGATTATTCACCATTGGGCCATCTTTACACAACCAGCTATTTTCTATCGTCAGGTTCCCAGACTGATTTGTTGAAACCGGTGAAGCGACTAATTTTTTCACATGCAGACAATATACAAATTTTTGTACATTTTATACATTCACTTACGCCCTGAAAATATTGTATATACGTGTAAATATTGGTATCTAGTGCATTGCAGTGTCTTTTTTTTATTTTTTAAATACACGTGAGCTACTTCCATGATTTGTTTGTAGATCCATTGTCCCTTCTAATCTGTAGAAATTCATAACTCGAATGTTCATAAGTCGGGGACTTACTGTATATGCAATGCTTAAACTGCGTTAAATGTCTTAAAATGTCTATGTTTATAGTAGCAATGTGTCCCACAATTTTTACTAATCTGCATGAAATCCATTTATATTTCATTTATACCCGTCACATTAGCAAAAAAAATTAATAAAATTTAGGGGGGAAAACTCATTTTTAGATACATGATCTTGGCCTACCTTCTATTGAAAGCTGTACTGAAAAACAAGTGTAATGGAGTGAATATTACTGCTGGGTCTAGTGGGTTGAGTTGAGTCAAAGTAGGCAAATGACCAAATAAACAGGATTCTGTTGAGTATTATCCCACTTCCCTACAGAAATGATACATGAGATACTTTTGCTTAAATAACTTGCAAACAAATAAACAAATGGCATCCGGGGTGTGAGAGTGAGATTTCTAGAAGTAGCATCATGTTAGGTTGTTTGCGTGGATGTGATTGGCGCTCAGTGTGGTCCAGCCGTGAGTCATACCAGTGACGCAGGCAGAGAAAGAAGCAACGCAGCAGCAGCATCCACCATCGGTTCACCATCCATCTGACATCCTTCTGTCTATTCTTCTCTCTGAGTCACAGCGGAAAACAAGGGTCTGATAAATAGAGGAAGACGCGATCGGATTTTGCGGCTTGTTATCAGGTACGTTAGACGCTTTCATCCCCGAACAGATGGTGCAGAGCTGAATCGCGGTTTGGACGCTGCTTTCTCCGTCACGGAGCATCCATGTTCTCTTGTTGACACGAATGATGGAAGGTGGGATGTTCATGATCTAACGCACTGCTTCTGTTGCGTTTCGGCTCCTATTTGCAAATTTTGCGTGAGAAATTCGTCGTCTTTTTAGGCGAGGTCGCACACCAAATCCAGCTGCCTGCTCTCATACGCAGTAAATGGGGCGTTTCTCTTTTCTTATTATTGAATAGTTCATTTCCTGTGAGCTTCAAGTATGCTGTAAAACAATTGTGTTATATTAATAGTGTAATCTATATTTTAAAATCCTGTTAAATATTTACATAAAAAGATTAATCCATTTAAAATTTTCCTAGACAGGAAAAAAATACCTAAATAGTGTTTTATAGTTATCAACCAATTATTAATTATTTAACCAAATAATTAATAATTTTTTTCCATGCAAAAGTAGGTGTGTTTTTTGCTTGGTCATAGTCGTGACCAGTTGTGTTTACTGAATAAAAATAGTTATCTTGTGCTATTATCAACATTCTTATATGTCCCAGCCCAGTTATTAACACATTTAAAATTTTGTCACGCTCTAGCATATCCAAGTGTGACTATTTTACACTAATATAAATACTGAGAGCCAAGACCAAAAAATGCCCGTACACCCCTAGGGTTGAGGGTTCGATTCCCACTTTAGATGTGTGTGTGTGCGTGGAGTTTGCACGTTCTCTCCATGCTTAAGGTGCTTTCTCTGGGTATTCCGTTTTCCTCCCACAGCGCAAATACAAGCAGATTGGGCATTAGCCATGACATGCAGATTAGATATGCAGATATTGGCATTCCCCAAATTGCCAGTTTTGTGTCTATGTGCGTGCCCTGTAATAGTTTGGCACACTGTCCAGGACCTCTGTTCCCTCCTTGTCTGCCAAAGTCTCCTGGGATAGGCTCCAGCCCTCCCATCAACGAATTAAACCCTGACCCTCCAATCAGCAGCCCAGGGCCTCAAATGCCTCAGCCACTACTGCCCTGGTTAATAACTCCATGTGTGTATAATGAATTAAGGTTCACATAAAAAAAAACATAAATGTTAAACTGAATGGCATCAAAACAAACACTAGCACAAGAAGAAAGACAAACAGTTAACAGGAACAATAAACTAAAAACATCACAGTCTGACCAAGACAGCACAGTCTGGATTATCTTCCTGACAGGGTGCAAAAGAGAGAGAAAAAAAAACTATTGCCCTGTTACTTTAATAAACATATTGTAGTCACTTTACCACTTTAACTAATTTAATTGCTTCAGTCTTTGGGCATCAGGATCTTATGCTATAGACAAAAAATAATAATCAGAAATAAAATTGCCCTGATTGTCCCATTAGGATTTCTCACAAAATAATTGCTGGCTGGTAGATCAGATACATTTCGTATTAAAGTCCAAATCATATCTTTCTGAATATAAGAGGAAATAATATAAGGAGAAAAAAAACATGCACTTACCATTGCACATCACAGGATCCATTATGATTCTGCTAATGCATTTTTAATGCTAAGCTACAAAAAAAACATGTTCGGTTTTACAGGACACAAAAGTAAGGTCAAAAGTTCAGTGCATTATTTGCCCTTTGGTTTAAGCAGATCAGCTGTGTTCTCTTTGTATTTAAATCTTAACATTTGTTATGATATATGTTTTTAAATTATAGTGTTCAGACGTTTAAAAAATCTAAATACTTTTTTTGGGTGCTAGGGGCCCCTTTCTGGCACTGTCCATGCTCCAGACACCACAATGACGCTGTATTGTGGTATAAGTATAATGAGTTTACTATATTATAATTGTTGTTGTAATTTTTGCTGTTGTTGTTTGCTTAAGAAATAGCTTTGCATAAATCAAATTAATCAAATTACCAGCCTCATCTGCACCAGACCAGTGCTTAACACCTTGAGCTACATGGATTTTTTTTTCGTGGCATTGTTATGGATGTGTTGGTGATTTGATGGTGGTGGCTGCTCAAGTAGTAAAGTACATAACCTATGAACATAATGTTAATACTATAGCAGGTATCAAATTTTTTTTTAAAGGGCAGGCAAGGATATTTATCTAGGATGAAATGATTAACTGTCAGACTGGATTATAAGAAGCATTTTATATACTTTAGCCATATATTTATATTTATATATAGAAAAAACCATATAAGCCATCATGAATGGAATCTTATAGGCATTTTGGAGACTAATTCAGTGATCTGTGACTCACTCCATGTTTCCCCAGACTTTAGACTGTAGGCTATACTTACTTTTACAGGGCAGACACTAATCACAGCTTCCATTACTAAGGGAATTCAATATTCATACTGTCTATATTCTAAGGCAGGTAACAAACTCATGGGTCATGAGTTATATGGGTCAGGACTGATTATAAAAAGCAACAGAAACCTTTACAGAAATCTGACAAAAATAATTGTCATTTATTTTTTTATGTAAATATGACATAAATATGTTTTTAAAATTGTAGTTGAAAACAGCCAGACAAGTCTCATGATTAATCAAACATTATTTTAGAGATGTGAGTCAAATAATCGTTTAAAAAGGAATGTGGTCCTTGTCCAGTCAAGATTTAAGTTATAAGTTATAAGTTATAAATGGTATGCAATCTTTACTTTAGTCCTATGTATATTCATTATTGAAACTATGGAAAAGTAAATTTACTTTTCTCCTACCTAGACTGACCCTTGTGCTGAGGTCTCTCTGTGGGAAACCTTTGATGGAAACTAAATGTATTTGCTTTTCAACCACCCACAGCAAAAAGCAAATTTTTTTTTCAGTGTTTTTTTGCGTGACTTTACCACTCGTTGATTTATTAATGTGGTAACCCCATGCCGCTGTATGATTCACTGTGTGTTCTATTTCCAGGCCAAATTCATATTTAGGAAAATGACTAAAGAGGACACCGCCGATGTAGAGGAGGCCCAACCCACCTCAGAGTTTACCAGTCCTAAACATGAAGCTCGCAAGAAACCCATCGTCCACCCATCTGCCCAGGCCCCACTCCCCAAAGACTACGGTTTGTGTCTAGACATGTTTTTCTCCTTGCACATGTAATGAAAGAAAATGTGTATGCTTTCTTTAACACTCTTTTAAAAGTACTGATGCAAATGTAGAAAATTACATTATAATACATTGACTACGTTTCAATTAAAAGTTTTCACTCTGCTGAAAACCTCTCTCAGTGAAAATCCTAATTTTATTTCTTTGCTATTTTAGCCTTCACATTCTTTGATCCAAATGACCCAGCCTGTTTGGAGATTCTGATGGATCCCTGCACCACCATTCCTGAGCTGTTTGCTATTATCCGTCAATGGGTCCCGCAAGTGCAGCACAAGATTGACATAATTGGTGAAGAGGTGAGAGACAGTCCTTGTGTTTTGCACACCAAACTTCAACATCTTTTCTGTTCTATTCAAAACAATATTGTCAGGTATTTTCTTATTCTATGATTTCAATTAGATTCACTGACAACTAATTGCTAAATGCTACTAATACAACTAAATGCTGCTCATGTCACTTTGCTAAGTAGTTTATCAAATAGTACAGTTGGCATGATACAATTTATCATAATTAATCAATTTATCATAATCTACCTTCATATTATTTTGATTTGATTACCTTTTTACACATTACTATTCTCCCATTTAATGTACTTCCTAACATTGCAGACTCTTGACTTGATATTTAACCTATAAAACCTAGAGCATTTAGCCATTTTTTGCCTTATTATGCTTTAATACATATATATGGAGTCAGGATTGTGCAATAGAGTGTCTTATATCATTTTTTTAGCACAGCCTAGGTAATTCAGGTAAAAATAGGCAAATGAATATAGTAAAAACATATGATCATGTGTTTTTTAAAGACAAAAATAATAGGACCATTTTGTGAGTTCCATATTTTTTCCACATTATTTCCATATTCTGATAGTGATAATGTTTACATTTTCTAAAAGTATTGATAACTTTGGTTATACCTGACATATCCAAACACTCAAACACACAGTTTGACACCTGAAGCCTCCCACATCAACAGCTTGGCACACACACACACACACACACACACACACACACACACACACACACATACAGTATACACACACACACACAGTATACACACACACATACAGTATACACACACACACACTTTTTGTTTTTAACACTTCAAACAAAATCAATTATGTTGATTTTTATTCAGAACCATTGATTGTGTTTGAAGTGTTTATAGTGAATTTTTGGTTGTCATTTTGAAACAGAAGGATAGATGTATTTATCCTGCTGATAAGATGAGTCAGGTTTTTGATGCTGTATAGAAAGTGGTTTTTGGAGTCATGTTGCATTCATGTGCCATTAAGCAATAATAGCCCGTGCATGGCCATTATGTGAGGGTCCTGTAGAGACTACATGGCAAGTTGTGGGGTTATTTTTCTACTTCAATTTTTCTCCATAGTTCATCAACAATTTATTTGCCATTTTCATTCCAGTGATGGTACCACCTCTGAACTACTTGACTACTTGACTGTTTTCAATACTCTTAGTTTTCAATATTGTTTATTGAAAATTGCTAATGTGTGGATCTCTCTCTACCACTATCAGCACACAGCGACTTCTATATTATAGAGATCAATAGAGATGAATGGTGTTGCTTGTATCTCTTGAGACTTACTTTAGAGTAGCTGATGCAGAGATTGATGGCTAAGATGATAAGCCTCCTCCATTAGCCTGTTCTCCCAATTGAGTCTTGCTCTAAATTACTCTTTTGGACAGATCTGTAGGAGAAGGTATTATTTTACAGTGGCTAAGAGTTAGCTTCGGGTGTGCCAATAAACAAAGCATGTTAAGTGTTAGGATAATCACTCAAAAAAGTAATCCATTACAAATTACTGAATACCTTTTGTTTCAAAATGTTATGGAGATGTCTTAACTTACTGTATGACTTATATGGAGATGACTTAACTCATCCTAAACGAACATTAATAAATTAACATTACATGCTTTATTTAACAAAAATAGAAGTATTAGTAAAAGAAGAAAATTCTTCTTTAAATGATGAGTATAAATATAAATGAAATACAAAGCAGTTAAACAAAAATAACTACATATTGCTTTATGTCTTAGACAAATTTACAGGTATCATGTTCAGTATAGATACAATATCATCTCATCTCTCCCTGAATTACTTCACTCCAGATGCTGAATAAGAATGCAGTTTAACCTTCAGTAGTACCCTGGCACACAAATTTAGGTCCTCTTATTGCAAAATGCATTTTCCCTTAAAAATAATGTAAATGAAGATAATCTGTTACAGCCACCCAAACAATATTGCCAATATTGCCAATTTTCCACACTACAACTTTATTTTTGCATATAAAAGCAATCTAAACATTCAGATGTAGTAACATATGAAATAAATAGACATTAAAACTCACTTACCTTAATTTATGAAAGTGGCTCTGTTCTTCTTCTTCCTACTGTCCTTGGTACCATTCTTGGGACCCATAGTGCTATACTGTATGTCTTGCAAAAAATGCAAAAAATAAACATATGGCTCAAGCAAGGTTTGATCAGCTATTGGAAGTATGCACAGTTTATTTATATATAAAGACAAAAAAACATATAAGCCATCATGAATGTAACCTTATAAGCATTCTGGAAACTAATTCAGTGATCTGCGACTCACTTCATGTTTCCCCAGACTTCAGACTGCAGGCTATACTTACTGTTACAGGGCAGACACTAATTACAGCTTCCATTACTAAGGGAATTTAATATTCATACTGTCTATATTCTAAGGCAGGTAACAAACTCAGACAGTACTATGGGTCAGGACTGACTATAAAAAGCAACAGATTTACCTTTACATAAATCTGAAAAAAAATAATTGCCACATATTTTTTTATGTAAATATGAAATAAATATGTTTTTAAAATATTGTAGTTGATCATATAGCCAGACAAGTCTCATGATTAATTAAACAGGACATTATTTGTAGATGCGAGTCAAAGAATTGTTTAAAAAGGAATGTGGTCCTTGTCCAGTCAAGGTTTAAGTTATAAGTTATAAAGAGTCTGCAATCTCTTCTTTAGTCCTATGTATATTTATTAATGAAACTATGGAAAAGTAAATGTACAAAAAATATATATAAATGGATAAAACTATTTTAATCAGCTACTGGAAGTACACACAACCGGACGTATGCACAAACGACTCGGTCACTGTATGCCGGGGCAAATTCCATGATTGTCAGATTTCAAAATTTAAGTTCAGGTAAAACAAACTCAAAGCGGGCTGTTCGTATGCCAAGGTACCACTGTATTTGTATATGGTTGGGTTATATGAGCATTGTTTCCCTAGGCATTGGTGTTTTTATTTATTGTTGGTTTAGCATAGAAACTGTTTTATTTTATTTTTATTTTTTTCGTTTGTTTTTTAGGAAAAAGAAAAAAGAATTTTGCTATGAAATAGGCAGCCACAATAAATGTATTGCTTTCTCAATAAAAAGTACTATAATTAATTTATAAGTAATTTTTTTGTATATTTTTGTATATGTTTATGATCTGTGTGTAATACAAAAAAATATCTTCAGTTACTTAGAATCTTAATAATGATATTGTTGCTGCTAGACAAAGATTTATCAGCATAAAAAGAAAAAAAGAAAGAAAAAAGCTGGCCAAACTTTAGTGTTTCATCTCCCATACTACTCTTCTGTAATGGTTTGATATTTTGTTGTTATAATTGTGATTATTGGTATAATATAATAATAATCAGCATAATAATAATAATCATAATCATCATCATTATCATCAAACTATACTAATAATAATAATAATAGTAATAATAATAACAAATCCTAACAGGTGTGTCATTTGCGTTCACTGATTATTTATATAAGGTTTGTACTTTAGCCAGAACGTAGTACGACATGGATGTGGAAGCAGTGTTATGTGTGTGTGCTAGTGCAATAAAACATATTTTTGTCACAAAAATTGAACAATAATGATGATTTTAATGTTGATAAAAATAATCGTGTTAATTATTGTGGCTATAATTGTGCAGCCCTAACTGCTAGAGAGAGCAATTGCATAATTATGCATTTTAGATTTTACATGATGTTGCAAGACTGTTTAACACTGCCACTCTATCAAACCCCATCCTCCATGTATAAACACTCAGATACTTGCACAAAATGGCTACCCATTCTAAGTGGAGCTCTGTGAAAGAATAGTGGAAAGTGTAAGTGATACAGCTGTGTGAATGACTCAGCAGAACTGTATTCCCATTTCATTTGTCACTTCTGCTGAATCATTATTAGGTATAAAAAGTTAATCCTGCTAATGGCCATTCAGTCATATTTCCAGGCTGTAGTTCTGTGCGGCTGTTATTCTTTTCCCTATTAATCAGCACTGGCACAGCAGTGGTTAAAACATTGGACTAGAATGTCATCAGAAAGTCATGAGTTTAAGTCCCAACCCTGCCAAGCTACAGGGCCTTTGAGCAAGGTGCTTATCCTCAACTGCTCAGTTATATAAATGAGATAAATATAAGTTGCTCTGGATAAGGATGTCTGTCAAAAGTCATGAATGTAAAGCTAAGCTCTTGCCTTTTTTTCTTGCAGATTTTAAAGCGCGGATGTCATGTTAATGACCGCGATGGACTGACAGACATGACTCTACTACACTACAGCTGCAAAGCAGGAGCTCATGGAGTGGGTAAGTGACTAGTCATGGTTTCATGGTCTGGAATGAGAACTTCTCCTTTAAAGATATGTGTGTTTTAGGGTAAATTTAGTTATTGTTTGTTTTCTCTGATGAAAAACATCAGTTAAATATATTACATATTAACATGCCAAAGGATGCTAAAGGAGTAGGGTACATAAGATTTGCTAAGTTGTAACAATTGTACATTTCATTAAAAAAAAAAAAATAATAATGCTTTAACATCTAAAAATAAACAAGTGACTAGTACTAAATAACAATACATTTTAACAATACACTAAAAGCAGTAGCTGGGTGTGGTAAATTGGCCACGGAACGAACTTGGGCCTTTAAAAGCAGTGTCAGACGAGACATCCACAACTGACCTATTAGTCCCCATAAAAGCTTAAAAGCCAGATTTTTAAATCCGCTTTTTCTGTTTTGACTTTAGAAAAAAAAATATATTCAGGTGCGAATATTCAGAAGATGCTAAGCACTAATTTTTGACACCCATGCATATCACAGACAAATTTTTAGAAAGAACTGTATTTTTGTATATAATTTGTTTTTGGTTTTATTTTTTTGTGGATTTTCAGGAGACCCCGAGGCAGCTCTCAGACTGACCAATCAGCTAATTGCTCTGGGTGCAGATGTCAGCCTTCGCAGTCGTTGGACTAACATGAATGCACTCCACTATGCTGCTTACTTCGATGTTCCTGAGCTGATCCGGGTTCTCCTGAAAGCTTCTAAACCTAAAGGTCAGGTTACATACAATCACAATATATCAAAGGTATTAAAACCTTTGATATATTGGAACTGTGTCAAATTACCAGGTCTGCATATTTGAACACTATCCCAGGTAAGTACACTAAAGAGGGAAATACTCCTGGGAAATATGGTTCATACATCTTTTTTCTATAGATCCTTGTTTATTCATTGATATATTATTTATATATTTACAGAAAATGCAGTAATCACACTTTTTAAGATTTAACATATTACATTATAATTTAATTTCAAATAGCAACTTTCGGCTGATGCAGAACGTAAATAATTCTTAAAATGTAATTTGATTTTTTTTATATTCATTTTATTTTCATGATGATTGTAAATGCCATATTTGACCTGAGTTTATATTTGTTGTTCAAAAAATTGAAGAACTGATGACACTGCAAAACCCATAAAACACTGATAATAAAGGATGTAATGTTCATTCAAAGCTGTGTGGCATCTCATTATTTTCCTGTGTTTTTTTTTCTTAGTACTCAACTCTACTTGCAGTGACTTTTACTATGGCACTGCCCTGCACATTGCTGCCTCCAACCTCTGCTTGGGAGCTGTCAAGTGTCTTCTGGAGCATGGAGCCAACCCTTCTGTCAGAGTACGAGTCGTTAGTTTTATTGTTATTATCAAAGTCTCTTTAATGCTCTTAATTCAATGTGTTTTTAGACCCATTCATTATTAATCATTTTCAATCATTGTTTTTCCATATGAAAATATTTACCACATTGCCAGAATGATAAAGGGCAAGTTCCTGCTGATGTGGTTCCTGATCCCATGGACATGAGTCTGGATAAAGCAGAAGCAGCTATGGTGGCTAAAGAGCTCAAGCAACTACTGTTAGATGCTTTGCCTCTCAGCTGTAATCTACCCCGTGTCACACTGCCCAACTATGACAACATTCCTGGCAACCTCATGCTGTCTTCTCTTGGCCTAAAATTGGGTGACAGAGTGGTTCTGGATGACATGAAGGTGAGTGGGAGACAGAAGAATAAAACATAAAGGCATGAAAAATGTATTGTGATGAAGACAGTAACAAAGTTATTGGCAAAGCTACATGTTGCCCACTGTAATGTGTGATGAGTACAGTAAGTGACGCAACCAAATTGTTATTCAACAGTCTGTCAGCAAATACTTGCATAAGCCATTTAAGTATTTATTGACAAAACAATAGTTGAGGTTGGAAGTGACATGATACAGTACGTTGGGTGCTAAAGATTCACAGCATCTATTCTTCTGGATTTTTAATTATTTAAATTTGTGTCCGTTTCTGCAGATAACACTTTTCATAGTTGGTTGCTTATTATATTATATTCTTCAAGACAAAAAAAAAATTTCTGTAGCAATTAGCACAGTCATTTTTGCCCAGTTTTATTCTAGGCACTCCGTGTCCAGATGCTTAGTTAAATCCATTTCTCTTTTAAAAGTAAAATAATGCATGGCACAAGTAATCAATACCACATTTTATGCCACAGTGCCTCTTTTGAAATAGGGTAGGTTTACCCATGAGTAATCTTTTTCTCACACACACTCTTTCTGACTTTAAATAAAGAGTTTGTGAGAACCTATGTGAACACAAACACGATGTAGTTTCATATTTCAGCAAGTGTTTTTTCAGTTCTACCCATGTCTGCAAGTGTTTTCCTCCCACCTCACAAAACATGCTGCAAAATATATTAATTAAATAAGCTCAGTGGTTTTATATTATTTGCCTTATTTCTTTTTTGTGTTGTTTAAGGACATGACTGAAGAGTAAAACTTAACCTTATTTCATCTAGCAAGATGTCCAAAGTCAAATTCAGTCACTCAACCTGAGTAAATATATATAATAGACCGTAGGTCCACATTGTTTATTTTAATGTTTTACCAGTATTATTGGCATGATGTTAGGCACCATGTTATGTGTAACTAGTACAGCCAGGACAATGTGGTTTCGAAAAACATGGACTTTAACCTACGACATGTACCCTCAGGTCATGTGACCTGATTATTGGTTGCGCACACCTGACCTTAAACACAGCTACCCTAACCCACTGTTTAAAAAGGCTTGAACTTTACAGTCCCATTGCAAATAATATGCATTTTAGTGTGATTTCAATAATTAATTAACAGCTTTTTACTAATACATGTGGGTGTGATAGAATAGAAAAAAGACTAAAATGTACAGGACAGTGGGTCCTCCAGGGCAAGAGTTAAAAAACACTTAAAAAAATTGTATCAACATTACTGTACCCTGACCCTTTGCTGTTTTATTTATTTTATTTTTAAAGTTTCTAAGTCAAAGTTTACCTCTCCTTGCTTCCTGGAACTCTTGGCAACAATTATGCAATAACTACAATTCAAGAATATTAACCCTGTCATTTTAAACAAAAGACAGATATGACACAAAACATTTTTGTATGAAATTCAGATTATGAAAGAAAAGCAGCAAAGTACCAGGATAAAAAAAAACAAAGCAGCACGCCTTAAAAATAAAACAAATGAAAAACAGAAGGGCAAAAATATTAAGTGTAGATGACTGAATGAAAGTTATTTTCAGTGATTTCATGACTCTTGACAAAGAAATGGTGCTTCAACATTTGTCTGGTTTCATTTTAATAAAACATTTGAAGAATGACTCTGTGATGAAAACAATAAAATTTCCAGACAAATTTATGATATGGGGTTACGTGTCTGGTAAAGGACCTGGGGACAACTTAACAGTCATTGTGCAAGTGTACTTCCACATTTTGGACACTTGTCTCACTCCATCAAGTGAAAATAGATTTGGTGAAGAAGTCATTATTTAGAATGATAATGCATCTTGTCATAGTCAGGCAGGGCATCTCAACTGAATGCATTACCAGCAAGAAGATAAAAAATGTTTTGTGGAAATTTTGCTAAGAAAGTGGAATAGAAGCAGAGCGTGCATGCTCCCTTTTCTGCCTGTCTGTGTCTGTAAATGTATCACTTCATATTTTATATAGCAACCCAGCTTTCCTGAAGATGGGATCATTAAATCTTATACCTTTGTTAGAATTTTAAAACTAGACTATTTTTTTTCTTTTATGTTAATTTATCAGACTGTCTTCTTCCTCAGATGGGCACGCTTCGTTTCTGTGGAACCACAGAGTTCGCAAGTGGTCAGTGGGTTGGCATTGAGCTGGACGAGCCAGAGGGCAAGAATGATGGAAGTGTGGGTGGAGTCCGCTACTTCATCTGTCCTCCCAAACTGGGTACTTATATCTTTGCCTTGACCAATATTAAAGAATATTCAATAAATCATAAAGACATTTGACATTTTATGAAATCCAAGTTCTTTAATGAATTTTGTTAAAATTTGAAAAACACACTGTTTAATAAAAAATATATAGTGTTATATTTGTATTATTATTAATATTATTATTATTATTATTAATATTATTTTGTTATAGGAATCTTTGCGCCTGTATCCAAAATAAAAAAAGCAGTGGATCAAGCTCCTTCCTCCGTTACCTCCACTCCCAAAACCCCCCGCATGGACTTTTCCCGTGTCACTGGCAAAATCAAGAAAGAGAAAAAAGAAAAAGATCGTGAAAAGTGTGAGTGAAATAATAAAATATCTCCAAACATTTTAACCATATTTTTACACAACTTCAAGAATGCTGATGTTTACAGCAACACCCCTGGTGTATTATATTGTCACTTATCTGTGTTCAAATAAAATTAAATTCTAATAATAATTCATATGATTAAGATTATAGTTCATATAATTAAAATCAGGCAACACAGCTTTATATCCATCTCTGGCTTCTTTAGAAACTACTTTTGTTTGACAAAGCTAAAATAAATTATTTGTGTATAAAAAAATTATTGTTGTGTTAGAAATGTCAGTGGATATTAATTTCCTCTTTGTATAAAGAAAACGTTTGTATAAAAACAATATAAAACAAAGATAATGTCAAGAAAGATAGCCTTCTTCTCTCTCAAGCCGTTGGTGGGAAGGAAAAGCTACATGAGATGACAATAGGAAGAACTTTGAGAGAAACCAGACTCAAAGGGAAACTTATTCACATTTGGGTGATACCACATAGTACAATCATAAATTAATCAGGTTCATTTATATAGCAAGAGGAAAGGTGTTTGATATGAAGCCCATTTGCTCATGGAGACTCGGGTACAAAACTGTTAGTGGCAGTTTCAGTTGTAAAACTATTGTGTCACTGCATTCACAAGTCATCACAGAAAAACTGCCGGCAAAAATCCAGTCCAAGGCAATCTTCATAGCCAGCTTTCACATCTGTTTTGAACCTTGCCAAATGGTCTTTAACGCAGTACTCAGATATTTACCCAGGCCCCTACTGTGAAAGCAACCTTAGGCTCATCAGATTAAATTTATGAAAGAAAGGCTTTGAATAAATTAAAAACCATGCCCCTATTTCTTCTCTAGCTTTAAGGAAGAAATCTCTGTCAGTGGCCAGTCTGGATCCTGATGGGGTCAAGATTGAAGTGGGAGACCAAGTTCTGGTTGCTGGACAGAAACAAGGAATTGTGCGTTTTTATGGCAAAACAGACTTTGCACCAGGTATGTCAGCTGTCCTATCATTTCTAAGCTATTGAATGATGCAAACATACATTGTCTTGCATTAAGTACAAAAAGAATTTATGGAGATTTGCAATTACTGGAATTGGGTTAAGAATTGTCCAACATTTGTACATGTGCTGAACCTTTAACCATTTGGTCAGAAATAAAACTCATAAATGGAGATTACTTAAATTGTTAGTAAAGAATGGGTCAAAAACAATTACAGTAGAAATCACATACAGTATATGTTTAATAGTGAAATATTCCCATCACTTTGAAATCTTTTCCAGCTTTGTGTAAATCAACAATGTTTATTCATAGGTTCTCCTGAAAGCTCTTTTTGGCAAGGCATGGCTCACGTCAGCGTATTCGTATTGTGTGGAGCAAACTCAAAGACTAAAGGCGTGGTTATTAATCAATTACAGTAGCTCTAGTCCACACCTTCAAAGTCAATTTCTTAACATGACTACAGGTACTGTATACTAACAGCTGACTCCAATTAACTTTTTTGAGGTCATTAACTCAAGGATTGATATACTTCCACTAGCACTATAAGTTTTTTATGATTGTTCTCAATAAAGACATGAGAGATTAGAGTTTTTGTGTTATTATTTTTGGCACATTATATTTGTCAATACTCTTAACTCAAGAAAAATATCAGATCACATTTTATGACTAATTGATCCAGAAATTCATGAAATTCCAAAAGATTTACATACTTTTTTTTGCCACTGTAATTGATAATCAATGTTATTCGATTTACATGGCAGTGATGTTAATGTAATGTGTGACAATCGTCCTAGTTTTAGGCTAGTTAAGGAGACATATTATTTTTTTTATCACTTTTTAATCATTTTTAGACAGATATGTTTCCAGATACCATTTACAGACAGAAAAAGCGCATAAAAAAACATTTCCCGCCATTTATCGTTTTTCTATTTTTTGATTGCTTAGGGCTTAAACAAATAAATCAGATTTGCCCTCTATTGTGACCTCATATACCAAGAACCCTTCCCTTGGCTTAATCTTTAGGGTTACCCAGTTCTTTCCAGCTGTGGTGTTCTCTGGAAGGCATTAGTGACTAGTGGCTAAAGGCTAATGCTTAATAAGGTCCCGAATATAAAAATATGTCGTCCCTGTATTCTAATCGACTAAAAACATGCACTTCCTCAACAGGGCTTTTGGTGGACAGTCCATTTAAAGCTACATATACTGAAACAGCATTTGGAAAAGAAATGAACTCAAAAATCAAGCATGCCAGAATGCATGATCTGAGTTATAGTTTAGCTAAAGAATTAACAGACACATTTAAAAGACCTCTAACGTAAAAAGTAACATAAAGTGCATCTCAAAAAAAAAATCATGTAGCAATGTTTTTGTGACACAAAGTCAAAAAATTAATGTGTTATATTCTGGTTACAAGGAAAGTAAAACATTTTAAGCGTTTTATTTAAATTTGCTGATAACAGTTTGCTGCTCCTGAAAATTTAAAATCTAGTATCTTCAGTTGATAGAGGAGTTAATTTTATGTATATTTTGAGTAAATTACTGTTCATTCAGGATAAATCCCATGTATTCTGTCTAGTTCATTATATACAACCACAATCATGGGGAAGAGTGCTGATTTGACAGTTGTTCTATTGAAGCATTCCAATTCCAGTGGGAAGTTTCTATAGTCAGTAATAAGTTTGCGTGCCATCTGCTGGCGGTGGGCCACTGTATTTTATCAAGTCCAAAGTAAACACAGCCATCTACCACGACAAAACCACTGCTAACTGGTTTGCTGTATATGACATTTATATATATATATATATATATATATATATATATATATATATATTTTTTTTTTTTTTTTTTTCATTCTGTGACCTGTAATCATCAAAAGTTAAAAAAAAGGCTTGAAATATTTCACTTGACATGTAATTAATCTAGAATATATGAAAGTTTTACTTTTTAAATTAAATAACCCTTCCACAATATTACCTTCTTTTAACACGTTGAAGTGATAACATGAGGATATGAGGATTTTTTTAGTTATGGATATAGACTGTAACCATATTCATTGGGAATAGATAAAATATTTGGCACATTCAGCATAGTCGAACTGGCTCCAGGTTTTTTTTTTTTTCCATTGTTGCATTAATAAGGTCAAATTAAAATCCTTTGAGCTTTATGTTAAGTGCAAGTATAAATGCAGTGTATGTCATAAGAATCATGCTGACAACTGTATCTAAGTTGGTCTGGGTTCTCCGCTAGGCTTTTGGTTTGGTGTAGAATTGGAGCAGCCCACTGGAAAACATGATGGCTCTGTGTTCGGAGTTCGCTACTTCAGCTGCCTGCCCAAATATGGAGTGTTTGCACCACCTTCACGTGTTCAGAGGTAGAATATTATCAAATGACACTATGGGTGTGTTGTTTGGAAACAGATTCATTCTTCCTAGCTAAACTAATTATATTCTCTCATTTCTGTAAAACTAACACAACATATCATATGCCATTGTATTTTAAGTATATTTGAATTTTAAGTTTAAATATTCTCTAGCATTGGTATATTGTTTTATTCTGTTTTAAAATATCTGATTGTAAAGCAGGACTTTTTATAATCGCCAGAATTGGAGGGCCAAAAGAATCCCAGGGTGATGGGAAGCTGGTGAAGAAAGTTCACCAGGTGACTAGTAAGTATAAGGGAGAAGGTTATCTTTTGCCGACCATCCTCTAAAAATTGTATTTAATTTATAGTTTTCCTCTTTATATGATGTATTTTTAGATTAGCTTGCAAATTTTCTATATGCTATACATATGCAACACTTTATATTTGGCATTAGAGATTTTTGTGTACAGTTGATCCTTGGATTGCGAGTAACTTGGTCTGTGAGCATTTTGTAACACAAGCAAAAACTTTTAAATAAATTTTAACGTAGTGTGTGTGCGTGCAGTGCACTTTCGGCAGCACTTTACCCTTGAAAAGAACGACAAAGACACACCAAGTGTCTCACACTCACACACACACTAACGTAAACACTGCTCTGTGAGGTTTCTTTTCAATTATATTTGATATACAAGCACGCTTCCGGAACAAATTATGGCCGCAATCTAGGGTTAACTGTATATTCTATTTAACCTATTAAGCTCCACCTTTTGGATTTAGAATGTAACAGGTATTCCAATGATTGTGCTGATTCCACTTACAGAACATAGTGTATAGAAAGGTGAAATCCATCTCATAGAAAACTGCATGTAAAGTTGTTATATTTGAAATTATTGATATTATGTGATTAATATGTGAATTCCCTAGTGTCGCAGCCAAAACGTAACTTCAGTGCGATGAGGTCTCCCAAAGACATCACATCTGAGAACTCCATATCTAGGTATGCTGAAAATTTCAGAAATGTCTATTTCTAGAAAATCTTAAGGCCCAGAAATAATGTAACACCAAAATTTCATCTCTAACCTTTTTCAGCAGGTTGCTGTTCTGTTGCTGGTTCCCCTGGATGTTACGTGCTGAGATGCAATCCTAAATTCCCTACTTATTACTCCCACCATCTTTCTGTTCCTTTTTAATCAATACAGTTCCCCTCTCACTGTTCAACCATTTACATTTATTAATTTGTAAAAAAAGCAACATACAAATGAGACACAGTGTTATCCTAACATGGAGCTAAGGTTTAAAGATTTCGCTCAAGGGTCCATCAAATCATTGGCAGTTAAACTCCTGATCTTCCTATAACTAGCTCAAAATCTTAAAGCACTGAGCTAGCACTGCCTGAGCACACATGCATCATTAACTTGAGCTTTTCTCTAGGAATCATGCAGACTATAAGAGGCACAAATGTGCAAGGTCTCTTTCCCAGCCTTTCCCTATGACTGCAGTTCAATAGCAAAAACTAGTGCCTTGTAAAGAAACAGTGTCCTGCATTCCATTTGTTAAATGATCAGTCAAAAATTACATATCTTAAATTGTGAATTAGGGAAAAGTAACTCTAACAAAAGCCATTTATCAGTACACAAAGAATGTAGGTAATTTTATGTTGGCGAAAATCACCCTAAAATGAAGACCACAAAAACTTACACACAGATATATTTGTGGGCTTTGGTTGTGTCTTTTTGTTTTAAAAAGCTAATTTAAGGTTAAAGCAAGTTTAGGTTAAACACATGCCCTGGCCTAAAATTCATAATGGTTGCTGTTGCTTCATTGTGCACGGTTAGAATTTTAATGTTCAGTAGAAAACTAAGCTTTTAAATGCCTTCTCATTAGTTTGATTTGTATTCATAGTTTGTAAATGTATAATTAATGTAAAACCAAGAGGTGTTTAATTTACACATACAACAGCATAAAGCAACAGCAAATTGTCCAAAGCTACAGGAGACAGAATTTATTGTTATTGGAATTGCTGTCCCCAACGCAATTATGCATTATATTCGTATTGATGTGCTCTGCATGAAAATAAGCAGATATTCATAAAGGGCAACTAATAACTCTGTTATTAACAATTGTACACACTACCACACTACACTACATACTCTAGTTGGTTGATTAATAAACTTGTATAATTCTGTAATTTTCTACGTAAATCAAAAGAATAGGACACATACTCCTCTAGTATAATAACCTGTGCTAAAGAATAAATGTTCAATTAATTAACTAATCCATTAGATTATATAATGCAGTACAATAAAAACAGATTTACCTATGAGTTTTAAAAAGACTTAATTTTGTGAGTCAATGATCAAGTAATACCCAAATATTCTACAATAAATAGTTGTAAATAATTTTGTGAAACATCTCTCTATAGATATCTCATTTCAGTTTTAATGGATCTTATAAATGCTCCATTTCAGCACTTCTAATAGTGAGGAAAGTGTGTAAATATATTTGTCAACAAGTGCTTAGTAAAAAAAACAGCAATAGTTAATCTCTGTCCTCTTTCTCTTTGAATATGGCTGACATATTAGTGTATGTAAGCACAGCATGACTGAGAGCTCCAGTCTCTCAACACTCAGCCCTTAACTAATTGAACTGCTTTGGATCATCTCCGTTATGTTCATCACAAACAGATTTATGAGGAATTGACTCATCACTGGTCTACAGGGTTTGGGAAACAGTGGGGGAGGGGGGCAATTTGATAAACAAAACTGCAAAAAAAGTCAAATACAACACTGCTTAACAGATCTAGGTCTTTCTTTTTTCCTGTAGTGTTGACTTACTCATGTACTATTGAATTTGTGTAGTGCAAACATTGTCTCTGTAGTGATATGAGACCTAGTGAAAGGCATTTAAGATTGAGTGCAAAGCATCCTACAGTATAACCAGTAGTAAACACAATCACTGCAATGTGGCGATTTGTGACAAGTGTATTGTTTTAGGGTGACTTTTTAAGCTATACATACTTCAGTAAAAACTACTATACATGTTCCAACAAAATACTATTACTTTACTTTTTTAAATAAACATTTTAAATAATTCATTTGCAAAAGAAATAATGGGTAGATATTTTAACTGAAGTTTAGAGTGTATGAAATATCTGTTTCATTCCTTGTTCGGTCAAGAGATGGAAAAAAATATATATGTCTAATGCATTTTGTTAATCTACCCAGTCATATAGGCTACTTAATATGATTAATTTGTAAACATTTATTTGTCCAAGAAGATATATTTTGATAATTTCACTATGTATTTTTAATGTGCATCAGTTGGGCAACCTGGTGACAGTATCCATGTTTATGTGTTCATGTGAACTATTTAAAACAAGAAATATTTGTGATGATTGTTATGCTTAGAGTGAGCTCTGGGTTTGCTTACTAGGCTACTGCATGCAGTTATTATGAATTTGTGGTTTCTTTTTTCTTTCGTAGCAATGTATTAGCATGTTAATAACATCAAGTGGGAATTTTCCCACTCTGGATGTACCATTAATAGATATGCCATAAATAAACATTTGGTGTTTCCTACATGGATTCCTGTTATTATTTGCAGAAGCCGTAAGCATTTAAATAGGCTAAATATACAGTAACTGTTGGTTTGACAACATACAAAACTGCATTAGGGTTTATGTAAACCATCAAGCTTTATTTAGTTAAAAACAGATGTTCTGCTGTAAATATAATATAAAATAAATAAAAGTTGTTTAAGGCTCCGGTGAATCACTTGGGGTTTTCTGCCTCTTGCGTCGAGCCCGGCGATTTTTGAACCATACCTACAAGAGAGAGGGGCAAAACGGCTTTTTAGTATTACATTCAAACATTAAATAATACATCACATCAAACACAATGCCACATAAATTTGATGCCGACAAGAAAAAAACACAAGTTTGTTGTCGAACATTAGCATGCTGTTTAACAACAGATTTGTTGCATTCACAAAAGCATTGTCGATTGAATTAGTATTTGGCGCCCTCTGCTGTCTACATGGTAAGTTGCACCTACAACCCAATCTAAACACCAGCAAGCCTTGTGAGTGTTCACGCTTTGCCTTATTATGTTTACATATAAGTTGCGAAATATGTTTATAATGTAATAAAATGTTACAGAGTTGAGGTTTGAATGGTCTTCATTAGCGGTTATCTTACCCGGACTGTCTCTTCACTGAGGCCCGCGCTTCTCGCCAGCTGTGCACGAGCTTCCGCAGTCGGATAGTCGGTGATGTTGAAGAGATGATCGAGCTGCTTCACTTGGCTCTCAGTAAACACTGTCCTTATACGGTTTCGTTGCCTGTGCAGAGGACTTTCCTGATGATCTTCATCTGTATTAACAGAAATGTGTAAAATTTGTAAATTAATCACAATGCATAAAATATTAAGCGTATACTGCATAGTCATTGATAAAACTGAATATTATCTTCAACGCAAGAAAGATCTATTTTTTGTAAATTTTGGTAATCTTCAGTTTTGTATTAGTAGAGGAAAATATAAAGCTACATATAGGCATAACCTATTTATGAGGAAATTTCTTAAACGTATTACGTTACACACACATTTGCTATTTGGCAAATAAATAAATAAATAAATAAATAAATAAATATTACCTGGCTGGGCATGATGCCAGTGCTCCCCGTGGCGGTAACCCATGTTAAAATTGGTCTGATAGTAAGTGACAGGTCCACAGCAGTGGAAAGTGTTATAACAAGCTGCTCTGTCGTAGATGCAAGCGCAGGGCGCAGGGTAAGCCATCACTGCCACCCCGCTTGTCTGAAGGTTAAATCCACTCGCTGAAGGAAGGTTCACTTCCCTGAAATCTTCCTGAAGTGTCTCCGATGCTGCATGAAAGTCTGCATGTGTATGAGTTCCCGTCCTTTCTCCCAGAATGTAGTCAATAGTGAAGTTGGAGAACTTCGATGTATCCATGTTCATTTCTCAGTTATCTTCTAATCTTGAAATCCTAGTTCTTGTGAGTCTCAAGTTGTTCTGGTTCAGACTAAAGTAAGACTGATATTTATTCTCTCCACCATCTTAACTCCAGAGTTAGGATTAATACCTCTATTATTGGTCAATTATCACCTCTGTGTTCATAGTGGAAGTACAAAGGTTCTTCAAAGGGCCACTACAAGGCAATTATCTTTTGATAAGACCCTTGAAGCAGCTTGAAATCCTTTGTACTTTTAAGTTTTGATTACTTTGACACTTTTTTGTTCAAGAGTTAAAACTAAAATTCCTCTTAACTGTTGTAAGCCTATAAGCAGGTCCAATTTAAGATTCTGTAAAATGTTAAATACGGATTACAATAAGAGTATGTACTTTAGGTTTTAAAAGTAGTTTACGTGATCCATAACATGGTTTTACAACCAAATAATAATAATGATGATGGTTTGTTGCCTATTAAAGATTACATGTAGCCAAACGTGTATAAAACCAGTGCAGTTATGTTACACTTTCCCTTGGATTAGGGGGCTGTTTATATATGATTTAAAAGTAGGGTCTTATTCCAGGCGTCTTTATATCAGGAATCAGTACAATATTCAGTAACCTGTTATTTCTCACTATAAAACAATATAATAATACAAAGTAATAATCGGGAAATATATCATTCCGATTAATTCTAGGAACCAAATAATTAAATATACAAAATAAAAAAAAATAAAACGAGCGTAAAAGTAGTTTATTAATAATTTGGGGCAATTTAAAGTTTCATCCAACTTTCACTTTATTATCCGTGTGAAACATCAAATAGGTCTACATTAAATCATACATGTGGCCTTGTTTCGTGACCTCAGACTCTGATGGGCTTTGAAATCATGACGTCACGCATTGATGTTCAGAGTTCAAAGCCCAAACGCGAATGAAGAGCAGTGAGTTTCTCTGAAGTTTGTTAGATGAAAGACGACTTGCTGTATAGACGAAAGTCTTGTGATCACTTTGAATAGATGGGGTTTTGACTTGTTCTTTTTTTTTTTAATCAGTTTTATTCTATAAAGCCTTTTCGGGCAGGTTAAAACATATGGGCCACCTTTTCCTTTATGTTTTCACAATAATTTAAGGCAACTTTTGCTTTTTTTGTAGCTATTTCTCTACAATTAGTTTAACATGAAAGCTGCCCAATTAAACAATATAAGGCTATACAGTGACTTAGATATATGCTTATACACTGACTGACCGCGCTGTTTTAGAAGTCTGCATTTTGGGCGTTTTGTTGATCTGGACCATTTTCCTCGAAAACATACTAATAAATTAGGATTTACATAAACGTAATAGATGAAATAAAAGTTGAAAACACGTGTCTTTCGTTACAAGGACTTCATTATAGAGTTTTAAATATCACATTAACAATATGGCACTATCAATTGAGTTTCAGTTGTTTCAGAGTTATGTATGAATGTATTTTTTTTAAGACTTAATGATAAATATGGAATTATTTTGATCATGACATAGCTCTTTCACTGAGGTTTTATTTTGGAGTGTTTTGATAAATTATAGATCTGCAGAACAGAGTAGGAATGCAATATTTTTGCAATAGGTAGAGGAGAAAGATGAAAGTAGTCGCAGCTCAAGCATTAAAAACATTAACCTTCAAAGCAACACTGGCTAACAAAGATTATAGCTAGCACAACACGGAACCACATTGTACAGACTAAAAGAAAATCTCTTAGAACGTAGCATTTAAATTATGAATTGATGTGACCCATTTTCAGTCCTCTGATACACATTTCTGTAAGTAGCAATTGGCACACATTAGCATCCACAACAATTCAATTCGGGCCAATATGCAATTAGCATAGGCATAGCTCGTTTCAAGCAGAAATACGTGCTTATAGTGACTCTCTGTTATAGCATGTAACACAGGGCGCAGTAAACTTAATAAGAATCTAAAACGAATAGACGAATAAACACATTTTTGTCTTAAGGGCCAACCTTTTACAGTTAACTGAACTTTTTTTTTTTAGCATTTCATCGTTGTGAATAATATACACATTCTCTTTAGATATAAGACACAATCAATTCTAAAATTATGCTTTTATGTATTAGTCTTCTTTATGTTTGGAAAAGACAACTGCCTCATGTTAAAAGCAACATTTGCAACTGCCTCGTGTCAAGAGCAACATTTGCAGGGTATTTATGACACATTACCTAGCCTAACAAACCTTAAATTGCACCTCTAAAAAATCCCTCATTAAGCTATTGTATCCGTTTAGCATTTGAGTACAGTAGGCTATTGTTTGTGAATATATACGGTATGTGTCGTGCAGTACAAAGTACTGCCAGAAGAGAGAGCTCTAATATTAAAATCTTGCAGGAGAACCACTAGGAAATTAGAATGAAAACCTTGAATGTCGTTTTAAGTATGGGGTTTTGTGAATAGACACAGACAGAGCTCTGCACAGTAATTGCCCTACACCAATACTTTGTTTTTAGTCTGGGTCAAGTTTTGGTTTATTTGTGTATTTTCTTAAAGACGCCGTGCCCGTGATAAGCGGCTGGCTTTTTTATATTACAGTATACCTTTTATACCCAACATGCTTCATGAAGACCAGTTGAGAGCACGTGCTTCCCATATTATTAGGGTGAGCGAATGGATGCTGGACAAGGGCATTAAGCGCACGTGAGCTTTAGGGTTGTTCACGTACAGACTAAGTATTTAAATAGTTTTTTTTAGTTGAAAGGTAAATGAAGATTGCACAGCCATAAATGGATGTAAATAGCAGTCAAATAAAGTTTAATTCTTTAAACTACCAGTAACCTGCCTAATTATTGCCATTATGTATTGCACATGCAGGGTCCAGGGTCGATTCTTTTATAAGTTTCCTCAAGGTACTCCAGTTTACTCCCACAGTCCAAAGACATGCAGATTAGGTTAACTTGCGTTTCCAATTTGCCCATAGTGTGTGAATCAATGTGTAAGCATGTGTGTATGTGTGTGTGCCCTGCGATGGATTGGCACCCCGTCCAGGACTACAGGTTACATCTTCTGACACGATTGTTTACAAATGAGAACATACCTATTGCAACAGGTAGCATTAAAGGAATTGCTGCATCTGAAACATATTGATCACTGCAGTACTACAGTAAAACGAATATTATTAAGTATTTTCTCATTTTCTGTATATCCAAATGGCAACTTTTTGCCAGACAATGTACAGCATACTGCACCATGCACACACCATAATTTCATTTCATGACCTTGAATTAAATTGTGTGCACAGTTTAACAGGCTGTATCATTCACATGAATAAAGTTAAAAAAAAATTGTCATGAACACTCCAAAGATCCATATGTTTGGAGACATATATGTGTCAAGTCAAGTCAAATTTTATTTATAGAGCACAGGTTTAACACAATCGTAGTTGATCCAAAGTGCTTTACAATAGAAATAAACAGCAAAAAATAAAACAAATAAAAGGAATTTAAAAAGAAAATTCACAAAACACAAATTTATTATGCAAAATACATGCACAACATCACTCAAATGCTAATGAGTAAAAATGTGTCTTTAAACGGTCTAATGATGTAGAAGCTCTGATATGCAGTGGTAAACTTTTCCAGAGTTTTGGGGCAACTACTGAAAAAGCCTGATCACCCTTTGTTTTACAACGTGAACGGGGGACGGATAATAGTAACTGATCATTAGATCTTAAAGACCTAGAAGCTACATAGGGTGTGATAAAAATACACATATAGTCTGGAGCAGAATTATGCAATGCCTTATATGCAAAAAGAAGAATCTTAAAATCAACTCTGAATTTTATAGGAAGCCAGTGCAATGAAGAAAGAATTGGTACCAGTTAATTAATTGGTACCTTTTCTTAGTACCAGTTAAGAATCTGGCTGCCGCATTTTGAACCATCTGTAACCGAGAGAGTGTAGATTGAGGTAGGCCAACATACAGAGAGTTACAGTAATCCAGACGAGATAAAAAGTTTAACCTTAGCCAATGATCTGAGATGAAAAAAACTACTCTTTACAACTGCATTTATATGCTTGTCAAAATGAAGAAAAGGATCAAGATGGACTCCAAGATTCTTTACGTAGTCATGTAGGTTGTTACTTAGAGAACCTAACTGTGTTTTGATAGAGTTATTAATAGCAGTAGGGCCCAATAGCAGCACCTCGGTTTTATTTTTATTAAATTGCAAAAAGTTTTTTGCCATCCAGGTCTTGGCTTCACTAAGACATGACAAAAGATGATCAAATGAAAAGTCATTTCCTGATTTGAGTGGAAAATATAACTGGAGGTCATCAGCGTAAAAATGGTAATTAATATTATGTTTCCGAAGAATTGAACCCAGAGGAAGCATATAAATGGAGAACAAAAGAGGCCCAAGAATGGATCCCTGTGGAACACCACACTGGATAGGTGCAACGGGAGAAGTAAAACATCCAATATTTACAGAAATAGTTCTCCCCTTTAAGTATAAGGCAAACCACTCTAAGGCTAAACCCTGCACCCCGATAACACACTCAAGTCGATTCAGAAGAATATTATGATCAACCGTATCAAATGCAGCACTTAAGTCCAGAAGTATTAAGATAGCAGAAGATCCTGAATCAATGGACAACAGAATGTCATTTGTGACCTTCAGCAGTGCAGAATCGGTACTATGCAGTGCTCTAAAACCAGATTGAAACTGATCTAGAATATTATGTGTATCCAGGTATGAAGTAAACTGTGATAGTACAACTTTTTCCAAAACCTTTGAGATAAACGATAGTTTAGAAATAGGACGATAGTTGTTATGTACTGCGGGGTCAAGATGAGGGCCTTTTAATAAGGGTTGAATAATAGCATGTTTAAAACTTTCAGGAAATGCCCCATTTATTAAAGAGCTGTTTACAATAGCTAAAAGAATGGGACTAATTGTGCCTAAAACCTCTCTAAACAAACTACCTATATGTGTATGTGTGTGTGTGTGTGTGTGTGTGTGTCATCCAGGGCATTTGCAAACCAGATCAGTAACGTCTATTAGCCAGTGGAACCAGGAGGCATCCAGTGTGGCTGTGATTGCTATAAACACTCCATTGCACCATTGCATAATTACAGTGTGTTTTGTTCATAATGAGCAGAGTGCGTAATTTTTCCAATGGGTGCAGTGAATTGTCAGAGAAGAAACCTTACCAATGAAAGGAATGAGTGAAAGCTACACTTTTTTATACTTACTGGAGGGGTAAGAAGGAAGATTAATAGAGGCTATCTGTGTAAGTGGTGCATGAGGGGAGGTTGTCTGGCAGATCTCAGAGTTTCTGTGGTATTGGCACACACTCCTCTTCAGTTCTGATCAAAGCAGCTAAATGTTGTGACTCTGTCTTGCCATGTTTGGGGCCAGTGCTTGTCATAGGGTAGGGTATACCCCTGAGGGTTTCTCCTTTGTTTCTCTCTAATCAGCAAAACAAAGCTTTTTGGAGGATTGCCTATTAACTATTCAGTTAGGCAGTTCCTTAGAATGTAATTAAAATTAATTCTCATTTGAAATTCGTACTCCACTATTTATAGGTGTAGGTTCTGTGTCAACAATTGTGTAATAGGTATTGTGTCACTAATTTAAGATTCAACTAGTGAATTCAGCTGATCAAGTCTAACAAAATATTTTACCAATTTAATTAGTTGTACAGAACTGAAAAAATAAGTGAAATGTGTGTAATGATGTGCAAGGTTGTTGAATTATTGAACGTTTTCATTACAAGTCATATAGATAGTATGGTGGGTTAGTGGATAGCACTCTTTCCTTGTGTGTGTGTGTGTGTGTGTGTGAGAGAGAGAGAGAGAGAGAGAAAGAAAGATGTGCATGTTCTTCCTGTCCTTGGTGGGTTTCCTCTGGGACTGGGTACTCTGGTTTCCTCCCACAGTCCAGACATGGCGTGTGTGAATGTTGACCGGAGGTCTTATCAGAGGTTTAAACATGGAAATAAATACAATGGTCACCAGTGGCCTCCACATTTCCTTACTGGACTACAAAGGTTTCTAGATGGATGGATGGATAAATATTTACAGGTATTTTAATGAGATAGAAGGAAAATCGTGTACTTTTATTTACTTTTTTATGTTTACTGATTTACTAGGTTTTTCATAAAAAACAACGAGAGATTAAAAAACACAAACCACGTGATCCACGAGGCGTGGTTTCATAGTACCTGTGTCAGGTGATAATTCGACTTACCCGTAACTCCCAGGAGCTTGCTCCCCTACCTGTGCTTGTAAAGTATGGTTTGAGTGATCTTTCTTAATAAAAGTTTATATATTATGTTGTCCGAGTGTACGATTAAGATTTGCAACATTTAACCTAACTTTCGGATGCAATTTAAGTTCGTTATCAAGTCTTACGGAAAGTAGCTTCTCCAGGAAGTCGAGAGCATCTACAAGTAAGTGCAGAATTTACTCCTGACTGTTATTCTTAGCGAGAGTATCGGCCATGGTTAGACTGGTCACATTCGGGCCATGTTTAGATAGGATTCAGGGTTTATATGTGAATATTTAGAAATGATACGAACGCGTTCTGTTGTCCTAAAAGCATTCGAAACGCGTTTTTGTTCTACGCCTATAAGCAATATTTCCCATGGCGTTTTTATGAGATATATTCTCAGGCCTTAGATAATTGCTGATGTTGTAGCTTGTTGTTCGACCTTTTTGCATTTAATCGATTCTCGGTTGTGTAAGAGTATATTTGATCCAGTCTGTAAAGCCAAGCCAAAGTAATTTCTTTGTGTGCGTGCGTGTGTGTGCGCGTGTGTGCATGTACCAAAGTAATTTCTGCGTGCGTGCGTGCGTTTCACTATATCATATGTCTAATGGTTTTATGTCGAAAACAGTAAATCACAAAAATGACTTTAGCTGGGTTTTCAAATAATAATTCACACATGTTCTCGAATAACTGTCTGTCGTGTATATCAGGGCATCCTGTTAGTTAGTTGCCTTTTGGATTGTACGTTAACTATTCGTTCTTTTTAGCTTGTGAAATATGATGCGGAAACCCGCTTTTGTGCGATCAACGAAGGCCATAGTACACCGCATTCTATTTAAATTTGAGTTTACCGATGTTTTTATGTTTGTTTTCATATGTAACTTACTAATAGATTAAAATGTGATTAAAACACACAATTTCATTTAAATTGCATTGCGTTAAACGTCATTAATTGCACGTACTCTTATCCAGTATTCATGCATCCATTTTTAGTGTTTCTGTTTCTACTTTGATTATTCCTCCATAAACAACACTCATAGAAGTAAGTCTGCTTACATTATTTGAGGTTTTAATGATTTTTAATACAGATTATATATTTTATTTGCCTAAGTAGTCTTTGTGCAGTTAAAAGAGAGACATCAGAAATCCATGGCTTTTTTTATATGCATGTACAGTGCTGATATATGCTTCAGTTGTCACATACTGCTTTTTTTCCCATCAGGATAAAAAGCTTCCTGCACTGATCTATCAGTCGTGTCAGCATTTAAGAGAGTGGTCGATCCTGAACTGAGATGACTTTAAGGAACATATTGCGTGGGAAGTTTAAATAGAAATTTTTAAATAGGCTCTCTGAAATTATGTGCAAATGTTTGCCTGATGGTCAGGACAAGATACTACATGCAGTCCATCCCTGCAGTCGGTCAATTTGATTAAACCAGCATTTTAATTTAAAGGCTGAATTCTCTTGCAGATCCAAAGTTTAGTTTCTGCTCATGCAGGGTCAAGAGGATCAAGCCATTTATTTGCTTTTGCCTAAATCCATCAAATGTGCCTTATCTAATCTCCAGGAAGGAGTGGGATGTCAGGGTCTATTCCAATCAATTTCCACTTCTGTAATTGGTTCGATTAAATATTTACAATTGCTTTCAATCATGCTTTTAATTAAAATCTAGTGAGCCTTGGTAACTAAAGCTATTTTAATCACCTTAAGCTTACGAGTTTGTACGTATATGGAGTTGTTGTTTAAAATATAAAAACATGGTAATAATGACCATGTGAATAATATAATTCAATGCAGAATGATTTTGCATTCAACTCTGGACCATAGACTGCCCTCCTCTATCAACAAGACCCCTCCTCCAGCCCTCTTCATGAATGTTGTCCTTTACCAGAACAAATTGTCCTTTCAGTTCCAATAGAGCTCTAATGAGTACCCATTTCATTGTGATTATTGGCCAGTTTTAGGCCTGCTTTACAAAAATCCCAGGCTTCCTGGTCAAAAGAAAACCTGTTCTCATATTTCATCAACATAACACCATGGTGGCTCTACTCTTTTCTCCCCTTGTAAGGATGAAGTGATAAATAGTGTGTCAATTTGGGGCTGCCTGCAGGCTTAAATGGTAGTGTACGTTGAGCATTTTAGGACACTAATATTAATGCAAATCATTTACTAAATTGATTGAAAAGCACACACTCACACACTTGGTCTTTAACTCATTGTCTGTCTGCCTCCTCTTTCTCTTACTATTTATTTATCTATCCATCTATCTATCCATCCATCCATATATCTATCTTCCCCTCTCCCTCCTTTTCCAGAGAGAATGTCCTTGCTTAAGGGTGTGATAGTTCTACGTCACAGACCGACACTCTGCACTGAGAAACGTGCTGTCTGTCCTTGAGCGAATGCTAAGCCATCAGGTGAATGAGACTCAGTTACTCTCCCTCAGTTTTACACTTGCTATGAGCCTGTTGGCAACAGAAGTACAGCTTAATTTACCCAAACTCCAGTCCTTCCACATGTGAAAGAAAAAGAAAAAGGTGATTTATCTAGATTTTTTTAAGGAAAATGACCTAGTGGGAGCCATGTGACTTGACTTTGCATATAGCTTAAAAATAAACTTGAAATTTGAGTGAAATCTGTGAATATACAGTAAATCTCATTTTTAATGAATTCATTTGTGAATATGTGAGTTTAATAATGAAATAAACCTTTGTTTTGTCTTCATATCACATCATTACATCTGGATTGACTGGTTTGGATGGACTTGAAGTTTAGATCTAGTGATTGTATAATTCTAGTTTGGTGAATGTCTCCTTTTCTTTTAGTCTCCACCCAACTGCTAATCTCTACCCATCCAGCACATACCAGGCAACCAAGTAATTCCTTCAACAAAATCCAAAGCATTGTATTAAGACTTTAGGCAGATAATAAATACTGCAAGTAGATATTCAATCCCTGATTGCTTAACAATCAGGCTATGCATTCAGACTTAAGACAAGTGTAAAGAGAGTTAGTGTTAAATGTGTAGGACCTACATTTTCTGTAAAGGGACAAAGATGTATTTTAAGTAGGTCCCATGAGACAGGAGCAGTTGAAATGAGCTTGCTCTACTTGTTGCTCTCCCCAATGTATCTTCTTCTGCATAGCTTGGTCTCCATGGGAATTTGGGGGGGTGGGGGGGGATCAGGTTCCTGGCACCAACCTCATCTCCCTGTCCGGACACTGAGAAAGGCCTGTTTGTTCCGCATTTGGGCATGTGGCAGTGAAGAGACAATGAGTGTAGTCTCTGAGAGGATGAGAGGCAGGACAGAGGTGTGGGCAAAGAGGGAGGTGGAGGGATGTGGATAAACAATGAGGCATGGGTTCACAACTCCAACACCTCTAATAGCTTGTCCCTAGAAGTGCAGATGGGTCTCCTGTAAGCTATATCTGCCCTTATTCCTTATGAACAGACAGCAGTGTGTGTGTGTTTTTTTTATCACCTCAAAAGTGCATATACATACAGCTGACAATAAAATACTACTTCAAAGTTTAGATTGCTTTAAATTGTCCAGTGACTATAAATATAGTACATCCATCTTATCTATATGATACTTAGCAACTAATAAGGTACACCATATGGCCACACTGGTGTGGACACCCTTCTAAAGGGTGTTTCAGCCAGTCTGATTGTTAACAAGTGTTTAAAATTCAATCCCCATAAACAAGCACTTGCTGTGGCACCAGGACATTGGTAGCGGATCCTTTGAATGATGGCTTGCAGGGTGGGGCTTTCATGGATCGGACTTGTTTGTCTTATGCATCTTGGGTCTGTTGATTAGATTTGGGTCTGTGGACTGTTTAGGCCGGAGAGGCAGTCTTGGAATCTTTGCCCATTGGGCCCTGTGTACAGCGGGCTATGGTACACTGGGTATTCTGGTGCTTTTCTATCATGGTTAGCAATAACTTTCTTGGCAATTTGTGCTGCATCGTTGTTTTTTTTTTTTTTTTTTTTTTTGTGGGATCCTACCAGATGAACTGCTTTTAATTCCTGTGGGCATTGAATGAGGCATGTTTGCCCATGATCCAGCTACCAGTTTACTGGTATAAAATTGATTCATCAAGGTTAATGTGTTAATCTTGTTGTTTTAATGATATGGGTTATTGGTGTGTATCCTCTTGGTTGGACAGTTGAAATGAACGCCAGCATTATTTAAACAGTTTTATCAATGAGCTCTAGACTTTTGATTTTTTTGTGCTTCTAAATATAATATAGCAACTAATGCATTTTTTCCCTCTGAACAGTCACATTAAGCTCATGTGTTAAGAGGTTGTTTCAAAGTCAGAGTAATTAGGTCATTTTTATATGCCATTGGGAAGCAACAGTTATATTCCCTGAATCTCTCTGACTATGTTTATGTTCTACTGCACCAGTGAAGAGACATCTGCAAAATTTGCTTGGTGAAAACTATAAAAACCAAAATAAGAGTCATTTAGTTTTTATTTGTCTCGCAGACCGGATTTGAGTCATTGCTGCCTCACCTTTTGTTCAAGGCTAGATCCCCAGCAGTGTGAGTGTTTATTCATCTCAGGCTCATTCAAATGCAGGCTGTGTTATGGAAAAGTACCCAGATGCACCTGCTTTGCCTAAGCAAAGCCAACCCCTGGATATTGTCTTAATGAGAGATAAGGTTCCATAATAATAATAATAATAATAATAATAATAATAATAATCCTTATATTTGGCTTTGTTGTTAACTTTTGTATCTATGCTTGTACTGACCAAAGAGACCAATTTTTAAATCAAGTGACAGGAAAGACAAGTTTTAACAAACCATGTCAATGAATGGGTTGCCTGATTTATAGGTGTGTCGTCATGTGTGCTCTGCTGACTGATTATACCTCATTTGTTGTGGTACATACAACCAGTCAAAGGTTTGGATGCACCTTCTTATTCCTGTTTTTTTTTTTTTTTTTATACACTGTAAAAGAATAATGAAGGAATTGAAATATGCCATGATCTCCTGAACAGTTGATATTAAGTTGTGTCTGTAACTTACGCTTCATTATGGCTCTAATCTGACATGCTGTTTGTCATTTTTGAGGCTGGTAAATCTAAATGAACTTTTCCTTTTTAGCAGAGGTACGATTTGTTCTTGTTTTCCTGGGATGGTCTTAATAAGATCCAATTTCATCATGGTGCCTGATGGGTTTTGCAAATTCACTTGACAATACTATTCTTGCAAGAACCTTTCCACAACAGCTGACCTTCATGTTTTAGGGCAAGAGTAGCTCAGCAGTTAAGATCTTGTGCTATTTATTGGAAAGTCCCAGATTCAAACCCCAGCACCACCAAGTTGCCACTGTCTGGGCCCTTAAACAAGGCCCTTAACCCTCAACTGTTCAAATGTATAATGAGATGAAAGAGTAAGTCACTCTGGATAAGGGCAACTGACAAAGGGCGTAATGTAAATGTGTCTTAAAATAACAGTTCTATATGCTATTTTATAGAATTTCCAGTATTGTTTTAAAATATACAAAAAATAAATCACTAAACAATGTTTGGGTAAAACTACTGCAGTCCAACATCTGTCTTTTAACTGTTGATAAGTTTAGGAGGGACAGGGACAGGTATGGAAATTGCCAGGGGCCACCGGAAACGATATTATTGGGATACCTTGATGCCAGTTCAATTTGAATTGTAAATTTATAAGCATCACAATTTTATGAGTATGCCGATTCAATATTATTCTTGTTTTTGTAACAATTCTAAATAAACTTAGCAAAAATTTTTGCTCCTTTCACACAAGATGCTTCTTGCCAGCATGTGAATAGTTAAGATTGCACAAATAAGCGGCAATATCTTATTATCTCAAATGCCAACATATCAAAATTGAAAATCATTATTTAAAAAAATTATTTTGGAGTCATTCTGGTGATACACAAGTTGCCACACAAAAGAATCACAAATTGATTAACAATTTTTTTTTTACCATCTCTGGTAGAATTTGTTTATATTATCACTCAATTTCTTCGTCTTAGAATTGACAAGAAAAACAATGCCATAGATTTTGATTTCAACTCCAGCACCCCAAGACTCGCTTCAATGGTTTAATGGGTTCCACTGTGGAACACTTGCTGCATAGACATAGATTACAGATAAATGATGGCTTTATGTTATCGACCGATGAGAGCTTGAAGAGACCAAGTTATAACATAAGACAAATCTGTTTTTAAACCTGGGCATAGTTTGTACTATTTTTCCTGCACGGGGTGTGACTGGAAAAGGGGATTAGCATAGTGCACAGTCTGAAACACTCTAAACTCTGTGTGCTGAAAAATAGGCTGTGACTTGGCTGTGTATAGCTATAGACACTTGAGTGCAGCAGTTTTGATTGACAAAGGCCATGGCCCTATGTGGCCTGTGTGGCACATTTGGAGGTATTAAAGCAGGGAAAATCTATTTGGTGCTTTCCTCCTTTTCAGGGTTGAAGTGGCAGCCTCGTAACTCTCTTGGGTAATGGGCACAATTCTGATTTATGGGCATTGACGGTTGAAGTTGTATCAAAGTCCAGAAGCATTTTTTTTGTAAGTCATGCTAACAAATCTGCTCATATTGTGGGTAAAATATATAAATTTAAACCAGCTTTAACTAAAGAATACAATAGTAAATAAAATAATCTAATAATATTAAGCCATCTATGTAATGTCACTAAATAACCCTTAATCTTAAAAGATAACACTGGTGTACAGTGAAACCTTGCATTGCGAGTAACTTAGTCTGAGTGTTTTGCAAGACGAGCAAAAAAAAACATTAATTTAACTTGATAAATGAGCGATGTCTTGCAATACAAAGAGTGTGTATATGCTTTGTCTGTCAAGCGTTACATAATCACAACCAGCCAATGGTTCTCCTCTCTCTCTCTCTCTCTCTCTCTTTCTCTCTCTCTCTCACCCCCTCTTGCTGCAGGGTTCTGGGTAATCCTCTCCCATGGTCCAGCTCAGTGCGCGTGCCTCATTTGCATACTTATCATCCATGCTACGTTAACTGTTTACTATAACATTGTAAACGTGTGTGCGTAAAGCATTTTTCTCAATTTTGTGTCCAAGTGTAGTGACTGTTCTTTAGTAACTGTACTGCTACAATGGCCCATGAAAACAAAGGACAAAAATACTGTAGCAGTGCTAGAGATGAATCTGTTTAACGACAATGCAATATCACATTTCTGCAAAAACCCTTAAAAGAATGCAAAAGAAAGGGTCTTTAGATAAGTTCAGTAATAGATAAGTAACACAAAAAGAAAAAAAATTCTATTAAGCCAAAAAATAGCAGTGAAAGTCATGCTTATTGTATCTGGAAGCCTTTTTGGTGTGTGCTAATAGGGATGCTTCAGACATCAAACTGTGCATTTGGGTTTTTGGATATGTCAGGTAAACATGTAAATTTTACAGAATTTAACAGACTATGGAAATGATACAAATATATAGAACTCTCCAAATTAGCATATTTATCATTTTTTGGTCATAGAAACAACAGAAAACATCCAGAGAAATGCGAGATCATGTTTATCTGTGCTATATATATATTTGGCTATATGCCAGTCCTTTTTTGTTTGTTTATTTAATTTAGTCATTTTTGTATAGTTTGTAAAAATGAAATGAATTCAGTTCATAATATTGCATAGGTTGTGCTGGAAAAATTATATCAATGTATATTGCACAATCTTGATATAAAAACAGAAAAAAAAAAAAGAAATGTACTCAGTTTTAAGGGCTGATGCCAGTAAAGGGAGCTTGATTTAAGGATTTCTTCCCAGCTCTCTTTTTAATGCCTCTAGGCCAGTGTAGTCTCTCCAACCTTTGGGTAACCAAATCCAATGGTTAAATATAGTTTAGAAGGATTTTTTTAGGTAGTGTTAGAGTCTAAATGTAGCTCCAATTTATTCTAGGGAGCTCAGACCTTGGACAACCTGGAAAGCCAAACCTGCTTACATCATTGTTTATTTGTTATTCTCGTACTACATATGTGGACGTTGTCTTAAGAGGACAGAATAAATATTTATTTCTACAGAGTACGTACTCAGCAAATTTGTGTAAAACTAATTGCAGAATTAACTAGAGAGTTTGATCATACAGACACAAAAAAATAAGGGTAACATTAAAAGCCACAAATCTCTTGGTGGGAATGCACACAGATTGCCAAAAGCTTAAGAAAGCTTCCTTAATAATAAGAGTCATTAAGAACTTGTACTTCACAATTAATATAGCCTTATTTAAACTGATTGCAAGCTGGTATAAGTATGTAGTTGAAATGGTTCTTTACTCCTAATTATCCATTTTCATTACACGTGACCCACATAGAAAGAGGAAGTACAGACCACATTTGTTATTTTTAAGCACACAGCAGATATTTATCTATCGTGTAAAGTTTACTTTCATTGACTTCACCTGCTATTTTCTTGCATACAGGTGAGACTAGGCGATGCCAAGGAAAACGGTGCTCAAAGGCACTCAGGTTTTACTTGCAGAAGATGGAAACAATGACAAGCAGAAGCACCTTGGCAGCATGAGTAATCCAAATGCTTTAGGTCTACACACTGAAGCATCTGACTTGGTTAAAGATCACCCAGAACATGACGATCTACAGGATTGGTTATCACTAGCAGACTTGAGCCAAAATGACAAATTCTCCCTTGAAGGCTGTGTTCAGTAAGTAACTTAAGAAAGAAATAAGCATGCTATTCTTTGTATATATGGTCTATTAACAGTGTGTAGATTGCACCAAATATAGTAAAAAAAAAAAAAAAAGCAGTTGTGTATAATAATTAATAATTATCTATCTATATACAGTAGTTGTGTCTCATTTTTCTATGTACCTGAGCATCAGATTGGAGAGGAGGTGGATTCTCTGGCACAAGTTTATGAAAGAATACACTTGTATGAATGATTGGTTGCGATTGGCAGAAAAATCAGCTGCCTCCCCCAACTCCAGCCATGTGCTGTACTCCACAGCAAAAGAGGAACTCCAGAAGTTTGAGGTGAAGTGGCCACCCTGTAAAAATTATTTTACCATAAGTTGAAGTAAACTTAAATGATCCCAAACTGCAATCATGACAATGGCATACTTAACAACCACTATTGGGCAGTGGTGAGTGCAAGAGGTCATTGATGTATTTATCCCCACCTGTACAGTTGTCCCTAAATGTCCCTAAATTTGCAAAATAGCCTTATGTGCATTGGTATTCCATTCATGTTGTGATTTTATTTCTAAACCAACTGTTGTAATTCTCTCCCCAGTGTCTGCGCACTGAGGCTAGATTGCACTTGGCCCAGCTGGACAGCCTGAGCCAGACAAGCCACATCCTGTTGGGGCTGTTCAGGGGTGTTATGAATACCAGGCTGATAGAAATGACCAAAGACTGCAGTCAGCGTTGGGACCAGCTCAGCACCACTGTGGACACAGTGTGCCGTCGGCTGAAGGTACATGAGACTCCAATACCCCTGCTTAGAGATGGATGTTAAATGATTTATGTACCGCTATTTGCCCGATGAGATCCATTACTTAAAGCACATTGACTCCAGTTTAACTTTTAATCTCATTAACTTTATGTCATGCCTGTCCTTTACAACCTATTTCTGTTGAACATTTTAGCAACAGTCTAAATGTTCTTAGCCTAATCTGTATTAGAGTCTAATCTGTATTAGATACACACGTCTATAAAGGTTAATGCTGTTTTTTTTCCTTAAGTATAATACATTGATTCTACTACATAAAATGGTACGTGAACAGTCCTGTACTGTCTCTGTGCCTATGTTTCCTATAGCACTTTGTTGTTCAGCGGGAAGACTTTGAGAGTCAGCGAGAGGAAATGGCCATCTGGCTGGCGGACATGGATTTAAAACTGACTGAGGTGGAGCATTTTTCCGAAATGAACATCTGTGCCAAAATGCGACAACTTCAGGTACACACCAGTTTTTCACCAGGTGGCACTTGTAAGTACAGTTACATAGAAACGGGCACATATTTAAGGACACTGAATGACATTTTAGTGAATTTTTGCCTAAAGCAATGATGCAAATGGTGATTTAAACACATCTGACGAATGAATTTCAGCTGGGTGGGTGCAAGCTCCTACACAAGTTCCTTATTTGTACACAATATATATATCACACACGCCCCAATTTATATTACATCTATATAATAGTATGTTGTATTATGCAACAAAAGAAAAACCTTCAGAAAACTATTGCTACAATTTTGAGGAAAAAAGGGGGAAATGCAGCATTTTAGTGCAGCTGAGGTAAAGCCTCTTGTATCAGAGGTTGCTGAAAGGGCATATGTTATTTTAACTTCCAAAAAATTGCATAAACAGTTGCTGCAAAATTAACATTTTCCATAAAACCCAGTCATCAGTTTAAGTGTGGAAAAGATTGGTACAGGAAGAATTTTTTTAGTATTAGTATCACTATTAGTAGTAATATACACAGTGGGCCTCATTTTAGCAAGCCAAGTACAAACAGATTTATTTATAAATTGTTTGTGCGAGTATTTACTCAAAGATTTGAGGTTCATGAAAACATTGAAATACTGTATTGCAAATTCTGAACATGCTTATATCCTGTGTATGCTTCCAAGGGTGTGTGTAAATGAACGCATAAGAAGACTAATTTAAACTTTATATTAATCAACTTCAAATCATATAATTTGCACATATTACTGCACTTTATACTGTGCATGTGTATATGTGTAATATAGTATGTATACTGTATAGGAGAGAGACTGATCAGCCATAACACTTTGACCATCTGTCTAACATTGAGTAGGTCCTCCGCCTTGCCACCAAACAGAAATTTCTATTATTAGAACCAGCATTTGCATTGCAACCATTTCCAGTTTGAGCTATAGCAGTTTTTATATTGGATAGGATTTCATGAGCCAGCCTTCACTCCCCATATGCATCAATGAGAACTGGCTACCCATGACCAGGTCACACGATCACTGATTTCTCTTTATTTTTATTGCATTTGGTATGTCCTTATCACTGCAGAACATTCCACAAAAACTGAAGATTTAGCGTAGTTCCGACCAAGTTGTCTAGTCATCATAGTATAGATGGCGGATATACCTGTTCTGTTTTTCTATGCATAACTGTTTTCAGGCTCTAACCACATTGTTCATTTTGTGTTCCCTGATGTGTGTAATATAAATCAATTAGGCATAAATTATATAAGATTATAAGGTATTATGTCTGTCCATTTTGATTAAAATTTCATAAATTACATGCTGTATTGACACTAAAGTAAATTACTAGGATGGCTCTTGTTATGCTTATTAATAATTTGGTCTTATTGTTTTTGGCTAGTTATAGGCTGATTACTTAATGTAAATATAAATGCTGAGGATACTGATTTTACTTATTTAACAAACAATAAACAAATATTTTTTTATAATATAAGTTAAGCTGTTATGCTCAAATTGACTAACACCAGACGACGGTTTAATCTTCCAAGTAAAAAAGAATAAGGAAACAGAAATACAAATAATAGCAAATATGTTGGAGGCCTTCACACCACTGTATGAAAATTTCATGTTTGTGCCTCTGTTTGTGTATCAGGGATTTCAGGAGGCAGTGGCTGAAAGTGCAGGTCGCTTAAATGCACTACTTCAGCAAGGGGAAGAGCTGATCCAGAGAAGTGAGCCAGCTGATGCCCAGGTCATTGAGAACCAACTACAGGATCTGCTCTTATACTGTGCCCGTGTCTTCCAGGGTCTAGGTCGTCTTCACACACGTCTTCTTAGCATGAGACTGGTGAGCATTACCACACTGCTGTCATAAATGTGTGTATATGCATACGCGTGCGTATATATTACCCACAATTCCGCAGCGCGAGAAAGAGAAGAACCATTGGCTCAGTTGTGATCACGTGACGGTCGACAGACAAAGCGTACTACTCGTACATCAAGACCTTGCTTGACTTGTTTATTAAATTAATTTATAAAACATTTGGCTTGTCTTGCAAACACCTGCAGACCAAGTTACTCACAATCTGCATATGTATGTATACAGTATATACCTGTATGTGTGTAATTAATATTTATTATTATTATTATTATTATTATTATTATATATTATAACAAGCATAAGGTTATGAGAGTGTTCAAAATTTTGATGACTAGTCGACTGGGTCAGACTGGGCCATCTCCAAAACTGTCATGTGGGATGTTCCTTGTATGCAGTGGTTAATAGCGTCTAATAGTGGTCAAAGGAAGGACAATCAGTGAACTGGAAACATGGGTGCTCAATGCTTTTGATACACATGGGGAGCAAAGGTTAGCCCATCTGGTATGATTTCACAGAACAGCTACTGTTGGGAAAAGTCAATGATTGCTGTAAAAAAAGATATCAAAAGCAGTGTATGGGGCTGCATATACACAGGCTGGTTAGGGCACCCATGCTGACTCCTGTACCCTGCTGAAAGAGTGGGAGAGTCAGAACTGCGTCATGCAGAAATGGAAAAAAGGTGGAATTTCACTTTTTCTTTTTTATAAAGAAAGATGACCATTGTGATGTTCTAGACAATCTTCTGCTGGGAAACGTTGAGTCCTGGCATTCATGTGAACTTGGACACGTACCACCTACCTAAATGTTGTGGCAATCAAGTAAAATTATTCATGGCAATAGTAATTCCTAATAGCAATGGTATTCCCTTTCAGCAGTATAAGGTGCCCTGCTAAAAGGCTAAATAAAATGTTCCGGAATGGTTTAAGTAACATAATAGATGTCCCACACAGATTTTGCAGCCCTCAATCTGATGGAGTATCTGTTGGTTATGCTGGTCAAACCAACCTGACCCATGGTGTCCTCGCCTCACATCTTGGAGGAATTAAAGGATATGTTGCTTCCAAATACCACAGCACACCTCCAGAGGTCTTGGAGTCCATGCCTTGATGTGCCAGAGATGTTTTACTGATAAAAAGGGGGACCTACACAATATTGGGCAGATAAATTCAAACTTCTGGCTTATCATTGTATAATTAAACTGTATGCTGTATTTAAATTTAAAGGTTCTGGGAAACTTTGATTAAATGGGTTTCCAATTTTGTAATTGTGCTCCGTTGCGTTTCTCTGTAATCTTCCAAAGTAATACACCACAATTATATAAATAATAATCATACTGTCACATTTCTAAGAAACTTGGGGTAAAAATTCATGAATGCACCGCTGAATATTTCAAATAGCAGCCTTGTAGCCAAGCATGATTTGTACAATGCATGTACTGTCTATGTGAATAGGTTTCCTGTGTAGGCCATTGTCTCTGTCGACTGAGGCAGATCATGCTAAAAATGTAGTCCACTGATGATCACTTTATAACAGGCATGTAAAGGTTATGGTGTCACACATCGGACATTCAGTAATGAATTGGCAGTGTGTGTTTTCCACAATGATCCAGCTTTTGCGTGAGAAATTTTGTCTACCAAATCCTGGAGCAGTGTTAGGCAGGTTGGATAGTAAAATTATGAATCATCGCTGTTCACTATATAATGTAACTTTAGAGAAAAAACATTGTCGGTATGATTGAAGAGGGTTTTACTGTAACTTCGAATTAAGTCATCTTAATTCATCTTATGTGGTTAAATTATTCACACTCACAGTGTTCTTTTAAAAATTTTAATGTGAGCTGTCAGATCCATTTAACTTTTTTTTTTTTTTTTTTTGCAAATAGCTTTTTGTGAATAATTTTATAAAAGTAAGTTCTTAAATATTGTTACAACAAACAATAACATTTTCTGCTTCGTATTAAAAGAAAGGCCTGTTAAGAAGGTAATGGAGTTCAATACTTGTGTATGTTCGGGGGAACAAAGTGTGAATTTAAGTATTATTTATATATTGTACATGTAATATGGTTTTTGTGAGAAGGATATTAAGTTTCTCTCCTTTTGTAGGTGTTTGAGGAGGACTGGGTTCTGTCTCCAGACTCTGGTTGTCCCTCAGAAACATTGCTAGAGGAGGAAAGTGAAAAAGACCACAGTCTTTCTCCACCTATCAAGGTTAACCCCTCTCAGGTTTGCACAGAGCAGCTGGTCCTTGAGTGGGACCCCTCTGTGGACATTGGAGGCTCAATTTCCCATGATGATGCAGATTCTTCCTACCTAAATTCTGGTGCAGGTAGATACTAGGCTTTAAAATACAATATTCCCAAAAATGAATTGCTTTGTCAGTCTGATTATATTGTGTTGCACTTTAAGCTTTTTAATAATCTACAGGCCCATTGCGTAATGGCATCTCCCATACAGGATTTATAGTTTATATAATAATGTACATCAAGAGGCATCTTTGTTAGATTGAAGATTACCTTTTATTTCTAGAGATTTACAGCACAGACAAGATCATAAGTAAGGATCCTCGGAGGAAAAGAAAAGTCCAGGTGCCAAGTCCAGGTGGAACTGTGAAATGTGTACAACAAACGGTGAGCCTCCTGCACTTGTTAAATAAAGTTCTACTTTAACAGCTTTTATTAACAATATGTACAAAACAGTTACTCAATGATATTAAATAATAGAAAGGTAATGCATGGCAAAAAATACAGCTGAACTGCTAAATTTATAACATGCATGCTTTGAATTGTTATGCTAAAAAAAAAAAGTGTGTGCGCATGCGTATCTGTGGCTATATGTGTTTTTGTTTTTTGCTTTTTTTTGTGCATTTATGCATTTCTTGGGTATTCAGCATGCATCTTATGTTTATGGATTGTATATGTCATGTATGTCATGAGTATGTTCCTGACCACAACTTCCCCTTGCATGTTTTCCATCTCATTTTCAGTCATTTGCATGTAATTTAATCTGACAGAGTGTCCTGGAGGTTGTTGAACCAAATGTGTCCAATTTTGTAACCTTGAGTGTGATTTCTTTACCTTGGTGATTAGTACACTAGTAGCAGTTTGAATACTTATTTTTACAAGGTAGTTTTTGACTGAACACTTTCATTCTTTAGTTCACTGAATGTACCTCAGACGTTATGGCTCCACCCCAGACCCCTGTGCCTGGTAAAACAATGCTAGCAGGTTGGTCCCACTATCAACTGTGTATGTGACAAATAAAATTAGTATTTGAAATTTAATTATAGCTTAAGACATGATTTGCTTTCATGGTGGCCTTTTCCTTAAACAATGGTGGTTCTTTAATGCTTTTAAAGCCTATATATTATAGCACAGTTCAATATTTTGGGGATAAGATCATGACCAAGATGTATGTCTAGCTATTTACAAATCTAATCCCAAGACACTATACAAAAGCTTCCCTTTTATGTATCGTTTGTTTGTCTTGGCAGACACTGTGAGGCCAGAGAATTCTTCGTTTTGGAAGACTTCCACCCCAGCCTCTCACTCCCCTGAGCTTGTAGCCTTTAAATCTGACCGTGTCAGTGCCTGGCTGGTCCAGACACCCCGGCTGTGCTCTAGAGCTGTCCAGACAGACCATGCACCACAGGTATTGTTCACAGACTTAAACCAATATCTTGAGCTGCCAGGTTATTTCTTCTTTGTTTGAATTTATTCCTTTTTGACAAGACTACTATTGATTGCAACTACTAATACTAAGGCTACTAGTTTTTTTGACAAGACTACTATAAAATAAGCTTGATTATCATTGCAATGTTTTACACATTATTTGGGGTTAGTCATGGCCTATATACTCCGCATAATGTCTTACCTAGTTCTGTTATCTTCTTGTATGTTTTTGTCTGCATCTAATTCATATGTACTCATTGGAATGAGAAAAGTCTCTGTAGAGCTGACCCAAGGCATAGGATACATTTTACAAAAAAAAGGAGCAAAAAACTATGCAAGACCATACAAATATACAGGATCATAGTTGCCATAGTCAACACCAAAATGTACTGTAGCGAACAGAAAAATAGCATCTAGGTAATTTAGAACTGTGACTGGCATACTGTAATTAGTAGAATATTACATATGGCTGACAATAATACAAATAGTAATGGTAAGTTAATTTCTATCCATTATTATAAGTGCATTGTTTTCAATTCAGTTTAATAGAGTTATTAGAAGTAGAATGATTTATGTATACATCACTTTAAACAGTAGTCATTGTCATTTTTAGTTGAAATTTACTTTGTTTTTAATGTTAAAGTAATCCTTCATACTTGAACTTGAACCACCACCAGAGTGTCCATCAGTTGGTCCCACCCATAATGACTATTTTAAAAGGTCCTTTGAAGTAATTGTTTTAGGCCCTTGGGGGAAATGCCCAGGGTGAGGTAATTTGGAACTCTTCAAAGGCCCCTGTGTGGGTTTTATCACTTCGTAATCGTCTGCTTAGATAGTGTCAATGGTGTGCAAAGACTGGAGTCTAGCTGTAAATGCATATGGAGATTTCTCCCTTTATTACATTATAGTAAGGCATACAGTCATATCATCTGAGCAGTACTTCATCCTCTGTGTTTGTTTATGACTCATTACTCACGTTGCCTGTAAACACCAAATTTAAAATCATTTATATGCAGTGGAAGCCATGTTTTAGTTGCAGCATGGAAATAATTACAGAGGAATCGGAGTAGTTTTTCAGTGCCCTCATTAAGCAGTCTGAAAGAAACTACATTTTTATTACATTTGCTGGAAGGAGTGGTGGGGAAAATTCCTGGGAACAAAAAAAATGTGCTGATGCAAAGGCCATTTGCTTGCTGAAGCCTTGGGAGAAACGCACCAAGTGAGAAGCCAATTCAATTTCAAAGCCGCTCTCCTAATTTCTCAGTGCTGGCAGTTAATTGGCAGCTTTACTTGGCTCTTTAAAAGCCTGCTGTAATTGTGGGAAAAAATATAAAACACCAAACAGTAATGGGCCAAAACACTAGTAAGACGTGTGCACGCGATGGAGAGAGAAGGAAGGAAGGAAGGAAGCAATGACAAAAAAAAGATAAGCCCTCATTAGTTAATTAAACCACATTTTGTTTGTTTTTGGTTACTTTTTGGTGCAAAGAGAGGCTGTCACATGCACTGAGCTCTCTTATGTCTGTGTCTGGGAGCTCTGTGACTGAGCTTTTTTTTTCTTTGTGCCCTTCACAGCAGTGTACACGCTTTTATTCATCACTATCCACACAGGACCACAAAAGGGAGAAGGTGAAGGAGGCTGACTATCTGGAAAATGTACCTCTCAAGAGGCACTCCTGTTCTCCACACACTAATAACATGTGTTCCACTGTGTCATGTGACCTTCAGTCTCCCTCTGCCAAACCTTACCCAAAATCACAGGTGTATTCTCTCTCACTCTCTCTCTCTCTTTCTCACACACACGCACACACATGCATTAGACCACACCCCTTGCACAGGTTGTTTGTCATCTCTTGCTGAACCTGGTGACCTCATTCTTCCAGCGTGCAATAACGCCGTAGGCTGTCGCTGATGTCTTAATGCCTTTTTGCATTTTGAAATTAAACATAGAGTTAGTAGGGTGTAGCAGATTTGTCACCTTTCGTGTCGAGGCAGTCGATTTTATGTATTTTGCACTTCTAAACCTTCTGTATATAATTGCACTCATAATGTTGTCTGATTGCAAATTGCTCATAAACAGCCGAGCCCCTGCAGGGTTACTTTGCAATCTTGTCTCTCATTTTCACTAGTTGCCATCTTGTCATTACAATCTTGTCTCCCAATTCCTCTAGTGTATGAAGGAGAGACTGAGCTTCAGTCAATCAGTGAAGGACAGCAACACTAAAACCCACTGGTGAGGAGTTTTACCACTGGCACTTAGTGAACTGAAGCTTCATGTATTGTTTAATTTTAGTGTGTGTGTCTATTTCAGAGAAGTGTGCACATATCCTGTACATATACTTATGCAGAAGATGTTCTCAATTCTGTTTTACTTGTTATTGAATAACAAATTATTATTCAGTATATTATGTTCATAGCTGATACTATTCTCATATTTCTGGAAATAATTTTTTAAAAAGTCACTTTTTGGCTTTTTTTTTTTTGCTGATCAGAGAAAGTGCATTGAGAATAATTAGATAAAATGAAGTGATGTTTTTCCTCAAGAGGATACTGTTTTTTTTCCAAAAAAAATCAACTTAACTTAAAAATGAGGTTAGATCTAAACCAGATTTAGCATGGCCAAGATCGTTAGTATCAGGTATCAGTATCATTAGAGTATTAAGAAAAGATTTTTTAAATCAATTTGTTGTGGAGTTACTAGGAATTACAGCTTTTTTTCATGTTTTTTTTTATTGATTTATTTGTTTTTTGTTTAGTACCAACAGTGAACAGTACTTCTGGTCAAAAGGTCTCCTAAAGCTGGTGGAGGTTCTGAAGTCCCCAGCTCTGCTCTACATTCTACTAGCCCTATTCGTAATGCTGGTCATCTGGCCTCAATCAGTCTTCCATGCCAACCAATGCTTCCATTCCAACTCTATGGCGCATTCCTTCCACCTGGACTTGTGCTATGTCAATGGACCACCTCCGACCTGAGGACTGCAGCGTTACATGGGGTACCCCAAACCCTGCTGCATAACGGAGAAACTGACGTTTTATTACAATCTTGGTTTGTGAAATAATAACTGAAAAAGAAAAAAAGTAAAGTGCTTGGGTGGAATAATTCACAGTTTTTTTAGGCATTTTGAAATTTGTAGACACAAAGATTTGGCTTTGAGCACTTCATTTAAATTATGATATTTTCTGGCAATAACCTAGGCTTTATCTTTAATGACGAGTTTGGACTGGCCAGGACTGAATCATTGAAATATTAACGTTCAGTGTCTTAATACAGTGATTAAGGAGTTGTTTACAGCACTAGCATTTTGTCCACTGAAGTTAAGATATTTATTAATATTTTAGAAACAAAATAAATAAAGTACATGAAACTATCATTTTTGCTGTAAACGTTTTGTTTTCAGAATGGGACATAATTTGCAGACTTTTTTCCCTGAAATAGAAAGCAAAACCACTTGTATCCAAGTCATCAGAAGTCCAAAAAACTGTAGTCAGCTGGTCAGACATATAAAGACTTCATACTTTGTGTATATGTGTATATAGTATAAACTACTTGGATATATAATCACAGCATAAAGGTTATGGAGGAGATCAGTGGGGTGACCTTCTATGATTTAGATATGGAGAAATTGGTTTTCATAGCACTTGGCATGTGAAATGGTTATAAAGTGTTCTCCAGGTACAAAATACAAGGTGTTTTTTTTTTTTTTGTTATTTTCTTACAGTAATCATATGAGGCAGGCATCAAAACATTTCTCTTTGGATCTAGTCTCAGCATTTTTTTTACTTTACACTCATGAACAACTTCTGGTAAATCCACTACTTAGGAAATAGAAGCACTTGGTGCCTGTGCTATATACTGTGTACTCTAAAAAGCATTACTTTTTATTGTAAGCCTTTACTGTAAAACATTTAAAAGGCCTAAAATAATGTTTAAACTGCAGGCTCAAATCAAGTTTGGTTTTCTGTGTCTATTTTTCTATACCTGATTCAAGAAAATTTGTGTTTAGATAAGCTTTCAGCCTGGGAGCTTTTGCTAAAAATCATGATCCAAATTGGAACTGAAAAGATCAGATTTTTTGTGTTGGTGTTTCAAGGAAAAATGAGAGAATTATCAGATTGGACCGCCTATTTGAGCAAAGCCTTAGGTGTTTTGCACAGTATATATTATGCTAAAAGCCTGGAACCACATCACAAGGAATTTAATATTTTTTACTGCAGTATAAAAAATATGACTAGAGGAAACATTCAGTGAAACAAAGTTGTAACAAAGCCTTAATCATTTGCATCACAGGACCATGTGACTACATTAAATTTTTTTTAAAAATAACTGAAAAAGATAGTAATTACTGTGTTTTTTTTTTTAATGTGATATCGTGTGATACAAAATGTAATACACTGTCAATCTCTTTGCGTTTGTGGACACATTAAATAAGGGGTTTTGTTCTATGGCTGGAGAAAACAGCCATGTAAATTTTTTATGTCAAACATTCTTAGTTAGAGGAATTTGTAGTTCGCTATCAAATACTTTGAGTTGAACTAGGAAAAGATTGTTATAAATATGAAGAGTAAAATCCAGAATGTGTATGTAGAAGTTTAAATGCCATTATGTCAGAGATGGAAGACAAAGCTAATAATAAGAGCTGAACTGAATTGTACTGCAAAGTGTGGTTTCTTCCAGTGACTGCAAGTGACAAGTGAATTTCTTGTGAACGCAACTGCAGTAACTTTATAAGGAAAATTACTTTCTGCCCCAACAGAAAAAAAAGTTAAATGTATTGAAAGTGAAATGTGCACTTAATGGCTTTCTAATTGTCAACAATAAATGATGCACTACTACCATTTATGTAACCAAATTAGTTCAAAAGCCCATGCTGCTCCTTATTGCTCCAGTGAACACTGAACTGGTTTGGAAAATATATAACAATTAGGAAGAATAAGATTTAAGAAAACCTGACTCTGATTTGGAAGCACTCCTCCCTAAATTTTTTTCTGGATTAAAATCTTAATGCTGTCTATGACCAGCTTTCTTAATATTTCTGTGGAATTATACTTAGCAGCCGTGCAATAAAGTGACCATGAAGCACCATCTTATCTTAAAAATTCACATTTCCATTTAATATACAGCAATGTAATTATCTTTGACCTCATGCCTATTTGGAAGAGAATAATTTCAGTATCCAGTGAATTCTTCAAACTTGCAAGTCAATGGACAAATCTGTCTCCTCTTCTTGAATGAAAATCTTTGAACTTAAATAAAAAAATTCATCAGTACATTTTGGTAGCATGTCCTTTTTGGATGCTTCATTGTTGTCATTTTCTGCCAGCACCAGTGGGCCGAGGCACTACATAAACATAATGAGATAATATTGTGCTAATTGACAAAATGGATCATCATTGGTCAGGACCATGGCTCCTGACTACACTCCCGCCCTCTTCTTGCAGCAGAGCCCTACCACAATAACAACAGTGATCAGGATTGACAGCCTGTGCACACATAAAGAGATTATGTAGAAATCCCTTGGATGGAATCCCTTTAGACCAGCAAACATTTGGATGGCCATAACAGCTGCAACACAGTGTTCATGTCACAGTTAACCCTTCAGGGCTGGGGCTTGTTATCTATTAGGCAAACATATAAAGGGTCAACAAGTCTTGCACACTGCCCAGGACATCAACTAAAGCTCATTAATAATAAAAAAAAAAAAAAAGGGAAAATAGCCATCCCCACCGAACGATGCTTAACCAGATGACAATTGGCATACCATTTCATGAACACAACTCACTGGAGTGAGAAAGGACAAAGGTGAAGGTCAATATCTCAATAACCACCCGCCTTTGGTCAGATTTCAGACCTGGTATAATCTCCTCCTGTTCCAGTTGATTGATGGGTTGAAAAGATAGACTAAAAAAATAAAAAGGGAAGTGATGATACAAAACCCATTATTATAGCCAGTGTCTGTCAGGCATGGGTTGCATGAATGTGAAGTATACTAGTGCCATCTATTTTACATAGTGAAGCAGAAACCTAATTACACCGTTTAATGTCCCATGCAAGTGCCATTACCTAAATGACTCCGTCAAAATAGGAGATTGCATTTTATCAGTGAATATATTTTGTCTAAATGCTCAAGGATGTCTCAAATCTGAGCAATATTGTATATGTGTTGACTTTCTGCTAAGGGAGTAAGCAGGATTTAATTCCCTTACACCAAGCTCTTGAGTTGACAATGATGGTGAGCTTGGCTCCCCCCAAAGCCCCCTCCCTTCTGCTCTGCTTCCTGTCCTGATTCATGTGAATGGATCTTGTGAGAATGTTTCAAGCTGGCAGCACTACAGCAGAGAGCCTTAGCCCTTTTTCTCCTTAAGCCTGCCTGTGCTGCTATATGATGCACACTCTTCTCTATTTACATTGTCACATGTTTAGAGGTACATAGCAAGCCAGTGCTTAGCTACTGCAGCCCATTCTCCTCGTGGACCTACTTGAGCATAGTGTTTACAGCAGTGCACTCTGACACATGTTGGTCCTCACATCCTCACACCAGCGGCTTATTAAAATAAGACGTCTACGCAGCAGATGAGAGTGCAGGAAATGGGCTTGACAGGCATTGCCATGAGCTTGACACAGCCTTCAGCTGAGCCTGTCATAGCGGCAGCACCCAACCCCCACATCACCCCTCCACTTGTACACAAACACTGCCACCACACATTAATAAGAGACACACTTCTTTCCCGCCATTGCTAGAGCCATTCATAATACCAGCAAAGACTCTCCGTGTTGGACACACAGTCAATCCCTGAGCTTACAAGATATTAGACGTGTGTTTACAGACTCTGTGTTTGGCTTGTACAGACTATCAAGCTTTCATGTTGGTATCTGTTAGAGCTTGTTAAGGATTTTGTCCTTAAACATGAACAAGGCAAAAAAATATGTTGGCTGCTCAAAATAAATAGCTGAAATAATTGCCTAAAATGACATCAATTTCCCATTTGTTAAAAAAAGAAAGTACAGTACATTATAATTGAAATAGTTGTTATAAGAAATAAATACAAATTTACTGCCATGGTAATCTTAACCCTCTTTAAATGGTAATACATAATAATATGACTAGTAAACCACAAGTCTGTTTGTTTGTTTGTTTGTTTGTTTGTTTGTTTGTTTGTTTGTTTGTTTGTTTTTGTTTTGTCTTTTGGTCATGATGGGTTTAGGTACCTGCTGAAACCTAGCAATTAAACAGAATCTTCAAATAAAAGCTCAACACATTAAACCCATTTTCTTTTCATGTTAATCATGAAACAATTAATCACACCTTTTATTCTGTCCAGAGAGCAAATCATGCCTCATATTAAAATAGAGACAAATCTGATGTTAATATTCCAACTAACTGTTTAACTTCTATTTCTTGCTTTACAGACTTTTGTATTTTCTTTTCACTTACATAGCATGTACACACAGAATGACCCCTGTATTTGATTTAATGCACAAAAGCCTGACAATTATCATTTATTTAATACTTGTTAGGTCATATTTGATCTTTTCATGCCATGTAAAAACACTGCATTATATAGGGCCAAAAGTTTGTGAAGACATGACCTCCATGCCAACATGTTGGCCTTCTGCAAATTGAATGTGTTTTTAAACCAGGGATCTTCAGTTCCAGTCCTGAAGGACCAATGCCAAGCACAGTTTGTAACTCACTAACACTTAAACATAGCCACTGAACCTGGTAATTAACAGATTATTTGAATCACCTGGGTTTGAGCAGAAGCATCTCCAATGTGTGTTGGACACTGGTCCTGTGGGACTTTAGCTGAAGTTAGCATTATGGTATTGCTTCACTGTAACTAATGGTCTGAAACATGACCTGTTCCAGCATGACACAAAGTTCTCCTTTGCACAAAGCTAATGCAATGAATATATGGTTTACAAAGGTTGGACTAAATGACCTTAAATCTCCTGCACAAAGCCCTGACCTTAACCTATAATCTCCAGCTCCACCTCGTACTTCCTTGTCCAACATCAGTGCATGATTTCTCTAATGCTCTTGTGGCTGACTGAGAAAATCCCCACATCCACTCTGCTAAAATCTAGTGGAAAGCCTTCACAGGAGGTGTTGTAATATAGGTTGATATAATATAATATAATATAATATAATATAATATAATATAATATAATATAATATAATATAATATAATATAATATAATATAATATAATATAATATAATATAATATAATATAATATAATATAATATAATATAATATAATATAATATAATATATATTGTATATACACTCACCTAAAGGATTAGGACTAATACAGTGTTTGACCCCCTTTCGCCTTCAGAACTGCCTTAATTCTACATGGCATTGATTTAACAAGGGCCCATATTGATGCATAGCATCTTGAAGTTGATGGAGATTTGTGGGATGCACATCCAGGGCATGAAGCTCCCGTTCCACCACATCCTAAAGATGCTCTATTGGGTTAAGATCTGGTGACTGTGGGGGCCATTTTAGTACAGTGAACTCACTGTCATGTTCAAGAAACCAATTTGAAATTATTCGAGCTTTGTGACATGGTGCATTATCCTGCTGGAAGTAGCCATCAGAGGATGGGTACAGGGTGGTCATAAAGGGATGGACATGGTCAGAAACAATGTTCAGGTAGCCCGTGGCATTTAAACGATGCCCAATTGCCACTAAGGGGCCTAAAGTGTGCCACGAAAACATCCCCCACACCATTACACCACCACCACCAGCCTGCACAGTGGTAACAAGGCATGATGGATCCATGTTCTCATTCTGTTTACACCAAATTCTGACAGAAATCGAGACTCATCAGACCAGGCAAAATTTTTCCAGTCTTCAACTGTCCAATTATGGTGAGCTCGTGCAAATTGTAACCTCTTTTTCCTATATGTAGTGGAGATGAGTGGTACCCGGTGGGGTCTTCTGCTGTTGTAGCCCATCCGCCTCAAGGTTTTTCGCCCCTGTGTGTTGTGGCTTCACAAATGATTTGCTGCATACCTCGGTTGTAACAAGTGGTTATTTCAGTCAAAGTTGCTCTTCTGTGCATTAATATGTATATACACTATATGTATATATACACTATATATACATATGTGTGTGTGTTTGGTTGGTTTAGGCGTTTCTCACAGAATGTAACTGTAGGGACCATCATCATTCTCTTTTATAAAAACTGTGTCACGGGTAAAACACCAGATCAAACTCGAGTGGAGCTGCAGGTAAACCTCTAGTGATAATATACACTGTATGATAGACACTTTGTCATTTAGCTAGACCATAAACAAAGCTAAATTTGTCCATATTGTAAAACTTTTTGAATTTCTACCTTTCCTAAGGCCTGAAAACAACTAAGGAGATCTGAATTACTGGAATTGGGTTAAGGACTGTCCAACACAATATCAAATCCTTGAAGGATCTTTGGTGAATTATTCAATTCAATTTAATTAATCATTTGAGCAAGAAATATGTTCAACCAAAAAAATCAACAGTAGAAATCACAACTGTGTTCGTTAGTGAAAGTAAGAGTCACAATTTGAAAACAACTCACAGAGTGTCCAATTTACCCTATTCCAGAGGAAAGTCCACCCCAGGATAAGCCATTGGGAGTGTTGCACAAATCATGCATAGTGCCCACTGTATAAGTCTCTGAAGGCAGTGTTTATGATCTGGTGTTGCTTCAGTTAGTCTAGGCTCAGCAGTGTTATGTGGCAATAAAATAACCACAGCTGAATGTATAAAATGACAAGTTTATCACATCAAGGTATTTTTATAATTATTATTATTATTGGCCCTCAAATTTGAACAAATCATTCTGGGAGATGATGTATTATTTTCAAATGAATTTGACACTGTACTGTACACTCTTACCAAAGCTAAAGTTAAAGTTCTTTTTTGCCACTCACAAGTGCACTTTAAAACAAACCACTCAGAAATTAGAACGCGAATGGCGTCAAACTAAATTGTTAGTATTCCAAATAGCATGGAAGTAGAGAATCCTGAACTATAGAAAAACTCTCAGTGCTGCTAGATGAATGTAACTCTATACTCTTATAGAAAATAACAAAAATAATCCTAGATTTGTATTTAATACCCTAGCTGAATTAACTAAAAAACAAGACCACTGCAGAAATCTCCACAACAACAAAATACAGTATCGCGGATTTCATGAACTTTTTTAATAACAAAATCATAAATATTAGGCAAAAAATTCAGGCTTTGAAACCAGACAATTTAAGTGATACAGATGATAAATTAATCACATCACATCAGAACCTAGAATACTTTACTCCTCTTGAAGCGAGAGAACTAATTTCACTCATCTCCTCTTCAAAATCGTCAACCTGTGAATTAGATCCTATACCGACACATTTTCTCAAGCAGATAGTTCCAGCAATAACAGAACCCCTGTTAAAAGTAATTATCTGTTCACTCAGCAGTGGGTATGTTCCTAAATTCCTTAAATTAGCAGTTATTAAACCACTAATCAAGAAACCTGACCTTGACCCCTGTCAGCTTTCCAATTACAGGCTGATATCAAACCTCCCCTTTATCTCTAAAATTCTGGAAAAAGGTAGTATCACAGCAGCTATGTTCATATCTACATAGAAATAGCATAAATAAACTGTATCAGTCAGGATTTAGGCCTTATCACAGCACAGAGACAGCACTTGTTAAAGTAGTAAATTACCTCCTATACTTGTGTTACTCGACCTCAGTGCAGCTTTTGACACTATTGATCATAGTATTCTCCTTCACAGAATAGAAAATGTAGTAGGAATTAAGGGAACGGCCCTCTTATGGCTTAGATCCTATTTGACTGATCGTTATCAGTTTGTAGATTTAGATGGTGACCATTCATCATGTTCTCAAGTTGTGTTTGGTGTTCCACAGAGTTCTGTTTTAGGCCTACTGCTTTTTTCCCTTTACATGCTTCCTCTGGGCAACATAATTTATAAACATGGTATTAGTTTTCATTGTTATGCCGATGACACACAAGTATACGTTTAGCAAAACCAGATGAGAAAAACCAGTTTACTACAGTTGAACAATGTGTGCAGGAAATAAGAGATTGGATGTTAATTAATTTCCTTCTGCTTAATCCTGATAAGACAGAAATTCTAGTCATAGGACCACAAGCAGCTAGAAGTAAGCTTTCTAAACACACCGTGATTTTAAAAGCCTTTCTGTTCCATCAAGCGCAACAAGACCTTGGTGTGATTATAGATTCCAGCCTTTCATTTAAAGCACATGTAGTTAATATTACCAGGATAGCATTCTTTCATCTCAGAAATATTGCCAAGATAAGAAATATATTGTCACCAAATGATGCAGATAAACTAGTTCATGCTTTTATCACGTCTAGGTTGGATTATTGTAACGCCTTACTGTCTGGTTGTTCAACAAGGTGCTTAAACAAGCTTCAATTAGTCCAGAATGCAGCAGCGAGAGTCCTCACTCGAACCAGAAGATACGAGCACATCACTCCTATCTTATCCACATTGCATTGGCTTCCTGTGAAATTTCGCATCGATTTTAAAATACTACTCTTGACGTATAAAGCATTAAATGGTCTCGCGCCGCAGTATCTGAGTGAACTGCTAGTGTCTTACAATCTCCACACCTACTTTGATCAAAGGATGCAGGCTGCTTGTCAGTACCACGTATTACTAAAACTACAGCAGGGGGCAGAGCTTTTTCTTACAAAGCCCCAAAGTTATGCAATAGTCTTCCAATTAATGTTCGGGACTCAGACACAGTCTCAGTGTTTAAGTCTAGGCTAAAAACCTATTTATTTAGCCAAGCATTTTTGTAAATAGATTAGCCTTAGGTAAAGGAGCAGATCTGGGGGACTCATGGACGTAGAGTATTAGGTGAACTGGTGTGTTTAGATGCTGTCTTCCCCACTTTCGTTGATCACTCAGGTTTGTTGACGGTGAGGTGATTGGTTGCTTTACATCTCAGAAAGCCCTCATGTTTGTGTTTCCTACTGGCTCTCCCTTTTTAGTTATGCTGTCATAGTTAGACTTGCCGGAGTCCCTGCTTGCACTCTGCACTAAATATGCATTCACCTTATACATTGTTCGACTGGGACCATACCTAACTGCCATCTCTCCATCTCTTTAGCTCTCTTCTCTTCTGCTCTCTCCTCTCTCTCTCCCTCTCTCCTTTTTCCTCTACCTATCTCTCTGTCGAGCTATACATGTCGCTCCTAAGCTGCCAGTAATCCAGACCTCCTCTGCCCTCTGGACCTGTCTAACTCGTTCCTCTCAAGGTTTCTTCCTATTACCATCTCATGGAGTTTTTCCTTGCCACTGTCGCCGTCGTCCTCGGCTTGCTCATTAGGGACAATCATATCATTTTGATTCATACACATTCACATTTCATTCAACTTAATTCTTTTGATTGTGTAAAGGTGCTTTGTGACAATGTAAATTATTAAAGGCGCTATACAAATAAAATTGAATTGAATTGAATTGAATTTTTTCACCAGCCAGAGTGTGTCTCTCCTGGAATTGGCTCCAGTCCCCCATCAACGCTGTATACAGGATAAAGTGGCATAGATGATAATGATGAATACCTCCAACAAGAGATAACTGAATTTGTAAAAACTTTATACTTATTACAGTAGTGTATCTTAAGTATATAGCATGTGCATGATATGCCTAAGTATGATGCATATACTATATGCAACAAATGTTTTATGCAACAATTTTATATGCAAGAAAAAGTAGCCAAAGCATTAATTAGTTTTCCTAGCCGAAGATATTTGGGGTCACCTTGCAGTTTGAATGTGGCCACACCCACTAACATGTTATCGTATGAATGAAGTCATGTTACTTGTAGAATTTGAGTAGGTTAATTCTCTTTGTTAAAACATCTGTTTTAACCTACAATCTAATTCATTCACATTACCCAGTAATCTCAAAAAACGCTTCATTTTCGTCCAAATGTCTGTTAGAGTATTCTTCCTGATAAAGAATGTGCGATGTTGCATTTTATATCCCATAGCAGATCTAAGGAGCACACCGTAGATTATGTGATACTCTTCGTTCCCTATCCGCGACACAGTCGGTTCCAGTGATGAATAAGCAGTAAGAGTCTGCTGTTTAGAAATGCACGAGTGAAGTACTATAATGGCATTGCCATCCTTTACGCAGATTAGGACGTTTTTTTTCTGGAATAGTAACTTCTACTCTCAGCTATAAACGGGTGCGTTTGCGGTGGGGTGTGTGTTGGGGGACTAGTTGCTATGGGTAACGGGGATGAGTTGGCTGCTCTGTGTGTTTGTGTGCGTGCGTGCATGTGTGTGTGTGTGTGTGTAAGAGAGAGAGAGAGCAAGAGAGAGAGAGAAAGTGACGCCAACGCGACCCTCGAGTCCCCGTGCGCTTCTCTACACGGGGTTGGTTGGCTGAAGTGAGGCGCGGGGAGGATGCGAACAGGGATTTAGTTTCTCTGGCTTTTCCAGTCTGCAGCAGATTATTCCTTTTCACCAACACCCAGCAACGGATTTAGCTTCCCTAAACAAGGTAAGGTGAAACATTACTTCAACAACCGGCTTCTGTGTTGCAATGTTTCTTTTTTTTTATGAAATATGGTCAACTCAGCGCAGGTGGATTTTATTTATTTATCTAATTTATTAATTTATTTAATATTTTTGTCAAGGGTCTCTTTCTGCAGCTTCAGTCTGATGTTGAAAACATGCGCGTTTTATTAGATCGGTTTTATACTGTTGCGATGCTGGTTATTTATTTATTTATTTATTTATTTATTCATATTTTGGGGCGACGTAGAGTGAAGGGCAGACGTCTGGTTTGAGGGAAAGCATTATAACAACCCCAGCCATGCATGCGTCGTTGTTTTTGAATGCACCACAGTTTGGGTATTGTGAAATTCATTGAAGGTATGCGTTTTATTTATTTTTTTCTGTTGGATTTGGATATTTTCGGTTGGAAACCCAGCATCTGTTTATGGCTTTGTTGTTTGCTGAAACAGACGGCATCATTCATTCGGTCAACTTCGCCAAGCGCGCCAGACTGTCTTCTTGCACATTATAATTAGAGTCACTCGAGTGTGAATTTGGAAATGAGCACATCTCGAGACGCTTAAAATGCATTCCTCTTTTATTTTTTACAACAAAACATTTTCTGAACACTGTTTATTTAGGCAACAGAAATATTTATTTTGTGAAACTCCTCCACCGGTGCCTTATAAACATGACGTTACAACAGTCTAAGGTACGGTGACGACGGGTTTTGTTTGTGTGCGTGCGCAAGTTGCTGTTGTTTTCCCGCCGCATATTGATTTTTTTTCTTTACCGCGCAACAGAGGTTACAAGTGAACATCAGATCGTTCGCATGTAGACTACTTTTGAGCATATTCGAGGGTCTTATCTTAATCTGCCCATTGTTTAATATGTTTTCCCGAGAAGCATGACTCATTGTCTGCTCGTGACGTTTCGACTAAGTTGCTCGTTTACGTCATCAATTTAAACGTTTTAAAGTATTTGTTTTGGTATTTTCTTCTTTTTTTTTTTTTCAAAATAAAGGGGGTTGGGAATTACATTAGCATTGCAAATAAGCCTGTGAAAAGCACGGACACCTGCTGTCTCGAACATTTGCATTGCCCGAACACCCCCCTCCATACACACACACACTGCAACAAGGTTTGAGTCCACAGTTGAGCTCAAATCGAATGAGCTTCTGCAGAACACCCCCCCCAACCCCCCCCCCCCCCCCCCCCCGCCGCCGCTCGCGTTATCATAACAAAGGCAAGGGGCCAAAATGGCTTGTCGTTGAAAAGAGAAGACAATACCGTCCACGTTTAATTGTCCCTGTGTCAGTCAGATGGAAAAGCGCGGACTCAGACGTCGGAACGGGTATAGAGGGGGTGCAACAAAAATATAGTCCAATACACTTAAATAGCAACCTGATCTTAGCTACTGTAACGGTTTAGGGGTGTATGCCTGCCTTACCATAAATGTTAATGATATTCAACGTGAAAAAGCTTGAAATTGATTTCAGAAGATCGCCCGGAAGAAAAGATTTTGAAACATGAAGGAAGCCTCAGTAGACAGAGAAGAAGGAGCCCACTGTTAGAAAGGCAATACAGCTTAACCCTGAAGCGTTCATTAATAAAATGAGCCCTTTCATGGTCATGTAGACATCAATGTAAGAGCTATTTTTACACTGGATTATGGCTTATAGAAATCACAATGTTCCTGAGAATGACTTGAAAAAATGCAGAAATTCTCACCAGCTGAACCTTTAAAAACGCTAACTAAAAGTGGAATATTTACTCTCATCACTTTACTTTTCTCTCTTTTTTTGCCAGGCTATCAGAGGTAAAGAGACCATCAACAAACAAGTTATTAATATCAAACAAAATCATTAAATAATGTTATTTTAAATATAGAAGACAGTACTAAAACTCCTTCAGTTATACACAGAATATATGTAAATATCATTCTTTAAAAAATATCAAATTATTGAGATGCATTAAGCAAAAACTAAGGAGATTACTGAAGTTACTGTGGTGAAATTACTGGAACTGGGTTAAGAACCCTATAACACATTATCAAAACCTGGAAGGATAGTGCTGAATGGTCAACTTTGTGGAAGTCACAAAAAACATGAATTGAGATCACTTAAACACTTTGTGAAGTTCCATGGTAAAAAATCAACAGTAAAAATACTGTCTGTGTTTATAATAGTTATGTTTAATGGTGAATGTAAGAACATTTCCATACTTACACTATGTGTTAAGAACTCACAGGATTTGGGATAAACAGCAATGAAAAAAAAGTAATGTGGGCTGATTAGTTCAGATTGAGCCTGTTCCAGAGTGATGGGCGCACTAGGGTAAGAAGCAATGTATTCACTGTGGTGCCTACTGTACAAGCCTCTGGAGCCAGTATTATGATGTGAAGTTGTTTCAGATAATGAGGTCTAAGCTCAGCAACATTATGTGTCAATAAAATGAAGTTGGCTGACGACTTGAATGTACTGAATGACCAGGTTATCGCATCAATGGAGTTTTTCTTCTTTGGTGGCATGGCTATTTCCCAGAACTTAAATTGTGAATGAGTGTTTCTGAGAAACACTCATTTCTGAGAAACACTCATTCACAAGCATGAGGAATCATTTTCACACATGAACTGACCACCACATTGTGTGCTGTAATCAAAGCTAAAAGTGATTGAATGAAATAGTGTGTGCCTTTTTTTCTTGGCCAGCTAGTGTCTGAAGCATAATATATGCTCCATGTTCCATCCACACAATATATACACTCTTTCTGCCATTCATTACTTGAGATCCTTAATTTTGTCATCACATTAAGGATGGTTCTTTGACTGTAAATAATAAACCATTTGACATGTTTAGCATGTCTGGTAGAAAAATTGGCAAATTCCTATGCCAATTAATTTGACATGCTCTCACTCTTCTTCCTTCAGATTTGAGACCCAACATCTTCATATGGAATAGGATGCGGAAATCCTCATTTCTTGTGGGAATGCCATCTAGTACAACTAGTTATCGATGAACTCTGTTTCATAAATAATATACGGAAAAACAGTGTTTAAGTGAAGGAGTTTAAAGTTAATATGGCAGCAACAGAGGCCAACACAGAACCAGTCCAAGTGGAGGCCGGGGAGACCAAAGCTGAGGGGGAGACTTTAAATGCAGAGTCATCACCAGTTCCAACTGAGGAAACACAGCCTACGACAGAGGCACCCCAGACCACAGAGCCTTCAGCAGATAACAAAGTAAAGCCACCCTCCGAAAAAATTTGGGACTCTTTTCTAAACAAAAGTGGGCTTGGAAAAGTAATGGGAGGTAAGAAGAAAAAAGAGCACAGTACAGTAGCTGAAGACGTTCTCACAGAAGACACAGATAAGGCCTCAGCCACAAATAAAAATGATCAAGAGGAAAAGGCAGATACTAATGACCAGTCAGCCAGTCAGCCAGCAAGTGAAGCAGCAACGGATGGCCAAGTTATTGAAAAAGTACCGGACAATGAGGAGGCTGTCCAAGAACAGAAGGCACTCATTGTCAAGCCAAAGCAGGGAGAAAAGTCCAGTGTACGTGATTTCATTCGCAACCCAGTTGTCAAGATTTTCTCCCACAAAAGCACAGAGAAAAAAGATGGCTCAGGAGAACTATCAAAACATGGAAAGGTTCGGTCAAAATCGCTTGACAGATTGGAAGATGCTGATGCCAGCACAGCTGTTGTGGATCAAACTGAGGACCAACAGTTACCGGAAGAGGCAGATAAATCAGTTTCTCAACCAACAAAACCAATGAAACGCTGGCATTCCTTTAAGAAGCTTATGGCACAGAAGAGTCACAAGAAAAGCACTGATGAAGCCAAGGATGCAGAAGGAGCAGAAGGTACAGATGCAGCAGGGGACAGCGGGACACTGGATTTAACTACAAAGTCAGAGCACACTGGCCAAAAAAGATGGAAATTAAAGAGGTCATGGACTTTTCAAGGTCTAAAGAGAGATCCATCAGTTGTTGGAATCCACAAGCCAAAGGACAAAGATTCTTCAGATAATCTCAAAGATGAAAATACCCCAGAGGCAGATCAAGGGGCCACACAAGTTTCAGATGAGTCAAAGGTACCAGGTGATGAAGAAACTAAAGAGACCAATGAAGATGGAGAAGAACAGAATGAGGCAACTGCAGCAGCTACTGCAACAACACATACAAAAATTGTAGACCAGCATGCAAATGATATCTGGACCTCATTCAAAAAGCGAGTGATCCCCAAGTCAAAAAAAGCAGCAGATGCTGGCGGAGAAGAGGAAGAACCAACAGGTGAACAAGAACAGACTGAAGAACCACAGGCGGGTAAAGACCCAGGCAAGACTGCCAAGTCAAAAAGGACACACTTCAACCGTGCTGTCTCACTTAAAAATTTCATACTGCGTAAGGGGAAGAGTACTAGCATGGATATAGGGGATGGCTCAGCAGTACAAAAAGAGAATAAAAAGGAAACTAAAGACATGGATGGTTCTGCAGACACAGCTGGGGCAACTGACCTCCCACAGGGTGAATCAGAGGACCAGGCTGCCACATTGAGTCAGAGCAACAATGACGCTCAGGTGGTAGATGAGCACAAAAGTTCTGATGGAGAGGATAAGTCCCTTCCAAGCATACCATCTGCTGAGCAGTCAGATATGCCTGACTTATCATCAGATGGGAAACATCAGACAGAGCCAAAAGTGGAATCCAAGACCAATGGTGAGAATGGATATTCAAGTGCTGCAGCAGAAGGTCCCACAGCACATAATAATGAACCTCCTGTCCAGGTCGATGGTGTAAAGGAAGAAGAGACAAACCAGGAGACCTCCAACTCTAGTGACAAAAATTGTGCAAAGGACGGAAAGATTCTGAACCAAGATGGAAACTGTAGCACTGAAAACGCAGTTGCTGAAAGCGGTGAGTTTGAAGCAGCAATTGACTCCACTGACAAGACAAAACCTGGAAAGACAGATTCTATAGTAGGATTAGGTGCTAGTATTGAGTTAGAGACTGGGGTGAGTTGTAGTCCTGACAATGGTGGGCCCTTTTCTGAGTCAACAAAAAACAATCATGGGCTTGATGACCAAGAAGAAACTTTGAAGAGGATGTTTTATCAGGCTGCAAGTTCCATCGTTCAAACTGTTTTACTGGCAGCCACTGACCAGTTAGTAAAGGAAAAGGAATTCCTGGACAGTAGTCCCAAATTCTCTCAAACAACAAATCATGGCAGTTATGCAGATGCTGATGTTGGTTACTGTCACTGAACAGTCTAACAAAATTTAGATGTCCTTTGATATATTATAGTTTTTTGTAATATTAGTTCTAATCTCTAAGTGTAAGGTGTTCTTGAATTATAAACAAACACAAAAGGTCATTAACCTGTAATACCCAAACACTGCTATTCTCATATTTTGTTCACTTTTTTGTATTGTTTTTGTGGTGGGAGGGAACATGGTTTCCTAGATTTTTGACTTTATAAAACTAAAGATGCTTTTTAGTGTATCTAATGGAGCACATCGCTAAATATATTTAACGATATTAAAGGTTGTTGCTGTGTGTATTTTCATGTTAAGTCAGCAACAATTAAAAGGAGTAATTTGCTTAAAGTTTTGAGTTAGATCTACAATTTGAAGCATTATTATTAGTATTTTTTATTAGTGCAAAACTATTTTGTAAATATTTTAAATGTTATAAAATATGTGCAAATTTAAAATGTTTTTTTTTCTATTTGAAAAAATATACATATATATTGTGATATATTTAATCTCTTCTGTTATCATTCACCAGAAAAAATGGCGGGAAACGTGTGAGGCCAAACAAAGAGGATTAGATCTCCATGGGAGTCGTTCAGCGTGGAGCTTTGCCCCTTCCCCCCTCCCCCCAAAAAAGAAGTAATCACACGTTTGTCACGATTCACCATGGTGAGAAATGCAATCCATATAGCTAAAAAAAACTTGAAAAGCAATAATTCAGTCATCAATCAGCACATTCCATTACTGTCAATGTTTTGCTTGTCTTATAGTGAGGTTTTATATAATCAAAAATGACATTCCTTGAATCTCAATGATCACATATGTGATTATAAAGACTGTTAGTTTTATATTAATTGCCATTCTGTCTGTTTGTAGCCTTCCTTTCACTAGGAATATCAATGTGATACACATTTCAGATAACTTCAGACTGCCCCCAATGTGGATTCAATACGGAATGTGCTCTAATCTCTGTGCTTGTTTTTAGAATGTTATGTTGTGTACATGAATAAACCACCATAAAAAATATTTTGTCTCTTGGCCTCTTAATTTTTTTGTCTTTGTGTATAAATAAATCCATAACCACCTAGTTTTATAAAGAATAAATAGATTAGGTTCTGCTGTGTATTAGATTTCAAAAAGTAAACTAATTAGAATTTGAACTGCTTGAGTTGAGCTTATATCCATTTGATTTTCTAACAATACAATTTGTTTCTCATTTAAGATATCAGTATTAATAAAACACTGTATGGCCTAAAGTTTATGGGCACTTGATCATCACAACTTTATGTACTTTTTGAACATCCCTTTCCATATTCAGTCCCCTTTTGATGTTAATAACCTCCACTCTTTTGTGAAGTCTTTTCACTGGATTTTGCATGGGGAATTGTGTCAGGTTGAGGAGGGCTCAGGTGCAGATAGTGTTTCAAATGATCCCAAACGTGTTCAGTAGGGTTGAGGTGAAACCTCTGTGCATGTCACTCCTGTTATTTTACTACAACCTTGGCAAGCCACATCTTCCTAAACTTTGCTTTGTGGAAAGGAAGGTGGTCATGTTGGGAAAGGTTAAGACTAGGCTGCCTAGTTTCTGGAAAAGGAATTAATGCTACAGCTTCCCTCTGTATACCCCTCTGTATATAATAACTTTGTAGCTGTTTAAAAAGGGCCCCATTTGGTTGTAAAAAGCCAGGACTCCACAAACTTTTGGCCAAATAGTGTATCTAAGATTTTATTATTTATTTTAAAATTGCAGTTTGTGTGGGCAGTACCAAAATCAAAACAGCAAAGCAATCCCAGAAAGCTGTTACAACTAAGATATGTATAAGAGTGAGAACTTCATAAAAAGAATCATAAATAAGAATCATGTCTAAATAAAATAAAATAATGACTACCAACATAATGTACAGGACAACCATAAAAAAAGTACAAGCACATACCACATATTGGCAAACAGACCAATGAGCGAAGAGCTTTAGTAATCAATATACAGTATACTGACAGCTGCATTCAACACTGAACTTGAATTTAGCTACGAGTTCTTATGTTACATAAATGGTCAGGGATCACAATAGAGTTCTCTTTTTTTAACTTAGGTGTAACAGATTCAAAATACAAATGTATATGCACAGTTTAAGGGAAATGCATGAGTGTGTTAAACAAAACAAAAAACATAGTATAAAAAAAATACATCTCCCTTGAAATTAAATGGTTCTTTCTGCATTCTTAGCTGTTTTGAGATATAAAACTTTAAAGTTAGACTTAAAAAAAAGTATTTTTTTAGATAGTAAAACTGAGACATGCCTTTTTATTTTTGGGGAACAAAAGTACCTCAGATTTCACAGAAAAGAAAATGTAAATAAATATGCCAACAACAAAAAACTTAAACACTTGTCTTCTGATTTTTGACACTTCTCATGACAAACTCAGCCCTTTACAGTCTGCATCATTGAACTAAAACCTAAATTGTCCACTGCTTTTATTCTCAGATACCCTGGAGTAAAATGTGTGTTAGCTATAACTCATGAAACATTTAAAATCACTTTAGCCAAAAACCTCTTGAAAAGCAGTCTGTTCGATTGGTGACAGTCCAGAGAGATGACCCTAATGGTCATGTGAACACCATGTGTGGAAAGATACTCATCTTAAAAGTATAAAGTAGCAGGTTTTAATCACATTTTGTAGTTCAGATATGTAAACAAATGTCAAATCTGATTAAGGTTTGGGCTGAAGAACCAAACACCTTTTCAATGAAAATATAAATACAACCAGGCAATACAGGCAAAACAGTAATTGTCTATCAGAATGATACCTCTCATTATTCACATCCCACATATTTACATATATATATATCACTTATAATTCAAGATAAAATAGGTGTTTACAGTCACAGACACTCAATATTTACAACACATACACACAGAATTCTATTCCATTTTTGACATCTCAAATTTTGTCGTCATGATTTCCTGCAAAAAAGAACAGGATAAGGTTATTGTTTAAAAAATCCTGGAAAATGAAAATGTTTAAGCAATACAACTAAGGAATGATACAAAGTGTATTACATGGTGGTGAATACTCTATTGCATAAATGCACTGGCTCCCCAGAATAGTGTTTATTAGCATATTTAAATGTATTATTCTCTTCTGGCAGACAAGACCTCCTAGACTCTAATAGCAAATGAGCATCTCTAAGGCAGGCCTAAGAAATCCGTCAGACAAAAGCACCAAAGCTTCTCTGCTCTCACTGATCTTGGCGAAAGGGAGAGAGAGCAAGGTTAAATAATGTGACGTGGTTGGCTGATCTCTTTATGCTCTACATTAGAAATGCAGAGTCGCCCACCTCTGGCCCCACATGGAATTACACAGTAAAGGTCTGTACCCTTCAAAAGACGCAGTTTATGCATTAATCAGTCTAATCTATACATTTTCTTAAAAATACACAATATTATTATTGTATTACTTATTATTACGACTTTATTAGCTGAATGTTACTCCTCTATGCCAAAATAAAAGTCAAAATGTGCTGTTGTTTTCAGTGACCTGCTTAAATTGCATGATAAATCACCTTTGTGTTTGAAATTTAAAGAGAAGTTTAATTGGGTTTAGGACCTTTTAAAAATATTTTTTAAATTAATATATATAAATCCCCACAGATGGTTAAGTAACATACCTCATCTGAGTCCAACAAAGGAGGAAGTGCACTATATGACAGAAAATTTATACAAAATTAATTTTTGGCATCAATAACTGGCATTTGCCAGCTGAAATGCAATATGACATATTTTAATGTACAAATCAAGGCACACTGTATACATCCAACATATATAAATATGCATGTCCCAGATCACATTAATCACATCATCTGTGGTGATCATAAGACTTACACATCAGCCATCGAAGTGGGGATGTTTTCTTCGACCCATTTTAGATCTTCATCCTGTGGAAACATTTATTTTTATTAATTTATATTTATAATGTCATCTTAGTAACATAATTTATGTTTAATCAGGGTGTCAATATAAAAAAAAATTGAGACAGGAAAGTCCATTACCACTTTAGCAGGTTTCACACTTCCATTGGTCTCAGATTTAAAACCTCTCATTTTTACACCCTCTGTAAATGAAAAAAAAAATGCTTTAAATTAAATAACAAATAAAAATTAAGAAAAAAAAGACTGCTTTCAGTGGCAGGTCTAATAAAGAATCCCGTTCACTTTTGATATTCACAAATAAGCCAATAAAGTACAAGTTATGGTTAAAGTTAAAGGTCAGTTATGAATATGATACAATAGGTTTGTATTATGTATTAATAATAAAAAAGAAATCAATAATAATAATAATATTTAAAAACAACAGGAACATGTTCTGACTCATACCAAAGGCTTCATTCACTAGTTGCTCTGCCTCCTCCTCGTCACTAATCTCATCCACGAGTGGGCTAAAAGCATACCTGAGGAATTCAAATAACATAACTCATTACTCAATATTTAATTTTTTGTCATCACAAGGCCTATATACACACTCAAATCCATAGCTTTTCTCAAGTCTTGACCTCCTAATATGAGTAAATTTATGAGTAAAGTTCAAGACTGGATCATTCACATTTTTTCAGATTTATTCTATTCCTGTAAGATAAGTGTCAAATACTGTACAAAACAGTCCAACTATGATTCCTCTGATATAAGTGTTTATGGAAAATTCAGCAAGATATGAAGCAGCCTAGATGGTTTTAGGGCTAACGCCCAGGGACACCTAACTATAGAGTAAGCAGTTACTTTGACGTAAGAAGCTGCGTTTCTTGAGGTATTCCAAGGTGGATTTTAAGGTATGTTTGGGATCATTGTCCTGTTGTAGAAAGCACCCTGTTTTCAGCTTCAGGTTTTTTACAGATGATGTGATGTTTGCTTCCAGAATTTGCTGGTATTTAGTGAAATTCATTGTTCTCTCCACCCCCTGAAATGTTTCCTGTGCAACTGGCTGCAACACGACCCCAAAGCATGATAGAACCACCCCCATGCTTATTAGTTGGCAAAGTTTTCATGAAATTTTCTTCAAACATGTCTTTGCTGATTGTGGCCAAGGAGTTCTATTTTAACTTCACCAGTCCACAGGACTTGTTTCCAAAATGCATCAAGCTTCTGTAGATGTTGGATTTTATGATGAGGTGTTCTTTTGCTGACTCATTCATGAAGGTCTTGTCTGTGCAAGCATCGCTGGACAGTGGAACGGTGCACCCCCACTTCCGAGTCTGCTAAATCTTACTGCAAGTTTTTTGCAGTCAAATGGGGGTTTTGATTTGTCTTTCTGACCAGCATACGAGCAGTTCTCTTTAAGAGTTTTCTTGGTCTTCCAGATCTCATCTTGATCTCATCTGATCCATAGTTCCCCTGAACTGCCATCTCTTAATTTCATTTCAAACTTTTATTTTCAGAGTCGTACATAGCTGCTTAGAGGAACCCATGGTTGTTGAGTGTCCGCAAGTGTGTGCACAACGTTTGAAGAGTCAAAGTATTTGTAAAGCTTTGAAATTGGCATTTACTAATGACAGCTGTTGCCATGCATCAGATCTAACACGCTGATTAAGGTCTGAAACCTTGTAAAAAAAATCTGAGACTCTGGAACTCTTAGAGTGCCCAAATGTTTGCACAGTGCCATAATGTTGTTTTTATTTTTCATTTTATTTATGGCATAAGAAGTAACTATGCACCAATGTTTGCTGAAAATATTGTGCATTTTTTTCCATTTCCAGGAGAGACTGTGTCTCATCTTTTCAATAAAAAAAATCACCAAAATCTTTTATTTAATCAAGGGGTGCCTAATCTTTTGAATGAGACTGTATAACTCTTAATGTCTTAGCTATATAGGCTTGTTGTGTGACAAATCTCATTTATTATTTACATAATGTCATGCAAGTCAGTTAGAGTGCACAACCTTAGATTTAGCTGTATCTTAAAATTAGTGCCCTTTTTACCCTTAAGTGACCATAAAAGTGGGTGCAAAAAAAAGTAATGCAACATCTGACCATACACGCTACAGGTAATATAATGGCTAGGTAAAGAATTCATTTAACAGTGTGGCAACTACACTTCATGACTTATTCTCCTGGGAATCATATATATATATATATATATATATATATATAAATATATAAAACCTAAATTAGATAGTGATCAACTTAACAAGATCTGACAATAACACACCATGTAGACGCTTGACTGAGAGTTTTTACATATTCCTGTCATATTTAAAGTAAAAAAAAAACTTAAAAAGGCAAATTTAAAGGTTGCTTTGTGTGATATCAGAAGAATTATGATATATCCAATTTTCATTCGACTGCTCCCGTCAAGGGGTTGCCACAGCAGACCATCTGATCCGCACACAACTTTGGCACAGGTTTTACGTCGGATGGCCTTCCTGACGCAGCCCTCCCTTTTTTTCCGGGCCTGGGACCGGCACTGCACACAGTGGCTGGGTAGCATGGGGTGTGGTAACCCATTGACGTCGGGGATGAAATCCGGATCCTTAGATCAAATCAACAACCTAGAGCCTTCTGAGCCACCACTCTCCTTTCAGATAATTCATGATATTTGCTAAAATGTAACCGATTACTGGAGCCTTCAGTGCATCACCTCTGGTTGTTTGCAGATGGCCTCCACAAGAACATGATGACAAGTAGAATAGTAGAAAACAGAAAACGCCAGAATGCATCATCTATCCACATCTCCCTCCAGTCCTGCAGAAGACATGGAGAACAGTGTAGCATTTAGGATTACAGAATAATGCACAGATTATTTTTTAAACTCATTATTCTTTAAAACTCATTCTTTTTTGAAAGATTTATTTTTTAAATTTCGGAGTCAAATTATTGGCCTGAACAACGCACCGAAAACAATTAATGAGATTTATTGGAAAATTACTAGATTTGGGTAAAAAAAAATAAAAAAAATAAAAAACATTATTAAAACCGTCAACTTTTTTGGTTTGTGGTCAGAAAAAAAAAATCTTGAATAGAAATCACTTAAACACTTGTTAAAGTTGCATGTTAAAAAAAAATCAACAGTAAAAATCATAGCTATGTTTAATATTAAAAAGGAAAAGCATTACCATACACTAGAGTCACAAGATTGGGACCAAACAGATGTGTGACCAATAGAAAACCACTTATTAGTCAGACTAAACAGAAAAAAAAGACTTCAATTTGCTAGTAAATATTGGACATGAGAAATGGAAAAAGGTCATGTGGTCAAATAAATCCAGAGTGACGGTATTCCAAAACTATAGGTGCATCAGAATAATAAGGATGCATGAAGTGATGCAACATTTTTTTTAGCCGGGCAACATATCAAGATTCAGAGAGACATATTACAATATTATTACAAAGAAAATAGGTTTTGCCAAGAGAATTTAGACAGTGATATAGCATGTGAAAGTGTTTACCTCAATAAAATTGATAATGAAAACAAAGGACTAAAAATAAGCCAAAATGATGATGGCACAATGGGTTTGCATGTTGCTGTGCAGTTTTAATACAACAGTGTGACACCACTTCTATGAACAGCTTACACCTTGCTATGAAACATGTTACTGGTTAGACATACTAAATATCTCTAAAATAAGTGTATTGCAAAATATTCTTTTAATAACAGCATGTCTAGAAATTACCATTCCCTATTACAAAGTAATTAAACTATACTTACAGACTGGCATTTTGATAACTTGAAGGTCTTCGTTGTCCAAATGATGAAAATCACTGAAGCTGGAATATATATATATATATATATATATAAACAAAAAGTTTATAGAAGAAATGTTTTAAATTAGGAATTTCATCAGAGAAACAAAGCCCAATCATAATGTTTCAAAAGATCTCACCTATAACTGCAAAGATGAGAGTGTTGGTGAAGTGGCGGTAAAGAGAGAGCTTAACCACGTTTCTCCTGAGTCGCAAAAGCTTCATGGTCTGTGCCAAGCTTATAAATATGTAACCCAAGAGTCAAGGATAAATTTTCTTTAGCTTATACAGGTAAAATCACATTATTCATACAGAATCCTGACTTAGTGCAAAAACATTCAGAAATTACTACTCTTTTCATAGTAGAGCATTGAAGTAGCCAATGGGTACTGGAGCTATGAAAACCTCTCATTTAAAATTAGTGCACATTAAATATACGATGAACATTATAACTTAATATATTTAATTTATGAACCTGGAACAACCTTACCCCAAAAGCAGTTGCAAAGGAGTCTCTAGATGTAGTTTCTATGGGCTTGTAAAAAAAAAATTAAGAAAGCAAAATGAAGCAAAAAAAAAAAAAAAGAACAGAAGCAGCATTGCATAGCCATCAGGAAAGGGAGCGAGTTCGAGGAAGAGGTGGGGAATTGGGAGAAGAGAAACAACAAGCATAGAGCAATGCAGGATATCCACCAGCAGAGGGTAGAGTCGAGCACAGCCAGTGGAATGGCAGCCAGCAATACTAGGTCATCTTCAGCCTGGCGGGAAAATAAAGAGGAAGTACAGATAGAATGAGAAAGAAAAAGAAAAACCAGGAGGGGCAGCTGCATGACACCACCACCAAAAGGTTGTGTACACACACACTCAGATCAAGCCAAGTAAGCAGTGTGCAGATTGCAAAGTAAGCTTAAAGGAAACATTAAACTAGCATAAACATTTTGGTGCCAACAAAAATCTGATGCAGCTCACAATAGGGTTAGAGGCATGTATGGAATCTGTGCTATGTTCCTCAAACACACTAGGGCAATATTTTAGATTCTTGAATTAATTTCTATCTTGTGTATTCTGAAGTTAAATAATTTAATTGAAAAAGTCTAAATAATATTTCGACTGACATATTGCCATACATTATTTGTGCATCACTACCTACTGTTCAAAAATAATTACTATGCGCGCGCACACACACACACACACACACACACACACACACACACACACACACACACACACACACACACGTGTTTCTAAAATTGTAATCTGTAAAATCCTTTGATGCTGCTGCTTTGATGAGCCAAGTTAATTTTACTGCTTGGATTTGAGCCTGTTAATTTCACTGCTTGGATGTGTTCTCTTTTGTGTGTTCACAGGGCTTACACATGAACTGACTATGTGATTTAAAAGAGCTAGTCCTGCTCAGTCCTCTTTTACGGTTTTAATATGTTAGTTCTGTAACATAATTAGGTCAGAGGCTTTTCAACACACAAAAACAAAGATAAAACCACTGTATATGTCACAGGTGGATCCAATGCAAATAAGCTCTGTGCTGATTTAAAATTCTTGATGGATAATTTATAATAATTATTGTGGCAGGTACTGAGCTAGCAAAAGTACCCACTACTAGAGGTGAACAATATGTCAAAAAATATTATTTCATGTTTTCTGAAAGCATTTCTAAGATCCAGGATATGTATCATAAAATACAAGTAGTTAAATTCTGATAAATCTGTTCATTATTAAACAAATCTATAATAAATATATTTTGTATTAAAACAAATTAAGGAATTTAGCCAAACAATATCACATATACCATTTCTAGGCAATTTGTACATATTAATAAAATATTTAAAAGACATCAGCAATATCATGCTTTTGGTATAAGACTGACATATCTCACAGCCCAACCTGATGCTAATCGCTTTCACAGTGCTATTAGATCATTGTTAAATAAAAAACAGCAGCTAAGTCTTCCCCAACATGAAATGAATACTGTATATATGACTATATTGCAAGTGTGCAGTGGCTGTACATGAAAAAGTATAAAAACAAATGGATTTGATTGACAACTAACACAAAGGATATCCACCACACAATGCAAGAGTCAGTGACAGCCAGAACAATGTCACACAGTAGTCTGCTGGAGCTCCCCTGTCCCTGTGAGAAAGACAGGTTTGCTTTCAACAAATTGAAGATCAGCACCACATCAGTATCCTTAAATAGTTGAAATTCAGCAGAGACCAGAATACAAACTTCTTTTAAAACATACCATAAAACTTACACTTCCTTGCTGTGCTGAAAATTAAATGTGGATTGCTAATCATATCGACAGTCATAAATTATATTTTAACAGGGTAGTTGGTGACTTATCCAAGAGGGGAATTCAGAATAAAAAATTTAACTATAAAAAAGTTATTTAACTATCACAATCCTTACCGAATTGACTCTGAGAATACCCTCAACAACAGAGAAGCTGAGATACAGAAGTCCTACTCCTACAACCCTGTGCAGCAATGCACCAAGCCTCGGTCTGCAGAAACAAAACATCAGTAAATAAGGAATATTCTGTAATAAACTTACACTAAAGCTTTTAAATAAACCTGATGTGATCTAGTTTAAAAAAATAACAAAGATGCTCTATCTGCTGTGTCTTTTTAAAGTGATAAAATACTTACTTGACAATACCATAACCCAGGCTGGCAATTATCACAAGCACACGAGCCAGAGTTCTCTTCACAGCAGACAATACCTCAGCAAATACCACCGCACCCTGGACTACAAAAAAAAAAAATAATAATAATAATAACTTTTACTGACTTATCCACCTTCAGTTCATTTATTGCTTAATTAACCAGGATTGAGAGTTTTAGTCAAATTGCAAAATAAAATTCATATAAAGTTACCTATTGAAGAAATTATAATGTGTGAGGTGTTCAAATGTTGGTTAAATTTAGGTTAAATGTTGTCAGGAACATTTTAGGAATTAATCACTGCGCATTATCTTACATGCTACAAATTACTACATCCTTATAAAAGACATGATTATCCTAGAAAATGTTTGATCCTTTTAAATGAAAGTGATTTTTTTTTACTTCAAAACGCGCACACCTTAAAGCATGGCACAAAGATTAATTTATCCAAAGTGAATAAAAATGGTGGAATAGTCACCTTTCAAATTATGGTACAATACTTTGATTACATAGTATTTTTTTTTTTTTTGCAACCCAAATACAATAGTAATAATACCTAGGTAAATGACTAAGGACACCCTTTGGAAACATTCACAAATTTACTTTACACATTTACTTAGGGGGATTTGTCATTATAAACTGTTAAATCATAATTTAAACAATATCATACTGACACATAGTCTGGCAAAACTTTTTTTGTTGGACTGAATAGTTTTGATAAAAATGCACATTTGCCATGCCATTGTTTCACCAATCTTTCGCAACACATTTATTTCCATCTAGAGATGCATTTTTTTTTGGCTGAGATCTCAGATTAATGACAGCAGATTCAAACCATTCTTCTTCATCAAATCAAAAATTCATTAATTGGGATTAAGGTCAGGACTTCACAACTAAGATAGTGGTCATTCTTGTGTGAAAAGGATTTCTCATGCTCCCAATTTAAGCCTGATGAATTGGCACTGTTGTGCTGGAATAGGCTCATGCCATTAGGGTAAGAAATACATTGATGGTATAACCTGGTCATTTAAAATATTCAGGTACATATATTATATATATATATATATATATATATATATATATATATATATATATATATTGCCACAATGTTGCTGAATGTTGATGAGAAACTGAAGTGGGCTCTATATCCTGATCTTGACATTTTGATTAGTCTTACTATCAAATGGCTCTCTTATGTCCACATAGCTACGGACTACATCATTTAAGGTTTAAAGCTGAAATACATTAATTATTGCAGCAACAATACAGTGAAACCTCCGATTACAAGCAGAAATCGTTCCTGGAAGCAGGCTCGTATTTCACAACACTTGTAAACCAAAGTAAATTTTCCTATAAGAAATAATGAAAACTCAAAATATTCATTCCCCAACCCAAAAAAATAAATTCATAAAAATATTTAATACAAAATAGAAAGTAAAAATAAAACAAAGTAACCTGCACTTTACTTTTAAAAAAAGTTAAAATAAATCCTGACAGATAAGTGTTTCTGTTTATGCGCGCAGGTGCTGTGTGTGTGTGTGTGTGTGTGTGTGTGTGTGAAGCTAAAGTAAGAGAAGAGGAGAAATTAGACCTCGCTGTCCTTCTTGTCGTCTTACATAGTAACCCTTCTTCCTCTCTTATTTGAGTTTTACACACACACACTAACGGAAAGACTTTTTAATCTGAAAAAATTAACAAGGAACATTGTTAATGACACTTGCGTGAGCGCATCCTAAAGAAATCACTGCTGTAAAGTAAATATAAAACAAATTAACCTGCTCTTTACCTTTAAGAAGAATCGCAACTGTGCGTGTGTGTGTGTGTGTGTGTGTGTGTGTGTGTGAGAAGGGGCACAGTGTCCAATGACTCGCACAGACAAACTGCAGGCTGATACAAAGAGGGAAAATTGAACCTCTCTAATGAGACTTCTTTTGCTTTATACGAGCACACACACATGTTATAATAAACAGCACACGCGCGCACGGATGTTGATTATACCAGTAAGAGACGTGCACTAAGATCGAGCAGGGGAGACAATTACCCACAATTCTGCAGTGGAAGAGAGAAAAACCATTGGCTCAGTTGTGATCACGTGATGCTCGGCATTAAAAAAAGAAGCGCATGTGTGATCCATGATACTTGGTACTCGTAAACCAAGACTTGTTGGTTTTCCAAGTCAAAATTTATTAAAAATCTTTGCTCGTCTTGCAGAACACTCGCAAACCGGGTTACAGGTTTTACTGTACTAAAGGCTCTGAAATATTTCCTTCTTTAAATCCAAAAGGTGACATTTTATTGCCAGCTAGTGTGTTTACTAAATTAAAATGTAAATGATGACCATCAGATAGGGCCATTAAAATGGCTTAAAATGTACTTATTTGAACAGGGCCAATAAGTCATAGGAAATAAAGTTAAAAGTAAAAGTAAACTTTAAAGCACTTTTTGTAAGTCGCTCTGGATAAGAGCGTCTGCCAAATGCCTAAATGTAAATGTAAGCAGGTTGAAGTGTTAACTCACAAACAGATTTTGTGCTACGACTATCGTGCATTCTTCTTTAAACATATTCAAAGAAATAACCATTTCGAGAAAGCTGACTAACTGCTGAAGTGCAATGAGTATTGACAGGTTTAAATTACAGATTGCTCAGCTTGTAAGTCTGCCGACCACACCTAAAGTCCACACCCATTTCTTAAGTTCTGTAACAACCAAAAAGAAATATTCGTTCCTGTCAATAAATCAAATGAATAATGTATCAACATCAAATATTAATATCAGAAATATCAATGTTTGCTATTTTAAGTATTTTAATATTAGCCAATTAGTTACACGTCTGTGCTATGATGCGTGGAACTATACGCTTACTATGCTTTCTCACTACTTGGTGCAGGCAAGAGGACCGACAATCAATTCTTAAAAGGACCGACAATCAATTCTTAAAAATATGAGGCATAGAAAATAATATTTTAAAAAATAATAAATTTTTTTAGGAAATCAGTGTTTTCTGCTTTATTGCAGAAGATGGTTTTGACAAAAAGTATCCTTGCCTAGAATAATTTTTAAGTAATGTAAAGACACTGAGAAATTTTTTTTAAATCTGGATGAACCAACATAGAATGACCAATTAATGTTTAACAATTAGCTAATATTTTAAATGTTTTATTAGCAAATGTTAATATGAGTACTGTTTTTTCTTCAGAATTTTACTTCACAAATGTAAAGTTTGGATGGCAGAACACAGTTTAAAAGGAGAAATTGAAGCCTTCTAATATTTTCACCAGGTCAAAATTTAAATTGATATGCTGTTACCTGAAAGTCCATCATAGCGGATACTTTGGAACTCTGCATAGTAGACAGCCTTCTCCAGCATGCCCAGGAAAATGACACCTCCAATCCAAAACTGGATACGCAAAAGGTCTCTCCAATAGCAGGCAGAAAGAGCAAGCCACAGCACACCCAACAGCACATAAATGATGCACATCACCATGTAGAACTGAGGAAGGAATCCCATAAAATACACTTAAAAGGTATATTATAGCACAAAATTAAACAAACAAAATTTCAAAAGAGGACGGAAAATATGCAACAAAGTGCAAGTAAGAAAATAGCGGCCATGTAAAAGAATGTTTTTTTGTTTTGTTTTTTTATGAATGATCACTTACAATCATCAGAGGCCATTCTGATGCTGAAATATACTGATGGGGCCCAATCATGCTGACCTCCACTGTGGAAAGAGTAAATCTATTCAGTAAAATTCTGAAACTCAAACTCGTGTACCTCTAAGCTATTCTCATTTACAAGTCTTACATGTAACACTCCATTTTGTCTCTCCATTTAAGCCTGGAGTTTCAACTTTGATAATGAACATGTAAGGGCTGTCCTCCCACGTCTGTGCCACTGTATTTTGTGTACGGCTCTGGCACAACAGAAAAAAATATTTAAAACCTAGTCTACTTAAAGGCTACAGAAAACCCAGGACCTGTCCTAAACTCTCACCTGATTTTTTCCAACTGACACTATCACCTTTGCAGTGGTTTTCAAGACCTACAGAGACACATACACAAGGGTGTATATAAAACAAATAGGTGTATATAAAAGATAAGCAATCTAGAACATAGAATATAAATATGGGTAATAAGGTTATGTTACAATACACCATGAATGAATGAATGAATGAATGAATGCCTTTATTGTCACTATACACATGTACAATGAGATTAAAGATTGAGAACAAAGCAAATAATTTCAATTTTTCCAAGACATTTTGCCATATGCAGTCATCTGAATATAAAACAATTTATACTCAATTTTACAAATAGTGTAGTTACTTTTGCGCATTTAGATACACTTCAATTGTTACATTAAAAAAGTGCTCTGACTGATGACTTTATCAGGGATTTACATTTTGATAATATGTTGTATTATCTTAACTCCTTTACCTCATTTTCTCTCCTCCTCCTCTGTATTGTATTATCTGTTACCTAAAACAATACATATACATATAATATACAATATATATATTCAATTCAATTCAATTTTATTTGTATAGCGCTTTTAACGATTTACATCATCACAAAGCAGCTTTACACAATCAAAAGAATTAAGTTTGTATGAACATATAATATACTATACATATACAATTTTTTTTTTAAGTATTCATTCAATTTGGTACTCAATTTTAATAAGGTTAAATAAGGTCCTTGTTGTTATAAGAAAAAAAACTGATAACTTACTAGCTGTTCTTTCTCATCAGGCTCGGGCACCGCTAACTGTATTTGAAAAACATTTAAAAAAAAACATCAAATAAGTCAGCACTCCAATCTATTATTATTACAAAATAAATGTTGGTCATCACTAATGCTTCAAGGCTCGGTTGCCAGGCTGATAATATTTTAAAAAGCAGTAATCATTATATCTTTATCTTTATATTTTAAAATAAAAAAATGACATACCGCATTTGTGGTCATGTGTTTGCATTCAATCAAATTATATTTGTGGGTGATAAAATAACCACTGTCACCGCTCTTTAACAGTTTTCTTCTGTCGAAGTGCATTATCGCCCTTTGTTGCTGTCAGAGACAAATTACAAAAGCAACTTTATTCTGACATAAGTGTTAATAAAAGTGTAGTAAACATCATGTAACTGACAAAGATGTACTGACATCTAGATCAAATGCTTCTTCAAAGCACCGGCAGCTGCGTAGATACCATGATATACTCAGGTTTACAGGAGTATTGCAGTCTTCTTTGAGCCCTGAAATAGCATGTTAAATGAAATAACAGCTTATTTGTAATTTGTGTAAATAATTCATATTAGCCCTTAAAACTTAAACTCAAATCTGCACTGAGAACACAGCATAGGTTAATGATGATTTTAAAAACCTTTTTGTGCTTATATAAAAGCCTTGCAGATGTGAGTTAAAGGATTGGCTTCTCTCTAACCATCTCTTCCAACCTTCATTACATGATTCAGTGTTTCAGGAATGGTACAATAAGGGCATCAACCTTTGCAAAGATCTGTTTGTTGACCATAGGTTTGCATCGTTTGAACAGCTTTCTGAAAGGTTTAACCTACCCAATTCTTTCTTTTTTCAGATATCTGCAAGTAAGACACTTCATTCGTTCTTTAATACCAAATTTCCCTGAGGCTCCTGCTGCAAATATTTTAGATAATCTTCTCTGTTTGTGCCCGCTGCGTAAAGGCCTAATATCCACTATTTATGGTGGATTGATGGTTTTGAGTCACACCCTTTTAAGTAAAATTAAAACTGCTTGGGAAAAAGATTTTAATTTGTCAATGTCAGATGATACTTGGAATTCAATTCTTAAGCTTGTCAACTCAACCTCCTTATGTGCCCGCCACTCTTTATTATAGTTTTAGGTTGTACACAGGGCTCATTTCTCCAAACTTAAACTTTTCATATGTACTGGACATGCCCGAATTTGGAAAAATTCTGGAGTTATGTTTTTAAAACCTTATCGTACATATTGAAATGCAACCTTGAACCAGACCCTCTGATTGCTCTTTTTGGTATCACTGGAGAGGAAGACAAGCGTCTAACTCCTGCTAAACAGCGTTTCCTATCTTTTGCGACTCTAGTCTAAATCTCTAGTCAGACGTTCTCTTTTATTCAAGTGGAAGGATGCCACATCAACCGCTCACGCTCAGTGGCTCAGAGATATTATGTCCTGTTTGTGCCTGGAGAAGATCCACCACTCAATCCGTTATTCAGTCCTAAAATTTCAACAGGTGTGGGGGCCTTTCCTTCGCTTTTTTCATATACATTTATAGTTTGATTCCCTTCTTATTTAATTGTTTGTTTGTTTTCTTTTTTTTTTTTTGTACACAGAACCAAAAAGCTTCCAGCTCCAGGTTCTTTTTTCGTTCCTTTTTTGTTATGCCTATCATCTAGCCTTTTTTTTATACATGTAAAGTTGGCTTGGAGTTAGGAAGGGGCGGGTGGGTGCTAATGGGGTTTATAAGGGGGTTATAAAAACTGTATTGAAACATTACATGTTTACTCTGTTATAACACTGTTTAAAATGAAAATAAAAATATTGTTGAGGAAAAAAAGGGGGGGTTGGCTTCAGACATCAAACTGGTCAAAACAGGCAGAAAGCCATTACATAACATAAAATTACCACCACCGAAATATGGGAACGATGTCTCAAAAGTATAAAACTCACAAAATAGGCGTATTCTTTTTTTTTATTTGGCCATAAAAACAACTGAAAACAAACAGTAAACATGTAATCGTGTTTCCGTGCGATTTCTTTGCCTTTGTGACCCAGGTTCTAATTTGTGCCTCAGTTCTGATTTATACTTGGTGAAAAATTAAATAAAATTCAGTTCATCATATTGCCTATGCTGTCCTGAAAATATGATATGTCACTCTACTATACTGAACTACCCTAAGCCATATATAGAGTATGTTTATAAAAATAAAATAAAAAAAAACAGCAAAACAAAAAATTACTAAATGCTTTAGCCTTTTTAAGGGCTACCTGAATACTTACATTTTATTTCAATCATGGACTTATTAAACATAGTCTTTGAGAAATAGAAGTAGTTTTGCTTCTTTATTAATTCCTGCAAAGTGAAAAGCAGAGGGAACAATTTGCATTAGCATACCATGCATATTGAATCACATGGGTGTGAAAAGATTAACGTTACCTCCTTATGTGAATGCGTAAGAAGTTTAACTAAAAGATGCAAAAACATCTCAGCCATACCAGTTCTTAGACTTAACATGTTGTTAACAAAGCATTACCATAGTACAAAATATAAAGCAATTCTAAGAGGAGGTAGCTGAGGTAGCTAGAGTTGTTTTCTTTTCAAACTTTCAATGGTATACAGTATAAGTTTATGTTACGCACTAAAATCATTAGCACTGATCGTTTATTTAACAGCTTTTCTAAACAGATAACTCGCACTCTCAGTGAGGTTAGCTTCATAGCTAGCTAGCGTCAGGATATCGTTCAATATATTACACATGGAATAAAAGTGCTTTGTTAGTTTATCTTAAAGCCTCTCGACATTAATTGAATCGCATAATTAGAAAAACTCTAACAGTAGCAAAACATTAAGTTACCTAGTTACTTAGCAACATATTGTAAATCTCTGGCTAGCAGAGTCAGGAAGTATACTCAACTTACGTTGTCCACATTCAGAGTCCATTTCCCCTGCTCTAACGCGGTACTAAGCGGTAGAATGGGTATTAAAATGAAAATCAGAGTAAGCAAGGTAATTCTCCGATTTGATAAGAGTACACAGTGGGTCACAAAAGTTGCCATTTTCTGTACAATTTTAATGGCAACTTCACCGAGGCTTACTACTTCCCATTTAAGAGTGCCATGATGTGACATCACGTGGTGGGCGGGGCAGGTAGGTTTTGAGTGTGTAAAAGGCGGAAGTCTTGCAGGATATGGAAATACTATATACAGTAGATACGTATATACAGTATATGTTCAGATAAAATAAATATTTTGTTAACAAGCACATCTTGTCAGTTCTTGTGACTCTGCTTACTGTAATAATTAAACCTAAAAGGAGCACAAAATGCTTAAAAAAGCAAAACAAAAAGAAAAAAAATTATATATATCAGTACCATATCAGTATTTGATTTATCTTCACTCTCAGAAGCAAAGAGTATCTCAATGTCCCTGTGTTCCTTGTATATATCTTAATAGCATGCACGCTTTATTTAAACACCCATTCAAGCACTCTACCAGAAACACTGGGTAGGGCATTATTTTGTTATCAAAACAGATTTAATTGCATGAATTTCACAAGGTGTTGAAAACCTTTCTTTAAATATCTGGTTTATGTTTAAATTATTCCTTTATGCAGTTTCTATAGAATTTTAAAGTGAATTTAAGTCTCCTGTTCTGCCACATCCCAGAGGTGTGTCTTTTTCTCTGTGTGCTTTAGCAGGAATTAAATTTCTCAAAATCATGCTCCGCTTTCCATTCTTCAGATTGCCAGTCTTGGATCAAGGGTCAACTTGTGGTGCATTTTTGATTTTCTCTGTTTAACGCAATTGTATTGACTGGGTATCTGTCATACTGTAGCCTTTCTTTCCTCTAACCAATCCAAACATTCTTCTGTGAACTCTTTAATCATCAAGGCATTTCTGTCCACACAACTGCTGCTCACTTCATGTTTGTTCTTCATTGCACAATTCTGTGTAATCTCTAAGACAGCTGTGTGTAAAAAGATCAGCAGTTACAGAAATACTCAAACCAGCCGATCTGGCACCAACAAACATTTCATGGTCAAAATTATGAAGGTAAACTTCATAAAAATCTTTAAGATTACATTTTTACCTACTGTGATGGTTGTGAGCATTACCCAAAGCTGCTTGCCCATATACGTATAATTTTATGCACTGCTGCCTACAGTCAGCATTTTGAAGCTTTATAATTGTGCAGTATACAGTAGGCGCATTATTAATAATGAGGCAAAAAAAGTTTTTTTTTCAAAACACTACACAGAACCCACTAAAATAGAATTACAAGATTTAATTTTAATGAAAAGTGTGATTGTGATAATGATTAAAATAACTGTCTATGTTTTATTTCTTGTGTTTATACTGGAATGTTTTTGGGACCATGTTGACAATGTTTTGTGACAACAAATGAGCTAGGTTGATTTACCATCGCCTCTTGACTAGAATCACCTTGCTGCATGTATGCTTCCTGCTAAGACTGCCAGGTGTGGAATTTACTAAGCCAAGACTACCTTTCAGATTTGGCCGATCCAACAGATTTTTTTTTCATTACCATCTGTTTTAGTGAACTAGCTTTCCCCCTTCTACAACTACAGAACACATGTAAACCTGAATGCTATTCAAACCTAAGTGCCTAGCCTACATGTGTACTTTTAGGGTGGGAAGCCTTTAAAGAGAAGATCAGCTCCCTATACCAGTTAAGTAGTTTTTTTTTTTTTAACTCAATAGGTTTTTATTTTAATTGGTGAATTTGGTATAAACAGATTTAACAGTTTTCAGATTACACAGGATTTAACAGATACATGAAAGAGGTTATAAATATAGTAGTAAAAAAAAGTTAAATTGATACCTGCTTAAAAAAGGAACAAACAACTTTCAAACAGTTTTCTATTGGGTCTAGGTCTGAGATGTACCAGACCATGACTCCAGAAGCTGCATTTCAAAAGGTTTTTCGGTTGGTTTATTGGAGAGGCTAACTAATTGGTGAAATCCCCTGTTTTGGGGGCAGGGAGAACTAAAACATCTTAATACCTTTGACCATCAGTTTCGAATAACACAAATAATAAAGTGGTTTTGGGTGGAACTTTACGTAGAGTGTTGTAGTGTAGAGTTCTACATAAAAAAAACACTTTTCCAGAAGTGTAGCCAGGACTTTGTTGTGCAGTAAATACACTAACCCTGAGATTCTCGGAGTACGTTTTTAGGGCGGGGAACATTTTAATGAGCGAGTCTGCTCTACAAGACAGGCAAGTTTCAACAGTCGGAACAGCTCAATCTTAGGCTGACTGGTGGAGCTCGTCCTCGTCCGATACAGTAAGTGTAACATTGATTTTAAAGACCAAAAGCTTTTTGTTACTTTGTGCGGCGTTAGCGGAAGTTGAACTATCGTTAAAAAAAGGTTTGTGCTACTTTCTTTAACAGGCAGTTTCTGATTTGTGACTTGCTGTTTTTCATGGTTGTCTGTTTGAGCCGAAGACAGTGAATTAGTCACATAGTTAATGCGATGTGATAACATGGGATTTATTTTTCTTTTTATGCCTCAAAAAAACATTTCAACATGTCGTTTTTTCCCTTGATGCCGAAGCGTAACATTGCGTCTGCGTCACTTGTAAAAACAGGAAACGAAATATTCAAGTTGGAGAAAGAAACGTTGTCATTGTTTTATTTCTTTTGAGATTTCATGTATTGAACTTACAATAATAAGGATCGCCAGGTTTTTAAATACTAATTAATATTTTTTTTAATAGATTTTCCTCAGAACCTGTAGCCTACGTTCAACTGACATCATGCATGTGGTCAAACAGATCTTGGGAGGCGTTGTGAGTGTTGTTGGGTGAGTCTGCGCTCGTGTTTTGAAATTTCATCTTTTATTATAAATCTAACTTTGAAATCTGCGGCTCTTCTTCCTTGCTGCAATGTAGTCTAACAGCAAATGTCTTTTCTTCCAAACTTAAATTTCACAGTGGTATTGATCCTTCCCAATTTGCTCCTTCTGCTCCAGTAAGTTACACTCATATTCATTTTTATTTCATGCTTGTCACTGCCAACCTGCCATTTAGGATTAACCTAGATACAGATTGTAATATTAAAGTCACTCAAGCAATACTTTCAAATATTTTGACCCCATAAGACATGAAATAAGACACATAAAATGCTGTATAGGACTGTGATGGTAGGAAATCAGTTAAATGGAGACATAAACATTATCTAAATGTGTGTTGCTTGAAGCATTTGCATGAAATAGGAAGTATTGCTTAAGATTAATTTATGCAAACCTATGCAGTGTGCGTAAAAATATATGGTACACCATTTTAGAACCTGTTGATATTCAACTCATGATTCATCGTCAAATATTATAAAGATTCTTAGTCACTTGACTAGCAGCTACACCTTTTGGAATTGGTCAAACTCTAGAAAACTGGCATATTATTAAAAAATGTTTGTTTATTTTAACACTGTTAAAACCTTGAGAAAGTATTCATTTATTAAATGTAAGGTTATTACATCTTTAAATAAAGCAAATAAAGTCTATCTATACCGCAGCTTAAAGAGCATATATAGGCTACATATATGATTTTTACTGTGAATTTTCCGACTGTGTGCACCAGCCTCCTGTTCGAAGACCCATGACACATGCTCAGGTTAAATCAAATGAGAGTGACGAGGAGAGGCAGTTCCGCAAAGTTTTCCAGCAGCTTGCTGGAGATGTAAGTATATCATACATTTGTTTAGAGATTAGAATTTGTTTACAACTGTGCAAACGTATCAAAAGCCTATATGCACTTATCAGCCTGTCTGGTTAGACAAGCTGCATGTGTAAACATGCAACTAAGCCCCACAAAGACAACCTGCCCCATCATTTTCATACATGTAAAGGCAAGACTCATCGTAGAATAAAAACAGGTCACCTACATTGCCTGTCCCGCCTCCATCAACACGTTCAACCAGAAAAGTTTGTTTTCTGTGCTTTATATTTGATACTTAGTATAAGACTGATATTAAGATTTTATCAAATATTTTGATCTTTAATACGAATATTGTGCTATACTTTCATGTTTTGTTTTTTTTGCACAAAGAATGATGTGCACATGTTTATGTATTGTTCTTGAATTTGTTTCTAAGCGTATTTCTGATATTAGAAACTAAGGGAGTGGCTTGTGCGTGTAAAAACTCACTGATCTATCTAGTTTAACTTGTTCCTTCTCTCTACTCACATACCTGCACTTTAATGAAGGGTAAAAACACTTCTGAGAGATGTATTGTTAAAAATGGGTGGGTTTATGTGGAATGCAGCATTGTTATGGAATGCTTGGCATCAGTTTATTGATTCAGATTTTTTTAGTAAAACTCCTGGAAAGCCTATGCACCTGTGTTGTTAAGCCAAGTTAACCCTTTATTTTTCACATTTACTCTGCATTACTGCACAATGAATATCTTCTCTGCATATCACAGCTTGTGGGCTGGTATCAGAGTGCAGCGTCAGTCATGATTCCGAGCCCCAGGAGCAGACAGGGTTAAGGGAGTTGCTCAAAGGCCCACATAATTATTAATTTCACCTTTTTGCAACCAGTGACTCATTTCGCTGTTAGTAAACAAAATTTGACAGTTCTAAATCACATTTCCCTTGAAGTATAAAATATTTGCCCACTGAGGTTCGATTACAGAGGGAGGAAAATTATATACCTAAATAGTGTATTGAAATGCTTAAATTACAAACCCTGTTATTTTGAATATATGAAAATCTAAATTAATGCATGTACATTACATTGTGTTTTTGAAGGTGTTTAATAGTCTAAATTTTGTGCTTATAATATATTTCATTGTGTTTTTGTTCCCTAAACCTCTAAGTATTAAACATTACAATATTTCATGAACTATTTGTTTGTTAACAGTCATTAAGCATCTAGTCTACTCCAGTAGAGAACGTTTAATCATTTAGTATCATCATGATTTAGTAGCCACAAAAGAACAAATGTTTTAAGGAGTGTTTTCCCTTGTGTGGCTTGATGCGAATTTACTCCTTGTTTTTCTTGTTTTATTCTAGGACATGGAAGTAAGCCCTAATGAGCTGATGTCTATTCTCAACAAGATTTTGACCAAACGTAAGTGTATCAGTTTAAACCTAAATACCAGCTTTAATTACAGCCAATATTGATGGAAAGTGTAGAAACATTCTCTTGTTTAGCAAAAAAAAAAAAAAAGATATAATCAGTAAACTTGGCAAATCATCAGGCAAAAGGCAAAGCGCAAAGCACTTCTAGGGAAATATGCCTAGACAAGCTGCACAAACATAATGGTATAACTGCACATGACAAGACATGTTGTATAAAACCTATTTAGTATGGTAAATATATATCATTCAGAATTACTGTATAATATGCATATTCAGTTTCTGTTGAATTCTGTGTTTAAAGAACAAGTGATATGATCAGCAACGTTTAAAGTGCTTGAAAATATGTTTTAATGCTTTGAACAGTTTCTGTGGTTTACCATGAATTCTTCTTGCAACAGTGGTTACATATAAGAGGAAGATAATTGCCATGATTCATAAAATAATAATTATTTTTTTATCCCTCCTAGATGCTGATCTTAAGACGGATGGTTTCTCAATTGAGTCTTGCAGGAGCATGGTGGCAGTAATGGATGTATCCTTTCGTAATATAATTAACATACGTATTTCAAAATATGGAAGAAAGGTTTCTTTGTTTAGTTTTGCAACTTAACACTCTTCCCACAGAGCGACAGCTCTGGAAAATTGGGCTTTGCAGAATTCAAACACCTGTGGGACAATATCAAGAGATGGCAGGTAAGAGAGTTGTGTTGTTATTTCACTTTTAACTCAAATTGATCATTTCTAAAACAATTGTATTCATGATATCGCTGATTACTATAGAATTGTTTAAATTTATAGTATCACCTATTATATATGTCACCTCCTTTTCAAAATTAAAATCACATCATTGTCAGGATGATGAATTGGTGACCCATAATAATGGTGTACTCACATGTGCTCACGCATATTAGATATGACATTCATATATATATATATATATGAATATGAATATATATATGTTCCCATTAAGTTAGCATGATAGCATACAAATTCATGCGAGTTTGAGATCATAAAACTTGGCCTACAAATTAGTGACAAGAAATACTAGTAATGTCGGTGTCTGAGACATCCGCATCAACAAAACCATTAAGTTTGACTATTTAAATTACTAAAGACCATTGAGCTGTCAGAGTTGAGCCTGGGAGGTACTGTTTAATTCTGCATTGTGGTGTAATGTGGATAATTGGGCAAGCTCAAAATGCACTGTTGCCATGATTTGTATTATTTTTTATTGTTCTATTCATGTTGGGTTGTTCCCAAGTGTTCGGTTTGCTGAACAATATATTTTGATGTGGTGCATATTTTAAAGCTTAGTTTAGTAATATTTACTACTACTACTACTACTACTGCCCCTATGGTCTGTGATGGATTTCAGTTCCAGCTTTATTTCATGAAGCTCTTGCAGCACTGTTGTGTCTCTGTACGTTACTGGAGCTTTTCCCTTTCTGTCCACTTGCAAGATTAACTCACTGCTAGTCATGACATGACTGTTCTAAATAGCTACCTGTAAATAAAGTGCATGGTTACAATTGTCTTCTAATAAGAAAAAAAAAGCTTGGTTCTCGATAACTACATATTTATCTGTAACCTGTTTTGTTGGCATGATATATTATGCGTGTTCTGGCAGGTAAATGTTTTTTTTTCCTGATCATAACATATAATGAATTATTAATTGAAATGATGAAAATTTAATGAAATATTTTAATTAGGCTTTGGGCCCTCTGCAGTTCAAAATGACATTTCACAAGGTTATACATGACCTTAAACATATAGGATGCTGTCTGTCCTAGCTGTCTTGAATATCGGTGTAGGTTTTAACACAATCCACGACAAGATTCTGCTTTATCAACTTGCTGAATTTCACAAACTTCTGTATTTTTATTTATTCTGAATGATGTTTTTTGTGCTGTGTATTTAGTCTGTTAAACTGTTCTAATTACCCTTTCTTATTGGTTGTGTTATTATAGAATGTAATATGTCATGACCATATTCAAATATCCATCTACAATTCACAATAATCCATATATTATGTATAGTTTACATGTTATAGAAGTATAGAAAAAAATTGAAGGTTCCCTTTGCTTTGTCTGGTTTAGGGCGTCTATAGGCAGTATGATTCAGATCGCTCTGGGACGATTGGACCCAATGAGCTGCCAGGTGCTTTCAGGGCAGCAGGTAAATCTGCTACTAAACAGGAATAAATTATTTGTTCCATTTTATATTTGTCACAGTTCTGACTTAAACGCATCTTTTTCCATTTGAACTATTTCTCTTGTCGCAGGCTTTCCTCTACCTGATCAGATCTACCAGTTGATTATTCGCAGGTACAGTGATGACAATGGCAATATGGACTTTGACAATTATATTGGGTGCCTGGTACGACTGGATGCAATGTGCAGTAAGTTGGTCTTTTGCTTTTGATTTTTGGTTAAATCAAACCTTTATGGGCATAACTTGATAAAAGATATTCATATATGCAGATGCTTTCAAGACGCTTGACAAGGACAATAATGGTATTGTCAAAGTCAACATTAAGGAGGTATGAGTGTTCAATTAAAATATATTAGATCATGTGACATCATCATCATCATCATCATCATCATCCCTTTTGCCTGCTTTATATTCCCAGTGGCTGCAGCTGACTATGTACTCTTAAGGAAAGATGAATTTCCATCATCTGCCTTCAGCATTGAACTTTCGACTACAAAAAATTGGTCTAGATTTTTTTTATTTAATCACTGTTATAGGTATGCAATTTCCTTTTTGCATATTGTTTTACATCAATAAAACTGTATACTTTAAAAAACTTTTAGTGTCTCATGTCTTTTACAGAGATGTAGGACTACATTACCTAAGCTATGTCATCAAACAATTTCTATGCTAATTACTGAGTCAAACCTGCAAAGAAAAGTACTATTACAACCGACTTTTTAAAAATCCTGGTAATTCCATGATTTATAACTTTTGTGACATTAACAGTTAGTAGTTATAGTAGATATTTCTAATGCAATTAAATTCAACAAATGTGAATATGGTAATGTGAATGACTTGCTTAAGGCCATGTCATTCTACTAATCTGATCACTAATTTTGACAGACTGAAAATTTCCAATGGTTTTAATAATAATAATAATAATAATAATAATATAATTGATTTTCAGAAGCAGGAAGCAATAAATAAGAGGAATAAACAATAAATAAATAAAAGGGACAAAAGCACAGAGCATTGTGGAACTCTACTTGTGACTTGAAGATTCTGTGATGTACTGTAAGTTGAAAAAATTAGTGTGCCCAGAAAGACATGATATAAACAGTAATTCCAATAGAGACTAATCTAGAAGGATGTTATTTGAGATGATATCAAATAATTTATGATATAAATCTAAAAAAAATAGGTATCATTAAAACCCCTGAGTAAGTTTCATTGGTGATTTTTTTTTCCCCCCTACGACTGTCTCTGTACTGTTTTTTGAGTGTAAATGCAGGGATTAAACTACTAGACTATTATTGATCAGACACTGATGTGTACATTTTTCATTACAGTTGATCCCAAAAGTGTTCAGTGGGGTTGAGGTTAGGGGTCCGACTTTGGCAGACTTTGTTCTCATGGAGTTCACTTTGTGCACACAGGCATTGTTATGCTAGATCATTTTTGGAGCGCTTAAGGGCAATTGTAATGCTACAGGATACAACTTGTGAAAGGGATGCCTATGTCTGTGGGAACTGTACCTACAATCATTCACGAATACCAATTGTACATTACAGAAACTCGGCTGAGAGTTACTGCCACATCCCCCATTAGAGTCCTGACATCGCTCCAAGCCATTTCCACATCTTTGAGCCATAAAAGGAGTTCCTGGGAGGCCAGAATTTAAAACGTGAAGGAGGCAGGCTGATCATAGCTCTGGTGTACTGAGAAAATATTGTACCTTGATGGTATCCAAGCACTAGTGAAATGCTGGAATAAGTCCATGAGTGTAGCATAACAGTCCTGTTATCCTGCACATGAAAGTCAAAAGTCTTGGTTTGACTTGAATACACCTAATGAATCTTTTTTTAAAAAGTAAATGAAATAAGACCTTACAAGCTAATTAAGATGTAAGAAGCACAATATTTACTGCATAAAGTAAGAGTCTGACCCAAATTTACAGGAATTATGCTACCCCAAAAATAAAGCAACACCTCCAAAATTGTGTTAAAGTGCCTGTGTGACTAGATATTTATTTTAAAGATTCCACAGACAGTCCTAGTCATGCTCAAATATAACATGAGCAATAAAAAAAATAAAACAAAGTTAATTATTACAAGCAGATATACTCTAAGCTCACTATTTACCTTTGAGACCTCTTCAAAATGTAGACCGAATGTATGGTGATGGTATTATCCACACATGCAGAGGACAGTTCTGGATTCATGCTCAATACACAACGTTTCTTCCTCTGCTGAAGAAAAATTATCTGCTTACTGACAGTTTACCAGCCAATGGTTGTAGCAGCGGATAAACACAACAACCAATAGTAGACCGGCCCGACAAGTGGGCGGGGCTCGGGTTTACCTGGGATGCAGAAAAGCGTCCGCTGATGAGCTGCTGCTATTAAACTCAGATCTCTGAGCAAACACAGGTGTTGTAGGCGCTTGGCTGAACAGCTGCTTTGTTGTGTGAGTATCCTGTTTTTGTCCACAAAGGTAAGTCTCTGATTTCGTTTAAAAGTTGTAGATGGAAAATATTTTTGTTATTTTAGCGTGTTTTCCCGGGACAAATATTAAGTCATAGACGGTCGCGTGCGTTGGTTCTCTAACTATGTAGATTATAAAAGATCATACCCAGTTTCTGTGGATCTCATGGTTGGTAATGCTGTGATCTGAAGTCTGCTTCACTGTTATAATTTTTCAACAAATGTCTATTCACGTCATCGTCTTTAGTTACTGAAATCATTTACCTGACTTTAAATCCCCCCTGTTAGGGCAATTAAACTCGTATGCAAGCCAGTCTGATAAATAATACAGTGAGATGATATGCCCTGGGGAATGCTGAACACTCGCAGGAATACTGCCTTGCCCTTTTCAGCTGGGTATTTGTGGGACTTGATGATGAAGATGATGCTGCTGGGTGTGTGCTATATCAGGAGGCATTATGACAGCACCACGTTGTGAGAATTAATGCATATATTTTAGCAAAAAACTCTGATAGACTATTTGCATAAGGAAGATGTTGGGTCTAATCACGCTTGTTCATATTGTCTTGTTTAAACACAACTTTATCTTCATAACGATCTATTTATACGAATCAAATCCTAAACCTGAGTGCTTATGTATTTTTGCATTATTATTTTGTTTACATTTACTAGCGTTGCAACGTTGGTGGCTCAGTGGTAGTTTCCTCACCTGCCATGTGAAAAGCCCCAGTGGGCACAAACTCGTGGAAACCACGTAAAGAAGACGTGTTTTCACCACGTGGAAAAGACGGGTAATTTAGGCGTAAAAGGCAAGTCCAATTCCACGTGGATTTGACACATGGAATCCACGTGTTTTTTACCACTTGGAAAAGACACGAATATAAGCCCATGGAAAATACGTGTTGTGTTCAACGTAAATTCTGCAAAGTTTAAAATGTCTACAACATCAAGTGTAAAGCAGACACAAATTACATAAAAGTTGTAATAACCAATAATTTATTCATATTTCAAAACAAACAATACAAAATGCACATAAAAACTTGGTGTAGTGCATAATACTAAAATACCATAAAAATGTGAATACTAAAAGACTAATTAAACCAAAAAAACATCTAAGAGAAGATAGAAAACTGTCTCAAACAGCAAAAGAAACAAAATTACAAAAACATTTACTTAACACTTAATAAATGACACTGCATCCAGCCTTTCTTTCCTCTTAGGTGCAGTTCGTAACTGATTGGCAATGGAGCTGAGGGCAAAGGCTTCTGTAACATCATGGGCCTTTACTACACTGTCTGTCAAAGGACAAAAATGTTTAGTATAATTTAGATGCATGGACTGAAATTTATCAATACAATCATTAAAAAAAGACACGACCACAAGGCACTATTCAATTACTTACCAGTTATTAATTTGCACAGCGCTGTCAAATGATGTTTTATCCCCTCGTGATCCCTTCATGTTTAGTTGAAACATAAGTGAATTGGTAAGGAATCTAGAAGTAAACAAACTTATCTATTAATCTTCAAAGAAATAAATGGGTAGAGTAACCACATAAGTTACACGGAAAAGTTCCTACTTCTATTCTTAGAAATTCAATGGAACATATATTCTGCAAGTAAATGTTAGGGTTCACTGCCAGAACTCCTCAGTGCATATATATTATACATGGTGATGGTGCTGCATTTAGGACAAATTATACCTGTTCATTAAATACTAGCCTGTTTTTATGATTTTTGACAAATTAACGTTTGCAATTGCCTATTATGCTTCGAATCCTACGTTAGCTACATACATAGAATTACAATCAAGCTAACCGCGTCGGTTAGAACCTACACTAACTGCCACAGAACATACTAGAATATTACTGCTTACCTCAGTGCTCACCCTGTAACATCACACACAAATGTTCTCTGTATGAAACACAATTGCCACGGGTACTTTGTAACTTCAGCAGACCACAAATTTAAACAAATTTCGAAGTTTCTAATTTCTTTTTATTAGCTATAAATATTTCGCGCTTCCACTTAAAAAAACGGGATCCAGGAAAGGCTGATCACTGCGCATGCTCAGTACCACTCGCTGGACTGCAAAGTCACTCTGTGCAGCGACGCCTATGTGTCGCCTCTGATAGCACATCGGTGTTCTAAACTACTTTTTATTTTGCAAATCCAGTGTACGTTGTAGTCAGATGTGGCATTTAGGCGATCAGTATCACATTTTGAAAATGCCATTTTAGAACACATTTTGGCTCATGTGTTCAACTTTAGAACGCATTGGACGCGTCATATGCGTCATTTTATTTTAGAGTGTGTTTAATGTTAATTAATGATTGTTACATTTATGTAAAAACATACAAAATATGCATTCAAAATTAGATCAAGCAACCATCAATAGGTGGTACAAAATTATTTTCCACGTGATATCCACGTGGAAATGCACGAAGAATAATGTAGAACTAAAACTCCATGTGGATTCCACATTAATTTAGAACAGGTTTTCCACGTGCCTAAAACCACGTGGATATCAGGTGAAAATTGGTGGATCCACCACTTCACCAAATATCCACCAGAAATCCACGGATTACATGTGTTGTGCCCGCTGGGGCCCGGCTTCAATTCCCACCCAATGCCCAAACCACAGCCACTGGATGGAGTACTTGTCCCAAGCCTGGGTAAAATGGCAGGGTTGCGTTAGGAAGCGCATCCTTTATTAAGTTGTGTGCAGATTGGATGGTTCACTGTGGCGACTCCTTGATGGGAGCAGAAGACTAACAGTAACAAAAACTAGTATTACAACCTGGAAATTAAATTGATTTAGGCTAATTAGGATTTTAACCTATTTAATAACCCACTCTATTTGGTGGAGATAATGAGATATAATTTGCTTAATTTGATTTAGGTGAAAAGGATGAGTGTTGTGATTGCATTAAGATGCAACAGGTCATTACTGTGAAACTTTTAAATTAGTTTCTGGCCATCCGGCAATTAAAGTGCAACATGATCTTAACATGCATTCACCTGTTCATTTAATACACTTAATTTTGTCAGGCAACTGAAACGGTATCATGACCATGGATTATTTTCAGCATGAGGCAAAGCAAAGGGTAGAATTTTCTAGTGTCTATTTTTTATCTCTTTTTTTGGTTGTGTACCCATAATTTGAACCTGTTTTGCAGTTTCACTTCAGAAGCACTGACGAAAGAACTAGTTGTGACTGATAAGTAAGGTTAATAATAGGGAGGTGATTTTAGTTTAGTTTTTATTTCACATAGATATTTTATCACAAATAGGGCACTGGTAGGTGTTTTGCCTGCCATGTGGTTCGATTCCCAGGCAGTGCCCAAACCCCAGCCACTGGATGCAGTGCCGGTCCCGGGTAAAATGGGAGGGTTGCGTCAGGAAGGGCATCTGGCGTAAAACATGTGCCAAGTTGTAGTGCGGACTGGATATTCCACTGTGGCGACCCCTTGCCGGAAGCAGCCGAAAGACCAACAACATTTTATCACAAATAATTGTAATAGCAACGTTTCTTTTCCAGTAATAGTTCAATTTATATGAATACCTTATAGATAATATATTACCATATTGTTATCATGGATACATTAAGGTAATATAAATTTGATGTATGTGACATTTGAAACTGAAATAAGTGTCTCATTGTGTACACAAGTAGTTATTTTAACAGTATAAAGTTCAAGGTAAGTGGTTAAAGACGACACAAAAGAGCATAAACATATGAAAAGGTATGAAAGGATGAATGCTTTTTGCACAGTTGTGTATAAACTCTAGTCTGTTGTGCGTGAAAATCCCAGGAGGTTAGCAATTTATGACATGCTCAAATCAGCTCATCTGCTAACATCATGCCATAGTTAAAGTTAGAGAATTTGTACATAAATATACAGTACACATTAAATGTTAGGCATATTCCAACACCTCTGCCTCTCAGGGACAATACAAAACACTTTTTTTATACATTTGAAATTATTTCACTTATCTAATGTAACAGCTTTATTGCACTGGATCCAGACACTATCCCAGGAACACTAGGAGTAAGGGAGGAATACACCCCAAATTGAATGCCAGCCCATGCAGGGCACCATTCTAAAACTGAGTCACACCAAGGGGCAAGTTATTCAGTGTTCAACTTGAGATTGCAACTTATAATTCTCCACCTCCAACAAAGCCAAAGAATGCTCCTTCAATGGAAATTTGGCTTGGGGTAGACTTTTACACATTTTTTTTTAATCCAATATAATCTATCAGTAATGCTGCTTAAAACATGCTTTTGGGGGTTTATTGAGAAACTATTTTAAAAAAATTTCAATTCAGTTTTATCTATATAGCGCTTTTAACAATGACCATTGTCTCAAAGCAGCTTCACAAAAATGAAAAGAAAATTTGAAAAGAAAATTTATGAAAGTGTGTATGTGTGAGATAAATATGTCTAGATAATAATGAGATTGTCTCTAATGAGCAAGCCAAGGGTGAAGGCGACAGTGGCAAAAACTCCCTGAGATGGCGAGTTGAAGAAACCTTGAGAGGAACCAGACTCAATCAGGGAACCCATCCTCATTTGGGTTATAACGGATAAAAATTATATAACATCATGCGTGTTATGCAGCTGAAAGTTTAACATAACAAAAGTTATATTGGATCACTGAGAGCACAGGAGCAGCATGTGTAGCTTCAAACCATCATGAAGCAGAATCCAGCTGGAGCTGGTCCTTTTCTGGATGCCTCAGGATCCCCGCAAGGTTGGCCTTTGTTTACTAAAGCGAGCACAATTTCCAGATCCCTCAAGATGGTGTATACTTGTGTACTGGTGTATGGGGTTATGGGATGAATTACATGTATGCCAGATTAAAGAGATGCGTCTTGAGTCTACTTTTAAACTGGGAAACTGTGTCTGAGCCCCAAGCATTGTCTGAAAGGCTATTCCAAAGCTTTGGAGCTAAATATGAAAACGCCCTACCCCCTTTTGTAGATTTTATATTCTGGGAATTACCAGAAGTCCAGAGATCTTAAGGAGCATGGTGGATTATAGCATATTAGAAGACTGGTTAGGTATGTGGGAGCTAAACTATTTAAAGCCTTGTATGTAAATAATACTATTTTGTAATTAATTCTAAACTGAACAGCCAGTGCAGGGATAATAATATGGTTATATGATCATATTTTCTTGATCGAGTGAGAACCCTGGCAGCTGCATTTTGGACAAACTGTAGCTTGTTTTTTGAGGATGCAGAACAAGCACCTAGTAATGCAAATAAGCAAATTTTCTTACATTTAATTAGAGTGGTTAGCTAAATTGGCAGATTAAAAGTGATTTCCGTTGCTTAGGGAAAGGAAAGGAGTTGCCCTTTACTGTGGCTTACAGTACATCAAGACCTTGTAATTATATAATTCTATTTGATCAAAATCTATCATTTTATGATACTGAGACTTTATTTTGTATCTCAGTTATATAAAGGACGAATACAGCATCTCAACTTTATATTTGTAATAAGATAATAATAATAAGCAAGATTTTATAGTAAAACAGTCAGTATTGTTGATGTTTATATATAGCAATATTTATGAGCATATTTATAAAAATATAATCATAAATAAGTAATTAATGTCACACTGGACTTGAATAAAATAATAAATATAAGGGAGATCTGCAGGTTAAATTCAGAGGGATTTAGATCAGTGGTGGGTGAAGCATATAGAAACTGTTCTTTAAAACACAAAGTCCACCTCCTAACACGTTTCCTTGGTAAAAGCATAGTCTGTAATTATGAAGTAATTATACCTACATTCAAAAACAGCATCTCGAGCTCTTCTGTTTGCACTTGCTTATGTAATACAGCCTGGTCTAAATATGCTGTGTGAATGAGACTAATGAGAATGTTTACTAAATGCTCTGAGGTTCATGTGATCGGCTTTGAGCTTAATAAGCTCATATAATTCAAATAACTTGCTTATTAATGGGCCATCGGTTATACTCAAACAAATTTAGTCATGCTTTTCTTTAAAACATAAGGAAAACAATCTTCATTGCATTCTGCCTACTACAAGAAATGTAATTGATTTCAATGTATACATCTAAGGTGAAATGACAACCATGTAATTTAATGCTCTAAATAACCTAACTCAAGTGTATCCTTATGCAACAAATGTCCTCTTGAGTACAGACTTTATTTAGCACATTCTCTCTTGGCTTCTCTTTGTTTCCTGTTGGTTGCTTAAATGCACTCTTTTAACAACACTTTGTTTTAACATTATTAAAGGTTGTTGCCGTCCTTGCCTTGATGTTTCATCGACTTCCGTGTTTACCCCGCAATTAATAAATGACATCTGCAGTGGGAGGTCTGGCTGTTTGCACTAGAGTCAGACACTGCAGTAGGTTTAGACCTTCTAGTGACTTCTTTACTTAAGCGTTGAATTTATCAAGTGTTGTGTGCTCTCATCCATTGTAACAGGCCAATTATACCTCCAGTCTGAGCCACGGTGAAGGCCCCTCTAAAAATAACTATGCTTCCCTTGTGCTTACTTTCACCCTAGCACAAAGCCTAACATGGCTGCCGAGTGCCCCTTGGGATCTGAGGTGACGGATCTTCACAGGAGGGTCAATCAGGTGACAGATGAGGTAACGGCAGCAGGAATAGGAAAAGTTACTAAAGTGTGATATCAAACTTATAATAACAAATATTTATAAAATAGTTTTAAGTGTCAATATATGTTCAAGTCGCTACTGTATGTTACATTATTTCCCATCTAACACTCTAACACTATAAAATAAAGTTTACAGAAAGTTTGATCTATACCCTTGCTCTTGTTTAGCAGAGAAAATGACAAACCCTGTAATCATCTGTATAAACCTGTTTAACCTGTGAAACTAGTTTCATAAATTATTAATTGTAATAACTAATTAATTTTTATTAATTTATCTCCTCTATCTCTATTAGTCACTCGAAATCACCAGAAACATGAAGCTGCTATTAGAGGAGGTGAGTCTTTCATACTTTATCACCTGTAGCCGTATGATTTTACCTTTCCTACTGATTGATATTTGTATCACATCCACACAAACCTATTTCTGAAGCATCTCAACACTTTTGCACAAAGCTTGGCTTACTATATATTCAGTGGACAAAAAAAAAATAAAGGCTATGTAAAACATCATTTCTCTTCGGTGTCCAATCAAGGTTTATTATTATGCCTCTGAAATGCCATTTTATGTATTGAGACACATTGCCATAATAGGATTGAATGAGCAATGGTTCGTGGTCTTTGTTTCCTATAAAATAGCTCAATTGTACAGGCTGTCTGGCCAAAACACCAAGGACTGCACCTGTGATGTCTGTATAAAGGCACACACACACATATTGTTATATAAGGGACAAAACAGAACTATAGAAATCATATCTCATGCTTAAGATCCCTGTCAGCATTTATTGTCAATTAATAGTATTATGTTCATTTTGGGAAATACAGTATATTGTTTGTTTAATGTGGCTTCATGTTGAATTATGACTTCCACAGAGCAAAGATGCAGGAATCAGGACATTGGTCATGCTAGATGAACAAGGCGGTAATGACACAGTTTATTTGACAATTTCTTTATATTATCAAGTGTAATGGATCAGATAAGCATTTAAAAAATACAGTGTTTCAAAGAAATAACAAAGCAGTAAACTTTTAAACTGGAACTTTCAGATAATTACTTTAATTTTTAGATATTGTAAATAGCTGTACAATTCATCTCCAGAATTATTGGCACAGCTTGCACAAAAAAAGTATTTGTGGTTAAACAATGTCATGAACTGAACATGCTGTATATATATAATATATAATAATTTGAAGTAAATTCAGTCAAAGAAAATGAAAACCTCAATAAAATGGTTTTCCAATTTCCTACAACACCGTAAAATCTCTATTGTTGATTTAACCCTTGAATAACACTTCTCATATGAGTCTTGCCGCACCTTTATAACCACTGTATGGTAATAACTTCAACACACCGGGTGTTAATTCAACATTTTTTTAATATAAATATGAAGATGACTATTGCTCTAAAGAAATTTTTCACTCACAAACAGAAACTAAGACTAGGGTCACATTTTGTTTGGTTTTGTTTATGTCTGTTGTCAGCTAAGAAGGCCTTTTTGTTTAGATGAAATATCATTGCCTGCTCTAACTCTTCTGGCAACTGTTGTAAATACATTAAAAAATACTCACATATGGAAATGTACATATGTTCGTACAGTCACTTAAATCCTCCCCATTTCCCTCTTGCTAAGATAAAAGCAAATCTCTGTTTTTCAGAGCAACTGGAGCGCATTGAAGAGGGGCTGGACCAGATCAATCAGGATATGAGAGAAGCTGAGAAAAATCTTACAGACCTCGGCAAATGTTGTGGCCTGTGCTCATGCGATAAGTATGTGTTGCTGGGAGGGCTGCTGGACACAGTTGCATTTGTGTTTATTAGTATTTAGACAGGAATATTTTATTCCCTCTGTATGGAAACAAAAATTCTCTCCTGCAAGGAATTTATCAATGAGTCATGTATAAATAGGTTCAGCTTATTTTAGTCACTTCTGATGTTTAATTAATGAATTATGCTATTGATGTCCTATAAACAGAAGTGTAATACCATTAATCAGTTATAAATGGCAGATTAAGTATTCTTAATCCTTATGTTCTATACATACTAAAGCCCTGTTGACCCAGGCAATATTTTATGATTTCAGCAAAAAATGTTCCTTACTAACACTTAACTTTACTATTAAGAATGCACCTGTTTACTCATGCCATTATCTAATCAGCCAATCCTATGGCAGCAGTGCAATGCATAGAATCATGCAAATAGATCCAACATCATTATGTAATGTTCGCATCAACCAGCGGACTAGGGAAAATGTGATCTCAGTCATTTTGATTTTTGGTGCCAGACGGGCTGGTTTTAATATGTATATCCCTCCAGAATTCCATGTCTCTAGTGTTTAGTCAAAATGGTATAAAATCCAACAAGTGGTAGTTCCCAGGCCAGATAAGCCTTGTTGATGAGAGAGGTCTAAGAAAGAAGGGTATAGATTGGTTCTACATGACAGGAAAACTACAGTAACTAAAATAACCACTTTGTACATATGTGCATCTCAGATGGAACAACATATTGAACATTAAGGTGGATGGGCTACAAAAGCAAAAGACTGTCAGGTTCTAGTTCTGTCAGGCAAGAATAGGATACTGAGGCTGCAGTGGGCACAGTCTCATCAAAACTGGAGCTAACATCATAAATCCATACAGTCAAGGCTGGTGGAGGTGGTTTAGTGGTGTTGGGAATCATCATTTCGGATTATTTAAGTATTGCTGTTGACACTTCCAATAGTACTGCACCATAAAAGTACTTCTATTCTAATGTCCCCTGTCACAATGCAAAATTGAACTTAAACTATATCAAAAACCTAACTTCATTGTTCTTTAGTGTCCTTTCTAGTCACCTGCTATTAATCCACTTGGACACCTTTGGGATATTTTAGAACAGGGGATTCACAGCATGAAGGTGTACCTGAAAAATCCGCAGAAAGGGCAAAATGCAATCACGCCAACAAACAGTAAACCAGTTTGGCAAAGAAATGTTTTCAACATATTGTGGAATCCATGCCACAAATAATTACAGTGGTTTTGTGTGCAAAGGGAGGCTGTACCTAGTATTAGTACAGTGTTACTTGTAAAGTGTTCGGTTAAGTATACACTGTTCAGGTGCTTTTCATTATCAGCATTACATAAAACATGTAGGCGCACAAGATTTATAATGGTTTACATGGTGGTGGATTCTCCTGATGGCACATGTCTTTGTACACGCATGAAAGCACATAACATCACCTTTTGTATAAATGTAAAAATATTAATCATCTCTCTGATATAAATACTACATATTTTTACATACATTGGATAAGTTAAGCTTATGAACTGTATTGTTATAAAATTATTTTAATAATTTTCGAGTTTAGGTAATCCTGAGGACATATGCTTTTTTTGTCTTTTCTGGAACTCCGCAGGCTAAAAAACATTGAAGCAAGTGAAGCCTATAAGAAAGTGTGGGGTAATAATCAGGACGGTGTGGTATCCAGTCAGCCATCATCGCGTATTGTGGATGAGAGAGAAAAAATGACAATGAGTGGTGGATACATCAGAAGGTCCTTACATATTGCAGTTCTTCAAATGGAAAATTGTATCCTTTTTCCGTAACAAATTATAGATTATCAATCAGTGATTTGATTTTGCGTGTGTGTCTGTGTCCAGAGTGACAAATGATGCACGGGAGGATGAGATGGAGGAGAACTTGGCCCACGTAGGCAGCATCCTTGGCAATTTGAGAAGCATGGCACTTGACATGGGCAATGAAATTGATACTCAGAACGTGCAGATTGAACGTATACAGTCAAAGGTCTGTATTTTATTTTTCTTACACAATCTTCAATTCAAATGTACTGAAACAGTAATATTTGTTTTTTACTATACATTAAAGCCATTTGGGTTTGAGATCAAAAGATAAATATGAGATGATAGATAGGAATTTTTACTTTCATTTCCCAATATTTTATCTAGATGTACAATGTTCAACATGGCACCTCATTTTGGTAGAGTTAAATCTTGGTTCTACTTTGGCTCTAAATCTTGGATCAAAATTGTCTTGTCTTTTTGTGTAACATTTTAAGCTATTTAACGCAAATGCTAAAAAGCCAAAATTCTGAGCTATCATCTCATGTTCCTATTTTGATCTTATACCCTAATGTTTTCCAATACTTTCATAATGGTCTGTTTAGTCAGTCAAACATCATAAGGTGACCTATAATGCAAAATGTACTTTTTGATCATTTTTGGACATTTTGCTTGTGCGACAGACAATATATGAGATAGGAGTTTTTGCTTAAACATGTACAGTACTGAAATGTCATAATAAAACAATCACAAAGTTGAACCATTTTTTGGAAATTATTTTCTACATTCAGTCTGGCTACAAAAAAAACACTTCCACAAAGGGCCATGAGGGAGCGGTAGCTTATTTGCATTTCAAAGCTACAGACGGTGTAACAGTGCATTCCCAGTGCTGTGAAATTCTAGGGTGACACCAGTCTGTGTGCATGGAGTTTGCATGTCTTCTCTGTGCTTGGTGAGATTAGGGTTGTAGCCTGTATTGTGGGTATGTATGTGTGCCCCACGAAAGATTGGCACCCCATCCAGGATGTACCTTGCTTCATGCCCTAAGTCAACAGGCCCCTTGCAACCCTGTATATACTCTAGGATAAATTTATATAGACGATAAGTGAGTGAGTGAAATTCTAAGATGCCAGAATGGATGATATCCAAGTCGTATTAGTATCTCTAACATTAACAGATATTTTTGGAGACCCCTAAGTCCTATGTTAGCTTGTTGTAAAGGAATATGCCATAGCACCTTATAGTCATTTGTGTTTTTGCAGGCTATTGCCAATGTTTCTCGCATCAGTGAGGCCAATCAGAGGGCTAACAAGCTAATCGCAAGGTAAATACAAAAGAGTGTGATCATTTGAGAACGACCATTTGTTTAGCCATCATATAACGGCTTTATAGTTATGTTTTGTTTTGTATTTTTTACTTTTTTTCCAAAAAGTGAATAAAGCAGGAAAAGGTTTTCTTATTTTAATTTAGTTTTCATGTTCATAACTGCTTAAAAGACACAGCTGCTGTTTTAAATATCATGCTGTAGTTTATTCCACTACTTATCATTGCTTTCTTTAATAGAACAAAATTTCAAAAGCTCTCTGTATAGATATTTAAAGGTACCTGTGCAGTTTTTGTCTGTGCTCTTCTGTTACTCTTTAATAGTGAACATTGTTGCCAGGAAAAATTATGTGGCATTGTAGTGTACTTTTCCAAAATGGTTTGTGGCAAGAGTTCTTTTTTAAGAAAAAGTGGGGTATGGATAAAATTGTTGACAGCATGTTTTGCACAATACACATCCTAATTCATAGTAAAGTGACTGACAAAATTATGTGCAAGAACTAGAATGAACTTAAGTATAAACTCAATGAATGTGAACTGTCAGAGTAGTCAGACTAATAATTGCTCAGCCTAAAAATAGAAAACTGCAAATAAGATGCTATCTGTTAAAAGCATTGTAAAGCTATGATTGCTTTAAGTGGTCGAGAGAGTGTTCGCTGTGATTTAATGATGATTCTTTGGTCATTCTTTGCGCTACAATGCTTATTTTAATCTCAGCCCATACTAGTAATGAACCTGCTGAATAGCTGTGAATAGCTGTTTAGACCTTTTATCACACTCCTGTTCTGCTGACTAACCATAAATGTATGTGCCAATGATACATTACATTTTTATTATTTCTGTTTTTGTAACAATGTAAAGATTTTATTGTTGTGATTGAAACAAATGAAGTACTTCCTCAAAATGGCTAATGGGGAAATTACCAATTCAAGGAAGGAAAAAGCTTGTAAAGTTTTTTTCTGTTGTTTTTCGTTTTTATTTTTAAAACAAACGTTGTATTTCAATGTAATAAATATCGATTTCACAGTAAACTTTCAGCCTTTTTCCATTTATTCACTATGGCGGCACATTTTGTGCTCATTATCGCCATCTGCTGTCGAACAAGCGAAGCTGCTCTATGACCTGAGATTATAAACGATTCAAAATGGAGGTTTCGAGTTGCTGGAACTCACAACTCGTGTTTTTTTTTCTTTTCTTTTTGTGATGCCTGTGCTGTGCGTTTACTCATTTAAATCTCAGTTCTTAGCATATAGATATCGCACAGGCTCCCACTCAGGTTTGAACAAAAGTAGTATATTTGAATGCTGTAAAACCCAATTAACCTAAAAAACTGAAGATGAAGGTCCTATAAAGGACAACAATAACACATTAAAGTAAATGACTGTATAAAATATATTATATAATGTAATAACTTCTATTTTCAGTCTAAGGAAAATAAAAATGATTACTCATGCACGAGATAAGAAAATACAATTGCTGTTTTTTACATCAGGTCTAATTCAACGCGTCATTAAAGGCGCTTTGTAACAATGTGTGTGTGTGTGTGTGTGTGTGTGTGTCAATCTTAAATCTGATTGGCTATCCAGAAAAGCATGACTTTAGAATAGCCAGTTAAAATTATGATATAAAGCACAAGGTTTAAGATGTATGTGGCTTTTTAATTTTTTGACTGCTTAATACCCTGTTCGTGTATGCATATAATTTGACATATAAAACACTTTGTGAGACAGTAAAGCTTCATAAATATGTATGATACATATAAACACATATAAAATTAACATTTTTGTTTTAAATGTTACTTTTACACACATACTTGCATTTGCAAGACATAGAAAGTATCATTAAATATTATGCTACTATAATGCCATCTTTCAACCCGTTGTTCTATGTGACCTCTCCTTAAGGGTCGTTGAAAAGTGTTGTTTGCATCATTAACTTCATCTTTGTGTTTGCCGCATTTCGGGTTTTAAAAAATAAAAATAATTATGTGACTTCACCTTAGGCGGCATTATGGTGGAGTGGTTAGACACTACTGGGTTGAGGGTTCGATTTCTGCCTGGGGTCTGTGTGCGTAAGGTTCCCATGTTCTCCCCGTCCTTCGTTGGTTTCCTCCAGGTACTCCGGTTCCCTGCCACAGTCCAAAGACATGTAGATTGGCATTCTCAAATTGCCTGTATAGTAAGTGCGTGTGCCCTGCGATGGACTGGCGCCCTGTTCAGGGTGTAACCCACCTCTACCCAAAGATAAGCTTCCGCGACCATTAACACAGGATAAACCAATATAGATGATAAAATAATAAATTGCCTTGAAAAAAATTGCATTTTAAAAAGACTTTTAGTCTATTTAGTGGAAATTTATCATGTTTTGCCAATTGTTTAAAGTAAATAAATATTTTAAGTGTCATTAAAAATGGCAGCCTTTAAAATGGGTATACATTTAATATGCTACTTTGAAGTAAGATATAAGCTGAAGACATCTTTAAACTATACTACAACAATTGTTCTCGTTCGCTAAAGCGTGTGTGAGAAAAAACAGCGCAGTTTAATTTTGTACGCAACGCCACACGAGGGCGCTGTTTGTCTCATCCGAGAGTAAACGTGCGCACTGAGCGAAAAAAAAAAATGACGTAGCTAACGGTGTGTGCGCGACACAGGGCAGCTCCTGTACGAAGTTTTTGGAGATGTACTCGAGGGCGTTTTCGTCGATTTGCTGACTATTGCGGCCATCGTAACGCGAGTGTGTGGGTAATTAAAAAGTTTATTGTGCTACATTTTGAAAACATGTGCTTGAAATAACGACGCGAAAACGAGCATTGGCGAATTCGTTGTTATGGAAAGGGGAAAAAACCGTTGATGATCGTTAGCAGCTAGCTAACGTTAAGCTACAGAGAACGCAATTTCGGGTGCAGCTGAAAGACTAGCTAGCGTAGCTAACCTGACTAATAGCTGTAGCCGGCGTGTTGGACACCACTTAAAGCCCATCATGTTCACTATTATTATCATCATTATTACCCGCTAGCTTCGGGTGTCGGTCTGCGGTATGAGTGAATGGAGGGACGCCTGAGTGCGATGGCGTTTGTCCGGGGCTCAATGTTTATCTGCCGCAGCCTGCAGCACCGCTAGCTAACACACACAAACACACATTGACAACAAAGAAACAGGAAGCACCGGGGAGGCGGTGTGTGAGAGAGAGAGAGAGAGAGCGAGTCTTACTGATTACAGGAGGAACGCAGATCATTTAAAGCAAAACGATCCCGTAAAAGTCTCCTCGCACTGGATAATTCCTTCCCGAGCCCCATCTGTGTATCTCAGGACTGAGATGATCTTCCTCATAAACACATAAATGATGCACCATCTTTCCCAACATGCCATTCCCGACCCGTTTGTCCCTTTTTTTTTCATTTCTGTCATATATGTTTGGTTAATAATGCACCAAAAGTCGGCCTGATATAGTTTTCATCACACATCTGAGTTAGGTTTGAAATTCAGCCCTCACATTATATTTATTCATTTATTTATTTATTTAGGTTCATTTAAAATAAAAATAATATGAATACAATTACATGACATCCTTGAAAGCAAAAAAATAAAAAATCGAATATAGTCCAGTGTGAAAATATTCTGTAGTATTTTGCTGACATGTGGTCATGAGACAGACTTTTTACATATTTGCTGACTTGGTTTAGATTCCTTAAACTTTGAAAACTCCAATTAATGCGTTTCGATTGTACTATAAGTACGATGTTAGAACTATAGGTGTAACAGTACACATGATGATACAGGACATTTGGTTCTGTTCAGTCTAAGCAGAGTGATTCTTCAAATTACTTCAGTTATAATGAACATTCAGCACATTATAATAAAATATTCAAATACGACTTTAGAGTTTACAGGTTTGAAAAGTTTACTTAAAATATAATAAGACTGAATAATAATTCTTCCTTTAGCAGCAGCACAGTGATGTAGTGGTTAGCCCTGTGGCCTCACATCTCCAGGGTTGAGCGTTCAGTTTCTGTCTCTTGGTGGGTTTCCTCCAGGTAATCTGTTTTTCTCCCACAGTTCAGAGACTTGCAGATTAGGCTAATTGGTGTTTTCAAATTTGTCATAGTGTGTGGCCATCTAGATTAGATTCAACTTTATTTTCATTGTGCAAAGTGGATGTACAAAGGCACATCAATACAGTGTATTGTAAATACAATATATACAGAGTAAATAGGGTGGAGTATACAGTAAATCAACGATAATTAGAAGCAGTGCAATATAGACTGACAGTGGCAGTGCATTAGTGTATTGTTAACATGCCATGATCAGCTGTTCTGTGCGTTAGCAGCCACAGGGGAAAAGCTATAGTAATATAGATTAGTATATAATATCCGCATAGTCAGTAATTTGGCTAAACTTTGTTAATAGTTTAATGAATAATGAATTGTGATAAATAAATATTGGCAAACATCCTCTTAATGAGATAGTTTGTGTCATTATATGGTGTTAGTCTTGATAAATACTTTTAAATACAAAATAGTACACTTAATAGTTAAATATCACAGTTTAAATCACAATATGTGTAAAAATAATTGCAGTGTGATTATTTATTTATTACTCAATTGTATAGTTTCTTTCCCCGAATCATCCTGTAACTGAGGAAGGAACTCTCATTTGGGAATAAAACCCCAAATTCACCTTTGTTGCTGTGAAATTTTATTTCATGAAAGAAACGCTCCCAATTTCCTCAGTCCAAATGATTTGTGAAAACACCACCACTAGTAGCAAATAGAGTAAATGATGTTTAAAGAAACCTGTTAAATGGCCATTTTTTAAGGGGGTCACATTCTTCCACTTTAAAGAAAGAAGGCATGTGCCAATTTGTGCTCTGAATTATATAATATATACAATTTAAGCAATTTCCCTCTGGGATTAATAAAGTTATTTGAATCTTGAATCTTGTTATTTGAATATACCAAACCATAAAGCATGAGGATTTTGTCCTTCACTGTCTTTAAAGAAAGTAAAGATTTATAAAAACTTCACCTGGCTGGTGCTAGTTGAGTCATTGGATTTAAATCTACTGGAGTGTAAAAATAACTACTATGATACAGATTGTGTACACAGCACACAGTGTTCTGTAGTATCAAATTAGTATCAGTAATTAGCCAGTATACAGAATTCTATTATCACAATCATGTTGTGCACTGAATCTTTAGAAAAAGGGTAAAAATAATTTGTTGTATCTGTATGCTGCCTAGAAGTGTGTATATTTATCAAAGATGCATTTCTTGTATGCAGTTTATTAAGATGGCATTTTTCCTTATAGGCACCAAACTGTTTAATGAAAAAGACAGTCTTTATGTCCAGAGGCTGAGAGGACACAACGAGGATGTCTGAAGATGCCTATTTATCTACTGGATCAGCATTTGTATCAGCAAACTTCAAGAAAAGAAAGTCACGCTTTACATTTTCTGAGGTTCAGCTTCTGCTGAATGAAGTGAAGAGAAATCGTCACATATTGGTTGGTCAGTATGGTTATTAATTCTTAAACCCAGTTAAGCATTGCTTGAATGTACAGTACTGTCCAAAGGTCTTGGGCACATGCAAATAAATGCTTTAAAGCAAGTTTGCCTTACAAAAAGAAACAGTGAAGCCCAGAAACCTAATTAATGATGCAGTATCAGTATTTGCCATGACGCTGCTTTGCCCTTTAGTCTAAGGTACGGTTTTTATAAAGAAATTAGGCGGGGGGGTTGCCTCAGACGCCTTAAAACGTGCCGGTAGAATTTGCTATTGACGCTATTGTCTGGTCCCTGAGGATGAGTTCTCGATGCATGATGCTCAAATACATTAGTTTCATGTTTTGTTTTTTGTTTTTCTGACCATGATGAAATAACCCATGTGGTAATGCGCGTGGTCACAAATGACGATGTCTTTTGACTTAGTAAGGTCAGTGCTCCCTCTGACTGTGCGTGCAGCTTTGTGCTGCCATCTGTTGCCGCATTACAAAACTAAGTCTTGAAACTAAGTCCAAGTCCTAACCCTAACCCTAACCCTGGCAAAGTGAGTCTTATACGTCTTTGACATGAATATACAATGTGAAGCATACCAATCCACTTGAGTAAATCTGTCCCCATTCCTCAAACTGGCATCATGTGGCCAAAAACTGTAATCATGCCTAAGGAAATTAATCTCATAAATGTGTCCTAACTTTAAATTTCAAATGAAATCTCGGACGCCATGTTGACCTGGAGCTGTTTTCCGTTGTATAGGACTGTGAACTCCAGCTTTACAGGACAGCCATTTTCTGTCATCGTGCTTCCGGACGAATTTTTTTTTTATCTGTGATGCTGACTCATTTCTCCGGCACCCCTACACGTGGAAGAATAATGTTTGGAAATTCATACTAAAAATCACAGTGCCTAAGACGTTTTTTTCACTAGGTCTACACATGTTCATCATCATAAATAACAAACACTTTACCATGAATACATTCATGAATTTATTAATTATAAGGGGTGCCCTCATTACAAAAAAAAAGCCTATTTTTCTGATTTGAGCCGTGAGGTGCACACACCCCCACTTAACACATGTCAAAACATTTAGCCGGGTCACCTAAGCGCACTGGATTTCACCAACATTATAAAGAAGTATAGCTTTGTAACCGTATGAGCTAAAAGTGAGCTGAATTAAGCAATTTAAATAGAAAAAGCAGTGTGCTGTTGTGCCTCTAAATCACAGTGTCGTAAGGAATTGTATCAAATTTTGTTTGTTTGTTTCTATGTCCTTCAAACAGGTAAATTCAACCAAGGTGTCTCCAGTGATGTTAAGAAACGAACATGGGCCGCTCTTGCAGCTCGCATTAACGAGATCAGCGAGTGTCACAGAGAGGTCATCGAGATCGTAAAGAAGTGGTCTGATCTCAAGTGTGACACTAAGCGCAAGGTTGCAGCCATGAAAGCGTCCGGCTTCTCTGCTGCCCGCATAACTGGCGACCTTTCTCCTATCGAAAGAATGGTGCATCGGATTCTCCAGCCCGGACCTGAGGAGAAGTTCCCGCTGTCAGACAGCATTGTAAATGAGGATGAGGACAGCCAAGGGTCCTCTGGAGTGCCACTTCATATCCCTGGTATGGCAAATGGCAAGCTGCCCATCAAGCCACGGGGTGTGCATCACAACTCTGGAATGAGGAGCAGAGGAGACACTGAGCTGCCACTGGATTTGTCATACAATTGTGAGTGTTTCCTGTAATCTAACTGCCTTGGTGCAGCATAGAGTTTTTTTGTCTGTGCATGCACGTCCATGGCTGCCTGATGTATCATCTAAGGGCCAGGGGTAGCTCAGTGGTTAAGGCATTGAACTACGGTTTGGAAGATATAAAAAAATAAAATAAATGTAAGTCTGCCAAATGCCTAAATGTAAATGTAAAACAACCCAATCAAAATGAATTTCTTCCAGTCTCTGATTGTCTGGTTTTTGTGTCACGCTGTAACAATTAGAGCAAGAACATGGCTACTTTGAGAGAGTGTAAAGAGTTTTTTTTACTCAAGAATTATGCACAAATATAACTTCACATATGATATGTGCTGTATGTTTTTGGTGTTAGCACTGGTATCCATTTTATATGTGGTAAATTCCAAAAAATGCATCGTCATATTTTTGTAGGGTGGTTAGTTCTCACCATGATAAAAATCCTTAATTGTGTTATACATCTGGCAAAATGTTTTGCCTGATTAAATTAACAAGGAAATAAATAAGAACTTAGTGCTATGTTTTGTTTAGGGTGAAACCTCAAGTACCTCTGTTGATCTTTTAAAAGTTGTCGTAGTTTTGAGGATTACAGTTTAAGTTCATTGTCTTGTTTTTGACTTGTCCAGATGATTCTGCAGTACCTCTTACTGACCTCGAGAATGACCCGTCAGGTACAGAAAGTAACATAAACATTTTTGCTTCTCTATTTTTAGCAACAGTATTGTATTCTTGTTGTTTTTAATATGTTTAATAGTTTCTATCATGTTGTTGCGTAATATGCAAAAATGTTTTTTTCCCCTCATCAGACCAGGACCCACCCAGTGAAACAGAAGACCAGTCTGATCAAAACAAACTTCTCCCTGACCCACCCACTGCTGACAGAGACCAGATCAAAACTGAAAATCAACCTAAGGCATCAAGCAATACTTCAACTCTTGCAGGAATCTCTTCACATGTAGCTGTTTGTCATCTAGCATCACAAGGCCCCAACGGTCTCCAGGAGCACCTCGCCAAGAACGCCTGCCTCAGCCTTCAGGAGCAACAGGCTACCACAAAGCTGTTAGGGACACTGTCACGTTCACTGGAGTCAGTGGCTGAGTCAGTGCAGATGCTGGTGCAGACGCAGCATGAGTTTGCACGGAACATGCTGCGTCTTCAGAGAGATACACTGCACGTGCTGCGTGACTTTTCCTCCAGTGCACTGGCACTGATGCAGGACAAATCCAACGGCCATCCATAGCACCTGCATCTCACCTAAACCTAGTCTACACTAGTGATGGAGGAAATTTGTTGCTGCGTAATCAAACCTATGAAAACTTTAACCAATTTAATCAATTGATTTTCATTCCATTTAACTTCAATGGGTTTTGCCATAGTTAATAGCAATCATATTCTTAACAATTATTCTTCAGGTTTAGTGGCAAAAACCACAGCCGATTGACCAGATTCAGACACACTTGGACCACAGTGCTCTACTATGCTAGTAAAATTATATTAGGTTATAATTTTATGCCGCCACATTTGCGTTATTTCAAAATACTTGCAAGCTTCACTTCATTAATGACATCAAAATGTTTTAGATTAGAATTGTTTTGATTTACCAACAGTATTTTTTGTTGCTGACATTTACTACATTTTAAATTTTTGTTGATTTTTGTTAAACTTGCCATCTTAACCTTGTCTTCATGCAAAAAGTTTATCCCAGGTTAATGTTCAGTGAAATGCCATTAAATCACTTTTGTTTTGATGGCAACTTAAATTGTTAAATTGTAGAAAGTTTTTAGTTTAATAGTCACCATATAAATCGCAGCATCTAAATGTAATTGTTACTCAAATATTTCCCCAAAGTTAATTTTAAGCAGTGCAGAAAATATACAGTACCAGTACTGATGTGGTATTCACGTGTGAATATTGTGGCACTAAGTGATTGGCTCTAGTCTGTCTTCTCTGTTATAATGTCTGACAACATTTTGGCATTTCATATTTTCAGAAAGATTAAAGCGTTGCCGCTCATGCCTTTATCACCTGTGCAGCTGAACGCACGGACAACGTCACCTGTCTGTCTCATGGAGCTTCAATTATATATATATATATATATATATATATACTGTTTAGTTAGGATGGTACACAAGGAGTACTTAATTAGTACCCATCACTAGTCTACACACTTTAAGCTGTATGATTATCTCTAGAAAAAAGGGAGGGACTGTTGAACGAATGACCAGTACAGTTATATGCCTCAGGAGTATATAATAAAAGTCCACTACAGCGTTCGCCTACCTCCCTCCCAGTGTTCAATAGCGATCACAGGACTTGTAAATGCACTAATACTGCTTACTGTGTGCACCTGCTTTTCACATAGGCTCTCCCACATCTCCAGAAAGTAATGTCGGGGTAAAATGAAGATGCTGGTATGGAGCAGTTGAAAAGTAGCATTAGTACAGCAGACTGTTTCTCAAATAAAAGATATCTTATTGTTTTAAATCATTGACTGTTTGGACCAGTGATAAGACACGCCTACTCTAAGTCAACATAGCTTTATTTAATAATGCAGTGTAATAAAATTTATTTAAATATAATGTAATAGTTTTCAATTGAGTGAATTTAAAGCGAGTCTATTTATCTGAAATAGACATTTTGTGGTATTTTAGAAACCGTATTGATCATAGTGTCTTAATTAGATTCCCCTGTTTTCTTCCTTATGTGTGACTGATAAGATTTTTTTAATGTTTTGATTCTTACCCAAATATTAAAATTCAGATCTGGTCTGAATTATTAGACATTGTGTGAAGCCTATCTTTAGTACTTTTGATGGTTTTGTGAGCTTTACCATGGACCTTTAACTACCTTTAATTAAGCAGTTACTTTTTTATTTGACATTTTCCTTTTTTTAGTTACAGGTGCCATATGATTTTAATTCTCCAAGTGCTTAATAAGAATACCTTTGATACAGCTTCCACTGATTCCTTGTTGGGTGCTCTTCCAAGAGTATGAACACTGTTAAATGTTTTCTGTAAAAACTACTGTAAGAATTGGAATAAAGCAGAATAAGCATTTTGTCTCAAGTGAGTGGATGTTTGTTGCAGGCTACTGGTACTTTTCAAACCTGCTGCTATGATGCTTCAAGACGTAGGTAGTGACCACTTTGTAATTTGATGAGTGGCTTTAATAAATAATGGAGCTTTTTCTAGGATCTCCATAACCAGTGTTGTTCCTGTTTGCTCTTCGAAAGACAGAGGCACAACACTGCGTTGTGAAAAGCCAAAAAACTGCTTCAGCCTTTCAGAACAGTGCCATTATTTGGTTTAATCATGAATCCTGAATAGTAAGTATCTATAGCTGTGAATTTTCTCTGGGATTTTTCTTCCTTACTATCTTTTACCTAATATTTTTTTTGTGTTGCTAAATGGCAGTAATAAATCCAGATCTGCTTTATTGTGGTAGTGTAATTCCTAAATATTTTTAACATAAAATTATATGTTGTAAGGTCGACATGTTTTGTAACAAGTGTTTATTGCATAATGCATGAGCAAAAATGATCAGTTGTTGACATTTGCAACATAAGAATACGTTGCTGTGTTTTTGGTGTGTTAGCATAAGGGAAATAACTACAAGCGAAAGGCTTGTTTACATTTGTGTTATGCTTTCTTTTAGTGACTACCTATTCAAGCTGCTGCTGATTGGAGACTCGGGCGTAGGGAAGTCATGTCTGCTGTTGCGTTTTGCTGTAAGTCAAATTCAATACATACTGAAACATGATATTAGACTTGACTGGCTGTCAGGTCCCATGCTGATAAATGAGACTGCCAAATTAAATTCTCACTGAAATATATTTTAATTAAATATATCACTCTTGGATATCTTGATGTTGATGTATGCCGATGCCAACAGGATGACACTTATACTGAAAGCTACATCAGCACGATAGGGGTTGACTTCAAAATCAGGACTATTGAAATGGACAGCAAGATAGTTAAACTGCAAATTGTGAGTAAATATTTCATTGTGTTGCTTTATTCAGTTTTGTTAATTTTTAGAAATGTTTTAATTACATTAATATGACAGTCGCCAGGTTTCTCATTGACGACAGGCTACACAAGTAAAAGAAAAGGCTGTGCATCATTTTAATTCCACAATTAATACCAATTTTTTTGTGATTTTGCAAGTACAAATATCAGTTTTTTTTTTTTTTTTTTTTTTTGTAAAATATCGAAATGTTCCTATGGATTATATGCTTATATGAAATTATTTTTTTTTATTACAGTGGGATACAGCTGGTCAGGAGAGGTTTCGCACTATCACATCCAGCTATTACAGAGGCGCCCATGGGATTATTATTGTATATGATGTTACAGACCAGGTAATACTCATAACAGGTTACTATTATATTATTTAAACCTTTTTATGTGATAGAGAGATCTTTAGAATATATATATATATATATATATATATATATATATATATATATATATTTTTTTTTTTTATTTTTTTTTATTTTTTTTTTTTTATTCAGGAGTCCTTCAACAACATTAAGCAATGGTTAGAGGAGATTGATCGCTATGCATGTGAAAATGTCTCAAAGTTGCTGGTGGGGAACAAAAGTGATTTAACTTCAAAAAAGGTGGTGGACTTCACAACAGCAAAGGTATCTCCCAAACCTATGTTCATAAGTCATATTAAGTATTCAATACACTTAATTTTTTTTTGTTTTGTTTTTTGTAAGACTGTGAGGATCCAATGGATTAGTTTTATTTTGGTTTATGGTCCAGAAATTTTGAAAGCATGTGGACAGTTGACGATCACTTTCACAAATGCTTGTGAGATTTCAGAAATTTCAGATTTAGTACCCATTTAATAACTTAAACTTTTTAAGTGGTGACTGGGGTCAGAGCTCTGTGGAGCCAATTGAATCTCCAGCCTTGGTAAACCACGTCTTCATGGACCTTGCTGTGTGCACATAAAATTGGGCATTGGGCATGGATCCAGTGAACAAAACATGTAATGCTACAGCTGACAAATATGTTCTAGCAGGCTATGTGCTTCCTACTTTCTGACAACAGTTTTGGGAAAAGAAAAACACATATTGGTGTGATGGTTTGGTGTCCACAAACATTTGGCCATATATTGTATTTCCATGCTAGATGTTGTATTTATGGTGGAAAATGTGTTTTTATAGTACTGTGATATATTATTACTGTATTATTATTATTATTATTATGCTTAAGAAAAAATAATACTGTAAATTTGTACATTAAAATAGCATTTTTAAGCAAGCCATTTATAATAGGTCCATTTGGCAACAAGATGTTGTGTAGCTACCCAGGCTTTTTTGCAAAAATAATTAGTCAGAATTCAATAACGTTTTTTGTTGCAAACTGTTGCTAATTGTTTTTACAATTGTTTTTTTTTAGAGAAATTTAATAATTTCAAGTAAAGTTTATTACATTTTTTCCAAAACAATATGTTTGTTAATATCTTATCTGTCTGTAGCGTGTGGTGCTTTTTTTTTGTTTGTTTTTTAAATATCAAGAAGCAGTACACCACCGCCATCTTTTGAGGACAGCTGTAGAATTTTCCATACTGTAACAGGGTAATAGTATTACTGTATTGTGATAGATAAATTAAAAGATATTATCAAACGGCTAGTTACTGTAGCTGAGTAGATGGTTAACTACATGCTTAGTTAAGCAGGTGTGGCATTGTTTGCCTGTGTGGTTTCTAGGTAACAGACTGTATGATGAAAAAGCAGAAACTTGTTTCATGCCCCTTCAGTTTGTTGCCATGTAGAGGAGTGTTCTGTTGCTCTTCAGTTTGACCCAGTTTTAACTTTACCTTGCACTGCTAGTGGCATCTCTCGTTAAACAACTTAGCTTAACAGTTGTGATTTGTAATGGAAAATAGCAAGGGCAAATACAGAAAATCATTAAAATGGCATGAATGCGCCAATGTATATAATATTGTGTTGGGAGACATAGAAAAAATGTTTAAGTGGTTTGGTCACCACTAGTCACCATTACAGCTTTAATGTGCCTTGATATACAGTATGTAAAGTCTCTGGAACTGTATTGGAAGGATGAACTCTATTCTTCCCAAAGATATAACTGGTGTTTCATTGATTGAAATGTGCAGAGTGCATTGATTGGACAATGCAGACTAATAAATAAATTTAAATATATAATCTATATTATTTAATCTCCAACATTTGTAAATATTAAATAATTATAAATTAATTATTAAAGATAATTAATTCCTCTTTCGTCCGCTCCTGTTAGGGGTTGCTATAGCGGAACACTTGTCTCCATCTAACTCTATCTGCCATATCTTCCTTCTTCACTCCAACCTCCTTTCATTTTTGCTGATTCGTTTCTGTCATAGATCACTACTCTTCTCCACCTATTCCATACACCCTCATCATTAATGTTTTTAACAGCAGCCGTACACCAGATTTTGAACAAAGTGGTATTGTAAATTTTATATTTATTCCCTGAAGATTCAAAATCATATCACGTAGTTGTAAGCTGATTAACACTGCCTGGCAACAAAACATCAACATTGCAGAAGGATCAATTTATTAAGCAAAAAAAACCAAGAGATTTTAAATGATTAAAATTGGGTTAAGGACTGTCTAGATTACCCTGGAAGGGTAGCACTGAAATGTCGACATTGTGGGAGAAATGTAGTGGAAAAAATCATAAATCAGCACTTGACTGATATCATACTGGGTATGACTGTGTCTGTGACAAATAAAATTATATTTTGAATTTGACTTGGCCACACATTTCACACCCTAACCAAAGCTGTACTGTAAATATTTCCATTATGGAAGTTTTTGAGCCTCATCCTGTGTGCTAGTTCTGTTAAATTATTATGCTCTAAAGCAGGACCTATAGGGTATGTGTCCAGCATAGTTTTGTGACTATTCTTCTCAAACACAGCTGATTCAACAAATCAGTTAATTGCCAGCTATTTGCCCGTTAAAGTGTGTGTGTGTTAACGTGTTGGTGAATTACAAACTGTGTTGGACACTGGCTCTCCAGGACTGGGTTTGAGCACACCTGCTTTAAACACAGAACTGTATATTGTAGTAAACCTATATTTACCTGGCATTTACCTTTATATAATATTGCTACAATCTCTTTACAGGAATTTGCTGAGACACTCAAAATCCCATTCCTTGAGACAAGTGCAAAAAATGCAAGCAATGTGGAAAAGGCATTTTTAACAATGGCCTCTGAAATCCAGAAGCGAGTCGTGGAAGACAACGTTCAGAATGAGACAGTCAAAGTGGGAAAAATCAATAGTGCTCCTCTGTGGCATGGAGCTCAGAAAGCAACGGCTGAGGAGGTCCACACCTGCTGTTAGTGCTAACAGATTTACTGTGAAATATGTTCAGGGTATTCACATATTTAAACAATAATATTTTGTAGACTAATTGGATTTCACAGTTTATATTAATTGATGTTTTATGCGTCTTTGTGAATTAATCTACTATAAACCTTCTTAAGGTGCTGCATATTGTTTTAAATGTTCTAGGTGTCAGATTGAATTGGTATGGTAATAATGGGAATCTATGATGGACACACAGGGTAACATTAAAGGGTAAAATGTTACTTTATTTCTTATGAATAATATAAAACAAATCACTAGTTAGGTATTATCATTCAGAAAATCCATATTAGATGATTTTACTTCATTTAATGCAATATTTACTCCCTCACTCTATATCCCCGTAACATTTGAAACTGCCAGGACCCATTAGCAGGTCCACATTTCTATCCTTCACTCTGATAACTACATATCCTGTTCATTTAACCATAGTCTTTGAGTATGTTTTACTCCTAAAACTGTAAATTACAACAAAAAAAAAAAGCTGAGATTATAAACAAGGTTAAACAACAAATGGTGCAAATACAAACAAAATGATGGCTGTATTGCATTTGATAGTATTAACAGTGTCAAATGGCAACTTAACTGAACAGTAACAATGTAGAAAGCACAAGATGAGCCTTGATCCGGAACATTTAGCCACTGACCATTGGATTAGATAAAAATAACATGTGGGACCTTTATTATAATAATATGTAATTGCCTTAGAGCAATATACTTTTTGTACAAAATATTCTAATATTTAAAAGATTATTGAGTTTATGGGGATACTTACTAAGTGGATTATTTCATTTGGTTGTGGATAACTTAAATATTATATAATAAATTTGGATAAACCAAAAATAATAATAAATGTAATGGAAATAAATGATCATCCTGGACTTTCAATATTTGCTTTCAAAATGTGTGGGCGATCAAGTTGTTTTGGTCTTTTTTCTTTCTTTTTTTTTTATTTAGCAGTGGTCTTGCTTAATAAAATTGATGCATGTAAAAACAAATAACTAACCTGGAACTCCTAGTTTGCTAATGCTAGAATGTATGAAATGTATTACATCTAGGATGTAATTATAACTATATGAAAATAGCAAATAGCAAATCCTGTTCTGCGCATTAGAATAAACACCTGAAAATGAAACATAAAGCCAAATCATACGGTAATGAGTATAAATGAAGTCTGTATATTCTCCACTATTAATCCTTGTTATTTTTAAACTGTTTATATTTACAGTTAAGAGTGCAAAAAGCAACAGCTTCAGAAAATATTTGTATATTGCAATAAACACAATAAGCTATTTCAAGAATTCTGTAAGGTTGTTAGTTTCCTATGTGGGTCCCACTTGGAACCTTATCTGATGAGACACTGCTGAAGCAAAGATCATTAACGTTAGGTTGCGACAGCACCGGTATATGAGGTGTGCCTTCAATTGCTGTCATGACGTATAAATATAAATGTCTTACACATCTGCATCCTATGAACATATCAATGCATTTTTATCACACATTGTTAAATGAATAAATTTGATTGGGTAGAAATCGTTGATTAATTTTCCATCAAACCAGCTTTGACAATACTTCTGGCAGGAATTAGTATGGGTTGATAGTAAAGTTATCATTTTCATAAATTATTGGTTCTACAGTAACAGGTAATCTATAGGGAATGGTAAGACAGCCACTCTTCATATTCTAAGCTTAATAATGAAATGATTAAAATGTGTTGTTATTTAACAAAAAATAAATCCTAGATGGGTTTTTGAAATTCACTTTATGGTTTCTGTAATGTAATACTGATAATAGAATCTAACTTGTTTCTTGGGTATTTGACAAAATTTTAGAAAATACTAAAGTACTAGAAAATCATTAATAAATTGCTGTTGTACAAAAGGAATAAAACATATTAGGGCATTTGTTTATTTGAAAATATTAAACTTCAGCATACTAATGGATCAATCCAGTGTCTTCTTGTGCCAGTCCCAAGTCTGGATAAATGCAGAGGGTTGTGTCAGGAAGGGCATCCGACGTAAAAACATTTGCCAAATCAATGATGCGAATCACGAATATAATTTCCATACCAGATCCGTCGTGGCCCGGGTTAACAACGACCCCCACTGGTGCTGTTGACCTACAGGGTACCGGTGGAAATTGGGCTACTGTTGGTCGAAAAAGGAGAGGAGGAAGTTGTGTTTGAAAGCAGAGAGAGAAAAGGAAAGGCAAGAGTTTAGGAGTGATAGTAGGGACTTTAAATGTTGGGACTATGACAGGGAAGGCAAGAGAGTTGGTTGATATGATGCAGAGAAGGAAGGTGGATATACTGTGCGTCCAGGAGACCAGGTGGAAAGGTAGCAAGGCTAGAAGTTAGGATCAGGGTTCAAATTGTTTTACCATGGTGTGGATAGGAAAAGAAATGGAGTAGGAGTTATTCTAAAAGAGGAGTTTGTTAAGAGTGTTCTAGAGGTGAATCAGACAGGTTGATAAATCTAAAGCTGGATATTGAAGGGGAGATATTAAATGTTGTTACATTATATAGTGGCTATGCCCCACAGGTAGGATGTGAGTAAGAAGAGAAGGAGACATTCTGGAGGGAGGTAGATGAAGTGATGCAGAGCATCCCCAGAGGTGAGAGAGTGGTGATTGGTGCAGACTTCAATGGACATGTTGGGGAAGGGAACAGAGGTGATGAAAATGTGATGGGCAGGTTTGGTCTTCAGGACAGGAATGTAGAAGGACAGATGGTGGTGGACTTTGCAAAGAGGATGGAAATGGCAGTAGTAAATACTTTCCTTCAGAAGAGGCAGGAACATAGGGTGACATATAAGAGTGGAGGCAGAAGCACTCAGGTCGACTACATCTTGTGTCGACGTTGTAATCTGAAAGAGATTAGTGACTGCAAATTGTTGGTAGGGGAGAGTGTAGCCAGACAACACAGAATGGTGGTGTGTAAAAAAAAAAACCCTGGTGGTGAGGAAGGTGAAGAGGACAAAGGCAGAGCAGAGGACAAAGTGGTGGAAGCTGAGAAAGGAAGAATGTTGTGAAGTCTTTAGGGAGGAGTTAAGACAGGCTATGGGTGGTCAGGAGTTTTCAGTTGACTTGACAACTACAGCCAATGTGATCAGGGAGACAGGTAGGAGGGTACTTGGTGTATCATCAGGTAAGGGGAAAGTGGACAAGGAGACTTGGTGGTGGAACGAGGAAGTCCAGGAGTGTATACAGGGAAAGAGGCTAGTTAAGAAGAAGTGGGACTCTGAGAGGACTGAAGAGAGTAGATAGGACTCTCTCAGGGAGATGCAGCGTAAGGTGAAGGTAGAAGTGGCAAAGGCCAAACAAAGAGCATATGAGGACTTGTATGCTAGATTGGATAGTAAGGAGGGAGAGGTGGATCTGTACAGGTTGGCAAGGCAGAGAGATAGAGATGGGAAGGATGTGCAGCAAGTTAGAGTGATTAAAGATAGAGATGGAAATGTACTGACAGATGCCAGGTGGGTGATGGGAAAATGGAAGGAATATTTCAAACAGTTGATGAATGAGGAAAATGAAAGAGAACAAAGAGTAGAAGAGGTGACTGTTGTGGAACAGGAAGTAGCAAATATTAGTAAAAGTGAGGTGAGAAGGGCGTTGAAGAGGATGAAGAGTGGAAAGGCTGTTGGTCCTGATGACATACCTGTGGAGTTATGGAAATGCTTAGGAGAGGTGGCAGTAGAGTTTCTAACTAGTTTGTTTAACAAGATTTTGGAGAGTGAGAGGATTCCAGAGGAATGGAGGAGAAGTGTATTGGTGCCGATTTTTAAGAACATGGGAGATTTGCAGAGCTGTGGCAATTACAGAGGCATAAAGCTAATGAACCATACAATGAAGCTGTGGGAAAGAGTAGTGGAAGCTAGGTTAAGGGCAGAGTTGAGCATTTGTAAGCAGCAATATGGTTTCATGCTTAGAAAAAGTACATCAGATGCAGTATTTGCTTTGAGGATGCTGGTGAAGAAGTACAGAGAAGGTAATAAAGAGTTGCATTGTGTCTTTGTAGATTTAGAGAAGGTGAGAGGAGCTGTGGTGTTGTATGAGGAAGTCTGGAGTGGCAGAGATGTATGTTAGAGTGGTGCAGGACATGTATGAGAGCTGTAAGACAGTGGTGAGATGTGCTGTAGGTGTGACAGAAGAGTTCAAGGTGGAGGTGGATGGTGACAGGATGGCAGATGAGGTTAGACAGGAATCTCCATAGACTATGATGTTTGCAGATGACATTGTGCTTTGTAGCGGGAACAGGGAACAGGTGGAAGAAAATTTGGAGAGGTGGAGGTATGCTCTGGAAAGCAGAGGAATGAAGGTTAGCCACAGTAAGATGGAATACATGTGTGTTAATGAGAGGAACCCAAGAGGAACGGTGAGGATACAGGGAGCAGAGGTAGCTGAAGAAAAGACTGGAGGCAGAGTTGGAGGTAGCAGAGGTGAAGATGTTGAGGTTCTCTTTGGGAGTGACAAGGATGGATAGGATCAAGAATGAGTTTATCAGAGGGACAACCCATGTTATATGTTTTGGAGATAAAGTCAGAGAGGCCAGATTGAGGTGGTTTGGACATGTTCAGAGGAGAGATGGTGAATATATCGGTAGAAGGATGCTAAGGTTGGAACTGCCAGGCAGGAGGTCTAGAGGAAGACCAAAGAGGAGATTTATGGGTGCAGTGAGAGAGGACATGAAGTTAGTTGGTGTGAGAGAAGAGGATGCAGAGGATAGGGTTAGATGGAGGCAGAGGATTCACTGTGGCGACCCCTGAAAGGGAACAGCCGAAAGACAAAGAAGAAGAAGCAAACTAATGGATCACATCATGCTGTTATTTAATATTTTCTTGTATGAACAGCACATCCCAAAGTGTTTTATTCCTTAGATTTTAAACTGGTCAATTACTCTGTGAAATAAGTATGAGGAAATTAAAGAGTATAATGCATTACATCAAAAATGTTGCTGATGTTTTAACAACAATAAGCACTTAAGGACGGAATCTGGAAGACCCAGAAGTGCAGTGTGAGACTGGCACAAATGTGTCATAGCAGACGTTGTTACAGCCTGGCTGGAGTGTGTTGCAGATGAACTTGGACTGTTTACTAGCAGAATTCGGAAGATCAGTCACACTGTCAGCCAGATCTTTCCAGGCACTGTGGAGTGGTTCTGAACCTCAACTAGAAAGCGTCTGAGAATTGATCAGTCCCCCATGCTTCATCCTGTGAGGACAAAGTAGCTGATCATGTATGGGAAAACACTTATAGAAGTAGTCTAGCATATTTCTAATCTGTATTCACTAAATTTGTTGGGTATATGTAACCACCTCAGATATTATTATAAGGGAACATTTGGATTCAATAAAACAACTGTGCAAATTTTCCCAATCCATGATGAATCCTCCCACCTCTCCTAGTGTTCCTGGGATAAAGCCCTGACCAGGATAACATGGTTAATGTGTTTAACAGTAAATGAAGCTTCAAGTAATCAAACTCTGCATTTATTTAATTATTTTAATGATTACTCATTTAATGTTACTTATTTTATGTAAATTCTAAATAAAATAGGTTGTGTTAAAATGCTGAATAAAACTACAAATTACATAACAGCCTGTGCTGGATTCTTGGTACACATTCAGTACTCTGCAAAAGTCCATATTACGTATATGCTGTACCAATTTTGTTATATACTGTATGTTTATCATGTCTGCATAATTATGTACAAAATTATTCAGTATTTCCATATATAACTTAAACATTTATAAATAAATAACATTACAGGAGAATATATGCATGGCTGTACAGAAAAAAAAATGGTACAAGACAGACCAGTTTTCACATGGAAACAAAAAACCTAATGTACGCTCCTGGGATTTACATAAAAATAGAAAGGAGTGAGTGTAACAAAGTTACCAGAAGAACTCATATTCTCCATATTCTCAGTAAAATCTAAAAACTATTTTACTTATAGTACTGTGCAAACGCCTTGGGCACACTCAAAAATATGGCATAAGCAAAAGATGCTTTTAAAAAAACATTTCTGCATAAAAGAAACTTCTATAAAGAGCAATAAAATAAACAGTCAAAATTTGTAGTGAAAACTCATTGCTTAAAATCAGGAGATTAAACAGCTGTTTAATGCTGAGCATGCTGGAGAAGTGCACCTCAAAGATAAACTCAGGTGAAAATATGTTATTTGAATTTATGTTTATGTAATAATCACATAAATGCTGATGGTGCCCTAGATATAAAATTAAAACTGCCGGAATGTTTCGTTCATTTAATCCATTCATCGCTCTCTTTCACCTACATTTATAGAGTAAGTTTACAACATGTATCAAATTCTATAACAACTTTTGTAAGTTAAAGGTGATACAAATTGATCAAGCTGCAATTTATATAGGCTAGACATACAGAAATAGGTAGGCACTAACCATGTGCGATTTGTCAAAAATGCCAAAATGCGTTTTTTCCATGGATAAGTCTACATTTGTAGAGAAGCCTGTAAGAGGGAATGAACTCCACTGAGGGAGTTCTGGAAGAATGCGTTGACTAAATGTATTTAGGCCTTCCACGCAATACAGTGAACTGTAGTCAGACTTCAATGAACAGCGCAGCAAAGAGTTAAAGGTACAATGGGAGGTAACGTCTCCAGTTAAAAACACCATTCAGAAGAATTTGCTGGAAGGGGCAATGCTAATTCATTAAGCATTTCTATCTCACTTAAATGTGAATAATTAAAATGGTAAAATATATTTATACAGAGAAATATGTTAATCTAAAATAAAATATAAAATATAAAATCTTATATAAACTAAAATAGTTATATAAACAAAATAAAGTAAAAAATTATTAAATGTTTTTTATCCAAATATTACAAGCATCTCAGCTCATTAGCATGATTTAGTACATAAAAATTAAATTAGCAAAACAGATGATAGGTCATAGTGGCTTCTCTCTTCTCCTCTTTTAAACTTGATGGTCTTTTCACAGTGTGTGAGAGTGTGAAGCAGTGATTTGGTCACATAAAAGCTCCAACTTGATCCCAGTCTTGCTGTACTTGCTGTATACACTTCTGCCCATTTGAAAAAAACACCACCACTGCATGGCTCTGCTTAGAGAGGCCAATGTTTGCTGTTGTGTGTGTGTTGGTTTGGAAAAGTCAAATAGATTACATGATGAAATCTGAGTTTTACCCATCACACTATATTTAATTATATTTTAGTTTTTAAAATGTAAAATTATGCTAAATTAATGTGGGCCTGCTGCGACCATAATATTATTTTGGTGTACTCTGGACTGTTTAGAATAGAACAGAACAGATTTACTGACAATGAGATCTGTGTATGTCCAAATTTGCTAGATATAAGTAGAAAATAAAAGTAGAAAAATAGAATATATGCATCATTCTTTTAGCTTTTTAATATATATTTAGGTTAAACATATTGCCAATCCCACAATTAATCCTACACTATATTCAAATTGTTTCAGACCTTTTGTGTTATTATTATCAGAGCCCCATATAGCCCAAGGGGGGGGGGGGGGGGGTTCCTTCACAATCCATTTACAGCATTTTTCACAGACAACCTTATCCAAAGCAACTTACAGTTCATCTCATCATACATCTGAACAGTTGATGGAATTGCTCAAATGTCCAACAGTGGCAACTTGGTGGTGGGGTTGAACCTGGGACCTTCCGATCAGTAGCCTAGTGCCTTAACCACTAAGTGCATGTGGCACTCTCACTGCCGCCACCTGGATTTGATTCCCAGTCAGAGCCACTGTGCAGGTTTAAAGCCTAGAAAAATTGGTTTTCATCAGGAAGCCATAAAACCATGTTAATGTTTGTATGTTCTCCGGTGCTTGGTGGGTTTCCTCTGGGTACTCCGGTTTCCTCCCACAGTCCAAAGATATGCAGGTTAGGCTAATTAGCATTCCCAAATTGCCCGTAGTGTGTGAATGAGTGTGTGAGTGTATGTGTGTGTCCTGCGATAAATTGGCACCCTGTCCAGTGTGTACCCTGCCTCGTGCCCTAAGTCTCCTGGGATAGGCTCCAGGTCCCCCCCGACCCTGAATACAGGATTAAGCGGTCTAGAAGATGAGTGAGTGAGTGAGAATGAAATTCCAAGTTACTAGATTTTGGGGTTAATATTTTTAAGAAGTCAAATTTGTAGTGGAAAATATTAACGATGGGACAAAATTTAAAAAAATTAATAGTTACATGTGAGAGTGTGACAGTCATTTTCATTGGATCAAAAAGTTAGTAGTTTCTTCAAATGTTTAATTTTTTTTTCATAGTTCTGTATTTGATTATTTGGGTATGTTTATGGTAATTAATTTTATATGTGAACACTTTATCACTCTATTTTTATATCATTGTCTATACTGTTGTATCCTGTATGCAGGGTTGCCGGGGGGCCTTCATGGAGACATGGACTGGGTGCCAATCTATCACAGGGCGAGCACACACGCTCAACTACGGGCAATTTGGGAATGCCAATTAGCCTATTCTGCATGTCTTTGGACTGTAAGAGGAAACTGGAGTACCTGTAGGGAACCCACTAAGCACGGGGAGAACATGCAAACTTCATTCCACTAAGCACGGGGCGAACATGCAAAGTTCATGCCACTAAGCACGGGGAGAATATGTTAATTTCATCCCCAAGGCAGACTCTGGATTCTAAGAGTGCATTGCTAAACACCAAACCACTGTGCCACCATGCTCGTAATTTTGTAGTTGACTATTTGGGTGTGTGTATAATAATTAACTGGATATGTGAACATAAATTGATTTTTAAAAATGGTGTGAATTAATTTGAATATAAAAATAATACTGTTTCTACACATGGTATCTCATTTAATCGCTTTAAAACCCTATATGGAACTGATTAAAAGTTTAATAAAATGCACAGGATAACATATCATAAATACATTTTCAAATATGAATTAAAACATAATAAATGTATATAAAGAGCAAAACATAGGAAGTAGTTACTACTAAATCATTAAATAAAATGGAGAAGCTTCTGTTTATTTTCGTTTATTTAAAAAAAAATATACTTTGACTTTCTTTCCACAGATTTATTGTTGATCTGTTAGCTACATGTTAAATCAAGTAAATGTAATATGTTGTGCTGTGTTTGTGTTGTGTATGTGTGTGTGTGGACAATCCCAACAGCAGCGGCGCTTTTCTCAGGCGATGGTTTGGCCCTGCAGGGTTACAGGAAGTTGGAGCAGCTGCCATGTTTAGCTGCTTTGTTGTAGATTTCTTGTAGGTTTCCTGCAGATTTTTTTTTTTAGCTAAGTGTTGCAATGGAGCCGAGCTGGAGCTCATTTTTATTTCAGGTAAGAGAAACATTTTCAATAAATATGAGCCGCTGGCAGTCTTAAAGATTGTTTACACCGCTGATATTTCATGTTTGGAAAAACATTATGTTTTCAAAAGCTAAATCTATTCAAGCAAAAACAATGGTAGCTAGCTGGGGTAGCTAGCGTGCCAGGTTACATTAGCGAGCTAGCGAGTTTAGCTAACTGGCTACATCAGCGCCAGACTTCCAGCTGTGGAGTGTGAGTGAGTGTGCGAGGGAGATGAGACACTCGAAAGGAGCCTTATGGCTGTCGTTTCCTCGGTTTTACTCCGGGGTGTGCTTGTTTTATCCTCGCGTTAGCTTAGCAAGCTGCTTACTTTCTGCCTGCCAGCATGTCGGACACTTTTTTAAATGATGCCCTCATTGATTTAATGGGTGCATGGTGTTCACAGAGCGCGGCCAACACACCAGAGCTAAGACCAGACTAGTTTCTTATGTTTACCCAGTGAGCTTATGAATACTGTAGGGTGGATATGTTCAAGCAAACAACTTTTCGTTAGCAGCGTTAGCATTTTGTGAACGCGGTTTATCTACACGCTCGTGCTGCGCGCGAGACACTGGTCCAGAGTCTCCCCTGTGCGTGTACAGAGAGCCGTGCAGTCTGTGCTGTTTTTTTATTTATCTCCCACTGTTTACGCTTCAGCACATCATAAACAGATTAAAGAATGGAGCGGGATGTTTTCTCCTCAAACTCCTATTTTGAAAACGCAGCATCGGCGGGCTGCAGATGGAATCTCAGCTATGTTTTGAGTAGTGAAGTGCCGCATTCTGCATGCATTACACTTTATAATGACATGCAACAAATATAAAGCCAGTGCCTACAGGAAAGCACGGTCTATCCGCTTCATACACGTGACTGCACGTTACAAAACTGTAAAGATATGAATTCATGTTCACAGAATTGATTGCTGCTTGAAATTTTGGCCATGAGCCCGACAAACACACACTGATCTGACAATACAGCTTGCAACCTAGTTTGTGTCTGTATTAAGTTTATATATGCAAGAAATACACTATATGGACAAAAGTATTGGGGCAAACCTGTTAATTTTTGGATTGAGGTGTTTCACCCAGGCCCCTTAACCCCAGTGAAAGGCAATCTTAAAAGTGTCAGCATACCAAGACATATTGGGCAATGCTATGTTTTTAACTTTATAGCAACAGTTTGGGAAAGGCCCTTCTCTATTCCAAGACTGTGCCCCAGTGCACAAAGCAAGAACTATAAAGACGGTGTGGAAGAACTGGACTGGCTTGCATCAAGCCCTGAACACAACCCCATCAGACACCTTTGGGATGAACTAGAACATAGACATTGTGAGCCAGGCCATCTTGTCCAACATCATGGGTACGAATTTCCACAGAAACACTTCTAAATCTTGTAAACTTTCAAGAAGAGTGAAAGCTGTAATAGCTGCATAAGGGGGACCAGCTCAATATTGAATTGTGTGTGTGTGTATGTGTGTGTGTCCTTGGATACTACAGTATATCATTACAGGTTTGGCCAAATACTTTTTGTTCATATAGTATATACCCACTTTATTTTCTTCGTTTAATCATATACAGATGCACAATCTTTCTAAATGGTCATTATTTTATCTGTGTATTAAGCATGTTGCTCAATGTTCACATATTGCTCCATGTTAAGGATATAATTCAACTAATTGATTTAGCAATGTTCCCTTACTTTTAGTGTTAATAAGATCTGGAAGTGTTTTCTGTCCCATTACATTTTTAAGGCATTAACTGGAAAACCTAGAGAACGGTGTGAAAGTCAGCACTCAGAACATTGTTTGATCACTGAAGAGTGAGATTAGAAGTAAAAAGGTGTAACTAACTTCCCGACACTGTAAATCTAAGGTTAACTTTTCACATGTTCTGAGAGGTTAATATGGACCAAGTGTACACTTAATTACTAACCACATTAATGACAAAACTCGTACAACTTTCAGAGACATGTTGCTTGATTTATGTGTCATTTTGATTGTAATAGAAAACCTTTATTATAAAAGAGGGAAAAAACGAGTGTCATTGAAGCATCAGTGATTATTTTCCCTTGGCAAAAAAGCTGAAAGGGATTATTCTGCTTGATTCCCTCCTTGTGATTCAGCATCTAATGAGACGGTGGTGTAGCGCGTCACCCGGCATTGTTCGCGAGGCGTCTGAGGTTATTCATAAGCGTGGCATTGTCTAGCTCCCAACAGGCATCGCTTAATCCGTCTGTAGCAGACAAAAAAAAAACTTGAGTCTGAGTTCAGTTCCTGCATTAATGCAAATTCAGTCTCTGTTTTGTGTAATGGCTGAGTTCAAAAAAATTGGCAGGTGAATACACATTAGATAAAAACTCTACAGTGTGACTTGGTTGGCTTGTTAAAATGGGTCCCAGATGGAGTAGTAACAACCAAGTTGAAACCAAAGCTTGATGTGTTTAGAAACTAATCTAATGCTTGGCCAGAAACGTGCTGCACAATTCTTTATTATTATTCATGCTAAAATTCACCATTTACAGCAATGTTGATTTTGAATTTCAGCAGATCAAGCCAGGGTTTCTCCAAAAAAAAATTCTGGTTATAATAATAGATTGTAAAATGAGCAGTTCTTACTGCTATAGTGTTACACTATACACCACTTCTTTATACTCATTTTCAGCTCTTTACCAGTTTTACCCTGCTGTCGAATGGACTAGTTCTAATATTGAATATTATAGTGAATATTATGTATGAATATTCACTTCCCTGTGGAATAGACAATCCAGAAAGTAAAATCTGTTTTAATGGAATATTAAACCATTACAGCCAGTCTACAAAATGCCTTATGTCGAACACAGTGGTGTTTAAACCTTACGGAATATAATAGTAAGATATACTCTAATACATGCTGCTAAGACACTTAAGCATACTTATGTTTAAGTGTCGTCTACGGTACAGGTTGCTGGTAAAGCTTTTTTGTACAGAGAATAACCGTATTCATGCATGCAGTTTTTCACTGCACTTCTATTTCTTTCTTTCTTATCCACTTTCTCACACTTTTGTCTTGCTATCGATGCCATGACCAATGTGACTGTGCAGGCAGCTGCAGGATGGACAAGCTGTAATGACAGTGTAGTCATTCAATTCTGTGTCAAGACGTGCTGACCTCTCTGTAGTCTTTTTGTTCCGTTCAGTCTGTAATTAAAGTTTGCTTAAAATATTTTTGTATCATTGGTTTAAATTAGGTATCATTCTAAGGGGCGGGGGACCCTGGTTTTCTTCTTGCTTAAAAGACAAGTCTATTTAAAGATTACCAGTAGTACATTTTACCTGGATTTGCTGGTAGTATGTAATGTTTTAAAGTGAGAAATATGGACGAGGTCTTTTTCTGTTAAATATATATATAATGGGCTCACCCTCACTGTGTGCTATTCCTTCTCCTTTAGACAACTTGACTTTGTTGTCCTTTTACATAGTAGGGTTTAGATGTAGGGTCTGTAACGCACAGACCTAGTAGTTTTGGCATGTCTTCCTGAGCCAGAACAGGGCTGCGCCCCGAGTCACATGTGGAATGGCTTTCATGATATTCAGAGATCACTTTACATGTAACAGATTTAGGTGTCGTTATGGCAACATGCTACGTGTCTCTTTATGCTAAGCTGCCAGAGACACGAAGGGGTCCATGTCAGACATACATTCGAGGAAAAACTTTTTTTTTTCTCTCTCTCTCTGTACTCACTTGGTGACTTGATCTAGCTCATGTAGCGACATTACTGTTCCTAAAACACAGTTCACAGTTTCATCAGAATGATTTTGACCTTCCATCAGTTCCTCATTAGAAGAGGCTGTAGTTATCTAATGGTATATCTGTCTTTCTCTTTGCAGAGACTAGAATTTCTAGGAACTCCATCCTTATCTGTCTCGTGTTCTATAGCCTACATGGTTATTTTGTATTAGTATTACCATTTAATAGTTAGGCATAACTCTGCATTAAAGTCAGATTCTAAGTGTATGCAGAATCATGCAAGGGAGTAATGTACTAGGGTTTTTTTTTTCTTCTTTTTTTCTTATCTGTCTGTCTGTCTAATGATATCACTCTCACATGTGCATATCCGCGTTCTGAAACTTCCCGGGTCTCAGCCGCGGCTGCTTGTTTTTCCGTGTTGCACAGATGCTTTTAAAATGAGTCATGTTCTATTTCAGATAAAGATTTACCACCGTCATTCTACTCTTGGCTTGTCTACTACAACATTGCTAGAACATTATTTTATAGCAAACTATACTGCTAGGAATTCAACTGGGCAGGTCAGAGGTCACAGCTCAGTGCTCTATCAGTGTGCAGGAGGATGGGTCATATTTGTTGAACTCATTATAATAATGGTATTAAAGAAAAGAAAATGTACACACGTTCTAAATATATTATAGGGTTCTCCTTTGTTTGTAAAATATGTGCCAAATAGAAATATGTACTGGTTAAAATGAGCACTGTGTGATTGCTGTCAAGTATAAGAGAGTTTTTGGAATATTTCTGGTTCTTTGCTTAATCAGGCAAAAGTTAGTGGCAACTAAAAATGTTATAAATTTTTGAGTGTGAAATGTTTTTTGCAAGGGGATTTTTATACATTCTTTCTTTCCATTGAGCAGACAAATGACACTCTTCACCACCAGCACCAGGTTGGCCAGAACAGTCTGCTGCCTCTCCTCAATGCTGGAACAGAACCCCAAGACCAAAAGCCTGTGCTCCCCATCCCACTGGAGCAGAAGCCACCAGTCAGTGCGGCCGAGCTCCTCAAGGACACCATGGCCAGTGGGACAGGTGGAGGAGGAGGGGGCGGTGGAGGGGGAGGTGGCGGAGGTCCAGTGGTAGTTAAGAAGGAGCCTAAGTCAAAAACGCCCTTCATCTGCGGCTACTGCAGCAAGTCTTTCCGTGACAGCTATCATCTACGGCGGCACGAGTCTTGTCACACGGGCATCAAGATGGTGTCCCGGCCCAAAAAGACACCAGCAGCTCCCACCATGGTGCCCATGATCTCCCCTGTGCAACAGCGAGATAGCAACGGCAACCCCACCTATGTCTCTGCTGGTATCCTGACAACAGGGACCAACTCGGCCACAGTAACAGTGGGTGCAATGGCCACTCTGTCCCAGCAGCAGCCCAGTGTACCCAAAAAGCCCCCGAAACCAGTGAAGAAGAACCACGGCTGTGAGATGTGTGGTAAAGCCTTCCGCGACGTCTACCACCTGAACCGGCACAAGCTGTCACACTCGGACGAGAAGCCTTTCGAGTGTCCCATCTGCCACCAGCGCTTCAAGAGAAAGGACCGCATGACCTACCATGTGCGTTCGCATGACGGTGGCGTGCACAAGCCCTACATCTGCTCCGTCTGTAGCAAAGGCTTTTCCAGGTGGGTTTTAAGATTTTATTTAGTCTTGTTTCCAAACAGCATCCAACACAATCTTTTGGGAACTAGTAAATAACAGAAATGTTTAAAAAGGAGTCCGTAGAGGTCTGAGGACCAGTTTAGAGACCACAAGATTGATTAAGAATTGGGCAGTGATTATTTTCAGTGGTTAAAGGCTTTGGGTTCCTGAATAGGCAGTAGGTAGCTCTGCCAAACTGCCACTGTCTTTGGGCCTCTCTGCTCCAGGGGCGCTGTATCATGACTGCTTCTATGCTCTGACCCCAACTTTTCCAAGAAAATGAATTCCCTTGTACTGTAATGTCTTCTTAAAAATATCTCAAACAACCAAATACCCTTTTAACCTCCTGAAAAAACGTTCGCTGAGAAAAATTACCATTGAGTATCTTCACACACTATTGTGTTTCTCTTATGGCTCATTGTAACAAACTAATGATTCAGTTAAAACTAACTGAGGCAGAATAAAATTAAAATAGATTTAATATATATTCTATATTATATATATTTTTGCCTATTCTTAAAATTTTAAAATAGAATAGATTTCATGGCAAATACAAAAGCTTGTACTGGGATTATGTACTGTTATATTTCATAAGACAGATATATATATATATATATATATATATATATATATATATATATATATATATATATATATATATATATGAGAGAGAGAGGGAATAATGATGGCACATTTGTGCATGGGCTTTGTTTCCCCTGACGGGTTCTGGGAGTCATAACAAAATTGATTAACTTTATTTCTGGTGCCTTGTGAGAATGCCCTTTAGCCAAGAATAATGCTTCTCTTTAACGCTCTACTATTTGTTTTGTAGTTGTGTTTTTATAGGCTTGTAACGTTTCTTTACAGTCAACAAGGATCGGATCTTGACTCTATACTTTAAGTTTGCAGTATTGTCATGATATTATTAGTACTTTATTTTTAAATAGGAGATAGTAATCTTATTGTAATTTCTATTTTCCCTTTCACAGGCCAGATCATCTTAGCTGTCATGTTAAACACGTCCACTCTACAGAGCGGCCTTTTAAATGCCAAGTAACGGTAAGGAGCCAATCTCTGTTTCTGTCACTCTAAAACGGGCTCTGGCATTGGTTTTTATTAGGTATGTTTGCCTGAAGTTTCAGTTTTCAGTGGGCTCTAGTTGTTTTAGTGGGGACAGCTGGCCAGAAAGTATACTGGCATGACATCTTTACATAGTCAGATAGTATAAGGATAGCTGCAGTCAAATATTCCATATTACCACTAAATACAGTTGATGCGATAATAATGTGTTTGATAATCTGCACCAAATCTACAGGTCTAATTACATAAAATAGTATATAAGTAAAATTCAATATGGCATCTGGGAGATTTATAATCTTATTTTTTATCATTTGTTAGGGAAATGGAAACAATCACAATGCAAAACCTTTTACATTTTACTCTTTAACTAGTGAAAAATTTAGCCACCGTCAGCTGGTTAGGTCTCAATGTGACAGAACCAACATGTGTGCTTGTGCATTGCCTGCATGATGTAACTCTTCTCAATTTGTAGTATTATTAAAACAAACCAGCTACAGATTAAATTAGTTTTTTTTGGCTTGTTAAACTTAAAATTCTGGTTGAACAGGAAAGGGTTGGTCTCCTGTAAATTCAGTGTGTGCCTCTTCTGATCTACCAAGCAAATTTCCCAGAGGAAGCCTGTATCTCTGGGGTATTGGGAGTAAACTAGACAATTAATTACATTAAATGTGTAAGGGAAAGAGAAGGTCTACTATATGTCTTGTTGACACAAGATACATACAGCAAACAAGCAGATTAATAATAGAATATATATAGCAAGAATGAACATCATTAACAAGCTTTCTACCACATTAGAGAATAAAATAATACTGACTGTATTGGATTCTTTCTCTCCTGATGTTCCTGCTTTTATTTTTAAAGTTCACAGATGGCCATGATTGAGTGTCACTGTGACTGACAGAGGAGAGAGTAATGACATTCCTACCCAGAGAACACATCCAGTTTTTCTCCCTTGACTCTTGTGCACATCATTATTTACTAGTGAACAATGTATCATATATGTATAATAATTTTAGTTCAGAAGAGCCCAAAGCAAGTAATTGTTTTACAGTTGTATTCCACAGTACAAAGTGCAAATGGCACTTGTCTTATATTCAAAATCTTTATCAGGCTGAAACTGTGCTAGATCAGATAGTGGAGTAAAAGGGAGAAGAAGAATATTTTAGCAATAAACTGTTTTACTTTATAATTGTTTGAAAGAAAACAAATAGCATATTTTTTTGTCAGTCTTGTTAAAGGCCGTGTATTTCTTTCTGTAGAATGTTAAAATCGTTTTGTTTTTTTTACTGAAAATAACATTTTAAATGATCATTGATATCTTAGGGCAGTTTCAGTTTTGTTTTAAAAATAAACATTTAAATTCCAGTTCATCACTTCTGTATAGGAGTGAGTACACCAGTAGGTGTCTCTATAACATACTTGGTAGTGATAATACAGAGTAAGCATAAAGACCTTCCATGATTTCATGATATCCATTTTTTATTTATTTATTTTTAAAGCCAGGAGAACTTTTCTTCTGAGGTTACCAACTTTGCAGCAACATCTCCCCATACATAGCATACCAGTTTTAAAAACTCTTAACATCAGATATCAGATCTCCTTCATACTCCATACCTACATCCTTTTTTCCCCCTTTTTTTAACACCACAAAACAATTTTTTGTCTCCTTAGACACTATTTTCATACTGGTGATTACAGTGCCATCTTGTCATCTACAGTGCCAAAACAAAGAAAATCTATTAGTTGATGTATGTACATGTTCAAGGAAAGACTCCATGCTTACTCTGTACGTTTGCACTGCATGTTATCAAGAAATTTTAATGGAAAACATTTTTGTGGAAAATATATCAACACAAAGATTCTTAGGATTATAATATGGATTATTTATTATGTAAACAGTAGTTATACACTAGTTATGAACCAAAACAAAAGTGTTTTTTTTTAAGTACTATGACACTTAAAAAAAAAAAAAAAAAACTGTTTCCTAGTAAGTATTTTATCATTTGCAGAAACAATTCAATACTAAGCGTTAAAACAATATTTTTGCAAAAACAAAACTGATGCTTGCATAGTTTGAGATGCTTGCTGCATGTTTAAGGATTTTTTATTACTTCTTTTATTAATTGCTTATATTGTTACTGATGACACTGTTTGTCTTTTGATCTGTCTGTGTATGTGGCAGGCCTGCACATCTGCTTTTGCCACCAAAGACCGCTTGCGTTCCCATATGATCCGGCATGAGGGTAAAGTCACTTGCAACATATGCGGAAAGATGCTGAGTGCTGCCTACATCACCAGCCACCTGAAGACGCACAGCCAGGCCGGCTTCACCTCACCCTGTAACAAAGGTACGCCAGCCCTCGCCCCTCACTCCTCCTCCTCCTCCTCTACCACTTCCTCCTGGCCTCCGCTCGCCTCTGCTGCGCCAAACCAGGACAACACACACTCAGGTGGGCATCTCCCTCTGCCATGGTGATGTCACTTCCTCAGACAATTCATTCATGCTGTCTGCTACAGGGACCTGCTTTTCTTTCTTTTCTAGCCTGTAGATTTCTCACTGCTAACTCTGGTCTTTCACTGATTTTCAAAACCACATATTTACATGTTGTTTGCATTTTTTGATTTTAGTATTAGGTGTGGTTTTAATGTTTGATGTTTTAGAGTTTTTAGGGGTTTTCTCAAACATTAAGTCAAAGAAATGCACGTCTATTCCATTTTCAATGACATTTGAGAAATAGATATAGAATTTTTCCTTTAAAGTTTGTAACAAATTCCTCTTTGGTGGCTAATTCTAATTATTTTAATTAATATTTGGGTCAGCAATATCTAATTCAGTTTGACCGAGAAGAAAATCAAGGTGTGCACCCTGTTGCATCTAATATGCAAATATTACTAAATGTTTCATGCCATAGAACATGTATGCTAACAAAATTATGGCATATGTGTTTTGATAGTTTTGGTGTCTTGTTAAGGAAGTCACAAAGGAATGCTGAACGTCCACTTGTGTTTAAACATTCTAGATGCAAAGTAGAGTTTACAAGCAGCAGTTACCGACCAGACATATTCGGTATGGCAGGGGGAGTGCAATGCATGCAAATTCATGTTTTTGTAATAAGAATATGGGTGGCAAGCTATTCCTGAGCCAAATCTATTAGAAGTAAAGACATGTGGACATCATGGACTGCACTTTGTCCATAATAGTCTGCCACAAAGTGGCATTGTCATACTGGAACAGGTTTGTGTTCCTTAGCTCCAGTCAAGAGACATTGCTGTCCAACAACAAACAAAGGCATTCTAGATAGATATGTGCATCCAAGTTTGTGGCCGCAGTTTAAAGAAAAAACATTTATGAATGTGGTAGACAGGTGTCCACAAATTTATGACTATAAAAGAAAGTTTTCTTTTAAGCTTTTTTAGAATAGTGCCTCCCAACCCTGGTCCTGGCAGATCTCTTCCTTGCACTCTTTATTGTTTTCCCTGCTTTACCAAACTTACCTTTACTCAGTTAAGGCTATTATTTAGCTAATTGGTTAAATCAGGTATGCTGGGAGCTGAGAAAAGGGGGTCCTTGAGGTCCAGGGTTGGGCGTTACTGCTTTAGAAGATGCGGTCTCGGGTTTTAAATTAGTCTTGTTTTTTCTTTATATTTCAGACACTAACAACGCATGCAACTCTGCCTCAGCCACACCAGTCACTGCCTCGGCCACCGCCGCCAGCACTGCCAGCATGAATCGTGGAACCATCAGCAACCCCATAACTATCTCCTCCAACACAGTGAATATCACAGCTCCGGTGAGCCTGCAGCACCCGGTCACCATCACCGCTCCAGTCAATATAGCTTCGGTGAACATCCCTGCCACAGCAACCGGCATGAACATCGCGCACCCAGTGGCCATCAGCACCCCAATGCCCATGAACATCACTGGCCCCCTCAACATCACCATGAGGCCCATGGAGAGCATGCCGTTCCTCTCGCAGGTTCTGCCTTCCTCACCACCCTGGTAGAACCCAAATAGCTTTTGATTACTCATCCAACCCAGTGTGTCTTATTTTAAATCCTGTTCTGGTCTTCCATTAGTAGTGTGCTGTGAAAAAAGGGTAAGCAAGGACGCAAGGTAGAAGTTCCAAGCTTAGTGTGGTAGCAGCAGATGGAGAAACAAAGTAAAGATCTAGTTGGTATTAGGTGATGTTCTGTTTTTCCTTATTATGGCTATTGGCTAAGCAGAACCAGAAATGTATAGAGTTTAGTAAAATAGCATAAGAAAGAGGAAAGGGGGTAGTTAACGTATGGAGTGGAGGCTGGCATGCTGTACGTTTGGTGATTTCACTTCATTAGTGCCAGATCTCAGCCAATGGCCATTTGGAGAGGAGCAGATTGCTTCATCAAATAGTGAGCATGACTGGTTTTAACAGTTTTCTTAAACTGTGATGAATTATTTTGTTGTTGTTATTTTTAGCTTGCTTATCAGTATTCCCTAGTTTTTATTGCATTGAGTTATGTACTACAAAAGGGACAGTTGCTTCCATTTGTGGGAGATAATTATTTTTAATACTATCTAAGTAAGAAGCTTATTTGGTTTTACATTCATTGTAAGCCACTTAAAACTGTAGCTATTATTCTAGTTTTAAAATATTTTCTGGAGTTGATCATTCCTGGTAGAAGAAAGACTATGTACTATTGTTTTGAATAGCTGAGACATATTTCTGCTTACTGGGTGTTGGGCATGAAATTTTACACAAGTCTTGCACTGAACACATCTGATTGGTGATATAATGGCAGTATTATGAGAAATGTTTTTAAATTTGCAACGTTAAGCAAGATGTCGGGCCATGTAATAGCCCTGTACACTGAAAGGAGACCTTAACGCGAACTTTTTGGAGTGTTTAGACTCATTATTCTTCTTCCTTTATGGAAGAGGGCTGTGCTTGCGTGGACCTTTTCTCAAGGTCTTTACTGAGAGAATCCCACTCGTTTGACACTCATGTAGGTAAGAACATGCCTAACACTCGTCTGAATTTTTTCACCTCTTAATACACTAAACCATTTTATCCTTATTGTTGTCCCATAAAAGTGACATTAACTGTAACAGCTGAAAGATGCAATTTGTTAAATTTATTTATCCACCCCTCCCACTTGATTGAACCAAAACTGCCATCTGACGTTCAGGGTTTGTTGGTTTGGTTTTTATCAGTGACACTTATCTGTGTTCCATGTGACTGTAGGAAGCTAGCAATGAACAAAGGCAAAGCATTTCATCCATTTTGGATGACAAAAGCAATATCGGAGTTGCACTGCTAATGCATTCTGTTTGTTTCTGATCAGCAACATGCCTTTAACTTCAATATCTATTACATCTCGCACCTTCTGTATAGTCCTGTCTCATGAGAATGTACTCTATATGATTATCATAAATCAGGACAAGTGAGAAAATCATTTTGGTGTGGTCCTACAAGGCACTGTGTAGACAGCAAATGCACAAATGTGTTGTATTTTTATTTAACCTGAGAAAACCTGGGAAATAAATTTAATAACCAGTAATTGTAAGTAAATGTAATTTTTCTTTGCTGATCAGAGATGTAATAGATTTGGGAGGAAAAAGCAGGTCTGGACTGTGAGTTAAGCAAAGCCTAAGAGCTACTGGATGTTCTTTATTTTTTATGAATTATGTTGTCTCCCCATTTCAACTTGTAACAACTGTTCCATGCATTGCATGAGCTTTCCAGTTAAAATCTAGGCACCTAAAAAGGTTTTCATCATGTCCTCCAGAGAATGTTGCCTTGTTTTAAGAGGGGTGCTGTCTTTTCCCCAAACACTGAGAACTGGAATTTAAAGAATGGGACTAATGTGACTGGTTTAAAGCATTACAGAACTTTTTAAGTATGCTTGTGATAAATGTATGGCCCTCCAGTGGCATCACTTCTGTGCCTGATCTTAAAATGCCACATATTAACATGTCCTGTTTACCAAATCTCTGTGAAGATTTTAGATCTATTTTGCTTTGGAGATTATCACGTATGTGGAACTTTTGTCATTAGCGTTTTTTTTCCCCTAAAGTATTCTGTTTCATTTTTTATGCATTATGCACCAACAGTATCTTTAAAAAAAAAAAAAAAAAAGTTTGATTAGCAGTAAGGGGTGGGAGATATTTGAAGTTTTACATTGGACAGTAAAAATGATAGTTCTGACCTTTTACAGTTTGCTTTGATGAATTGGCAGAACCATGTGAATGCCAGTGAATGTATATCTTTGTACAAAACAGTTAGCTCAGAGGATGTTGTAGGTATGGTAGGCAAGTGCAAGGAAAAAAATAAAATAACCTTTTATAAAACGTTTTGTATTAGAACATTAACATTGATAATTTTGTATATATGAAGACTAGGAAATTTTTGGTTAGCAGAAAGGTGAAGCATTCCTACATTTTTTAAATGTATGTATGTATGTCACAAACAGTTATGTAAACACAATGTTTTATGTGCCTTTTATTTGGGTTGTCTAAATAAAAGAAAATTGTAAAACGTAGATGTAAAAAATTTTTGCTTTAAAAGGCTGAACTTTTTAAAATGTTTTTTTATACATATAATGTTATAGGAGTCTGCATTACATAAGTAACAACCCAAATATAAAATGATCAGATACTCAGTCAATACAACTAAGTTTACTAGATGACCTTTTATTAGATTTAAGTTCTGATACATGATTATATCAAAAAGTTTCAAGACCAGTAACATGCCAACAGATGGCAGCACACGGCTACATGCAGTTATTGTGCCAAGACACCATCCTGTGTGCATCAGGAGCACCAGGCAAATCTGCCACAGAGACGTTTACGGCGATGCTGCAATGAGGCGTTCAAAGGGTTTTGAGTGGCATACGCACTTCAAAAGCAAAATAACATCACTGGAAGACAACAGGAGATCAGAAAGTCCTTCAGAAAGGTCAAAACCATTTGGCAACTTGTGCATGATGATTGTTGGAGAACAATCCACAACTTTGCTGCCTATGTCGGTGTGTCACATGGAACAGTGACACACCGACATCGGCAATCCTCATGTGCGAGTTGAACATGCTCTGTGTTACTGACAAGTTCGTCTTCAGGCTGCTGACCCAGGAAGGAAGGGTCAAAGTCTGCCAAGAATACCATCAGCGCACAATGGATGACCCCTCCTTCATGTCGAGGATCATTACCGGTGACAAAACTTGGGTGTATAGGTTTGACCCTAAAGGCAGGCAGGGCCACAGCTCAACTAAAAGCATGCTCATGGTCTTTTTTGACATTTGCAGCAATGTTCAACAAGAATTTAGTTCCCAGAGGCCAGATCTACAATAGCGAATTCTGCTGCCAGATATTAAAGCGTCTGAGGGGGATCATGGGATGAAAAAACAGAGCTTGTAAACAGCTAATCTTGAAACTTTTTGATACCACCTCATATACTGTATTTACCAAACCATACTTTGTTAATAAGAAATTATATAATTTGTGTAAAGACTAATCATAAAGGATGATGAAGGGTCATTGGAGTCCCATGTAATGCATGTAACTTTGAAGACCAGGCCATTTCACATCCTCTTCCAATATATCTAGCTTTAGCTGAAAGAAAAAGACATAGTCATAGAGCTTTCTCTCTAAACAGTAATGCTTCTTAATAATGCACTACGCAAATGCGTGCAGCACTAGCATTAAACTGCTACTGCTGGAATACATTTATAACAGCTATTACTCTCAGTTAAGTGCAATTACTCTTAGGTTCTCTTTCCTAGACACAACCTCAGCTCTATTAAGTTACACAAGGGAGTTTTGTATTGAGAGTTGTTGAATGGAAATTGTTTATCTTTAAACATGTATTACACCTATAAAACTGACGGCTTTGAGAGAATCCATCAGATTAACCTTAAAGATCTTGCACATGTAAGGTATATATCAAATCAAACCATTGAGTTATGTAAGCCAGCTCTGAGCTAAAAACAGTATAAGTAGTTTAAAATTTAAACCAAGACTTAGTAGTTAAGATTAATTTCTTTGTACTAAGGCAGGTTAAAGCTAGTTAACAGTTACATTTTTAGTTGTTGAACAAGCTTTCCAGGGATTTGTTACTTAATGTAGTTATTATAGTAATGGATTTATGTTAAATTTATTCCATTCAATTATTCATCTCCCATAAGTATTTTAATGCTGTTGAAGGTTGCAGTGGAGGCTGAATGGGCTACTGAGCACAAGGTAGGAATTAACCGTTAGAATTTGCATGAATTGCTATAATTGCTTACTGCTTTTGCCCTGAACATAGATTTTAACAGAAGAGACCTGTATTTCCATTTTTACTTACTCATTTTAGGGATAGTGGGGATGATTCAAGGGGACCCATGTGAGTCCAAAGAGTCGTAATGAATTATTTTCTCTGGGGAAGGTTCCTACTGACACCTGCTTTTTAAATTACCATACATTATGTTGTATTTGTATCAAACTGGACATGTGTCCGCTTTTTTGATTGTGTGATCATGTAAATCATTAAATTATACTTTAGGCATATAGTCAGAGTATGCTTAATAAAAATAATAAGGCATATTTAAGGGGTTGTTGCTAGATCTGGCTATCATTACAATCCTTTTCAAAATTCTGTTTCTCAAAGTTACATGGAAGTTTTGTAACAGCAACAGATATCCCAACATAATATAAATTTACTGTTGGTTTCTTATAGGTGTTAGTCTTTTTTTTATGACTGGTCTCTTGGGATTAAACAATGCAAACTATAATAACAGGAAAACAAGCTTGTAAAGAACTTTAGCCCTTTAAAGAACATCATCCTGGACCTAAACTGTCCAGTGAGAGGAACGTTCTGGAATGTAAAGCAAAAATAGACTGAATATTATTGTACACATTTTAATAATTAGTTTAATGTTTTGAAGATTTTTTTAAATAAGAATGTGTGGGATTTTGTTTAGTGTATTAAAACATTTGAGAAACCATATTGTACTGTTAAAACCTTGTTTTGTTGCAAAATATGAGGATGAGTCAATAAATGTTATCTGGTTATATTAAAACTCCTGTTGGCCATCAGCGCTTTCCGTCCAAGGCTATTCTGCAGGTGTGAACAAATGACATCAATTTATTTGTAACTGCGGTGTGGGCAACAAATGGTTGCCCAACTTATGATTTGCACTAAAGAAGAGCAGCATGCAGCGATTAGTTTTTCTTGTGGTCGAAGGGTGTACCTGGTGCCGAAACAACAAAGCCTAAACTTTGGATTAAAGGCAGAGGACTGCTGTCACCCCATCAACTTTTACCTGTTTGGTTCTCTGAAAGCAGCCCCACGGGGACAAAGATAATCTGCAATGTGGGAGAAAACCCAGAAGTACCCGGAGGAAACCCACCAAGCACAGGGATAATATGTAAACTCCAGGCACACACACCCTTAGGTGGGAATGGAATCCAGACCCTGGATGTGCAAGGGGAAAGTGCTAACCACTAAGCCCCAGGGCTGCCCATTTATCGTTTCCAAAAACGGATCATTTTTTACTCACCTTTGTAGAGATTTGGAGGTTAAAATTAATTTCCTGAAGGCGGGTAATTTTTCATCCCCGTTGAGACCAGAGGAGTGTGTGTACAGAGGGTTAAAATTACACAAGGGTCAAGTTTGCAACATGTATGACCAACCAGACTTTTTTTCAAAAGAAATGCAGGGAAATGTATGAATTAATGTTTTTTTTTAGGAGAATATCTCGCGGTGATGTAGTGTTTGGAGAAAACTTTGGGGACAGGGATGCATTTGATGTGTGTGTCCACTAGGCAGCTGTCTGCTCCTTTGTTCCTCTGAAAGTCTGATTTTAACCCCCACGGTCTTTTCTCCTATGTTTGATTCTCTCTCTCTCACACACACACACACACACACTGTGATGTCGCTCTCGCCGGACTCGAGCAATAAGAACTAACGTTACATACAGTCGGTGTGTATCACTGATGGTTTAAACCCATCCCTGTCTCTGCGGAAGGAAACGAGGCTTCATTGTGAATATTTTCACGGTAGACTGGAACGCCGACGCTGTGCCGCTCACCAGCTGCTCTCTCTCTCTCTCCCGCTCCCTCAGTAAGTAGCAGTGTGTTTGGATGTTAGCTTGCTAACCATTTTTATTTACAGGGTTTCTCAACCTGTTATCATTGTTAAAGCTGAATATTGTTTTTCCGAGGTCCGACTATTAACCTGAACAGCGTTTTAAATATATATATATATATATATATATATATATATATATATATATATATAGTTTATTTGTTGTCTATGACACGACTGTTTTGAAGCAGAAGTCCTGCATGTGTTCACGTAACTCGAATCGTGGGCCTCCTGGATCATTATGGCTCTCTGCTGCTTTATATCAGCTCCCGAGAAAACCAACACAAACGGCACACACGCATAGTTTAACCAGTGCCGCTTTCCGTTTTATAAACACCGTGCACGATGGAGGTGTTATATTAAGTATTAAATTGTACACGAATCTCCTACACTTTTTTTCCCGACAGTCCCTGGGCTAAATCCTAAACACATCCCTGTTGGATATAAAGCGCCCCAGATAGGCTGCAAAATGCATTCGGGTGCACTCGTATGTAGTGCACTCCTACAAGGAGTCAGGAGAGGTTTGGAGTGGAGACCTTGTCCTGGTCAGGCGCTAATGCTAGCTATCGTCCAGTGTATTACTGCAGCTAACAGATCACAGTCTAACAGATAACCGTTAAAAAAAAAAGTTTTCGTCTTTTTCACTTCTTTTGTTGTTGTTTGATACTGAAACAGTATCAAACTGTACAAGCAGTATCTATTAAGACTAGTGATGTCTGTGATACCTTTTTGCTTTATTATCTCATAACTATAATTCCTGTCAGGAATTCTCTATACTGAAAATCTACCTCTTATAAAGTAGGTTCAGAGTTTATTTTTAAAACAGAGTGATCAAAAAATCTTGCAATGACTTCTGTGGTACTTCTATTAGACTTGCTTGCTATAAACGTCCATTTAAATCAATTTGGTTTGAATCTTGGTTGAATCCATTCGACTTGGATTTTATCTGGGAAGTGCATTACAAATTTATGAGGTCTTTTTTAAGTCTTGTCAGAGAGAGACAGCTGGTGCCACTCCCATTCCCCATTAAATGTTTGTGTGTGTGGCCAGTGCCCTCTTTTTTGTGCTGCTGAAGACTCCAGAGAAACTTATAGGTCTATCTGCATACCATCCACAACAAAAATCAGTACAGGACATAGAGGAAGACTTTTCTACTTACGCCTTAGGCAGGAACAGGATGTTGGTGGAACCCTTTTGATAACCTCCCTATTCACTAAAGATCAGTTTGCGTCTGTGTGTTCTCCCAATATAGACCTAATTGTAGTTCCTGGAAAGGAGTACGTGCTCAACACTGCCATGCACATGATGCTGTTTCTCTCTCCTTTTTTTTTAAAAGTCTTATCACGAAGAACATTGTTACTCTAAGTGTTTTGCTTATTTTTGTTTGGCACAAATGCATAGACATTTCCCTTATGTAATATTTTCTGCTTCCACTTTTTCTGTTTATTTTCCCTGTTTGTCATTTTCCTTTGCCTTACGATCATATTTTATTCCTCTTTTTCATTATAGTTTATCCTCCTTTTCTCCTGTAAAATTCTAGAGAAATATTTGTAAAATCTTAGTGTGAATATCATCCCTGTAATATTCTCAGACATCGTCTTTAAAATGAATTCCTTAACTTTACTCCTAAGTAATATCTTTTTTCTGGGCTTAACCTATTCAGTTATTTGTGTCGTCTTGGAAGGGCTCCAGGATAGGAAAGGAGAAGCATGGTTATTTACACCTCTGTTAGGATTCTGTTTTGGCACCAAAATAATAATTAGGATGTCTCTTTTCATCCTACCGAACCAGGGCATTACCAAGATGTGCTTCATTTCAGGTCCAGTTTTTGCCATCAGTTTAAGATTAATGTGTGCACAGGCTCACTTAGCTTTTAAATAAAAAAAGATTAGTAAACGAATGCATGGAAATGGAGGACATGCATGGAAAGTAAGCTGAATACCGTGGACTTCAGACAGTAAGAACCTTAGTTCAAAAATGTGCAAAATGTACTCACTGCAAGCAATTCCTTAAATAATAATGATTAGAGGCACAGAGGGACTACCAGTAAGTCAGTGTCTCTGCTTTCTCTGTTCTTTTTCTATTAATACACCAGTCAGCCAGTTAGTTTCACTACAACTTACAAATGTTTTACACCTCCTTGATTGATACTGGATCCAAAAACAGGAGTGCAGTGCACCAGTACACCAGTCTTTCAGCCTTGTCTGTACTATGTCATTATGTTCTGTCTTAGTGCTGCTTTGCAGTCAGATAGCTTTTGCCCGGATGCCAAGTGAATACAGTGGAGCAGCATGGTCTGTGTGAAGTGTCAAAAAAAGTGTGGAAAATCTGACGGCTTTTTTCCAAGAACTTTCCCAGTCAGCCTGTTTAATTTATGAGTTTAGCTCACAATTCTCTTTATGACTGCTCTTTTTACAATGACCCATAAGTACAAAAGAAATGAACAAACCACACACATCCATCGCGCATCAGGAAATGGTGGGTCTGTATTGAATATCTGCTGATCATTGATGATTTATACAACATGCACACGGTATAACAAGGGTAAAGAATTAGCTGTTTATCGAGTTAGTCTAGTAACAATCATATAATGATAAGTTAGTTATTGTGGAGAGGAGTAATTATGAGTAATTCAGCTTCCTTTAAGTAGGTTTTTGGTTTTCACAATCTCAATAATAATAATAATAATAATGTGAATAGCTGACGGTACGTCAAAAATAACATTATATGCACTTACATATATACACTAACAAAACTGCCAGATGAATTAAAAAAACATTTTAAGGTTTTTGACCGAGCATCCATGGGATGCACCGGACAGAAAAGTAGAATCAATGAAGCTGCTAACATCCCTATGACATACACCTCAGCACGAATCCAGAGGTCAAGTGGAGCCATGCTTGAGAGACCAGAGAATAAAGGGGAATCTAAAACCCCTGTGGTTTTAATGTGAGTGGTTTTAGAGTTATGGCAGATTAGTGTAAATGTCATTGATAAAATTGAGATTGAATAAAGATTCACTTAGGATCTTATCTCTTAGCTCTGCATTTTCAGTCGCTTAGACTGATGCACGCTGCAGTCGGTCATTCACAGTCCCAATCATGTCAGGATGAATAAGGAAGGACCAACCATTTCTGTTTAGTGTTGACGTGTTGATTTTATTGTTATTCTGCAGTAACATATGTATTACGTTCGCTTGTCCTGTTTTTATGTGTTGGCACTCAGAAAGTCATCCTGTAAGGGATCAAAGAAATTTCTAAATGTGCCCAAATTAAAAGCAATAAACATTCTGTAAGGTTCCTGTTTCTATTAGTCTCCTTGTGTCTTGCTCTCGCTGCTTTGTTCCTGCTGATGGTTTCTTTTTCTTATGATTTCTGCTTTCATTGTGGAATAAATAGCCTAGCAAGCTGACCTGCCTCTCGTCTATGATAATTCTCGCTTCCTCAAGATAGCTTCGTCTTTAACATCAAGCAAATTTAGGGTCAAGGCCAAGGGGAGTTTAATAAAGTAGCATCATGTTTAAATAGGTTTTTATCACTGCTGATTCGACAAACTTTGCTATATATTTTCACCTTTGCTCAAACAGCAAAGTCCTATGATTGTAATATGAAGCTCTGTAGTCAACCTGCTTATGTTGACATTATGTAAGTGGCATCCTACTTTGAAAAAGTGCATCTTCACACATAGTGTCCTGATGTGGGCGTATGAAAACTGACCTTATCCACTCTGTTTTGTTTTTGACAGCTGTTGAAACATGCTGATCTACAGCCTGTTTGTAGATCCAATAGCACGAGGCAGGAGTGCTTTTCCCAGCTGGGAAGTCGCACGCAACATAGACCTGGCATCAATGTAAAAGCTGTTAAACAGCATTAGTACAAACAAAAGTTTGTAAAAAAAAAAAAAAAAAAATCCATATATAGGGCTAAGAACATTGTCTAATATAATTATTGTTCTTCAGAGAACTGAGCTGTAATTGTGAAATACGATTTGACAAAAACTGAGGACATCATAATTCACTCCTCATGGCTTCCTAATTTTGGACATCTAAATCATTTTTAGAGAAGTAATTTACTCAATCGTTAACTATTTAGTTGCACCAAATATATGAAATATACTTCCATTTATATCCCAGCAGATAAGAATTAATTTATAATATTTATATTGCAGCTGCATAAACTGACAAAAAACTCACATTGATTATTTTTACATGCAATTTAAACTGCAATGTTTAACTACAAAATCTACTACAGATCTACATATCTAGCCTAACACCAAGGAAAAGGACAAATGATCTCATAAGATATTTGCCAATATTTATCAACTCAAATTGTTTAAAGAAACAAAACAAATTATTTAATCATTGGTAGAGTATACGTAAAATTCACAGGTCCGTATTGTGATGTTAGTTTTATGCGATCAATTGTGCGCCATTCTTTTATATTATTTCAGAACATATCAAGGTTTCCTGGTTTTGTAATGCTAGTTTCCATAACCCTTTAGAATCTGAATGTTGGAAGTGAAATAAGCACTGTGGGTCTGTGAAATCCATGGGTATTGGTAAAGTGGTGATATTGACAAAGTTTCTGACAGCGTCTGTATGGTATTAAAAACTCTCAACATCTGGCAAAGTCTCTTGGCCCACTGCTGGTCTACATACAGGATGTGATGCTTTATTTCCCTTCTTTTCCCATAACTCACATCACACACACTAAATCCGGGTTTTTGTCTAAAGTAAGCAAGAGGTCGACCACAGTGTTGGGCGAATTGACTGAGTTTTACATTTGCTGCCTCAAGATGATTGAGACATTAGGATGATTATTTTTTTTTATTGCATTTAGTCCTTCCAAGTATTCTATACCAGGTTCCAAACAGCTTGATGAGCTTCATATGAATCCATCAAAAGCCCCAGAGTACTTTGGGTATTTGTACTGTTAGTTAGCACTCAGTGACTTTATTGTTTGATGTAACTTAAACATGTTCTCCAATGTGCTGTAGCTTTGTCTTATTTTCCCTTTGCAACTACTTTTGCAATTATTCATTGTGTAAATACTTCTATTCAAAACAAAAACCAGGAAATGACTCATAATTAAAAACGGCCTTAACTGCTTGGCTTTGTGCTTGGCAGAACACTACCACTGAGCTGAGCTTTTAAAATTTGTAATCTGTGATATTGCTACATGTTTTTACTCTTCAAGAAACTTACTGTATATAGCCAAACATGTTGATATACTGAATAAGGCAAAACTGTAGGTATGTTACTCTAATCCTTACAAGCAGTTAAAAAATTAATGGAGATTAAGAGTTGTACACAAACCAGTATTAAATTGTCAACGAGCGGCAGTGAGAATAACAAGTCGAAGTTCCAGGGATATGTCACAAAAGATTATAGATTATAGATGGGTGATTCCATCTCAAATCAACCAGTGGGTTCCACCACATGATCACAGATTTTGCTGATTTTTTCACCAATTGTTGGTATTGGCATGAAAATAAAAAACCCCAATTTTTTTGTCCCAACTCCCGCTCGTTAAAAAATGGCAGCCATCTTGATTTTTGGCCTCGACGCGCTTCGAGACGTGTCACGCCCCTTTTTGAAATCCTTTTTTTTTTTTTTAGATAACTCACTTGCTGTATGTCATATGGAGATGAAACTGGGTATATTTATGTGATGTTTCATGTAGATTCAGATTCTGCAATCAGAATTTGGCTATCTCTTGTGGTTATGGAGATATTTCTGAAAAACCATTTTTTGGGGGTACCCCTTTTCGACCCCCCAGAACCCAAGGTCTGCATGTATATATGTCACTCAAAAAAATAGGGGTTACTTCACATCACCTTATCTTGAAAATAAATAAAAACCAGAGTTGTGTTATGCCTTGTTTTATAGAAATCTTTAAAAATGAATTGTCCAGGTTTTGCAACATTTTATGATTTGACACACAGAAATGTACTGCAATATCTGTAGAATACTTCTCCTTTTAAAGTAAAAGTAACCTTAAATTCTTCTGTAATGCATATCTAGTCAAAGACTGTTTCTCTTGGAGTTCTTTTAAATAAACAGCTTGGGCCTTGGCTGTATAGTGATGAGCTGTGCAGGAGTCACATTTTTCACAAAGTCTCATAATAAAATCAGACACAAAGACATGTCAGAAATTTTGCCATGGCTTTCATGATTCCACTGCTTGAACTGAACAGTGTCATCTGGGTCCAAATCAGCATTTTCAAATATACCATCAAGATTAGGGCTGGGCCATATTATACCTTTCACGGTAATACCAGTACAGTGTTAGGCAATAATAAGCAAAATGAAATATCGCGATTGAATAGGGGTAAAACGCGCATGCGCAGTGCCTTTGTTTTCATACATTTTTATGGGGGAAAAGCATGGCGGCGGCGGAGAATGAGAAGGGCGAAAGCGGATCGTTGATGAACCAGAATTGGTTTGTAAAAATGGTGCAACTTCAGTAGTGTGGAACTGGTTTGATTTTCGCCCGTCAGATACCCAACAAAGCACAATTTTTTGTAGAACATAACAAGCAAGCGGGTCGTCGTGGCATTTACAGAATGTCTGGGTTGAAAAAGAGGGATCTCATTAATTTCAACGCATCTGTAGCTTGAAGAAACAGCGTTTATTTATTTATTTTTTTATAAAAAATTAAATTAAATAATTGAGGACATTTCTGTACCTAATTGAGGTGTACCTCTTGGGGGTCTCAGATCTGATTATTTTGGTACCAGTTTGGGGGTCACCAGGTCATATGACCTAGAAGCTATTGAAGAAATAGCTTTTTTTTAAATAGAAAATAAAATAAAAATGAATGAAGACACCTGATAAAATCAGGTGTACCTTGTGTGGGGCTCTAATGAGATTATATTGGTACTAGTTTGGGGTCACCAGGTGACATGACCAAAAAGCTATTGAAGAAATAGTGATTTATTTAATAAAAATATATAATATTTGCAAATTAATTCACAATACTCAATTAATATTATATATTAACCAGATGAACCAGAATTGGTTTGTAAAATAGGTGCAACATCAGTAGTGTGGAACTGGTTTGGTTTTCGCCCGTCAGATACCCAACGAAGCACAATCTTTTTTAGAACATAACATGCAAGCGGGTCGTCGTGGCGAAGGGAGGAAACACCACAAACCTTTTTTTATAATTTAAAGCAGAAGCACTTGTTTGAGTACAACAAAGCTGTTAAAGTACGTGAAAAACCAAAAGCATAAGCCGTAGCATAATTTATCCATGTTTTTTGTTTGCTTGTTTTGTTTTTACTCAGGAGTTTTGAGTTTTATTATTTGACCTATTTATTTACCACACTGCAGTTTTATGTTTCAAAGCAACTCTTTTTAAGTTTTGTGTATATTATACATGGTTATGCTCAGGATATGTCAGCGCATTTCCACTGGAAATGCCTTTTGGTTAAATTGTCAGCAAGGAATTTGCATTTGCACTGTTAAAATTTTATATAGCTTTAATGCACATACAAACAGCTGCTAGTTAATAGAAAATAAGTTGATGGGGTTTTTTTTGCACTAAAAGTTTTGGAATTGTAAAGTATTTTGTCTCGTGTCAATCATATCGTCAATTATATCGTTATCGCAAATGTTCAAATATATATCGTGATAAATATTTTTGGCCATATTGCCCTTCCCTAATTAAGATAATCAGATAGTTTTGATTGGGGGCCACTGCTTACGCCTGTGCAACATATAGTCACGAGAATCCAAAGAACAGACAAGCTTTGCCATCAAGTCTTTGTAATCAGATTGTGATTAAGACAACAAACTACATTGGAAAGATTCAGTAAAAGAATTAACATAAATGAAACACACTCAATTAGTACGAAGAAAAAGATGATGCAATCACCAAGTTCCTTGAGTGCGAGGTCACTCATGGAGTTGGTTGGAGATAATTCAACTTTCTGATCAGTATGAACCTGAATGGTTCAGTTACAGGATACTGTTTGACAGTGATACATGTATCTTACATGTACCACCATAAAATAACACATTTACTGGTAGATAAGGCCTATTGTGTAGATCCATGTACATTCTCTGTATATAAAATGTGTATCAAATTGTAAAACATTTGCAAAACCTGGACAATTCATTTTTGATGATTTCTATAAAACAGGGCATAACACACCTCTGGTTTTTATTTATTTTCAAGATAAGATGATGTGAAGTAACCCCTATTTTTTTAAGTAACATATATACATGCAGACCTTGGGTTCTGGGGGGTCGAAAAGGGGTACCCCCAAAAAATTGTTTTTCAGAAATATCTCCATAACCACAGGAGATAGCCAAATTCTGATTACAGAATCTGAATCTACATAAAAAATTACATAAATATACCCAGTTCCACCTCCATATGACATACAGCAAGTGAGTTATCTAGGAAAAGAGGATTTCAAAAAGGGGCGTGGCATGTCTTAAAGCACTTTGAGGCCAAAAATTAAGATGGCTGCCATTTTTTAACGAGTGGGAGTTGGGACAAAACAATTGGTGGTTTTTATTTTCATGGCAATATCAACAATTGGTGAAAAAATCAGCAAAATCTGAGAGGTGATGGTGGAAAATTTCTCTTCCACTGGTTCATTTGAGATGGAATCACCCAGATTCATTGTCAAAAAGTTCTGAAATGTTTGCTATTGAAAATCATTGTGCATAATTTTTGACATTAGGCTTTTGATTATTGATGAGTCTTTTTAGTGAGTTATCAAGAGCTTCATACTTCTGCAAGAACTGTTGAACTGCATAACTACGGAATAGGATAAGGGCTTCTATAAATTCTGTCTTTAATTTTAGAATCCTGACCAAATTCTGAGGCATGCTTAGGAATTCTGAGATAAAAGTTAGTTAGTAAGTACATATTTATGGTTGCCGTAATCCTCTTCCATAACTAACATGCCATTGATTAGCCACATACCTTTCCCATGGCTTATCGGCAAACATGAAACTTGTTTATGTGCTATTCTTTTTTATTATTATTATTTTTACTTTATCCTCTCCTAGTTCGGACATTTGCCAATTCCCACCCTCTCCCTAATCACAACATATCTACGCCTGAGGAAGGGTGAAGACTAGTGTTTGCTTCCTCCAAGGCATGTGAAGCACACCTCACAGGATGGTTGAACATGCGAGGAGGAAAGTCCTGAGCAACATTCTTTTAGTTGCAGTCTTGTGCAAAATTTATAGGCGCATGTAAATGACTGCTGTAGAGCAAGGATGCCTTTTTTTAAAAAAAGTATAAAGCTCAGTAAATAGTAATTAATTATTATTATTTGGTGTGACAATGCTTCAAAACCTCTTTAGTGTCAGGTACAATTTGCGCAGCTTTATGAGGAAACTAACTACTCCACCTATCAGCCATAACATTATAACCACCTATATTGAGTGCCCCCCCCCCCAAAAGGGGTGTTCTGTCACATTTCTATCACAACCAGCATTTAGCTTTTCATCAAGTTGACCTACGCTAGTGTTTCTGTTGGATCAGGCTACACGGTCCAGCCTTTACTCCCAATGTGCATCGGTAGGCCTTGGTCACCCATGGCCCTGTTGCCAGTTCATTCCTTAGATTGCTTTTGGTATTTCCTAACCACTGCAGACCAGCAACATTCCATAAGACCTGCAGTTTTGAAGTTGTTCTGATACAGTCCTCTAGCCATCAAAATTTGGCCCTTGTCAAAGTCACTCAAATCCTTATGCTTGCCCATTTTTTTTCATCTTTCAACACAACTCATAAAAAAAAGGTTCAATTGCTGCCTAATATATCCCACACACTTCCAGCTATGAGATATTGAAAATGTGGCTACTGTGAGTAGGGCCAAGTTCTAGACAACTCAATCAGTGCCAACTCCAAAACTGCAGCTCTTATGGGATGTTCCCAGGCTGCAGTGGTCAGGACATACTAAATTGATCCAAGGAGGGAAAACCAATGAACTGGCAACAGGGTCATGGCGGCGAAGACTCACTGATGCACATGTGGAGTGATGGCTGGCCATGTAGTCCGATCCAATAGAAGAGCTCAGATTGAGGAAAAGGTTCATGCTGGTTCCCATAGAAAGGTGTCAGAACATACAGCGCATCACTGTTTTGCGACCTACTCAATATTAGGCAGGTGGGTGAAATATTATGGCTGATCAGTGTTTTACTGAGCATCCTGCAGAACCACCCGCAGTCTTACCGATGACTGTCACACCTGATCTTTTGTTGCATGCAAAATCCAGCAGGGGGGCTGGGGCTGGGTTCTGGCTAAAAAGTGGCCACTTATATAATGTTTTTTTTTTGCATACAAATACTTTTCTGTAACATTTAATTGACTATATGAAACTCTAAAAAACTGTTGCATTATAATGTTCGAAACTGTCGTTTCTTGAGATTGACACTTCATGTTATCTTATCAGATTGCTTGGTATTATTTTATATTAAAGAATATGAAAAGGATTTCTGATATTCATACTGATTTTCAGTAAGGAGAAATTACGTGAAATTTCGAGACAGCTACCTGAAAGTCGAAACTAAACTACAACTGCTAAATTAATATTTATTTTTTTTAGAAATGAGATCATATTCTCCCAGGGAGGGATGGAGATCACTGACAAACTAGACAAACTTTTCTACCCTAAAAAGTGTTCCAACCACACTGATTTCAGAAAACCACTCGGCCAACAGGGTAATTTTTTTTTTTTTAAGGTTTCAAGGATCCACTGCTGGGCAAAAACAGTGTAAAAAGAGGAACCTTGTATGTAGGTCATATGCAATAGCAGAAGTATACAGTACATGCAATTTATTGAAGTTTATTCTGTATGTGAGTTTTAAAGTTTATATGGAAAGAGAGACACGTGCAACATGGAGAAGCTAAAGCTTTGCTCTAAAGGGATTAAAGAAAACACCAGCTCATATTTTCTTTTATTTTAACAAGACAAAATTCTATGCATTCTATTGTTAAAAATAGCAGTGTATACATTCCGAATTAAACTCACTCACTCTCACTCATTGTCTATACCGCTTTATCCTGTATTCAGGGTCTGGGGAAGCCTCAAGCTTATCCCAGGAGACTTGGGGCACAAGGCGGAGTGTACACACTACGTACAGTTTGAAAATGCCAATTAGCCTAATCTGCCTGACTTTGGTAGGAAACCCACGAAGCACGGGGAGAACATGCAAACTCCATGAACACAGAGATGTTAATCGAACCTGGGCGGGAATCGAACCCGGACCCTGGAGGTGCAAGGCGACAGTGCTAACCACTACATTACCGTGCCACTTTCCGAATTAAACTACTATGTAGAATTATGCTCTTTGTACTAGTGGGTTTTATGCATTCTTAAAATCTCAGTTTGCTGATTATGTAAAATGCTAACTCTCTCATGTGATGCAGGCCTACTGCTGTACATTGATATAACCTGTACAATGCAAGAAAATTGTATTCAGTGGGGGAAAGAAACAAGAATGCAAGGATATTTTTGATTACATTTTTCCTATGTGGTTTTTCACAGCTTTAAATATTGAACATTTTTGTATAAGTACAAATATTTTCAGCGAATTTTGAGGCCAAAAAAACAACAACAAAATAATAATTTATTAAGCATAATCAAGGTTAATGTTCAGTTAATCATACTGATTAGAGGCCATATCACCAATCACTGCTATATGGCCAAATGTTTGTGGACACCAAACCATATCTTACATCTAGGAATTTTTAAAATCCCAAATTTAGTCTGGCTTTGCCTTGATGATCATCACCACTTTTCTGGGAAGGCTTTCCACAAGATTTACAGGCATGATTGCATACTTTACATAGTGAAAATAAGTATTTTTTACCAAGTATTTGGTTACCTACAAACAAGCAAGATTTCTGGCTTTCACAGACAACTTCTTTAAGAGGCTCCTCTGTCCTCCACTCATTACCTGTGTTAATGGCATCTGTTATCAGTATAAAAGACACCTGTTCACAATTTCAAACAGTCACACTCCAAACTCAAAGATCAAAACATCAAAGAGCTGTCAAAGGGTGGAAATAGGTATAGGAATCTGCAATAGGTAAGCAGCTTGGTATGAAAAAATCAACTGTGAGAGCAATTATTAGAAAATGGAAGACATACAAGACCACTGATAATCTCCGTCGATCTGGGGCTCCATGCAAGATCTCAGCCCGTGCGGTCAAAATGATCACAAGAACTGTGAGCAAAAATCCCAGAACCACACAGGGGGACCTAGTGAATGACCTGCAGCGAGCCGCCAGGGACTCAAATCCTGCAGTGCCAGACGTGTCCCCCTGCTTAAGCCAGTACATGTCCAGGCCCTTCTGAAGTTTGCTAGAAAGCATTTGGATGATCCAGAAGAGGATTGGGAGAATGTCATATGGTCAGATGAAACTGAAATAGAATTTTGTGTTTGGAGGAGAAAGAATGCAGAGTGGCATCCAAAGAACACCATACCTACTGTGAAGCATGGGGGTGGAAACATCATGCTTTAGGGACGCTTTTCTGTAAAGGGACCAGGGGGACTGATCCGTGTAAAGGAAAGAATGAAATGGGGCCATGTATCATAAGATTTTGATGAAAAACCTCCTTCCATCAGCAAGGGCATTAAAGATGAAACGTGGCTGGGTCTTTCAGCATGACAATGATCCCAAATACACCGTCCGGCCAACAAAGGAGTGGCTTCATAAGAAGCTTTTCAAGGTCCTGGAGTGGCCTAGCCTGTCTCCAGACCTTAACCCCATAGAAAATCTTTGGAGGGAGTTGAAAGTCTGTGTTACTCAGCGACAGCCCCAAAACATCACTGCTCTAGAGGAGATCTGCATGAAGGAATGGGCCAAAATACCAGCAACAGTGATATGTCATAAAACACTGTGATGGCCGACAAAGGGAATATAACAAAGTACTGAGATAAATTTTTGTCAATTTTGTTATTGACCAAATACTTATTTTCCACCATAATTTGCAAATAAACTCTTTAAAAATCCTACAATGTGATTTTCTGGATTTCTTTTCTTATTTTGTCTCTCTTAGTTGGGGTATACCCATGATGAAAATTACAGGCATCTCTCATCTTTTTAAGTCGGAGAACTTGCACAATTAGTGCCTGACTAAATACTTTTTTGCCCCACTGTATATAGTGGCGCATCAATGACGTCAGACACTGATATTGGGAGAGACTGGGGTACAGCTGAAGTTTTAGTTCATTTCAAAGTTGTACAATGGGGTTGAGGTCCCCCAAGGTTTCCCCAAAAACTTGGCACACATGGATCTCACTTTGTGCTCAGGCGTAGTTTCATGCTGGAACAGGTTTTTGGCCCCTTTATTTTATCAGAGGGAAATTATATTGCTACAGCACACATGCATCCTATATAACAGGTTCACTTTTGGGATGTGATGTTCAGGTATCTACATACTTTTTGCCATGTACTGCATTTTATATTTCAGTCTGCATCTCTCATTTCCTGTTTGAAGGTGACCTGGGGCTTGAGTGCATCATCTCTGTTGAAGTACCTATTAGAGATAAAGAGCTGTGACCTCTATATTTGAAACAGAGAAGATGAAGTCAAAAGTTAATTTTGCCCGCAGGAGTTCTTTACAGATCTGTCTTCACATTTTTCGGAAAAAGATTCAAAGTGTGACGTCCTTTTTTTTTCTTTTTCTTTTTTTTGGTAATATTAAATAATATTTAATCAAATTGAAGTTTTGGTAGCCTTTTACTTTAAAGGCGTTGTTGTGTGTTTGTGAAGGTATCATACAGTCTGACCAGAATGATTAATTAGAAGCAGTTCAGAGGCCATTAGCTCATAAAAAAAAACACAGACAATATCTTTTAACTTCTAAATAGCTTTCAAGTCAGAGGCATGGCTGGGCAACTGCAGCTTGCCTCACAGCTTGCCTCTCAACCTCAAAACACTGACTACATATTCTAATTTTGCATCCTGTTTACATCACAAACATGAGGTTGGCAAGGCACACTGGGACCTGGCAGTGCCATGTGGGCCTGGCTTCGGCTCAGCCTGGCTTATTGTTTCCCCAGAGCCGGGATTTCTCTACCCAGTACTGGGGGAGGGTGGAGAAAGTGACTGAAATGGCCGAGGGGAGCAGAACAACATTATAAGGAAGTTGCACTGGACTTCTACAGGCTCTCACGCTTTTTAATATTCTTCTGGATGTGGATAGGACTTAAACAGAGAGATTCTGTTTCAGCAAATTATAAGATAAGTGCAGGTAATCTAAAAGTGCTGTTGTGCTGGTAAGGGTGTTGGTTTTGTCTCTTAAATTTGTTTGCGAGATGTGTCTCGGTATGTGGTTAATAATTGATACAAAACAGGCCATATACAGTGCCTGTAGCATGGTATTTAATAACAGATCGAGTTGTGTAGAATAATAAATACGAACATGTTCATTACATTTGCATACTGTGTCTGTTGTGCTGAAAAACCTCTTAAAGGTAAAGTGCATAATGTAGGCTTCCTGTCTGAAATGAAGGTCTTGTACATATCCAGATACTGGCCAATACTATGTTTACTGGATTCACTGGAAATCTTTTGCACAGAAATGGTACAGTGCGGTTTATTCATAGTGGTTTCCTAACCAGAGCGCTCATCACTGCACTTGTTTCACTTGGGTTTGTGCCACTAAAATGTAGGCTTTGGAGGTTTAATGTCACAGTCTCGTTAGACCTCTTGCTAAAGTAGGTCAGCATAATGTTATTTGAGGTTAAGGTAACCTCAGCTAAACACTTGCTTCTTCCTTTGACCAGTAATATTTAGTCACAGTCTGTTCTATTTCACTGGCATCCTTTTCCCCAACTGTTTTTTTTTTTTTTGCCTCAGCAGTGCTATTTGCTACAGATTTAGCTGTTGTACAGTGTTGTCTCATCCTCAGTGACGGATGGAGCAGAGCCAAACCATTTACATCACCTTTTCAACAAAAGTTAAACTTCATGAAATCAGTACTTTTTTATTACTTCAAAAACATTAATTACCTCTTCTGGCTGACCGTCTGCTGTTTGCTGATCTTAAGTTAATTGCTTGCTGATTCCGATTTTGTGCAATAATTGGGCAGCACACTTAGTACCCTACTTATGTCTTTATGGTTATAATTGCATCTAGTGGACAAAAAAAAATGGAACTACAGCAATAGTGATATAGGTCCATTGGGGTGGTAATCACGCTGCCCATTGTTGTACAAGAGGGGACAATGGACAGGACTACAAAATGCCAGGGATGCCAGGGTGATGTTCTTAAAATGCCGAATTAAGCTTTTGCATATAGGAGATTGATGTGCACAGGAAGCATTTGGTTCTTGCCCTGCAGCTTGAGGAAGCCACATTCTGACATGGACTCTTTAATATCTAGTTGAAAATTCCCATTTAAGTGAATTTAAGGGACAAGCTTGATTGGGCCAGGCCAGTTGCCTTATAAATCTCCAGAGGATGAGTCGATAAAGAGATGCTCCCCAAGGGACATTAATCTGCACATTCTTGCGTTTTCATGCTGTTTTATCAGCTTGTGCAAAAAGTGACTCATTAAAGGCTTTTTTTTTATTACTATCTTCCCATCTGTTTTGCTCTCTGGAGAGCAGAGCTTCTGTTCAGTAACAGTTTGTTGTAGTCCTGCAGTCGGAAGCCTTAAAATGAACTCGCTTGAGCAAACCAGTGAGACACTAAAACACAAAACATTTCCCAAAAAAGAAATCCACTATGTTGGCAGAGTTTAATTTTGGTACATTTTCTGCTGACTCCTCTCTTAATCATCTTGTTTTGCATTCTGCCTTCCTAGATCCTGGTGAAGTTTCAACTCTGTTGGAAACTTTTGGAGTCATAGGCCACAAAATGTTGAATGCCATTCTTTCTTCTTGAAGTGATTTCATTACTACTATATTGGATGCAGCTTAAAAAGCAGAAAAGGAAGAAATATGCTTTCTCCTGCCCCAGTGGATTAACCTAATCGTGCAGAGATGAAAGTGTGAATTGGTTTGAAAAGCTGTCTTGTTCAGAGACGAATACGTGTGGATATAAGAAAGAAATTAAAAAAAAGTTGGAGTTTGTGCCATCATCTCCGGGTGGCCTAGTTGGTCAAGATGACGAGTTTATTTGGGCGGAGCAGCAATGGCGGATCTCGCGGAGGAGGGGGAGCAGGTGGAGGAGGTGGGGGATCGGACACAGGAGAACTGAACAACAGTAGGCCTAACCGACAGGTTCGCCGGCTGGAGTTCAACCAGGCCATGGAAGACTTTAAGACCATGTTTCCAAGCATGGACTATGAGGTGATCGAGTGTGTGCTGCGCTCAAACAAAGGGGCTGTAGATGCCACCATTGACCAGCTTCTACAGATGAGCATCGATGACAATGGTTCAGATGACAGCTCGGACTCTGATGACAGCATACCTCCCGAGGTAACAAAACACACTCTATACATTGTTAGTCTATATTTCCCTCTCATGCCACACAAGTCAGGTTTGTGTTAACTGTATATTCACCATCCTTGCATATCATTTTCCTTCTAAAATAATACTTTACCTGATTAAAAGTACAAATTGAAAAAAATTAATGCCATTGCATTTCTACATTTTTAGCAATATTTATCACTATCCAATAAAACGTCCAGAATTGTAAGGATGTCTTTTATTACCCACCTTTTTTTTTTTTTTTTTTTTAAAGATTTCTGAAGAACATCTGTTGATTATGATCAAGTATAACTCTGTATAAATTACAGATGGTTATGTATAAATATACACATGGTTGTCACAACAAAGGTTTTTTGTATATTTATGTGCACCTCATCCTAATACAAACTAATTTTTTTTTGTTTGTTTTATCTGTCAACTCATCTAGACAAGAGGCATTCCGTGAATGTTGATAATAGACAATAACAGCACTGGGATATTGAACTATATGTATCACTCTACATCACAGGTTTTTTTATAACCGTTAAAAGTAAAAGTAATACTGCGGAGAGAGCAGCTGCCTTTCAAAACTCACACACAAAAACAGGCACAGATACAGTTCCAGCAAAAAAACACATCCGGTAATATAATTATGTATTTAAAAAAACATTGTCTCCTTAATTACTGTTTCTAAGTCTTTCTGAATGAAAAGTTGTTTTATTTACACCTAAGGCGAGCTTTAAGGTTAACTAGATTCCAACACAAAGCTGGATCCCAGGTCCATTTCTAGCCAGGGCACTACTTGCTGTGTGGAACGTGTGACTGTGCCTCACTAGCTTTTAGATATAATGCTATTTGGGATTTAACCCCAGAACCCAGAAGTTAACAGAGATGATATTGTACAGCAGATTTATAAAAAGCAATTTAATAAAGATTTACAGGATCGTCTACCACCTCCATGGTTTATCCTCCTCACTGTTTGACTACATACTGTAGTACCGGTAAGAATTGAACGCTGCTTTCACCCTTGTTAATTACACTAACTGTCAGTCGCCAGCTTCTCCTTTTGCGGTTAGTTAGTTCCACCAGCTGCTGAATTATATGTGTTGTATTGTAATCTCACTCGAGGCTGACTCTACACGCTCCGGAACTTGGCCTGCGCCATCTTTCCCACGGCCACATCACAGCTGTGCTTATATTCATAGGTTGTTAGATCATCGGTAGATCACTTGGCCATAACCCACCTGAGGTTAAGTCAGATAGAAACATTGAAACGCTTATGTGTCGTATGTTAAATTGAAACTGAATATTTTTTCTATAGGAATTCAAGCCCGTGCTGGAACACTTTTTAAAAATAATAACAACGTGCATGCTGGAAGACGCATAAAAAACTTATGCAGTTTTTAGTAAGGTTTTCTGTTAATTCAATATTGTATGTAAACCATATCTGTGCTTGAATTTAGTACATTCTCCAAAAGCCCCAGAAGCGTGAGTCTAAATGTAAAGTTCATGTAAATCTAAACCTGTCCAAATAGGCTATAATTTCAAAAAAATAAAAACAAGGGTAGTGTGGTTGAATTTCATTTAACATGAAGACAAATGTTAACACACCTGTATTTTTAACTTGCACATTCCCTACAAATTGATTTTTAGTAAATAGTGAAGTATTAGTACGTGTGACGTTATTTAAATATGGACAAGTTTAAGCTTATAATTAGGACACATGCAGCTTGTGCTTTTACCTCAATATTCTACTGAACTTCATATCACCACAAGCGTGTGAAAAATCTGGGGATTGAAATATATATATAATGTATGTGTGTGTGTGTGTGTGTGTGTGTATTTTTCATTTTTATATTTTATATATATATATATATATATATATATATATATATATATATATATATATATATATATATATATAATATACTATTTTCCCTAATTGGGAGCATACAGCACTTTGAGACTTTGCTGGTACAGATAGAGGTTTTACACTTGAATTTATCCTGAAGCCAGTTTCTAGCTCTACCTTTTTTTTTTTTTCATGCTTACATATTTCATCTTTCATCAATTATAGTTTCATGAAGCCATTAAGCCATGATTAAAATCACGTGGTTTGTCCCGTGGAATATATTTTCAGCCTCTGACAATTTAATGATGTTAAAATTAGAACGTAAGGACATTAGAAATGAGAGCTTATTACATTAGTACATGCATCCGAGTAATGATTTAGTTATGGAGGTTTAATAAGTTAATTTCGAAGGTCAACCTTGATGAAATTTAATGGTGTATCCTTTTCATGTTTCATCTGTGTCAGATTCTGGAGAGGACCCTCGAACCAGACAGCTCAGACGAAGAGCCACCTCCAGTCTACTCTCCACCCACATATGACATGCACATATATGACAGGAAATATCCCAATGCCCCGCCCACACCACCCCCTAGGTAAAAAGAAATAAATGCATAGACCTTAAACAAATAAATAGTCATTGCATGGATCATGAGCAGTATTGTAAGCAACTGTATGTTGTAGTTCTCCAGATTCCAGAATCAAATGATAAAATTGTTTTGGCTCTGCGTGTAATGGGGATAGTTAACACTATACTCAGTTATCTCCTGCTCTTTCCCCACTGATGCCCCCTGGTGTTCGGCTGGTTCTAGTTAGCACAGAAGTATCTTTCATACATGCGCAGTGACAAAGAAATGATTGCTGTTGTAAGTAATATATGAGATAAGACCTGCTGAAAGGTGCCAGCTTAATAATTAAATAAAAATACTTGAATATATTTATTTTATATATTTCTTTTTATGCTGTTATTTATGTTAAAATGTGCCTAAAATTAGACCATTAATTTCACCATTACTTCATTATTGCGAGGTTTAAATAGGTAGAACTTTTCAAACATCTCTTTGTAAACCCTTTTGCTGAAGCTATTCTAAGCTGCCTAACCATAGTTAGCCGTAGTTAATTTAAGCACTTCCCTTGTCAGAGCGTATGACGCTCTCGTTTGCTGACTCAGAGAAAGTCAGCTTGTCACAAGTTTGTGAAAAAGATCAGGTCATGAAAGAAGTTGTTGTTTCCCTTCTCTGCCAGGTATGCTATGGAAACCCCCGCTTTATTTGTGTTAGTTAGCATTGTCAATTATTTTAGTTATTAAAAGTAGGAAGCTCAATTTTAAATACATTATGGCTTGAATGTTAAGGAATTCTTTTGAAATCCTGATGTAAAATTCACGTCAATGAAATGTTGCAGATTTGAACCGCAGCCCTCTGCTGGACAGCAGCACACACGGAGTTACAGGAACTGGAACCCACCGTTACTTGGCAACCTGCCTGATGACTTCCTTCGAATCTTGCCCCAACAGGCAGACAGTATAAAGGTGCAGAATTGGACTGTTACCTCATAAATAGTTCATAGTGCTTTATTTGATGGGTTCTTTATTATTGCATTTTGTAAGGACAGCACCTTCCCTTTAATGATTTCCTAAGCTGTCCCATTCTGTATTGTGTCTCTGTGAACATTTTCTTCCTTTAGAGCTCTCAAAGCAGCATGGATAAACCATCGTCCTCCCTGGCATCGTTGGGTCAGCAGGCTACCAGTGTTGCTACAGTATCTGAGCAGGAACGCAAATCCAAACAGTACCTGGAAGATGAGCGCATCGCTCTCTTTCTCCAGAACGAGGAGTTCATGAAGGAGCTGCAGCGCAATCGCGAGTTTCTCGTCGCACTGGAACGAGGTGCATGGTCTTGTGATGTGTACAGTATAAGACTGCTTTTTTTCTGATTTGTATAAAGGACAATGTGGGATAGTAAACACGTGTTAATGTTTACAAGGTTCACTACAGTTTACTGTACTCTCAAAAGATCATACTGTGACATAGCCATCTGTCAGCCAATAGGAGATATATTTGGACAAGTCTAAGAATGGAGCAAGATGGGGAGAGTCCAATAGTCCAAATCTATGAGGACAACTCAGATAACACAGAAACAGTTAACCTGTGCACTGCGGATGCTGTTCTGTTTGTGTACACTGTGTCAGCTTGAGGAAATAGTACATAGCCGGAAAAAAAAATTCCATACCAAGCTAACAATGCATTTCATCGCATTTTAGGATTGTCTCTGTGAAATCAGTCGAGGTATTTTGATTCATAGGTACATCATACACACCACTGCATGGACATAGTAATGAATACAAATACAGTACAAGCAATTGCTACTAAGGTTTGGTCCATATTTGAACTTTAAAAATATATTAAGCTTGGTGATCTATTAATTGAAGACTAAAAAATAACAAATAATCTCAGCTGATCCTTATTCAGTCCGCCTTTGAATTGGATGGTCTCAGCTCAGTGTGAAGAGTGTCTATTCATATACTATATGCATATAATATATGCGATCAACTTTTCTTTCAAATGATTTTAATTAAAACGTCTCATCTCTTCTTTGTTGTTTATATAATCCAGACATTACAGAATATCCGCTTATAACTAGCTATAACACAGTATCCCTGTAAGTATCAACTTTCTGACGTCCTCATTTATCTAAAACATCACAGGCATGAGGGCAACATGGATTAAAATAGGTTCGAAAACGATATCTGTCTTATTCATACCCTTTTTAGCACAAAACATGTTAGTGAATCAGAAAGGCTCAGTATGAAAAATCTAATCCCATCTGAATCCAGTGTTTTAGGGCCAGTATCAGCCTTCAGTTCCATTAAAAGCAAACTATGAAACAGTTTGAATCCCTTACTTACTATACCTTAAATAATTTACATGCATGTACATGCATGCTGGTTTATTTAATAGTGTTTTTCATTTAGCAGTGCAGGTTACACTACCAGGCAAAAGTTTGGACACACCTTGTAACTCGGTGGTATTTCCTGCTTTTTTTTTTTTTTTAACTACATTGTAAAACAATGCTGAAGGCATCTAAAATATTCCAAAATCTTCTTTAAACACTTGATACTAAGATGTATCTGCTACTTATTCCTTGTAACTGCTCTAATCTGAAGTGTTGTTTGTTAATTGGTGATTTTTGAGGCTGGTAACTCTAAATGAACTTCTTCCCTGGTTCTGCTTTTGCTTTGCTGGGAGGGTATTTGTTTCATCATGGTGTTTGATGGGTTTTGCAAATGCACTGGAAAATACTGTTGTTGCATGAACTATTCCAGAATAGTTGACCTTTGTGTCTTAGACTGTTGTTGTTGTTACTTAGATACCTAATTCCATACATGCCATTTCATAGTTTTGAAATCCCAAGTATCATTCTAGAATGTAGAAAACGCATCACTAAACGAAAAACATTGAATTATTGGATGTGTTGAAACATTGGACTGGAACTGTACAGTATATATCTGTGTATATCTGAGTTAGAGCCTTGAAAGTGTTTTTTTTTTTTTTTTTTTTTGTCACAGATTTCACTAAAAAAAAAAGGCATGATTTTTTTTTTTCAGAACAACAAAACAATTATTTTCCTGTTTATTTCTAACACAACATGCATCTTGTCTTTTTTTTTAGATCGCCTAAAATATGAATCAAAGAAATCTAAGTCAGCTGGTAACTCCACAGGTAAATATCCTACACCAGTGAATGGATTTGTGTACTTTTATTAATACGTGACATATCATCCTTAAACACATATCATATTTAAACATAAACATATCATATTTAAACATAGTGACATTGCATGTTATCCACATTTACAGGTAACCACTACACCCCTGGATCATTTGAGGCATGCACAGTAGTATCAGATGACGCTCAGTTCAGAGACAAACTGAAGCACATGGGAAAATGTAAGGCATTTCTTTTCTGGCCCAGGAGAACACAAAAAAAAAATTATAAAGTACAGTATGATCCATTTTTTATAATGTAATGCAAAAACATCACTTCCACAGCAACCAGGAAGAAACTATTTGAGATTGCCAAAGGGTTTTCAGAGAAGACAAAACGAAGGAAGGCTAAAAGGAGGACCCTCCTGCGACATCAGTCATATCCTTTAAAAAACTGATTCCAAATACAAATCTGTAGGATGATTAAATAATATAAAAAATATGTCTGGTTTTTTGCATCAGTACACACCACATCTTGGTCAGGGTTACAGATCCAACAACATGTTCAGGAATGCTGAGCTGGTCCATCGCAGAGGACCATGCAGACATACAATCACACATTCATTTACACGTAGGGGCAGCCTTGAATAGACAGTCCACCTACCTGCACAAAGCTCTAGGAAATGCACAGAAACAGACCAAAATTAATCCGATATGGTATGAACAGAAACAGTTGTGTATTCAGTGTTTGTTACATTTTTCTCCTTTTTGTTTATTAGGAAATAAACTAAATTAGGAAATCCCCCACATTTTATACACACAGTTATAGCAAATGAACAATATAAATACAAAAAGACTGGTCATTAACATAAAAATTATATAAAACCTCCACACTGTTCTGCCTCTGGCCATGGGAACCTGTTAAGTTGTTAAACTGCCACTACCTGACTGGCAACATATCAGCATATAGTTAAGCAAATGGGTGTTACTGGGATGTTACATAAATCTAGCCTTATAAGTCTACCCTTAGTTTTGTTACTGTACTGTTATTTGTAAAACTTTACTTTAATGGAAATGATTGTAATGCATGACTTGTAAAGCACTCTGGTGAGCCCCACCCTGGTGTTGCTGTTCAGTATATTAATAACAGTGTGTGCCTTAACAGTCTCTCAGACTGGGCACTGCCAACTCCACTGCCAATCTACTGGATGATGTAGAAGGAAACCCATGTGGTAAAAATATTTTGTTTACACACAGACTATTACCTCTTGAGTGTATAGAAACAAGGGCAGAAGACATTATTTGGTCACAAATCAAATATGGAAGGTGTGTTTGTGTGTGCATGTGTTTGTTTAGAGGAGGAGAGTCAGCTTAGAAGACTGGTCATGCAGGAAGAGGACCGGCCCCGCAGGGAAGCTCTGTCATGGTGAGAGATCATGACGATATTCAGAGCATGTTCATATTTCTTGTGGAATAACTGGCAAATTTATATTAGTAATATACTCCACAATTAATCACCTAAATCAAAATGGCAATTAGAAATAATAAGTACTATACAAAAATGTCAATTTTTGTCGTTTCAGCATAACGTCTCTGTTATGTGTCTTATAAAGATGACCATAAATATTGTTTCCATGTACATTGCTAGTCCAATGTTTTTAAGCATAATAATTTTCTTTATTATAGTGTAATTTCTAAAATTGCCACAGACCAAGAAAAATCTGCAAAGGACCGAATAAACAGAGAAACTTAAATCTTCATAAGACTTAACTGCTCACTTTAAGCTCCTTATTAAACATATTAAATTGCTTATTTAAAGCATAATTCTATAAATATTATAATACACTATAGGAACAAAAGTATTTGGCCAAAACTGCAATGAGATTGCATTTAAGTACATATACTTCTGTCCTCCTTTTTTACAACTATAACAGATTCCACACTTCTTGGAAAGCTGTCTTGGTAGTCTGTGGGAATTCGTGTCTATTCATTCTGTAAAGCGTTTATGAGGTCAGGGATTGATGTTGGATGAGAAAGCCTGGCTTGCAATCTCTTCGTTCCAGTTCTTCCCAAAGGTCCTCGAAGGGGTTGAGGTCAGGGCTTTGGTGCGGACCAGGCAAGTTCTTCCAAATCGAACTCATTAAACCATGACTTTATAGTCCTTGCTTCGTGCACTGGATCTTGGAATAGAAAAGGGCCTTTCCCGACTGTTGCCACAAAGTTGTGAAACATTGTCCAAGATATCTGAGTATATTGAAGTATTAAGATTGCCCTTCACAGGGGTTAAGGTGTCTGATTATAACAGATATATTTAATAATTAACATGTTTGGCCAAATACTTGTCCATATAGTGTATAATATTCTGTAATAAAACTTTTCTTACTTACTTACTTTTCTTACTTATTAAATTTAGATTATTTCAGAAAAATAAAAAAAGATTTTTAGCAGTTATAATTTCTATAAGCATTAATAGTTAACCCTGATTAGTTTATTTCTTGATTAGATTGTAAAAGTATTTAATAAAAAATAGAAAAAAGTGTAAGTAGCATTATAATGTTCATTAAAGATGTTATTTCTGCTGTCTTTTTGTGTGTTTCACTTCAGCCTGCTATTGAACAAACTAGACATTATATCAGGAAAGAAATACGGATGTGGGAAAACTTTTGCTTGGCAAGACGTTACTGCTGTTTCTCTAAGAGAGACATTCTTGATTCAGTCTGCTGAATGTCTTGTAGACACATACTGCAGAAGTTGCTGCCAAACCTCTAAAAACACTTTCCAGTGTGTTTTTCCATCAACCTTTTGGGGTTTTTTGCAGTTAAAATGTGCAAAAGAAAAGCCAGAAATTTTTTTTTAATCAGCAGATATTGGAAATGTTTTTCTTTTGTGCAGTTATAGCTGCAAAAAAGTGAAGTTTACCACGAAGAATTGACCTGTGACCTTTGAAGAGTTTTGCACTAGGCTAGTACTGGGTGTGATTAGAGCTAGGCTGGCATCCTAGGGATTCCCTTAATTTGATGAATGTACATATAGTACGTTTTTAAGAAATCTGGATTTGCGTCATCTTTGGAGTAACATTTTATATAATGTATGTAATTTACACAATTATGTATTCAATCTATTTAGATTCCGAATCCAGTGCTTCTTTGTTTAATTTAAGGTCAGTCATTAAATTTGCAGTTTGGTAACACCACTACTTTTCCCTGCACCAAAAATGTTGCCCATTCAGTGGGTAGGTGACATCTTTCTTGGTAGACTCATCTATATTTTCCTTTTTGCACCATTCTAATTAAGCCCAAGGGACTATTGTTTGTTAAAAGCTCAGGTGCTCAGCAGAGTAATAAAAATATGTAAACCACCCAGGCTGGTACCAACAATGATGCCACAGACAAAGGCACTTTTTCCCCCTCAATCTGATGACATTATTCGAAGCTGCAGGCCTGTATCCATGTGACTTTGTGCATTCCACTGCTGCCTTATATTTGGCTGATTTCGATAAATGCATGAATGATTTAAAATATAGCTATTCATAAAGTGTTCAGTGAGTGTAGGTGTGATTTTCAGGTGTTTACAAATCTTTTGGTTATTCAGTGTATAAAATATCGGTTTGTAGTCCTAATGTATGTCCCATAATTTGCCATCAAAGTATTGTGACAGATATTGTAAATTTAAATTCTGCTTAACGTGTTACTGATGACATTCCAGATCCTTCTTGTCACATGGTGTAAAGTGTCCATGGAGAAAGCAGAGTAACACTCAGCAGACTGCTTCTGTGACTTCATGATGACGGTGCGAGTCAGTCATCCCCAGCTCCACCCACGCAGTCTTTACTCAAACAAGTTTCTTTAGTCACAGGAAAAGACTAGAATTCTAAAGCAGCATTGTAACCAGACTATGATTATTATCTGAAATATATTAACTGTATAGTAACTCTTTGTTAATATATGATTTCATATGTAAAACTTATCAAATTCAGTATTAATACCGTCTTCCCCTGTATGATGGTTAAAAAAATCTGTTTGTGCTAGCTGCTTTTTATGTGTTCCTTCTTTGATTATTTATGGTTTAAGATAAATCTGGCTTATTACATATAATTTTTATATCTTTGCAAAATATTTATATTTCTTCAATCATACAGGTTGAATAACCTGATGGTTATGTAACATTTGAAGGTTTTCTATGATCTCCAAGAATCCAGTCCTTTAATTATACAAACTTTGCCACACTTGCTTATGTTATCTATTTGTAGTAGCACCAGAATGCCTTTTGACTACAATATACCAAGGCATAAAGGTTCGATTTAAATGTTTTGAGATGATGATATGCCTGTCAAGTCAGAACGAATAGCCAATTCAGCCTGTGTAAGTGCCCTTTTATTCAGTAGGCAAAACTTGTCCATGTCCAAGTTTCTCTACATGTCCAGAGCCGAAGCAAAGTCTTGCATAGTCAAATTATGCTGTTACAGTACAATGCTTAAATAATTCTTATTTATAAGAATGAAAGGTCAGAGTTTTTCACATGAACGTTGGAAATGGCCACAATCTGTGAATGGACTTCCTACTTGCACTGCCACTTGCTTTTCAATTTGTAGTTTGAAGTTTTTCTACAGGAAAGCTAACATTAAAAAGCCAGTATTAATATGATTTTAGTCAGTAATGCTTTTTCTAGACTGCTGTGTTTAGGATCACCACATGATTATTTTCATGAGTTAGGTGGACAGAACAAAATGTACCTTTATTTGGTGTATAGTGTTGCTAATATTTGATGCGATACTTCTAATTTCTAATTCTGTGTGTTTCAAGCAGGCGGCATGGTGGTATAGTGGTTAGTACTGTAATCTCACACCTCCAGGGTCCCCCCCTTCAAGTCTGTGCGCGGAGTTTGCATGTTCTCCCTGTGTTTGTTGTGTTTTTTCCGGGTACTCCGGTTTCCTCCCACAAACCAAAGACATGCAGATTAGGCTATTTGTTATTTTTCCCATAGTGTGTGAGTGTGTGCATGCTTGTGCCCTGCGATGGATTGGCACACTGTCCAGGGTGTACCCAACTTGGTGCCCTGAGTCCCCTGAGATAGGATGCAGGCCTCCAACAACTCTGTACATGATGAGCATTGTTGAGAGTGAGTGAGCGAAAAAATATGTGTTTTAAGCAGTGTGATTTTATTTTAAGGGAAGATAAATAAAATGTGAACTTCCACACTTATTTTGCATTTTATGTGACGCTTGCATAACAGGTTCTATTTTTTTTTATTGAAATTCTATGAGTAACATTGCAGGAATGCAATAATTTTATGTTCATGCTATTATGCAATGGATTCTTAGTAAATGTAACAAAATGTATCTCTTGGGTTTTTAAGCAAAATACATTTTTCTAAACACTGCTTGAACATTTGCATTGTATTATTATTATTGGATCAAGATAACAGGTTTCTCCATCTCCAGCCATAAGAGGGCCAGGACGGGCCAGCAGTTTAATTGTTCTTTACACTCCCAGATTTTGTTCTTTTTTACTTATTTTTAAAAAGGGAAATATTAAATGAGAAACATTTATTGGTTATTATTGTTGTTTGGTTAGGCATACTTCAGTTATAAATATTTCTTTAAAAAGGTGTTTCAATATTTCAGAAGTCTGGTATTTTCAATGCAGACCACCCTTTTTTAAAAACTGTAGCATTATACTTTTACTTCACAATGTGTGACCCTAAATTCACATCATTTCAGTTCATCTCCCATGTGATCTGTAACACATTTAATCTCTCAGGGAACTTGCTCTCATTTAATCGTTTTGGTACAAGCACAGCATGAAAGCATACAAATTAATAGTAAAAACAGAAAATACAAAGCCTAATGTAGCACAGTGAGATATGCTTCATAATGCAATAAAAACTGTTAACCAAAAGATTTTTCTAAAATATCTCAGTATTTAATAGTTCCTTTGTCCTCAGAGATGTTAGTTTCCTTTTCTCTTTGGTATGATTTTTTCTAGTCATGCCTAAATTCTTACCAAGGTTAACTTTTGTTCTTCATAAAGAGTGAAGTTAGGCTTAACTTACTTTGAAGGGTGGTGAAAATTGTGTAGTACAGTGTTTAATTTTGATCAAATTGGATGGAATATTTTCTTAATGTTAAACTAGGTTAGTAAATTAAACTTGTAACATAGATATTATTATTATTATTATGGGAGATATTATCTTTCTATGACTGACTGTATTTGCTCCATTAATGATTGTAATGGTTCTGTATTTCATCCTACTCTCAACATTGTCTTCACTTTTCTTATAGTCCTGTTGCGTTTATTAGTTATTTAAAAGGAATAAAATTGTCATATGTTGGCCTGCAGTGTCGTTATTTCAAAGGCATCAGTCTGGGAAAGATTCACATGTGGGTGTGATGGTCAAGGGTGTACAGTCTCTCAAAGGGGAGGGGGGCATCTTAAATCAACCGCAGGTCAGAATTTAATGAAACTTTGGCAAGACCGTACTCAGATATCTACTTGAAGTTTAACCTGCCCCATAAGTAGAATCAAAATGGTCAATAAAAACAATAGTAAGTACGGTTAATTGCTGGATTCAATCATCTAATTGCTCAATGTAAACAAAAACTAATTAAAAAAATTAATTAGAAAGGCTAAACTAAATATTTTCACAGCTGAAATAGCTGCGTGGAAGTGGTAAAAGTGAATTTTTTTCATGCTGAAGTTGTTTTAAGACAAAACCTGATCTTTATCCAATCTACTATTTCAATTGCTCATCTGTTGATTCACTCTCCAATTACCGATAAAAGGGAGTGTATTTGGCTGATGACGAAAGAACAATCTACTGTACACAAGGCGTCTGATATTTAACGATACAACATTTTTATGTCTTCGTATTAATAATAAGTAAGCAGCACAGAAAGACAGGCAAACATGTATGTGGGCTTCAACCTGAAATAATATCATCACTGACTACAAGTTGATCACCTTATTCTTTGCTTTTACCTTTTATTCTTTTTTCTGTCAATGATGGGCATTTAATATATATATATATATATATATATATATATATATATACACACACCTAAAGGATTATTAGTAACACCTGTTAAATTTCTCATTAATGCAATTATCTAGTCAACCAATCACATGGCAGTTGCTTCAATGCATTTAGGGGTGTGCTCCTGGTCAAGACAGTCTCCTGAACTCCAAACTGAATGTTAGAATGGGAAAGAAAGGTGATTTAAACAATTTTGAGCGTGGCATGGTTGTTGGTTCCAGACGGGCCGGTCTGAGTATTTCACAATCTGCCCAGTTACTGGGATTTTCACGCACAACCATTTCTAGGGTTTACAAAGAATGGTGTGAAAAGGTAAAAACATCCAGTATGCGGCAGTCCTGTGGGCAAAAACTGCCTTGTTGATGCTAGAGGTCAGAGGAGAATGGGCAAACTGATTCAAGCTGATAGGAGACCAACTTTGACTGAAATAACCACTCGTTATAATCGAGGTATACAGCAAAGCATTTGTGAAGGCACAACCTCGAGGCAGATGGGCTACAACAGCTGAAGACCCCACCGGGTACCACTCATCTCCAATACAAATAGGAAAAAGAGGCAACAATTTGCACAAGCTCACCAAAATTGGACAGTTGAAGACTGGAAAAATGTTGCCTGGTCTGATGAGTCTCGCTTTCTGTTGAGACATTCAAATGGTAGAGTCAGAATTTGGTGTAAACAGAATGAGAACATTGATCCATCATGCCTTGTTACCACTGTGCAGGCTGCTGGTGTTATGGTGTGGGGATGTTTTCTTGTCACACTTTAGGCCCCTTAGTGCCAATTGGGCATTGTTTAAATGCCACGGGCTACCTGAGCATTGTTTCTGACCATGTCCATCCCTTTATGACCACCATGTACCCATCCTCTGATGGCTACTTCCAGCAGGATAATGCACCATGTCACAAAGCTCGAATCATTTCAAATTGGTTTCTTGAACATGACAATGAGTTCACTGTACTAAAATGGCCCCCACAGTCACCAGATCTCAACCCAAGAGAGCATCTTTAGAATGTGGTGGAATGGGAGCTTCGTGCCCTAGATGTGCAAATCTCCATCAACTGCAAGATGCTATGCTATCAATATGGGCCAAAATTTCTAAAGAATGCTTTCAGCACCTTGTTGAAACAATGCCACGTGGAATTAAGACAGTTCTGAAGGCGAAAGGGGGTCAAACACCGTATTAGTATGGTGTTCCTAATAATCCTTTAGGTAAGTGTGTATATATATATACTCAGCAAAGAAAGAAACTTCCCTTTTTCGGGACTGTGTATTTTAACAATAATTTTGTAAAAATCCAAATAACTTCACAGATCTTCATTGTAAAGGGTTTAAACAATGTTTTCCGTGCATGTTCAATTAACCATAATCAATTAATTAAAGTGCACCTGTGGAATAGTCGTTAAGACCTTAACAGCTTACAGAAAGGAAGCATTTAAGGTCACAGTTCTAAAAACGCAGGACACTAAAGAGACTTGTCTACCGACTGTGAAAAACACCCAAAGAAAGATGCTCAGGGTCCCTGCTCATCTGCGTGACGTGCATTAGGCATGCTGCAGGGAGGCATGAGGACTGCTGATGTGGCTAGGGCAATAAATTGCCATGTCCGCACTGTGAGACGCCTAAGACAGCGCTACAGGGAGACAGGAAGGACAGGATCGGTACATCCGAATATCACACCTGCGTGACAGGTACAGGATGGCCAGAACAACTGCCCGAGTCACACCAGGAACACACAATCCCTCCATCAGTGCTCAGACTGTCCGCAATAGGCAGTCCATGAGGAGGAGATGCACTGCAGTACTTCAAGCAGCTGGTGGCCACACCAGATACTGACTGGTACTTTTGATTTTGAGCCTCCCTTCATTCAGGGACACATCGTGAAACATTTTTAGTTTATGTCTTATGGTGTTAACTCTTTAAGTGTTCATACAAATATTTACACATTAAGTTTACTGAAAGTAAAAACAGTTGAAAGTCAGAGGACGTTTCTTTTTTTGCTGAGTGTATATATTTATAAACTCAAATTGAATTATGGCACACCATCATTGAAGCTATGATGTGACTTTTTTGTGCATGTATTTTTCATGTTCAAGTGTGTTACATTTTTGGGACCCTTTTGTGTGTGTGTATGTGTGTATTGTATAAACACATCACACACACTACAGTACTGTACTCCAGAAGTCTCCAGATAGTACTGTACAGTACATTGTCTTTCAGCCAGCAGGGGGCACTCGATTTTAGTTTACTAGAAATTTCTAAACAAGACACTGAACATTATCTTTTGGAAATGTTTATAGTATTCTTTTATAACGCTTAAACATTTGTAAATTAAATTGATTCAACAGATAAATATCTGAGCTAATTCATTTTTTACAGGCCTTTTATACATCCCCAAATCCTTATCCCTTAAATGCCTTAATCAAACAGTTCACTGGCATGTGTACTCCTAAACTTCATTATGGTATGTTAATTTTTTTAAACCAATTGTTTATCTTTGTAAATCTAGACCTACTGGTTTGTATGGGCTTCATGATTTTAAATGGAAAAAAAATGTTTTGGGATGAACACTTTAACTAAAAGCTGGAAGGTTCTGGAAGAGCACAGAAACAGAACTTAGTTCTCTTAATATACACGCAGGGCAGTATTGGTAGGTAGACGTTGTGTTTGAATTAAAACATCTACAGTTCCTGTTTATTCTACGTGGAGCGCAGTTTTGAAGTTTTGTTGTAATTGATTAATTCGACGTATTGAACTGGGGCAGGTTTTTTTGTTGTTGCTTTGATAAGATTTATCAAGCAACACCAGGCCAGACCATTATTTTTTAACATCAATTGAAATGAATTTTATACTAGTCGAAAATTTTTCCAGCAGGAAAAAAAATCAATTCCTGTAAATTGCATACAACAGGACGCGCATACAAGACGTGCGTTTATCCACATTCCGCAGACCACTCACAAGATCGATAGATTCGCCTTGAAATTATCTCTCGGTGCAGGGAATAGTGACGTCAGCGCGTGCTGACGTAGCGCTATAGTAACCGCCCCTCTGGTGGAGCGGCCATTATAATACAGTGTGTATACGCGTAGGCTTGTCACACTGCTCCGAGCGACGAAAGTACTAGAACAAAAAATACGATTTAGACTTGTTTTCGGGGATTAACTGAGCTATTAATTCTTTGGTAACAATCGAGTTTGCGCCGTAGTCAGTCCTAAAGACTAATAGTATCACGTGGATGTAGAAGTGACGTGTTGAGTGTTTGTGCGTTAGGTGTTTAGCCTTGAGCTCAGCTCTCACTCAGAGGATTTCATCAGCCGTCTTTTACCACACGGTCTATCCCGCTAATATTAGAGGTGTTGTTTGGATTTAGATTCTTGTTACTATTTAGATGGCAAGCTTCCCAGATTTTGTCAACGAAAATGAAATAGGTGAGTGTGTGAAACTGAGCCTTTGCCATATATATGCATTTTTAACCTGTTTTGGATGTAGAATGGATGGGGGAAGGGGACGGTTGGTTAACTCCTCACTGGTGAAGACTAACTCCTGGTTTTAATGTTGTAACCTTTTAACTTAGACCTTCTAACCTTCTCATGTTTTTTCTTACCCCAGCGCCCTGCTTATTATCTTACAGTATATAGTTAACTAAAGAGATGCTGAGATTTCATGTGAAACTATATTTATATTTTAAACTGTTATAATGTAACATTCACATGTTTTGTGCGTATTCTTCGAATCATACAAATTTAAACCCCTTTCTTGACTGCTGATCTGTGTGTGTGTGTGTGTGGCTAGGGGTTGGAGTATGATGACTCACAGCAGTGTTTATCCCACACCGGAAACGATGTGTTGCCTTTTTATATCTGATAAACATTAACATGGATTTAGCTCTTGCTGCCTGATCCTTACTTACAAATCTCTTCACATGGCCAGTTTTAAATGGTTGCTTTCTGGAAACTTCATTACATTTACTGCTTGTCATGGGGAAAGAGAATAAAAAGTTTTTTTAAGTGTGTTTTCTCACACCTGGAGAAAGAGTACCTTTTTAGTGATTAAAACCATCAAAGCTTTTCTTGGCTTGTGGTCAAGGGGAAGAATGCTCCAAGATGTCTGGTTGTATTCCCAGAGCCATGATTTAGGATTTTCATCTTAATGCTGATTTGTCTCTCGTTTTAGCTAAAGCTAAGTTCATTGGGGAACTTTTAGCTCCTGCCGCTCCCTTCGACCAGAAGTCTGGACGGGAGACATGGACTGTGGCTTTTGCTCCTGATGGCTCCTATTTTGCATGGTCTCAAGGACACCGCATTGTACGCCTCGTCCCCTGGTCAAAATGCATGAGCAACTTGTAAGTGATAATTTTGTTTACTTTGTATACTTACAAATAGTGACAATATGAGCTGTATTGTACATGTCATTTATTTGTTACCAGTTGAGAGTGAGACAGTGGCTACTGTATCAAAGCCTTGTTTATTTTTAATCTGCTTAAAGCGCTGTCCAGAAGCAGGTAAACGTTATGGCCTTTGCATACTGCGAGAACAGTAGAAAATATACTTTTGTAAAAATCTTCTCTCCTAAAGCTTATTTTGGTTCACTTTTCTGTTGTAGACATTTAAGTTTAAGGAGTACTAGGTGCTGTTTAATTTTTTTTGCTTTGGCTCCGTACACGTTGGTCCCTATCTTGAGTGGAAGGTGGTCATCGTTTGGAAGTAACCTCGCAAATGCTTATCTAAATGGAGCCAGGAAGCATGCTTATTCAGTATGATTGTGAATAATTAGGCACAAGCATTTATTCACCTTCCTGCAGATGGTGTGTGGGTTGCAGTTTTACTTAAAACAATGTTAACGAGTAATGAGTTTTAGTAAATCTTTTGTGAGGATTGACATGAAGTACTTTTATTAGCACAAAGCAAAACATGACTGAAGGGAAAAGTACCACAATTGGTTTTATATGTTACATTTTAATGAATCCCAATTTTAAGGATTCTAAGGGGTAAGGTAAAAAAGCTCTTGTTTTGTTACTGGCTGTCAGACACATGTTGTATTATGAACTATTTTTCTGCACTGTATGCACACTTGGCACAATAGCTCCTTATGCTATTTGTGAATCTGTTTGTGAACTAGCCTGAGGAAAACTGTTTCTTGTTCGGGCTGTGATAATTAAAAAAATAATAATTTGTGCATTCAGAGAAGGGCACTCTAGCAGTTGCACTAGACAAGCACATTCAACGTTAAACAGCATTGTTATTCCAAAGTTAAAGAAAGTGAGCCAAGCACAGCCAGCAAAGATTTGTAGAATGAAGGAAATTTATGATCTCTACAATAAGCTATAAGGACCAGGGTGGGGAACCACTATTCTATTTCATATTAACTAATTATCAAGTGTGTTCATAGCTTCCCTTAATTACCTTTAACCTGTTTTCCCCCCACTCTCAAGTAAGGCACACAACGGCTTACCATACCAAAGATTCTTTGTTATTAATTTTTTGTTGTTTTATTCTTAACTCTCTATTTTAGCTCTGTGAGGAAGGAGGAGTGGCTAAATGGCTCAGGACCTAGGCGTTTGTCCCGGCAAGGTAGTGACAGCGCTCTGGTCCCTGGCGAGCCCCGAGAGCATGCCATTGACTGCGGCGACATTGTTTGGGGGCTGGCATTTGGTTCCTCCGTTCCTGAAAAACCAAGCCGTTGTGTGAATATCGAGTGGCACCGCTTTAAATTCGGCCAAGACCAGCTTCTGCTGGCCACCGGTCTCAACAACGGGCGCATCAAGATATGGGACGTGTACACAGGTGAGAATTTTTTCACTTGTAAACTGACTAATTGTAGTCAAAAGTAAGATCTCTAAAAGGCTGTTTATTTCAACAACACCCGCTCTTCTAAAATATTTATAGCATTGCCCCAGCCTTGTTCAGCAGATGTAAAGTGAGGTAATTGTAATCTCCCTGACTGATCCAAAGTCCCTGCATTTATCTTCAGTGGAAAGCAAGAACATTTTAGTTGAGATGTGACCAAGTCCTTATAGCCTACACTTCAGACGCTGTTTGGTTTCTGTTATACGTGGCATTTTTTAAAATGAAATTGCTCAATAGGCTCCAATATGCTGGTGTGTTTGTGGGTGCAAAGTAAGGCGATGGCTCACAGTAATGGAATGTTTTGGAAAGGTAGTGATTAATTGCCTGTCATTTTAACAGTGTTTTTATTGGTAGTTGAACAGTTAGAAGGGAAGGAGGACCCAGCACCTGTGCTGCTATTGGTTAGGGCCGGTGTATATGAGTGACTGCCAGTTATTGCCGTAACCGACTCCACGTCCTCATTTTATCTTGCTAGGGAGGCACTGCCCTAAAGATTCACTTGCTATCCTCTTATCTCAGACTCTCGTTGTTTTTAAGCACATCAAGTTTTCATTGTACAAGAACTAATTGTGAGTCTTTTACTTTTCTTCTGATACTGATCCTTTTTATGATTAAGCACTTTAATGTAAATTAGCCTGACAGGATTTAGGCCCTGTATTCATGTCCCCCAAGGCTATTGACTTTTAATACCTTGAAAACTGGCTTAGGTGTGTCAACAGAAGCATTCTCTACCTAATGATGGGTGTAAACCAGGATCGGTTACAGCAATAATCTCCACTAACAATGCTAACATTTTCTCATTGTTGGTCTTAAAGCAGGGTTCTGTGCCGTAGTCCCCTCCCCCACCAAATTCCATGTGCTGAAAGTGTCAATGTAAAGTCTTTCTCTGTAGGAGGAATCAATCGATGTGGACTTTGTACAGTAAACAATGCTTGTCTAAGAGTGGCAACAGTTATCTTTCTTTTCATCATTTTTTTTTATTTATTTATTTCTAATGGCTACTTGTTTCCCCTGCACAGGAAAGCTTTTGTTGAATTTGATGGATCACACAGACATTGTGCGGGACCTTACATTTTCTCCAGATGGCAGTCTAGTGTTGGTGTCTGCTTCCAGAGACAAGACTTTGCGTGTCTGGGACCTTAAGGACGATGGTGAGAGGAGATTATGTTCATCTAATATAAATATGTGTGTATATATGTATATGTGTGTGTGTGATCCATGTAGTATTCCTGGAAGTCCTTGGGAGACTTTGTATCTTGTACATTTAAAAAGGCAGTCATTTGATTTTGTAACAAGCTCTTAATTTTCATATTTCTATTTAAGCAGTAAACAGTGTGTGAGGTTTATGCCCTGACTAGTCATGCCAGTTATTACCACTAGCAAACAGAAAAAAAATCCTACAAAAACTTATTAATATGCACCATATTTTCTGTGCTCTGTTTCATTTGTGCTGTTTATGAAGAACATAGAACAAGATCAGGCTTGTTAAACAGCATGAAAGCCAATGTTCCTATTAGCATATAATTGAGCATAGTGAACTTTTTTTTTTCCTCAGAATCCGGTTGCTTTTAAATTACCGGGAAGCTATTAATACTCTGTCAATAATTTTCCAGTACAGTATACAGCACCCTGTCAGGTCACAGCTCCTGATAAATATTTGTGCTTTTGCCATTACAGGTAACATGATGAAAGTGCTGCGCGGACATCAAAACTGGGTGTACTGCAGTGCCTTCTCTCCAGACTCCTCAGTGCTATGCTCTGTTGGTGCTGGCAAAGCGGTATGTACTTCAAGATCCGTTCTAACTTTCTGACCGGATGTATTTTTTTTAGTATTACTGCATGTCACTAGTTGAATGACAAATTTTAAAGCCAATCTGCACTAAATGCTCGGTGTCATGATCTGCTCTTACAGCCATGCCTGTAGTTTTACATTTTATGCTTTTTCTCTCCCCCAACCTTTGTTTGCCTTTGGTGTGACTGACATTGTGTATATTGAACATACTAAAAAACACAAGAAAGAAAAAAAAAACACTTTATGGAAGGGTCATTTTCCATTTTCATAAAACTAAATGGTGTGCTAGTCAATTGTTCACTCTTCAGTCGACATTTTACTAGTTATCGACAACACTAATGGGCCTGGCTTGCTGACATTGATTATTCATAAATAAATGCCAGCTGAACACATTACCTGTGCTGGCTGCAATACCTCAAATGCTTCTGGCTTTTGAGCGCTAGGCTAGCTCACTTCCCATCAGCAGGCTGCAGTCATAGAGTACCATACGGTTGTGTGTGTGTCTATAAGTGTCTTGCTTTCCCTGTCCCAGGTGGAGGCAGACCTCTGTGTGTGAGTGGTAATGAGGGGAAGTATGCTGGGCACGGCTGCCATCGCGCCCCCTGCTGGACGCTCATGTGCCCGTGCCCACGCCCCAGGGGCCTCCGTGCTCCTGGCTACAGGGGCTTTCTGTACGTAGGTGTTGCTCCATGTCTGTCTACATCTGCAGTTAATGCTCCCTTTATTGTGTTCTTCAGTTCATCCAACAACAAAAAAAGGCTTTTATGGTAGAAATCCCCTTCCCCAAATACTATTCTTTCTACCACACTACACATTTAGTCATTTACACATTTGTAGTATCTCCGATACCCTCATGTGTCCCTCCCCTTAATTCCTTTTGTCAGACTGAGCAGATACTCCTGTGTAAGGTTCTGGATAGTAGAGCCTAAATCATTATTAACAGCCACACATTAGTGCCCCGTGCTTCTGATTTGTTGGTCAGTGCAGTCCTTTGCTTGTGTGCTTTGGAAATTCAAACTTAGCCCCTTTAATTTAGTAAGTTTTGCAGGTCATAGCATTTTGTTGGCATTTGTGAAGAATGAAAGGGCTTGTAGTGTCTTGATGGGCTGTCTGCTCTTTGATGATTTCTTCCCTTGTGGGATGTATTTAGTATTAAACCAGATATGGAGAATATCAGCACCTTTAAAAAAAAAAAAAAAAAAAAAAAAAGAATTTCATATGTCTCCAAGTGGTCTTTGTTGTTTAGGGGCACACCAGTTGCATACTGATAATTTTTTGTAAAGCTGCTTCCAAATCAGTTTTGAATTAAAACAAAATTTAAAGTATGAAGATCCTTTTCATGTGATGTATTTTGACTTCATTCTGCTGTCAACTTACCTGACCATACTGGCAGCAGATGTGCTTTTTAGAGACTTGTTTATGTTGTAACATGCTTGGAGCCAGAAACTCCTTTACCGCCAGACGGACCACACTGCTAAAGCTCAATAAAGTTTTGGCTGTCCCAGCTAAAAAAAAGTCAGTCTCTGACTCTCCCAAATTTTAGAAGCAGGCCCTTAGTCTTAGACACTGGAGCCCTTTCATCTCACAGTGCTGTCTAAGATACGGTGGAAAATTTGTATTTAATTAAAAAATGTGTTTACTGTTTGAGTAACTCGCACTAACTCCACTTTTTCAGCTATAGTTTGGATTCAGTTTTGCTCAAGAGTAATTCCTTCAAAATTGAACATCAACTAATACTGGTTACATCTTATCCTCAAAACAATAATTTCTAAATTGGTGGAGGGGGATGAAGGGGATGGATATTGTTCTGGAGCAAAGCTATCTGTAGAAAAGGCAAATGTTAATGTAACGAGTTTTCAATGATCATGCTATATGCTGCTTTATGTTTTTTGCCAAAAGCGTCAATCTTTTGGCCATCAAATGTTCTCTTCTCTTGCAGTATCTCTCTCTCCTCGTAGGCCTCCGCCGGCCGGGTGCGAGCCTAATGTAAACTCAAGTGAACTAAAACTGAAAGGGGATACCAGTGGAGTAACATTATGTTACCTTAAGTTACTACTTGTTTGTATATATATATATTTTTTTACCATTTTCTTTAGTTATTTAAAATTTTTGAGTAAGGTAATTCAGCTGCAATATTTTATAACATAACTAGTACTGTTATTATTCAAGATAAGCTGAAGTTTTTATGAGAAATTTGATATTTCTCTTATTTTTATAGTTATACCTTACTGAGTAATGCATTTACATATGTTCTAACAGTTAAAAGTGTAGACAATTAGCCTTGTCCAGTGATGTTTATAACGCCTTGCTGTTTGAATGGCATGTGCTAACTTTTTTTCTTTTTTTGTTCATTGTATTGTGTAATGTTAAAAATGACACTGAGCATAATCTTCTTTTAATTTGACCTTAATTGTGGGGTTATTGTTTAAACATGTTGTGTAAATGTTGTGTTCGGCATTGCAAGACGCCGCGCTATAACCAATCTCTGTCTTACCTTACAGGTGTTCCTGTGGGACATGGATAAGTACACTCTGATTCGTAAAATGGAAGGCCACCATAATGATGTGGTGTCCTGCGAGTTCTCTCCTGACGGAGCCTTGCTGGCCACAGCCTCCTATGACACTCGCGTCATAGTGTGGGATCCTCACACGGCCACTATACTGCTGGAGTTGGGGTAAGTGTTGTTCTTTTTCTTCCATCATAACTTTATTCTATATTGGCTGCTCATGTTTGTCTATGTTTTTCCATCGCAGGCACCTCTTCCCTCCTCCTTCTCCCATATTTGCGGGGGGCGCAAATGACCGTTGGGTTCGCTCTGTGGCCTTTTGTCACGATGGCCGACATATTGCCAGCATCACAGATGACAGGTAAATGTGTAATAACGGTTAGCTAGAAACTTAACACGGAACACAGTTTTTGACAAAATATTACATTTAAAAGCACTAAAATCTTTAGAAATAATGCGTTATAAAACTTGAATGTTAAGGGGAGGTGTGTGTGTGTTGGGCCTCTCTCTTAAGAGATCACATGCTCCTCACATGACTGCTATTAATCATTGAGAGGTGTACAGACTCCACTTCACCGCCTACTGCCTCAGCTTTTTTATTGGCTGTCTGAAGGGGAGCGGTTGCTGAGGGGTGGGTGTGGTTCAGTGTGACTCAGACTCAGATGTGTTTGTTTAAAATTTTCTTTACAGCATGTTTCTCTGGTTTGAAAACTGTAGATAGTTTTTTTTTGTTTTGTTTTTCTTTTGTTACCAAAGTGTGTAGATGAAGGGATAATGACCAGCAGAATTAAATAGGATCACACCATGTTCGGGCATAAGTCTTGTCCTAAAATGTTTCCCCTCTAGTAGTCTGTTGATCTCTGGTCAGCAGTGCTGTGATAACCTGAGTGATAAAGATGTATATTTTATTCAAACTCTCACATTGACTTGCTGTGTCCTGTGGTCAGGTTGGTACGTTTTTGGAGCATTGATGAGAAATCTCCCCAGGCCATCACCTCCTTCACTAATGGCCTCTGCTGTGCCTTCTCCACAGATGGGGGTGTTTTAGCTGCTGGGTGAGTTTTTAATGCAGCGTGTGTGTGTGTGCTAACTGCAACTAGATCTTGACGAAAAAAGATCAACATTGAGTGTTGGACTGGTTTAGCAGCCTAAATAATGACATACTTTGGTCTGTGTACATAGCTTGACAGTCCTCACCTTCAGGCTTATTTTCAGAAATAGTGTGCGCTTGACTGCTTTTGTCTTTATTGTGTATTTTGAACATTCAGTTTTGCAATGTTAAACAATAAAACTGAAATTGCAGAAAAGAGCTGTTAATTTGTGATTAAAATATTACAGAAATGCTGAATCTTCATTTTTGTTTTTGTATTTTTAGCTCGCGTGATGGCAGTGTTCGTTTTTGGGAATGTCCGCGCAGCGTCGCCAGCCTGCAGCACTTGTGTCGCATGGCACTGAGAAGAGTGCTGTCCACACAGCAAGTCTACGCACTGTCTATTCCTCAATGCATGCAAGACTACCTGGCCTACAGGAGTTTCTAGGTCCTTAGCACACTTTGGCAAGGATATTCGTGGGTGATGGGCTATTGGACTTTTGGGAAACGATAATGAGGGGGAAAAACACAAAGGTGGAGGTGAAATGGAGTGGATCTTTTGTTAATAATCCCCAAGCTCTTTTTAATGACATCACGTTTCCAAAATAATTTTTCGTGTGTTCTAAAGCTGCTTGCACATTTCTCCTTCAATTGGTTGCTCTCTTACCCATATCAGTTAGTGGCCTTTAGTCAGCCTTATCAGTGTCATTTTCTTCCTTTTTCCCCACCTCCGGCACAGCTTCTTGTGCAAAAACCTATGGTGCAACATTCAAGAATGAGACAGCTGTTGTAATGTCCTCTTTCTAACAGATATGAATTAATATTGGCTGACTTGGTGGTGTTCTCTCTGAAGTATATCAGCATAAGTTCGGAAAGAATAAGTCGGGGAAGAATATAAAGAAGTTAGTGTTTAAATTGAGAGAATATTTGTACATGAATAGTGATGTGTGTATGAGAGAGTTCAATGAGACTTTAGCAGATCAGGGATTTAGGCAGTGCCTTCCTTTAGTGTGCCTCGCTAGCAGCAGAAATCCCTAGTGCTGTACGTCCACACCCAGACGCTGCCTCAGTAACAACAACCTTTCTATTACTCTTCATATCCCCAACAATGTAGTGATGGATTAAAAATGTATATTTTATATCTGTATAGACATTTGTAAAGAGAAGTTGTTTGTGCATGTGTAAATGTATGTATATATGTTTGTTTTCTATGGTGTTGCCCCCCCCCCCCCCCTTCCCCTACTAAATCCAAGAATGTAAGATGCTTCTGTTTGTTTTATATGTATAATGCTCATGCTGTGAAAACTCCAGAGACTGTGGCTGATAGGGTTGTACGACAGGAGAGGAGATTATCTGGTATTTACCATCAAAAGCACTAACATTCCTTCTTCTCCGGAAAGACACTTCTTTAAAGGGTAGGGCAGACTACTTGTATTTATATATGTACATGGTGCACATTGGTCATCTAAAAGCACACTTAAATGTCACCCCATATTTGGGCCGCTGCCGGCCTTCTGCTATTTGAGTAGATCTACCTCCTTGCTTAGCTCAAGTAACGTCTGATAATGGCTCAGTATTCACATGCAGCTGAACAGTTGGTGTAAATGTTGGTTGTGATGTTGAATCCTGTATGTTTAGCTGGTAGATGATTGAGGAGAAGCAGAGAGCGGCATATGCTCAATGTATGAGGAGTTGTATTTTAGACAATTTTTCACTTTTTCTCTCAATGTGCAAAGTATCTAAGCAATAAACTGTATTTGTTGTAACCGCATAAGCCAATGCCAAAGATCCCCTGGGGTTCTTAAATGTATTTATGGCACTCAGTATTATTTTTTTTGTTGTTCCTTTCTCCTCATCTATTTCTGGCTAAAACTTGAAAATCGTATATACGCTTGCCTGTTTTTTGCTTAAGGCTTCTGTATGGAATAACTGCAGAGCACTCATTAAATCATATGTAGTTTCAGCTGTGATTGCATGATGTAGTGCACTTGTCTTTTACATTGCTCTCTATTCAACACTGCAGAAATTTCCCACATTGTTGTGCACAACAAAAGCAACCGGAGTAATTATATGAATGTACGTTTTTGGATTTGTATGACATTTGTGTGTTTTTGTATTATAGTTAAAATAAAGGCTTGTTTTCAAATAAAGGTGTCTGGTTATGTGGTATTATATGTATACAGTGCTGATGCTTAATATTGTCATGTTATTTTACATTTACTATAGTAGTTAAAAAGATTGGTTACTTCAGTGGGATTACTAATTAAAAGGTTAATTTCTAAATACTTACAAAGTACAAAGAAAAGTTGATAATCTAATTCAAAAGAAGTGTAAGATTGTGTTAGTGCCGAGAGTTCAGAAAACCTGTAATGACTGGGGGGGTAGAGAAATGCTGCACAGCTTTGTGCTTTGCCTGTATATTAACAGGTCTTTAAAGGGAATCGATGTCCATGTAAAATTTTAAGCATTGCTGATATGGTGTACTGGAGAATAGTTTCCAGAGTGTTGCAGTATTTTTGTAGCACATTCGGTACAGTGGGGAAACTAATTCAGTTTTCCGTGTGCATGCATAAGCAGAGCTGAGAAATTCCACCGCTGAGTTGCTTTCCAGAGAGGCCCAGATGAGGATATCGGGTACAAAACCTCTCACCAGTTCATGTCTGAGCGTCACTTGTTTCATAACTTAAACTCCGCCGCAGAGTCTGCTCTGCTGCAAAGCTGAAGCATTAAAGTTCTCCTGATGCATTTCTCTCCCCAGTCTGCTGTCATGTGATACTATCTGGTTTATTATTGACCTTCATCCAATGCGGTTAGGTTAAAGATTAAAAAAAAAACTTTGCTCATGCTCTATAAAGAGCGACATAAACACATTTCAGTACTCACAACAGCTGGTGTAACAAGCAAAACATTAATTTTATATTTCTAAAGTATATGGATTGTTCACCCTGAGAAAAAAAGTGGGAAGGTGCTATATTTCTTGATGTCAACACTGATGGTCACGAGCGTGCAAAATTTAACATGATGCATACATAACATGTCTGACTAATTTGATGAAAAAAATATTATTATACATAATTATATAGTCCCATTCAGCTACTGTGTTCAGGTAACAGATAATTTTGGATAAAACAGCACAGGGAGTTTAAGTACCGATAACACTTTTTTTTACCCCAATGTCTTGTTCAATGTTATGTTTCATTGTCAGTCAAGATCCTCCTTTCCTACTCACTTGCGTTTAGTTTCTTTAAATGTCAATGTTAAACAATTTTATTAAATATTGCATTACATTAATTATAACTGTGATAAAAGTATTCATAAAAAGGCAAGCTGCAACTTGAATAGCTGTTTATCAGCTGAAAGATTGTCATAAGCCTTAAGGGTAGGTGATCTAAGAGGAGGCCGCATAATGAAGCCGCATGACTGCAAGATTTACAGGAATGTCAGGTTATGAAAGATAGATGATAGATAATAAGCAGTCTGCGTAAGCATTAGGTAAATTATGACGCTTTTAAATGTTTTCATGCCGTTGGGTGATTAAATGTAATGATGCCATTTGGCTAAATATTCTCAGTAATTACATTTCTATTAAGCTATACATTCTGTAACATAAATATGGAAATCAAAATCTGCAATTCTTGGTTTTTCATGGGTTTCCTACAATTGTCCACACTTCCTGTTTTCTAACTTGTGTTTCTGTGAAAAACCTTTCCTGTTGTGATGACATACTCTGTCATCTCTCTGAGATCTCTTTCATCTCTCTCTCTGTCATAATAGACTGAAATCATTGTATCAGGACAAAATAAAATAAAAAAAAGGAAGATTTAAGCTATTTTTTTGACATTGTAAATGATTACGTACCAATTAATTATAAAGAAACATTTATGTTACAGAATGTATTTGAAATTAATTTTTAAACTGTGGACTTTTTTACACAAATTAGAATAATTAGGATTATTTGCGAATATTATCACAAATGGATATTGAAAATATTCATAAGCTCGTTAACTATATAGTAAAGAAAAGTATATAATATACAGTTTAGACACCTATCATAATTTATCTTTCTTATTTATACGGATGGAAATTAAAGCATAACAAGTCATCTTGCTTTAAATGACTGCTTGTTATTATTAATGATGATTTATTTTTGCAAGCAAAATCAGCCCTGTTCCCAACCTGCTGACATGAAGCTACGTCAACTGTCAAGGTTAAATTTATTGCCTTTACAAATATATTTTTGGACAACAAAAATGTTATAAGTTTAGTCAAATTAATAGACAAAATCTGTAAAATAATACATTGTTTAGGACCTCAGTTAGTCATCTTAATGTACGCATGCCCATGTGGCGTATGTTTGTTTTGTACTCTGATGTCCAGCAGATGGCGCCACTTTCACACATAGTTATCAGCATGAGCACGCGCACAACTGTTGTTTGCTTTTAACTTACAGCTTATGAGTATTATATATATATATATATATATATATATATATATATATATATATATATATATATATATTACACTTAAAACATTGTGTCATCCACTTTTGGATAACCACCAGAAGTTGCTCAGGAATAACTTTAAACCTTAAAGTAAAGAACTTACTTACTTCATATGTGAGATATCAAATTCTAGAAAATCTGTGTTGCCACTGTATTACAATAAATATATTTAAATATGCCTGACTTCTGCTGCACATGAAGCATAAATGAGTTGACATATGACTGTTTACCAGTAAAGTCTCATCGCCCCTGTGCCAGATAAGTAAAAGGAACTCTCCATTTGTGTGTGCTGTTTGTGATGTGCTTAGAGATATTTTTTTTTACAATCGATGTTGTAATTCTACTGTCCCTGTGAAAATTTTGCATCTGCACGTTAGAGCTTTTTTCTCATTGCCCATTTTTCTGTGATGTTTTTATGTGTCTTAATAGTCAGAAATCCAACATTAAAGAGAATGACAGTAAATTCTTAGCTCTGAATTGTAGAAAGTATTTCAGGTATACTGAGAACTTAAGGCAGAGCTTGATAGTGCTGATGGTGATATTAGTGTGGAACTTGAAGCTTTGGAACCTGATCTGTTTGAGCAGAGTGTACATATAAGGAGGTAAGAGAACTGAACAAACCACTGGACTACTATCAGCTGGAGATCATATCATGTTGGTGGTAATGTAATAAAGTAGAAAAAAATAATAATTTCATTTTTCATTTCAGAATGTTGATTTGAATATGTAGGTAAAATCTGTGTCGCACAATTGAAGAATATAAATACTCATATGCAAAGTATTCAGGGTGGATTTTTCTTTTCAGATGGGATTGGACATGCTTTTAATTCTCTCGCTCACTAAGCTTGGCGCTATGCTTTAGGGCATCATCATAGTCCTGTCAGGCTGGCTTGGGTGTGTAGATCTAACTTCCCTAAAGCAATCAAGCTGACAGTCACTGCCCTTGTGTCATACATTTTTTTTTATGACATGACCACGATTTATATAAAAAAATATAACATTAAAGCAATATGCAGAAAAATGTTCCCTCTGACAGCTTTTACAGTCTCTCTAGGACAAAGCCTGTTTTTTTGCTCTGCTCTTGGCAAACTGCTTAAGCAGGGATGATGCTCCCATGGGAAAGTTGATGAGCTTGCTACAGCAAGCCTGGCTCTCATGCAAGAGCTCAACTGCGTCATGCTTTATCCTACACCAACACGTTTCTGCAAACTGTCCATTATGACCTACTATAATGTAATTCTCTCTCATAAACCTGCATTTGATCCTGACTTATGTAAAGAAACCTTTGAAATTATTAACACATGGAACATTACATACTTATCATGAGCAGCCAGGTCATCAGGGGTGTGGAACATACAGTATGAAATACTGCTATTGTGTTTAGAAGAGAGAAGAAAACAGTACCTGTAAACATATATTATTCAAACCATTATATATTTACTTATTATATATTCACACCATCTCTCTCTCTCACACACACACACACAATACTGAGCATTTGCTCTCTTGATGCTTGTATGGCAGCACTGATGACATCATGGGAAAAGTGTGAGTCAACGAGGGAGAGAGAGAAAGAGAGAGAGAGCGTTTGACAAAATTGCCAGTAAGATATGAAAGATATTGAAGACTTGATACCAAACTGTCACAACGGATGTTCATAAACCACAATCAATGAAATGCCAAGTCTTTTATTTGCCTTACAAGTTTTGAAAATGACTCCTCATTTGATGGCACATCAGGGTTTTTTCCTCTCATTATTTTCTTTACAAAACCTTACAATGTCCTCAAAACTGTACACACAAAGCTCACACAGTATTTTGGGAAAAATTCTAAAGGAGTTCTACTGGAAACTCTCTCTGGTGGAGTAATGTAGAGTTCAACACAACACTTCAATCTATACCCCTGGGTTCTTCCTTATACTGGCTGATAAGTTTGGGGTAACATTTTCATGACATTTTCCAGCAACAAAATTTTTTTTTTTATCCATTATTATTTTTATTTGTACCAGACTGCATTTCCTGTAGGCGACACAGTGGCTTAGTGGTTAGCACATGCATCCTAACCCTAATCCTAACCCTAACTCAAGGTCTTAATTATGAGTCAGGAACAGGAACATCACATGGAACACACACACACTCACTGTCTATACTGCTATGTTTTCCCTGTGTTTGTGGGTTTCCTTCCCCAGCCCAAAGACATGCGGATTAGGATAATTGTCTTTCCTTAAATTGTCCGTAGTATGTAAATGAGCGTGTAAATGTATATGTGTGTGCTCTGCGATGGATTGCCACCCTGTTCTCATGCCCTAAGTCTTCTAGGATGGGCTCCAGGCCCCTGCGACCCTGTACACAGGATAACATGCCATAGACAATAAGTGTGTGTGCCCTGTGATGGATTAGCACCCTCATCATTATTGACACATACTGTAACTGGTACTGGTAAAATTACTAACTGTCATGTTCCTTCTTCTTCCTCCTTGTTCCTCCATAATTAAAACCCTCATGAAGCATGCATGCAGTGGTGCATGTGATAGTGTGAGTTTCCAAGAGAACTCTAGGAGTGCTTGCAGTTCCTATTTTTGACCATTGTATGTAGCATGGTGGTCGTGGCGGAACACTGTGTACTGTACCAGCAGCATATGTTTCAAATGACAGTAAAGCTCCTTGACTTGACTAATGCATAATTAAAGTGTTTTTAAATGGCTGATATGAGGGGGTTCTGCCCCACCACTCCCGGTATATGAGCCATTATTGTTGATTCTGGAAGTTACTTAACGCTAACTGTTTAGGGCTAAACCATTAAAACAGTTTGAGCTTCTTTGTGTTGTGTCCCCAAAACAAATGCATTTTTGACATTAGCGTGACTGACAGACAGATCTCAAGATGTCTGGTCTTATTAAATTTTTATTTGATTAACAGTTCTTTAGAACCCATGTTTCACAGACACTGGAGCTTTACTTTAGTGTTTAATTATGCTGCTTTTATTGATGGTTCTCTCTACTGTATATGACTGAAGAGTAATGACACTGACGGTATGTTGTCTAGATGCATCCATCCATTTTGGAACCTCTGTAGTACAGCTTGGGATTGCGGAGTCCAGTGGTGATTCCTACTGTATTTATTCCCTTTTTACAACTGTGGTAGTTCACATGGAAACGTCACTTAGGCTAATCTCCATGTTATTGAATTGTGGGAGGAAAGAGCACACAAAGAAGATCATCGGGGTCTCTCTTCCCTTTATCGAAGACATCTACACAACAGGCTCCATCCACAAAGCCACCAGCATTGTGGCTGACCACACACACCCCTCACACTCACTCTTCACCCTCCTGCCATCTGGAAAAAGGTACCGAAGCATTCGGGTACTCACATCCAGACTATGTAACAGTTTTGACCCACAAGCAATCTGTCTCCTCAACACCAAGGGACTGGACTAATAAACACACACACAGACACACACAATCCCTCACCTTAATAACATTGGGACTGAACTGATAAATACACATGCACAAACTCACTGACCAACAACCATTTAACAATTGTACATACCAATCTGAATCAGCTTTTTTAATTTGTATTTTCTATCTCTGTTACCTCAAATTATTATCACAGAGTGTTGAAAACGTATTATGTTGTTGTGTTGTGTTGTCACTCTTGTTTGCACATTTGCACGTGCACTTTATGTTGCCTTTTTATGTATAGGACTTCTGTTAATTTATTATGTTAATCTGGTTTGTCTTAGCTAGCCAGCTAATTAGATTTCTTAGTAAGTTAGCTAGTTCTTTTTTTGTTAATTTATGTTGTAAATTGATGTCGTATGTAGCACCTTGGTCCTGGAGGAACGTTGTTTGGTTGCCTCGTGTACTATGCTGTATATGATTGGAATGGCAATAAAAGCCTACTTGACTTGACTTGACAAAGGGAAAAAAAATGTGTATATTCATTGGCTGTAGTCAGGAATCATCAAAACTAAAATCATTAAACGTTTGAGATATATCTATATATCTATATATTTTTATATATAAACACTTTAAATATAAACTCCTCCACATGTGTATTAGATTACAGCTTATCTGTGAGAAGAACTTCATTTCCCACAATGCACCGCGCCACACTGATGCTACCAATGTCTGACAAGAGAGGAAAGAAGAAGAAGAAGAAGAAAAAAAACTCAGACGCTGAGCAAAGCCGAAGAGTGAACAAACTGTCAGTAGGGCTTATGAGAGCGGCTCGGTTTGTGTGAGTCTAATGGCCGTTAACTGAGCCCACAAGCCGACTGTTTAATGCTGAGGGTGGTTTAGCTGGAGGCTGTTGCCCCGTGTTAGCGCTCCAGGGCTTTTAAACATGTGTCCGCGGTAACATTAGAGTCAGCGGTGCGGCAGCAGCCTTCCAGAGACTAAGTGCCAATGCTGAGGAATGGATGGTGAAGAAGGGAACATGGTGGGCACTCGGGATGAACAGGTGGAGAGGAACAGCTCCGACACATCCGCCCTTCAGCAGTGCCAGCTCCTCCAGAACATCATCGACATCACCATCTCCAACTTACAGGGACTCCGGACCAAGTGCGCCGCGTCCAACGACCTGACCCAGCACGAGATCCGCACCCTGGAGGTGAGCGCGCGCGCGCACACACACTCACACACACTCACACACCACTGCTCATAAACAGTTGTAAACACATCATGTATCAGCTTCGCATCTTACTGTCTTACTCAGCTTTACACTTTGGTGAGCAAAGTTTTAGTGTGTGTGTATGTGTGTGTGTGTGTGTGTGTGTGTGTGAGAAAGACTTGAGTTGTATTAAATGTTTGAACAAGTCCTGTGAAGACCCTCAATACAATACAAACTAATGCAACAATGTAACTCTAACAGGTGCAACAGGTGTACACAGACATAAAATAAGTAAATATTCTATAAAATAAGTAAATATGGTGGAGTGTGTGCAGCAAAATTTATATTTTCAGCAAGTACGATTTGGCCATAATACATTTTTAATAACTTGGTAACTTTCCAATAGCAGCTTTAAGCTGTAAGCAACTCCCCTAGGTATAGAATCAGAGGTTTGTTATCAACAGATCTTAAAACAGCATGAAGACTTCTTTCACATGGATCCGGTCATCACTTTGTTGATGTGTCCCCCCCTCCCTCACCTGAACTGTATTAAACTGGGGTATTTTAGTACTCCTAGCTATTCTCCATTTTTATTTGTGTTTTCACTTATATACATGCTTAAATATGGCTATATTCAAATCTGAAAACAAGGGAGCAAGTTGTAGTCATGATTATGCCGACACATGCTGTGCATACATTTTACCCTAAAACTAGTTGTGTATTTATTTCTTGCATGTCTATGTAACACAGAGACAAAAATAGACAAAAGAAGTAATAAATAAGATGATGAGAATACAAATACAATTTTATATAACAATTAAGTGAGTACAGTATATGTATGATGAAGGTATGTATATGTATTTTAGACATGTGATAGACGAATGTGCTTTGGCTGTAGGACTCTGGTCTTGCTGTAGTGGCTGTTCTTGTTATATTATATTTCACAGATAGGTAATGGATGCTGTGCTAAGATTGCGGCAGATCGTTTTTTTTCATTGATGTATAGAAAATTATTGAATTGTTTATGAGATCGAGAGAGATGAACTTGACGTTCTTTGGTTTCTGAAGCCACACTAGACAGATTTTTTTAAATACAAAAATAAACCAAATATATTTTGATCAACTGATATATATCAGTTTATATTCTGCACTAGTCAGATTCCAGATCCATATGTAAGCCACATAATTGAATGTTAAAATATTCTGTTTTATTTCTGCTTCACCCAAAATTACATCATTAACATATAAAACAGTTTTTAACATAAAAACCCCAACCATAATTATTAAACAATAAATAATGTCTGTAACTTTTAATTGTCTGTAGCTGCAATTGAGTTTCATTTTTTTATAATTCTGCACAAGCTTCCAAACTGAGTGACAACTCCTACCCTTTCTAATTAAAGACTGAACTGGGTGAAATTTATCAGTATTATTAATGATAGACTAAATATACACTTATGCACACCTAAGTCTTCATATCACCTAGCTCCAACTGGTCTTCTGGAGAGCAATTTTCATGCCCTCTTCAGTATGCTAGGCTGCATTAGGACACAGCAGGACTAGTGATTTGTTAGAGAGATTTTATTAGCTATACTTTTTTATGCCATCTGAGATGGTGTAATTCATTTGAATAAAAGGCTTCTGCTACCTGACCCAGTCTAGGTTTGGCTTTCCTCTTTTTAATTAACTCTTATTTGTAAAACCAAAAGAAGGAAAAGGTGTTCAGCCTGTTTTATCTACCTATATATTATTCTTCATGTTTTATGTGCGTTTTTAAAGGAAACAAATTACAGCTAGAAGACTTCAACAAGTTGTAAAAACCGAATACCGTAATAAAACGGTAATAAAAATGTTTTGTTCATGTAAATTATTCTCCTACTAATATGCAAAACTTATTTCTGTTAACGAGTTTCGGTGTACTATATGGTGCAACTCAGGATCTCTTCTTAATTACCTTTTTAAACAAGAGAAGCTGGTGTCAGGTGAGACTGAGTACTATTTCTAATGCGACACAGGTAGATTGTGACACCATGTGAAGGCTACCTGAAGCTGTAGGTTTTCAATACAGTGTGGTCCTAAACAGCACATTTACACATACACACGTTGTTTACATGACTGTTTTCCCCAGAGAGGGAAAAAGGACATTAGAACTGCCCAATGTCGTTCATGATCTTCTGGTTACTGGAACTAAATAGAATCACATTCATGTGCTTGGGGGATATTTTTAGGAGAGAAATATTATAAATGTTCCTGTTGTGATTCATGTGCTGAGTTTTTACTTTCACTGTAGCTCCTTTCAGATTCTACATAACTACATCTGTACCATTCCATCCGAGTGCCTGTGGGGGTTCTTATATTTTCATGTATTATGAAGTGGATTTTTTGTTTGTTTGTTTGTTTTTTAAGTGGAGGAGTGCATCATGTTGCTGCTTCTTTTCTTTCTCTCGCTCTCTCAGGTCAATGAAGCTCATTCAATCAAAAATATAATTTTTAATCCGAGTAAAAGACAGACATTGGCTGAATAATCATAATACCAATGTTTTTCAACTCTCTTAACTTTATATACAGTCAAATTGTTTGGTTTTCTGGATCTGGATGTAATTAGAAGAGAAATGAGCATGGTTAGCAAAAGCCAGTCTCGGACTGTGTCAGTGTTCTTATTTGGCACTTCCTTTACATTTCTGAGCTAGCTGCTACATGCAGAAAAAGGAGTGATTTACCAACAGTATGTCTAAGATTAATAAGTTCAGAGATTGACCACTCTCTTATAAGCTTAATAATGTTCATGTGTAAATCTTAGTTCCCCTCTTTTAGTTATATGTGTTTATTTTTCTGATCGGATAAGGTCTAACTATTAGGCAAATACTACTTTAGACTAACAGGAACATATAACATATTTTCACTGTCCAATTAATTATTTAATGAAAATGTAGCAAAAATGATATAAAAATATTCAGGTAATACTAAGATCCCCCTTACTGCTTCCACAGAATTTAAAAGAGTAAGCTGTAGCCAGGTGCTGCTAATCATCATCTCTTGATTAATTGTCATCAGCAGGTGTGCAGATCTCTATGAAAGAAGTTGTTTGTTAGTCAGGAGCATTCAGACGTGTGTTAACACAATGCTAAGTGGAAAAAGGAGCAAAAGTCAATTGGTAAAGGGTTATAAAACCATTTCCGAACAAATTGGAGTTCATCGGTATACAAGATCCCCAAGATCTGACCGTGTAATGCTCAGAGAAATGCAAAAAAAAAAAAAAACCCAAAAAACAAGAGCTTTATGTCAGACCCTACAGGCCTCACTGAGCATGGAAATTGCTTAAGTCATAATTGTGATAGCACATTTATGCTGGTTTATTTTAAGGGTCCAGACCTCAATCCAATTGAAATGTTGTGGTGGGACCTTAACAGAGCTATGCATAAGCAAATGGCCAAAAACTTGAGAAGAAGACTGGACCGAAACGATGTGAGACACTAATAAAGTTATTTAGAAAACGATTACTTCAAGCTGTTGCTGCTCAAGGTAGATCTACAGTTATTAAAATTGTGGGGGTATTTAGTAATGCCCACATGTTTTTAGTTTTGGCTTCATTCTTGTTAAATAAATAATTGCACTGGGGAAAAAAGTAAAGTTTTATATTATTGTTTGTCTAAGGTTGTATTGCTACAATCAGGTGATTTTTCTTGCTTTTTTTTTACACAAAAAACGTGGAATTAAAGGAGGGGGTACTTACTTTTAAATATCTGTTCATATACACACTATCAGTCTAAAGTTTGGACACAACTTTGTCTGTACATTACACATTGTACAACAATGTATGTCAAGAAATCCAAACACACATTAAACAAAAGTGTTAAACAATCCAGAATATGTTTTATGTTTTAGGTTGCCCAAAGGAGGTACATTTTAACTTTGATGACAACTTGGCACACTCATGACATTCTATCATCAGATTCAGAAGGTAGTCAGTTGGACTGGTTTTTAGGTGTGCCTTGTCAAGGGTTAGTTTGTGACATTTCTTGCCTTCTTAATGTTCTTGTATCTGAGCATCAGATGTTTTCTGCAGAGGAAGGGTGGGTACAGAGCTAATAGTTGTATTAATGCAAAATGTAGCTACTCTGAAGAATAAAAAATATAAAATATATTCCTAATTATTTAACACATTTCTATAGCCTACATAATTCCATATTTGTTCTGTCATCATTGACTTCAGTCCTTCTATGCAATGTTGAAAACAATAAAAATAAAGAGAAAAACATTGAATAAGAAGGTTTGTCCAAACTGTTGCCTGGTTCTGTGTGTACACACTTCTACTTGATGTATGTCATTTTGTGCAGGCTATATTTTATGGGCTGCACTTTATAAAAAAAAAATTCTGACATTCTGCTACGTCTTGTCAAGCATGTTTTCTGAAAGTAAAGCTAAATTTCATGTCAGTTAAACTTTCCCTTTTGTTGACTATTAACTGGTGTTAAGCTATATGTAAGGTTTAGAACACATTTGTGTTCCAGATTGTTTTACAATATGTATATTGTATATGTAATGACTAAAGGTTTGGCATGTTAGGGGTGTTTGTATGGATCTTGTTCGGTGGAAACAATTTAAACTTAAATACCGGTTAGGGTACAACAAAAATAGATAAAATAGGCTTTTAAAATAAAATTCCCCCAGATAAGGTTTTGAGAACCATAACATGTGGTCATGATTCTCATGCTTTTTATGCACCATAAGGACTCAGTTAAGGGTTTAAGAAACAAAGCCATAAACTATTTTACACTTATTTCACCAGTTTGACCTTTTTAGTACAGTTTCATGTATTTTGAAGTGAGTTATTCCTTGGGGTTTACCAATCTGCAGAGTTTAATTCCAGCTCTAGTCCAAACACAGAATCCAGGTAACTAGGCCGTCATCAGCATTTGAACTTGACTCCTACAGTAGATGTGTTGAGAATTAAAATTTTTTTTTTCACGTTTTTAGAATGTCTATGTAAATTTTACATCCGTAGAAAGCAGAGTATCAAGGCCTATTCACTAGCAAACAAATAAACTTATATACCTGTTAGCATCTAACATTATAAAACTTAAAAATCCTCATGGATGCTAAACATTACATTAATGCATTACAGATTATATAGAGAGGTTTACTGTGACCCCCAACAGCGAATGCCGGAAATGAATAAATGAAAGAATGTAGCAAGGTAACCTGTTTATTTTCTTTGTTTTCTGTAGAGCATCCCTGTTAGACATTTGTAAAAAAAAAAACAAAGCTGGCTGCCAAAAAGTTCCATATCGCTATATCTCTGGTATTATCACTCTCTCTTCATGCATCGACTTCATCAAATGATGTCATCGTTACTATATTTAAAAAAGGCTGACGGTTGACATGTCAGACAGCCCACAAATGTGATTAGCTGAAGTCTGTATTGTCTGGCTTGCGTTGCCAGACTTAATGTAGGTCAGACGCAAGTGTGACAAAGTTCGGCTTAATCTTAAATTGTTTTCTGTTTTTTCTTTTTAAACTCATGCCTATATGTTTTACTGATTAAGATTGATTTGTCTTCGCTTTCTAGTTTTTCTTGGGGGTCTTGTTTTTTCAATATATGTAGATCCTATTTATTTTTTATTAATGACATGTTAATATCTTGATAAACGTGTACAATAAGATGCACATGGACCAGTTGTTCACGTCCTGCTACTGTACAGTAGTAAACTGTCACAAAAATAAGTCAAGCACGTCATATTTGTTTTGATTGTCAGCTTATCTCTAGCTATACTGTACATGTTTAATGGTATGAGACATCTTGAAACATGGTGCAGCGTGCAAGCTAAAAAAAAATTCTTTACTAAGAATCTTTAGACAAACTAACTGTATAATTAACAAGGATAAACAAGGATCAGGACTGCATTTTTCTGCAGTAATTCAATGATCACACAATCCTTGGCCTCGTTTAAGCCCTTAAAGGTTTACAAGTTCATACAGATCGGCTGATATCATATATTTACACTACCATTCAAAGGTTGGGGGTCACTTGCAAATTTCTTTTGTTTTTGTTTAGTGATTTATTTTTTACATTCTACAACAATACTGGGGATTTCAAAACTATAAAAGAACATATATGGAATTAGGTAATTATGTAACAACAAAAACAACAGTTATTAGTTATTTTAAGACACAGAGGTCAGCCTGTCTGTAATAGTTCTTGCAAGAACAGTATTGTCAAGTGCATTTGTAAAATCCGTCAAGCACCAGAATGAAACTGGCTCTCATGAAGGCCATCCCAGGAGGACGAGACCAAAACCTACCTTTGCCGCAGACGAGAAGTTCATTTAAAGTTATCAGCCTGAAAAATGACCAATTAACAGCACCTTAGATTAGAGGCATTATGAAGTCTTTACAGAGCATAAGTAGCAGACACGTCTCACCATTAACTGTTCAAAGGAGATTAATGCATTTTTTGGACGCTTTCAGCTTTCTTTCCAATGTAGAAAACTTTTGAACGGTAGTATAAGTATATGTATTCTTGTAATCTGTGAACCTAGGAAGAGTTTGTTTGTGCTTTCTCTACAGTACTGCACAGAGCCCAATGTGCAAATGAAAAAGATGTTAAAATTAGTCTTTGTAACTTTAAGAGGAAATGTGTTTCCTAGTCTACAGCTGATTACCTTGTAAATCCTGTTTACCTGTAACTGTCTCTATTACTTGGGCAAAACCCTTTTGATGTGTAGGTGTAAAACTATTTAAAGGCCATGGTTCAAGAAGAAACCCGTATTTTAGAGAGACATGGCAGCAAAAAAGCAGTCGTGATGATAAACCCTTGAAAAATGTTTATTGTGGATCCCATGCATTATAGCTCTTTGGATTCCAATGTCTCCTGTGAATGTTTGGCTGCAATGGTGATAACATTAAAGTAAATAATTATGTTGATAAGAAGATTGGGCATGTAGTACAGTATGTAGGATGATTTTTTTTTTAAATGCAAAGTGGTATTCGAGACACATTTACAGTAAGTTTTAGTTAGAAAGGTCTCTGAAGGCCAATCAGGTGGAAGAGTTCAGGGCCTCTAGATCAACTGTTAGTTTCAGGAAATCCCCATGTGGTTTATATTCAGCTCTTTCTCTGTCTTTTTTCCCCCCTTTCGTGTTTCTTTCGTTGCCTTTGTCACTCATCTTGCCTTATTTTTGTCTGCCTTTTCCACAGATCATTTTCCATAGTGGAGACATGAACGGTGGTCAAGTAGAACTGAAACAGTAGGCTTGGCAGAAATGTATTGTCATGCAGCTGCATTAGAAAATGATGAAATCGTTTTTTTTTTAAAGAAAGGAAGTAAGAATCTTTGGTATGCCAAACTAAACTACAAGTCTCCTTTCCACACCTCACACACGCAATAACTTCACACATTAATTAAGGCTAATTAAAAGGTACACAACATACCACTGATGTTTCCATGATGTTATCCAAGTACGATTATAAACCAATGGGAGTTGGTATCTGTGCAGCTTGCTTAGTCTGACTTGTAGTAACATGAACCAGCGCTGTCTACAATTACTCTCATTACCTATTACAACTGTGACGTTTCGCTCAGGCGTTTAAATCATTGTGTGAATCAGCAACATATCATGACATGATAGTGCACTCCTGGCCTTTGCTGTTCTGTTTCCCATCAAGACATGGGCATTTAACTAAATGAAGAGTTGAAGTTACAATATCAATTCAAGCTGCATATCAATTCAATGCTCTTGCGCTAGAGACCTTTCCAAATTAGCTCACAAGGTCAATTAAAAGGCATTAACTTAATGCCAACACTTGCTATGCTCTATTTACACACAGACTTTATGTGAGTTGTGTTTCTCGAGCCTCTTCGTGATTAAGTGGCCAAGTTCTTTTGTGCTCTTGCATAAGGCTACGGTTCCAGCAGGGAATGGTTGGCTGCGTTCTGTTGGCTCAGTGAGGTTGAGACAGTCTATTGTCAATCAGACTCTTAAGTTAAGCAGGTGTGTATGAATACCCCTTCCTGCTCTCTTCCCCTAGAGAGGTGTAACAGAGAAGGCAGATGAGAAGGAAGATTGTCATTGAATACACCAGCAACCCTGCACATTGTGCCAGGCTGTGCCTGTTGCAAACTAACACCCCAGCGTGTGTGTGAGGTTCGCTCATGGCCGAGCAGTGCATCAAATCAACCCAGAGCATCCTCACAAGCAGCCAGTGTGCCTCCTACTACTGCTCTTCACCTGCTGAAACTTTAATGCTATTCATTACTCATCTGCACTCTGTACAGTAGACAGTTGAGCTGTCAGTACAGAATACATTGTTTGAACACTTTAATACTAAACTTAATTCTGAATTCACAGGCAAACAAGTCACCAAACATTGTGTAGTATTTCCTAAACCTAGGATTTACTTAAACAGATCGGTTAAATTGCATAAATGATTAAATTGCACTGTTCTAACAGTGACTAGATCAAACCGTGTGTTAAAGGGACAGTGTGTTTGATGGCAAATATTAGTTATAAGCAAAAAATACAACTAATAAAGTTTTGTTTTTGCAAGAAATTTGACGCATTTCTCCATTAGCTTTTATTAGGGGTGGTCAGAAAGGTAAAAATTATTTAAAAAAGTTTTGTATCAAGATGTGACCTCAGTGTGCCAAATCATATGAGTCCTCCATAACCAAGTGTTTTTACCAACAGAAAGCATGGATCGCGAGTCTCACAACAATGTTGCTGTTTAAACAGACTTTGCAGTACCCAGAGCTAGCATAATTGCTAATAGGGAACTTTAAAGTCGCCTGATGCAGTACTATCATATGTCTCTCTGTGTGTAAGTCTATGCTTTCCGGCCTGTGGTTCATCTGGCAGCTGTGTGCAGAGATGGATGGCGCTGTCTTCCTGCCCTGCTTGTTTGTCATGGGTACAGAAAAGACAGGTCAGACTTGCTTACTATAATAACCTGTAGCTATTTATAGCCAGCCATGCATACTGTAACGAGGGCTTTTAAATCAGGGGGGAAAACAGATGGAGCCATAACAGGTTGTCCTGGCCACTACTGATAGACAGCCTGGGGGGACACTCTTTTTTTATTTATTTTTATACTAATTTCTTTTCCATAATTAGTCACGGTTCTTTCAGATTATTATAGGCATGTTTGCCGTTGTGTCCTAATGTATTCAAGAAGCACCACTGTTTAGTGGGTGTGCCTCATGAAGGGCAGATTTTAACTGCTAATGTTTATTAGGGGTGGAGACTATGTTTGAAGACATGATGTCCATCAAAAACTAGGTTTTGGTAACTAGCAACAAGACAAGTAGTGTTGCATGCAAATGTCTACTTTTAATTACTGTCTACAAAAAGAATAATTTATTTATAAAACCTTTTAGAAACTTTTAGCATAAGCATAAACCTTTATCTGCTTGTCTGAATCAGATTTTTGTAGGAATGGTGTATATATTAAAAAAAACGAAAAAAAAAATTTCAATAGAGGTAATAATTCGATTTTATTTGTATAGCGCTTTTAACAATTGACATTGTCGCAAAGCAGCTTGACACAAAAAAAAAATTATTGAAAAGTGTATTGTGATATAATGTTATACTATTATCTTAGATTTTCTATATATTTCCCATTTAGATTTTTGTATTTTCCAGGCGTGTATGCTATAAGTTGAAAGCACAGTTTTTTAACAGAAAAAGTGTTTGAGTAAACATAAAGTCAATATTTAATTACGTTAAAACGAACAGTACAGATTGTGCTGAGGACTTTGATAAAGTCATTAACCATGCACTGTGAACACCAAGATTCTTTAGGCTAAACTTCTTGTTCGTTTAAGCAAACCTTATGCATCAACTCATTTTCACACTTGCAACTAACCACATGTATAGCGTTTTTGCTCTTACTTCTCTCTGTCACACACACATGCACACACAGAAATGGCAAGAGCAGCAGCAGCTTTCACCCACCTTATCACACTGACGTCATTTATGGGGATTTCCTCAGCTCTGGGTCTCAGCGCTGTGTGTGTGTCATGTGTTACAATGCACATCGAAATGGTTCCCAGAAAGATTGCAGTAAAATATCATGTTTCTTTGCTTTTTTTAAACATGACCTTTTGTCTTGAGCATTTTATGATGAAATATACTTTTGCTGTTTAGCCATTACATTTTTCATAATTAATTTATTTATTGTCAAACATTCTCTTACCACATGTATTATTGCCGATTCCCTGTCGCAGTCTAGTTGGAGAAGGGATAACGTGCTTACTTTGAAACACGTGAAACCACCACACATTTTCAAACTCAATGGCATCCTTTCACTTAGACAGCAGGGTCGATTATGCTCTTGCAGACATGCGCTCCACACCCCACATGTTCATGTTATCCTCAGATCTTGCGATCTCCTGACATTATGACGTTATTCCACTTAGGCTTCAGGTTACCGCTGGCTGTTTGATGTCCAAACATTTAGTCCATACCCTTTAAATTAATCAGGGCTTCATGATCACATGGTGTCCAAGAATAATCACAGTTGTTTGTCAAGGCAGAAATGTAGGACCAATTTTTGTGTCGTCCTTTATTTTCACATGGTTGAATTATATTCAGATTCAACATGACATATTGGAGTTATTTTGTGTGCCCTGACTACATGTCCAGTCATATTCACAGTTGAATATCATGCCTGCAGTTTTTCAGTTTCCATCTCTCTGTTCTTATTAGAAGGCCTTAACTGAGACTCAGTCACCATGTTGTGCAGTAAAGTAAAATTTAACCAATAATATTGCCTCATGTGATGCTTTTCGGGTGCTGTATTTCTGGGTAAGTTTCCATCTTGCCACATATAGGAAGATGGTGCATGATGTAGTCAATGAACTGACAAGAAAAGTAACTATATGCATGGAGAGAGATAGAGAGAAGGAGAGCGAGGGAGAGATGTTTAGTTTTGGTTCCTCTGTAAGTTCTTTGTGGTGTGTGTGTGCGTGCATGTGTGCGTGTTTGTGTGTGTGCGCGTGTGCATGTGTGTTTGCCCCCTTTAGGTGAAATTGGTGAAGTACATCAGCAAGCAGCTGCAGTGTAAGCAGAGGGTTCCAGTACATGAGCGATCGCCAGCCCTCAACACCTACCCACACCTGGTGGACTGGCTCCATACTATTAATCTCAGGCATGAATTCATAGAGGTACGGTTCTCCTGCAGCAGTGCTTTTAAATAAAAATAAATTACATTAGCAAATGTGTGCTACCTGTTAAATAACTTGAATGCACTTGGTTTCATAAAGCATAGTAAATACTGACTGTGGGTTAATTAGTGTTAAGCGGTGTCATAGACTGGATTTCCCTAGAAACATTTTATTGGTAGGTGTCACTGGTTATTAACAGGAGCATGGGATACACATAATCTAACCATGACAACGAACTACTCAGTTCTGCTTTTGCTTTTTACTCTAGAAGCTGTAACTGCTCATGTGGTGCATGCAAATTTCTCATGTGTTCTTCAGAATAGTCTTTTATCATCGGTCGCGTGTCGCAAGGATCTTTGTTGCACTTGCATATCCTCTGTCCTTCTTTTACAAAATGTTTTGTAATACTTGTAGATTCTAGTTCTACTGATTACAAAATGGATATGTTATGCAGTCTGGCCATATTTACAACAGCACCTAAGCTGTTTCTCAGTTCCTGCTGCAGTGGCCCCTCACAGTTGGTTATAATAACAGATTTTGTGACCGCTATATCTAATAATAGCAAGTTATCTGCTTTTCCATCTAAAGGTGAGTGGTCTTACAGTTTGATCATGGCATGCTTTTTTAAATAATCTTTTTAATCAGTACAAAGTCACTCTAATTAGAAAGCAATGTATCTTTAAGATATTTTTGTTTATTTACTAAAACATTAGGCAGGAAGCAATATTACCAAATGGAACATTTGTATTTTCCCTCCTACAACCCAGTGAGTTTAGAAAAGGAAACACCTGGATATAGTAGAGGAGTAGTTTGTCATTTTTAGAGCCCTCTGCTGATTGTGAAGTGGTTTGCAGCTGCATTGAAAACACTTGATGCCTCCAGCGAAGACGTACACCAAATTATGGAAGCCTAATTTTATGCATTCGGAAAAAAAACTGTTCAGTGCTCTGAAAAAGAAAACAAAGAACAAAAGCAAAAGGCCAAAGCAAACAAAGCAGTGATACTTTATGCTGCAGAATGATTGTACTAAGCTGTGTTTGACATCTTGACGCCACCTTTAACAAGAAAGGGATTGCAGGGTTTGACTTCTGGAATTTTAATATCAATAAAAGAGAGCACGACCGTAAATGTGTCTAAAAGATGTTTTATGTATTTTAATTTATTGCAAACAAAAAAAAGGTGTTAAAACATGTTTTTTCATGACCTATGAATGATCTCTGACTCTTTTCTAAATTACCTTCTCTCCTATTGCAAACATCGCTTTACATTAAAGAAAGTGAGAAACAGAGATATAGACAGTGCAGGATTACTGGTGCGTAAACAGTCATGTTACACGCTCTCACTGACATTCCAGTCCCCCGTGGTCTCCCACACCCGATCTGACTCCTAATCCGTGAGTGTGCCGACTCAGCCTTTCTGTCCTACGAGCTCCAGTCACTCTTATTTTTACACCTCACCAACCCCCGGCCTGTGTATACACACACAGCACACACTCAACTGGTCAGAACAGGATTCCACTGGCAGCCTTGTCTTCTTTCCTTAGATTGAAACAAACTGATTAGGCACAAAAAGAGGAGACTGATAAGTGTTAGAGGTATAGTAACTATTAAATTAGAGGGGCAGCTCCTTAGTGTTGGCTCAAAAGAGGACAGATTTATAATTGCAAGTATGCCATTGTCTCAGTCTGTGCTGCATTTCGTAATCTGAGGTAGAACAAGTTGCGCAGGTATCACGTCTGTGTTTTTGTGTGTATATATCTTGTTACAGGTGTGTTGTTCATGCGTAACCACTTGCTTACATATGCATGTTCTCTTGACACTCTATCAGTGCTGTATACTGTGACATAAAAGCTTGTTGCTGTACATTTGAAAGAAGAACAAAGACCATTCTTTTTGTCATTCTGCACGATTCACAGGGCAGGAATGCATCCATACGATTCATGGTCCACCTAGCACCCGTTTTTCTTTGTTAGGCTGTTAGTGAGGGCATAAGGTCACATTCATGGCAGCTGTGCTGTTACGAGCTTCCAAAAGATTGTGATGATATTCTTGAGAAATACACAGGAAGGTCCTTTAATGTAGACAAGCTCAAACTGGCTCTTTGAAGGTAATTTGCATGATAGTGCAGTTTAGGGAAATGCGTTTGGTGTGAACAATCTCTTTAATCATACACGCCAGGCTTTTCAGGATATCACATCTACCAGGAATCATATTTTTGCTTCATTCCTACAGCTAATCAAGCTGTCACGCATGGTTACGTAGGTTCGTTTTCTAGGTTAGCTTTTTTAAATCAGTAGTTTATATCAGTGATAAATATTTGTTATTTGGATGTTCCAAGTGTAGCAGAGGTCAGGTTGGTTTGGACACATACAGTAGTTTGTCATCATAATGCCGTACAGATTGGTCAGCTGCACTAGTAACATTTATGTGCTTCCAGTAAAGGAAGCAAAGCAATTACAGCAGTAATGTCATTTGAAACTTCTTTTTCTTGGTTATTCTGACTCATGCATGGAGGCTTCTATAAGTAATTCAACTCGCCATTGCTCAATCATACTCTGCGAAAATAATCTCTCACATCCCAGAGTCCTGAACAATAGCACATATATTTCGACAACACAAAAATCACCTGGATAAAGGTATTCATTGCTCAAATTTGAAGTTGACCGGGTACAGTAATTTGGTATACTGGCTGTTGTTTCAGTCCTACATGTGCTTGGATAGAGAAATTCTGCTGAATGCTTTAATTAAGGGTGCTGATGAAACGCTACAGTTTGAAGGATTTTACTGTTGAAAGATTTAGTTGTAGGATATGTGAATGTTAATTAATCTGCAATGCAAAACCCACGGTTTTGTTCCGATATCGCAGAGGTCTCATAAAACAAATGTTATGGTCTTCACATGTTATTTTTTATACTGCTCCTACATTCTGCTTCTTTTGCTGCTCTTACAGTGGCATTGTTTTACACTCTGTGTTTGCAAGACTTCTATCGTTGAACATCATTTACTTTAGTTCCAAGACTTTTGATAACCCATTGATTGCAGGTTTTGCCACTAACACCCAATGTATCACAGTCTGCCATGTATAGGGTTTAGCATGCTTAAAGTGTAATACAGTTGATCCAGCTTCCAGTTTCCTGGTTCCCAATCTGAATAAGCAGCGGACAAATAGGTCTGATCCATGGAGGCCCCTCCCCTCAACCTACAGCCCTAAAGGATCTGCCACTTACCCACACCCCGGAGGGGCCGGAGGTGGCTTAGCAACACACAGGGAACCCACACAATACTGGGCTTGATGTTTGTTTATATATAAATATATAATATATGTAATACAGTACAGTTTGTTTTTATATATATATATATATATATATATATATATATATATATATAAACAAACTGTACTGTATTACATATAGTATAATAATTGTGTGTTTAGTAGAGCTGCACGATTATTCGGGAAAAAAAAACACAATCTTGATTCGTGCATACATGCAATCTTATTTTTGAATGACGCCGATTCACCTGCGTGTATTTCCCTGCATTCAGATCACGCAGCATTCACGAGTTCACTTATTTACTTGACAACGATCCTGGATTGCTATATCAGTCAAGGCCACTGGTTGCACTCAAACAGTGTAACACAAGACACCACTAACCAGTAATCAGAAAATGGGGTAGTACTGTATGCTGTTATTTTCATGCCATGAAAGGAGTTTATTTACATTTTTTAAAATTAAAAATAGAGACAGGTGACTTTTTTTTAGACATTTTAATACAAGCGATTTGAAAGTCCTGTGCAGACAAAAAAATTTTTTTCCTAAGTACAATCAACGTTTTTGTTGGAAGAGAGAAAATCGTGTGAGAGAATCATGATTTCAGTTCCCATGGGGGAAAACTGTGTTTCACATTTTGTCAAGAATCGTGCAGCCCTAGTATGTATGTAAGATTAATTTAATCAGAAAATTTAGACAAATAAAAGTTGATCAACATACATATGAATGCAGATTACTTATTCTGAATCACGCATACACTTTTAGCATGTTTAGTAATTGTCTGCTAACTGACTTAATATTTATTTATTTTTATTTTTTTTGTCAACTTTAAATTCATAAATATAGATGACCCATTCAATGCTCACATCCTGTCGATTCACAGGAAGAAGGGCTTCTCTTTGGGAAGGGAGGAACATGTGGTGAAAGAGGGGGTCTGACCCTGAGCTTCCTGTGTTTCAGCCTTCTCTCCTTTTCCTTTCTTTAGTGATTTTACGTGGGATCCTGTCATTTAGAGTACAAAGGGACTAACCATGCTGAAATATTTGATGTCCTTTAACAGGAAGCTGAACTAACCCCTTTCTGTCTCTCACTCACACACACATACACACACACACCTTTAGGGATTAAAGTGATTAAACATGTCAATGCTTGTGGCATTATAGCAAACTGATGTCAGAGATCCGGTTTGATCCTGAGTTTTGTGGTCAGCAATTCCCTGTAATGGGTCCTGTTTTGTGGAAGTGTAGTGGAGCAACACTGGAAAACGAAGGGTGATCACATTTAACAGGAAACACGTGCAGTGCACACTCACTGCGGTTTAGGTGTGTAGACTAGGAGACGTACCAACTGGCGATAGGCTGAACATGTAGTTGGAAGACATGAAGATTAGAAAAAGGAGCGTTAGGTAAAATAAATAACTGCAATCACTGAAAAAATAATAGATAGGAACGAAGAGTAAAATATAATTATCATTTGCGACAGATATGAACAAAGGCACAAACAGGATAGAAAGATTTAGAGAGAGAGAGAGAGAAAGAGAGAGAGAGAGAGCAAGCGTTTAAAGTTGAGGGGAGGGCAAAGCAAAGAAGGAGGGAAAGATCATTTGGAGCGGGAGGTGGAGTGAGTAAAAGTTTGACGCTTTCACACTCTGACAAGCTTCTGAAGAGATCTTGTTAACGTTCTTGGAGATGTTGTATGGGAGAGGATTATTTCAGACCTGACTGTTTTAACGGTAGGTTATTTTTTTTATTGCTTATCTCTTCACAGTCTTTCTAAGCTGAACATAGTTATTTTCTCCTCCGATGTTGTGGTTTCCTGTCTGCGTGTGTCTCTCTGGGTTCATAGAGGTGGCGTGCAGTATTAGTTCTTGCATTAAGCTCTTAACTCTTTGTTTGTACACATTAAACACTCGTAATGAGTGAGGGTTCAGGGTTTTGTCAGGTCTGTTTGTGTATACCTGTATGCTGTGTTTGGGTTCAGTTCATCAGCAGTTTCAGGTGAAACTCTGTATCAGGTAGCAGACAGGGAGGAACCTGTTTGTAGTCCTGACTGTTTAATGATTTGTGAATGGTGCTTTCCTAAGGGCTCATAATTTACACTGTGCGTATATATGCTGTTTATGGATAATACTTGTTTCCTGATTGTGTGGCTGGTGTCTGCTTGAGTATCATTTCCAATCTTACTTCAACACAGATCACAGGCAGGGAAAACATGTCCAGACACCATCTTAGGGTAGGTATGTGTCAAACCCTTGTATACTCAGCATGTTTTCTGTCCTGGCTTGTCTTTAGCAAGTGCAACACAGAAGTCTTCGTGCACGGCAAAATACAACTCAGTAAGTCTATGGTTGAACAGTGATATCAAAACAATGGGCAATTTACACATCCAAAAAAAGACACTCTTCCAAGAAGAAAAATCACACTTATATTTGCTTGTCAGGCCTTATGCTTTGATTACAGTTGTGGTATTGTTTTGATAAGCTTATGCAATCAACACTTATTTAAATCCAGAGTCACCTTAAATATCGCTCTAAAATCTTGTATTGATGATAGGAGCGTCAGACCTCTGTTTAAGGGATGCTCCAGCTCATCCTAATGATTATAAATGTTGTTAAGGTCTAGAATCTTTGGTGGCCAATCCATGTGTGAAAATGATCTTTTTTCATGTGTCTTATTCACCCTGAACCACTCTTTCACAATTTAAGCCCGATTAATCCTGACATCGCCATCTTGGAATATGCTCATACCAACAAGGAAAAAAAAAATCTATTGATGGAAAATCCTGGTCATTCTGTATTTTATTTAGTCAGCTGACCTTATTTTCGGCCACATAATATTGTTAAACTTAGACCTGATCAACGGAAACAAGCAGAGATCATAACACTGCCCCCACAGGACTTGTGCATGTGTATGGTAAGGCATGATGGGTGAATCACTTCATCCACCTCTCTTTTTACCCCGGTGCGCCCATTATAAATATGGACTCATTAGACCACATGACCTTTTTTCAATGCTCCACAATCTATTCTTTATGCTCCCTAGCAAATTAAAGGCTTTTTTCCTGATTAGCCACACTAATAAGTAGTTTTCTTAAGGCTACACAGCTGTTTAGTCCCAAGCCTTCAGTTTTCTTTGCATTGTGTGTCTGGTGAATGCATAATAATAATTAGCAAAAATTTCATGATTGTTTTTTCAATCTTTCTGGAAAAATTCTGGATTCCTGTTCTTGGCTGATGTGAGTGCCACAGGGTTCAAGGCAGTGATTTCTGAGATGCTTTTCCGCTAACCATGGTGGTTAACAGTGGTCATTTGAGATACAGTACCTTGGATTGTTTTTACACACCATTATGCGAATACACAGGAGACTTTTTATTATTATTATTTTTTTTAGCTTTTTTATCAATAAGATCTTTCTGGCCCAGATGTTTATTTTTCACAATTCTGTGTAAAATCTAGCATCCGTATTAATGATCAATCAAAAATATAATCGAAGTCAAATCTTTGTTTGATATTTTTATGTGAACATGAACTGAAGCTTTAGACCTGAATCTGCATGACTGTTTAATATTGTACTGATGCCATATGATTGGCAGTTTGGATATCTCTGAACATGAATGGTGTTAGATAGGAACGAAGAGTAAAATATGATTATCATTTGCGACAGATATGTACAAAGGCACAAACAAATAGAAAGATGTAGAGAGAGAGCAAGCGTTTAAAGTTGAGGGGAGGGCAAAGCAAAGAAGGAGGGAAAGATAATTTGGAGCGGGAGGTGGAGTGAGTAAAATGGTACAGTGGTGTTTTTTAAATGTGCGTTTGGTTATTCATGAATTTGCATGCTTAGCTATGTGTTAAAACTGACTGAAGATGCTTGCTGTTGTGTATATATATATGTATTATACTGATGCAGATTAGTTATCTTCAACTCCGCACTTTGGTTATATTTAAAATTCTGTCTTATCAGCACTTTCCGTTCAAGGCTACTGTCTCCTCAGTCACTGCTGTGCAGGTATGAAAGTTACATCAGTTTATTTGTAACTGTGGTGCGAGCAAAAATGGATGGCTCACTCGTGATTTGTGTGAAAGAAGAGCAGTGTGCAGTGATTTAACTTTTTGTGGTTTGAGGGTGTACATGGTGCCGTTAATTATTGAAGACTTGCACAGTATGGAGAATCCCTCATACTGTTGACACTTTGCAAAAACATCATTTTGAAATGTGAAAGCATCCTCCCTATTGTCCTGATCTTGCCCCATCAGACATTTACCCTGTTCGGTCCCCTGATATCAGCCCTACAAGGATAAAGCTACACTTCTGATGAAGAAGTGAAGACAAAAGTACATTTAAGGATTGCAGCTCAGCCTAAAACCCTTTTTAATGAGGGAATAAGAAAGCTTGTTGACCGATTGACAAAGTGTATTGAAAAGCAAGGAGATTATGGTTAGTTTTTGACAGATTTTTAAGAGGGTAGTGTTTATTTTATTACTAGCACTCACTCCAATTCAAAATCCGGTTTAGTAGGCGTCTTATTAGTGTTTTTGTTTCTTGTGCTGCAATTCTGTCAGCTTCTTTAAAAGTCACCTGCTCACCACTACTAATCTTTATTTATTTTATTTATTTATTTTGAGATGGGTTTTGCTTTTTATGTGATATTCAGGTGTTTTTGGTCACTGAGTGCAGTTTGTATTAAAACACATTTCTTATTCAGTGAAATGATAATTAGTCATTATTAGAGAACCAAGTTAACAGCAGCATATCGCACTGCCGGTTATGTGGTTTGTCAGACCACAGGAATTAATATCACAAGCTTGGAGTTCCACAGCTCCTATACAGGCAGGAAGTAGGTGGAGATTGTGGAAGGGGTGTGAGGGGCCAGTGAAAACATACTTCTTGTGTGTAAACCTTCATTCATTTATTAATCATCATTACAGCACCGTTTCTAAAATGATAAAGTTTTAATTTTAATATTTATTATTATCATTTTTATCTAACAGGACCAAGATTTTATTTTATTGTTTTGATTAGGCGCGTTTCTCATGCGTGTGCTCCTCGTGGTCTTTTCTGACTTTTGGCAATAGGGGAAGTTTCCATACTGATTCCTGGAAGCTCGCTTCCTATTCCTGTGAGAAATGTGTGCGCATGCTGTAATCTCTCCCTTTGTCTCTAAGAAGGTGGTGCGTATCATTGCTTTTTTTTCCCACACACACAACAGAAACCACATGCATGTATTTGCACACACACACACACACACACACACACACACACACAATATGTTGTATTGCACGTACTCATGTACTCAGCCAGTAAATTTGCCGTCACTAGGTGGTTCCCCAGGCCCACACTCTATTGGGTTTATTTTAACAGCTAACACGGACAAAAATAACAGCATGCTGATTAAAATAGTTCCTCCTCTGCTCACATCTTTTATTTATATTTTTAATTATCAACAGTCTGTGTGTGTATATATATATATATATATATATATATATATATATAATGTATATATATATATAAATGAATATAAATGTAATAATAAAATTATATATACACCAATCATGCTTTTTTATTTTTTAAAAGGCATACTATAGGAGGACTACTGAATAACCTATGACTTGGAGCAGTAAGATTTTGTTAGGGATACAGTCTGTATCTAGGCTGTGCTGCTGATATTGTTTTGGATGCTATACAAATGCTTTTTGTGTGATGCAGAAAAAAGCAAGTGATTCTGAACAGCCAAATCAGCTAAAAAAATACTACCTAAAATGATACTCAACAGATGAAGCGGGAGCTTCAATCTACAAAAGCACACAGTTGTAAAGTTGCACAGTTGTCTACCAAAGCACAGTAAAGTTGCTCTTTACAACCCTTTAAAGAGAGTTTTTACTACCGACAGTTATTATAGTGCTTAACGACATTACCTAATAAAAATGTAAAGCATGCAAAACTTTTTAATTTGCATAATTTAAGAATAATAAAAAAATTTAATTGTTTAAAAAATAATGATGCATAGTTGATTGAAGTTTGTCTACATTAGTAAACTAACTTTAGGGAAAAACAGATTTCTGATCTTCTGGTGTGGCTTCTGTTCAGTGTAATTTTTTGGTTATGAGCATGTCAGTCATTCAACTATACACTAAAAAATACATAAAGAATAAGATCTAAGGAAATATGACAGATGTGACAGCATTGTGTGGTGCCACCCCAAAACCTACACTAGCTAACACCAAAACTCTCATAGTGTTCATGCCAATGCTAAAAGTTATGTTTATTTTTTATTTTTTTAAAAGGCAAGCAACAAGGCCTATGCTTTGTAGTTATATTTAATGTTGTGGAATGTTTGTGAATGAGATTTGTTCCTGTTTGGATTCTGTTATCTTTTTTATGTTAACAAGACAAAAATAGAGCTACTAGGAATAGTGCAGGCCAGGCAGCAGGACAACATTTTCCAAATTGGGCCCCTCATCCACACGCACACCTGCACAGCCAGCACCTACCCACCCTTTCCTTTAATAATATTAGAAAAGGGGTAAATTTCAAATATGTGCTTGTCCCTTTAAAACTTATATTCATAATAAAAAAGCTTACAGCCATGTTTAAACGTTTGTACCTACTTTTTTTTAATCCTATAGTTTTTTGTGTAAAACATAAAAAAAAAAAATCTGATCATAGGTATAACCACATATAACTTTTTTTCACCATGCTATTATTTATTTAACAAACACGAAGCCAAAAATAAAAAAACCTGGGCAGTACCAAGTACCCCTTGAATTGCCTGTAGGTCCATCTTTAGCAGCAATAATTTTAAGTAATCATATCCTGTATGATTTTATCAGTCTCTCACATCATTGTGGAGGAATTTTGACCCATTCTTCTTGTTTTTTTTGGAATTCACTTATGCACAGCTGTCTTAAGTTCCACAGCAGTTCAATAGGGTTGAGGTCTGGACCCAATCATTTCGAGTGGAATGACGAGGTCATTCCAAAACCTTGATCCTCTTATTTTTCAGCTATTTTGATATAGATTTACTGGTGTGCTTCGGATCATTGTCTTATTGCATGACCTATTTTCAAACAATTTTTGGGCAGTAAGACAGATGGCTTCACTTTTATATCTAGAATACTCTGGTATACAGAGGAGTTCATGGTCAAGTCAATGATGGCATCATCATGTGCTTGACAGTGGGTATGAGGTGTTTCTGCTGAAATGCTGTTTGGTTTTTCCCCCAAACATAGTGCTGGCCATTAAGTCCAAACAGCTAAGTTTTGGTCTCATCAGTCCATAGGACAATGTACTAGTGTACCTTTCCTTTCTTCAGATGCAGTTTGCAAACCTCAGACTTAGAGGCAACCTTTCCTGGCAACTCCTGGCAACCTTTCCTTACCTGTACCTTGTACAGTCTTCTGTAGATTCTGCTGTCATGGACTTTATCATTTAACATGCTCAGTGAGACCTGAACGATCTAAGATGTATCTTTTTTTTATTTTTTGGATTTTGTTCATCTTGGGGTAAATGTGCTGGGATGTTTATTTCTGGAAAAATTTCTGGCAACTATTTTGAATGCTTTCCACTCGTAAATAATGTTTCTTACTGTAGAACTATTAACTAAGTTTGTTCGAAAAATAGTTTTATAACTCTTTCCAGATTGATGTGTAGCAACAATTGCTCCTCTAGACCACTTCTAGTTTTAAAAAGGTCTGTACATCTGCTAATGATTAATTAATCAATCGAGAGGAGATGATTAGCAGTACCTGGGTGCAAATTACCATCTAAAATCCTGTGAAAGCAGTAAGGGGGTACTTAGTATTGCCTAGGGTTTTTTCTTTTGACTTTTTTAAATGAATAATTGCATGGTGAAAAAAAAAAAAAAAGTTATATATTGTATAGGTTGTATGTGCCTCATACTAAGACCTGCTATGATTAAATGATTTTTATGTTTTTACATAAAACCACATTGAATTAAAAGAGGGAGTACTAATTTTTGAGTAATACTGTCTTTTATTGCATCTTGGGTGCATATAAGTGATGAAATATATACACAAATAAGGTTTTTTTTTTACTCTTTTTTATCTTTTATATTATTTATTTGTCTGAGTCTGCGAGCATTAGGACCCCTCTTCCCTCAATTAAGAGTCAATGTGGAACCTCGGTTCACGAACCAAACTGGGCTACAACCAAATTGGTTTACGACCTCTCGTAACGGTCGTTACGGTCTCTGTTCATGAAATCCTCCTCGAAACACGACCCAGAAACTGCCATCCCAAGATGCTTCTGTCCGCTACACAAAAGCATTAGTCAGCGGTCGCGAATCGCACACATCATAAAATTATTTTGTGCAAAGTAGAGTGACATCCAAGCCATTGCCGAGAAGTATTATCTGAACAAAACTATGGTGATAAGGCCAAGAAACAAAAAAAGGGAGAAAACCACTGAAGGAGAATTACCCAGTGTTGTTATGGAAGAGGCCTCTCCTTCTAAACACTAACCTCCTCCCCTCCCACCTTTTTCCCTCCATGCTTTTGTTTTAATTATAATTTGTATAATTAAAGCTTTTTCATACTTTTTATACTTTGTGATATAAACAAATACATCTAAAGGTAAATATAGTTCATAGTGCCGAAGAACAGATTAATTCTATTTACATGTTTTCCTAAACTGAAAAAAAACTGAATCGGTTTACAACCAGAACCTAGGAACGAATTAAGTTCTTGAACCGAGGTTCTACTGTATTCTGAACGATTTCGCACAAAACAGAAGAATGGAAAAAAATATATGCCTGCAAAACTATACAGTACAGTATATATTCACAGTATTATAATTTTTGTAGTATGATTAATTTTACTAATTGCATTGCTGTACAAAGTTATGTATATGCAATTTTTTTTCTCGTTATCAGGCTTCCAGTGGGGAGACCTAATATGATGTCCACTTATCCACCTCCCTCCCCAACACCCCCTATTAAAATTGAAAATTTATCAGCAGGTTAATGAGGTTTTAGTTGTAAAAGATTTATCATATTTATCTCACTGACCACAAAACTGTTAACCGTGTTTGTTTATCTAGTTATCGTCTGTACTATACTTTGTGTGTTGGGGGCAGTGGCCACATGTGTGTGAATGATGATGAGCTGATTCCAGTGAGATGCCAGGACACAGAAATGCAGTTTAAGCAAAAAGAATCTCGCACTGACAGACAGGATGAGAGAAAAACAGGGTTACGGAAATACTGCTACGTCAGTGTACTGAGGCAGGAGCCTGAGTGGTGAGTGAGGGTCTGGAGGAAAGCCCTCCACCTATGGCGGACATTACTGAATCGCTCTTTATCAGCACACAGAAAAGGCCTTTCTCTATCTCTGGTGGCCACCAAGAGGAAGAATGCTCAAAGGAAACCTTGATTGTAGTTGACCCTTCTTTTTTTTAACCACAAAGGATGTTGTGGGTAGAGGAGATATAGTAGCTGGAGCCTATAAGTTATCTGCTGTGTTTGGCCCTGAGGACACATAGTGACAGGGATGAACAGAGTGGTGCCATCCTGTCTTGTCACCTTGCTGATGTGTTTTTAATTTTTTTTTGTGTGCGTTACTCTTTGGAAGCTGATGGTTTATCTCTCCTCCTCTTCCTGTGCTTTGATCTCTTGATTCGTGCTAATCTCTGACAAGTTGCCTGCTTGGGCAGAGATCGGTTTAAAAATATAGAAAATTTTCAGTTTGCTAAATGTACAAATATATGGAGAGTGATATAAAAAAGGATAGGATGAACTTCCTATAAATAAGGTGTTTTCTACATACTGTATAATACATACAGGAATAAAAATAGCTCTGTCACTTTTTTTCCTCCTGCAGGCAGTACCAGGGAATCTGTCTCTAGATGCATTGCTGCAGATGTCTGGTTCTCAGGTGCAGGAGACCATGAGGAAACTGGGCTCCAGTGCTGATGAGTGCTCCCGCGTCACTGCTGCCCTCTCCTGTCTCAAGAGCACCAGCACCTCGACCACCTGCTCCACCTCATCCTCCTCCAGCTATGGGTCATCGTCAGGTGGGTCTTACTTGCTCTCGGATTAGTTGCAGATAACTACCAGGACACATGATTAAAGGGTATAATCTATTTAAATCAGACTTAAAGAAGAACAGAAATTGACCCAGATTCCAGTGTAAAGTTTGTAACTCTTCAAGTTACTGTTCAAAAAACCTATGCATAAGAAGGTGATCTATGCATTAGAAGGTAATGACATCTAACCAATGCTCCATGTATTTCCCTCTGTTTTGATTCCTTGCTATCATTTCTGCAGAACATCAGGCTGGTTATATCTCAGGGTTAATAAAAGGTAGAAAGTCCCTGCCCCCCCCCCACTCATAAATTAGGTTTTTTGGGAATTGATGTATATTCTGACTCTGCTGCCTTTACAGGACGGGAACTCAAAGACGATGGGATTCCCTGGATCGTAGAACCAGTTCGCTGTGATGTTAACTCTTCATTTTCAACTAACCATACTCGAAGCCCGCAACCCTACAGCCCGACTCCAGTCATTCATGTCCCTTATACCTCTGCGATGCCTGGAACGCAGCGTTCTGTCTCTGTTTCTGCTGTAACCTCCCTGGACTGCCTGTCTGGTCCCCTTGTGACCTCTTCATTGAATGGACTAGCTGACCCTTTTTTCCCCTCACCCCATATGATACGGCGCCCACTGGGACAGGTATCGGCTGCACCCTCTACACCGCCCACTATTAGGAACGAGCTCCTAAAATCGCCTCACACGCCGCCACCACCATCCAAACTGCGGCAGCTTTTCCCAACCCTACCGCGCAGCAAGAGCCACACTCAGCTCGCCAACCGCATCGATGAGGCTGCACAAAAGTAGGTCTGACCATGATTGTTTGGAAATGAGCGCTGGAGAGTGTTGTTTATATCAATTTATACTATTTTTACTGCGCCCTTACTGAAAAGGAAAACAGAAAGTAAACCAAAGAAAGGGCCTGATCCAACATGCTGATTCTTATCAGAGTTTGAAACCTCACTTTCTGTTTGCATGAACAACATAATGAAATAATAATGTGATGACATTACTGTGTGAAACACAAACATCTGTGAGCAAAGGAGATGGACCTCACTTTAGGCAGGTTTTTAATCCTCTCCTGCAGTATTGATAAAGTATTTATTTCAGTTTTAGACCATATATAAAGGTACCCTTGATTGTTACAGGTTAAAAGTGCTTATAGTTGTTTCTTGATATGTCCTGACTTGACATGAAATTGTGGTTACCTGAGCTAGCTAGAGGAACTTGGCTTGAAGCAACTTGAGTTATTTTCAGTCAATTGATCTTTTAGTTTTACATTAACAAGCAACACCGATGCTGTCAAATTCCAAGAAATGCATTAGAATATTAATAAATGCTACACTAGGTATTTCTACCTCACAAAACTTACTTGGAAGGTAAGCATGCCTGGCCAGAGTGACTATAGCTTTGATTGTGGTGGCAGATTTAAGTGTGAAAATGATTCCTTATGCTTTCAGACACACTCTTTTACATTTTAAAACCTGGAATATTCTCATCAGGGGATCAGGGAAGAAAAAAAAATAATTGATGTAATTAACTTGATCATTCAGTGCATTTCAGGTCATCAGATGACTTAATTTTATTGCCACATAATGTTGATGAGCCAAGCCCTGAGCAAATAAAGCAACTCCAGACCTTAAAACTGCCTTCACAGGCTTGTACAGTGGGCAGGATGCATGATCGCGTCCCTTCTTACCTCAACACACCCATTGTGTGCACTTATCAGTCGACTTTGTCCAAAATCCAATCTTTATGCTCCCTAGCAAATTGCAGTAAAGCCTTTTGTTTCTGATTAGTCTTACTGGTTTTCTGTTTAATCCCAGTTCTGTAAATTCCAATCGCATTGTGCATTTTGCATTGTGCCATTACTTACCCTACGCAGCTATGATTTCTACTGTTGATTTTTTTTTTTTTTTTTTTAAGTTACATTTCCTCCAGGAAAATGACAATACAACACTATCTATTCATGTTGTTATAATGTGTTGAACAGTTCTTAACTCTGTTACAGCAATTTTAAATCTGATTGGTTGTTTGCTTTGCTTGACACAGACCATGATTTAGGCATGTAAAATAGCCTAAATCATTGTCGCTGATATTTACTTGGAAATAAAATAAAAAAATACACATAGGCTAAATCCAGAAATGGCCTCATGCATAGTGCACAAATGAAAGCTTTTGTGCGGTGTACAGCGTCATTTAAGATTAAGCTACAGATATGTCTGCAAATTAACTAAACATGTTCTGTCGATTTGTTTAGGTGTTATGTGGCTTAGTGGTTAGCACAGTCACCTCACACCTACCGGGGTGGGGGTTCGAATGTCGACTCCGTGTTGTGTACGTGGAGTTTGCATGTTCTACCCTTGCTTGGTGGGTTGCCTCCAGTTACTCTGGTTTCCCCCCACAGTCCAAAAACACGCAGTGTAGGCTGATTGGTATTTACAAATTACCCATAGACTATACGTGTATGTTTGTGCCTATAGGTTGTAAAAAGGTTGGAATCCTCAGCAACCTAACTTCCCCTTACATCAATCATCATGAGCAAACTTGCATTAAGTAAGTCACAGGTTACTGCAGCCAATCAGCGATTAAAAATGAGAGCTTAAATGAACGAATAGAATTTGTTGGTTTATGTAATTAAACAGTGGAAATTAGTAAATGTTATTAAGCCCAAGACTTAAAAAAAATTATTCAACTTGCTTTTTGCTTGCTTAAATGCTTTTTGAAAGGAATTAAAATACTGAATCATTCTGACAGCTCTTGAAATTTACCTTTACATCATCTCATCTGCACAAGGTTCACACGGCAGTGTAGGAATTTCAGGATGCCCACTGTATAACTCAGTCAGGGATGAGTCAGATTAGCTACAGAATCATGGGGGTTAAATACTGGTCAAGCTTGTTAAGCACCAGAGTGCACATTCTCACATTACGGCTAGGCTGCATGATGTCATATCCGAGTGTCATAACACACTCATGGAGAGTGGGCACACCCGCCTTCTGTTCATGGGCACACCCATCTTCTGCATTTCTCATCAGTATTATACTGAGGCCATGAGCTGGGAATCAGTGGCGTTGAGGACAGTGTCCACTGGATTCTCATGCCTCTGTGCCAAAGTCTGTCCATCTTTAAGAAAGATACTGATGCCTCTTTAAAAATGTCTTACTGTCAGTAAGCTGAACTCTTCTTGAATGAAGTTCGGAAACCGCTCAGTTTTGTATCCCATAATTTAGTTTATTGAATCTTTAAATTAAGTATTATATATTTAAACAAAAAAAACTTCAGTCATCAGTGTCTGCAAATGTCCTTGGCTTTAGATTGGTTAGTGGGACATTGTAAGCCATGATTAAGTTTACTGCTCAGATTACCAGCTATTGCAGTATCTTCTCCTCTTTGCTCTACAGGAATGTAAAGAAGAATAAGATGCTTCTAAATGTCCATGTAAATGTACAGGATGTGAGAAATGGCTATGAGGATTCATCCTCACGCTCACCACTGCTCTCTGTTCCGTCTCCAAACATTATATCCAACACACGTATCCACTTGGAAAGTCCAACATTGACAGGTAGATTTTTACGGAAACATATGGAAATGAGAATTTTTTATTAAAATATTGTTTTTTTTTTTGTTTCTTTTTCACTTACTGTTGTTATGTGATATTTTTAGACAAAGGAAGATCCCCACAGGCTATAAGGAGAGATTATGGTCTTACAATCACGCACAGGTGATACATTTCTTTCCTCCTCATACGACATTAAAACCAGTTTTTCCTTTGGATATAATTCAAAACATTTTTTAATTATCCTTCACGATTTATTTGTATTGGGTTGCACAAAATGGGCAGAACATAAATGTGATCTTTTTTTTTTTTTTTTTTTTTAAACCTTTAAAGGTTTTCCACCAAGTCATGGTTCTCCCAGACGTGTGCAGTGTGTCGGAAAAACATGCTGTTTGGTGTAAAGTGCAAACACTGCAAGTAAGTCAGCAAGAGTTTCCTAGCCTTACAATTATATCTGCCTGTGCATTTGAAAAAACTGATAATTTTCTCTTCTTCAGGTTAAAGTGCCACAACAAGTGTACCAAAGAAGCACCACAGTGCCAGACAATTCCAAGTAGGTTCAACATTAATAACTAAGCAAAATTAATTATTCTTACATATTGATGAGTATTTCAAAAATGCTTTTGTTTTTGCCCTTTTTAGTTTCAAAAATTAGAAGAACAGAGTCGGTTCCATCTGACATCAATAACCAGGTTGAGCGACTACCATCAGCAACACAATTCGGCACATTACCAAAGATTTTAAACAAAAAGGTAAGTGTGGCAATAGCTAAGTTTACATGGACAATATTTCTTTAATCTGACTGAAATCATTCCAATTATTAGATAATTATCATTTTTTTAACAATGTGTTTATTGTTTTTAATTATACAAAACATGTAACAGAGAAACACATTTCCATTTCGTCACAATTATTTCCCACCCCAACAAGAGAACATCACTCTCTTCTCCCCTATAGAAATACACAGAATTCTCTTACAAAAGACAATTTAAATGCAAAACAAATATTGCAAGGTACCTAAAAACATATATACATTATATACATATACATTACTGTACTTTACACACATAAAGTTATTTTATTTTCCTTGCCATCCATTTTAATCCCTTGTATGTGGTTGTTCGCTTTTACGGCTATTGCTAGCGGTTCTATAGACAAAATGAATAAAAGTGGGGACAATGGTGAGCCTTGAGGGCAACCTGTAATATTAAAAGGCTCAGAAATCATCTTATTGGTTAAAACTTCAGCCGCTGGGTTGGAATGTAATAATTTGATCCAACGTAAAAATTATTTTCCAAATCCGAATTTTACGAGAACGTCAAAGAGATAAGCCCATTCGATCCTATCAAAAGCCTTCTCCGTGTCAAGCGTGAGAAGAGCAGTATTTTTTTCCTCTTTTTGGCTATGCAAAATATTTAAAACACATCTTACGTTGTGAAATCTCTGTCTATTCTTAATGAACCCATTCTGATCATCACCCACAATGCCCGGAAGTACAGTCTCTAGCCTTTTTGCCAAGATTTTACATATTATTTTAGTATCTGTGTTTATCAGACTAATAGGTCGCATATTTCCACACTTTGTATTCGGTTTTTCTGGTTTTGGTAAAAGAATGATCAAAGCCTCTCTCATAGACTTAGGAAGACAGACATTATTATAAAATTCTATATACATATCATAGAGTGGCTTAACCATTTTATCACTGAAATATTTATATAGGTCGATGGGCAGGCCATCAGGTCCTGCTGTTTTACCACCTTTTAATGTCTTTATAGAAACCATAATTTTAACTGTCGTAATCTCACCATCTAATTTATGTTTAAGTTCCTCAGATATTTTGGAAATGTTGAGATTATCGAAAAACGCGGAGTGAGCATCAGTCGTGGCCTTACATTCAGAGCAATATAGTTTTTCGTAGAAGTTTCTAAACGCTATATTAATTTCCAACGGGTCTACAGTCATATTTCCATTTTCATCTTCAATACTGGTAATTGCTCTTTCTTATTCCTGTTGTTTTATACACCAAGCAAGAAGTCTGCCTGGTTTTTCTCCCTGATCGTAAAATTGCTGTTTTAATCTTAAAAAATTAGTATTTTGGCCTGCTTGTAAACTTTTTTCCTCGAGTAAGCGAATTTTTGTTTTACAGTAAGTGTTTTATATTTCTCCTGTTTCTCTTTTGTCTTCCTACTCGTATAGCTTATAATTTGTCCTTGTATAAAGGCCTTAAAGGCTTTCCATCTGATTATAGCTGATGTTTGTGTAGTGTTATATTTAAAATAGTAATCAATTTGTTCCCTAAGAATTCAAAAAATCTTTTGTCTTGCATCCAGTGTATTTGAAATCTCCATTTAGTACGATTATGAGAAAACTTTCGTTCAACGTATGTCAAAGATACAAGAGCATGGTCTGAAATAAGAACACTACTATATTGACAATTTCTGATACATGAAATTAGTTCAGCTGAAATCAGAAAGTAATCTATTCTTGAGTATCCTTTAGAAGTACTCGACCTACATGAATCTTCCCGTTTTATTGGGTTTTGAGCCCTCCATATATCCACCAGGTTAAGTTCCTTTATAAAATGTTGTAAAGCTTTTGTAGACCTTACATGGGTGTGATCCTTACCAGATGACCGGTCCTTACTGGGCTGCAAAACACAATTAAAATCACCTGCCATAATGTGTTTTTTATTGTGGAGATTCTCAAAAATAAATCATTATAAAAATCTGCGTTATCATCATTAGGTCCATATACATTAATCAGATTAATCCGAGTTGATGGAATGTTTCCCTGTACAATCAAAAATCTACCTTTGGGGTCTTTAGTTATTTTATCAATGCGTAAAGGAATAGACTTATGTATCATAGTTATAACTCCTTTGAAATTCGAACAGTAAGCTGAAGACAATACCTGACCCGGCCATCTACGCTTAAATTAATTATCTCATGATCTAACGTGTGTTTCCTGCAGGAACACAATTTTGGCTCTTATCTGTTTTATTCTACCCATTACTTGTTTTATTTTAGTTAGTTTACGTAGGCCTCTACAATTCCAAGATACACATTCAATTAAAACGTCTGTCATTTTTATAATGTCATATTTAACATAAATAAAGGTAAATTACCTTAGTGCAAGAATAACAGTAAGAACTTATAAAGGGTACCATTTGAAATAAAACCCAAAACGAAAAGGAAGAGAGCAACCCACCCAGAACCCAGGCCTGACTCACTAGAACATACAGGCTCCCCCAAACCCCTAAATAACTTCCCTCCATTGTCAGGAATAGGTCCACACTATACTGAGGAACTATTCTCCTGTAAATCAAAACTCATCTGGATTAATTTTTTTTACATAGACAAGTAATTAAGCTAAGATATTTTATCTATCAACTGAAAAAAGAAATGTTATACTACACGCACATACTTTTCAGCCCTCACATAAGAAGCACCTAATTGCACTTTAAGAAGAAAACAAAGGAGAAATAAAAAAAATAAAAAAGTCTTTAAACAGTACTTATTTAACACCTTATATTAGTATTCCAAGAGACTCAAGTCTGTAAGTAGTACGATGTCACGTTTCCAGCAAATTTAGGCCCTACATACCTCTTAGTCTCCAGCAGCCACATCTGACAAGATTTTAAGGTCAATACAAGTTCTCATCACGTCACACTTAATTTAGTCGTCCTCAGTCACTGGCTCCAGTTTCTTGATGTACTTATTCACGTCCGTTGGTGTATTGAAGACGACAGTGCGGTCATCCTTGGTCAACAGGAGCCGTGCGGGGTATATTACCCGGTGCTTATCCAGACCGAAGTCCCGTAACCGCTTCGGCACTCCGTAGTAACTCCTCTGTCGCCTATACACCTCCGTTGGCAGGTCAGGAAGAAATCTTATTTTGTTGTTTTGGTACATCACCTCTTTCTGTATCCGCGCAGCTTTCAAGATATTTTCCTTGTCCTTTGGCTCGCTGTTATCCGGTGCGCTCTCTCCAAAACCGGCGGCGTTATCTTCAGAGTGTCCGCTATCCATTTTTCCATAATGGAACAGCTATCATTGCCTTTTACTTTCTCGGGTATGCCCAGTACACGCAGTTCATTACGTCTACTCCTCCTTTCTCAGTCTTCGACTTTGTTATTGGGGTTTTCTGTCTTGTTTTCAAGTTTTTCGATAGTTAGTTTCAGGTTTTGTATCTCGTCTTCTGCTGTAGATATTCGCATTTCGGCCTCCATGATATGCCCACTACAGTCTTTCTTTGGACAACTCTTCTTTCCGTCAGTACACCGTCAATTTTTGTGTTAAAGTCTTGTTTGAATGAGGTTATGGCAAGCATGAGGTCTTTTGTTGATGGATTTTCCATGTTTATGACTTGTTCAGCGTCCGCGGACACGCCAGCGTCCCGTCCTACATCCTCGCAGCTCTTCATCGTTTTCTTCTCCTTAGCCGCTTTTTTTTTTTTTTTTTTGGCATGTTTGAAGTAGTTTACTCTTGTGCTTACAATTTTGTCTCTTTATATGTCCTCTTTCTGGAATATTATGCAGGATTTATTGAAAAGCAATTAAGCACGAGGGAAAACGCGTCTGCTCACCTTGCCGCCATAACCGGAACCCAATTAGACATTTCAACTTAATTGTTTACCTGGACCTTGATGTGGCATTTAATCAGAATGTAACTTTTTTGACATGTGCAAAGTGCTTCATCTTACTGTGAAGGATTTAATCTGATAATCTGACATGTAACAGAAGAAGAAAAAGAAAAAGTATTTGTTTTGTACTTTCTCATAAGAATTCAGTCTGTGATTGGTTTGACGCTTTACTATGAATGAAATCGTGATCAAATCAGTGCCTGTTCTTCTGTCAGAGACTCAGTGGATCAAAGTAAAGACACCCGTCTGTCTTTACTTTTATTCACTGAGTCTCTGTCTCAGTTGATCAGGAAATTTTAGCAACATTTAGCTCCCAGTAGCTCTCAATGGGGCACAGAAAGGGGTTTGCATGTATATTTATTTTAACAAAAGAGTACCTATCAGCTCGTGTTTAAATTGATAATATTAACCTATTGTTAGGATTGCCAAACATTTACATCACTTCTTTTATTCTGATTAAAAATTTAGTCGGATTAGGCCAGATCAGGTCATACTGTTCCAATTCAGGTGTTTACATGATGCATTCTTCTTCTGATTAGGTTGTTATTACGATTATTAATGAATAAAATTTGAAAGTTATACATAGTAGGGCATAGTAAGGTGTAGTGGTTAGCACTGTCGCCTTGCACTTCCACCACCTGGGTTCGATACCCGTCTGGGTCCGGCATTTCCGTCTGTGTGTGCATGGGGTTTGCATGTTCTCCCCGTGCTTGGTGAGTTAGTGTGGGTATGTGTGTGTTCCCTGTGATGGATTGCCACCCTGTCCAGGATGTACCCCGCCTTGTGCCCCAAGTCTCCTGGGATAGGCTCCAGACCCCCTGTGACCCTGAATACAGGATTAAGCGGTATAGATAATGAGTGAGTGAGTAAGACATAGTACATGCATATACACAAAAACTATACATAAATGAACATATACGTGATCTAAAAAAAAAAAGGACAGCCTGAGATGACAGATCGCAATTTCAGCATTCATTTTCTTATATTTATATGTAGATAAAGTAAATAGTTTATGTTCTTGTTTAGGTTGTCATTTCTGTTTTAATCGTACTAACTTGTGATTGAATAGAGAGGCTGGTGAAGGAATGACTGTTCATAGCTGCTGTGATAACAAGGACTAACTTTTTTTTTTATGGATTTTTTACCACATTAAACATAACTATACACAAATACCTAAGTTAATGCTGAATTAATACTTGTAAGAATTGTAATTGCTGTAAATGTGACGGACCCTTCTTTTAATACTTTTATATTTTTATACCTCACAATTAACTTTTATTTTTTTCTGTTCTGTTCCTGTGCAATTTATATATTTTAATTCAATGCCACTTTTGTAAATTTTGAAATTTCCAGCCATGCAACCCTGCTTCGCACCGTCATTGCCTTTGCTCTTTTCCGTAGGACCTTCCTCCACCTGTCAGTCAGCCAGACTCCAGCAGTAACCCCTCTTCCACAACCTCCTCCACACCTTCCTCGCCTGCCTTCAGCTCCAGCAACCCACCCAGTGCCACTCCACCTGCAAACCCCTCGCCCAAAGGGCCCTCGGATGGCCGCTTTCACTTCCCAGGTCAGTGACTACAACTAATGCTAACTCCTCTCATTAACTTTACCTTACCTTCAAACAAACTGCACATTATCAAGGATGATTTTATATTACATCAATTTGCCTAACCTTTAACCTTCTTATCTTAATCTGGCATGGTAAACCAAAATAAAAGAGTTCTTTCTCTAACTGATCTTTCTTTCCTTACTTTTTGCCTGGGTGATTTTCTTTTCATGCTGTCCTGATCACTAGCTTCCTGTTATTATCAGCTAAGACAACAGTTTATCTTCCCTGGTGAGTTAATGCTGTCCCTATAACTCTGTTTCAGGTCTTCCCCAAGACTAACATGTTACTGCTGAACTTAAAATGCTTTGTTCGGTTGCTACAGCTAATATACAAACAATGAAACATACTAATAAAAAAATGCTCAGTGCTTTCAGTCTGTGTTGTCTTTATGGTGGAGAACTGGTGCATGACTGGTTTCTAATGCCACCTTCTGGACACTCTGAAACATTGCTTTTACTGATTTCTTTAAGCAAGTTTTGCGAAGCATCAAGAATAATTAGTGTGTAAAAGGCTTCAATGTAGAATGTTCTATGTTAGAATTTTATATATTAAGTGTTCATAATTTAATAATTATAATCATAATTATTTTCATAATTTTTAGTGGACTATTTTCAGATTTTTCTCTAGGTTGAAGTAAATTTGGAGAACATTTTAACTAAATCTTAGCAAGAACAGTCATAGTTTATCAAGTAATTCCATAATTATCAAATAAGAAACCGAACACTTTGCAATATGTGTGTGGCTTTTTTTCTACAGATGTATCGAGTTCTCAAAGTCAAGATGGCCATGACTCAGGGTAAGGCATACCTTTTGCTATTGTTCACCTAGGGTCCTAATAGAATACTTACATGATTCCCTAGAAAGCAGTTAAAACTGATTAAGCTTTATTGTACACAATGGTCATTTGCAATAAAATGTTCAGATGTATAGTACCAGTCAAAAGTTTTGACACACCACAAGTTTGCATTTATTTCCTGCATTTTAGAACATTCTGGAGATTTTAAAACTATAAAATAACACACATGGGATTAACAACAGTCAGTTGTTATTTTGAGACATGAAGGTCAGCTGTTCTGGAATAGTTTTTGCAAGACATATAAAAACAAAATATCTCAAATTTTGAGAAAAATGTGTATCTTTTCTCACATATGAATATGTTTTTTTAATGTGCATAAAATCTGGTTAATATAAAATTATTGTTAGGGATTTATTTCTGTGAGAAGAGGGAAAAAATGCTCACAAAGGTTTGACATGTCCTCTCCTGTTTCCAGAGAGACGGAGCAAGCAGGCAATGAGCAGATCACACAGACAGAGAGGCAGGAAGAAGCAGCTGTGGTGAGTTCGGCTGACAGCTGTGTAAAACAGAGAAACAAAAACTCAGATCCTTTGAGAGTGAAAAGTCAAGCAGTTGTGCAAACAGAATGATGGTCAAATGATGAAATCATGTGACTCCAACTCATCTGTTTTTGTGTTTCAACACACACACTAAAATGCAGGCAACTGCAGAATTATTACCAACGAAGGAAGAATGAACTTATTTTAACTTTTAATGAACAATATTTCGGCTAAATGAGTGTAGTAATATTATTTGTATTAAGATTTGGAATAAACGAAACAAATTAAATTAATTTAAATTATTCTTACATTATAATATGTTTTTTCCACTTTTTCCAGTATTAATGTCTCATAAATATGGCATGTCCTTTATCACCAGGAAAAACAAAAAACAAAGAGCCCTTAACATAGGAAACAAAAAGTGCACTTTTTAAATAATAAATAAATTTATATCAATAAATCCGGGGTAAAAAGTGTTAAAAAACTTTGCACACCTTCCTTCACAACTACACTACATTTAATAACCTCTGCACAAAGTCACTTTGTTCTATGCATATTTGCACACACAGCACAGTATATTTCAATTTGTACAGTAGATTTCTATTTTTGCACATCATATTTCTATTTTTATTTTTAGTTCTATTTTTTCCTAGCACATTTCTATTTTTATTTTTAGTTCTATTTTTCCTAGTTTAATTTAATTTTTTATTTAATTTCTATCGTATTTCTTTTATTTATATTTATTTCTTATTTGTAAACTTTAATTCTCTTCTAGGGTCAATGGCAGTCGTATAATGCATTTCACTACATTTCGTACTGTGTATGTTTGTGTATGTGACAAATAAAATTTGAATTTGAATTTGAAAATAGCGCCTCCATGCTTTTAAGTGTAGAAATCACATGTTGCATGTACAGTAATATGATTTTGCTTATCTTTAGGAAGAGTGCAAATAATTTTGGAATTCACTATAACATTTGTATCGTTTCTGATCAAGAGTGATGACGTGGATGGTGAAGTAGAACAGCAGGAGCATGAAAAACAAGATGAGGCTGCTTCTTATGGTGAATCTGAAGATGAAGAGGACGACTTGGATGACCTGCCCAGCTGCACGAGACCTTGGAAGGGCCCCATCTCGCGCAAGGTCAGCCAGACAAGCGTCTACCTGCAGGAGTGGAACGTTCCTTTTGAGCAGCTGGAGCTGGGGGAGCTTATAGGAAAAGGGCGATGGGGAAAGGTGCACCGTGGGCGTTGGCACGGAGAGGTGGCCGTGCGCCTCCTGGAAATCGATGGAAATAATCAGGACCACTTGAAGCTTTTTAAGAAGGAAGTGATGAACTACAGACAGACTCGGCATGAGAATGTGGTGCTGTTTATGGGAGCTTGCATGAACCCTCCTCAGCTGGCTATTATCACAAGGTGAGTCTGCTGTGAAATATCCAGTATTTAGGATTCAGTGCTGTTTTGCTTCAATCAGTCTGATGCAAAATTTGCTTCCGTTTCAGTTTCTGCAAGGGTCGGACGCTGCACTCTGTTGTCCGTGATTCTAAAACCTCACTTGACATCAACAAAACCAGGCAAATCGCTCAGGAAATTGTAAAAGTATGAATTATTTTCTTTTCTTCGTATTTTTGATTATCTACATCTCTGTTTTGTTTTCTTTATTTAGCTTATTTTTTCTTGGTCTAATAGGGAATGGGCTACCTCCATGCAAAGGATATAGTGCACAAAGATTTAAAGTCTAAAAATGTGTTTTACGACAACAACAAAGTGGTGATCACAGATTTCGGTTTGTTCGGCGTGTCAGGAGTGGTGCAGGAGGATCGGTAAATAACCTCATGTGTTCAGTTGTCATTACATCTTTAAGGTGTTGTCTGTAGTTAACGGTATCTCTGCGTATGTGTGTTCAAAGGCGGGAGAATGAACTAAAACTGCCACGAGGCTGGATTTATTACCTGGCTCCTGAGATTGTACAAAGGATGTGTCCTGGAAATTATGACCGATTACCCTTTTCTAAAGCTGCTGACGTTTATGCCTTTGGGTAAAGACCACACCTAACTCTTCACACTTCCTGTATCCTAGCATACAGTTACAATATGGTCAATGAACAAAAGATAAAAATCATCATAATGGCTTCAAAAACTATTACATCAGTTGTGCAAACAGAAAGCCTAAAAAAATAAAGTCTAAAATTAATCCTGTGGTGTGTATATCTCTTAGCACTATCTGGTACGAGCTGCAGGTAAGAGACTGGCCTATTAAAACCCAGCCGGCTGAAGCTGCTATCTGGCTGCTCGGGAGTGGAGAAGGCATAAAGAGGCAATTGGCTCAGATCAGCCTGGGCAAGGAAATTACGGTAAGCATGCAGCAGTTCTTCAGGAGTTTATAAGTAGTTTTCTACTAAAGAAACTCGCTTTTTACTTGCCCAATCATACAAGGTATACACAAGGTAAGATTTTTACGGTTAAGCACTGAAAATCTGGGGGAAAAATAATCATAACAATGTATATATTGCTATTTCTACAATCATATTATGGTAGAAGTCGTGTCTACCATCATATATTGGATTTTACTTTTAAGCAAATAATATCAAAGTGCATACATTCAGATTTAATTTCTGTTATTTAATTGACATCTAAATAAAAAAAGGACAACACTTTTCACTTGTTAATACTGGCAATGGCAATTTGTTGCTATTTCAATGTTTTTTCAAAACAAGCCCAGAAGTTGTCGTAATGATTGATTACTTCAGTTCCGGGGCAAAATCAAAATCTCCCCTTAAACTTATTGTTGCTTAATATATTGTTCAAGTCTTCCAGTTAAGTATTGCAATCTGAAAGAGTTTGAAGTTGTGTCCCCCTGAATGGTAAATTAAAGGGAAAAAAAACGCCCAAAGACAGTTACACATTTCACTCTTACAGTTATCAAGTTTCAAAATAAACTGTTGAAGCAAGTACTGTAGCATAAAATAAGCCTGAATTTCCCCATTACATATTGCTACAGATATTGGCTCATTTGGTGTGTGGTGAGAATGTTTGGTGACAAAATGTTTTCCAGGCCAAAAGCTGGTTGCATTTGCAATGTGTTTTTAGAGATTGGATCATAGTTTTTCGAGAAGATGATGATCTAAATGTAGTTTTACAGAAATGTCAAGAAAAATTATGTAGCAACGGGAGTCTCTGGATGTAAACCCTACTGTAAACCCTACTGTAAACCTGTGGTCTGAATTGTTAAGCATTAAAGGAAGGCTGTCCAGTGCATGCATTAAAAATCTCAACTGTAAGAGGCAGATGGTTATAAAAAAAAAAACTTCTAACTATTAAAAAAAAATAATGATTAGATACAGTAAATATCAATTACTTGAACGCGTCATTTATTGCTTGTGTTACTCTTTTTATATGTGAAATTTTGCTCCTATTGATGAAGCGTGCATGTAATTCTAAAGAGCACAGTAATGAGTGATTCATTACTGCTCAGATTGAAATGTTACTATTTCTTTTGCTGTATTAGTTATTAATCAACTGAGACTAGACCCATGAGACATATATCGTCTTTAACTGATGTCTGTTGTGTTCACCCAAAAGGAGATCTTGTGTGCATGCTGGTCCTTTGACCTTGAGGAAAGACCAACATTCTCTCAGCTAGCAGACCTGCTAGAAAAGCTTCCTAAGCTCAACCGCAGACTCTCGCACCCTGGACATTTTTGGAAGTCTACGGAGTATGTATCGTAGAGCTGTGGGGCTGCATGCCATCACTCTGCACTGCCTCACTGAAGAGAACTTGCTAAACTGAATTTCTCAGATGCAGTCTTCAGGAGAATATGTGTGTGTCTAAAATGCATGTAAAGTCTTCTGTGTTTCCTGAGCCTTTTCCAAGTCTGTCTTAAATATGTAAGACATTGTAAGGTAAACCTGTTTTACGAGGGGCGTTCAAGCCAAACTGGGACTTTTGATTGTACTTAATACCAGAACATGCTTACTGGAGTAAAAACGTTTATTTTTTCTATATAATCTCCTGCTACAATAACGCCCTTATCCCAGTGTTTCATTAGTGCTTGGATACCATCTCAGTACACCAGAGCCATGATCGCACTGCCTGCTTCACCTCCCAGGAACTGCTTTAATGGTCCAAACATGGGAATGACTTAAAGCGAGGTCAGGATTTTGATTTTGCTAATCCTAGTTTTACTTGAATGCCCCTCGTACCTTTAACACATGCCTTTGATTCAGAATTCAGTGAATTCAATACAGCAGGTTATTTCTATTTTAATAAGCTTAAGTTTTAAATGTGAACATTTTTTTTTGAGAAACAGCTGTAGGTTCAGTCTAAGTAATAGAGAGCGTGATATATAGGTGTGCGTGTTTTTCTTTTTGTTTTGTTTTTAGCTGATGATTCTCCAAATATGGTGCAGAGTACTGTATTTTACATTTTCTTTTTCCGGTTATTTTAGTGCAGTAGATTCAGTATTTATACATCACAGTCATATATTTCTTATGTAACACCAGTAACTAAATAAACAATAAATCTTATAATGTCTGTCAGGTTGAGAACACGACAGCTGTGGGAAATTTAAACTGTACATAACAGAAATTTCTTTTTGTATTCTTTCTGACCTTCCCTCCCCCATTTCCTCTTTGTGTCGGAACTGGAACCTACTTCTTCTGACTTCTCCTTTTAATTGTTTGAGCCAAACCAACACTCTGCTGTGTACTTTCAAATTCAACATCCTAAATCTTCTTGTTTTTTTTTTCTTTACAATTTTTCACCACAATCATAACTGTCCTTCTTTTTGTCTCATAACTCTTGGTTTCATGACCGTCTGCAGGGACACTGTAGAGAATGCACTCTCTCGTCTACAGGACATGATCAGAGAATGCACTCTCTATGCCCTTACATATATAAATACAGTACTGAGTGCACTGCTTCTGCACACATGATCATGGCTGGTTCACCATAGTATCAAGTATCATTTGACCTTTGTGTTAGAAAACAATCCTTTAATTTATTTACTATTCAAAATAACAAATCAATATCGAAATCTGAAGTCATAGCAGAGTGCAATTTTTTCCTACATTAAATAACGGGCATCCCAAAAAATTACATTTTTGAAATATGAATATCTGAGGAACTACATGTCCTAGGCAAACAAAATTAGACAGGCTTTATATTGAAAAATAAAAGACTTATTTATAAAAATTCCAACAATTCAAACTTATATAGATTTTATAACTGTCATTGTTGTGATAAAGGTGAATGATGTTATGAATTTGGTATTATGACAGTAACATATGTAGAATTACAGTTTTATATTAGAAATTTTACATCAGCGCCTGAATCCATAGTAATTCAGACTAACCAGTGACTGACTGAACATGCACATTTTCTGCCTTTGTCCTTGTAAAAAAAAAAAAAAAAGAAATTAAGAACTTTTTTTCAAAAGTGGGCTAAAAGATGATTAATCAGTAATGTGCATAAAGCATAAAAAAATATATTCTCTTTACAAATCTGCTGACTTCATGGTCGACAAAATATGAAATATTTTAAGTGTAAGATGCAGCGTAAAACACAAATTTGATATATTTAAATTGACAACAGTATATAAAACTGCAAAACTAAAGGTTGGTAGGACCGGTATTATGATTTATTTAAAATAATTGTTACTGAATTTAATGGCAGTGGAAAGTCATGTAGAGACGATTCAAAGTTATAACACATAAACCTATCATTAAGATATCTGAAGAAGTGGCACTGTCACCTTAATTGTTTACATACTTTTCCTAAGATGGCAGTACTCTACTTGCAGATGGTTCCTATTCAATAAGCATGAGTAAAATATTTGTTTAACTTGCTATATTCGCACTGTTGTCTTTTTCCGTAACCAGAGTTAGCCAAGCATAAACTGTGCTGTACTGAGATCTCTGCTGTTATCTTACAGCCAGGTTATAAGTATCAACTCTTAAAGCTGTAGCATGTGCATGACTGCCTAATTCTGCTTGCTGTACTTGAGTAATATCTGTAAAACTGTTAATGCTGCTGATCCTTTATTCACGCCTTACTGAAGCGGCCAAAGCTAGCTGTTAACATGCCTTACCTTTTTTTTGTTGTTGTAAATTTCACATCTGTACAGTTCTATCTTTAATGTAAAGATGTCTGCACTTTAAATCTAAAACAAATGTTTGAGGAATCCTGTTCTCATTCCTCTCTCTGCTTGCAAATAACACGATGAACACAATGACTTTGATTGTATCTACTTAGGCAAAGTGAACTGAAATGAAAAGAGGACTGTTTGTAGGAATGTATGTTTCTAAATAATTTATGCTTAACATAAAGCATGTTTTTGTGTTTACTTTGGAGCGTGTAATGTTCAGAGAATTGAAATGTAAAAGAAAAAGCAGAAATGTGCTAACATGAGGGATGAGGCATGACAGATGTTAGGAGGTGGGAGATGCAAATGAAACTTTTGGTTATGTTCAAAGTAAAGAAAAGCAAATATTTTATGTGATTTAGACTTTGTAGATAATGTTTTTATTTAATATAAAGCTCAGCCTCCTATTATTTGTACAAACTTTTATATAATTGTTTTTCATCACAGCATTTGGAATACAGTAGGTACTTTATTCCTGTTTCAGAGATATTACCTAAGTATGTACATTTTTAATTGGTTTAATATATAATTTGAATGGATTTGAGGATTTAAGAATTTATCCTTGTACAGCTTGTTTAATGTGTTGGGATAGTTTATTTCATGATGTTACCCTAAACGCAATAAAGACAAATTTGTAAGTAACATCGCTGAGGTTGTAATCTATTGGGAGATTTTGAGGAAAGTGCTCAGGAATGTATTTGTTCCTCTGCATAGATGCAACATAGTTTTAAGAAAGATGAAGTTAATGCAAGTGCAAAAATCTTTTACAGGTTAAAGTAAATATTTTAAATAAGTGATAGCATGATAATAAAGAGATGTATGGTTACTTGACACAAAAATGATACTGAGGCCAGTACCAGGACACCTTAGTCCTAACACACTTTAATAGGCAAGATTAGCTATGGCACAAAATATATCAACAGTATGTATCTACACACAAACTGAAGTGCATCTCAGACCCTTGAAGCAGATGGGCTACAGCAGCAGAAGATCACACGCCTGTCAGGAAAGGTGAGGTTACAATTTGCATGGGCTCACCAAAATTGGACAATAGGAGATTGAAAAAACGTTGCCCGGTCTGATGAGTCTTAATTTCTCCTGCAACATTTAAATAAATTTGACGTACACCTGCTTTATGGCAAATGTTCAGGCTATTTTATTCAGGAGAATATTTTCTTGGCACTTTGTGCTCCTTAGTACGTACTAAGCTTATTTTAAATGCCTATGGCCATCCCTTTATGTCCAGAAAGAAAACGTGCCATAGCACAAAGCTAAAATCATCTCAAACTGGTTTCTTGACATGACAATGAGCTCACTCCAATGGTCTCAATCCAGGAGAGCACCTTTTGGAAATTCAGCATTTTTGTAATCTGACGGTGTATCTGGTGCCGACATTTATAGAAGACTTTGTGCGCAGTATGGAGAAAGTATTTGAATATCTGCCAAGAAAATTTATACAGATACTATAAGGTAGGTGAAAGTTTCTTAAAGAGAATCATTACTGGTGACGAGACATGGTTTCATCATGTATCATGATTCATGAGTATGGAACGGAAACATCCTTAATCGCCGACCAAGAAATAGTTCAAGTGTCAACCATCAGCTGAAAAATGGATGCGTACAGTTTTCTGGGATTCTCAAGGACTAGTATTGGAACATTATTAGAAAAAAAGGTTCGATGATCAACAGTGCTCTTTTTTTTTCAAAAAAAGAGCTGAAGCCTAAACTTTGGATTTAACGCTGAGGACTGCTATCCCAAGGCGTTAAGATTTTGTTTACATTTCTGTCGACACTGTGCAAAAACTTTGTTTTGAGGTTAAAGCATCCTCCCTATAGCCCTGATCTAGCTCTAATGGACTTTCACTTGTATGGTTCTCTAAAAGCAGCCCTACGATGATGAAGATTTACCTATGATAAAGAAGTGAAGACAGCGGTGCATTTGTGATCTAAAACATTTATTTAGTAATACGAAATACAAAAGCTTGTTTTCAGATAGACAAAGTGTATTGAAAAGCAAGAGATTGTGTTTAAAAAAGATGTGCAGTAGAGCCTTGGATTGCAAAATATAATACAAAATATAAACTAAAAATAAAATGAACCTGCACAAAAAAAAAGTAAAAAAATAAATCTGACAGTGTTTCCATTTTTGCGCGCAGGCGCTGTGTGTGAGTGTATGTGTACAAAGCTAAAGTAAGGTGAGGAGTAAGAATGCATCCCTCCCTTCTCCTTCACGTCTTACACAGTAAATCTTTCTCCTCTCTTGTTTGAATTTTGCACACGCACACATTAATGAAAACACTGTTTTATCAGGAAAATACACAAAAAATCTCTCTAATGACACTCAAATGAGTGCACACTAACGGAATCACTGCTCTAAAGTAAAAATAAAACAAATTAAGCTGCAATTTACCTTTGAAAAGAATTACGTCAGAGCAGTGTTTTCGTCAGTGTGTGCTTGTGAAGGCGAGGGGAGGAGGGGTGTGTGTGTATGTATACACGCATGCACGGATATTAATTATACCAGTAAGAGATGCGCACTAAGACCGAGCATGGGGGACGATTACCCACAATTTCGCAGCGCACTAGAGAGAAAAGCCATTAGTTGTGATCACGTGACGATCGGCATCAAAAGAAGTGCATGTGTGATACATAATACTCTGTACTCATAAACCAAGACTTGCTTGTTTTTCAAGTAAAAATTTATTATAATTTTTCGCTTGTCTTGCAGAACACTTGCAATCCGACGTTCCACTGTATTTGTCTTTTCTATAAGTTAATTAAAATAAACTCTACAGTCAGAATGTGGATCATGTATTTCCGCATCAAGATGTAAAACAGAATGTGTGGTTGTTGCCTCAAGGCGGATTGTGGCGACTTCACTGGGTAATATGGCAAACTTTTGGGAAAAGCTTTGACTTTATTTCATTTTTCTGTAAATGTTTGATAAGCTTTAAACACCCAAAAGCCATAAACTTTAATAATGTGTAAACAGTGTTGTATAAGCTTTGTTCAAACCGTACGTAATCAACCGTCAACGTTAATATGTAACCTGATCGAACACTGTCACTCAGGTAACATGGAGAATATTCTAGATCTGTTCCCTGAGCTGACTGAAAACGAAACTGAAAGGCTTATTGTTTTGTTGGCCCCGCCCACTTCCGGAACATTTCCCGACCCGCTTACTGAAGTCAGAAAAAAACAGCCAGAAAACTACATACAGTACATACAGTTTGAAGAAAGAGAAAACAAACGCAGTGTATCTGAATAAAAATCGAAAGCAAATCAGGAAAATGGCGTATTTCTACCAACAACAGCCATTTTACAACCCAGTAAGTGTTTCCGTTTTACATAACGGTTCATATAAGTATAAAAGTAATACACTGTATACGGAGTGTGTTTTTTCTTTTGCATGCGGATCATATTTCACAAACCTTTTATGTATAAAGCCGTTAAAACTTATGCAATCCAATAACTTTATTATTATCTTAGTGTTTCTGCATTAGTTCTGTAAAGAGAAACATGCTCGTAGTAAAAATCTAAATCTTCAGTCTGCATTTAACACCAAACAGAACACGAAATATATTACACATATGATTCATTTGCTTGATGATTTCTCTTTATTACGACCTGATTCAGTAACTAATGTAATCAGTGTTTTTAAACAGAAGTTTAGAAAAAGTATAATACTAAACTGTCTTGCAACAGTGTAGTTAGAAAAAAATGTCATATCCTCTTATGAGGGCATTCACCCCTCAAGAGGTTAAAAGAAATCATTAGTAAGGTTATTTAATAACCTTTTTTGATGGCACAATGTAAAAATGGAAATAAATACAATGATCATAATTCACCTCCTCATTCGCCTTAGTTGGATTTCAGAGATTCCTAGATGGATGGATGAAAGAAACTTGTTGATTTATGTTTCCTGCATGCACTTTTAAAGGTTCAACCTGAGAGTTAGCATCCTTAAAATATCTAGCAAGAACTGTGAAACTTTGTTTTACAGTAGAATTATATACTTTTTCATTCAACAGACAATCCCGTTTACTGGCTCAATCCAAGGAGGCTTGACAGATGGAAAGAGTATTACTGTAAGTGGGCGAGTTTTACCAGGCGCCAACAGGTAAGGTATTATTGTCGTTTTAACTATATAAAAACTGTGCACAGTAAAATAAAACATGCTGCTACAGATACTACACTTATCTAAACTTTATACTTTAAAATTAGATTAAGGACCCTAAACTACATAAAGTGCACAAGTGCAAGTGTGTGCAAGCAGTGGAAAACAGGAGACAAGTCAATGTGCAAGACAATAGTCATAGTTAAAAACAGTGCAGCAACTAAACAGTAAAAGTGCAATATAATGATGATAAGATGCAATGCAGACATGATGTAGATCAATAAATTATACTATTTGTAATGTTTTAACAGCTAATTCAAAATTTTAAAAAATAAATAAATAAATAAATAAATTAATTAATTAATTAAATGGAATTGGGCCACTTTAGTGTGTGTGTGTGTGTGTGTGTGTGCCTGGTCTGATGCCTTTTAGAAGAAACTGTTAAACAGTCTGGTTTTGGGCCTGAATGCTTTTGTGTTCAGTTGTTATTCATGAGGGTAGACAGACATGTGTTTGCTCGACTGTTTCCTGTTACTGTACACTCCTTTACAGAAATCAGAGCAGTTCCAGGAATTGGTTTTTTTTAAAGGCTCTAGTTATACACACATTACTGTGCAGAAATTTGACTAAAATATTTTAAATACTTATTATAATATAGATTTTACAGAACCATAATTATATTAATTAAAATTTTTTGCTGTTTATTAAAATGTTTAGGCCAACGTGCACTAGACTGTTTAAGCCTGTTTATACCTGTATCTAGCTTAATAGTTAACCCAGTCTCTTTGCAAAATTTCTACTAGTGTACAGAGTGTAATATTTACCCTAATGGTATTAATGTAGGTTGATAATATCCCTGTTACTAAGTGAACTACGAGGTCAAATATTTAAAATTTATCACATAATGATATTTAGCAGATTTTAAGCTGAAAAAGATTTATACATAATATAGATACAGTATGAATGTGAACAGCAGTATGCATATCTGCCTCAAGGGAAGTCAGAGGTAAAAGTAAGTAAGTAATTTCACTTTGTCTTTTGTTTTTTAGTTAAAATAGATTTTTTTTAATAAAAACAAAGGTTTCATAAAACAGTAATACAATCATAATATAAATAAAATCTAATAAACAAACAGGTTGTAATATGTCTTGCTTCCCTTGCCAATATGGGGGTAATCTTATTTTGCAGTCAAACTGTTTGAATATTTTATTAGGATTCCTTTTACAGAACTAAGGGGTTTAAACATGTTGCACTATGACCATGTCTCAAAGCACAAAGTAAGGTTAATAAAATGCCTAGGTTTTGCATTCATGAACTTGAGTGGCCTGCAGAGATCCCTGACCTTACTGATCATTTTTTGTAATAAACTAGAATGCTGACTGCATGCAAGTCCTCCTCAGCTGATATCAGCACTTTCTTTGTGGCAGAATGGGGACAAATTACAACAAATAAATTAGTTATTATAACAGATTCTAAATTATATTTTATCTTTTATTAAAGAATGATCTAAATCTGAAATGGGATGCTCAACAAGCACATGTAAAGAAAAAATATTCTTTGGATCGTATATTGTTTCTTGTATATACTTCTGTCTATATACAGTATAGTATATCTTTCTTGGATTAAGTTTTCCATACAGTTACAGTAAGGTGTGTGTTGTTCCAGGTTCCATGTGAATCTCCAGTGTGGTTCAAGACCAGATGCTGTTATCGCTCTGCACATTAACCCGCGTTATGACTCCAGTACAGGATACATTGTCACCAACACCAAGCTAAATAACACTTGGGGTACAGAGGAGCGAATTTACCAGAGCCATTTTCCTATGGGAAATCCTTTCAACCTTCACATCCTGGTTACAACACTCTCATATAAGGTTACTTCCTCCGTCTGCTTTTTTTCCGTTTTAACAAACAGGAATAGTAAGCGATCAGCTAAAATGTCAGTTCAGCATTCTTGATTGCATAATATGTCAGTGCATAGCATGCACTATTGAACCCAAATTACCATAGCATGTCATTTGACCCAATTTGTGCATAATTGATTGTTGAGGCATACTGTATGTCCTGAATCCTGTATCAATGTGCTAACATGTTCAACTTCTGCTCCTAAAAAAGCCACTGAATAAATTTTAATAGAATATCAAAGGCTACATGCTGATCTGAACCTGTGTTTTTATAGATAAGTGTCAATGGCATCCATATAATGGATTATAAGCATCGTATTCCATTCACCATGGTGGACACAATCGTAGTGGATGGGATGGTGGAGGTCAATAACATCAGTTTCCAGGACCCTGTGGTGAGAACAGCTTGTGGTTGTGCTTTAGCACAACATATTTTTCATCTTATTCCTTAAACAAATCCCTATTGATTTGGAGAAATTACAAGGAAATAGCTGATATACTGCTCCTCTTTTGTTTCTGCCAGGGAAAAATTTGCATTTCAGTGTCTAGGATTTTAAAAGAATCTAGACAGAAACAGCTGCACAAACAGAAATTATGAAGCTGGGACATTAATTTTAGTTTATCTTCTAAATGAAAAGAGTAGCATTTTTTTCTAGACCACCTAGTGGCCAAAGTATGTTATTAAAATGATTAAAATGATTTTTATTTAATTTTGTAGGGTATTGTGCCTGCTCAAGCTGGATTTCAGGTAACTGCTAATATTTTAAAAAATGTATTATATATACTTTTTTAATGTTAAAGACTGTAATTAACAAAGGCTTAATAATCTGGTAATTTAATTAGAATGTAATATATAAAGGTGGCACAGTGGTTTAGTGGTTTAGCACTTTTGCCTCAGACCTCCAGGGTCCAGGTTTGATTCCCGCCACGGGTCTGTGTGCATGGAGATGCTTGTTCAACCCGTGCTTGGTGGGTTTCCTCTGAGTCCAAAGACATGAATTGTGTATTAGGCTGATTGGTGTTCCCAAAAAAGCCGTTGTGTGTGTGTGTGTGTGTGTGTGTGTGTGTGTGTGCGCGCCATGTAATGGATTGGCACCTTGTCCAGGGTGTTCGCTGCCTCCTGGGATAGGCCCTAAGCCTTACACGACCCTGTGTACAGGATAAAGCAATATCTCTCTTTTATATATTAATTTTATGATTGTTGCCTCACAATGACTTTACCTTTGATATTTCTCTTGTTTCATTTGTAGCCACAGTTTGCTTACCCTCCTCAATATGCGGTAAGTAACTTCCTGTTTAATAATAAAGTAAAACTCTTATCTTCCCTAAAATCTGATTGTATTACCTTGTTGAAAATAGTGCTTATAAGTTTTTATTAACACACACGAATATTTTTAATATACAAGTAAAACTTTTTCCACTAGTCTTGCTGGCCCCATGATGCATGGCCAACTTCATTTCTCACTGCCTCCCACATCCTACTTGTGTTAATTAACTATAACAGTTCTCTTTACTTCGGAACAGAGAGTGCATGTTCGAGTTCAAAGGTTAAAATTTTATTGCAAGAGTATTACCGTTGGTTTTCTCAGATTATTTGCATATTTGTTGCCTTCAGATGATACGTTGTAAAAGAACTCAGTTAAACTAATAATTTCCCCAGATTAAATTTTAAAAGACATGAATTTTATTTTATTGTAAAATACTGTAGTGACATGGATCACATGCTTTTGAGGTTATGACACCCACAGCTTCAGCTTCCTGTTTTGCAATCCTACACAGTATCTTTTTCTAAAAACCAATCTCCTGTTTTAAAATTATTCTTTCTATTCACAATGATTTATTTATTTATTTATTTTCTCCATAGACGCCTGCATTTCCTGCTCCAACAAGCTATGTAAGTCATATGATTATTTTACATTTTGTTTTACTTAATGTAAGTTCTCCCACTTAAAAAGATGAAAGAAGCCTGTAATTTTCATCATAGGTATACCTCAACTATGAGAGACAAAATAAGAAAAAAAATCACATAGTAGGATTTTTAATGAACTAATTGGTAAATTCCTCTATAATATAAGTATTCGGTCACATACAAACAAGCAAGATTTCTGGCTCTCACAGACCTGTTATTTCTTCCTTAAGAGGCTCCTCTGTCCTCCTCTAATTACCTGTATTAATGGCATCTGTTATCAGTATAAAAGACACCTGTCCACAAACACAAACAATATACTCCAAACTCCATTATGGCCAAGACCAAAGAGCTGTCAAAGAACACCAGAAACAAAATTGTAGACCTGCACCAGGCTCTAAATCCTGCAGTGCCAGACGTTACCACTTAAGCCAGTACATGTCCAGGCCTGTCTAAAGTTTGCTAGAGAGCATTTGGATAGTCCAGAATAGGATTGGGAGAATGCCATATGGTCAGATGAAACCAAAATAGAACTTCAGGTTTGGAGGAGAAAGAATGCTGAGCAGCATCCAAAGAACACCATACCTACTGTGAAGCATGGGGGTGGAAACATCATGCTAGGGAGTTTGGGGCTGTTTCTGCCAAGGGACCAGGGCGACTGGTCTGTGTAAAGGAAAGAATGAAATGGGGCCATGTATCGTGAGATTTTGAGTGAAAACCTCCTTCCATCAGCAAGGGCATTAAAGATGAAACGTGGCTGGTTCTTTTAGCATGACAATGATCTCAAACACACCGTCCAGGCAACGAAGGAGTGGCTTCATAAGAAGCTTTTCAAGGTCCTGAAGTGGCCTAGCCTGTCTCCAGACCTTAACCCCATAGAAAATCTTTGGAGGGAGTTGAAAGTTCGAGTTGCCCAGCAACAGCCCCAAAACATCACTGCTCTAGAGGGGATCTGCATGGAGGAATGGGCCAAAATACCAGCAACAGTGAGTGAAAACCTTGTGTGAAAATCTTATTTTGTCTCTCATAGTTAAGGTATACCTATGATGGAAAATACAGACCTCTCCCATCTTTTTAAGTGGGAGAACTTGCACATTGGTGCAATTGGTGGCTGACCAAATACTTTTTTGTATTTAAGCACATATTCTGTAATAAGCACTTTTTGTATTCTTCCTTATTAGAGCCTGCCATACAAAGCTGTTATCAACGGTGGATTGCAACCTGGCAGAAACATTACCATCCAAGGAGTGGTTAATCCTCAAGCCCACAGGTCAGATGTTAACCTTAATCTGCTACTTTGCATAATTGTGTAGTTTTCTCTATAAGGGAAATATATTTTTGAGGTTTTGTTCATTATAATTTACCAAATATCTTGCAAAGTCCACCACTGATTGTGAGCCAAGCTCAACTAAGTAGCGCCACTTAAACTATTGCATGAACTTCTCACATTTTATGCCGAACATTTGCTAAGGCTATACAGTAGTGTTTTTGTTAAAGGGGAGAGCGCCACAATTTTAGCATAAGTTGTAAAGTTTTCCTTAAAAATTCATTTGGTATTTGTACCACCAGATTTCACATTAATCTACGTCACAGAAGTGGGATTGCCTTTCATTACAATCCTCGCTTTGATGAGCACATGGTTGTGCGAAATACCCAAACACTGGATTCATGGGGCCCAGAGGAGCGCTTTGGAGGCATGCCGTTCCATATGGGACAAAACTTCCAAGTAAATAATATAATGAACCTTATTTACAATATATCTATGTTTGTTTGATTAGGTGGCTGATTGACATAGAAGTTTATTTAAAATTTAGGAGCTTTAAATTATTATTATTGCAAAAACGTCCATAATAGTCTGTGATCTGTGTTTTACACTCTGATATTACTATTTCAGATCATCATAAGCTGCAATCCCCATCATTACAACGTGTTTGTCAATGGTCAACAAGTGCATACCTTTAACCACCGCTTCACCAGGTTGAATGAGATTAATGTTCTGGAGGTGTCTGGTGACCTGACCTTGATTTCTGTAAATGTTTAGCCTTCTTTTTAGAAATTGTTCCATCAAATTACAGCTTATAGTTAGAATGTGAACAAGTTTAACACACACACACACACACACACACACACACACACACACATACATACATTTATATTGAATTGCGAGGACCAGTGAGAGGAGAGGAGTAAGGGGGGTGAAGGAGGCTTCTGTGTACGATGACTTTCACACACACACCCTGTGCGAGCAAGCACACACACAGAGCCCTGTGCGAGCAATCACATACACAGAGCCCTGTGCGACTAAGCACACACACACCACCCATTCAAGTGAGCATACACACATACACACAGACTGCACACACAGCCTGATCACAACTCAAGTCATTGGCTATTAGCCATTAGTACTCGTATATCAAGACCTGCTTGTTTATCAAGAAAAAAAAATTTTTTGCTCGTCTTGCGGAACGCTCGCAAATACAGTATATATAAGAATGGTCAAGTAGAGTATAAGTTTGTCTTACAAGTATATGAAAATAATCAGTGAACCGTAATAATTCAAATAAACCATTTATTACTATTTTTATGGTTTTATATTTTTACTGTGCTTTTTATTGTACACGAGTATTAGGATGTTACCCTGTTAATTGTAATATTCACCTTTAAGCCAAGCAATAAAACTATACCCTCTCCTGCTGTACATCCAAAGTGATTCTGTTTTGCTTCATTGTCTTTCTAGAGTTAATAATAAATATTTGTGTACAAGCCACAGTTAAGGCAGCAGACAATTTTTTAATGACTCTTTCACTAACAATTTGACTTGTCAAAAATAAAATGGAAAATCACAACAATTTAGTGTGGATTACTAACTGCAGAGTAAATACACCAGTGCTGTACCATGACTGCATAAGCACTTAAACGATTGATCGCCCAGTTCTCCTGTATTTTGTTCTGTTTTAACATAAAGCACGAAAGGCAACCACAGATTTCAGTGTGTTTTCGGTCTTGTCTCCCAGTTACACCAGGGAACATCCCATCCAGAACACATCCACACTCCTAACATACTGTACATCACCTCACAATCATATACACAGTGAAAAGGCACCTAACACCAAACACAGTTCACACAGTCACACAGTTCATAAGCATGATGCTAGATTCACTGAAAATGCTAGCCACTCACGCTCACATGTAGTTTAATTATTATTTTTTTATTCCTGCATTTTTGCCAATTCCAACCCACAAGCTAACTCTCACATGAAAGCTATTAGCCATAGAAAATGTGGGCTGCACTTGCTTACTCTAAGACACAATAAGCCAGTCATTGCATCCTTTTTAACTTTTACTTATGCTATATCACATAAATATTTTAGTTCTCTGTCTCTGATTGACAAGGAAAAGAAGTATGGAGTGCATGTCAAATTTTATTCTTTTTGGATTTTGACATCTCATTCTCCTGATAATATAGCAAACACCTTTCTGTTGTGCCACATAGGAACTCCTATAGTGGATAATAATGTCCTTATCAGATAAAAGGCCACTGTTGACCATAAAGGTGTACTTTTAGGATACTATGACCGAGTAAAATGTGTCTTGTTTTAGTAAAAGGAGCCCAAGCACTGGCCCGCTGGCTCTGTAAGACGAAAGAAGTTCTATTGAGAGTAATGACCGACTGCTGAAGGATAAACACCACGGATGTCCGTCCTTGGGCTGGAATACGTGCCTCTATAAGCTTTAGATCCAACAACCTGGGTTTTGATGATGGTCCATCTGGACCTGAAGTTCTTGCCAAGTCTCAGACATGGTCATATGTTGGTCTGCTTAGACAATGTTGTTATTCTTAACTGTATCCATTATTAAAGTGACGATTAACTGCTCTCTTTAGACGCACCCATTCACAACTGGCCTCACCAAGAGCAACTCATTTGCTGAAGCTACACAGTAGTGCATCTCATTATGCTCTCACAGATGTGAGTCTGACAGTCATCTCTGAAAACCTTACAGTGCTAAAATGTTCCTTAAGTCCAGTAGTGTTTAAACAGAACCAGCATTACCAGTTACAAAAAGACTTTTATATTGTTGACATCACTGAAATGAGTTACTGACCCTGATTTTTCTTAGGTAAAAGAATAACCAATAAAAGTTTGTGTTTTCCAAAAATCAAGCTATGCAGTGTTTTCCCATCAGTGTTATGAATCATGGGTTTAGATCATTCTTACCGTAGGCGGTTGTTATTTTTTTGTCATTATGATAAAGTTTGGCAATGAAGCTGGGGGAAATGCAACAACCTCTTTTTTTCTTTTTTCTTTTTTTACAAGGTTTCTTAGCTTGCATAACTCTAACTTCAATAATGTAGAGCCTAACTGATTTACTAATACTCACGAGTAAATCACCCGAAACTTCTGCTTTATAAGCTTTAACTCGGGATAATCGGGCAGACTGATTGTCAGTTGCAGCAGAAATTTGGAAATGACATACTACCAGCAACAGCCCTTTTCCAGCCCTGTAAGTTGCTTGAAATGTTTTTTATTATTTTCGTACTGAAATCCTGATAGCTTTATATTTAAGTAAAATTGTGATATTTCAAAATTATGTATATATTAATTATTTCAATTGCTGTATTATCCTGCTAGATTTTTTCAGATCTTTCAGTCATAGAACTGTTTAAACTATTGTTCCATTTTCAAACTAGTGTAGAAGTACTTCTGTATCGCCGAAGGGAATTAGGTGTCAATAGAAAAAATTAAGCAATAAGAGACTGTATTTTCATTTTTACATAAAATGCTAATCTTAGTGTTCTCTTTTGGAACTCAATTAGCTTTATGGTTAATTTAACAAAGATGGATTTTTTGGTAATCTTTGTTTATTCTACACAGATGCTGCAAACATTTTAAAAAAAAATTAGATTTTAAGAACTTTTAGTAACATGTGCTTATGTAACCAAATTTTAAATTTTTAACAGCAAATCCCCTTTACCGGCTCAATTCAAGGAGGACTGCAGGAAGGCAAGAGCATCACTGTAAGTGGAAGAGTGTTGCCAGGAGCCAACAGGTAAGACAGACGTTTATATTAAAGTGGGTTAACTTTTTTTTCCCTCACCCCTTTTTAAATGACTCATTAGTCCTATTATAAAAAAGCATTATACACCAGCCCTTTTCACAGTAATAACTTCTCTATACATGGTTTTTCATATACAGATTCCACGTGAATCTCCAGTGTGGTTCTAGACCGGATGCTGATATCGCCCTGCACTTTAACCCACGTTATGACTCCAAGACAGGATATATAGTTACCAACTTCAGGAAGAATTCCCATTATGGTACAGAGGAGCGCATCCACCAGGCCCTCTTCCCCATGGGAAACCATTTCAACCTGCACATATTGGTTACAAGTTACTCATACAAGGTTACTTCCTTTATTGACTACTTTTCTGATATAAACCAAAATTAACCGGTAAAAGGTTACTTCAGTTCTGCATTCTTAACTGCATTTGAGGTCACTGTAGTGACCTAATCATATACTTTAGATCTTACGTTACACTAATACAACAGGCTCAAGGCCTAAGTGATACCACTCATTTGGATAGATTGGGTTATAAGTGTAAACTCCATCTTTGAGTGTATTTATCTCAGTGTATTTATATGCTTGTCTTTTGCTCCTGAACATACCACAGTACTGCAGACGTTTAGTTATATTCTGTTCTGCCATTATCTTTCCACAGATAAGTGTCAATGGCAACCATGTCATGGATTTCAAGCACCATATCCCAATCAACATGGTGGACACTATCGTAGTGGATGGGATGGTGGAGGTTTATACCATCAGTTTCCAGGATGCTGCGGTAAGAACAATCATACCTTTAGCTTAAATATTTGTGGATAGGTACATAAAACACTAAAGAATTAATGTATTTCAATATTTCTTTAAGCATAATATATATATATATATACTTAAATACTACTTAAATTGCTTGGTTCAAATATGCATATAGATAGGGTTTATTAACTGATATAGGTCATTAAAATAGCACTTGCTGGTAGAGTATCTCTTCTTGTATACAAAGTCAACACTCAGTATGGGATTAGAGTGGCTAATCCACCAAACGGATTATTTTTGGGAGGTGGGAGAAAACTGGACAACATAAGGAAAACACATAGGAATAGGCATATTCAATAAACTGAGTTTACAAGAGAGACCATGGACCTGAGAGGCAGGATCATGACCCACTGTACCAACATGCTGATTCATTACACTATAATTAATTCTGACCTGATCCTATAATAAATATATTGTTATTTGTACATCCGAGGCTTCAGAATATATGGTTAACCTAAAGTTTATGGTACAAATTACTAATATCAGTGTATAGGAGACATGAATAAAACATTTTCATATGATCACCTCAAATTCAAATTCAAATTTTATTTGTCACATACACAGTCATACACAGTACGATATGTAGTGTCTAAGGTCATCACCTTAACACTGTCCACAAGCAATAGACACCCTGGACAGTGTGTCACTATGGGCAATTTTTGAACGTCACTATTTGGGAATGCCAATTAGCCTAATTTGATTTTCTTTGGACTGTGGGAGGAAATTCACCAAGCATGGGAGGAACATGCAAACTCCATGCACACAGACCCGAGGCTGGACTCAAACCCAGAACCTGTAGATGCAAGGCAATAGTGCTTACTACTAAGCCTGCAATAGATATGTTTTTATTTTTAAAAAATTTGCTTAGAGTTCATTGTTACATAGTTTCTTTACCCATGCAAATGACCCATTTAATCATATTTTCCATATTTTCTCATCTATAGGTACCTTCAGTTGCTGCTCAAGCAAGCTATGTAAGACTTTGTATAATCAGTTAACATTTCGTTTTTACCTTAAAGCTCTTAATAACCATGTTCCATATTCTTTATCATTAGAGCATGCCATACATAACCACCATCCTTGGTGGACTGCAGCCTGGCAAAAATATTTCCATCCAGGGGATCGTTAATCCTCATGCCTCCAGGTCAGCTGTTAGCCCTTTTCTGTTATTTTGCATTGTTAGAGTTGATATATTTCTGTTTTTTGGTATAGCTGAAACTGTGTTCCTAAGCATATTAACAACTTGATTTAAAGGCAGATTTGTACGCCACCAACCTTTTTCCTCGACTTTTTACAGATTAAGTCTAAAATTTTAAGACATTCTGTTTGGGGGAAGAGCACCAATGTCAATTGTTATGCCTTTTAAACAGAAACGATTTGCAAAATGTTACTTAAATTTTATCTGATATTTTTGTCACCAGATTTCAGATCAACCTGCGTCACAGTAGTGGGATTGCCTTTCACTATAATCCTCGCTTTGGGGAGAACTTGGTTGTGTGCAATACCCTAACAAATGGGCAGTGGGGCTCAGAAGAGCGCTCTGGAGGAATGCCATTTCACATGGGACAAAACTTCCATGTACGTAGCACAAATTGAAAAAGAATTTTGCTGTTTTTTTATGCTTGTCTTTTTTTTTTTACTTAAAATGGAAATTCATTTAAAACAGCATCTCATATGTCTTTACTCATGTCACATTTCTTTCAGTTGATCATCACATGCAATCCCCATCATTACAATGTGTTTGTCAACGGCAACCAAGTGCAAACCTACAACCACCGCTTTACCAACCTGTGGGAGATCAATGCTCTGGAGGTGTCTGGTGACATGAGCTTGACTGGTGTAAATGTTTAGCACATTTTTATCTCATATTTTTGTGCAGTGTTTTAAAAGTTAAAGTCAAAGTTAGAATAATGTGTAATTTTTAATTAGGACATATGAATATTATGACTTCAATTTGATCAATAAAATAAAATCCAGTTGTTGAACCCATGTGAACTTTTATGGTTAAGATTATAAAGTTTTTCTATTATGAACTGTGTTTAAAACACAAGGGATCAGACATTCATACACTCATTCACATCCAAAGACAAAGACAATTTAGAATAGCAAATATGCCTACCAGCAGGGAGGAGGGATAAAGCTAAAAAATCCAGAGAAAACTCATTCAGACATGTACAACAACAAAAACAGAAGAGGGGGAAAAAAACAGCAATGATTCCATATTAACTTTTGTATAAACAAGTAAAACAGCGCCATCTGGTGTTACATATCTGCAAGCATTCTGCTGTTATTCTACACCAGGTCTTGCCTGCAGATGGTAGTAAATGACAGTACAAAATAATATGACAGCGAACTCACCATCGTTCTGATGTTATTCAACATGTGTCTGCTGTTCTTTAAATTATCATTAATTATTCAGTTATAATTTGACTTGATCTACTTTAGAACCATCTAGGTCAGAAGAAAATGAGAAACACAATGAAATATTGTACATATACTTTATTAGAATTGTTACTGTAATCATAAAGACTATTACTATATGCTATTTATTTAGGCTTAAAATTTTAGTACTTGCTCACAAACTCAAAATTCCCCTGTTACTTTTTCTTTTATTGATTTGTACTAAAGCAGTGCAGTGCATACTGTCGCCCATAAGTTGGTTGCACTAATCCATTTAATATCCTATTAATGATTTCATCTGAGCAACACAATTCTAGTTGAAATTTGTCCTGAAATGGTATAAACATATTAAGTAAAATATGTTATTATATACTGCACGGTGGTGTAGTGGTTAGCACTGTCGCCTTGCATGTTCTCCCCGTGCTTGGTGGGTTTCATCCAGGTACTCCGGTTTTCTCCCACAGTCCAATGATATGCAGGTTAGGCTAATTGGTGTTCCCAAATTGCCGGTAGTATGTGTGTGCCCTGGGATGAATTAGCATCCTGTCCAGGGTGTACCCTGCCTCTTGCCCTAAGCCTCCTAGGATAAGCTCCAGGTCCCCGCGTCCCTGAATACAGGATAAAGCGGTTTAGAAGATGAGTAAGTGATAAGATGTTATTATATATTGGCAACGTGAAGTAAGTTAATATGTAAATATAATTATACAGCCACAAGATACAAAATGTAAGCGTAAACTGTTTTGCTATTTTTGTTTCCCCCTTGTTTGTTCACATTTACACCATTCCCCACACTTCCCACACTGCTTAACCTATGTAAGGTCATGGAGGGCCTAAAGCCTATCACAAGGGCACTCAGGGCACAAGGAGGGGACATGCTGAATAATGGTACAGAGCCCATAAAGGGACAAAGAGCAATTCTCAAAAACTTTCTTGTGCTCATTATTATTATTTTTTTTTTTAGCTACAACACATGTCTCTTTACAGTGTACTGTAGGTTAGGTGAGTGATGGGAGGTACAGTCAAATACAAACAAGCGCTCTGGACCAGATATCAGTTTTCACAAATAGCATTTCACAATGAAATCAATAACAGCCACTGCTCAACCCAATTGTTGTTTGTTTGTTTGTTTGTTTGTTTGGTTCCACATCTATCTATCTATGAATATCTATTATCTATCCCATCTAGAGACCATGGAGGCCAAGGGTCATTTTCATTCCTATCTTTATATTTTCCAGAATCCTTATGTGTCCTTAAGCAATCTTCCTGCCCTTCTTCTTACTCACTGTTTCAAATTTCTGTTCCTTTCTATCATCAATCTGATTAATCTTTCTTCTCCCAGCCTGCATACATGCCCAAACAGACCCAATTTACACTCCTTGATAAGTTCGCCAATATTTTTTTTTCCCGCCTGAGATCTCTTCTGAATTTTTTATTAGTCATTTCTTTTGTCTCCATCCAATTTCCAGTACATATCTTTCAGATTACTTGTACAAGTTAGGAAAAAAAATATTATTAAAAAATTGAATGGATGATTTATTAAATGCCAGTTCATAAATCATATTTGTTTCCCATATAAATAAATGTGAGGTAAAACCTACACAAGACTAACTAAACATAAAAAAACTCACAACTGTAAATATGTAAATGAGTGTGTGAGTGCCCTGCAATTGAGTGGCATCCCACCTTCTGATAGGATCCAGGCCTCTCCTGAGCCTGTACAGAGGATAAAGTGGTAAAGACAATGAGTAAGTGAATGAGTGAACCTTACTGGTATAGAATTTAATATCTGACTGATGCTGTCAGATTAGTATAACCTCTTATTTTATGATTCCATATTTAAATTAAACCAGGTTTGAACATTTGTCTACTGGACAAACAGAAAGTCAAACCAAACTCAGTTATTTGGCAGTCTAACTCCCTGCACTTACTCCAGAGGGCCAAAGAAAATTTTGTGTAGGCGTGCTGGAACAACAAAAAAAAGTCATGTGACCTGGTACTTTATGAATTAGGAAGCTTTGAGCGTCCCATAGAGAAATTTTACTTTCTTGGCTTCGTTTGTCATAAATTCAGCCACCGTAGAGAGCACACACTCTGGGCAAACGCTGTGTTGTACACAATGGATGAGTCTGCCCGAAACTGATGCCAGTGCGCATGCGCATGCGCAAGACCAGCTTGGAAAGAGAGAAGGATTCAAACTTCCGGTCGTGTGTCATGGCGGCGCGGTGGAGGATACTTGAAGCGAAAAAGCAAAACCTTTCTCCTAATGCTTTTTCGCTGTGAGGTTTCTGCACTATCTCGGGCTGGTTAGTGTGCTGCGTTAGACGAAGCAGTTCGGATTCAGGACTGCCAGGCAGGGGAGCGCCTGCGACTGACCATGGCGGCACACAAGCCCGTGGAGTGGGTCCAGGCCGTAATTAACCGATTCGACGAGCAGGTAAAGGGGCAGATCTGGCGTGGTGGGCTTGGGGGTGAAGTCAGCGCGGAGGACGGTGTTTATTTATTATGGTTTTTGTTGCAGTTAAGGGGTTTAGGGTGTGCACGAAGCTGGGAGATTTTAAGGATGCCTGTATAACCGTGTAACATTAACACTAACACACACACATACGCACACACACACACAGTACAAGCCTGTCAGTATAATGTGTACTGCTACATATAAACAATGTCTACTGAATAGTATGTAAGAAAATAGTACGGTCTGTTGCTAGCACTTTACTGTACCTCCTATGAGGTAGCACTGTAGAGCTAGTTAGCACACCAGTCTGTCGTTCATTTGGCTTTTTACATTACTCCTGAACATTTCACATTCCTGGGGAAGTCAGATCCCAAGCAGGGCTGCTGCAGGGTTGTGTTCTCGGGTTATTTGTGATGAATTCGGCGTGGCATTTCAGCCCCGAGAGGAGCGTGTACACTGGGGCTAAATATAAACAAAGGTAGCGGCCACGCACTGGCTGTGTGTTGACAAGCTCGTCTCTGCCAGGCAGCTGTGTGTGTGTGTGTTAGCACTGCTTCCCATTCAGTGTGTTAGCCAGCCTGTAGTTTAGAGTGATGTGAGACTAGTTATCTCACCATCCTTTACCTGACTGGTTAGCACTGTGATGGACTGGTTAGCGCTGTGATGGACTGGTTAGCTCTGATGGACTGGTTAGCGCTGTGATGGACTGGTTAGCGCTGTGATGGACTGGTTAGCTCTGATGGACTGGTTAGCTCTGGTGGACTGGTTAGCACTGGTGGACTGGTTAGCTCTGGTGGACTGGTTAGCGCTGTGATGGACTGGTTGGCGCTGTGATGGACTGGTTGGCGCTGTGGTGGACTGGTTGGCGCTGTGGTGGACTGGTTGGCGCTGTGGTGGACTGGTTGGCGCTGTGGTGGACTGGTTGGCGCTGTGGTGGACTGGTTAGCACTGTCGCCTCAAACATCCAGGGTCCGGATTCAGTTTTCTGGCCTTTGTGTATGGAGTTTTTCTGTTTTGGATGGGTTTCTTCTGAGTACTCTGGTTTCCTCCCACAGTCCGAAGAAATATGGCCGAATGACAATCGGGCAACTCGACCTCTTAAGTAACCTCCACAGACGCATGGATCTATCTCCAGGGCGGGGAGTATCCATTGCCGGATGAGCTGGATAGCACGTGGACCAAAAAAAGATCTCCAGAAAGATGCTGGTGTAAAGAACTTTGAGCTGGTTTTCATATTGACCTGAGTGTAACTTCCTTTAATCTGAGCGGCTTTGTGATTTTCACTGTTCATGGGTTCACTGGTTATTCATTTGTGCTTGTGTAGCGGCTTACTTGCTGCCTGAGGCTCATAAGAGTTTGATGAAAATGTAATGAGGGATTTGTTCTGTGTTTATTGTTAAGCCAGCTTAGAGTTCTTAAAAAGTCCAAAGACTTTGAACAGTCGTTCAGAGCAGGCCAAGTTCACGTGCAGGCCGTGCTTCTCTGCGTCCTCCGCTGCTCTTGTTTAATTTCCCACACTGTTTTTTTTTTTTTTTTTTTTTTTTTTTTTTTTAAGGCTTTTGCAAAGAATAAGATATTGTAATTTTTCAGCAGCTTTTTATTTACACCGCAATGGTTGTGGTTACGCAGTAACTGCTTGTGATCAGAGACATGGGTATTGCCATGTCAGCGGTATGACTCCCGAAAGCACCTTGAAACAATGACCTCACGAATGCCTGTGCATGGTCATGGAAAACCAATCTGAGCTCTCCAGGGAAGGTTCAAACAGCTCGGAAACAGGAGCCGGTAGTTTGGTATTCTGTAAAGTAAAATTGATGGGAATCGCAGCTTTCTGAAATTATAGTCATTGTGTACCTACTTTGTGAAAAGACCTTAAGCTTCTTCCAACTCCTCAGTATTCTACTTCTCTCAGGTGTTGCATTATTGTGGATGTTTAGTGACCACAAGTGCATATTTTTAAGTCTCTGTTAGAAATAATTTTTTCCCCCCAAAGCTTTAAGAAGGAGTAGAGGTGGTTGAGGAATTTGACTGAAGTATTTTTTAAGACACAGCAGTCTAAGTTAAATTCTACTCATTTAGGGATGGAAAATAAATTAGTTCTGTGCAAGAACCCAGAAAGGATTTCTTTACATGAATAAGTATATGCATGAATAAATACATTCATATGCTTTATAGATCTTGAAAAAAATTTCAATGTTAGAGTAGCAAAGGTGCAAAAAAAAATTTGTTGGCATGGCATTCCTGAGTAAAGTATAATAATAATTGCATTATACATAAATGTTTTAAAATTTGTTTGGCATAATTACAAACATGGGAATATTCCCACATGATCACTCAATCATTTTAATCTTGGAATTGTGGTATACTCTATATACAAGGTGAATGGAATTGATGGATGGATGTTGCGGCTAAAGGGATGTATGTAATATCCATACTGCACTAAAGAGCACATAGGGGAAATGATTGGTTTGTGACCTTTGTGGAATTTTAAACCGTGCCTGGGAAACAAAGTGCTCGCTGTCTCTTGGCATCCTGCATTAAAATGGATGTCAACAGGGCTGGGCTGTGTGTGTGTGTGTGTGTGTGTGTGTGTGTGTGTGTGTGTGTGTCTGTGTGTGCCGGAAGCCTTACTCTTCTCTGGTCTTGGGACTTTCATTTGCAGCCACATGCTTTTCCCTTAGGGCTATGCAATGGAGGAGAGAGAGAGAGAGAGAGAGAGAAAGGGAACCCCAGGGGCCTCTCCTTCTCTCTTCCTGACATTTTCAAAGACACAGTAGCCAAATTCTGTCGCCAAACCTTGCTTGAATCTTGAACTGTTCATATCAGCTGTTTAGAGCAGATAAATGCTGGCTGAAACAATCAGAGATAGGCACCAGATGTTCAGAATTAATATCTCTTAGCTATATTTTTTCCCCAATGCCTGTTCAATGTCTTCACAAGTCCAGAATGGTTAGTATGGTTGCAGAAACTTTTTTTTTTTTCTAAAAACATTGACTTGTTCGGATTTGTTGAATGTGATACAGAGGGGGGGAAAATCTTCACCAAGACTGGCCCAGAAATGTTAAAGCAATGCACAAGAACCTGATTCCACATCAGGGAGCAGTTAGCAGTAAGAAAGTCTCCCCACCCCCTCAGTCTCCTTATGGTTCATTAACACAGCCAGGCCCAGTGTGCTTTCTGTACAACCGCTACGGCATGTCTGGCTCCAGCAGGCTGTGTCAGTAGGCTGTGTCAGTGTGTCTTAGCAGATGTGTTGACTTGCAGGTGTGCAGGGGAACTCTGAGGGTGGGAATCGCAAGTCTGGGTGCGCTTTAATGCCTTCCTTTTAGTTCTGTAGGTGTGGGAGGTTGTGGTTGGAGAACCAGGGTGTGTCTTGAATGATTCCTATGTTGAGCATGATTTAATTCTGTCCCAAATGTCATACTATGGCTCTTTCACACTGATTTCTATGTACTTCATCATGTTGTGCCAACTAAACATGCTTTTAATGGAATATTTGCAAATTACTCATTTTTACTTTTGTTTTTATTTATCTTTATTTATTTAGCTCCCTATTAAGACAGGACAGCAGAATACTCACACCAAAGTCAGCACAGAGCACAACAAGGAATGCTTGATCAACATCTCCAAATATAAGTTTTCCCTTGTCATCAATGGCCTGACCAACATCCTCAAAAATGTTAACAATATGGTAAGTTGGTGTGTTTGTTTTGTTGTATATTAAGTATAAATATATTATCTGTCTGCTGGGTGTGGTGACATGGTGGCGTATTGGTTAGCACTATGGCTTCGCACCACCAGGGTCAAGAGGGCGTTTCCCACCTCGGGTCAGTGTGCGTGAAGTTTGCATGTTCTCCATGTGCTTGGTGTTGGTTTCCTTTGGTTTAAACATGCTGATTAGGCTAGTGAATGAGTGTGTGTGTGTGTGTGTGTGTCCTGACTCCTGAGGTGGATTGGCACCCTGTTGTGGGTGTACCCTGCTTCGTGCCCAAAGTCTTCTGGGAGTACCCTACAGGATTCCCGCAATCCTGTACAGGATAAAATGTTAAAGTATATGAATGAATGTTTACAGAGTCCAATGTCGTTAAGAAAATTGTAGATACTTTAATTTGTATCTTTGTAATAATTTTCGTGCTCTGACCAGTAAAAGGTAGTTCATGCCAATACCAAAGTCTTTTTTTTGGTTGACAAACAAGACAATGCATTTAAGTGTAGTAATTAATTGTAGCATGATATTATTATGCAAAACTAAAGACATAAATTAACAATTATATTGGTCAGTAAATTTTATGAGAAGGACGCTTCTCTGATTGATGATGAGTGGCAGTAAGGAGAGTAATATCATAGCAGCAGCCATATTCACTTTTTTTTTTTAATGCTGTGAGGGGGCATAGCCTAAACACACACGTAATCTCCTTGTCCCAGCTTAGTGATTTACCAGCCCTTAATTTTGGATTTGTTAAGCCATATGATGACCTCGTTCCCACAGAGAAAGTCTACACTATGATTACTGGTATCACATGAAGTTACAGGAATTTGACTGGCATGTGAGAAAGCTCCTCTGACCACTACAACATTCAAAATAGTGTGTTTCTTTTACAGCGGATAATTGGCGAAGCAGCCGAAAAGAACCTCTACCTCTCGCAGCTCATCATCTTGGACACTCTGGAGAAGTGCCTGGCAGGGGTGAGTAGCCAATCATGTTTCAATACTGACTGTTACATACAGTGTTGAAGAATGTTCTACTCGGGTACATTTTTGCAACAGACGACACCTGGGCAAACTATGAAGCAGACTTTAAAATACCAAGCAATGCAAAAGTAGAAAAACTAGTTCTGTATGATTCTTAAATCATTCTTCTGTATTTTTTATGTCTGAGACACTTGCGTCTGTTGAGACAATTAGACCCTGTTGTCTCTCTTTATCCAGAAAGACAACTCTGGTGCCTGCACAGATTACATTTGCAGATGTTTCCTCATCTCGAGTTAGAACTTTCTTTGCTTTCCAGAGGGATAGACAGGATTTTCCTCTATAGATACTTTATTAATGCTCTGTTAGATACAAGACAGCTGCTCCCCTTCTCAAGTTTGTCAATACTTTCTGTCTAAAAAGATTGGTCGTCCTAGCTGGGTGGGTTTTCTGAGCTTTGTTAGGATGCTAAGTTTCGCTTTATCAGTATGAGAGTATTGATTCATTTGTGTGTTGAGTTTGCTTCCTTAAACACCTAATTTTAATCAGTGAACTTTATTTCTTGGTGTGAAGACGCGGGTTGTTGTATGTATTTGTTTGGGTATGTGCTGATAATATAAATGACCTAGAAGTGTTTTTATTTGTAGAGGAGTTTGACTGTGAGTGATCTTGGAAATGTGTGAAATATTTGTTTAAATTTAAGAGTTTTAATCACATTTCCTGTTTTACTTTAAATTGAAAATTTTATTGTACACTAGGTTCCTCCATCATTATGGAGATATTAAACATCCACTAATGTAGAGATATCTTATACCAGGGTAAGTTATACGGGATTAAGTTTCTCTATAAGAGAAACTGGAGCTTTCCCTGTGGTACTATACTCAGCAAAAAAAGGAACGTCCTCTGACTTTCAACTGTTTTTACTTTCAGTAAACTTAATGTGTAAATATTTGTATGAACACTTAAAGAGTTAACACCATAAGACATAAACTAAAAATGTTTCACGATGTGTCCCTGAATGAAGGGAGGCTCAAAATCAAAAGTACCAGTCAGTATCTGGTGTGGCCACCAGCTGCTTGAAGTACTGCAGTGCATCTCCTCCTCATGGACTACCTATTGCGGACAGTCTGAGCACTGATGGAGGGATTGTGTGTTCCTGGTGTGACTCGGGCAGTTGTTGTGGCCATCCTGTACCTGTCACGCAGGTGTGATATTCGGATGTACCGATCCTGTCCTTCCTGTCTCCCTGTAGCGCTGTCTTAGGCGTCTCACAGTGCGGACATGGCAATTTATTGCCCTAGCCACATCAGCAGTCCTCATGCCTCCCTGCAGCATGACTACTGCACGTTCATGCAGATGAGCAGGGACCCTGGGCATCTTTCTTTGGGTGTTTTTCACAGTCAGTAGACAAGTCTCTTTAGTGTCCTGCATTTTTAGAACTGTGACCTTAAATGCCTACTTTCTGTAAGCTGTTAAGGTCTTGACGACCATTCCACAGGTGCATGTAAATTAATTGATTATGGTTAATTGAACATGCATGGAAAACATTGTTTAAACCCTTTACAATAAAGATCTGTAAAGTTATTTAGATTTTTACAACATTATTGTTAAAATACACAGTCCTGAAAAAGGGACGTTTCTTTTTTTGCTGAGTATATGTGGACTTCATAAATATAAATTTTCTACTTAACGAGGTGTTCTTTCCATACTAATAAATTGAACTATATCAGATATGCCAAATTAATGCAGAAGCCCTAAATTAGTTAGGCTGCAGGTTTAGTCGAAACTTATTTACCAGATGTTAAGAATTCTGTGTGTGTGTGTGTGTGTGTGTGTGTGTAGCAAACCAAGGACTGCTTGCGTCTAGATGAGGCCATGCTGGTGAAGCAGTTGCTCCCTGAGATCTGCCACTTTCTGCACTCTTGTCGCGAGGGCCAGCAGCATGCCACCCAGCTACGCAGCTCTGCCTCGGCTGTGCTCTTCTCTCTTAGCTGCAACAACTTCAATGCCGTCTTCAGCCGCATTTCCACAAGGTAACGAGTTGGCCTAGGTCTACACGATACATTGTTTCAGCATTGACATTGCGATGTGCGCACGTGCAGTTGTCACATCACTGGAGGTGTGATGTAGGGCGGTGTTTCCCAAACATAGAGTATACACACACACACACAGGAGGATTAACCCTTAAAACTCCAACCACAACATTGGACCAATAAAATTAAAAAATGTAAAAAAAAAAACTTTTATATGGACGTTTTGCTGATGTGTGTGGACAGAGGAGGCTTCAGATATTACACTGTGCATTTGAGGTTTCTAATATGTCAAAGTTATCATTGCTTTTAAAACTAAATTCTACTGGGGTCATAAGCATGACGTCGCAAAATGTGTTACATTCGTAAAAATATGTGATCCTATGAATCTGTGCTATTTCGTTACATTTGCAACCCATTAAATTATTAATAAGTCATTTTTGTATAGTTGGTTAAAATAAAATAAATTCAGTTAATCATGTTGCCTAGGTTGTGCAAAAAAAAAGGGATATGTCACTCTGTACTGCATAAACCTGAGCCCTATGCTAAACTATAATGACATATACTATATGTATAACCTTCCCATATATGGATCGCAGCTAGAATGCCAGACTGCACTTCAAAAATGAGCTCCCTTATTTAAGAGTAAGAAGCAGTATTCATTATTACATCGTATAGCATATTAGATTCTTGATTTGCCTGAGTTGATGGTGAATAAGGCGAGTCAAATAGTGTAAACAACCCCAATATAAGGCAAAAAGTAAAAAGACATTTTCAGGGTTTATATTATGTTTTTATACAAAATAACCCAGTTATCTGATAAACATTCCTGTATTTCTACATTTTGTAAATCGTAGAAGATATTGTGATGACAGTTTTTTTTCTAATATCGTGCAGCCCTAATTTCGGCGAACATCTGTTAAATCTACACACAAAATCCATCCAACAAAATCGCAGGCACAACCTCGGTAATGACTGTGCATACACATTAGTATGCAAGTCATGTATTTGGACATAAATGATAAAATTCATGACTTTAGTGCTTTTCCAAATTACCGGTGGTCCCATGCTGAATGTGGTTGCTCCTCCTGTTCCGGTAGCACACAAGCTGAGTTAAGACATGTGGATGGTGTTAGAAATAGTGCAGACCATTGTTCTTAAACATTTGTTACAAAATCGTCCTGTTAATGTGCCTGGTTAGAATAACTTTCCGACCAGACAGCCTGGCATAGCTGTAGTTTCGATTTGTGTAGTGATGGCCTGATGCAGCTTGTTTTAGAAAAAAATATTTTCTGGCAGATTTAAAAGGCAACACAATGCCTTTTATCTTCACAGTGTTAGTAGTTTAGATTGTGTGTGTTTTTTTTTTTTTTTTTTTTTTTTTTAATTAACAAAATATGTCTTAACCTTATCTGTCTTTGACTAAGGTAAAACTGTAAATAGCTTCATATTCAATTTCTCTGCTTTGTGTGTAGAGCATTGTGTAGAATGTGTCATGTGTCGTAATATCCCTACTACTACATCGTTCCTGATGACTGATGGCACTAAAACAGTGTTTGTGGATCAGCAACAGAAAACTTGTTTAATCGTTTTTGTATCAATGTCAACTGATTCACATTTAAATTACTGATACACTTGACTGCATTTGTGTCTGTATGCGGTTTTTAAAAGGGAAGTTCTGATTTTTAAAAATCTGTCTTAACTCAGAATTGAGGTGCATGTAAGTACATTACCGTAGGTTTTGATAATCAGAAATTTTCCTGCTCTGCGCTGTTTTTACAGTTTGTCATGTGGTACAGTGTAAGTATCCGGGCAAAATTCCGTAATCCTTGTTCCGTGCCCAAATTATGCTTCTGTAGCATAACTGAGCTAAATTGACTTTTTAAAGTCTTAGTTCACTTGATATAAATGTAAATCTTTTCTTTTTCTCTAGCTGTAAGAACTCTTGAAGCCAATAAGCTTGGTTGAACTTCGGAAAGCATTTCTGCATGAAACAAGGTTGTAGAATTTGCTTATATCGCATGTGTGTATGAGGTGACAAACTTAACGGTTGGTGTGCAGAACAGGAAAAAATCTATGACGACGAAGACCTATTTATTTGCACCTAAATTTTAATTCAAGATAGACTTAAAAAATAGATTAAAAAAATAGACTTGAAACTTCCCCTTTAAGACTGCTTATTGGTTGACCCTGTAAGGAAGACATGTAGAAGCACCAAAAACATGTAATGTAGAAGTTTGACTTGAGACTTTATGAATGTAAAAGCTCATAATATTTTGACTTAGACTTAAATTATAATTAAATTCTGCATGCTGTGATGTATAAATAATTCCCTCTCTGAAATTATAATAATAAAAATAATAATGTCCCTACTACTAGATATGTTACTACAATCAATAAAATCCTTGAAATAACCTTTCTTGAATAGAGTCTTCTTCCAAGTCCATGGCACTATATACAAGACAACTTTGGACTTGACTAGGGGTGGGTGGGACAACTTGGACTCGAGTTAGAGTTGAGAGCTTCTGACATGCCCTTGAGGCAGGGATTTAGTGTGTGCATTTGTGTTTCCATGTACCCAGCTAACGCTTGTGAATCATCACGGTGTATTCCCATTATATCGCAGCACAGAATGTTTTTAATAGCATGTTGAATCTTGTTTTTTGTCTATCCTCTCCTGTTTTGCAGATTACAAGAGCTTACAGTATGCACAGAGGACACTGTAGATGTCCACGACATAGAGCTCATTCAGTACATCAATGTTGACTGTTCCAAATTAAAGAGATTACTGCAAGGTAAACCCATCTCTAGTACTAGAATTTTTATTTTTATTTTTCTGTGTATAAAATTATTTTGGGCTGTGATGGCATATGTTAATAACAACTCTTTTTATTTTCCTTTATAACATATGATGTCTGTATTTCAACAGAAACTGTGCTAAAATTTAAAGCATTAAAAAAGCCTGCACAGCTTGCCGTCATCAACAGTTTGGAGAAGGTCTGTGAAGAAGCATTTTAATTTCTCTAGCAAACATCAATAATGTGGCAATTGTTAGATTAGTAATTTGGCCATAATGTGTGTGCTGTTTAGGCTTTCTGGAACTGGGTGGAGTTTTATCCTGATGAATTTACAATGCTGTACCAGAGACCGCAGGCTGACATGGCAGGTGAGTTGAAATGACCAGGATCTATCCTATATAATGTATGATATTCTCAAGATACCCAGGTGCAAATTTGATTTGTATTGCGATTTTTTTTTTTTTTTTTTTTTTTTTTTTTTTCACAAATAATTCCCTCACACCAACCCGGATGCTGTGCTGCTTGCTAATGTACGTACAGTTTAGATTGCACCACCTGTAAGATTTTATCACCTCAAATCAAAACATAACGTATGCATTAAAATTAAATTGATTTCATAGTTCGCCAAGGCCAAAATCGCAGAGAAAATCTTTTTTTTTTCCTTCTTTTTTTCAGTTTTTAAAAGAATACCTGACTACGTGTGGACATGGCCTTAGAGTGTTGGCTATTTAAATCAAAAATTTGGTGTGACATACTCGATGATTTTCCTCTGAGAGCAAGCTAAACGTTTCACAGTTGTTTTTTACTGTTTACTTTTTTTGAGCAACAAATACAGTAGTCATGTAGTTATTATATTAAAAGCATCTCTCTCTGTAGCTCCTGTGGTACAGAGATTTATAATCACCATAAAAACATAAGCGCATACAGTAGTACCACATGCTCATAGAGCATTTGGCTAAGAGATGTTTTTGTTAGTTAACATAAATGTATGTGTATAGCATGTAATTTTTTTTTTTTTTTTAAACAGACTTTATGAAAGCTGATCTATAATGTTCTCTTTCCTACGTAGTCTCTGCAGAGAAGCTGTTTGACCTGGTGGACAGTTTTGCAGAAAGTGCTAAGAGGAAAGCTGCTGTGTGGCCGCTACAAATCATCCTTCTCATTCTCTGTCCTGAGATCACACAGAGCATCTCCAAAGAAGTAGTGGAGGACAGCAAGGCTAACAAGGTCCAAAATCTGTCTCTGTCCCTAACACACACACACTCACACACACACACACACACAAAACTGACTTCATGTATCAACCATGCATCCTCAGCTGTTATTCCAGTGACCATCTGTTGTACTGAAATACCATGATATTTTCTATGTGGTTACTGTAATAAAATAAAAAAAAATTGTCTTAAGTCAGCTCTTCTTACTTCTCACTCACTTCTTTGGTCCTGTCTCAGTTCCATCAGTTTACTTATCCATCTTATTACATTTGTCTTAAAAAAACTTATCCCCCCACTTGTCCAAAATGTTTATTTTTCTCATGCCAGATTTCCAGCCGTAAAAGTAATTTCTGCCAGATTTAGATTTATTTTAGTGCGCTGTCTCTGTGCAGAAGTTGTTTTTGGAGAGCCTTCGAAAGGCCCTGGCTGGTCACAGTAGCAGCAAGCAGTTGACTGAGAGTGCAGCCATCGCCTGTGTTAAACTGTCCAAAGCCTGCACATACATTAACTGGGAGGATCATTCTGTCATCTTTCTTCTGGTGCAGTCAATTGTAATGGACCTCAAAGTAAGTGCATCAGTGAGTGATATGTACCCCACCTCCCCAAATGAAAACCCCTTCAGAATGGGCTGAGCTGAGAAACAGATCTTTCTGTATGCACGGGTGCAAACTCTGTCTGTGTGTGGACACTCAGGCCCTCCTGTTCAACCCCACTAAGCCGTTCTCCAGGGGCACCGGGTGTCAGAGCGCTGATGTGGACCTGATGATCGACTGCTTCGTGTCCTGCTTCCGCATCAACCCACACAACAACCAGCATTTCAAGGTCAGCTGCGCTCTTATGGTGCTTACTCATTGCTGGCTCTCAGGGTCCGGAATAATTTTAGCAAGACGCACTATACGATGAGGGGTCGAGGTGAAATGTCAAGTTGCAAACTTTTAACTTGTTAATTTTTAGATTGTGGTGAAATAGTGGTTGGTGAGTGAGTGACTGTTTCTGAAGGTGCACTGTTGTTTCTTTTAGTGTGTTCAGTGGAACTTGACTAAGTTTAGTGTTATGTATGCTTGCGTAAATAAATAAATTTTATATGTTTCAGGTCTGTCTGGCTTCAACCTCGCCACCAACCTTCCATTTTGTTCTGGTCAACTCTCTGCACAAAATCATTACTAACGTGAGTGTTGCAGTAAAATGTGCAGCAAATGGCAGATGTCTGCAGTCACAAAAAAAAAAAAAATAAAGTGTAATAATGCATACCTAAAACTTGTATAGTAATTTTAATGTGGTCGACTGCCTAGGCTTGACAATATTTAACAAGTTGTTAGATTTATAGGTTTATTTATTTAGAATCTTTTTATTATGCTCTGTAATATTTTATCCTAGTATTTATTTACTTACATAAGACATAAGGTGAAATAAAAGTTAAACAGATATACAACTTTCTAACTTGATACATAATTGTTTATTTATGTGGACTTTTTAATAACACGGCTATAGACATCCTATGTCAATTGTTTTTTATATCACAGTTATCATTTTCGCTTTACTTTTTTTTTTTATCCAGCAAATCTTTCTTAGGTATTCAGTATTATTTGACAAAATTAATAAAGACCAAGTCTAGTATTTTGTGAAGCTCTTTAACCAGGGCTTTTGTGCTTTTTTTAATTTATATATATATATATATATATATATATGTACATATATATGTACATATATATATATATGTATGTGTATATATGTATATATATATATATATATATATATATATATTTTTTTTTTTTTTTTTTTTTTTTTTTTTTGTTCCTCTGATGTACAGTCACACTTGGATTGGTGGCCAAAGATTGACACAATCTACTGCTACTCCTGTGAACTGCGTGCCATGTTTTCGGACACACAGACACGGGTCGTCCAAAGCCTGAGTGCCCACCCTCCACTAAGGATGACACCAGTGAGAGATGCTTTTCTTCATACATTTGTTCATGAATTTTGTATAGATCATGAAAAAGCACTATACAGTGCATGTAAAACTTAACATGCCTCTTTAACTCGTCGCACTGAGCCACGAATGCAGTATAAACAGGTGAGGATGTAGTATGTTGAATATGTTAAGGAAAAAAAAAAAGCATGGTTATGATCTGGTCGAAGAAAGACTTAACGCAGGAAGAAACACCTAAGTGAGTAACACCTTTTAGAAATTTCATTGACGTACTATAAGTATGACACAGACGGGAACGATTGGATAACATTTTAAACATGATTAAGTTGTTATCGGCATGTTGCTATGTCGAAGCAGTTGGCAGAATTATTTAAATACTTCATTGTATTTATTCTCTGATTCTTAATTTAATATCCAGAAGCTTCATCTTTAGTTTTTTACTCTTTACATAAGTATTCAAAATAAGAAAAAAAGGGTATTATTTTCTACCAGGTCTTGTTTTTGCAAAAATTGACCTATTTAAGAAAAATTCCATCTTATAATGCCAGCTGTTGTTTAAAGACATTTTCAGACAGAAGCCTGTTCATACATGATTGGAATTTCTAGTCATCATCCAATAAAATTATTTATTTATTTTCCAAATTGAATCTTGTTATTACTTGAAAAGGCATCCATGGGCAGAACAGAAAATGTAAATGTTCCATGATAGGGTGCGGAGATCTGACTTTTTATTATATCATTTGGCACGTGCTTGAAGTATTTTTGAATTGCATTAACACTTACAAAAAAAAATTCAGTTCATTTTAATAGCCGTGACAGCTGTGAAAAGAAGAAACATTCTCAGAGATGCTTCTAAATAGTTGCCAATTTGTTTACAACCCAGTAATAGTTTTTAATTAATCCTAAAGTGTAAAGTTTTGTTAAAATATTTGTTAAATATTTATTCTGTAGAGCTTGACATTCAAAGAGAAGATGACGACCAGCCTGAAGTTTAAAGAAAAGTCTGCAGATCTGGACTCACGCTCGCTTCTCCTTGCTTTGGTCAAACTTATCCATGCGGACCCCAAACTAATGCTGCATGTGAGTTGTTGTTTTTTTTAATCACTTGGCTCAGACACTTAATTGGCTCAAACACTTGTTTCACCCTCAGTTGCTAAATTACTAATGAAAGTCCAGCAAAGGTCATGACTCTCCAGTAATACTGATTGCCCAAATCACTGCAATTTTCATGATGCATGTAACTTAAATGTATTCCAGATTTCCTCCATCATTTCTTGTATGATAGTGGGTTCCTGTTCTCGAAAATATGAGAATTATGAAGGTAAAGAAGGTGCTATGCACCTTTTAAGTCAAGTTGTGTGTGTTATGTTGTGTCAGAACCCTGGGAAGCTGGGACAGGAGATCCAGAACAGCACAACTGAACTTATCATAGGCCTGGTCCAGCTTGTGCCCCTGACCCATACTTCAGAGCTTTCTCAGGAGGCCATGGAGGTACAAAACTCTATCTCTGCAGTTGTTCTGACTTATTTATTTAATACTTTTTCTGCGAGGATAATGTTTTTTTCCCCCCTTGATATGTCATTGTGTGTATTGTGTTCTTCAGGCACTTTTGGTGTTACATCAGCCTGAGACTATTGAACTGTGGAATCCCGACACACCAATTGAGACCTTCTGGGACATCAGGTAGGTCATTCAGTAAACAGCCTGGTCTTATTAGAATCAATGTGAGCTATACTGGTATGTCTTATCATTGTAAACTCTCAGCTCTCAGGTCCTGTTCCTTATCTGTAAGAAGTTGATTGGCCACCAGATGATCAACAGTACAGAGATCTTAAAGTGGCTGAGGGAGATTCTCATTTGCAGGAACAAGTTCCTCCTGAAGAACAAAGTAAGTGCATAAAACATATATTAGGAAAAAAACAAAGAGGCTCCTTTTTGCTTCTGAAAACAGTCAGGACTCCCTAAATTTCAACCTTTTTTTACCAAAAGATGAAACTGGTCTTCACATTACTGCCAATGCTGTATTAGCTGACATCAAGTAAAAAAAAACTTCTGTGGGTTCTGTCAAATGTTGCACTCGAACACACCGTAAAGATGCATTCATGGGCTGTGACTGGGAGGTCAATATCCGGTAACGTGGAAAGGGAACCATATGTGTTTTCTGTCAGCAGTACTCACTATTCCGTTTTAACATTTTTTTTTATTACAAATGCAGACTACTGCTGCCTCTTGGTATGGAGAGTCATTTCCTGTCACGTATTAACACATTTGAACGCGTGCCATCTAATAGCTGTGATCAGTGCAAACTGTTCACTGATGATGTGCGGTTACAGGAAACGATCTTCCCTGTAGGAAAATTCATTTATGTAATGATGCTGTGATGTTTCATTACACCACAGGAGAGCGCCACACAGGGGAGTCTAATCCCCATCAGCAGACAAGCACAGACTAAGCTGGAAGTGTGCCTGTATTCATTTCTGTGGAGCCCAGACGCCGAGGCCGTGCTGGTAGCCATGTCCTGCTTCCGGCACCTGTGTGAGGAGGCGGACATCCGCTGCAGTGTGGATGAGCTCCCTGTGCACACGGTCCTGCCCAACTACAACACTTTCATGGAGTTTGCCTCTGTCAGCAACATGATGGCTACAGGTCAGTAGTGGAACCTGTGCAGAGGATAAATGACCTTTTTCCTGGATTCCTGACTTGAGCGTTGTATCTAATTGGGGGGAAATAAGTATATGTTTTCTTTAACTTTTAAATAGCATACAGGGGGCTTGTTGCATTCATATACGTTTTGCTAACAATGGTACAAACCAGTAAGCCACAACACCTAGTTATAACCACCTGCTTTATATTTAAATAGGCCCTCCCCTCACAACTGAAATTGTGATCCTTTCTGTGGAAACCAGGATAAATGGCTTTTGGGAAACTGGCAGAAAGATTTAAGCTATTTAAGCTACAGTGGCTCTTGTATTGAATCGCCCCTTACCTTTGCTCCCTATGTACATCAGTAAGCCTTGGCTGCCCATGACCCTGTTGCTGGTTCGCTGTTTTTTTTTTTCTTCAACCACTTTGACCATTTGTAGTCCAGGAACATCCTATGAGACCTGCAGTTTTGGAGTTTCTCTGACCCATCACAATTTGGTCCTTCTCATAGTAGCTACAGTTACAATATCTAATGACACCTGAAAGGTACTAATAGGGGGTGGGATATATTAGGCAGCAAGAGAACATTTTGTTCTTAAAGTTAATGTTTTGGAAGCGGGGTAAGAAAAAAATGGGCAAGCATAAGGATTTTGAGTGACTTGGACAAGGGCCAAATTGTAATCGCCAGACCACTGCATCAAAGTCGGGAAAACCAGTGGAAGGGAAACCAGTGACTGCCGGCAGGGTCGAGCGGCCAAAGCTCACTGATTCATGTTGGGAATGTGTGCTGGACTGTGTAGTCTGATCAGAATATTAGGAGGGTGGTCATAATGTTATGTATGGTATGCAATATACCACTAATGAAGTGGAATTTAAAAAAATGCAAAGGTTGTCGTGTTGCACAGGAACTAGAAAACAAATTAAGAGTCCCATGTAAGTGCATTCTGCTGTCTTTTAATAAATGTAAAATTATAACTTTAATTTTTTTTTAATTATAATGGCTTGAAGATTGTTCATTCAATTCAATATGTGATTTATAAATACATTGTAAAGACATTGTTCTATTCTCACTTCACGGTTTTGTTTTGTTTTCTTGGCTGCTTTATTTCACACACCTGAAAACACCTTTCTGCCAGTTTCCCAGATCTTTATTCTTTATTACAAACAATATACTTAAAATAGTTTGCTGCTGTTAGTGATTAAATACAAAAACGGAATTGCGTATTATTTTCATATTTTTATGTGTTGCGCCATGCATCACTAGGACATTTTTCTTTTCAAACATAAATAATGAAGGCTTTCCTTCACCTAGAAACTATTGGGCATGCAAACTTATACAGCTGGCGGATGTCTGTTTCTCTAACTGTGTGTGTGTAGGTCGATCTACCCTACAGAAGAGAGTGATGGCACTCTTAAGGAGAATAGAGCATCCTACAGCTGGCAATATAGAGGTGAAGGAATGCATTTGTTTTGACCTGAGTCACTTTTTGGCTTTTTGGTTTTTGGCTGTTTTGTTTTATAATTTTCATGCTTAACAACTTCAGGCATGGGAGGACACACATGCTAAGTGGGAACAAGCAACAAAACAAATATTAAACCATCCAAAGAACAAAGTTGAAGATGGTCAGGTGAGTAAAGGAATAATAGAGCTTTTTTCCTGACGTTTGTTCCCGAACACATCCCCAATGCAAGGTCTCTTGCACTTTTTAGGAGTGGATTAACATGACCGGCTTCCTGTGCGCCCTGGGTGGAGTGTGTCTGCAGCAGCGCAGCACTCCTAGCCTCGGTACCTACAGCCCACCCATGGGACCAATGAGTGAGCGCAAGGGCTCTATGATCTCCATGGGCTCCTGTGAAGTGAACAGTGAGACGCCCCTCAGCAGGTTCCTGGAGAGGCTGCTGTCCCTCATGGTGTGCACACATGAGAAAGTGGGCTTGCACATCCGTACCAATGTTAAAGATCTGTTGGGACTAGAGCTGAGCCCAGCCCTCTACTCTATGCTCTTCACTAAACTGCGTAACAGCATTGGGCGTTTCTTTGACACCCAGGGACCGGTGAGCCGCACTGTCTGCTACTCTTAGCATTAAAGTATAGTAAAAGCAATCTTTTTTGTGGACACTGTGGTACTAAACAGGTTTTCCTTCGAGGTATTCAGAATTTTCTTTTCTTCTTCTTACATTTTTTAGATCTTAGTTCCCAGCACCCAAGTAAAAGTACAGAATTAAGGCAAAAACTAGCAAAGAAATCTAATTCAAAATGCAATTAAAATCTTAACAGAAAACGTTTAAAGCATGATGAATGCATTTGTCTTGTGACGCTGCTGCACAACCTAATATGGCTTTGATTTCATATTCAAGTTTATCTAAGCTGTATTATTAGTTTTGACCACAAGGTGGCTGAGTTGGATTTTCATTTAACAGCGATTTGAGGTTTAAGAAGTGCTCCTTCCTAATGAATTATATTAAAATTATCTTAGTTGACATTAGTTAACGCTTTAACACAAGCAAACCATTAATTTCAGCAGTAATGCATCATATTTATAAGGTAATGTTTAATTGTTTTATTGTTAGTTAAACTTTTTTCATTTAAACTGATTAGGACAAATAATCTTTGTTTATTCCATTTAACAAGTAAATTTAAACACAAAAAAATACCTACTATAAAATATAGTAAAATATTGCTATGTCATACCCTGTATACCAATTTTATTAGGTATTGAATACCAATTTTATAGGTATTGTTGAATACCAATTTTATTAGGTATTGTTGAATACCAATTTTTTTAGGTATTGTTTATTAATATTAAAGTTTATGGTTAAATAATGTTAAATTATGTTGGTTAACAGTTTAAGAAGTGTTGTGTTTAACGGTGTTGGATGCTATACAGCCACAGCTCTGCCATCGTAAATAACTTCCATCTGTGTCTTCCCTTAGGTGCCCATAAATGACACAAATACATTATTTGTGGAGCAGACGATTGCCATCATGAAGAACCTCCTGGACAGCCACACAGAGGGCAGCTCTGAGCACCTTGGTCAGGCCAGCATTGAGACCATGATGCTCAATTTGGTCAGGTTAGACACGCTAAAAAAATTCTACTTCAGTTTAAACACAGTTTAATGCTGTGACATTAAATCACTCATGCCATAACGATGTATGGTTAGAGTTGAGTTGCTCTGAACATGTTGTTGAAACTGCTTTATTAACATTATTACATGCACTGTTCAGCTTGTTTTGTCTTGATTTGTCAAATGTAATTTTATTCCTGTGAATTTTCCCACTGCCCCCACAGATATGTGCGCATTTTAGGAAATGGGGTTCATGCAATACAGATCAAGACTAAACTTTGCCAACTCGTTGAGGTTATGATGGAACGCAGAGATGATCTTTCCTTTTGCCAAGAGATGAAGTTTAGGTCAGTATTCTAGTACTGTATTTAGTTGAAAGCTTTTAAATGTGTTGTTTATGATCTTATCATCAGAGGATAAATAAAGTGTTGTAGATGTTATGTAATGTGCTTAAGAATTGTTCCTTATATTTCACTCCAAGGAATAAGATGGTGGAGTACCTGACTGACTGGGTGATGGGCACCTCCAATCAAGCAGCAGATGATGATGTCAAATATCTTACACGGTACAGTTTCTGAATTTTAAATAATTTCTTTGTCATTTAAGCTTTCACTTTGATAGCTACACATGGTTTCTTCTGTGATTTTCCTGCGTAGGGACCTTGACCAGGCCAGTATGGAGGCGGTGGTGTCTCTGCTGGCTGGTTTACCACTACAGCCTGAGGAAGGAGATGGAGTGGAACTGATGGAGGCCAAGTCCCAGCTTTTTCTTAAGTAGGAATATAGTTTGCAGTTTCTGTACCCGTTTATTTAGTCTCATTAGTGTTACAATTGAAACATTAGTGTTTCTTGGTTACAGTGTGAACTATGATTTCAAGCTGCTCGATCCACAAATAAACTCCTTTAATTTAACATTTATTTGTAGTCACTGTACACTTAGTTTTGTGGTACACATATTATATATAGATGAATTGAAATGTTTGCAGCTGTGTTAAATGTGTTGTCCTTGCCCTCAACTCTTTGCTCTTTTTCAGGTACTTTACTCTGTTTATGAACCTTCTGAACGACTGCAGTGAGGTTGAGGAAGATGGGCAGCAGGTGGGCGAAAGAAAGCGAGGCATGTCTCGCCGTCTCGCCTCACTACGCCACTGCACTGTACTTGCCATGTCCAACCTGCTCAACGCCAACGTGGACAGTGGCCTAATGCACTCTATAGGTCAGTGCTAATCAAAACTATAGTATACAAAATAGGAAATTATAACCTTGGCCACTGGTAATTGGATAAAACTTCCTAAATATGCAACATATAAGCTAGTTCGGAATGTGGTTAATTTTTGGGTTCTTTGCTTAGGGGGGGGTGGGGGACAGGGGGTAAGGAAAAAGCACACCTGCATTATAGCTTTTTGTTGTTGGAAATGTGATGCAATTAGCAAAAGTTTTGTTATATGGAAGCAATTGCAACGTTCCTTAGAAGTACTTCCTGTTCCAATTAAACTGCTAATTGGCAGACACTAGCGACTAGATGTAATGAGATTGTAAAATACAGCTTTATTCTGGACTTGTCACTTTGTCCTCTTGTGTATCCTCTTTGATAATTTAGCATTGTTAAAGATATCTTGATGGGTGTGTTACTGTTGAAATGAGCTTCTGTGGAGAGGTTGTGTTTATTATTATATAACGACGCTATAATGAACCAGTTTGTTCTCTCATAATTTTCCTTTTAGTCATTTAAAAAAAAAAAATTTTGTGAAATTTTTATAAAATCTTTTTTTTTTTTTTTAAACAAGTTATGTACTTGTTTTTTTCTTCAGTATGTGATATTGGTAGTAGTTCTCTTAGCAATATCACTAGTGGTCACTGGTGTAGCTGAAAGTAATTTCTGTCTATCTGCAGGGCTGGGCTACCATAAAGACTTGCAGACCAGGGCTACGTTCATGGAGGTTCTAACTAAGATCCTGCAGCAAGGCACAGAGTTTGACACCCTGGCTGAGACTGTTCTGGCCGACCGCTTTGAGAGGCTCGTCGAACTGGTCACCATGATGGGGGACCAGGGGGAGCTTCCCATTGCCATGGCACTGGCCAATGTGGTGCCCTGCTCACAGTGGGTATGTAATCACTAGATGCTACTTTGGGTCATTGGATACCAAGGTTGAAATGGATAGTAAGAGTTTGCCCGTGTCATCTGCAGGATGAGCTGGCCAGGGTTCTGGTGACGCTGTTCGACTCCAGACACCTGCTCTACCAGCTGCTCTGGAATATGTTCTCCAAAGAGGTGGAGCTGGCTGACTCCATGCAGACTCTCTTCAGAGGAAACAGTCTGGCTAGCAAGATCATGACTTTCTGCTTTAAGGTAAATTAAAGCTAAAAAAATCTGACAGACAAAGACACTTGGATAGCAAGAACCACATTAGATGTTTGACAACTTATCAGTTATTGTTTCAAAAACCTTGGACTTCTGTTCCAGGAATTCAGATTTGTGATATGTAGATCTTTGTCTAATTCTCATCGCTGGTATTAGCTGTGTGTGTTGTATACCTTTTAAGGCTGTCTTTTTTCTTTCTTTCTTTTTTTTAAAGTCAGTTTATTTGCGTTTACACCACCATAATTTGAATCAAGGAACTAATCACTAACAACTTGGCAAGAGATGAAGCAGAATCCACTTCATACAATAAGGGCAATACACTATGTAAAGAAATATCCTTTTAAGTTTAAATGAGTATTAAGGACTGCAGTTAAGTACTAGGAATGTGGAATAAACAGTAGCGAGGAAGAAAGAAGAGGGAAGCAGACTAAATTTACTTTAATGAAAATATTTTTGACCAGAAGGAGCTAGTTCTACACTCAACTACACATTAAATAAGACTTCCTTTTTTTATTTTATTTTATTTTTTATTTTTTGCTTCTGTGGAATTTCTACATGTACAGGGTTGTTTTTATTTTAGTTTTTAACTACAATTTCTCAACTCACATTTATTTTTGTTGTTGTTTGATGCTACGTTCATTTAAAAATTCCACTCTCTACTCATAATCACCCTGTAAACAGCTCCTAGTCTCTGCTGTACACGTCACGTTGTCAATCCAAGCAGTGCAGTTCATCGAGCTACAGTTGAAGTCGAACAGAGTTTACATTAATGTAATGAAAGTACTTTCGTGCAAAAGGTACAAATCAACAACAGCAAAGGATCTTGTAAAGACACTGGTGGGGAAATGGTACAAAATATCTATGGTCCACTTCACAAAATAGATAGCACCATGAGGAAGGAAGATATACTGAAACAGTGTCTCAAGGCAACAGTTAAGGAAGTTAAAGCTTAGTCACAAATAGTTCTTCCAAACAGACAAGACCAAGCATACTTCCAAATTCGTGGCAAAATGGCTGAAAGGCAACAAAGGCGGGTATTGGTGCGGCCAACACAAAGCCATGAACTGAATCCAATAATACGTGTGTGGGCAAAAGTCAAAAAGCATGTGTGAACAAGGATGCCTACAAAATTGCCTCAGATACACCCATTTTGTCAGAAGGATTGGGCTAAAATTCCAGTAACTTATTGTAAGAAGCTTGTGCAAGGATTTTAATGCCTTATCGAAGTCAAACTATTTAAATGCAATATTACCCAATACTAACATTTACCACACACCAAGTGTGTGTAAACTGGTAATGTGATGAAATAAATAAAAGTTTAAATACCTTCTCTCCATTATAATTCTGGCATTTATATTCTTAAAATAACGTAGTGATGATGACTGACCTAAGACGGGTAATGTTCACTGGGATTAAATGTCAAGTATTGTGAAAGTTAAAGGTTAAATGAGTTAAAGGTTATATGGCTGAAGTGTCTGTAAACTTCCGACTTCAACTGTATAAGGAAGGCTCTCTTTAAAGTCTGTCTTGTTTCCTGATTTGTTCATATCATCTCAGCTGTAAGGTCATCCAAATGAGTGCATTTTAAGATTTAGTATGCCCTTAAATAAAGAGTTCAAATTCTACAGCAATATAAGCTGCACTGTTAGGAAGGTCATCGAATTGGGTTTTAGATCTCTTTGGGTAACAACACTTATTAATTAAATAAGATTAAAGTGTTGAAATAGTAGAAGCCTTTATTTGTCACACATACTTTACAGCACATTGAAATAATTTTCTTTGCATATTCCAGCTTGTTAGGAAGCAGGAGTCAGATTGTAGGATCAGTCATGTTATAGCGTCCCTGAAGCAGTGATGGTTAGGGGTCTTGCTCAATGTCTTAACAGTGAAACCTTGGCCCCAAACTTCTGATCCATCCCACACATCCTTATCTATTCGAGCCAATGTAAACTGTACCAATGGATGAAAAGGCAGGTGAATGTCATAGTAGAAAACCAGAGGGTTATTGCCACAATTTAACCAGTTATCTTTATTTTTGATATTTCATCCATCAAAACATGAATGGCTAACATCATATCTCATAGCTCGTCTCTCATAAAGTGTGTGCTCAACCATGACACTTCTCTTTTACTTATGCAGGTGTATGGGGCCGCTTATCTTCAGAAGCTGCTTGAGCCTCTGATGCGAGGTGTCATCACATCTCCTGAGTGGCAGCACATCAGCTTCGAGGTTGACCCCACCAGGTAGATCAGTGTTAGTTTTTATATAATTAAAAGTCTGCTGCTTTGTTTAAAAGATTGTAATTGGAAATTAAATAGACAACACTATGAGGAGACATGTTTTCATCTTTTTCTTGCATACAAATATTATTTTTATACATCTCATTAGTTTGTTATTTATGTTATATATTTTTTTAGACTAGAACCTACAGAAAACCTGGAGGAGAATCAGCGGAACCTGCTGCAGATCACAGACCGGTTCTTCCTGGCCATAATCAATTCCTCCAGCGAGTTTCCACCTCAGCTGCGAAGCGTATGTCACTGTTTATACCAGGTATGCTCTGCTCTGTCTTCACCCACGCTATTTGCCAAGCTACTTCACACTTGCTGCCCCATCCCTCTGCTACTAGATGCTCTCAAGATGGAGAGCATGCTTTAAAAAACTGCACTAACTAAACCACTCACCAGGATATCCTGCCTCCATTTTATGCACATGCTACATTGTTTAAATGTCTTGGATAGTTTTTTTTTTGTGTTTGCATAACATTCTGTGGTTAATAGGGGATGGGCTGCTCTATCTGTTAGATGTTGCTATGAATGTTTGCACACAAACCAAGTCATCCTGATTTATTGGTGACTTTAGTATGATGGTGTTAAATAGAAATGCTAGAACCTGGCATGTGAAATTTATAATGAAAATATTACTTAAAGCTTTTTAGTTAAAGGTGTAATAACATGATATAACTTTCAAAGCCTATAACTGTAAGCTGAAAACCTCCTCAGTGTAATTGCACTACAGTGAGATTAGTGTAAATAGAGATTTTGTAGTACTGATGACATAATGCATTTCTTTACAGTTAGCGACCTGCTCTGTTATATCACAAATAAGACCGGTAATGGGGCCCCTCTTCCTCGGAAACATGTAACTATTTAACCTTGGTCTGTTGATATTTATAGTTATACTCGTATGTTTGATTTGGTTAAGACTGCAGGGGAAGTAAGCTGGCAGAAGCTCAAGTGCTGCATAGAGTGTGAAAAGTCTGAAAGCAGATGTTTGTGAGCAGGAAGGACTGTCTAAAGCCCCAACACCCACTGCCTGTTTCCTTTCTGTTTACACTGAGCATATTCCTCTCATCCAGTAGTCTCTCATCCACCCATCTGCCACTCTATGCTTTCCATTCACCAACACCATCTATTTTATTAAGCTTGCATTTTCGAGAAAAGTTCAGTTCCACATATTGTGCTGTCTGCTCATTTTGTATTTAAAGATGATGTAATTCATATGTTTTAAATCTCAGGCGTTGTTTTTAGAGCTATACTATAGTAAAGTATTTTATGTCATAGCTTTTGACCTGAGTAGATGGTAAGTAGTCAATGAAACCTTACCTTAAAACTTAGAGTAAAACCATAACATCCTTGCAACTCACCCTGTGCTTCAGATATCTGAACCATAAAGCTCAGATGGAGATCTCTCCTGTATGTGTTTGCATTATGGCTGTGTGCGCTGTGCTCAATGTTGTGTAGCCGCTGCTGTGACTTCTGTGCCCATCTCTGCCCTGTAGGCTACTTGCCACTCCCTACTGAATAAAGCCACTGTTAAAGAAAAAAAGGAAAACAAAAAATCCGTAAGTTTCCCAGAACTTTATTTTTTTTTCTAGCCACCATTTTGTTTTTGTTTTTTTTATTCATTCTGGAAATCAGCAGTTTATATTGTTTGTTTTTTGTTTTGTTTTTTGGCTTTTTTGCCTCAAAACATGTTCATAAGCAACATGGGCCTACTAACCTCTTACTAACTCCAAAGTCATGGTTGAAACAGCATAGCTGTTTGGATCACCAGTATCCTGAACCCTTCAGGCCTGGTTTGGGACAGTGAGAGAGCCGGCTGTGTGGTGGGCCACTGGGATTGGTCAAGCTTTTCCTTTTGTCTGAATATAGATGAGGATGACCCTTGACTTGGATATTCTCCATAACATAGGAGCCGCTACCTCTGCCATGGAGATCTTTGCACACCAGGAGAATATATAAGGATTAAACCAGATTGCCCAAACGCCATGTTTTTTTTCTTATTTACTTCACTAAAATCTCCCTTAGCTGACATTGTAAACTTTTACTGTTGATAATTATTAATATGCATAGCACTCCAAGACTATGTACTCTGATTTGAATATGACTTTAACCTACTTATTTTGATTTTTGTCTGTTAAATATAATGTAAGCCATGTTTTTCAAGAAGCTGGTTAATGACCTTATACTTGGTGTGCAATAAAATAAAAATAAAAAAGCATGTGCTTTTGTGTTGGTAAGCTGGGCTTGGATCAGCAGTTTCACTAGTTGGACACAACTGCATGAGCTGTATTGGTGTGTTAAATATGCTTTGTTGGGGATGGGTTTGTGTGTGTGTTTTCACCATCCACTTTATTAGTTACACTTGCACGTTCATGTAGTTATCTAATCAGCTAATCATGTTTGAGTAGCACAAACAAATCAGGAAATTACAGCTCAACAGGTTTGCATAATGTTTACATCAAATGTCAGAATAAAGAAAAAGCGTGAATTCTGTGACTTAGATTGCAGCATAGATGTTGGTATTTTCACAGACAAAAAGTCTCCAGAGTTTACACAGTTTTGTGTGGAAGTGTTTTGAGTGACCGACAGTAGGTGGAAGATTGGTTCAGACTGCCAGGAAGGATACAGTTATTTATAATCACTCGTCACAACTGTAGTGAGTAGAAAAGCGTTTCGGAATGCACAAAACCTTGACCATGTGCAAGAACCTCCATGGCAGAGGTAGCATGGGCTACAACAGCAGAAGTTAAGCTGAGGATCCACTCCTGTCAGCCAAAAACAGGATTCTGGGGGCATCATGGGCACCAACTCACCAAAACAGACAGTTGAAGATATAGTTTTTCCCCCAGACACACACACACACACACACACTACTGTGTTAATTTAAGAGACTGTTTATGTATAACTCCCCGCAGATCAGCATTTTTTAAATTACTCAAACCAGCTTGCCTGGTACCATCGTCCATGTCACAATCAGAGTCGCAGAGATAACACTTTTCTGTGATATTTAAAGTGAACTTTTAACTGAAAGAAATGACATCTACTGTATCTGCAATTTTTTTGGCATCGTAGTGCTACAACATGATTGGGTCATTTAGATAACTGTATAAAGCCACAGGTGTTTCTAATAAAGGTCATGGGCAAAAAACTTGTGTGTACCTATACTGTATGTGATTATATTTTTAATTATGTATATATTTTGTCTTTTTATGTGAATTAGATTTTCTAGTCACATGGAAAAAAGATTGCATGAACGTTTCACACTCTCATACATGCATTTGTTGTCAGTGGTTGATTTACCAAGCTTAATTCTCAACCACATCTCTTGATTTTAAAAGGTTTTAATTTGAGTATATAACTTCTCTATATACTGAAACATGCATAATCATTTTTTATATGTGATGTAAGTTAATTTATTTCATGTCATCTGCATGTTTAAAACGCACAAAACTTTATGCCATATCTCATAAATCTGATATATTTTTAACAGAAAAATGTTTGCCATGTAGTTGAGAGAGTAAGAGTTTGAACCCTGATGATGCCACAGCCATCAATCATTGGGAGTCAATGGAAAAAAACAAGTGTGACCATACTTTCAGTCCTTTGTCAGCCACAGTCACCTTTGACTTTCCGATTTTGTAACGCAGCGATTTGAAAGGATGTGGTTGGGTGCTTTACTTATTTCATAAGGAACACCTGACCAGAGTATTGCCCTTACCTTCCCTGGATGGTGGCTGTTGTATGATGGAGGAAAGTGGATTAGATATTCTCTTTGATTGGTATGTGAAATTTTAGTTATACTTAGTCAGGTAGTTTTTTTTTTTTTTATATGTATTAAAAAAAGAAAACAGTGAGTACAGGTTTGATCATTTTTTTTCCTGTATTGTATTTGATTTTTTTTTTGATTTTTTTTTATTCTTTATTTTTGTATATGTTTTCTCTGTTGTTTTGTTTAATCATTCTAAAGGCATTGTATCATTATTTTGACTATATTAAGTTTGCATATTGGGCCATATGGTTGGTGCTTGGATTGTATGGAGTACATTTATTATTATTTGCTTTTTGCGCCAGAGCAGTGTTGAACTTTGGTTTTGATTCATTCCATCTTTAATTCACAGCCTTTGTTTTCTTCATCTGCAGCAAAATGCTGCCTGCTGTCCTTGTGGTATAATCCTTTTGGCCATCTAACCATGGGTTTTTTCATTGTTTTCTTGGTCCTTCGTCCTCAACATATTTTAGGGCTTATTTCTCATTTAGTCACCTATGGGTTTACAAAAGGGGTTAAGCTTTGGTAGATCTTAAGGTATTTTAACATTTCTCTGGTTCTGTCTTCTTCTCTCTCCTGTATTTTCCTCATCAACACTTTACCCTTTGTCTTTCCTCATCTTTCTCCATTTATTTTTATGTCCACGCAGGTGGTGAGCCAGCGTTTTCCCCAGAATAGCATTGGTGCCGTTGGCAGTGCCATGTTTCTGCGCTTCATCAATCCTGCCATAGTCTCACCATACGAAGCGGGAATCTTGGATAAAAAGCCTCCTCCACGGATTGAGCGGGGCCTCAAACTCATGTCTAAGGTCAGGCATTAACCTAGGTTGTATCTTTTGCCGTGTGTTTGTTGCAGATTGCTTATGTCTCTTGTTTCGCTTTTCTCACAGATTCTTCAGAGTATCGCCAATCATGTTCTCTTTACCAAGGAAGAGCATATGAGGCCATTTAATGATTTTGTAAAAAACAACTTTGAGGCAGCAAGGAGGTACGCACGTGGGGAATTTTATCTAAAAAATAAAAAAAAATCTAAAAGTCTGCCTATTATAATTGCTTGCATATAATAACATACCATATGTACACTACATAACAGCATACAGTACGAATGGTGGTTGATTTCCGATGTATTGTTCATAACCCACAGTTGTGAGTTATTCCTTACTTTTGCAGATTTTTCCTGGACATAGCGTCAGATTCACCTCCTAGTGATTCAGTCAATCATAGCCTGTCCTTCATCAGTGATGGTAATGTGCTCGCCCTGCACCGCCTGCTCTGGAACAACCAGGAGAGGATTGGGCAGTATTTATCCAGCAACAGGTATAACTTCACACCGGATAAGAATAAATGTTTTGTTAAGGCTGGGTAAGGAATTCAATGAGGTTTTTAATGCATCACATGTAGTTGATGGGCCTTTTCAACCAAAACCATTAAACACATGGATAAATATTTGGATTTTTACATAAATTATGACATTTTAACTTTTTTGAAAAAGTTTTATTAAACTTTAAACTTTTAAATATGCATAGAATGCATTTAAGGTTATTTGAGTTCACTTAAGCCCCCTGGCCTCAAAGGTTCCTCCTGTTTTATGGTGTCATCTCTCTTCCTCTTACCTTAAATGACTCTGCTCTTTACACAGTACAGCCTGATTGCATTTCTGCTTTTTGAAAAACACAAACCCTTGCTATACATTTTCCTAATCGAGGCAGACGTGTAATCAGACATAACCCAGTAGTTTGTAGTTGTGGTAATATTCTATGATATTAAGTAATATGAAGAAAAAACTGTCCCTCATTGTAGTCTTTTGCAATATACAATTTAATAGCTTGTTTTAAGTGTTTGTGTCTTAGAATGATTACTATTTATTTTTATTCACCATGACAAGAATAGATTAAATCTGAGTATGGATTTATGTTTGGCAGGGACCACAAGGCTGTTGGTAGAAGACCCTTTGATAAGATGGCTACACTCCTTGCATATCTTGGCCCGCCTGAACACAAACCTGTAGCAGACACTCACTGGTCCAGTCTCAACCTTACTAGCTCCAAATTTGAGGAGTTCATGACCAGGTAATTTTCCTGCTATGTCTGCCACTTTAGCTGTAGCTAGTTATGTTCCCACCCTTGATGACTAGTACGCATTATATGTATGTTTTTTTTTTTTTTCTTCTTCTTTTACTTTTCATTATGGACCATGTAAAAAAACATAGGGAAACTATCTAGATTTTTTTTTTTCCCAACCATACATTATATATATTTGTTGATAAAGAAATCAGATAAGGTTGATGCACTTGCTACTTATCTGGAATGAGTAAAAGACGGAATTAAAATTAGATTGAAAATACCTAATATGAAAGCAGCCTAAGAATACTGAGGAATGTTAGACTCAATCTGGACGTTATGGTTTAATTTTAAAGGTTATGTACCAATTATAGACTTGAACGCCTTTCATCAAGTGCACAGTTCACCTTGAATATAAATGATAATGAATTAGGTCCTTCTTTGTAGCATCTGTTTCAAGTGTGGTTAAAGTAGCAACAATAATTCCACTAATCTTAGCAAGTCTAATGTTAAGGTTTTTAATTTCTGTAAGATTGGTTATTCACTATAGTACTTGTATAATTTAATTTTGATATTTGTTGGCTATTTAATACTGGCTTTTATATCCAGTCATCCAGTCAAAGGTTTGGCCATAAAACCGTGCTTGTTATTCCCAGGCACCAGGTCCACGAAAAGGAAGAATTTAAAGCTCTGAAGACGCTAAATATCTTTTACCAGGCAGGAACATCCAAGAACGGCAACCCCGTCTTCTATTACGTTGCTCGAAGGTGAGATTTTTAGATATAGTTCTATAGTTCTAGACTTTATTGATAAGCCTGTGTGGGGAGTTGTTTTATTTCTACACCCTGTAGTAGTTTGGGGGAAAAGGTGCATCATGCACAATGTAGATAAACATGCTCTCTGACTAGCAAGAAAACAGGGCTTTACAGTTAAGTTTTTTTGAGTAAAATCCCAATCAAAAAGATATAATGCTTATTAATAAGTGTTTTGCCAAAAGACAGTTGGCCAGTAACATATTGGCTTTTAAAAACACAATCAGCTTGTGACTGATTATTGCCTATAAGGTTTATAGATCAGTAAAATCTCCACTGTCTAGACACCAGATGTCCTGTCTAATTGTAGGTTGCATAAAGTTATTTGGAATATGCTTATCATTTAGCCTTTGCACTAACAAAGGGCATCTATGGCAGCATTGAGGTTCGTGCTTGGATCGGGTAAGTGCTCTGGCGTTTTGCAGGCGGTGACGTAGCCTTTATTTCACATGCCAGAGAGAGGAAAAAATAAATGTAGATATACATCGTCATTCACTTTTTCCTCTCTGCATACTTCCTTGTGCAGTCAACCTTATTGCATTATATCCTGTAAGATCAACATGCTTTATAAGCTTCGCACTTAACAGTTTCCTGTTACTTTTCTGAGATTGAACGATTTTGATTCAATACCTTTTGTTTTGTAAAATAATTTATATATATATATATATATATATATATATATATATATATATATATATAAAAGTCTGGCAGTATTTTTTTCCTTTATATGATATATATTTATCTTAAACCTTGATTCTTTATATGAGCATAAATGCAGTGGAATTAGAAAACCTGTACATTTTATAATAGAATCTTTGCACTCAGTTTCATTACCTTTTTCTGAATTTATTTTGTACAGCAAATAGTTTTTCAAGACGTACACAGCACTAATATTTTTTTTCAAACATGTTGTGCAATAGTGATAACAGGTCATCACTGCAGTATGTACACATTGTTTTATCCAAACAACCATCTGAAAGCCATTTAAAGCTCAATAACGTTAAGCACAGGGTTTGTTGTTCATTACTCATAGACTGAATTGAGTGCATACATGCAATGCTCACACTTTTAGTGGACAGATGCAATTGTCTGAGTACATTATTAAAATGATCATATTTGCCAGTTAAGAATTGTTCTTTTAACAGTCTTGATCTACAAGGGGTGTTTAATGCAAACTGGGTTTTTTTTAAATGTGCTAAACACGGTTATGAGAGTAAATATTATTTTTTATTTTGCCATAAATAACCATCTTGCTGTGATATTGCACTAGTGCCTGCTTTACATCACCCTTGCTGAGATTGTGGTCTACCAGGAACTCCTTTAAATTGCCCTTTCCTTTAATGACAAAAAAACGACCTGGTTTGTTCACTAAAGTTGTTTTGTTTTGCATGACCTCATACTGGCCACTGTACCACTTGCACATTACAACTTAACTGGGAATTATTGCTATATCACATATATATTCCTGACTGTGCTTTAAGGACCTCCCGGTAAAATAAAGGAGATCCCGGTAGGCCACTATTTCAGCAGTCATGATGATGTAAAGCAGGAAGTTTGATGATCTCCAAGCGCTAGTGAAATGCTGGGATACAGAATCTCGTAACTGTTTTCTGTTAGTTTGCACAATCAAAAGTCCTGATTTGATTTGAACACCCCTTATTTTATATTTATATAAATAATAAATGGCTAAATGCAAATCGTAGACTTTTTTTTGTAAAGTGTGAATGTGCTAACCTTCATATTAACACCTATTCATGCTCTGTAGAAATCATTCTATACCTGCTACTGTAAAATATTTTTAATGAAAAAAGAAAATCTTTTTTTTTGTGTGTGTGTCATGAGAGGATTGTCACTTCATCCATAAACACTGCTCAATGATTACAGCCTCATTCCCTAGTACTAAATGCCTGTGTGATCTTTATGATGCTTTAAAAGTTTTCACCCAATTGCCATCATTAAGTAGAAGCACCTAGAGAAAATGGCAGGACAGAGTTAAATAACCGTGTGAAGTCCCATGTAGGCTCTGGATTTTAAGCCTGTTCACATCCGTTTAGAAATTGTGCAAGCACAGCACATGCAGCAGTCATTTATATGATCATCTGTTTGCTGATTTTGTTTCCATGATAGATTTTATTTCTCATTTTAGTCAAGTACCTCTTGCTACCATGGTCTTAGTATAACATAATGATTAATGTCAACATACAATGACCGCAGAATGTGGCTTCCTGGCATGTCATGTATAACCTTGAAAGTTATCCAAAATGAAAATCACAGTAGATTGCATTCCAAATGTTTTGAATTTTACACTGTTTCTGTGGACGAGCATAATAAAGGAAAGTTCATCTTTTTCATGTTTTTAAATGTTATTTGTGTGCATTTACATTTGTTTGTCAAGTTAACTATGCATGGCATACATACTGAATATAGAGAATACTGGTCAAATTGTTTGAATCAGACAGAATATATATGTGTGGTGGCTTGGGAAATCACTTTACCTGTAGGCATTTCCCCTTTTTCCTTTACAGGCAGTTCTGAGAACTATAGCCTTTCCTGAACTGTTATTCAGGATATATCTCTGCCACATTAAGTCTGCGTACTTCCAAATGTCAAAAGGGAGGAAACTGTACAAGAGTGTCCCCTCCCACTGCAGTGAAAGAAATCTTTGATGCAGTTTTCTCCCATTTGACATTTGGGGTAAATCTTTTGAGTCAGTATCCGTTTGCAGCTGCCCTGTCATAGCACGTAGCTATCCAACAACTTGGTTACAGTCTGCCAGGAAATCACACTTGGCTAGCAAGGCTGTAGCACAATCAGGCAGAATAACTGTTTGTATGACTGCCTTTGTTAAACTTGCTCCTCATCTATCTGATCTTTGCAGAAAGGTAACCTAGAAAAGGCAAATCAGATTATTTCGTGAAATATACTGTACTTAAGGTTTCTACATTCCACATCATTTAGAAGAAATATTTTCATGGTTTCTTTAGGTTAGATGTTGGATTATGGTTATAATCAGAAATGCCAAATGTGGTTCAAATTTCTTTCTTTTTTTTTTTCTTGCTCATTTACAGGTGTTTCCTAAGATTCATTTCTCAGATCAGCACACCTGTACTATAGAGTATTCCAAGTCAAGGATAGTCCAACTGTATAGTGAAAAGCTAAGAAGTCAGGAACCTCCTTTTGACCCTGCTTGCACATCCATAAAGGTGTGGTTTTGTTTTGAATCCAGACCAATTGCAACTTCTTGCTCAGAAGTTATTCCAGCTTGATGCAGAATCAGAAGGTACTCAGAATGATTGCTGTGCCCAAAAGGTTTAATGCGACAGTGTGATGTTTGCAGGGATGAATTTGGATGCTTGTGCTGCGAACTCTCCCAGGTAATGCCTTTTTGGTGCTCCGTGTGCGTATTGTTGTGCTTGTCTGGGTCGAGAGCCTGTTTGTGGTTGACGGGAGAGGTCCCACACCCTTTGTAATTACCTGCTCAGATGCCTCAGAGTAATTCTCAGTACTCCAATTGTTTGGAAAGTTGACCAATGCTGATTTGGACTGATATCCTGAAGTGACGGCGTGCACATGTTGATCACGTGCGTCGGCACCCAGCGGAGGCTCAGTGTACGAAGCCGAGTGCCGGGTTCTCGTGGTGGACAGATGGGCTTCCCCACATGTAGGCCTAATGTAGCAGGGGCAGCCCAGTATTTTTGCTGGTGTCTGCTGCACCCAGTTCAGTAAATGTGTGATGTTTTCTTCGTCTTCACAGGCCCAAGGGTTATCCCCAAGTGTAAGAAGCTGCAAAGCTTCCAGTTGATTGAACACACCCTCACTCAAGGAAGTAAAGCGATTAGCATGCAGATAGAATTGGGACAGCCTGGGAAGGCGGGCTAGTGAGCCAGGCAGAATCTGTAGCAAAAAGTTGTGGGAGAGGTCCACCATCTCCAAATTATAGGGCATGTTGGTTGGCACAGTCCAGAATTTGTTGTGGCTTAGGTTGAGTGCTCTCAGGCTAGGTAGCGTGTTGTTAATGAAGACAACGCGCTCCAACTGGTTGTTTGATAAATCTAATGACTGCAGGTTCCAGTGGTAAGCAGTGTCATTTTTCTTGAGTTGGTGAATTCGGTTGGTTGATGCATGGATGTCCCACAGTGCTCGCGGCAGGCCGGCCGGAAGGTGGTTAAGATGGTTGTAGGAGATATCCAGAGTTCTTAGATGAGCAAAGTGGCTGAGGACGCCATCTAGGTCTTGTAGCCGGTTGTGGGACAAGTTGAGGAAATGAATGTTGTGCTGCAGGCTGTTGGGTAGCAGTTTAAGACCTCGGCCAGAACAGTCCACCACTCGATGCCCCCTGCCACAGGAACACACTGAGGGACAGACAGCCAGCACAGATACTGCACATAGCATCAGGAGGAGCAGGCATGTCAGCATAGATGCAGACATTGTGTGAGCTGTCCTATAAAAAAAAATAATAATAATAATAATTATAAGACCTCAAAATCTAAAGAGAGAATTTGATAAAATAAATGGCGTATTGTATATTTTACCATCTTTATATGGTTGAAGAAAAATAAAGATTTGGGAAACAATCCTAGAAAATAAATGTATCTGGTTATTTTGGTCATTTTTGGCTTATCACAGTTTGTTACTGCTTGAGCTGCAATTATTCTCATGATTAAGTTTAGTTTTTTAATATCAGAGTTACAGTCTTACAGATGCACATAAACTGACTAGCTGTATCTTCTGGTTCCAACCTGGGTCCAGCATTCTGCCTTGTAGCAAATTTATGTAACCTGTAAAACCTGTTCTGAGCCGTGTTAGGATATTATTTATTTTACAAGTAAAGGGGCCGAATTGCCTCCGTCACAGGTGACATATTTCTGCTCCTTTGCAGAGAAGATTTATAACCTGTCTTGGTGTTTCAGACAGAAATTCTAAACAAAAACTTGCTAGTCACTCATATTTGAACTGTCTCACTCCATATTCAGTCCGTCTGCACATGTATATTAGTTTCTCAGTGTTATACATGTATACATTTTTGCACATTATTATTAATGTTTTAATATGCCTCTTGATTAACTCATTTACATATCTATTGAATGTGGTATATAAAATGTTTATTTTTGAAGATTGAGCAAAGCAAGCCTGATTAATAAAATACAGCTTAAGAAATATCAAAGATATTCCTGTCGGGTCCTGTGCTTGTTTGTGTGGGCTGTATCTGCTGTTTGCCAGAGAGGGAGAGGTAAGTGAACAGAGCAGCTAGTCAGGGCTCGGTTCTTCTCGAGATTGTGGCTGGAGTTTGAGTCCTTGCCAGAAGCTACTCTCCCTTGCTGCTGTTTCTGCTGCAGTGAGTGGTTAGCATTTAGCCTGGTTACCAGCATCTCCATGCTGTCCTTTTTTTTTTTTTTGTTAGCTGCCATTTAGGGACCATCCGGATCATACTACATGCTGGTCTTGTATTCGAGAAGTTTCTTACCTCCCTGCCTGATGATGCTCGGACAGAATGCATGACGTGATGCTGGTTTTTATTTCTGTCTTTTCTGAAGATATTATTTTAATCAAGAAACGAAAGAGCAGGGTTGTACTTGTATATAAGCTAGTAATATTTTAAGCAAAAATGCCTACTTATTCAAGATATAAAGCTCTTTGACTGGTGTATATCAACCATGATTTTCTTAAATATTGAAAATGCCTTACCTTATCTTTTCCATTAATTTTCTGTCATTTCCCCTTCTTTCTTTTGCATACTCCTGCCGATTCTTCCTAGCTCTCCCCTTATGTAGAGCAGCAGTGGATAATTTCAGTCACTGTCTTTTTCTTTTTTCTGCTACTCTGCATGGCAGGTTAGTCCTTTCTCACCCACATACAATCTCCTTTTCCCTGTCTCTCACTCTTCTGTGCGCTCTCTATATCACCCCCTCTATCAGGCTCAGTTTTTTCCCTCCCTTTTTCCCTTCTCGCCTACACTAAACATTAATGAGCTAATAGGTGGTTTTTCTTTCTCACTCATGTCCGTAGTCGGGCTCTCCTCCTGACATGGCAGTGCTGTGGTAGTGAGCAAGCCTCTGATGGCTCAAACCTTAAATGCTGCATGCTGCTCATCCCAGCAGCATCTGAGCTCTTGGAATGTGAAAGAAATGAACAGTGAGCATCAGGAAGGAGGGAGGTAGGAGACACGGTGGAGAAATGCAGCATAGAGACAACCCCGGCTGCTGCTGACAAGGTTTGGGGGTGGTGGTGTTGGAGGTGGTGGAGAAGCAGGGTGGGGGGGTTTAGAGAACGGTGGGGCTGCTGACTCGAAAACTTTTATAATCACAACTAGCATGCTCAATAAATTCATTGCTCTTTCCCCATCACTCTTCCTTTGCCTTTTTTACCTACACATATGGATAGCCTGTCGTTCTCCGGTATGAACACGTGTACTGTGTTTTTGTACACACAGCACATACTAAAACACTAACCTTGACTGCACTGCAGAGGCACTGTTTAGTGAGAATGACTCCCTTTATAAAACATCACAGAACATGTTAGGGCAGGATGATGCTGTACAGCCAAGCACTCCTTACAACAGCAGGTGCAATTGTGTGCAAGTAACTACCTTGTTAACAATCCTTAACATGTCTGCTCAGGCGTAGCACATTAGTCTCTGTGGAACCCTAGTCTGTGCAAATAGAAGAAAAAAGTGCTGCTGCCTAACATCTCTGGGGGCCTCAGTTCAATACTGAGCTCAGGGTCTTGCTTGTGCAGAGTTTCTTGCAAAGTCTCTTTGTGTGCATGTGTGTTTCCTTTAAATTATTTCCACATTGTGTGGGTTTCCTCACACTGTCCACAAACTGTTGGTAAAAAAAAAAACCTGACTGTGTTAAAATGCCTCTAGGTGTAAAATGGATAAGAGTGTGAACATTGTGCTCTGTCATGGATTGATGTGTTCTTCTTCCACCTTATTTCCGGTGTTGATGATAAATGATTAATGTTGACTAATAGTTTATCTTTTATACAGCATTTTTTCTGTCTTGCCATGACTTAAATTTTGTATAAAAATAAAACAGACAGAAGAGACTAATTATTCCATGAAATAGTATATGAATACTGCATTTTTAGTGCATTTTACAGTGCAGATTCTATATTTCCCTGGCCAATAAAGTCACACAATATAATATTCCATTTAGTCACCTTTAGATTTAATTAATCAACTTTTATGCTCCCTGTGTGTATGTTTAATGGCTACACAGATGTTTAGTCCCAATCCTGGGAGTTCTCTTCATGTTGTGTCTGCATGGAAATGCCCTTACTTTTATTATTAACCACTAGGGTAAGTACCCGCCATTGGGTACTCTGTAACATTGACAGTTACAGAGTTTTTAAAAATAGTTAAAAGGTTAAAGCTAAAATTAAGCTTATCAGCTTTGATTTAATCAGTGACCATATTATTTCCGGTTAAAACCCCACGTACATGTCTGCCTTAATAAAAACAATATACAATGATCTGTGCATACATCTTTGAAGATTCAGTTTTCAAAAGTTGCATACCTTTTTTTTGGAGTAAGCAATTCTGTACCTTGCACTTTGTAATTTTGGATCATTGTTTTATAGTTAATATGCATGTATTGTAAAAGCATTGGCTCGGTTCATACAATAAAAAGTGTAATAATAATAATTTAAAAGATCAACGTAATTATACAATGTATATTTTGATAACCTGTATAGGGGTATCCTTTGTGGTGTTAAAAAGAATTAGAAATTCAGTTATTCTTAACTCTTAAAATCTCTCAACTTACATAGTGCATAGTAAATAGTGGAGTAGAGATCACTGGAAAAGAAGACACAGAATAACCATTAGCTTATTTCAGTATACAGGCTGCTGAAACACTTTATTTCTGCATGGCATAACTACATTTAGATTTCATCAGCTAGCGAATGGTTTCCCCTTTGCACAGCAAGTGACAAACTGCAGCCTTTTGATGAACCAATGAGACGACAGTGACAGTGGAGAAAATAAGAAATACCAGCAGATGTGTGAAATGCTGCTTGGCAACAGCAGCTAGTTGTGTAAAAACTGATATAAACAAATGATTGGCAACATCATGTTACAGATGTTTTATTTTAAGACAGTGGAATAACATTTAAGTGTTTTTGAATGCAATAATATTTAAATACAGTAATTTCTAAAGTATTAATTGTATACTTCAAATGTAAGCTGTTATTGTAAATACCTTTCTGTAGAGAACTTATTTGTGAATTTAGTTTAGCATTAGTCAAGATTAAATAGGATAAATCAGTTGAGATTAAATATGGTAAATTTAAATAATACAAAATATTGAATATAAAATCACCTTTTTCTTGCTGTACTGCAAATAAGCATTGTTGGCTGGCAAGATCCATTTTAACTGTTGCTTAAAGCAAGCAAATACTAGTAACCATATTTTATAAAAGATTTAAGGAGGCCATGAAACAAGTCTAAGGGACTATAGTCACCCTATCTCACTGTTGATGCTGATTTACATTAACTTTTAAACACACACATGCCCTAAATGCCACCATTTTAACCTTTTTCAATGGTGATATCACTGCAAAGCTCACTTCATTTTAAATTCTATTCTATTTGCGAGACGAAAGAAATAAATGCTTTATTACATGTACAGTTACAATTCACTGAAATTATGTGCTTTGCATATACCATCTCAACATGAATTGATCTTTTAGCTTCCTTCTTATGAGCCTGGAACATTTAATTCCTGATGAACCACTGGCCAGCAAGTGCAAATACCAATGAGCATTCATTAAAAAAAAAAAAAAAAAACATACACATAAACATGTAAAATGCCTTAGAAATTATTTATTAAATAGATGGACATGCTGTAGCATGCAACACAACAGTTTTTACCACTTTTTACTCTATCAGTCTCTTGCTTTTAACTTCATTTTATGTGCAGTGTCCTCATCTCCCAAAATGAGAGTAAATCACATTGTAAACTGGAATTTCCTATAGAAGTATCTATCTATCTGGAGTGTCTTGATGATCAAGAACATTAACTGTGTACGCTTTTTAAAATAGTTTTTTACCCATTTTAAAATAAAATAAAAAAATAATAAAATAAAAAATTTTAATTACCAAAACATTATTTCATAGAGATAGTGGTGACCTCTTCCAGTGTACTCTGAAGCAATTACCAAGCAGTGATTGTGCTATCACTGATTAAATTAAATCAGACTTTGGGCCTAAGTCTTCTCAGAAAAGATCCCGGGGCCCTAATGTGGAGGCGTTTTAACATCTTATTCCCGCTTTTATTCTGTGTACATATCTTTCTTTGAAGAATCTTTCCTCTAATAGTTTGTGGTTTGCTTGAAGGTTTTTCCTACATACCTAGGATGGTGCTAGTGGTGGAGAAGTGGCGTGCAGAACATCGGACGGTGATGAGGTTTCAGTATTCTTTTCCGGAGAAAGATTAAGATCCACATCTTCAAATGTAGTTGAAGTGGCAGTTTCTATCTCTGCAGGTGGAGGGGGAATGACCTTATCAAGTTTGGGTGTGGTAGGGATATGCTCATCGTTTTCAGTAGGAGGACAGTTTTTTACAGCCTCAGGAATATTGGTGTCTAAAGTAACCTCAGTAGGTGGACTGTTTTCCTCAATGTTTTGAATTTGGGCTTGTGTTGCATTTCCATTCAGTGGCTCACCATTACCCTTTCCAAACGTACTGCTCATTTGAGTGTCCTCAAGGGGAATCTCCTCTTCTGTGGGGCTTAACATGGAGAGCCGCTTGGAAAGCCGTTGGGGAAGGAACGAATGGAGGGAAATTCTTTTGAACTCATGATTGTGGAATGATCCATCCTCATTGTTGCTTCGTGGCTGAGGATTGATATCAGCTTCGATGAATGGTGAAGGTCCAGCCCAGTCAGGATTCTCCTTCTGCTTTTTCTTCTTCTGCCGATTTTTAAACATTATCACAACAAATGCAATAAGCATAAGACACAGAATGGTACCAATTAGGAAGGCTACTATTCGTCCTGGATGACTTTCTTTGTTACTTTCGTTGGTGGGCGATTTTGATGTAGTAGTTGTGACGCTATCTGTCTGGGTGATGGGGGTAGTTCTACTTTCAGGGCTGCTTTTTTTCTCTCCGGCAGTGTTTTTTGTAATTTCGTATGTTGTTGTGTCCAAAGTGTTGGTAGTTTTAGTTGTACCACTCTCTGTGTCAACATTTGGACTAAGGAGAGTGGAAACTCCAGTGGTAGTCGATGCGTTGAGTGGGTAGGTGCCTGTGAGTATTGGCAGAGGTGTGCTTTCATTTACTTGGGAATGTGAAGACCATTTGGTAGTGACTGTTCCTGTGGTCTTCACTTCTATTTCAGATGAACTTGTAATAACTTCTGGAGTTTTTTCGAAATGCGTGGACATATCAGTTTGTGACTTAGAAGGTTCTTTTGCTCCATTTATAGTAGTTTGGTTTTCATGAGTATATATATCTGGACCTTTACTGGTGAAATTGAAACTTCTTCTGGTAGTGACCTTATCTGACATATTCCTTGTTTGTGCTGTGACGAAGGATGAATGTGAAGAGGATCTACTTTCTTCTCCAGAGCTCATCACTGTGTGGGTTGGAGTTTCAGCATTGCTCACACTTGTAGCATGTTGGTGCTTTAAGGTTTGTGGGAGTGATGTTGAAGATGAGACTTTTTTGCTTTCCTCAGTGATGTACTTATGTTGTGTTTGTAGCAAAGATGTCATGGATTTATAACCATTTGTGATTGTTTCATGACCTTCATACAACCCGGTACTAGCTGAGCTATTGGTTGTATTTGGTTTCAAAGGAAGGTTAATGTTTTTTGTAGTATAAATTGTTGGTTCAGCACTCCTTGTGGTTGTTTCATTACCTATAATACCTTCATACTGCCTGTTGGTGGTCTGGCTATTGGTTGTTTTACCATTTGTTTTTGATTCTGTGGTATTTAAGGGCAACAAGGATGATCTAGCAATCCTTTTGGTTGTTCCATTACCCTTTGAAGTAACTTTATGCCGCAAGGTGGTGGTCTGGCCATCGGTTGTTTTACCATGTGTTTTCAAAGGAAGTTCTGTGTTTTTTGGGGAGAACATGGTTGATGTAGCACTCCTTATGGTTGTTTCATTACCTGTAATAATACCTTCATGCTGCCTTAAGGTGGTCTGGCTATTGGTTGTTTTGCCATGATGGTTTGAAGTATGTTCTGTGTTTTTCGGAGAAAAAATGGTTGCTCCAGCAGTCCTTAATGTTGTTTTATGTTTTAAAACAACTTCATTCTGCCTGTGGGTTGTTTGATTTGTTGTTGAAATGTTTAGTTCGTTACTTCTGATGGTTGATCCATGAGGTTTAAAACTCTCATCGTGCTTCATGGTGCTGCTTGGACTAAAGGTTATCTCACCAGTTAGTTTCCATGGAAGTACCAGAAACACTGCACATGTACAAAGAATGGACTTCATGATGTCCTCTTCACATATGATGTCTGTAAACTAGCAGAAAAGTTTGTTAATAATTGCTGATACTAGTTAACCTATTCAAGAACATTACACTACAGTGGTGGAGCTAAATGCAGTTAGAACCAGCTATAGCAGCTTATATTAACATACATATACCTTTTTTGTTGTTTTATCATGTTTTGTAGCTGTTGTAAATTATGATGAGAACTTAAGGCCATTTTTCTGATAGTGTGATGGAAAATTTTAATCTTCAGTTGTTCCAAGACGTTGTTGGGGTCTCAAGTTTCCTACTTTGGTTTTGCAGTGGAACGACCGGGGTAATGTAGCTAGCAAGTACTGAAAGCTTATATCTACCACTTTTAGGTTGTGCAGATATGCATGAATGATAAACATGACCCAAAAAATGGAAAGTACCTTCAGACACATTTGTTTAAAACTGAATTTAACTGCTGTCTTCAAGAGTGGACAGATGTTTGTTAAAATATCTAGAAAATTGCACTAAGAATAAATTTTAATCTGTTTATTAACACTGGCCAGTAAATTGTAGTAAAACATAATGTTAATATGGATAATTTAATCAAAAGTTCTACTTAAATTTAGGTCTTATAGTTGGCATATTTTAATGCAAAGCAACCTGGAATATATTAGTACGCTGCTTTTTGGAGAGCCACTTGGATGTCGATTCATGCGCACCAAGATACTTTATTTAATGGAAGATTCTAGAAAATTGACAAAATTGTCATTGAGATTTCTAGTGACAACATAAAAGAAAGATAAGTGACATTTGATTTTAGGTAAACTTTTGATTAGAAGATTGCAAGAACAGAGATTTGCAATCAGTACCTGTTTAGTGATATTTTAGGAAATCTGTTTAACAGAGACTTTGATATATTTACCTTTTCTAAGTTAAAAATAATCTGCATAATTTATGCTAATTGATATTTTATTAAACATAGTGACAGTAGTTCCTGGAACTTTATAGGAAGTGTTAGCATGTCTTAACAGCTGCAACTGGTTTACACGATATAGCAGCTTATAGCGTAGTCAAACTGTATTACTAGTAGATGCATGCATGTTTGTTTTTTTATGTAGCCTGGTTCCTATATTATTTCCGACTATATCTTGAGCAAAAACTTAAGCTCAGAGACTTTGAATGGCAGGTGTTCCACATAATCTAAGACTAACAATGAGCATAACGTAAATAAAAACTTGTAAAATGTGTAACTGTTGACATGTTGAATTGTTTTCAGGAGACGTTTGTCCAGCGTTTATGAATTCTTGGATATAATTGCTTTGTAGCAGTCTAAAGGACTATAGTTTTCCACAGCTAATTAAATACTAATTAGCTAAATATGTTGATATATAGTTAATCATTGGCAAGTTATGTTAGTCCTTTCTCTGTTGTTAGTTGTTAGTCCTTCCTCTGAAAATAACCAAGTAAATAATAAGCAGCCCTGACAAATATTTTTATTTTTACATAAACCAAGCATATACAGTAGCAATATTACACAAATGGATAAGTACGTTAATAACTACTATCCCTAAATTTCGCACCAAGAGGAAGAAAAGTATAAAATCTTTATAAACTATTGCTATAAAACATTTGCTCTTTTTTTTTTTATTACGCTTTATTAGATAGCAATCTATACATTACAGTAGCATGTTAAGTTTTCTGTTAATTCCCTATTATATCCATAACATAAAGTACATGACAACAATGCTATACTAAAATCCTGATATAATAAATTTTAATACACATCACTTAAGGGCAGTTAATATAGAATATGCTTATATTGATAATTACCAATATAATATATTAAATGGCGAAGTAAATGGCAAATAAACCAGTAGCTTTTTTTTGTCATAATTCTAATACATGGTATATCATCAGTTATTACTTACCAGTTTAACATACAGTTTACTAATGAAGTCTCAAGTTGGATCTTCTCCACAAAGGATTTAATTATTAATTATAAGTATACATATTCATTTGTCCACCACACCTTGTTTCTAGTCTTGCTGTCTCGATGGCTTGAAGTTGTTGAATGAGGAACTTGCACATGTTTCACTGACAGGAAATGAGAGCTGTGAAACCATTGCTTTTTTTTTTTTTTTGCTTTTTTTTTTATAACTGTTTTAATCTGCCTAAACTGTCACTGTTCTGCAGTTATTACAAAAAAGTCCTAATGCAATTCTATTTTATAGAAAATCATATTATATCCGAGTTTGAAATTTAATTAGTATGAAATAATTGCTGGTAAGACACTGCTGGTCTAACAAAGAATTACATTATATTATATATATATATATATTATTATACAATTTATTGACTTTAACCATTTTTACTACATCATTATTACTATACATAGTGTAGTGTACATGTATAGACATCTGAGGAGATGCTATGTAAGTTAAAGGAAATTAGGAGATAAAAGTGCCTTAGGTAACAGAGTGCTAGATTTGAAAGCAGTATGAACGCAGAGTGTTCATTAATGATTTGTCACATCATTCATACCATACACAATAAACAGCTACAGAATATTAGCCAACATGCCAATGCAACATAAACACACTACAAATTGTTTATAATTAGCATTTTATTTTTCTATGGTTGTTTATGAAGCAAATGCAAAAAACAGTATTTAAATTTTTTTTTTAAAGCCACTATATTATCTGAGACAAACACTATTAATATTTTAGGTAAATCTGCAGGAATCGCATAAAAAGTTTTTTTGTATTTAAATGTTCTAAAAGTCTAGTGAATGGTTAGTTTTTTTTCTCATCTTGTTAATTACCTTCTCTTACCTCATATCCAGCAGACATAAAAATTCTAGGTTTAAATTAAATAAAATAATGCAAGAGAGAAAGGAACACAGGTAGAAGGAAAAAAAATGGCCAACAACAAAAAACAAGCCATTTGATTAAATCATGGAGTGCATCTTTAAGATGGTGTCTGTGGGTTATCATTTAACACTGAGTAAGAACACATGCATAAACTCACACCACCAAAGGCATGTTTTCCAGTTCCTTAGCAGAATCTATGCAGGAATCTCTGGATGTTGAGCCCTGTATGATGGGCAGGACATTTTCCTCATCCTTGTATTCTGTGTTGCTTTGATGCAACATGGCCTCCTCTTCTTCCTGCACCTCTGCATCGTCTGCATCGGTCCGGACGTCCTCTAGAAGGAGATTGGTCTCGCATGGTCCTACAATGCCTTTCTCTGCTTGTTCAGTGCTCCAGTGACCCGATCCAGTCGATTCCACATTGCTGCGGCTTGGACGTCGTTTTAAAGTAACAACCTTATATCCCAGCACCAAGACAGATATTAGTAGGACAAGTATGAGACTGCCAGCTGATAGAACTACGATGTATGCTAGCTGAGGGTCAATGAAACAACTTATTGAATCCCCAAAATCCCCAGAAACACTTGATGTGTTCATTGGAGCTTCAGTTTGGTTCGTGATGTTGAGAAATGTTGTAGATTCCATACCAGCTTAGAAATGCACAAAAAAAAACTTTATCAGTTTAAAAATAAGCAAGCTGTTAGTGTTTACAGGTAATTACCTAGTCAAGTCATAGATAGCCAGAATGAAAAAAAACCTACCACAAGAATAATCAGACAGGTCTTCTCAGGGAGATTGCTGCTTCTAGTTAAAAAATAATATATGGTAAATATTATGACTTATGCATTATTTAACTTTATTTTACTTCAGCTGATTGCTGTTTGTTTGTTCAGTGTTAGGCTTATAGCTTTCTCATTTCTTGCTTCTCACTTCTTGTTCATTTTTAATAGATAAAGATAAAATCTGTTTTTTAGTCCGGTATATTAAGGTTATGCTACAGTATACCTTTATAATTTAAATTATATGCAGTCATGTTAAAAACAGTGAAATGTCAGCATTCAGTGGCACACGATAGAAAGCAGTCATAAAATACAATAAAATCTTTAGAGGTGTTGAGCACTTACCTACGGAAAGCTTGGGGTGCACAGGTTAATGAAACCAGCAGATGAACTTGGCTGATGTAAACGGCCCACAAAGCAAATATAGTCGCTTCCTGTCTTCGTCTAGTAGGGTTATTTGGAGGGGTCCTTGTATTTAGATGTCCTAGAGCTACAAGAGAACATAATATGACACATAAAGGTAGAACATAAATGACTAGACACAAAATAGAAATTTGGTCAAACAGATGCATGTTACGAATCTGTTTTTAACATTAAATTTATTTTTATAAATTTTTGGGCATTTGGGAAGGATGCACAAATCCACTTTGAGTAAAAACACTTTTCTGTATTGCTGTAGTAATCGTACAATATACAATTGATGTTCAGGTCAAACTGGAAATTCTTATGAATGAAGGTGTAAAATATTTTAAAGACGGGTGTACATCTGTGAGTGATGAACCTGGCTGATGTGGCTTGGAGCCAACTGCAGTCATTCCTGTGAATATTTGTCGAATGGAATGCCTGCATGTTGAAAAAAGTGACGGATAACTTGTTGCCAAGAAATGCGAAAGAAACGCATCTGTCTAAATTACTGTACGCACACTCCCAGTTGAGAGTTATTGCCAAATCCCTGTGTACTCCTGATCTTCCTTCAAGCTATTTCCACATGTTTGAGCCATTAGGAGTTCCTGGGAAGCCAGCATTTCAGACATGTAGCAGGCAGTTTGTAATGAGAAAACACTGTATGTAGTGGGTATCCAAGCACTAGTGAAACTCTGTGATAAGTTCATTATTGTAGAAGGGATTTATATTGAAAAATAAAGATATTGTTTTAATCTCGTAACTGTGTCCTGTTATTCTGCACAATCAAATGTTCTAATTTGACTTAAACACCACTTGTACAATTAAAACCCAAGAAAGTTTTACTAACAGAATGTGATGAATGTAACTGTTCAGTATTTCAGGTAATTTTCAAAAAAAAAAAAAAAAAAAAAAAAAAAAAAATATATATATATATATATATATATATATATATATAACTTCTACCTTATTTTGAATTCCCTCCCTATAGGTTCAAAACAGGGCAGATCAACGGTGACCTTCTAATCTACCATGTACTACTTACACTCAAACCATACTATGCTAAACACTACGAGATCGTTGTGGATCTGACCCATGTTGGGCCTAGCAACCGCTTCAAGACTGACTTCCTCTCCAAGTGGTTTGTTGTGTTTCCAAACTTTGCCTATGAGAATGTAGCCGCTGTCTTTATCTACAACTGCAACACCTGGGTGCGGGAATACACCAAATACCATGAGCGGCTGCTGACTGGACTAAAAGGCAGTAAGAAGCTGCTGTTTATTGACTCGCCTACACGTCTTGCCGAATACGTCGAAGCTGACCAGCAGAAACTTCCTGCTTCAACCTTGGCTCTGGAGGAAGACCTCAAAGTTTTCCATAATGCGCTTAAGCTTGCTCACAAAGACACAAAAGTGTCCATTAAGGTATTCTTGGTGATAAACCTCCTCTAAAGAAATTAGAGCATGCTCCTTGTTATTAGGCAGAATTTTTGGCGGAAGCCCCTGTTTTAATGATCTTTCAATTGTTTACCCAGGTTGGTTCCACAGCTGTACAAGTGACCTCAGCTGAGCGTACCCGTGTTTTGGGCCAGTCAGTCTTCCTCAATGATATCTACTATGCCTCTGAGATTGAAGAGATCTGCCTTGTTGATGAAAACCAGTTCACACTGACTATCGCCAACCAAGGCACACCCCTTACCTTTATGCATCAGGAGTGTGATGCCATAGTACAGTCCATCATCCATATCCGTACACGCTGGGAGCTCTCTCAGCCTGACTCTATCCCTCAACACACCAAAATCAGACCTAAAGACGTGCCTGGAACCTTACTAAACATTGCCCTGCTCAACTTGGGCAGTTCTGACCCCAGCCTCAGGTAAATGCATGCACAAATAATATGGCCACTTGTTTATACATTTTTACAGGCATAGATAAACTGATTATTGGATTTCAGTTCTTTTGTTAAAAGTGCTCTGTTTTGCATATCAGTTTCTTTCTTTGTTGCTTTGAGCTGATTAGATATGCTGATGTGGGTGTTGTGTGGCTTTAGTTCAACACGCAGGCACTTGAACTTGCCACTAGCAAGACTTACTTGAGGGGCAAGCCCATGAAAAAACATTTACATAGATTGCTTTAGAAATATTTAGAAATTGTTAATGCTGTCTTTTTTTATATCGCAAGAGTAAGTAAAGAATCCCCTGCTGGATAGTTATTTAACCATGATATCTATGTTACTGATATGTGGCATAAAATTATTTTATTGCCACCCATAGGTCAGCAGCATACAACCTTTTGTGTGCCTTAACCTGCACATTCAACCTCAAAATTGAAGGACAACTCCTGGAAACATCAGGCTTGTGTATCCCAGCCAACAACACTCTTTTCATTGTGTCCATCAGTAAGACTTTAGCAGCAAATGAACCTCACCTCACTCTAGAGTTCCTGGAAGAATGCATCAGTGGTTTCAGCAAGTCAAGTTAGTACTACTCAGACACACATTTTATACACACTTGCTGTTTGTACACTGCTAATAGATTAAGCATATGCGGTTTGGTAAAGCAATCATTATTTGCTGTGTCTGCTGGTGTTACAGGTATTGAGCTAAAGCACCTGTGTCTGGAATACATGACTCCTTGGTTGCGCAACCTGGTGCGCTTCTGTAAGCACAATGATGATGCCAAGCGGCAACGTGTAACTGCTATTCTGGATAAGCTAATCACAATGACCATCAATGAGAAGCAGATGTATCCATCGATTCAGGCTAAGATCTGGGGTAGCTTGGGTCAGGTGGGTTTGCTCTTGTTTTTTATTTTCAACAAATGTATAACGGAATATCTAATTCTAGGCTTGACCTAAATCGACCAGCCATAACATTACAGCACAAAACATTATGCCTCTTATTGTGTAGGTTCTCCTTGTGCCACATGGGCAGCTCTGGGTTCACAAGCATGCCTCCTCAAGACCTCCTGGGGTGTTCTATGAAATTTGGAACCAGGGCGTTAGCGACAGATACTTGGTGTGCTGTGGGGGGGCGGGTTCTCGTGCTATTAAATTACGACCAGTATTGACTTTTTTTTTTAGGACTGTTGTGCTGCATTGGCTTTTTTGTGGGATTGGACTGGATCTCCCCACAGGCATAGATGAGCCTTTGGCGCCCATTATCCTGTCACTAGTTTACTGGTATATATTTGATGATCAGTGTCAGTGTTAATGTTTTGTGGTGTTAATGTCATGGCTGATCAGTATATATACATGGCTTCTTAAATATTGCATCACCTTCAGAAGTACTCAACCTGTATTTTTCATTCATAGATCTCAGACCTGCTAGATGTGGTGCTGGATAGCTTCATAAAGACCAGTGCTACTGGGGGGCTGGGATCAATCAAAGCTGAAGTAATGGCTGATACAGCTGTGGCTCTGGCATCTGGAAATGTTAAATTAGTTTCAAGCAAGGTAAGATTTCAGTGCTAGTTTTGGATTTTTATAAGCTAGAGTACATCATGTGCTGTTCATTTTTTTTCATATAAATAGCTTGTTATAGTAAAAGCATGCCAGTGCTTGGAAACTAATGATCAGTGGCTACTGGTTGTTGGTTATTGTTCTGTAACAGCACATCCCATTGTGTTTTATTTCTCTTGTATTACAACAGTATGGGATTACAGTGATTATAATTCCCATCATCATCATTAAATTTGTTAAATCATTGTGGTATTTGCTCTCTGTAGAGATAACAGAAAACACAAACTACAGTAGCCTGTCCCGAAGGCTTTATTTTGACACCTAAGCTTACTTTGCTGTAGATCATTTTCATGCAATTTGTTTTCTTATTTGTTCATGTAAAGCATCAACTATACAAATCCATGTGTATAAGTTGTTAGTATAGATACAATACACATTAGAAGGTGCACAGAAACAACAAACTGTCACTAATCAGTACTGGCTTACCAATTTAAGAATTCACTGGCACTTTAGTATAACCATGCTGTTAGTCATGGCACTGTTTGGCTCATTATCTTTGATTGCTTGTAGCCATTATTAATTATTTCCAGACTTTTCCAGAACTATTTTCCTTTGCTATTTTAGCAACACAACTAATTAAAACTCTATTAAATGTCTGACATGCGTGACGTGACACTTATTTAGAAAACAGTAAAATTATAATTACTAATTATGTTTACATTAAGAGCATTGTTTGTTAATAGCATTACATCATTGTTGACAGATCTGTGCAATCTCGTTTTCTCACAGGAATAAAACTTCATTGTAGGCACATTATACAGAGTCTTTGTAAAACATGGATGAATTAATTTTTCTTGTCCCTGTGCCATAAAAACAATTCTCTAATTTTGTCCAAGCTTGCTAAGATAGCTAGAGGTGTTGTATGCAAATCCACACACGCACACAATAGTAAGCTAGCAAGACAAACTGTCCTATTATATGGACAACTCTTGGTTAATACAGTGAATGGACATCATTGTTAGGCAGCATAGCACAAAGCTGGCTTTTCTGATTTAAATTCCACTTACCTCAAGTGTCTCTGGCATCGCAGTCCTTGAACAAAGCAGCGAAAGCATTAAGATCTGTCTTCGTGTTTGCTTATCTCTATTTGTCATAGCTATATTTTTAAGCTCATAGCCGCGCTAAGTGGGTGCTGAGCACTGTTTGGCTAGCATGTGCCAGCCACTGCTGATGTCACTACATGCCAGTTTGGGAGCACAAGGGCAGGCTTTGTCCAGTCATTGCATCTGCTTTCTCTGTGCCACACACATCAGACTCGGAGGTCATAGGCAGACCCAAACATGACCTTATTGAGGAGGTCATAAGCTTCTGAAGTGTAATGTTTATGACACACGGAGATGATGACAAAAATGACATTAGCCTGTGAAATTTTATACAACAAACATAAAGGGTGTTTGTGATTCTGGACCTTCAGAACTACCACAACTGTTTGATCTTTTGTGGAAAAAAGATTGGCAATTAAAGCTTGTTTTAAATTGTACGATTTCTGCACACTTGTGATTAAAATCTTGACTGAACTTTAGAACTGATTGTGCAGTAACGTAGAATTATATTGAATTATGCTTTCTGAAACCTCTCGTCTCAACGTGTTAGCAGAAATGTTACAAAAACTCACTTAAAGGACAAGTCAGCAAATCAAATCTAATCAAATGCACTTTTTGTTAAACTCTCTTCACGGTTTGCTAGCTGTCGATTCTTTGTGTGGGCTTTAAAAGAAACAAATCTGGTGTTTGAACACACTCCTGGCTTTGTAAATGGGAATCAAACACTGTGGCACAGACTACTTCACAAAACACTATTCTATATCTAGCACAGTTGTTAGTGTTCTGCCTTGGCAGTGTGCATCCATGAATTTGGCGGGGTGGAGCTTCTGCAGGAGCTGTTGAGTTGAAATGTCAACAGTTTTTTATCCAGTATAAATGATGCACTTTAAGGCTGCTTTTGCCAGACCTTACCACAAGTTAATTTGTTTGCTTTATGTTCTGTTTTTCAAAGGTGATTGGCCGCATGTGCAAGATAATCGACAAGACATGCCTGTCTCCTACTCCTACTCTGGAGCAGCACCTGATGTGGGATGATATTGCCATCCTGGCACGCTACATGCTCATGCTCTCCTTTAATAACTCTCTGGATGTGGCGGCCCACTTGCCCTACCTCTTCCATGTGGTCACTTTGCTGGTGGCTACAGGACCCCTGTCCCTCAGAGCCTCCACCCACGGCCTAGTCATTAACATAATCCACTCATTGTGTACCTGTTCCCAGCTCAACTTCAGTGGTGAGGATGCTCTTGCACTTTATACACGCATGTGCATAATAATGTGTCTAAAAGTCTAGACACCCTGTGTGGTGGTGTGTGTGGTTTTATTATTTATTTTTTTATTAAATGTAAAAAAGAAATTAATTAATTTGTTATGCAGGTTTCTTATTTTGTGACTTCATTATTAACTTTTGTGCAAAAAAATATTTCCAAACATTAGTACGCTAGAAAAAAAAACTAAGTAAAACTTAATTTTAAAACTAAAATTAAGCAGCTAATTTCTTTATAAAACTGCACAAATTGTATCTGAAACTATATTTTAAGCACAGGGTTGTCACACCAGTTATTGACTTTGCTTCATTAACTACTGTTTACTGCTTTTAATAGTATTTTTTCGATGCAAAAACCAGAACCTTTTTTTTTTTTTTTTTTTAGGCATGCTTGCTCTTTATTTGCATGTGTCTATGACACATTACTGTGCACAGGACACCTTTTTAAAAAAATTCTGGGCCATTTTTAAATACTGTGTCTTGTAAGCAGATATCTCATTTACCAAAATCCCCTTTGACTACAAGCTCCATTGAGTTCCTCTTCACCTAGGGACACTATAATATCACTATAGTTCCTATAGTATTCTACCAATATATCATAATTCCTTTTCTGTTCTTTGCAGAGGAGACAAAACAGGTGTTACGACTAAGTCTCACTGAATTCTCCTTGCCCAAGTTCTACCTGCTGTTTGGTATCAGTAAAGTCAAATCAGCGGCGGTGATAGCGTTCCGCTCCAGCTACAGAGATCGCTCGTTCTCTCCAGGTTCTTATGAAAGGGAGACCTTCGCCCTGTCCTCCCTGGAGACAGTCACTGAGGCCCTGCTGGAAATTATGGAGGTTGGTCTGACTTCCTTCTAATTTATGCTCTTTGAAGTTCTTAGTAGTTTATTCCTTATACAGCTGATTGTCATAATGGAAAATAATTGATGATACATTTTTGAGAATTTGTTCAATGCTTGACTTACTCTTGTGGTTTTTTTTTTTTTAGGCATGTATGAGGGATATTCCTTTATGCAAATGGTTAGACCAATGGACAGAGTTGGCTCAGAAGTGCGTAAATAAAAATGTATATTTATTCATACTGTGTTTTTAAGGTATGTTCTCTTGCAGTTGGTAATTCTTATTCGTTGTTGTTTTGCTTCTTTGGTTAGATTTGCTTTCCAGTATAACCCATCTCTGCAGCCGCGAGCGCTGGTGGTGTTTGGTTGCATCAGTAAACGTGTAACTCATGGTCAGATCAAACAGATTATCCGGATCCTCAGCAAGGCCAGTCCTCTGCTCAGCATTGACCGGGTGAGTGCTTTCCCCTTTATTGTTTATTGTACCCACTGGTATCAGTCATTGTGGTTAACATCATTTTCAGTTGTGCAAAAGATGTGTGATTATGTAATGAAATTCTGTTCTGAGGTAAATGGAATTCTGAAAACTATTTTTTTCCTACTTCACACCCAATAGCGTTCGACTACCTGCTGAGAGTGCAACATTGGTGTTTAGCTTTTTCTTCATGTCTACCTGAACAGGGTGACGCAGCTGTGTTTTATTTCTTTAGTCTGACCATCTGTCTCACCTTCTCATCCTCAAACAGATCAGGTTACGAAGTTTCAGCTTTCATGCTAATCCTGTAGTCAGCAGTGTCGTATAAGTAGTCATCTACATTGCTAACTAACGGAGTTTCTAACTATTCTACAATTCAGTTTTTGTTGTCTCTACTACCTCTGTATTGGATTTTTCATTTAAATTATGGTGAATTTGGCTGGGAAATGGTGTTAAAGAAAAGCAGCTCTTGTTTTTTTGGGGGAAGATAACGGATATGATGGTGTAACAATGTCTCCCTGTTAGCATGGAACACAACCACCAAGTTCTCAGATGAATAATGAATAAATAGCACCAACCAGCAAACTAGCACCAGAATCACCAAGTAAATCACAAACAGTTAATCAGGATAAACATATGGTTGCAGGTAGAGTTTTTATTCAAGGACTTATGGCGTGTTTGAACGATTCTTATGAACTGAAAGTTTTTTAAAATATTCGGGATGGTAGTAGTGATGTAGACTTCCATTTTGAATATTAACTAGAGGTAGAGTTAAGAGGTAGAGTTTGTATTTTCCCCTTTCTCTCTTCTCCATCCAATTTCTTATAAAAATCATTTGTAAATTCCACTGAATTTTGCTGACTCACTCGCTGTCATTCCGGAAAAACTCGCACTAATAAAGGTCACTCTGTAACTCATTCCATACTCTCTAACATGTTTTCCTTTCTTGGGAAAGCGTAAAGAGCCTGCTTGTTTCTCTGTGAGTGTCAGATGGTTCGTATCTGCAGAATGCAGTGTGCTGTTGAGACTGCTGTCGAGCGGTTCACTCATGCAGTGTATCTCTAGCTGCTGGTGCTCTGCTCCACTGACCAGCCAGATCAATGCTTTTCCTCTGCAGGGGCTGGAGAGCTGCTTAAAGGGGCCGGATAATTACAACAGTCAGGTTCTCATTGAAGCCACCGTCATCGCTCTCACCAAGCTTCAACCCCTCCTCAGTCAGGTATTGTCATGCTTTAAGCTGTTCTTGATGGGGATAAAACATACATTTTCTAACTTTTTTTGTTTTGAGTTTTGCTGAATTGACAAAATAGTAGTTAAATCTATATTGGTATTTTGAAAATAATTGACACATTGGAGTAATTTGTGTTGTTTTTTTCTAAACAAGGTTGCAATTAAATGTATATCAGCTTGGGTAAAAAAACACCCTATTTTTAAACCACTACTGAGCTCATAATAGCTAGGCATGGACATGAAAGATATTCTGTGAAGGGTAAAACTGAACATGAAGTAAGTGTGTGTGTGGGTGTGTGTGGGTATGTTCAGGATTCTCCCATGCACAAGGCTCTGTTTTGGGTGGCAGTAGCAGTGCTGCAGCTGGATGAGGTAAATCTGTACTCAGCTGGGACTGCACTGCTGGAGCAGAACCTGCACACACTCGACAGCCTCCGGGTGTTTAATGACAAGGTATTAAACACAGGGACCGAAACGCACCCAAAAAGACACACACATACAAAATGCGAACCATATTCTACTCTTTTATATTAAAATATGTACACGTTTGTTGGACGACACTGAGACTTGACTTGAGTAAAGCTTTTATTTTAGCTGATGTGGTTGATTAGCTTTAAGTCTTTTCTTTCTCTTTTGTAGAGTCCTGAGGAGGTCTTTATGGAGATCCGGAAGCCTCTAGAATGGGATTGTAAACAAATGGACCATTTTGTTGGCCTTAACTTTAACTCCAACTTCAATTTTGCACTAGTGGGGCATCTGCTGAAAGGTAAAATATAACACTAGCACTAAGATCACCCTGAGCGAGACTGTTCTCTACATCTTTTGATAAATAAAGGACACTTCATTTTCATTATTTACTGTACTTGCACACCAGGATGTTGTTATTTTCAAACAGGAAGCCCACACCACACAGCGGTCAGATATAAAGCTGTAAAGAGAAAGTGATATGTTTTCTATTGCATCGGAATTGTTTACACCTTAAACAGTTTATTTAGCTTTTGCTCTGTTGTCTTTTCTAAAGGTTACAGACACCCGTCCTCAACAACGGTGGCAAGAACAGTTCGTATCCTGCACACGCTTCTTGGTCTGGTGGGAAAACACCGTAACTGTGACAAATTTGAGGTGAACACACAGAGTGTGGCCTATCTGGCAGGTAATGGGAAAAAGGAAAAACATTCTGCCTCTATATCATAATTATACCTATCCTGTTGTAATGTGAGTGCATGTGTGTCTTGTAGCTCTGCTTACAGTGTCAGAGGAGGTGCGCAGCCGTTGCAGTCTCAAACACAGGAAGTCACTGCTTCTTTCAGATGTTACCATGGAGAACTTCCCTGTGGACACTTACTCCGTTTATCACCCTGAGCCTGGATGCAGGTGAGCTCATTTAACCCCTTTGAACCTCTGTTAACCTTTGTTCCGAGAATCCGGGTTGAGAATCTACGTGAACGATATGAATATTGTCTAAAGCGAGGCGGTGCACACACACTTAAATTACAGATACCGTGGTAGATCAACACGCTTATAGTGTTAGTTTCTTTCAGGAGAGATAAACTCAGAGATAATAACAAGGTAATATTGTTCGTCTTTTCACTTCAGTACTGTATATTTTGTCGCATACTGTATTATATCATACAGGACCAAGAAGTACTGAAAAGGATACCATTTACTTTGGGGTATTTTTCTTCCACTTTCTGAAACATTCGTGAAACCATTTCACATTGATAGATGTCAATTATATGTGTGCATGTGTGTGCGTGCATACATGCTTGCACACACACGCACACACACACACACACACACATCCTGTGTAACAATATTTTGTAATTTTTCTAAGCTCACCATCATTTCTTTCCTCAGTTGCTAAATTTATTCTTGTGGTCACATTGCCGCAAACAGTGTTGTGCTTGTTATTAATTACGATTATTACTGTTATTATTAAATATCATAAAGGGGAAACAAAGCTTATAAAGTGGACAAAATCCTTTTAAACTATGTTGGAGATATATAATCATGTTCTTCTTTTCACCATATTTCTATGTAAAATATTTATACTATTTTTTTAGTAGTAGTATTAATAATAATGATAATAATAATAATAATAAATATCTGATTAAGTTTCCTAATTTTACCTTAATTTGGAGACAGCTACTGATTTAATATTTACTTTAATATTTTTGTCTGTCTATTGTTTTGTTCTTCTAATCTGACAGGCCACTAAAGGAGAGTCAGCCATGGACATCACCCAAAGTATCAGAACGCTACCTGGCAGCGTATTATCCAACCATGGGTCAGACCAGTCCTCGTACCCGCAAGTCCATGAGCGTTGATATGGGACAACCCTCACAGGCCAATGCCAAAAAACTACTAGGTAGCTATGCATATTGATGCCTTTGTGTGTGGTTTATCTTCAAGGTTTTATGATAAATTAATAGTTTTTTTTTTTTGTTTGTTTTTTGTTTTTAAGGATTACTCATTGAAATGAATGTATGGGTTGTGTGTTTAAATTATTTACTGACCTGAATTCATTCCCATTCATAATTCTCTCTAAATTTGTCCTTGGAGCTGCAGTGCCAATTAATCTTGGACTGATTTGTCCTAATTGTACTTTGGTTTTGTTTCTTAGGCACCAGGAAGAGTTTTGACCATCTGATATCAGACTCCAAAGCGTCAAAGAGACCAGAGATGGAATCAGGCATCACTACTCCTCCGAAGATAAGGCGGGTGGCTGAAAATGACTATGACATTGGTAAGACTTTGCAGAGCTTAGTGCAGATTATAAGGGAATTAGGCATGGCTGCATATAGTAATTAAATAATGTTCTGTTTATATATAGAGTATATAATATTTTTCCACTAATTACAAGTACTTTCAGATTTTTCGGTTTTATGATCATTTTTGCATTCAGTGATATATATATATATAATATAGAATGTATTGATTTATCTACATTGACAGTTAGGTTATAATTTTATAATTTTGCCCTTTTCTCCTCCAGAAACACAACGATTAGCCAACTCCCACTTGCGCAAGGTCTCTGTGTCGGAGTCCAACGTGCTGCTGGATGAGGAGGTGCTCACAGACCCCAAGATCCAAATGCTTCTCCTTACTGTGCTGGTGAGGAATTCAGACCAGATTCACTTCTTATGTTCTCTATTTGTTCTATATTTCTCTATTGTTCTCTATTTGCTGTCTACTGGCATTTCATCTTTCTTCTCAGATAAAGATCATATAAACCAGGAGTTTTTTATAAAAAAAAAAAATTATACTGTTAAAATTTACATGTATACCTGTGTTATCCTGTAATCTTGTGTATAATAATGTAAAATATACACTGTTTAGCCACAACACTAACAATATCGGAAAGTGAATTAAATAACATTTGATTTTTAAATATATACCAGTAACCTGGTGACAGGATAATGGACACTTTAGCTCATCTATGCCTGTTGTGGAGCAAAGGCCAGCCAGTTCGTTCTGATCTCACAGAAAGGCCAATGCAGCACTGACTGCTGAAAAAAAGTTAATGCTGGCGATAATAGAAAGGCACCAGAACATCACAGTCTGCTGCATAGGGGCATCACAGTCTGCTGCATAGGGGCTTAGCAGGCAAAGGGCTCATGGTTGTTGATCTAGCCTCCAAATTCCCCAGATCTTAAGTATTCTGGTGCCACGCACCCCAGCACACCTTCAGAGGTTTTATGGAGACATGCCTTAAAGGGTCAAAGCTGTTTTGGGTTTTAATGTTATGACTGATTTGTGTATATAGGATGTAATACATAACGATAATAATATATTGATAAAGGCTCCTGCATTGCAAGGTGCGATAAGCATGTCAAGCGCTCTTAGGTGCTGAGTTCTGAGGTCTATTTTCTGTTACAGGCCACACAAGTGAAGTATTCAACTGATGAGTTCCACCAAAGGATTCTGTATGAGTATCTGGCTGAAGCCAGTGTGGTCTTTCCAAAGGTGTTCCCAGTGGTGTGAGTGTCTTTTACCTTTTTATATTATATTCATTCATAAAATAACAGATTAGCATGCCAAGGACAGCCCATCTGCAAAGGATTTAAAGCACTTGTGAGCTGGAATGTTGTTTTTTTAACTGTTACATGTGCAAATGTATTAGTTAAGGACGTTGAGGAAACGTGGCACTGACTGCTTTGTAGCTTACGAACAGCATTGATATGTGGCATGCCTGAGCTAGGTGTTTTGTGTAGTCTGTCAGTTTGTGGCTTTGGCTGAAATCTTATTTTTAGAAACTTTGTTGACTTCGTCAAATATTACATGCATGATTTGTCTTATTCTTGTCTGTGTATGGCTACAGGATGTCATAAAATAGCCTTCGTTCTAGCAACCGCAACTCATTCGATCAAGGCAAGGTTTTTTCTGCTTTCCTTCAGAGAAGCCATCTGTTCTGAAATACAGAAATCATCCGTTTCTCAATGCTCGGCAAGAAATGTAATAAAGTGGGCATATGCAGTTAATACAGGAAATGAGCGGACAAATGATAGCCCTTTGGACAAATGGAAGTTCCTGTATGCTTGCAGAGTTGTGTGTTTTTGTTGCCTGAAAGCTTAATTGACTAGGTTGGTAGCTAGGGTAATGTAATGAGTTATGATGTTCTAGTTTGCTAGATTAGTGCAGTAATCCAAACAAGTTTAAGTTCTTACAGACAGGACTGTGCAGTCATAGTTCATAACCTCCCTTATAATTTTTTATAACATTTTGAAATGTTTTTTAATTATTACCATCATATTTTCATGTTTTTATGTGTGATGTGGTATAGTGCGTGTATTACAGTATGTGTTTCTGCAACAGGCATAATCTTCTGGACTCCAAGATCAGTACGTTGCTGTCCATGTGTCAGGACCCCAACCTCCTGAACCCTGTCCATGGCATCGTCCAGAGTGTGGTCTATCATGAGGAGTCTCCACCTCAGTACCAACCTTCCTGTCTGCAGAGTAAGCTCTCTCACTCATCCTTATTCTTGATCTCAGGTCTTTTCTTTCAGTTTTTTATAGAATATAAAAAATAATTTAAACTTTAAAAGTGTTACATATTAAATATTCACTATAAGTACATTGGAAAATGCATTTTTGCATTTCTAAAAAAAAAAAGTAAATATCTAATACTGGCTAAGTGGTGTTTAGTTTTAAAAGAAACTAATTTATTGTCTGTCTGTGTAAGCTGACTGAATCATTTTTATTCCCCGACCGCTTTCTGCTTCCCTTCCTCTTTCTGTCCCATCCTTCTTTCTCGCTCATGTTCTGTCATTGTCCTGCTGCTATCTCCATCTCTTAAAGGCTTCGGTTTTAATGGACTTTGGAGGTTTGCCGGCCCCTTCTCTAAGGTATGATAAATCGTCCTTATATTTGCCATCAATTTTTCTAAAGATTAGGAAAGAAATTCCGCCTGCAGTGCAATTATGGCTTTAAGTAGTTTCCACAGACTTTTCCTCCCCATTTACCTACTTTTGCTGTAAGAATGTAGGCACAAAAAAAAAGTTTTATTTGTGTACTGTTTATAGAATCAATATCATTACAGCCTTGACTTACAATAGAAGCATTCTGTGGCCTGCTGACGTATAGGCAGCAGAGTCAATCTCTCTTGTTCAAATTGAAGTAGGACAGCAGTTTATTCCGTTGAGTGGCTTGGGATCAATTACTCCATCCATTTAGTTTAGCTCACAATGTGACCAAGAAGTGTGTAGCTCCTTCTGCAAAAGTGGCTTGTTTTCTTTCACTCTGCAGCAAACCCAAATCCCAGATTATGCTGAACTGGTGGTTAAGTTTCTGGATGCTCTAATTGATACCTACCTTCCGGGGATTGAAGAGGAAGGGGGCGAGGAGTCTCAACGTACGCCAACCTCTCCATATCCACCCATCGTTCAGAGCCAGCTGAGCATCACTGCCAACCTTAACTTGTCCAACTCCATGACCTCGTTGGCGACTTCGCAGCACTCGCCAGGTCAGAAATTCTGCATGCATTGCACACATACAGGAGCACATATCATGGTACATGGTTACCTGTTGTTGTATAATGCTTGTTTCCTGCCTTTGCTACAATCCCACTCAAGACTTGCCATGAATTGCCACTAACATTTCAGTAATGTTCCGAGTGTGCATCATAATTTTTAAATGTAGTAAAAAGTGTGTTTGTGTGTGCATGTGCATTTTCATCCATTCGTTTAAATCAACATTAACATCAATGCACTTTCTTTTCTTTGTTTGGGACACGCTGTCAATTCAGAGGGCCCCATAGTTTATAGACGCTCCCCAACTTTGTCCCATCCCAGGACAGCAGAAGAGATGCCACCGAAAACCGCTGGTACAAGCCTAAACTATAGAGCTGTGATGGGCAATTAATGTCCAGTTCTATAGTTTGCACACTTTGGTAACTGATTTAAGTGAATATCACTTATCTACATTTTTTTTTTTTTTTTTTATGGTATGGTGGACAGTTAAATACTTTTTCCCCCCAGTATTTGATTTTACAGTCAATATGATACCAACACAAATTGATTAGATTCTTACTGGTAAAAATGATTTAAACTGCATAACATCACCAATCAGATCCATCCTTTTATTGCTCATAAAAGTGGCTGCTTATTTATTTTGTTTATTCAATTCTGTTTTTCATTCATTGCTTCTGTTTGAAGTTGTGAATATCACTCATGTCTGCCTTCTTTTCCATTTCTTTTGTGTGTGTGTGTGTGTGTGTGTGTGTGTGTGTGTGTGTGTGTGTGTGTGTGCGTGCATGCCTGTGTGAAGCGCCTCTGCCTTGCTCTAAGTCAGCTGTGTTCCCACCACACCTCGTCCTCCCAGGTATTCACCCTTTGCTGCTGTGCCACCTCCTTTTACCTTCGTGCTTAATTTAAAAGTCAGAAATCGGTAAAGGGAAGCTGCTTTGTAATGATAATAACATAACACTTCTTTTTTATTCTGTCTGTGTCCAACTGATGTTGCGTAGTTTCAGTGTTCTTTTCAAAAGCTGTTCAAAGATTATGTCCTGCTTGTATATTTGTGAGTTGGCACTTCCTGAGCAAGTATCTGTTCACTATAGCAGAAGTCATGTCTTGCACCACCTTCTGGTCAACACTGGTATTTAACTGGAGTTAAAAACAGATACTGTATCTTAAGTATGAACAAAGGTCATTAACAGGCTAGTTGGTGAATCGAAAATAGACAGAAAAACTCCCTTATTTATTGCAAGCAGGAGTTTTATTCTCTGAAGTGTGTTCTTGGAGCAGAAGACAAATCATGATCAGTTTAAGGAAGTAATCAATCAGTTCTCACACCTTACAGCACATTTTAATAACTAAAACTCCCGTGTGCTGAGCATGCTCATTTATCATTTACTGTCCTCTTTATTCTTTTATTCATGCAAAATTTCCTTATCTTCTCACTGCTTATATGATAATTTAAAAAAAAAGTCAAATCTATCTCGACAGGAATGGATTTCTTGCCGCTCAGTCTTACTCTCAGTCTGTCTCTGTATAAACTCTGGAGCCTTGGTAATGTTTTGAGGCTTTATTAAATAGTGACTGCTCTGCTTAACAGATTAGGTACAGAGTCTTAAAAACTACATAACTGTATAAAGTAGTACAATGTAAGATTACTGAATGATTAGTAATTACTGTACATGTCTTTTAAATCTGAAGACATTTTTGAGGACTTGTCTTAAAATGTTTTGCGTTGAACTTGTTTTATAATTACAGAGAATTTGTAAAAAAATATATATATTTATATATTAAAAATAAATAAAAGATTATTAAAAAGCTCATTATAATGAAGCTTTTTGATTATTTTGTTATTCCTGATACTATGAAAGAAAAGAGTTTTAACTATGTCTTAAAACTTTTGAATTCTGTTATATTCTTACCTTTTTACAGTTTGTTGATTTCATACCTAAGTGTGTGCTTGTTTAAAGTATTCTGATATTAAATAATCAATTTTTTTTTTTTATAATAAGATCGGTAGGTTTATAAGAATGCCAGTTGCAAATAGAAGTGATTTAGTAAAAAAAAAAAAAAAAAAACCTGGGGAAAAAATATACTAAGGTAATGAACTTAAATAAATATCTGACGTCAAAGAGAAATGGTGAGGGACAGAAGAGAAAAAAAGTATTCTTATTGTGAAATGTAATATAGAAAGCAAACTTCTGTAAAAGAACTATGCTTTGGTGAACTAAAAAATATAATTGTTTTTTATTATTTATTATGTTTTTATCATATATTGTATATAATATATCTACTTATACCCAGTAATGATCCATCTTGGGTGTTCATCTTATTTTGTTTAACCTCTCCAACAGTCAGGTTGAAATCCCAAATGGCTTCCTATTAATACCCATGCTCTATCTCTAGTGTCTGCTACTGCTTAAAACACTTGGGATTCAACACTGAATACCTTTTTCTCTCTGTGTCTGGAAAACCTAGATGTTGCTATGGCTGAATTATTGAAAACAAAGTGATTCTGGAAAAGTTTTTTGTTTTTTTTTTGGTCAGTAATGTGCTTTTAATGACTTTGTTCTAAAAATCTATAAATATGCAATAATTTACCTATACTAAATAATATTTTATCTATTTAATTGTCTTTTCATTATGCATTGCATTGACTTTCTGCATGCAAAGGTCACACTGAGGGTTACAAACTGGTTTAACAAATACAGCTGTAAGTGCATTCAGACTGCCTCAAAACCTTTGTTAGATGGGTGGGATTTGCTCAAACACTGAATAAACGTCAGGCATTGATGATGTTTTTGAACAGTTATATGCCATAGCATGAAAAGTGACATATTTTGAACAGTTAGAACTTCTGAGATACAAACCCTAAACCAACTTTGATACCAGTATCTCAGTATAGTTGTGGATGTGATATTTGTATGTTTTTAAAGGGCTTTGTTTTGACCCGCTGTCTGTGTGTGTCTCTCTCTCTCTCCCTCTCTCTCTCTCTCTTCTGCAGGTGTTGATAAGGAGAACGTGGAGCTGTCTCCCACCTCCAGCCTGTGCAGCAGCGGCAGAGCACGCCACAGTTCAGCCAGCCAGGTGCAGAAACAGCGAAGCACTGGCAGCTTCAAACGCACAAGCATCAAGAAGATCGTCTGAGCACGCTCTGAGACCTGACTCTGCATCCAGGAGGCTGCATTAACCATCCTTCATAAACTGTTTCCGTTCCGTGTTCTCCAGTTTAAGATGGTTCCTGCGTAAGAGAGAACTGCTTTAGTTTGACCTTAGTTTGGTGTGGAAAACCAGAAGATTATAGTTAAACCTGCGCGGGATGTTTGCATGAGCGGAGTGTGATCTCAGCAGTGCTGTTTAGAATCAATCAAGATGCTTTTACAGGTGCATGAAGAGGAAAAAGTTGTAAAACTGCAGTTCATATCCTTTTCCTGCCCACTGATTATTCAGCTTCAGTTCTGAAAATGGGGGGGAACAAGCAGGAACCCACATGGTTATTAAGGCCTTGTCTACTAATATCAGCAGAAGAAAATTATACAGACTGTAGAACCAGCTTGCTCTAAAACATTCTGCAATTTTGGGGCTGAACATCAATGGATGAAGTGTAAAAAGACTATTTAAAAAAGTGACTGAAATAACCACTACAACACCTGACCAAACTGACTGTGGAAGAACGAAGGCCTCAAAGTCAGGATTTACCTGGGTCCATTTGTCCTGGACGATTGAATCCGCAGGTCCTCAGAGACCCTCTTATCAACAAGCTTGAAATCCAGACTGCGTTCAGACGTCATTCTGATGCTAAGCAGATGTATATATGGAAATGACATGTATGATGATGACAACGATGCTCACACATTGCGGGTTGATGTTTCGTCCATTGTGTGCCTTTGTCAGGTCTACCAGCTGTGTATAGTTTGTAAGATAAGCTGAAGAAGGGGAAAAACAGGTACTAATTATTGAGAAATGGTCTTCATATTATACATATGTCCATACTTCGCTGCACTGTAAAAAAGAAAAAAAAAATCATATCTTCAAATATATAGGTATCATTACTTGCTGCATTTACTGTACATATTTATTCTGTGAGGTTAGCTAACTCAAAATCAGTGACGGTATCCCTTATAATCATAATGTCTTTATAACCGTCTGTCATTTAAATAATAATATTGACAAGAACAATAGTGCTATATGAATAAATTCCCATAATACTGAGCATAGCAAAATGATATTTGGGAGCAAAATTTATTTCAGATATACTGTATGGTGTTGTGTCTTTTATGTTTGTGTGCTTAAAGGGCATAAGACAGACAGAGGTGAAGATGGCATGGTGGGGGTGTACATGTGGTCCCCCTTCGGTCAGAAAGCATTTAGCAAAGGGGTGCAGAACTCCCTGGCCGCTGCGATGCAATAAGGGCGTGTTTTCTTTTGTGACTGGTGATCATGTCTTATAACCTTCATATGGCGTGTTTTTATTTAATGTGCCATTTTTTTACATTTTCAATTACAAATGCAACTACAGTGAAGACTACACAATGCATTAAACGGAAACAAAGCATGAGGAGGTTTGCTGATGTGCAATATTATCTCACATATTCCTACAGCCATTTCCCTACCTTTTAAAAAAAAATAGTGACAGTTAGTTTGCCAATTATTCATTGTAGCTTTTTTCTTCCAATGCGGTCTTTTTGTCTTGTTGACTGTTTTAAAGGGAAATTTAACACTAAAAAAGGGCACTAACCAAATGCCTTACCCAGTTCTTGTTAAAAAAAAAAAAAAAAAAAAGTTATTTGTTGATTAAGATTTGGTGGTAAATTTATCCAACCACTATACCCATTTTCAACCACTTGACCTTGAACAAATGGCTTTAAATGGTTTGTTTGTTATATGGGTGTTATTCATTATTAATAACAGTGGCTCATGCTTTGCATCTCAGTTGGGACCAATCCTGTCTTGCAATTATTTTCATCAGCTTGTTTTTTATATATATATATATATATATATATATATATATATATATATATATATATATAAATAAAATAATTTTTTTTCTCTTTGTCTAAACTTTATAACTTCAGTATTTTAAGCTTCTCATGTGTTATACCAGTGTCTATATAAACCTGCAGTCATTTTAGAAGTGATACAGTATTACTCTTCTTAGTTGGTGATCTTGCAGAGTTGTCATATTCTCCTCACTCTGGTAATACAGGTACCAGTCGCGGGGTCACTTTTAAAACATTAGAACATGTCCGTTTCAAACTGACGTAGATAAGGATGAGTCGACTTAACCCTGTTATTATTCCCTCTCTGTCCCCTTACATCCATAAATCCCAGATATCTGTTGTTAGGACACAGCTAAACTGAATTGTACAAGTTCTCAGGATCTACAGGAGTCTAATCTAAAGCTCTAGATGCAGGCATGATGGTTTTTCCCGCCTGCACACCAGTTAATCAGTAGCATGCTTGTCCTTGAAATGTGTATAAACACTATGTTCACATTTCCATTCCAATTTGCGGTGAAAGAACTCTGCCTACATTGAAAATAAGTAACGATGTGTATTTTATAATGCAAAACTGTGTTGGTCTGAAGCATTTTGTTTCCCTGCATTTTAATTGCACCAAATCATCTGTAAACAGCACATTAGTCATCTGTAAATATTTTTGTGTAAAATTGAAAGTTATATGATTGTAAATAAAACATTGTATTGCTTTTTTGTAAAGCAGTTAGTTGCTGTACATGTATAACATGGCAATTTAATTATACCCGTGTTCATAATAAAAGTTGTCCACTACCCTGTCATAGCGATGTCAAGTGTATTTAGTGTCAAGTAAAAAAAAGTACATTTAAAGTGTTAACACATTGAGTTTTCATGGCACTCTCAGAAGTCTAAATTAGTTTCTGAATGTGTTTAAGTACATTATTTACCCCTAGAACATATTTTTCACAGCTTTAAAGGAAAAACTATTTTGTGCTGTTTGCATCTTCCATTGAAAATTACCTGAAATTACGCAAATGGCATAAAGGATTATAAGTTTAATTTTTCATTATTTAAAAATATTCTCCTGTGCGTTTTTAAAAAAAGTTCTTATAAAAGGACAATCCTTATAGTGTTGATACATTTTACATTAATATGTTGAAATCCACAATGTATTTGGTCTTTCTTAGAGAACTTGAGGAATACAGACAGCTGAAAACAAAACATGATATACAAATAGAATTTGTACATCTTTTATACCTTATAAATTGTGTGCATATACAGGTGCTTCTCAATAAAATAGAATTTTATCGTAAAGTTGATTTATTTTATTAATTAAATTCAAAAGGTCAAACTCATCAGATTCATTACACACAGACTGATATTTTTAAAAAAGTTTTTATTTTTTTAAATCTTGATTATAGCTTAGTGACTAAAACACTTCTCTCAAACTTAGAATATTACTCATATATATATATATATATATATATATATATAAATATATATAAATATATATAAATAATGTTGGACTACTGAAAATAACAAACATGTACAGCTTTGAATACTGAAGCAATGAAGCAATGTGACGTTGGATGGAGGCGATCAGTCTGTGGCGCTGCTGAGGGGTTATGAAAGCCCAGGTTGCTTTGATAGCGCTTTTTATCTCTTCTGTGTTGTTAGATCTGGTGTCAGGCATCTTCCTATTCATAAGAGAATTTGGGGGGTTTAGGTCAGGTGAGTTTGCTGGCCAATCACATGGTCTCTAAAAAAGGTATTAGTACTTTTGACAGGTGCCAAGTCCTGCTGAAAAATGAAATCAGCATCTCCATAAACCTGGTCAGCAGAACCTCTTGGTAAAGGGCTGTGCTGACCTTGGACCTGACCAGCAGTCGACATGGCTCCCAAAACCCACTACTGACTACAAACTTTACACTGGACCTCAAGCAACTTGGATTCTGTGCCTCTCCTCACTTTCTCCAGACTCCCGGACCTTGATTTCCAAATAAAATAAAAGGTTTCATCTGAAAAGAGGACACTGGCCCACTGAGCAACAGTCCTTTTGATGCCTCTGACGTTGTCTCTGGTTAAGTGGTGGCTCTTAAAGCACTGACTCCAGCTGAGGTCCACTCCTTGTGAATCTCCCCCAAACTCCTAAGTGGGTTTTGTTTCACAATTCTCTCAAGGCTGCGGTTGCTTCTGCACTTTTTTCTACCACTTTTTTTCCTCTTATTCAACTGTTTGTGTCTTACCCTCCATGTACAAGGTGTCAATGCTCGTCTATTGGACAACTGTCAAGTCAGGAGTCTTCCCCAAGATTGTGTTGCCTACTGAACCAGACTGAGAGACCATTTAAAGGCTCAGGAAATGTTTGCAGGTGCTTTGAGTTTATTTGCTGATTAGAGTGACACCATGAGGCTCCAATATTGATCTTTTTTTTTTACAATATTCTAATGTACTAAGATACTGAATTTTGGTTTTCATTAGCTGTATCCCATAATCATCAGAATTAAAAGAAATAAACACTTGAAATATATCAGTCTCTGTGAAATCAATTAATCTATTTTTTTATTAAATTACTGAAACAAATTACCATATCGATGATATTCTTATTTATTAAATAATTTATATATATATATATATATATATATATATATATATATATATATAAACCATATATACTGTGTATATATATATATATATATATATATATATATATACATATATTTATTTATTACTGTACACCAGATCTGTTGCTCGTGCATTGAATGTTTATTTCTCCACCATAAGCCGTCTCCAAAGGCGTTTCAGAGAATATGGCAGTACATCCAACCGGCCTCACAACCGCAGATCACGTGTAACCACACCAGCCCAGGACCTCCACATCCAGCAGGTTCACCTCCAAGATCGTCTGAGACCAGCCACTCAGACAGCTGCTGAAACAATTGGTTTGCATAACCAAACAATTTCTGCACAAACTGTCAGAAACCGTCTCAGGGAAGCTCAACTGCATGCTCGTCGTCCTCATCGGGGTCTTGACCTGACTGCAGCTCGTCGCCGTAACAGACTTGAGTGGGCAAATGCTCACATTCGATGGCGTCTGGCACGTTGGAGAGGTGTCCTCTTCACGGATGAATCTCGGTTTACATTGTTTAGGGCAGATGGCAGATAGCGTGTGTGGCGTCGTGTGGGTGAGCGCTTTGCTGATGTCAATGTTATGGATCGAGTGGCCCATGGTGGTGGTGGGGTTATGGTATGGGCAGGCATCTGTTATGGACAAAGAACACAGGTACATTTTATTGATGGCATTTTGAATGCACAGAGATACCGTGATGAGATCCTGAGGCCCATTGTTGTGCCATACATCCATGAACATCACCTCATGTTTCAGCTGGATAATGCACGGCCCCATGTTGCAAGGATCTGTACACAGTTCTTGGAAGCTGAAAATGTCCCAGTTCTTGCATGGCCAGCATACTCACTGGACATGTCACCCGTTGGCATGTTTGGGATGTGCTTGACCGGCGTATACGACAGCGTGTACCAGTTCCCACTAATGTCCAACAACTTTGCACAGCCATTGAAGAGGAGTGGACCAACATTCCACAGGCCACAATTGATAATCTGATAAACTCTATGCGAAGAAGATGTGTTGCACTGCATGAGGCAAATGGTGGTCACACCAGATACTGACCGGTTCTGAGTCCCCAGACCACCAATAAAGCAAAAAACTGCACATTCCAGGGTGGCCTTTTATTGTGGGCAGTATAAGGTACACCTGTGCACTACTCATGATGTCAGATCAGCATCTTGATGTGGCACACCTGTGAGGTGGGATGGATTATCTCAGCAAAGCAGAAGTGCTCACTATCACACATTTAGACTGATTTGTGAACGATGTTTGAGAAAAATGGTAATATTGTGTATCTGGAATGAATTTTAGATCTTTAAGTCCACCTCATGAAAAATCGGAGCAGAAACAAAGGTGTTGCATTTATATTTTTGTTGAGTGTATATAGAAGTACTCTTCTTTCACGGATTTATTACAAACTTCAAGGTAGTAATTTTGGACCAAAAAAAAAAACTAATTTTCAATGGGGGTCAACAACTTTGAGTACAACTATGTGTGTGTATATATATATATACACTACCGTTCAAAAGTTTGGGGTCACTTGCACATACAGTAACAAGTACGTAACAACAACAAAAACAGCAGTTGTTATTTTAAGACACAGAGGTCAGCCTTTTTGTAACAATTCTTGCAAGAACAGTATTGTCAAGTGCATTTGCAAAATCCGTCAAGCACCAACATGAAACTGGCTCTCATGAAGGCCATCTCAGGAGGGCGAGACCAAAATCTACCTCTGCCGCAGACGAGAAGTTCATTTAGAGTTATCAGCCTGAAAAATGACCAATTAACAAAAAAAGAAACGTCCTCTGACTTTCAACTGTTTTTACTTTCAGTAAACTTAATGTGTAAATATTTTTATGAACACGAAAAGAGTCAACACCATAAGACATAAACTAAAAATGTTTCACGATGTGTCCCTGAATGAAGGGAGGCTCAAAATCAAAAGTACCAGTCAGTATCTGGTGTGGCCACCAGCTGCTTGAAGTACTGCAGTGCATCTCCTCCTCATGGACTGCCTATTGCGGACAGTCTGAGCACTGATGGAGGGATTGTGTGTTCCTGGTGTGACTCGGCCAGTTGTTGTGGCCATCCTGTACCTGTCACGCAGGTGTGATATTTGGATGTACCGATCCTGTGCAGGTGTTGTTACACGTGGTCTTCCACTGCGAGGATGATCAGCTGTCCTTCCTGTCTCCCTGGAGCGCTGTCTTAAGCGTCTCACAGTGCGGACATGGCAATTTATTGCCCTAGCCACATCAGCAGTCCTCATGCCTCCCTGCAGCATGCCTAATGCACGTTCATGCAGATGAGCAGGGACCCTGGGCATCTTTCTTTGGATGTTTTTCACAGTCGGTAGACAAGTCTCTTTAGTGTCCTGCGTTTTTAGAACTGTGACCTTAAATGCCTACTTTCTGTAAGCTGTTAAGGTCTTGACGACCATTCCACAGGTGCATGTAAATTAATTGATTATGGTTAATTGAACATGCATGGAAAACATTGTTTAAACCCTTTACAATGAAGATCTGTAAAGTTATTTGGATTTTTACAACATTATTGTTAAAATACACAGTCCTGAAAAGGGGAAGTTTCTTTTTTTGCTATATATATATATATATATATATATATAGCTCTACACAACTATTATAAGAAGTGCTTTCTCCAAAGTTGACACAAAATGCTATGTTTAATGAGTATCAAATTCCTAGTATTGCAGTAAAATGTATAGCCAGACACTAAATTCTGGCAGTGTTTCTGAGGGATCTTAGCCTAAGATCATCTTCAAACTTCATCTGAAACCAAGCCCTGGTAGACTTTAAAGTATGCTTGGGATCATTGTCCTGTTGGAATGTTCGATAAAACCAATGTTTCAGGTTTCTTACAGACAGCATGACGTTTTCTACAAGGATTCAATTCAATTCAATTTTTATTTGTGTGGGGGGGCAGGTGTTCTTTAAGTGTTTTTGTTTAGTTGTTTTTTTATATATACTGTATAAATATATTTATTTAGAAAAATGAAGAAAGGTTAATTGTATTTCTGTAAACTGTACTGTATTGTTTTCCTTTTTTCAATAAAAATATTTGCAAGAAAAAAAAAAAGAGACTGTCTCTGAGTCCCGAACATTAATTGAAAGGCTATTCCATAACTTTGGGGCTTTGTAAGAAAAAGCTCTGCCCCCTGCTGTAGTTTTCTTAACTCGCGGTACTGACAAGCAGCCTGCATCCTTTGATCGAAGTGGGCAGTTTATGCACCCAGTTTATGCACCCAGTTGAACAACCAGACAGTAAGGCATTACAATAGTCCAACCTAGAGGTGATAAAAGCATGAACTAGTTTTTCTGCATCGTTAAGTGATGATATATTCCTTATCTTGGCAATATTTCTGAGGTAAAAGAATGCTATCCTGGTAATATTATCTACATGTGCTTCAAATGAAAGACTGCAATCTATAATTACACCGAGGTCTTTTACTGTTGTACTTGATGGAACAAAGAGGCCATCTTAAGTTACAGTGTGATCAAAAAGCTTGCTTCTAGATATGACTAGAACTTTTGTCTTATCAGGATTAAGCAGAAGGAAGTTAATTAACATCCAATCTCTTGTGTCCCTCACACATTGCTCAACTTTATTAAGCTGTTTTTTCTCATCTGGTTTTGCTGTGACGTATAACTGTGTGTCATCAGCATAACAATACCATGCTTACAAATTATGTTGCCCAGAGGAAGCGGGTAAGGAGAAAAAAGCATTGGGCCTAAAACTAAACCTTGTGAAACCCAAACTCCACTTATGAACATGCAGAATAGTCACCATTTAAATCTACAAACTGATAACGAGCAGTCAAATTGGATCTGAGCCAGGAGAGGGCTGTTCCCTTAATTCCTATCTGTGAATTTTCCAATCTGTGAAGGAGAATACTGTGATCAATGGTGTCAAAGAATAAGAATACTTAATTGAAATCCAACTTTCCTTCTACACGCTGCAGATTTCGAGTGCCAGTGGAAGCAAAGTAGCTCCAAAGCATCACCAAAGCACGACCATGGCTTACTGTAAGTAGAGTGCACGTTCCTGCATATTCTTCATTCTTTCTCCTTCAAACATACTGCTAAATTCATAGGCACGAAGTTCAAGTTTTATTAGAATTTCCTAACTTCTGTGTACTTTTTTAAGCATATTAAGAAAGACAACTTGGCGGTAGCGGCGGCACGGTGGTGTAGTGGCACCTCTAGGGTCTGGGTTCAATTCTCGGCCAGGCTCGATTCCCATCTCTGTGTGCATGTTTTCCCCATGCTTGGTGGGTTTCCTCTGGGTACTCCCACATTCCAAAGATATGCAGGTTAGGCTAATGGGCCTTCCCAAATTGCCGTAGTGTGTGAATGGGTGTGTGAGTGTGTGTATGTGTGTGTGCCCTGTGATGGATTGGCACCCTGTCCAAGGTGCACCCTCCCGTGTGCCCCAAGCTTCCTGGGATAGGCTCCAGGTCCCCGCGACCCTGAATATAGGATAAAGTGGTATAGAAGATGAGTGAGTAAGTGAACTTGGGGGTAAGTCTTCTGGTGACCTTTGGTGTTCAGTTTCTGACCTGAATCAAGGGCACCTCAGGCAACTAATCTCTTTTTGAGACAACACCTGATTTGCAATTTTATGGTCTAATTAGGGATTTTATTCAGGATAATTTGGCTAATTATTATAATAAACAGTTGAATAATTCTAAAATTGTGGTAAACATTTAAAAGGCAGATTTGGAGAAACCACTTGGTATAATCATTTGATTGACCTATTTAAATTGCTCCTGTTTTACCAATTTAATACAAATAACTGCAAGCTAATTTTCATTGGGGGTTGAATAATTTCGAGTGCAACTGTATACCATACATACATATACACTGTACATACACACAGTACAGTGATGAGACTCTTTGCTGCAGTAACACACTTAATTGGTGCAAACATTTTAGAAGAGAAAGAAGCTGGGTGAAGGTGTCTAAGCGCCCACTGCAGTCCTTCCCGTGAATGCCTGTGTGGAACACCTGGTCTTAAAAATGGAGAGATAACTTGTCGCCAACTTGCAGAGTAGACGCATATGTCTTTAGGAACTAGAGACACACAGAGAGACCCTAAGTCATTCACTAATACCACATACACATTGCAGGAACTCGGCTGAGAGTTATTGCCGCATCATTGTACAGTCCTGACCTCGCTCCAAGTGATTCCCACATGTTTAGGTCATTAAAGGAGTTCCTGGGAAGCCAGGGTTTTAGATGGGCAGACTGGTTTACAGAAGAAAAAAACTTTCTACCTTGATAGTATCCAGGCATAAGTGTAACAGCGGATTATATAGAGAGATAAGGGTAGTTTTAACTCTCATAATTGTTTGGTTATTCCGCCCAAATCAAAAGTTGATTTGAACACCCCTCGAGTCCTTTTTATTCTATCAGCAGCTATTACGTTTAACTTAGGAACAAGGTTGCGCGAGATCTTATCGTGTCGCAGGGAAAATCGCGGCTCTCGCGAGATTTGAACAGCTGATCCAACTCCGTTTAGCGTGCTTTCGGTCGGGCAACACGTGGGGAGGAGAGAAAGAGACGGGGACAGTGAGTAGGGACGCGTTTGGATGGTGTTGGGCCCGGAGCTGAGGATTACTACCTGGGCTTTATCACAGCTGTGCGGCAGGAAGGATACACATAAACACGGTGAGATTATGTTTTGTTTTAAATGTTGCAGGACTCAGAGGTCGTTCTGTGTTCCTGCTAATTCTGGCCGTGGAGTGTTAGCTGCTTAGCTAACCTGCTAGCTAGTGTCTTATAATGTCTGTGTTGCCCTCTATTAAGCTAGCGGTGTGGCTATTGTCGCCTTTTCCATCCTCATGGCTTTCTTTCTTTTCTATCGGCCGCTGTTTTAGACTTCCCAGTAACGTTCATAATACACCAGTGTCTTTATAGGATATATGTGCACTCTTACATAACAAAATACTTCTTTCTTTATGCACTTTATCGGAGTTTTAATTTATTTTATTTAAATTCTTTTTTTTACATTTACATAACACACAAGCTAGTTTTAAGCCTTAATAATAATAATAATAATAATAATAATAATGTATTGATCTCTTGCGTTGATTGCTAATATTAGGGACCAGCAGAAAGGGATTTTTGACCGCAGATTTATGCAATAAATTAGAGAACATGATGCTATCAGGCGTAATTAAGAAACGCCGCGCCTGTGAACGCTGCACGGTCAGATCAAGCGTTCAGATTGCCGCTAATCTCAAACGTCTCCTATGGATACATTCATCACTAAATGCTAGTTAGTGGATTTATCTAATGCTGTCTTTGGCTGTGGATTTATCTGTAGATATTTATCTTTAAACACAATTATACCAGTAATGTTATACAGTGTTATAACAGGTCAAAGTCAGGGCACTTTGGGTTAGTAGTGGATAGACAGGTGCTGCTTGTGTGCTGCGTTCACTCGCGCAGTGCCTTGGCCTAGTCTAAGCGAATAAACCTGCACTAGGTCAAAGTCAGCTAGCTTAGCCATGCGCTTGTTCAGCTTTCTGATGTGTACACCAGTCAACCTGCAGGTTTACTGTCCGATATCTGGTGCAACATAGTTATTTCACTGGCAGGCTAATATTCCCTTTTAAAATAATAGTGTTAGCATTAGACGGCTAGTCGGTTAGCGCGCATTTGGAATCACAGTGTGTTTAACCGTGCGCCACATGCTTGGCTTGTTTTTGCACAGCGCACTTCTGCGGACTGTTCACACACCCCTGTGCATAGTGTGTGTGTGTATATATATATTTTGTCAAAATTCTTATTATCCAAAGGCTTATAACGGTATTTTTGTAATTTATTAGTAGTCCTGGAAAACAAGATGCGAGTGAATTTGTGCTCTTGTTTAACATTAACATGAGACTCAGCATGCGGTGTCTGATGATCTGAGTGCAGGCTGCACAGCTAATACGCAGATTAAAACGACACTCCTCGCTGAAATGGCAGCGTTGTGACGCGTTACAGGTATACAGTGACCCGAGTGCTACTAGTTATCTCCTCCAAGGTCGTATGTTGTCGTGGCGCGGTGCCTGACTCAGTGTGTGCAGGCCGGGCTCCATGTTCCCCTGTGCGCGTATTTAACCTCTTTCAAGGTGAACTGAGCTCCAGCTGCCCAAATACCAACAGATATTTTACAATAAGCGTGCGCGTGTGTGCGAGCGCGCATGCGCACATTCTGACGGTTGGAACTTGCTATCGGTTTTTGTTTCTTAGCGTTGTTACCGAGTACCTGAACCGTCACATTAGATGGATTATAATAGTTAGGAAGAAATGGTTAAAGTTAAGAATTAACGTAGGTATGAATTACACAGTAGATACACTATATGGACAAAAGCATTTTGCCGAACCGGCAATGACGTTGTATTTAAATTTTTTAACTTTAATATGGAGTTTGTCCCCTTTTTTGCAGCTATAACTTTTTTCCAGTGTGTGTTCATTCATTCTGTAGAGCATTTATGAGCTCAGGCACTGATGTTGGACAAGATGTCCTGGCTTGCGATCTCCATTCCAGTTTGTCCCAAAGGTGCTGGATGCGGTTAAGGTCAGGGCTGTGTGCGGGCCGAACCTAACAAGCCATGTCTTTATAATCCTTGCTGTCATGTTGGCATAGAGAAGGGTCTTTCCCAACTGTGGCTCAAAGTTTAAATTACCTCATTGTTCAAGACGCTGAAGAATTAATATCGCCTTTTTTTGAGGTTAACAAAAACACCTGAATTCCATAATTGTCCATGTAGTGTATTACTCCATTTAATGCTAAAATGCCTGTAGAGTGGGGACAAAACCCACCCCATGGTTGTTTAATTAAATGTTTTAAAGATCCAGTGAGGTCTCATTTCTCACTTTCAGTGGCCCAGAACAACAGCTAACATGACCTAATGGTGCTAAAAGTAATTTACCAATTAATTAATTATTAATTTTTAATTTGCTGTGGCATAATGGTTAACACTGTCACCTTGCACCTCCAGGGTCGGGGGTTCGAGGATACGCAGTGCAAAGAAATACAGATTGGGCTTATTGGTGTTCCCAGATTGCTTGTTGTGTGTGTCTGTGCCCTGCTATGGATTGGCAACCTGTCCAGGCCCAAGCCTGGTTACAGGATAAAGCGGTATGGATGAGTAAGATTAAATTAGTTTTGTTGGGACACTTGACGTTACCAGGTTTGATCTGACACAACCTCTGAACACATGACACGATTTTCACTAACTTTTTGTTTGTTATCAAGCGTTCTGTCTTTATTGATATCTTAAAACAAGCCATGTCATCAGTTTTCCAATCAGTCCAAAGAGAGTTTCAGAGACTTAAATAGATTTTCCACTTTATTAACCCTATTTGGTCTGATTTGTGAATTGACTAGGCTTGTCATCTATTATTTTAGCAGCTTTTATTTTAGCTATTAAATAACTAACAAATAAATGTAACTGAATGAAGCTACAGCAGAGGATCTTCAAGGCAAACTATTAAGGATTTGAATCACCAAATACAATATCACAATATCCAAGAGCTGATAATTTTTTTGACATTCTGTTGCAGAGTTTAAATATACTGAATCTATTTTGTTTATTTTTATTTTCATCACAATTCTAAACAAACTTAGCAGTTAATTTTCTCCTATCACACAGGATTCTGTGCTGCCAGTTCAGCTGTAGGATTATAGAGAAACTGCAGCATATTACCTCCTCAAATGCTAACAAGTATATAAACCAAACATAAAAGAAATTGATACATAAACTGCCACTCAAAAGAAACGCAATACCTGACTAAATCGTTCCTATCTCTAGAAAACACGCTCATTCATGTAAAATAAACTAGTTGATGAACCGTTTATGCAGTTTCCAGCTACTTGGTTTAGTTTGCAGAAATACTCAGCATTGGCCTTTTGATGACCCCTGGCCTACAAACATTTAAATAATTAGGTTTTGTTTTGGGGAGTCAAAACTTGTTTATTGTGTAACGTCAACTGCAGGATTTACCGTGACGTATCATTCATTACGGATGTGGGACCATATATGTAAAGGCCATGCCCAGACAGATGTGATAGCCCAGCTTATCTTTCCACCCACTTAGTGGCATGTTTGTGCTTTGCTGAGGTCTCAATACCTATATGCAAATTCCTCAACAGGTGATCCAGATACTTGCCCTCTGTCTCTTTGAGAAGCTCAAGCATGAACACACACTGTACAATTAGTCAAGCATGTCCACTTTTTGGTCATGAAGCTCTCTCACTCACTCATCCTTTATATTGATCTATCCTGTGGCGGTGGACCTGGAGACTATCCCAGTAGACTTGGGGTACAAGGCGGAGTACACGCTGGATGGGGTGCCAATCCATCACAGGGCACTTATTCACACACTACGGGCAATTTGGGAACACCAATTAGCCTTATCTGCATGTCTTTGGACTGTGTGAGGAAACTGGAGTACCTAGAGAAAACCCACCAAGCACGGGGAGAACATGCACACACAGAGGCGGGAATCGAACCCAGACCATAGGTGTTCATAGTGACAGTGCTTACCACTAAGCCACCGTGTTGCCGACATGTAGCTTGTTTGTTTAAAATTGATCCTCACAAATTAGTTCGCTGAAATACATTGGATTGATTGGTAAAATGTCTTAATAGGAGACAACCCATCGCTTCTGTCTTAATGCTATCATAATCTATCATAGTCAACATGAAGATAAGCTTAGTAAAGTGATCTTTGACCGTTAAAAGGAAGATTTTATGGTGAAGAGGACTGAACCTTGGCTTGCAGCTATTTCAATATTTGCCTTTGTTTCTAGAGGCTATGCTATTAATTCTGAGGATTATGATGGTTCGGTGATGCCAGTTTTAGCATGATTAAAATCAGTTTGGTGAGTGTGCTTTACACATCAGTGTCTGGTTTAACACTCCTGCTAGGCATTGCACATGGCTTGTATTCTTCCTTGTGCTGTGGTATTAGCACTGCCCATTTCTGCAAATATGCCTGGGGTCATAGTCCAAGTTTATAATGTATAAACAGTGTGTCCGTTTATGTAGTGCCGTCTATCCAGAAGCCATAGAGAGAGGAGATGCATTGCCCCTTGTAATGCATTCCTTTCTGTTCACAGGCTGGGCTTCTCTGACTCGGTTAAGGAAAGGCATGTCTGGCTATCCTTTTTTTAATCATGGACTGACTGTTGGTCAGTGAGCACCACATGCAGCTCTGTCAGCCTGCTAGGTTGAACTGTAGATGGGTGCGCCGCGCCTCCTAGTACTGTTCCAGCGTGGACACTGCAAATCTTCCTGGTTATGTGATGGTTTCTTATATTAGCAGTCTCCACACTTTATTTTATATACGAGTATATAACTTGAGAATTTCCACTTACTAAGCTGCTTTTATGTTCATTTTCAGATTTTAGCAAAACATGGATTTAAATCCTCTTTCAAGATGGCCATCCAGATTATTGATTTATTTTAATTTTTTTCCCCCAATATGGATTCAGAAGTGAAGTTTATAGATTTTTGTAGTCATGTGACTACCAGGACGTCAGTGGAACGCAATAGTACAGTTAACTTGATAAAAGGTATCGCAGAAAAGAATGATTTAGCAATTGATAGATTTTGTTTTGCTTAAATTTGTATTTGTAAGTACACAATGTTATGCCAGTTTTTGTAACTTATTCAGGAGAGAAACAAATATGTGCAAATGGTAAACGGTAATAAAAAATATTAATTGCAGAATGTTGATAACACAACGCGATTGCCTATAACGATATAGAAAGAGATTCTTCTTGGATTTGGTGGTGTTTTGTAGCAACATTATTAGCTCCTTCAGCACTTCTGTTAGAAATGAGATGATGCTGTGGAACATACTGCTTGTACATGAAAAGTTACCTAATACTCACCTTGCAAGCTTTCTAGTTAAAACTGTTAAATCTTAAAAGCGTAAAATGGAAAGCTAGTGCACTGTAAGGTGTACACTCCCTTGTTTCATACACCAAATGTGAAAACGGGTACATTTCTTCAGGGGTTAGAGACGGATTTAGGATTCAGCACTGTGTTAGAATCTAGTTAGCTGTGAAATGCAACACAGACGGTTGACAGGCAATTTGGAACAACTTGGAAGCAATTACTAAGGAGAATGAGTGTTGTTTATGATGACAATGTTATCAGATGTGTTTTCTTGCCGAAGGCGCTAACGTGACTGGTTTTAAATGTTGGTTTTGGCACTGACATCCAGTAACAAACAAGGCTTTTCCCATCCAGAAGTCGCCAGCCGTTGTGTCAGGTGCAAAAGGTCTATAAGGTTACAAATGTCCATATTTATGTAATACAATCATACTTTTTCCTATGATGGAATCAGCTTTGGAATTTAATGTGCAGTTTATGCTTTCGTGAATATTAGAATATTTTATTTATACTGTGACATGACATTTAATTTAAAACTAAATGCAGTACAATACAAAAAATGCTCTAAGCCTCGTTTGTATTAAATTAAATCTCATAGCTGTTATATAAGCATACGTCATCATTGTAAAGTTGTAGAAAACATTGTAAAGTTGTCGCTTAACCATGCTTCTCTCAATAGCCAAAATTAGTTATTACTAATTATTACTATAATAAGTAATTGCCCAAAAGTTGGCCAGACTACTGTTTGAGCAACTGTTGTAGCTGTGCATCTTTCCCCACATGGTGTTAATTAATTACATGGTATTGAGTATTATTTCTACGATGATTTATTTATGCTGTAACCAGCTGAGCTCTGACTCTTGCCTTTCTTCTGTTCTCAGGAGCAGTACTTGGGATTCACAAGAGATGCCACTCAGGTTTCGGTCCTTTGTCCCGTACACACTTCCTGGAGTGCTTGCACTCATAGGCTGGTGGTGGTACATTTCTCGCAAAAAATCGCGGATCACCAGCCATGACAGCAAGGAGGAACCAGTCGCAGGCCTACTGGCTTCGACAGTTAAGGGCAGTAACGGAATGGTGGAAACTACACACAGCAGACCGTGCTTAGACAAACCCAATGCCAAAGAACCGGTGTCTCCTGAGCAGGAAGTTGTAGCACAGATTCATACAATGGCAACAAGCACCTCAGTAGAAGAACTTGCCAGCTCCTTGGTCATAGTAGAAAAGCTGGCCACTCCTCCTCCATGCAGTATTGCAGTTTCAGAGTTCCAACAAAGCAACCTTGAAGTAGTTGGAGAAAAGTCTCTAATTTTGGCCTCGGCAGCATTGAGTCTTGTTGAGGAGAGTTCTCCACATGAGAGATTAGAGGCAGTTGTTCTAAGTAGTGAGACAAGCCAACTGCCTATGGAAGCAGAGATGGACATTGGCTTGCTAGTGAAGTCTTGGGATCAAACACTTGACAAACAGGACACTAAGGAAATGGCGCCACTTGTATGCCAGGCTATGGAGCTGTCCAAAGCGGAGCGCCCAGAGCCTGAAGGAGAGGTGGCTGATGATGTATTGGCTGTGCCATTTGCTGAGAACATCCAAGCAGACTTGGTAAAAGACGGTCTATCCACAAACGATGATTTAGCTGCCGTTTCACAGATAACTGAAGATCAATACACTTCAGCTGCATCACAGTCACTTGCACTTGACAGTCCTATTCTTTCCGCATCATTTCCAATTTCCAGCAGCTCACCCGTCTTGCACGATTTTATACAAGTCCAGAACCACACGAATGGAGACCTGAGCCGTCCGGTCGAGAGCAGCGACAGCACTGAAGAGCTGCAGCGCCTTGCAGCCGGTCTTATCACCGAAGTAATTTCAGCTGCTACCCAGGAGGTCATGGCAGTCAGCAGCTCCAGGTCTCAATTTAGCGAGGGTCCAGATGCTGTGAGCAGTATCACATCTACTTTAAACGGAAAGGAAGTTGACAGGGAAGAAGATGAATGTGTGTCTGAGGTGGGGTCTTCTGAAGTCTACGAAAATCATGTAGAGCAGCATGCAGAAAAGATTGCCAAGGAGGTCATCAATGGCTGCCTCACTCCCTCCGTATGGGAGAAGTCTGAGACACAGGACAGTTTTGCTCTCAGTGACCATCAGGGACCGTTAGAATCGACTCAAGTCCTGCCCAAAGTTCAGGCCAAAGAGGAGGCTGTGATGGGAACAGAGGATTCTGGGTGTAGCACTTGCCAGTCGGAGGATGGCATTAGCAACGAGGACCTTGTCATCAGTACAGATTTGTCAGCAGTGCATGACAGCAAAGTGGACTTGATTCAAATTTCAGGAATCTCAGCTTCAGAGGGCAACAGACATCAGGAAAGCTCGGATTCAGCAGTTTTGAAGGAGACTGTGCTGAGCGAGGAGCATGCGACAGCTGCCTGTGTGCTAGCTCATGTGAATGGGGAAGCTCTCAGGAATGGCACCAGTGAAGCAGAGACTGATCAGTCCGGAGGTGAGTGTTATTTTACACACAATAATGTGTTTACATGGCATACCCAGATTCCAGTAATGTTCTCAAATCTTCCTAGGTTCCTAAGTTTATTTCTTAAATGCATGTTAACCCCCCTCGCACCACCTCCCCCAAGATGAAGTGTGAAGTAACCTTCGGGTTTCCAGTAGCTGGATTAGCTACAGTAAATTTGTCCGTGGGTGCTAATAAATGTGGGACCTCTGTCTTCACACCCTTATCCTAATTGTTCTTGCGAGTCTCGGGCTTTGTCTAAAGCATGAATGAAGGAGTCGTCACTATGCTATGAGGGTGATTTATGGTTTAAAGGAAGCACCTGTTGGTCAGATCATGTGGTTTGATTTATTGTGTTGTGGTATAGTTCCAGCTGCTGCTGCTCTGTGATTATCCCTTGGCCAAATTGGCACTTAAATAGCTTGATCCTTGAAACACCCTGTCGTTTGTCCCGTTTCAAATTGCCTGGTCTCTCCTCATGGATAAGAAACGCCGCTTTAGCATAATTATAGTGCCAAGCTTGACGGTATGCTGCAGGATTCTGATCTATATCTAGCCTAAGGGTTGTATTGTTAGTATTTGCTAAAACACTTTTGATGCAAAACTTTTTTTAATGTACTCTGCACATCAAGATGTGGTAATAAATAAATCTGTGAGCTTACATTGCTGTGGTTTGTAAATACCGTGGTGGAGCTCCTTAATGCAGTTACCATTTGTTTTCAGGTACCAAATTTACCAAACAGAGGAGTGTAAATGGAGCCCCAGGCAACTCTTGTTTAGATTCTCAAAACACTTTTCTCCAGAATTAAGCACTGGCAAACTTGTCTTTGTTTTTGGCACTTTCATAGTCATTACTATAAACTTGGCTTTGTTTCATGTTTTTAGTCAGAACCCTGTTCTGTAGACAAAAGAGCATTTCAAATTGTTTTAAAACGTTATCATGAAACATGGTTTTTCAGTCACTCAGCAACACTCCCTCAACTTCTTGAACTCCTCCTTTCATGAGTGATTTTATTCATTTGGTAACAGATCATTTTCTGATTAGCCATATCCTGATCATGCCATGTTGTTACTCGTGTGTGGACGGTCGGTAACTTAAGGGGTGCGTGCAAATATTAGTGCTGGATTGTTGAATATTGTATGGCAATGTGTGACATGACACATTAAGACCCTTTAAAAACAGAGTTATTTCCTGTGTTTTGGCCTTTTGACCAAACTTAAAATGGATCTTCTTGGGAAAACACCTTCCAGGAATAAGAATTTTAGAAACTCCATTTCCAGTATTGACGGGGGGAGTTTTTGGCTTGTAACTGTGCATGCTGCACCTACAGTGGGGCAAAAAAGTATTTAGTCAGGTATACCTCAACCTGAGAGACAAAATAAGAATGATTTTTTTTTTGTATGATTTTTAAACAATTTATTTGCAAATTATGGTGGAAAATAAGTATTTGGTCAATAACAAAATTTCATCTCAATACCTTGTTATATACCCTTTGTTGGCAATGACCAAGGACAAACATTTTCTGTAAGTCTTCACTCACTGTTGCTGGTATTTTGGCCCATTCCTCCATGCAGATCTCCTCTAAAGCAGTTATTTTTTGGGGCTGTCGCTTGGCAACAGGGACTTTAAACTCCTTCCAAAGATTTTCTATAGGGTTAAGGTCTTGAGACTGCCTAGACCACTCCAGGACCTTGAAATGCTTCTTACGAAGCCACACCTTCGTTGCCCGGGCGGTATGTTTTGGATCATTGTCATGCTGAAAGACCCAGCCATGTTTCATCTTTAATGCCTTTTCTGATGAAAGGAGGTTTTCACTCAAAATCTCACGGTTCATTCTTTCCTTTACACGGATCAGTCGTCCTGGTCCCTTGGCAGAAAAACAGCCCCAAAGCATGATGTTTCCACCCCCATGCTTCACAGTAGGTACGGTGTTCTTTGGATGCTACTCAGCATTCTTTCTCCTCCAAACCTGAAGTTTTATGTTGGTTTCATCTGACCATATGACATTCTCTTAATCCTCTTCTGAATCATCCAAATGCTCTTTAGCAAACTTTAGAAAAGCCTGGATATGTACTGGCTTAAGCAGAGGGACACGTCTGGTACTGCAGGCCTTTTTTCCTTTGGTCCCAGCTTTCTGCAGGTCATTTACTAGGTCCCCCTGTGTGGTTCTGGGATTTTTGCTTAAATTTTTTGTGATAATTTTGACCCCACAGGGTGAGATCTTGCGTGGAGCCCCTGATTGAGGGAGATTATCAGTGGTCTTGTATATCTTCCATTTTCTAATAATTGCTCCTACAGTTGATTTCTTCACACCAAGCTGCTTACCTATTGCAGCTTCAGTCTTTCCAGCCTGGTGCAGGTCTACAATTTTGTTTCTGGTCTCCTTTGACAGCTCTTTGGTCTTGGATATAGTGGAGTTTGAGGTATACCTATGATGAAAATTACAGGCCTCTCTCATTTTTAGGTGGGAGAACTTGCACAATTCGTGGCTGACTAATTACTTTTTGCCCCACTGGACAGTATCTCCCTTGTTTATGACAGTGCGTCATACTAGGTAAGAACTTTTTTTCAGGGTCTTGATTGGCCGGCATGGCTTTACTGTTAGTTACCATGCCATCTGTGTGGTTTTTTTTTTTTTGTTTGTTTGTTTTTTTTCTCTTTTTTTCCATTCCTCCCCCTTTTTTTAAAAAATAAATAATTGCAGGGTCATACAATCAAAAAATTCTGGAAAATGTGAGCTTTTAATGTCATTTCTGCGCTTCATTGCCTCGCATTTAAACACATGCAGAGTGATAAACAAGGACAAGAGAGAGACAACACAGCTTGTTATAAAGCGGGTAAATGCTTCCAGCCATTAAGTTTTGTCAAGGCCACAAACAGGCTTTATAAAGTCATGATCAGCCCTGAGGAGTTAAACTCGCTTGTTTTGTTTAAATGTTTGGACTGTGACAATGACTCAAATAAAGATCTCAGTGTATGGTCTTTTTCAGTCCTGCATGTGCCTGAGCAAATGACCTGTACATTTTTAGGTTGTTCATAGTGGCAACTCATCATGAACAAAAAAAAAAATGGTTCGTTGTTCTGCCTGATTGCACTTGTGTATAAATATACTCTGCCTGGACAAAAAAAGGCCTTGCTTTTTGGATTTAATTAAGTAAATGCGTGAGAGGCTTTGGTTGGATGACTGCAGTGTTTAACATGTTTAAGTTTTTTACTGATGCAGTGAATAGCTTCTCATTTCTTATACAACAATACTGGAAGACAGGCCATTTAAAACCTTGGTAAAGTGTCATGAAAAAACTATTAATAGAAATTCCAGCCTTGTTTAGTAGTCTAAGTTAGAGCAAATACACATGTAGAATGTTACCAGAACTCGCATGACTGGGTTAAGGGTCTGATGAGTTCAGATTGACCATATTCCATAGCGACGGGTGCATCGTGGGTAAGAAGGGAAGTGCATGGAAACGTCAAATTTATTTATAGAGCACAGGTTTACCACAACCGTAGTTGATCCAAAGTGCTTTACAATAGAAATAAACAGCAAAAAACAAATAGCCTATAAAAGGAATTAAGAAGAAAATTCACAAAACACAAATTTATTATGCAAAATACATGCACAACATCACCCAAACGCTAATGAGTAAAAATGTGTCTTTAAGCTTGGTTTAAAAACGTCCAATGATGTAGAAGCTCTGATATGCAGTGGTAAACTGTTCCAGAGTTTTGTGGCAACTACTGAAGAGGCCCGATCACCCTTCGTTTTACAACGTGAATGGGGGACGGATAATAGTAGCCGATCATTAGATCTTAAAGACCTAGAAGCTACATAGGGTGTGATAAGATTGCGGATATAGTCTGAAGCAGAATTATGCAATGCCTTATTTGCAAAAAGAAGAATCTTAAAATCAACTCTGAATTTTACAGGAAGCCAGTGCAATGGAGCAAGAATTGGGGTGATGTGATCCCTTTTCTTAGTACCTGTTATCATGCATAGTCTCCATTGTACAAGCCTCTGAAGCCAGGGTTATGATCTGGGGTTGCTTCATTTGGTCAAGTCTAGACTCAGTAACTTTATTTGGCAATAAAATTAAGTCAGCTGACTACCTTAATGAACTAAATGACAAGTTATCACATCGGTGGATTTATTTAATTTTCCTTCCTCCCCTGATGGTGTGGGCATATATCAGGATGATAATACCAACACTCAGCTGGCTCAAATTGTGAAAATTCGGTTTAGGAGCATGGGAATTATTATAAGTCTTTTTTTTGGGCGGGGAAAACAAATTGCCACCACAAAGTCTTGACTAATTATTTGGGAAGTGTTGGCAGGGCTGCACAGTTCTTGCTAAAATGTGAATCATAGTTTTTCTTCATGGGAATTGAAAATCATGATTTTTCTCACAAGATATAACTTTTTTTTTTTTTTTCAACTGGAACATTTATTTGCACTCAAGTCTAAAAACAAAAAGGGGGCTGTCTTGACATGACAATTAACTTTTGTAACAAAGTCATTTTCCTTATTTTAGAAAAATAACCCTAACCCTTGCAGTGAATAACTTTTTTTAAAGCTGTGGATCATAAATAGAATGTTAATGATGTTTAAACAGAACTAATAAATATCACCTGTGCGTTTTGGACACTCCGCCAACTACAGTACTCTGTAATTGCATGAGTTAGTTTATATTTTAATCAGCATAATGTTTATCAGTCTCTAACACCTGGGTAGCGCTGTAGCTATAGAATATTTTTCTTAATCGATTATTGTACCAAAAATGTAATTGTGTAATTAGATAAAATTTACTTTTGCTTAATTGTACAGCAATCTAAAATATGAGTAACAAAGATTAATTGGTTTTCTTTTTAGAAAAATCACCTTTAATTTTTTAAGTGCATAGAGCATTTAATCAAAAATAAACATTGTCATTATTCACAATACAGTGGAACCTCGTATTAAGAGCATAATTCGTTCCGTAAGCAGGCCCGTATTCCAAACCAATCGTAAATTAAAGCACATTTTTCCATAAGAAATAGTGGAAATTAAAATTATTCGTTCCACAGCCCAAAAAAATGCATAAAAATAATTAACACAAAATATAAAATAGAAATAAAACAAATTAACCTGCACGGGATTAAAAATAATTCCCGACAGATAAGTGTTTCCATTTATTTAGTTTTTCTTTCTCCTCCGCTTCTGAGTGTGTTGTGTGCGCGAGCGTAATTTGACACTGTGCTGTTTGTGTGTGAATGAAGCACACCCTCTCTGTTTTACACACACACGCACATTAAAGTCGAGAGAAAGAGTGAACCGGCACTGTGTCAAATTACGTGCAAGAGAGAAAAGCCGCTGGCTCAGTTGTGATCACGTGACCCTCGGCAATCAAATCAAGAAGCGCCTACATGATACTCATTGCTCGTAAACCAAGACAATGCTCGTTTTCCAATTCAAAATTTATTAAAAATCTTTGCTCGTCTTGCGGAACACTTGTAATCCGAGGTTTCACTGTACAAGGAATAGCTTAAAGTTGAGTGAGATTAAGTGCATGACAGTGCTATACTTTTAAAGCCTTTTCTCAGATGCAAAAATAAAAAAAGGTATTTCAAATAACTTAATTTATCAAAGAAGCTTTCTTGCTGCTTCCTTTTTTTCCTAGCTCCCTGATATTTTCTATCTATCCGTTCCATTTTGCAGCCCGCAACAGAACGCTTTCTCAAATCAATACACAGCTAACTGTTTCGTCTCCTCCCGCTTCGTGGGTAACATAGGCGCTTCTTTTTCGCCAGTGTTTACTGGCGGGTTGCTTCCAGAAGCACGCTGTGTCACACCAAACAAATATTTGGCAAAAACGTAACAAAAATTAATTAAAAGAAGCTTCGGGGCAGAAGATTTTGCCTTGATAATTTTTTTTCCTCCTTCTTTCTCTTACTCTCTCTCTTTCACCTCTCTACTCACAAGTAGGAAGAAATGGTTAGATAAAATAGTTAAGGAAACTACTTTGTAAGTTACAGTTGTTTGTTCTTCGTTTGTGATGAGGCCTTAAGGTTTTTTTTTTTTTTTTTGTAACTGATAATTTAGTTTGGGGTTTAGTAGAGAGGGGGTTCTTGTTCTTGAGTCTGTTTCATTCCTGTTTGTTAGGTAAGGAGTTAGGGTATTTCGTTGTACTTTTGTTTCTTTTTCTTTTGGCAGGTTAGTTAGATTCTAAACACCAAGTTATAGGTGTTTTGTTTGTTGTTTTGACCTGAGCCCCCTCTTGAAGTCTTTAAAACCCTGTTTATAGCCTCCTAACAATAAACATGTTAAGTTTTTCTCTTATTTGTTGCAATGTGAGTTTAATTTGTTTTTTAACCTAGGAGGGTTGTTGGTCAGCGGTGCTACCACACACAGAGCTTCTGCCTTTATTTTGCTGTGTGCCGTTTCTCCCAGGACGTTAAAATAATGGGGCACGTAACAAATCGAATTACTAGGGTTACTCAAGGAATCGTTTCAGCTCTACACGTGGAGTTAACACGTAAGGTTTAATTAACTAATAGGGTATATATTATCCCAGTTAGATTTGCACATGCATGTCTCTGTTCAGACAGTAGTTTGTTTTTGTATATGAGACATTTACCTTATTTTGATTAAAAACAATATGAACTATTGTGTGCGATGGTGAAATATATATACTTGCTGCAAAATGCAAGAACAGAAGAAAACTTAAGGGTGAGACACACATGCACTAAGGTACACGAAGCATCAAATGGAGCGAATCACAAACTGGTTGTCACAAGGTACCACCCTGCATTTTCGGATTGGCTGGTACTGTCCCTCCTCTAGCCTCTGATTGGCTGGAAGTGAGTGAGCGAATGTTGTGATGTTGAGCGTGCACCAATATCGAAATGCTGTAAATAAGCATTGATGGTGAACGAATAAGAAATGATGGTGAACGATTACGTCATAGAACTCTGATTTCTATTTATACTGTGAATGTGACCAATCAGTGTGACTGATATAGCATCTGGAATTGTCAATTAAATAAGCAAACACGTTAATGGAGCATGATCTGGTGCAAGTGAATAGCATTTGTTGAGAAATGAGATTAATGTTGTGTAAGGATGTTGATGCAATGTTACATTACTACACACTGTAATCATTTAAATCACACGGTGCTACCGTTATTAAAGCGGTCAGCAAAACCTGTTTTACAGAGTCTGCCATTTGATTAGTCTTTAAGTAAAATCTATGAGCTTTTGTTGTCAGGTTATGCATTGATGGTATGATAGACATGGTATGTTGAACAAAATGCAGGTCACTAAAATATTCTAGTGTTTGCAGTAGAGTGTAGTGGATTCTCTCTGCTAAAGGCCAGTCTATACTGACAGCTTTCATACCATCAAAGCAGTACACCACTAATAACTTTGACATTTCTACTCTAGCGCTTGCAAATTATTTTTTTATCAAATCGATTTGTGAGTTTTTGCGAGTCTTCAGTTGCTGTTTGCATTTTAGCTTTGACAATCTTAGGTTTTCATCCTCTAGCTGGTAAAGTAATTGTACTTTATAAGCTGTATTGTAGTATTCAGGACTGCTTTTATAATCTTTACAAAACGTGTCTACAAGTAGTTATTAAACACATTTGATAACAGTAGTTAGTTAACTAGTGGTTCACAGCTGGTAAGTTGATGAACGAATGTGCATTAGGTTTTAAGCCTCAAGAATCCTTTCTCACATCAGAGATTCACCAGTTATATCCTCTGGAGCCCTGGTGTGTTCAGAGTATCTGTGGAATACATCTGCATTGTACGCGTTCTGTTGCTTAGCAGACAGGCGTGATGTTTCTAACCTGCAGTCTGTTTTATCGTTTGCTGGGGTCTTATTCGTGGCGCAGTAACCATAATATACAAAGTCCTGTAGCTACATCCCACATGAACTTTAGTCACTGATGCAGATTAGTGTATGTGGACTGAGTGGGATGAGTTTATTTATTTATAAATAGTTGGCGCTGTTAAAAGATAAATAAGAAATTAATAATTGCATTCAGTCTTGAGGGTTAAGAATGTTTCCCTTATTTTGTTTATTCATTTATAATTTTTTCTGCCACATTTGTGTCTTGATGTAGGTTCGGATGTGAACAGTATGGATTCAGTAGACAGCTGCTCGGCTTTGGGGACAGGAAATGGACAGCAGAGTGGCAGCCAGGCCAGCCAATCACAAAGCTCAGATCTGATTGTGTGGGAAATAGAGGTGCCCAAGGTGAGTTTGGTGTTCAGTCAAGTTTCATTCTCAAGGCATTATTTGTTTTGAGCATAAAATTAATTCTACAATTTATATACCTCAGTAAACATAATGAGCAGGAGTTTCCTCAAGCTTAAAGCTTTAACAGTCTTTTGTGTAAGTTTTAATAGCTTAGCTGTCTGTTATTTGAGCTTGAACCACCATCTCTCTTCAGTTCCTCTGCCAGTGAGAGACAGCGGGAGATAGAGAGGGCTGTACATGCACGTCCCATAGGACACATTTGTGCACACGTACAGGTCATTTTAATGCATATGCCTATATGAATACACATCCCCAGTTATATTTGTCTGCACTTTTCATTATATCCCCCTATTCGTTGTTATAACATTGCATATAATAGGGATTGGAATTACCGGGGGTCTCCTGATATGATCTGTTACTTAGGTGCCGATTTGATTTGCATTGCTTTTCTGTGATCGTGATGATTTTGTAAATATTCAGATTTAATAGACTTTTTTTTTTTTCCTTAGGTTTTATTCTTAAAAAAATAATAATCAATTTATTTGCAATTTCACAATTTATTGCTTCTACCACACTGGATGCTGTACTGACTGGCAATTTGTAAGCAATTTAGATCGCCGCCTGTAGGGGTTATAGAGGACCGACATCATTTTAACACCTCAAATGCAAAAATGTATAAAGTAAAAATGTATTTTTGATTTTGAAGGCCGAGTGGCGATACATTTCTTTTTGTGCAGTCCGCACCTTTACATCTTACTTCACTGCAATTTTTTACTTCATACAAACTTTGAAAGTACACATGATAGATAAACCTTTAACCTGAATCTACCCTGCCTGTAAAGTCTTATTTTTTTTTTTTCTATTGGTTGCTCTGACATTCTCCCTCTTTGTCATTTGCAGCATCTAGTTGGTAGATTAATTGGAAAACAAGGGCGGTATGTGAGCTTTCTGAAGCAGAGCTCTGGTGCAAAGATCTACATCTCAACTCTGCCTTACACTCAAGAATTTCAGATCTGTCACATAGAGGGTGAGTGTGCTGATCTAGTAGATCATCGTTTCCACTTTGCTTGTTGCTCTGTTTGACAAATGTGTACATATATCTCTGTTTATTCTCAGGCGCCCAGCAGCAGGTAGATAAAGCCTTGGCCATGATTGGTAAGAAGTTTAAGGACCTCGACCTGACCAACCTGTACGCTCCTCCATCGTTGCCGCTTTCCCTGCCCTCCCTGCCCATGACTTCCTGGGTAAGATTCAGTCTGATTCTCTTGTTTTCCTAGTGATTTTATCAGAGAGGAAAATCCTCCTGCCTTTTGCTGGGTTGATGGAGTGTAACAGGATTCAAGATTTGTTTCTTTTCCATTCTGCCTTCAAAGCAGACACACTCAACCTGGAAACGTGATCGTATGCGCTGGCCTTCAGCATATGCATAGTGCAGTCCTTAGTTTCTAATCCACTGTTAGACAGGTCACTATATTTAAGTGAGGTGTGATGGTACACAAATAGGTGTAACATAATCATCAAACAAAATGATGGTGCCCAGTGGTTTGCTGTTTGGTAATATTTTACCAAACAGCAAAGATCCTGCATCATTTATGTTGATTTTGGTTATTGATTGGGCGATATCGATTTTGAAATCCTAAAACATTCCTTTATTTCGCATGTGTAATGCTAATAACTGCGCATGTTCACGACACGATTGTGTATGGATAACCAGAGGGGGTTGTGGGGCTAACCAGGAGCTAGCTGTGTGTTGAATTAGCATTAAATACTGTAATTTTGAAAGATACTGACTAGGGCTGCAACTAACGATTATTTTGATAATCGATTAGTTGGGCGATTATATTTTCGATTAATCGATAATCGGATAAAGCCTAAGCACTTTTTTCATTTGATATTTCGCTTATAACTATTAAAAAAAACATAAATCAGGGTATTATTTATGTATAAAAATAAACTTTAAAAAATGCAAAAGCCACATATAGAGTTAATAATGTTTAATTTGGACATTTTAAACCTTAAATGAAATGTAGTATATAATATATACAGTGTGTATATATATACACACACACACACACACACACACACACACACACACACACACATATATATATATATATATATATATATATATATATATATATATATATATATATATATATAGTTAAAAAATACACTGATATATTCAGTTAATAAGATATAAACAGCTAAAATAATGTAATTTTGTATAATAAAATGATGTATGCATAAGTAAAACCACAGTAAATTACAAGTTAACTTTGTAGTGGACTATAAAAAAACTGTAGAAATGCAAAAAGCTAATAGTCACAAATATACTGTTATTTGCATTCGCTGAAAACCACAACAATCACTAAATGTAATATTCTACTGTTATTTGTACCGTGTAAATTAAGCTAATCTAAAATAGCGCCATTTAACTAATCACTATTGCTCATGAGGTGATTGCGCAATGTAATGCTAGCGAGTAGCCCGTGAACAGATCTAGCGCGACGAAGTTAGCAAACAGTTTAAACTAAAAGCACTTAAACTATACGACTTTTACACGATGAGATACAGTTTTTACCGACCCTGCTGACGTTTCGCGATCCGTAACACCAACACGTTTTCTCTTTAAGTGTTCGTGCATGACATGCCGTGTAAGCTCGGTCTTGCATAGCGTGCAGGTTACTGTCTTCTTAGAGGCGTTTAATGTAAATCACTCCCATACCTTGGGAGGAACCAACCTCCATTGCGCGAGCAGCTGTGTGTATTTGTGCATCTTGGGGTCGCGCTTCTCAGTAACGTGCTCAGCCCAACTAATCGATAACGGCATTCGTTGACAACGAATTTCATTATCGATAATTCTTGATTTTATCGATTAGTTGTTGCAGCCCTAATACTGACTCGATTTCACTCATTTCAGTTTCGGCTGTTGTAGTGCTGGTACCAAGCCTGGATAAAATGGCAGGGTTGCGTCAGGAATGGCATCTGGCAAAGATTGGATGGTCTGCTTTGATGACTATTTGACAGAACCAGCTTAAAGACTGACCACTGAAGGGTTGCAGGATATGGCCCTGGTTACTTACTTTGTACTCTCGTCCCTGTTGACAAACTTTACAATTAATGTTTGGTTAGGAAAATTTATAATGAACAAGACCTGTTGTAATGTTCTTTTTGAAACATGACGCATTTAAAAAAAAAAGAACTTTAGAAGAAGCTTTGTACTGTCCGATTAAACGAATTTAGTAATCAATCATTAATTGGTTTACTCAAACTGATCAATTGTGCAATAATTTATTATTCTCCCTAATTTAGTTGTCCAATTCCTCCCCGTCACTAGGGGGCTCCCACATTAAAGCTACTACTACCACTCAGTCGGGAGGGCTGAAGACTATCCCGTGTTTCCTCCGAACCACGTGACGCCACCGCATCTGCTCGCTCACGCACCGTTGGGGTGCCGTGATTAATGTGGGAGCACGAAGTACCTCTCATCTCTCACCTCTGAGAGTCAGTCAGCTTTCTTTAGAGAGGTTACAGCATTACCTGGGAACCGAACCAGCGATCTCTGGATGATAGGGCGCGCACTTAGCCACTGCGCCACTCGGAGGCCCAATTGTGCAATGATTATTGAATCCCATCACTAGTTATGGTGCATTTCACTGTACGTTCCTGTCTCTATATGAGCTGCATATAGTTGAATAGAATCGACTACAGTCTGTAACACTGCCTTTAAGAGCACAAAAGCTAAAGATGGTGTGGACAAGATTAACTTGTTTTCATAATTGCAATTAAAAGGACTATTTAAATCAAAATTATTTGTTTTCACAATGAAGGCCTTATCTTGTTTGTGTGTCTGAGAGACCTGCAGCTGCTTTTCTGTATTATATGAATTCTCAAGCATGAGCCTGCAGCATCCATGCCAACACTCAGAGCTCCCGTTCTCCACAATAACTAACAAGAAGGTGAATAGTTTTATTCAACCACAATAGGCCTGCTGTGGTTATCTGTCTGTCTGTTATAATGAAGGCTGAAAATCTCTGGTCTGTAAATAGATTTCTGCTGGTCTTTCGTTTCTAACAGAAAAACTGCGCACAACAGTAGGCAGGTGTGTGTAAGTGTTTGGATACTGTGCTGGAGGTGATTAAATGTATGGGGGAAAAAATGCCTATAGCGTAGCAGCTCTAGGTTTCTAAACATGATGGTGCAGCTTCTGTAGCAGATCATCTATTGTGGATTATTTAACGGCATGCATGCTTGTAAATTATTTAGCTGAAGACAGACCAGAGATTAGCTACATGGCTAGATACTTTAGGTCTAATTAGCACACAGGTGGCTAATCTTGTCATATAAAGATGACATCGAAAACAGAATTTTAAAAGGAAAGGATTGAGGAGTATGTGCTTATTTGTCACAAAGTCCAAACATCATCTTTTTTTAATAAGTTATTTAAAATAGGCAAGGTTCAGTTAAAGTTGGTCCTGCTTGATTATGCCAAAAATCATAATCATTTTGTTCAATATTGAGATGGTTGGTAAACATGATTATTTAAAAAAAAATAAAAATAAATACAATTAAATATTTAAAAATGAGGGTGTACTGTGAAATTTGTCACCGCTTATTTCTTCCATGTTAAAGAAATGGGAACAAATTATTCTTTGACAGGCTGTTGGTTGTTCATGTAGTAACCTCAATAGCAACCTCATTTCCCCTCTTGTCTATTCCAACCACTCAGCATTCAGCATCACCAGTATACAGGAAGTCCCCAACTTAAACATTTGAGTTCACACACCGCAGTTTACATATAACATTTATAGATGCGAACAAATAAATAGAATAGACTCAAAAAAATAGACTCTGCAGTGCACCGGATATCAAGATTTACAATTGCATCCAATATTTTTAGTGTGCAAGTGAATATATAAAATGTCTAAAGTCCGGTATATTGGATGTGGGAGAAATGAGTCGGTCTCACAGGTTTTAACTAATCAGTCTGTAAACACAATGATAGAAAATGGCTGTTCTGTAAAGCCGTCCTTATGGTGAAGGATCCTACTTTCGGGAAATCCTCAACAAAACGAGTTCACAGTCCGAGAAAGTAGAAAACTTTGACAGAATGGCATCCGGGATTCCCATTCCAAACTTAGTTTGCAGTCTAAGTAAGTTGACATCTAACCCTATGCGTTTGCATGCGCGCACATATGTGAAAGTCAATAACCCTGCTCCTCTCTCCTGTCTCTGCTTCACACACACACACACGTGCGCAAACACGGCCTTAGAGGTAAAATGCAGGTTACTTGGTTTTCTTTTAACTTTCTATTCATCATTTTTATATGAATGTTTTGGGTTGTGGAATCACTGGAGTTTTCGATATTTGTTGTGTGGATTTATTTCCTTAGCCTCAGTTACAGCTTTATATTGTACAGTCATGGCCAAAAGTTTTGAGAATTACATAAATATTGGAAATTGGAAAAGGTGCTGCTTAAGTTTTTATAATAGCAATTTGCATATACTCCAGAATGTTATGAAGAGTGATCAGATGAATTGCATATGAAAATATGCCATGATCATTATGTCAGGCTGATTGGGTTAGAATGGCAGACTTGACATGTTAAAAGGAGGGTGATGCTTGAAATCATTGTTCTTCCATTGTTAACTATAGTGACCTGCAAAGAAACGCGTGCAGCCATCATTGCATTGCATAAAATAACTTCACAGGCAAGGATATTGTGGCTACTAAGATTGCACCTAAATCAACTATTTAGAGGATCATCAAGAACTTCGAGGAAAGGTTCCATTCTTGTTAAGAAGGCTTCAGGGCGTCCCAGAAAGTCCAGCAATCGTCTCCTAAAGAGGATTCAGCTGCGGGATCGGAGTGCCACCAGTGCAGAGCTTGCTCAGGAATGGCAGCAGGCAGGTGAGAGCGCATCTGCACGCACAGTGAGGTGACGACTTGGAAGATGGCCTGGTGTCCAGAAGGGCAGCAAAGAAGCCACTTTTTTCCAAAAAAAACATCAGGCACAGATTGATCTTCTGCAGAAAGTATGGTGAATGGACTGCTGGAACTGTTGCAAAGTCATATTCTCCGATGAAGCCTCTTTCCGATTGTTTGGGGCATTTGGAAAAAGGCTTGTCCTGAGAAGAAAAGATGAGCGCTACCATTAGTCCTGTGTCAGTGTTCATGTGTGGGGTTGCTTCTCATCCAAGGGAGTGGGCTCACTCACAGTTTTGCCCAAAAACACAGCCATGAATAAAGAATGGTACAAAAACACCCTCCAACAGCAACTTCTTCCAACAACAGTTTGGTAAAGAACAATGCATTTTCCAGCACGATGGAGAACCGTGCCATAAGACAAAATTGATAACTAAGTGGCTCGGGGACCAAAACGTTTAAATTTTGGGTCCATGGCCTGGAAACTTCTCAGATCTTAAACCCATTGAGAACTTGTGGTCAATCCTCAAGAGGCGGGTGGACAAACAAAAACCCACTAATTCTGACAAACTCCAAGAAGTGAATATGAAAGAATGGCTTGCTATCAGTCAGGATTTGGCTTTTATCGATAAAAGCCTTTAAAACATATGAGGTGCCTGTAATTATATTTTAGTACATCACAGAAACAACTGAAACAAAGATCTAAAAGCAGTTTAGCAGCAAACTTTGAAAAGTAATATTTGTGTCCTTCTCAATTTTTTGGCCACGGTAAATAAGACTCACTTTGTCTTCGACATATGAACAAATCCAACTTACGAACGTGCTTCTGGAACAGAACTCATTTCTAAGTAAGGGACTCTAATTTTACTTATGTCCTAAACTGCACGTGTTTCTCACTGGTTCATGTCTTAAGTTGGATGTTTTTTGTGTTTGAATGATATGTAGCTTAACAAACAAACAAACATTCCTCAGAAACTGGTCAAGTACAGGGACTACACTGAAAATTAAAGGCTAAAAAGTCCTTCAGGAAGCCTGGAGAACTATTTCTTAAGATTACATTAAAATGCAAGGAATTTTGGCTCTGTGGAAGCAAAATATTAAGTAATAAGGGCTTGTTCAAGACTTTTGTACTGTATATAAAACAAATTATCTATATACTGTACATGTGTGTAATTAATTTAACACTATTACTGCTACTACTAAAACTGTTGTATTAGTGCGCTTCCAAAATAAATTTATAAGAATACATTACTGAACTGCTGTAACTTACTGCAAGCTATAACTTACTGCAAACTATAACGCGTATTATTTGAACAGATTCCAGTGTCTCCGTTCAAGAAAATTAAAGGCTGCACCGTCATGGTCCAGAAGTAACAAAAAAAATTAAACTGCCGTGTAACAAATCCTGCAATTTGTTGTTTGTCCTCGTCAGACCCCATGTAACCAAAGAATTGGTTTTTATTATTTTTTATTTAATTATTTTTTAAAAAACTTTCCTGTTGACCAGAGGATCTCTCTTTATTATCTTTTGCTCAAGCTGAACCAAACATTCCATAAAAAAAGATGGTACACATGCTGGCAGAGCCTGTCATGCTGCTACACTAAAGAAGCGCTGTTGCTATTGTTGGTTAGGTCTTCTGGCTCTTTTGTGTAATCGAACTGCCAAGTTGTGTGACAAGATGCTAATAGGCTTTTCTAGCCTATTGTTGTGTAGAATCTTTGGCTGAAATGAACATGCCACAGACTGGCTGAGAGTGAGTTTAGGCTTTTAGCGAGGGGCAACAGCGCGTGGCTGTAAAGCAAATGGATGCACTGGATTTATTACACAATACGAGAGCATCATTGGTCAATGAAATGCAGCACAATAATCGCTTAGTCTCAGTTGTCTTGTTTCCATAATAGTTGGAGGAAGTTTTACGGTGTTTTGTGGTAAAGTGCATTTTGCAGCTTTGCTTTTTTTTTTTTTTTTTTGCCACGCAGCCACGGTGCTGCACAAGATTCAACTGGACTAATGGAGAGCGACAGAAAGGTTAAATGTAAAAGACAGATTTAAATGTAAAAGCTGTTAAGGGCAGTAGAGACTTTTATTTATTTATTAATTTTGCACTCTGGCGGGGGTCTATCAATGTGTACGTATTAGTAATAAAATAAATATAAAAGTCTTTGCCACACATGTTCATCACCCTGCATGTTAAGGATGCTAACACTCTTTAGTTGCAAACTGAGTCTTTTAGTTCACCTCTTACCAAAAAAATGTGTTGAATGAAGTTACTCTTTTAGCAGGTTTTAAACACTTCCTGGGTGTGTTTGTTTTTCTTGCTAGAGCTGTCAATCAAATCAGATTGAAACAGGAAGAGGAGAGGCACCTGACGGAGGCTTCCAAATACAAAATATTATTTCCTTAAGATTGTATTTTGGATGAGATTAGAATTTTTACTTTTCATTGACATGGCAATGGCATGCATGTACTTTTATAGGGGAAACACTGACATTAATCAAAATATTTGTTTATTTTAAAGCTCCTGCTTCCTAATGGTGTAACAGTGGAGGTGATCGTGGTGAACATCGTCTCTGCAGGCCATGTGTTTGTCCAGCAGCACACACACCCTACATATCACGCTCTGCGCAGTTTAGACCAGCAGATGTTCCTGTGTTACTCTCAGCCTGGCACTCCTGCTCTGCCCTCACCTGCTGAAAGTAAGAAACTCAGCCACACACAATCATGCACTCTCACCGTGTATTTCTACTTGACTGATTTCGCCATTTTGTCTCTCCTGCTCTTCCTCTTCCTGTTCACCAGTTGGCGTGATCTGTGCGGCTCCTGCAGTAGAAGGAGCGTGGTGGCGAGCGCAGGTCATCTCTTTCTACAAGGATTCCAACGAAGTGGAGATCCGATACGTGGACTACGGTGGCTACGACCGAGTGAAGATTGATACTCTTCGTCAGATTAGGTTACTGCTTCTTTTGCATGGTGTTAAAGTGTGACACCCCAGGTTTTTAGCTTTCCTCTTCATTAATAATTTGTGTCTTGCAGGTCTGACTTTGTGACGTTACCGTTCCAAGGGACAGAAGTGTTATTGGACAACATCGCTCCTCTCCCTGGTGGGATTTATTTTATTTTTTTGTTAATCTTATTAAAGTAGTTGCATAAATAATTGGTTGATATTGGCATTGTATAACCTGCATCATGCTTTACTCTCCTAATCGTTTGTAGGAGAGGAAGGCTTTTCAGCTGAAGCAAACTCTGCACTGGAAGAGATGACACGAGGGCTACCTTTGCTTGCACAGGCAAGTGCTGACCAGCATAAGGTTTTGAACATGCGTGTCACTTGTTGTCGACTGATAGTGTTAATAAAAACATACTTTGTTGGTTTTAGGTCACGAATTATGACAATAACACGGGCCTTCCTTTAGTGCAGATGTGGAACATGGTCGGAGAAGAGGTGAGTGTATTCTGACTAGAGAATGGATCTTGGTTTCTTTTTGTGCCATTATAAGAATTTGATCATTTATCCTAAAACACGCTTATGTTCTTTATACTCGCTTATATATGTTGATCAACCATTAATGCATTTTAGAGGAACCGCCAAAATCCATAAAAATAAAGTGCACAGAGCTGAACAAAAAAGGCTTCTAAATGGAGAAAGGAAGAAGTGGAAGTTATTTTGACTCAATTCTGTGCCAGTAAAAAGCTTTAATGATAATAGCATTGACACAACTGAGGCCAAATTTACAAGCCATTAATTAAAATGTAGAAAGAAAGAGATCTACTCTGTTCCCAGGTGATTGTGGAGACCAAGCACACCAGTTACTCAGGTAATGTTTTAATTGTATCAAGTGTGTGCAGAATTTTAAATGTGCAACTTTAAGACAAGTCACAATGACAAAGGGACAGTTTTATAATCCAATTCTTATTCCCCCGGAGAAAAATTAAGGATAAAATCCATAACGTTCTTTACACGTCGTTTCCCTCATTGGTTCAGCTAGCACTAAATCTTTAGGCAGAATAAGGCGCAGACATCTCAGCTCGTGCTTTGTTTATACAGCGGCCTTTCTTTTGTCATTATTACGAGTGTGTATATTCCTGTTTTTTCTTTCTCTGCCTGATTAGGATTTGTGTATTTAACAATTTTCGCACCTGTTTTGATTTAAATTTTCTTTCTCTTCTCTTTGCAGGTGGTTCTGTTGAATCGTACATTAGCAGAGCGAGGTTTAGCTACGTGGGTGGACAGTTTCTGATCTCTCGCCCTTCTCTCGTCCTCCATCCCCTACTTCACTTTTTAGACCCCGCCTACCTGAAGTGCACATCACTGGCTAGCAGAAAATTACTTTTACATTTAGTTTTTTTTTTTTTTTGGGCCTTCTACTTCCTTTTGATAAAGGTTAATTTACTGTAAAGGACAAATAATAAAAAAATGAAGAGTGTCATGTCAAGTTTTGATCAGAGAGCATCTTGTAAAAAAATAAAAATTAAAAAAACCAACTGTGGGTGTAAATTTAAAGACAGCTAGTAACTAAATGAAGTTGGTCAGGTTTCCCATTCAGCTAGGCTCCTCGAGGCACAAACCAGACTGTGGATTCAAGAGCTATAACTGTATTTATAAAGGGTGTACGTTGATATAATGTATGTTTACGTAAATGTAATAATGGTGCATTTTGTAAAGACTGTTGCTTCTCGGGGTCGAGACTGATTTCAGCAACATGTGCATACTTTTGTAGCTCTACCTGACTAGCTCATGTCATTATTGGATTAATTTTTCCTAGTGGTTCACGACTGCAAGTTTCCTTTTGAGTTTGAGTCCCAATGTCCCAAACACCTGTGCACATTCAGTGTATAGAACAGGACACCTCCATGTCATGAAGAAGCACACTGCGCAAAAGTGTGTGATCCTCTACCACAGAGTCTTGTTCATCAATGTGGCCTTATGGAGGGAACCAAAATCCTGTCCTCCGCTGCACACGGTCTGCGGGACGTGTCCAGCAAATTGCCTTCAGCGTGAGCTTGTTTCTTTGTAGCTCTTATTTAAGAGTTTGTTTATTCGCGATTTCCACATGTAACTCGAGGAAACACTACAACACTGGCCTGCGCATCAGCTTCACTACACGTGCATCCTGACCCATGACGAAACTTCCACATCAGAGCACTGAGGGGTCTCGGAGCTCAGGCTCCCGTTTTTGGGGTAGACGAACTGCATATAGTGTGCTGTGTCAATCGTATGCATGCAGTCCTGTTCAGAGCACATCTTTTGATCCACACATCACATTAACGCACCTTTTACTATATAGCGTGGCTTTGCGTGAACACCAGAGGAGGTTCGATCACTTGGCTGTAGCCTACTGTGCCTACATTCAGGTTCCTTAGATCAATACAGATGGGCACCGTGGTCAGTAGCTAATGACTGTAGTCTGAAATTTTAAGAATGTCCACCATTTAATCAGTCTCATGAGGCTGGCTGCTAAAATAGGCATTCTGATGAAACTGATTTGTTGCAAAAGATAAAAAGCTTTAAGACATCTCATTCAGGTTTTCTTTGTTTGTTTTTGTTTTTTTGTTTTTTTTACTTTGAGTTTGATTTAAATAATGCTCTGTTGCTCTATTGATATTTTGTTTTTTTTAAGTGTGTAAACCACTAGCTTTTTGTGTGTGCTGTTTGAGTGTGTTGCATTACGTGGTTATGTATGGGCTCACTCATCCAGTTTTCTGCTGCTACACCACTTCCATCCTGATGTTGCCAATCCCTAACCTGATGAAATATCACCAGCTGTTTTCATTTTTACCCAAGCACTAATTTCCATTTTATGATTTGCGGTTTTGTGTGTGCTGCTAACATAATTGATGAAGACTACACATGTTTGGTTTCAATCTGACTTCCAAAACTTGAATAATTTTTTTCCCCTAAATTAATGTTCTTGATTTAAAATGATTATGTTGAACCCAGCAGTCTTTTAAACTGACAAAAGGTGGTTATGTTTCTGTAGATTTCAAAGGGATGTGCACTTTTCTGTAACCTCACTCACGCTGAGTTGCTATAGGATCTGTAATATCTGTGGTATGGACTTTTATTTTATTTCCTTACTGTCTGGTGTTCAGATTGTTCAGTGTATCGTATTGAAGCTGTGGGGGGAAAAGATTAACCGATGAGGCAGTGATGTACTAAATGTGCTACAGAATGTAGTCTCTGGAGGTATTTCTGAACTGTACAGTCAAACCATTAAGGCAGCGCAACAACTTAAATGCAGAAACTGTTTTTTCTTTTTTTCTTTTCTTTACCCCCCCATTCCCACCCCACCTTTGTTTGCAAGTTCATAATTCTCAGTAGATTTCTGACAGTTTGTTTTTTTAACCCCATGCTGGAAGTTTATGGCCTTTTTCTTCTCCACCTTTTCCGTTGCCATGCTTCATCAACTGACCGTACTTCACTTGTTTGTCTGTGTAAATAAAATTTCACTGTTCTTTTGTACAACGCTGGGAAGAGTGTATGAAAACAAAGGGATCATTTTGTTTTGTTTTGATTTTGTTTTTCACCCCAACTACATGTTTTGTTTATAGGACTGGTTTGAAGTGTTTTGCTTAGCTAGTTGATTGATTCTTTGATTATTTGAGTGCAAAGCAATCCTGCCCACAGCATAACCATGTACAGGTTTTTGCTAGACTCATGAAAACGTTTGAATCCTGGTTGTACAGATCTATATATTATATAGATATATATAAAAAAAGAGAATAAAATTATTAAAACATGCACTATCTTGTGTTTTGTGCAGTACTGGGTTTGGGACATTTTGCAAAACTTTGACCTTTTTAAGTTTAATAATGTTGCAAGTGTAAGTTTATGTCACTAGGGGGAGGAATAATACAAACTTTATTCTAATGGATCCCAATAATATGCTGCTCTCAGGGGTTGAATAAAGTTCTCTCCAAAAGTATTGGCACAGGATAGCCAATTCTTTTCTTTATGCCCTACACATTAAACATTTGTTCATGTTGTTAACTAAATGTTAAGATCAGGAAATGAAGCCTGTAATTTTGATCTGTTGTCTCCTAGTCAGCTTTTGAACACCAAACCCAAATGTCTTTTATAGTAAAGCAACAAAAACGTGAGAATTTCCCTTTCTGTTCCAGTACCCTTTTTCATATCTGCTTATTTTAAAACTTGTACAAATGTATTCAAGTGCCTTGGTTTCCTGTAGCTGGTGCACACATTAAATTCAATTATTTTTTTCAATCGTTTTTTTTTTTTGTTTGTTTGTTTTCAATTTAGGACACAGACACTCTTGTCCAACCAGCTGTATATTTTAATAGCTGAGCAGGGGTAGAGTTCTTGAGTGGGTATCTTACACCTCCAGGGTTGGGGTTCGAATCTCGTCTGTGCGTTGAACTTCGTGAGCACTCCAGTTTTTTACCCATGTCCAAAGACATGCATTGTAGGGCAGGTTAGGGTTTTCAATTGCCAGTGAACAAGTTGCCTCCCTGCCACACTACACAGGATAATCAGTATATGAATTGAATGAATGAATTGCTGATGAAGGTTTCGGTGTAACACTAGATTTTAGGACTGGACTGTCTATGTATAGTCGTTTGTCTCAGCTACAGGAGAGCTGTGAGCAAAACCAGTTACCAGTGTTGATGAAAGACTGCACAGTTCTGGGGATAAAAAAACAAACATCACACTTTTAATGTAGAGATTATTCCCCCCTATGATAACATTAAAGGTTTTAATCTTGATGTCGTTTGTTCACTCGTTGGTCATTAAGTAACTATGCAGTTTTTCATTTTTTCTTTCTAATAAAGTACATGCAATTTGTTTCAGTACATTTGTATTAGAATTATGGATTCTATTACCAATTTTTAATGTCTACTTACTTTGCACCCACCCTGTATATCACTCCGTACGTATACAAATGACTTTTAGCCCGATTGTTACTCTAGACAATTTCTCAGCCCCCATCTAACTCATCCTTTAATGAATAAAGACCAGCATGAAACTGGACGTAGTACTTTGGGTGGAAGACGGTTCACAGCACGAGTGTCACTGTCATAATAGATAGTTGTGCTGGTAAGAGTATGATATAATGAGATATATATATATATATATATATATATATAATTAATTAAATGATTAATAGCTTTATTTAAGCTGAATAATTCTCGTAAATCAAATCATTAGAGGCATGGATACTTAGACTGTCTTTACTACTGTATATACTACAGAAAAATGACAATATTAAAATGACAAAATACCTAAAGCACACGTATAAGGTAATCCGACAGATATTGAATGGAACGTGATTAAATAAGCCCAAGTGATCATGGTGTAGTATGTGCGACTCTACAAGGCTTTTTATACAGTACAAACCTACTCTGCTGTAAATAAGGTTTAAATAATAATTAATAATAAATGTAATAATTTTTAATACAGGATTAAAAATAGGTGGTAAATATAACCAGTCAAGATTATACTGTGTAATAAAAATGCACAACATGCATTCAAGATATATGTTTGAAAATGTGGCAGACATGTTGATCCTAATTTAGACCTGTTAATGTGGAGAACAAGGGGTTGAGTTCTAGGAGTTGTCTTGAAAGTGATCAGCGGCGCAGGTGGTGGTGCTACCGTCGTGTCGCGTGGATGCTCTTCATATTCAAGGTTCAGGAAATGAGTCTGGATTGAGAACATGACATGGGGCTGAATAGGGGATAATAGTGTTAAAAGAAAGAAGGAATTTCAAGGAGAGTGAATCCATGTTAAAGATCATTTATAAACGTAGATTGTTTTTTTACACTTTTATGTTCAATACTTTTTGTTCCTAAGTGCAAAATTATTAATACATTATTAATAGAACTATTCAGTACTGGATGACATCTGTAAATATACAAAATGAGACAGATGATGATGTCATGGTTAGCACTGTTGATGATGATGAGACAGATGATGATGTCATGGTTAGCGCTGTTGATGATGATGAGGCAGATGATGATGTCATGGTTAGCACTGTTGATGATGATGAGGCAGATGATGATGTCATGGTTAGCACTGTTGATGATGATGAGGCAGATGATGATGTCATGGTTAGCACTGTTGTCTTGCCCCTACAGGTTCTGGGTTCGGTTCCTAGACCCAGAGTCTGGCTTGGGTTTCCTCCTTCAGTCCAAAGACAGGCAGATTAGGGTAACTGGCATTTCCAAATTGCCCGTAGTGTGTGAGTGTTAGTGTGTGTGTATCCTGCGATGGATTGACATCTTGCCTTTTAGCCTGTATACAGGATAAAGCATTATAGACGATGAGTGAGTGATTATACATAATGTCTGTTTAATTTCTTTTTTTTTTTTTTTTTTTTAAAAGGAAAAAGCTAAAGGGGTGTTTATGGTTGTTACTTTTGAGCCTGTACTTTCAGTTGGCCCTGCTAATACCAACCTCCAGGGACCCATCAGTGTATTCACTGTGAAGGATGCACCATATGGATGGGGTAGGTCATAATCTTCTGTTTTTTTTTTCTGTTTATTAGATTTTTTTTGTTATATTCACTGTGAAGGATGCACCTTATGGAGTGAGTAGGTCATAATCATGATCAGTTTTGATTTACACCCCAACATCAGTAGCCGTACCTTAATGCGATAACACAGAATGACCACAAGATGGTGTATCAGTTCATCATTTGAACATCATCAGCATCATCAGGAGCACTTGAGCACCATTTGTGTTACATAGTAAATTAATCAACTTTATGCCTGTCTGGGTTCTCGGTCATATTGAGGAGCTGCGTGGCCTTATAAAGCTCAGATGGTTCTAATGAGTGCACTCAAGCACATATGCTGTTCATTCAAATGCCTTCACTTCATTTTTTCCTCATCACCAGATCAATTCAGTTTTTAGAGGTCACTGCGAGTCTTTTAATTCGGCGAAACAGCAGGTTCCTCGACTATGAATTCCACGTATAATGAGATACAATAGGGAGTTAGACATATTAATTCATGCGAATATTATATATTTTTATAGCATTCTCATTTCTTTGAGAGACCTTTGAAAGGCTGCGGAGGCATATTGGATTTAAATCTAATCTAATAACAGAATAATAATTTACACTGTATAATAAAACCTGGAACAGCTTTATATTGCCAGTCATCGGTAATTCATAATTCCCCACCATTCACTTAATACAGTGATGTCAGCACAACATTGTCGTAGCAGATCATAGAGGTTCGCAGGGACAATTAGTTACAGTGCAACAAGATTTGCAATTGTGTCTGAAATCCATTATAAAGGTCGTTTTTAGTTCCCTTAATAAAAGGCCCTTAGAAAGTTTTATAGCATTTTGTGTGCTGCTACTGGTGAACCAGTTGTTACCCATCATCACTCAGGCCTGAGTCTAGCCTGTGAAGACATTTAGTTTCTTTGCTATCAGACAGCAGTGAGTCAGGCAGAACGCCGCGGATGTTCCGTAGCATCTGGAGTAACCTGTAGTGCGGCGGCGAGTGAGAGGCGGCTCAGCAGAGATGGACTTTTGAGGCTGAGTAAGGAAATATTCAGATAAAAGCATAAAGGCCTTCAGCACCTCTCTGTATACAGGCTTCATCTGCTTACCGAGCCGTCTCTGCGTGTGTGTGTGTGTGTGTGTGGAGGTATTGTATTGTACATGTGAAGGCCTTTTCCAGGCTCATGAATAGAGCAGCTGCATTGTTGCGAGGACCCGTAACTTATTAAAGGGAAAGCACCAGAAAGAACAGCGTTCTTGTCCTTGATGTGAATGAAACTGAGCTCAGTGAGTAAGAGCAGCTTTCACTGGTACTCACCGACTATGAAAAGGGAGTTATGAGTCTCCCATAACACACTCACGGAAAAAAAAGAAGCTTTTTAAATTGCACATGGAATTACTGCGGGCCCAATAGTGAAGCTTAAAGGATGATTTTATTACTTATTATATATAATTGCATCATTATTATGACTTTCTGTTACATATCTGAGAAGTCGGCATCGACCAATTTAATGATTTTGTTTGTTGTTTTATTTTGGTCCATTAGTGAACAAAAGGACAATACAAAATAAATGAGCTTGAAAACACAAGATTGCATTGATCATTTTTTGTTATAAAATATATCATATATAATAAAATGTTATAAAATTATCATTGCCTAAGTTGAGTTTGATATCACATCAACATTGTAACATTATATTATATAATATTAACGAATGATATTATCATATTATGTAGTAGATCATACGATTTTTCTTGTTTCTCTCCCTGAAGTGTGTATACATGACTGACTCTGTGTTTGTGTGTATCAAATTCAAAAATGTAGGAATCAATAACGTGTCAGCAATGATGTTAATATTATCATATATACCTGTATGTATATTATTAAATGTATGGAGTTTTATAACAGTGACATCATCATTACTGTTGAACCTAAAGTCAGTTGACTTTTGTTTTTTATTTATACTATTAAGATTTCCCGGTTCAATGCATTTTTGATTTTTCCATCTGGAAAAATGTTTTTTAATTAGATAAGAAATGCTATATGCTAATTACACAACTTCAACAAACTCCAAAAGACACTCAGCAGACACATTTGTTATGGCATTCATTTATGTGTTGAAGGCTTCCCCTTCACTTTTATTGTCAAATTCAATTTTACAGATGTTTGGCACATTGAATTTACCTCTAATTGCGAAAAGCACAGCCTCTAATTGGGCGAAGCTCCGTCATGCACTTAGTCTTCACTTTAATCATGAGCTCTGAATCTGACGTCTTTCTGCACTGTTTCTGAAGACTTAATGGACTCTTGGAAACGTTACAGATAATGGCGGGGTTGCAGCATAAATTAGCAGTTACTTTATAAGCCGTGATTTCACGTACATGCATTTAAATCATCTCCTGATATGCGGCTCATTCACATTCATCAAACCAATCGTGGCTCAGGGTATGTCGCAGATAATGTGAATAATGCCTGGCACATAGTATTAGGCTAATACACTGAAGAGGAGAGACTTCCATAGTCTGCCTTGTGTTAGTGTTTGAAGCTTTGTCCGACATCAATAACATGGCTTGTGTGGAAAATGAATTGGTTTATGGCTGCAAATCTACTGGGAGGAGAGAATATCACATAATACAGTTTAATATCAATTCCAAATGAAAGAGCTTAATATTTCTATTGACAAACAGTCATTTGTTCCACAGTAATCAAACCTGGATTTAATATCAGAGGAGACATTAAACACTTTAGTTCCATACGCGTGTACTAGAATTAGATGCTGGATGTTATTTTCAAGTTAATGCTGTATAAAAAGCAGGCATTTTAAACAAAATATGCTGCTGACCATTATGCTTATCAGATCTTATTATGAAATTATGTCATTTAGATTACTGTAAATAGCCTCTAAACCATTCTGCCAGCCCTAATCTGAAATGTAATTATGTAGTACATTACAGTGAAATGGAGCAGCAGTAGTGGTGCTTATTCCTGTTAAATCTGGAAAAACATTTAAATCAGGAAGAATAAGCTCTGTTCAGCGTGTTCGCCTTGTTACTGGTGACAAAATTAATCAATTATTAGATGATAAGTTTAAATGTTTTGTTCAATGAGTCAAACTAATAGAGATTTGACCTGATTCGATATGATTTTAGTTGCATTTATTCAGTATTCTCAGTATTATTCTTTACAATACCCATAAACTGCTCTCTATGATGTAAAATGCTGGCTGGGACTCTGGGAGACATTTTTCAGCTTCAGACATCTGAAAGGGAAAAAAAAAAGCCTGGAATGAGAGAGATGTTTTGTTTCAGGCTTGTGCCCCATAGGTGCTAGCGTGTCAGTTTACCAACAAGCAGCCTGCCAGGCAGTGAGGTGAGACGCTGGAGTTCACCTGCCAATCAATAGCATCTCAGCCATGCTTCTCTGGACATTAACTTGATGTGGGTTCTTCACTTCTTGTGGTGAATATGCCGTCTAGAATCTGTCTCGGGAAAGGGGGAAGACAGAGACGAGCTGTCTTTGGTGCACAGATCCTCTTCTTAAATGGACCTGCAAGAAATAAACTGCCTTCAGTGAAACATAACTGAGTGTCCACATCTCCTTCCCAGAGGCCTCTTTTTTTTCACTTTTAAATTTAGAGACCTTTCTTTCACCTTTCACTGAGTAATAGGTTTCGCTTTCACAACATGCAGTATGACATCTGATAACTTTTAAAATGATGTTTGTTTCCTATTGTTACATTTATAACTTAGCATTTTAAAATATTTATTCTATGAGCATTGGAGTTTAATTATATCTATGTGTGTTTGTATTGTCTTTGCATATGTTTCAATATTTGTTAATGCTTGTGTAAAAATATTCCATGTATTGATTCCCATTTTTTAAATACCCATTTGTTCCTACTTTAAATAGATATAAAGTCGTTAAATGTAAATGAGAGGTATTGTTTCGTCTTGTTACAGCCCTCCAACTGCATGCAGGACATCTGTGTGTACAAGTCAATGGGCATAAATTTAAATGTTGTCATGAAAGGTAAATATTTAGTTTATGTTTTCCATGACGCACATGTTGATTGTTGAACTTCGGTAAGTTTATTGAATGTTTCATCTGATATTTTGTGTATAGAAGTATACATAGCTGATGCATCAAGATGCAAAAAGTATAAAAACTAACAATAAAGTGTATAGCATTTTACAACACATTAAGTTTTATTTATTCATTCATTCATTCATTCATTTAAAATAGCTCTGATGATGTGTTGATCTCTCACAAATTTCTGGCATTTTTTCAAACCTAATCTATAAAGGCTCACTTCCCATGTCTTCAAAATTCTAATTTTCAGTCCAGACTCCTTGAGGGCCGACTCCACTTATGGGCTCTGATTAGACACTACTCCATATAATGTCCCTTGTTATCTCAGTTTTCTAAACATATAAGCTTAAAACTTGACTTACCATTACCGTGGTGTTGTCACCCTGTTATAGCGCTACACATTACATAAGCAGCTATGAACATATGAAAATACTTTGCCACTTTATAATTGTGTCACTGTCAATTTAAATGCTCTCATTGTCTTATTGCACTATTATCCCTCTGACTGTAGTATCAGTATTATTTTGCATTAATAACCTATGCTGATTTTCAAAATTTCACATATAATTGTATATTGTACACCTCTTCCTATTATGTGCAGTGTTTATATTATTTCTATTGCTTATTAAATCTCCATTCATGGTGCAAACCTCACTAAACTGTGTTCTATTCTTTTATTATAATCATGACATAGTAGATCTCTTGATTAACGTTACAATAATAATCATCTTAATTTATGGTAAATAGATAAATACGCTTAATTTATTTTTTATAATGTAAGGATCTTCAGACTTGTGTGTTTACTTTACTTATAATTTCTTATTATTTTAAGGTTAACATCTAGCCATCTGGTTCAGTTTGGTTCACACATATGGGAATAACACAACACAAATTAAACAGGTCCCTCAATTTGTGTTGGATCCGAAAGTAAAATAAAAAAGTAGCTTGTTTATTATGTGTAATAAATAGCCTTAAATTACTGCTAATGGTGACATAATCTCTGGGAACGAAGTGTCATTGTCCTATTGCACTATTATACCTCTGGCTGTAGTGTCAGTATTATTTTGCATTATTAACCAATGCTGCTTTCAAAGCTTTTACATATCTTTCCTATTAGTGTTCTATTATTTTTAGTGCTTATTATTATACATTATTATTTCTATTGCTTATTAAATTTTAATTCATAATGCAAACCTCACTGAATTGTTCTTTATTCTGTTATGATAGTTATTACATAGTAGTTATTTTGTTATATGACCTTCTTGATTATTGTTGCAAAAACACTCCTCTTTATTAATCGAACAATAATAATCATCTTAATTAATGATGGACAAATAAATATGCTGAAGTTATTTTCTTTAATGAAACGATGATCAGACTCAGTGTTACGCTCTACTTTTAACTTCAGGCAATTTAAGGTTAACACCTGGCCACCTGAGGTTATCAGGTTCAGTTTAGTTCACAAAAATACAACACTTGAATTGAACATGAAGAGTGGAAGGAGCTTATTTATTTATCATATTAAATAAATTGACTTAATGGTGACGTAATCTTCGTGCACCTAGTGCTCCCTACGGCCAAATTATTATAATAAAACCAAACACGTGTTGTGGGCGTGGCTGTCGGCGCAACGTCAATGTGTTCTGTTTGCAGTGACGCGCGCTGTGACTCCGCCCCGCCTCTAGGAGGAGGAGGAAGAGGCGGAGGGTGGAAAGAGAGAGGGGCGGGGAGTGGGAGGAGTCAGGAGGGAGAGCTGAGCCCACGTGTGACGCGCGCGCATTCCCGGCTCAGTGCGATTCGCTTTAGCGGCGCTCCGGGCTCCGTCCGCTCTCACTGCGCGCCTTTTAGTTCGCTGCCTGTGTGTGTGTGTGTGAGTGTGTGTGTGTTTTTAGTTGGGTTTTAGCGATGGAGGGAGACGGGAGCCAAGCCACGTCCGGGAGTCCGACCGATTCGCAACACGACCCAGGGTAAGAAGGAGCATTTTTTATTATTATTTTCAATTCTAACAGCACTTGACTTTACTCTCGTGTCACTGCGCGCGCCAGAATGAGAAAATATTTATTTAAGCAGCTTGTTGGGAAGCGCGCGAGGTGCAGGGCACGAGAGAGAGAGCGCGAGAGCTTCCGGTGTTCCTGCGCTCAGCGCTACACCTTTGTTTGGTTTGTATCGGAGCCTGGCCTGCCCCTCTACCACCCAGCTCTCAGGCAGGGCTCCCAGCTCCTGCACACACTCCACTGTCTGCGTGTAGCGCCTGTTTTTCTGCTGGGCTAGCTGAGTTTAGTTAGCTCCACGTCAAAATGGCCGATGTGACATCTGGACTCACTTCTGCTGTGTTTTCCTCTTCCAGTAAAATGTTTATCGGTGGCCTCAGCTGGCAAACTTCACCAGGTAAGAGGAGCATTCGCCTGGCTTTGCGCTGTGTGTGTGTGTGTGTGTGTGTGCGTGTGTGTTGTGCTGGTTTGTCTTGCTGTGTTCTGTACAGGAATTCCTTCTGCTTCATTTCTAGTCATCTCAAGTCCTCTATTCGACCCCTATATGCATTAGGGGGCGTTTAAACCCATACACACACACACACACACACACACTGCACTTGTTCGGTTGCTTATGTGCCTTTTTGCTTTTTTTTCCAGACAGCCTTAGAGACTATTTTAGTAAATTTGGAGAAATCCGAGAATGTATGGTGATGAGGGATCCCACGACCAAGCGCTCCAGGTAAATCCAGTGCAGTGTCTGTCTCTCTCTCTCTGTGTGTGTGTGTGTGTGTGTGCGCGCGCGCACAGCGCTACACTTTTCCAACCTACTGGATCAGTGAATGCAGTGACATTGAGTTTCAGTGGCGCGCGCACACACACGCACGCGCACACACAGGGACAGTGAATGCTAGTTGTTATTTAGCCTGCTGTTTTCCATAAACACACACACACCCATGGATACTTTTACAGCGTGTATCCTCCACTCTTAACGCAATGTCACTGCTGACATGTGTAAAAGTTACCTAAAATATTGCAAATTGCTTCTCAGTTATCTCACTAGGCCTGGTTGTTCATCTGTGTTCTGTATGTGTGTGTTTATTTTTTCTCCTTGCAGGGGATTTGGGTTTGTTACGTTTGCAGACGCCGCCAGTGTAGATAAAGTTTTAGGTCAACCTCACCACGAATTAGACTCAAAGACGGTATGTTTGCTTTTTACTTGTGTTATCATGTGTTGTGTGTAATCCTTTCCTGTTCTATTTGATACCTGCATGTAATTTTTTTTTCTTATTGTACCACACATCAACCGACATACACACACACACAGATGACAGGAGGCTCTTGATGCAGATGGAGAAGGGTAGATCGGTGATGAACTCTTTCACCTCATTACATTTGGCTTGTATGTCGAAAGGACAATAGGAGCTGTGACACTCTGCACGTCTCTACTGGATATAATGCATCCTGCTAGAGACTCAACGTTCATTTCTGACGTTTGTGTGTTTAATCAGTATTGTTGCTTTGAAGCGGTGCCAAGTCAAGCTGAGCTGCATACAGAGAGTGATCTATGGCTCGAGTGCCTGTTTTACACTTTAGACACACGTGAGGCGGTCTGAAACCGTTCGTCACTGAGACACAGTTACACATCTGTCACTGCGGTTCAAGAGTTGTGCAGTTATCAAGATGCATTTATGGCTTCTCTGGTTTAGGCGCGGAGCATGTTTGTTTGAAGGTCACTGTGTTCTTAAGAGATTATTGTGTTAATCTAATGTGAATTTATTTTTATGTTTATTTTTTCATGTCATTAATAACACGTTTCTTTTTTTACTCCATTTACTAATTATTTTGTACACCTTAAAAATAAAGAATAAAAACCATTTCCAGAATCTGCAAAGATTTGTGTTTTTATATTTAGTTATGAGAGTGTAATAATGTCCAAATTCTTTCCCCCTAAAATATAATATCATACCTAGTTTCAAATTATATTTCCTGCTTTTAGTTTAAATATCTGAAATTAAACTTGGAGCTTTTTTTAAAAAAGTCCTTAAATGTTCATTAAAATGCAATAAATACAAATATCTGGCAGATTTTCTTAGGATGTTGACTAGAGACAAGCAGCTTATTCTTCAACACCAGCACCATGTTTCTGTTAGTCACACTGCAAGCAAGATTTTCACGCCTTCGCCAGCAAAGGGAACTGCTTAGGATCGCCGGATAGGTCCGTTTTTAAAAAGCGCACCAAGTACACGCTGACATTTTACTGTTTCGGGGCCAGTAAACGTTTCACGTTGTATTTCAGGAGCTTTATTATTTGGAGGTTTGTCATTGAAAAACCAGTGGGAGTCAAGAATGAGTAAGCTTTGATTTTTTGTTTTGAATAGCAAGACTGTGGACAAACAGTCCAACATCATTTCCTTCCCAGTAAAAAGAAAAAAAAACCTCAACATGAATGTGCTGAAGGAAATGTAGAGTGCAAAAGTACTTATGCTGAAATCAACAAGGGATTATGTAGCTGTTATTTCCCCAGGACTAGGTGTTATCTAACCTTAAGTCTCAGTGCTTACTGTAGCTTTTTTATGTCTTTTTCATACTTGACAGGTTATCAGAGTGGTTTTGAACCATAGGTTTTAAGAAAAAAAACCTTTATGTGACAGATTAGGAAGGAGAGATGCACAGCTAACATTGTTAAACAAAATATCGGTGTGTTATAATTATTTTTATAATGCTAATTAATATGTATAATCATATATATATAATATATAATAATAGTAGTACAATCATAATAAATTAGACAAAAAAAGCTGTGTAAATTAAACTAATATTATGATAATTATCAATCTGTTGATTTAATTTAATTGATCATTATGTAGTATAATTATTAGTGATCTTTAAATTTAAATTGACTTAAAGTTTTAAAATTTAAATTGATCTAGCTGTCATTTTCAAAATTTCTTTAGTTTTTAACATTAAACAGTTATTTTGTTCCTGATGTGGACAGTATTTTGCACTTCATTTTCTGCTGGAGTGTTGATTACGTGCAGATTTAAGAAAAGACGCAACACAGCATTGCTCAGTCGAGGTTATGGTGCTATATTAGTCTTCTGCAGATGAACCTGTTAAATAAATTTCTTATACTGAGAGCAAGGTGAATAATGTTGTTGACCTTGCAATAAAGCGATCATAAGTATGTTCTCTGAAACATTAATAAATAGTTTGTGGATGGTGTGTGAGGAGGAGAAGAGAAGAATATTGACAATGTATGAAACTCAGAATATACAACTAAAAACCAGACGTACTGTACCACAGCTCTAAGCATATTTAAGGACACATTGCTCAAAGAAGCAATAAAAAAACAGTCTCTTTTAGAAACTGGGTTGTTGTACCTCTAAATCATGTGCCTGTCCGATATTTCCGATGACAAATCTGGGTCAGGTGCATTACGTAATCATTCTGTACAGACATTCATTTAGGATTCTAGCTCAGAAATAAAAAGGTCAAGGTTTTTGTGTTGTTAGCAGGGTTTTGGAATGAGTAGTGAAGAACAGGAAAAAAAACGTAAGTGTGCATTAGCAGCCATGTGTCCAGGATTGAGAGCGATTGAGATCACGAGGACGGCAGCGATGGTGGCTAAAGCAGGGATTACCGTGGCTCAGTTGCTGATGTCATACCTTGAGCCGAGCCATAGCTCGGTGATTCAGTCCTGAGGTGCGTGACCTCATTCATAAAGGTGAGGCCTGGAGCTGTAAGGCCTGATTAATGCAAGAGAAGAGAAAATAAAGATGGAAAAACTTAAAGAGCAGGTCACTCAAAATGGCAGCGCAGTGAAAATTCTGCCTTAAACCATATTGTTTAATCTTGCTCTTTACTAAAATAAAGCTACAAGTACATTCAGCCTTAACTTGCCATTCTGTTCTGTTTTATTTACTCTGATTTATATTCTCCAATTGAATACAAATCCGCTACACAATATTGCACAATTAACTTCATTTTTAAGCACGGTCTTTTCTATTTTGTGAGCCTATTTATTTTATTATATATGTAGTTAATATAAATTATTTATTCTTTTATGACTGTTTGTGTTGTATTTCCTTTGTGTCCATATTTTTTTTTCATTTTTTTCCCACCCGCCTCGCTAGCACTGGCAATTTCCGAGGTGCTGAATGTATGAGAATAGATATGAGCCGAGCAGCACAGCAAAATGTGTGACACACTTTAGTATTTCACATTTGATTAAAAAATGGTTACATAAGCTGCAGATGTAAAACCTGGAGTGAAAATTGCATTGTGTGTTGACAATTGGTTGCCGGCTGCGGTCCTCTCTAAAAGCAATCTGTTTTAGATTAAACACTTTTCTGGATGAATTAAAGTATAATAAAAACAGCCTAGCTTTTCCCCTGGAAAGAGTCTTTAAAAGGCAGTACATGTTACATTCTATTCAGACCAAATTCATTCAGCGGAGTACAATTCCTACCTCCGAAAAAGCAAAAAGAGACATGTTTACTTCGTCTTTCCTTTGCGAACGGTCATGTCTTCAATTTCTCACCTTTTTTTATGAAGTGACAAACTACTAAGACATGCCGTATATTGAAGTGCAATATTCTACTAATGTTTTTTCCCCTTGAGGTTTTTTTTCTCCCTAAAGGAAGACTCCAGCTACAGTGCATACTTGATCATCTGACATCATTTTAGTTAACAGAGCATTTCTGTGCACTTACTTTCCAGCACAAAAAAATTGACTTTCTTATTTTCATGAACTTTAAAATGGAATGCATGGATCCTTGATATTTTAAACATTTCTAATGCTCCTTATATATTATATTCACATCATTTAAAAAAAAATTCTCCTCAAACAAGAAAGCAACGCCTATAATAGACTCGTGTTATATTGTCATGTCACATGATCACTGCTTTGCAATACAGCTGAAGAACAAATTCAATTTCTTTGCCTTTTTTGTAGTAAGTCTAGTTGATGAAAATATATACCATGCTATGACACTTTATGTTGCCATACTTGTGGAATTGGATATAAGCTTTATAACTCATAAGCTTTGTGTCATATGTGTATCATGGTGCATGCTACTGTAGGAGTGATAAGTTCATGTGGTGTGTTTTATAAGCTTCCAACAGATTGATTCTTATGAGGAAAAGTGTCTCAAACCTCTGCTGTTTCATAGGCCTTTTATTCAGACAGTAACTGTGCAGGAAGGAGTCACCAATAATGACGATAATCCCTCTAGAGGGAACAAGGTTGTGGAAGTATTGATTCAGTGCCTCTTCTGATTCTTCAGCTCTCACCAATACAAACTCTGTCATGTCAACTTCATCCCTCAGGTCCCAGACTGCTATGTCCATGAAGCTCTTAATTATAAAAGATGCTTTTCTTTGATGTGTGATATCTATTAAGTAAAGTTTGTTGGAGATGTAAATTACTTGTTACTAGTGGTGACACATGCAAACAGGTCTGCTGCAACAAGTATTGTGCATTATAGTACAACAAAGCATTGTATTACTTGTATGTCATGTTCACAGCGTGTATGCTACTTTACAATATTTGAATATGTCCTTTCTTTCCTTGTTTTATTAGATTGACCCTAAAGTTGCCTTTCCGAGACGTGCTCAACCCAAGGTAAGATGACATTTCCTTTATTTTTTTACAAAAAGAAAGATTTTATTTCTTATTCTTATTTGTTGATTTTTTTTTTTTAGTGTATGCAATAATAATCTTACTTCATGAACCTAATGTTTATATACATGCTGTAATCCTTATTTTAAATGAAGATCATTATCAGATGATCATAAACAGATCATTAGCAGAGATGTTATTTTTATGACCTAGAAAGAAACAAACAAAAAAAAAAACCTGTGTTGAAAATGTGTGTTATTTGGCTGCCTTTGCTGGCTGTATTGGCAGAGATCTTCCTGTTGATGCAGACATGTTAAGCCATGCGCTCTGTGCCCTACTTCACCGTTTGCTGAGCATTCATGCCATGGCCTTTACACCTCAACTGCTTCATCCTTGTTGTGCCTTGAGCCTTTTTAGGGCAGCTCCTGTTCCTGTTTGAAGTTTCGTTATAATGTGTTGGTTTGAGCTTTAGTGAGACAGCCTAAGATTGTTAATCAGCACATGGAAGGCAGCATCCTCCCATAGTGGGCAGGAGGAGGCGAGTGAGAGAGGGAGAGAGCTTGGTAGGTGGCAGGTGTCCATAGCACACTTGGTTGGCTAATTGAAATAAAGAACTTTTTCCATTCTGCCCAAAGTGGGGAATCAGTGGAGGGGAAATGACGCACTGTTTCTCTCGCTCGTGTGCCAGCGAGGCTGGTCCAAACGCAGACCGCAGGGCCCCAGGCCGAAAGCTGCTTCTTGGCTCAGAGTAGGTTTAGGATGAATGGGGGTATTAAAGCACCAGGCTCCAGCAGCACTTCTACTGCACTCGCGTATCTCTGCTATTCCTAGTGCCCGGGAAAGCTGGTAAATAATGAATTCCAGGCAAATACATTAACACCCTCTCCTCCAATCATGAGAGGAGACTCGTAAGGCCGGACAACTGGCAAATAGTAAGTATGATGCAAATACATTACTGCTTTTTCCTCCAGCCCAACGGCATGAAGTGTGTAAGCATTTGCAAATAAAGAAGTGCAGTGAAGTAGAAAAAGCTCTAAATAGCAAAACACGGTCTTTTGTCTATCTATTGCTGGCCTGCTTTTTATTTCCCAAATGAGTGCATGAACACTGACTGTAGCTCCATTTAAATGACAGCGCTTTTACCCAGGTAGCCTTGAAAACTTCGTTCTTTATTAAAAAACAAAAAAAAATCCATATTAAAAGTAGCAGGATTTCTGTGTTTCTTGGATTTTTTTGGTAAAGAAACTCAAGAGTTATTAAGAGTTATTAACTTGTTCTGTAAAGGTGCAGAGTTTTTTTGTATATATATATATATATATAATATTTTTACAGATGAGTGCTGACTGAACAGGGCTTTTGTTTTTGCCATCGTGATTTTTCCTTTTTTCACTGCATGTACTGGAGACTGGAGATGTTTTTTTTTTTTTTTTTTTTTGCTGCTTTTGTTATTGCTATTTTCGTGTTTTTGTCTTTCACACCACATTTGCATAACACATCTTTGCATGTCCTGACAAGATTTTAATTGATATTCGGAGTGATACTGGGCAGGCAAAGGATTCCGCAGATCTGATATTCCCTCTGAGAAAACTGTCATTACCCCAAAGCTATGTATTCTTTTTAATTAAGCTATCATGCTGTTATAACAAGCCCGTAGGTGGAATCTATCCAGGTTGATCAAATTTTTATCGCTTCAGTTCTTTTAAAGCTTGGCTCTTCCTTTTATGTTTTGGTGAAAGCATGTCTATTGTGTAGTCCCCTTTGTGTCTGATCTTTATGGTGTGGACAGGGTGAAAACTAAACTACCTGCTACTTCAACCTTTTTATATTCCAGGCTGTAATCTCTTAATCATATTACTGTGCATGCATGAAGTCCAGTGCTGTAGTGTTAACTGTATCGCTGGTGCACAGCGAGTATGCTAGCTGTGAAGGCTGAAGTTTTGTCCTTGCTGGAATTCGGGCCTGTGTATTTTTTTTTCCTTCTCCAGACCGCAGGAGATCTTACCCTTTTCACCCCTCCTTTGTGCTTGTTCTTAGCGCTTCTGGCTCGCGGCCATTGCTTTTGCAGCCTTTAAAAGATTATTGTGTCATTTTGCTGACACCAGTTCCAAACACTGTTAGACACTGCGTAATGAGTTTGCGATTGAAAGCTCTGAGCAGCCACCCTCTGTTTCCTGACTTTATTTCACCAGACTCTCACCAGTGAATTCCACGCCACTGGCAATAATCAGTCTAATGAGTGACGTTCTCCTCAAAAACGCAATTTATGCTTGAAGTGCATTGAGGGTGAATGAGGTGGGGGGGGAGAGGGGGGGAACAGGAAGTAAAAAGATTCAGCACAGAGCATGATAGGATCCTTCAGTTTCAGCAGCGGCACAACAGACAACAAGCCTGTGAGTGGAGAGACGTCCTGGCATTTACCACCACGAGAGCTGTCAAAACAATGCCTGCACTTGTTCTGCTCCCTGAGCTACATCCTCAGCTCTGAGGCATCAGCCTGGCTTGGGATTTGCCAAGGGAGTTTGGAATTGAGTTTACTCCTGCTGTGGTGTCATTCCCCCGGATTTATTTATTTTTTCCCTCCTATCCCACGTACGTGTCCGCGTGCTGTTTTAAAAAAAAAAAATTAAAATCCCCTACCTCACTCCCTGCCTTGCGGCTGTTTTTATGTAAAATATTTTTTTTGCTTTCTATGCCACAAAGCAGCAGACGTTGCTCAGGGAGTGGAGGCTCTGTGATCAGTGGGAAAACTGCGGGCTGAGTTTTTTAATGAAGTCCATAAGACACCACTGAGAAGTAGCGAGCTCTTGAGGAAGCGAGGCAGCTTGGCAGTTGCCTCCCCCCCCGTCCCAACACTCCCATCTCCGAACGGCCCTCTGCTGCCATCCAATGCCAATTAAGATCTACGCACAGGCATGACTCAGTCCCTCTCTGCCGTCACCACTGCACGCTGCTTTCATTTTGCCCCACGTGCTGACAGCTCGGCAATGTAGCTGTTTTCTTCTCTTTGCTAGCTGGAAATTTTCAGCGTGTGTTTCTCTGCTGTTTTGAGAAAAGCAGATTTGATAAAAGGCCCTTCGCTTAATCCGTCGCACATCTTTTGATGTCTCTGAAGCTTGGTTTAAATATCGTGTAGAACCTGAGTCGCTCAGAGATGAGAGATTTGCAGCTGGTGTGCGACGAATTTGTTCATCCGCGATAACAAGGCAGTTCTGCCTCTTTGGTGCTTGTGTCGTAGCTAGCCAGATTATACATGCGCTAAAACCGAAGACAGGAAATCAAACCCTGCGTCTTTTTGGATTAGTTAAGCAAAAAAAGGCAACATAAAAATGACCGTCTCGGTCGTGGAGCAGGTAAGACGGCTTAATGCCAGGCTCCAGCGACTGATGTCTCTCTCTCTTTTTTTTTTTTTTTTCCCTTTGTTTCTGAGGCATCTTTTGTCTCCCTGCTTGTTTTGTCAGGGAGCAGGGATGATGTGTTCACACTGGCAGGAGACGCTGTAGAGGAAAATTCATGGCCATTGCTGCTAACCCAGCGCTAACTACCATTGAGTGACACTAATGAGGGGAACAGGCATGCAGAAGAGCGAGAAAACGAGGTGCTCTCAACACGGCCATTGACAAAACTCCATTTAGGTTGCAACACTCAGTAATCTTTTGCAATCCCCCCACCCCTGCCCATTCCATTTTTTCCCACCTTCTACTGTTTCTTTTCAAACACACTCAATTACAGTATTTCTGAGGATGTGTTTTTTTTTTTTTTTTTCCCCCTTCTTCTTCTTCGCACTTTGATTTGTTTTGATCAGCAGAAGCACAGGGATCTAATGGAGGCCTGCTGATAGTGTGGCAACATGTCTAGGGCAGAGCCAAAACAGCCCCGGCTGCGAGGAAGAGCACGGCGAAGACTAATCCGGCATGTAAAGACGCTATATTTCGAGTCCTAACTATGCCGAGGTATTCTGATAAGAATGTGCACTGAGACATGCTGTTCCTGCGTAACCCTCGCTTCAATCTTGTTGGAAGGTCAAGAAGAAAAATCAATGCTGTTTGCTGTTACAGGATTCGTTGCAGTTGTTGGCTGCACATCAACTAGACATTGTTGCTTTGAGGTCTCCATTTTCCTCGGAAGTAGGCGAGCTAAAAAGGTTTCTTTGTGTAAAATTCAATGTTGCAGGTCAGTGCTTTAGCACTTCCAGTAAGACAAAAAACAAAAAGTACTGTGAGGAGAACTGACACACACTGTGACATTAGTGCAACGATCAAGCGAAATCAAGGCATTAACTCTGATGTTTCCATTTTGCTTAAAAACAATGCTCCTTTGTTTATTTATTGCCGTGAACTTAAGGCAAAATTGATTAAAACTGCACATCACACACAAAACAGATGGTCATAATTATCCTAGCGGTTTTATTGCACATGAAATCGATATGCATTTCCTTGTTACGCACACAAATGTATTCTTTCTTTAAATAAATGACTTGTTTAGATGGCATTTTGTGCTGCATCAGTATGATTGTGAAAAAACATCATTTGTTCATGGCTCAGATGTTCGGCTGGGCCGCGAGTCCTAGAAACACCTCAGCAGCTCAGACAAGTTATTACACAGTGACAAACTCAGTTTGGAGCATCTGCGAGCTTTCATTTAGGGTTTCTCCCGGAGCTGAAGGCTGCCAAGCGTGTTGCAGTTCCCTGTAGGAGCAGACAGGCCTCCATATCCACCCCTGCAGGCACTGCAGCACTGAGACGCTCTTTAAAGCTGCTGTTAGCTGCCATGTCTCACACACTCAAGTAGTGCTGGGGTTCTCCACCCACACTCTCTCTCTCTCTGATACTCTAGCTCTCTCTCCACACAGCTCTATACCTCCATCTCTCCCTGTTATTGTCCAACTCAATCTCCCTTTCTCTCCCTCACCATAATCACATGTTCTATTCAGGATCTCATGTTCTATATTAATATGCTTTTTTATTATTTTAAATATACCGCAGCAGAAGTAATCATGTTTTGATCTTGATCATGTTTGCCATTTAAGCACAATGATATTGTTGAGCTATGCCTAAAAAAAAAAAACTAATTGGCTCTTACACACACATGGTCTGGTCACATCTGCTTGGTGCATTGTAGTGTTTTTGCTTTTTAATATAGCGCTTCATAGCATCACGTTGTTCCATGTGGCGGAGATCTGAATTTAAAAATGATCTCATCAGTTGTTGTTGTTTTTAGGATTCTGTATTTTAATTATGCAAGTTTTTAAATAAAATCTTTTATTACAGTTTTATGACTCATATTGTCAGACATACACTCGTTTGATGAGCGATAGCACGAGACATTTGTCTGAAGTATAAACTCAATAAATTTGTTTCATTTGCAGAAAATATGCAGCAAACCACATATTAAATTATGAATTTTTCCTGCTAAACAAGACAGATTGGTCAATTTTATTACACTAATATTTAACCGAAAAAGTATAAATGTGATATTTGGATGTCAAAATGTTATATGTATCCTCTTTAAAGATGAAATGAAACTCCATCGATTTAATAACGCAGCAGCTTATTCACTAATATGTTTGTCGTCCAATTTAGCATTTGAAAGAGATTGAGTTAATGAGTGCAGAGCAATATGTAAAAAGTTCTGTTTTTGTTTATTTCAAGTGATACACTGATAAAGCGCGTTTAAAAGGTTTTGTTAATAACTTGGCTGAATAATTGAAAAAAATATAACCAGAAATTCACCATCTATCAAAATAATCAGGATGATCATTGCTTGTTCGCGTTTTCCACTTTCTGTAAAATGAATTCTAATTTACTTCTCACTCATAACGTACTACAACCTCGCACTGATTTCCCTCTGTACTGTTTTCATTCTTTCACTGAAACATCATTTCATTTCTGCTGTTTTTCCGCCCTTTTCTTCTGTTGCATCGCTGTGACAGTATATGGATGTAGCACTCGTGAACATATTGCTCAGAACATTTTCACGAGCGGTGACAGTGTTGACTTGTCAGATGTGACATCCTGTTCTCTGCTTCTCTCTCTGTAGGCGTTTGGGTGTGTTTGTGTGTGTGTGTGTGTGTGTGTATAAGGTGTGCAGTGTGTAGTAACTGTCTGTGTAGCAGAAGTTAGCTTAAGTGCTACAGTGTGTGTGTGTGTGTGTGTGTGTGAGAGAGAGAGAGAGAGTGTCCTTGTTTAGTGGTTGTCCTTCACTCCACTGCAGCAGCATGGCCTTTTCCCCAAACAGAGCACACGCCCTCGTCTACTCGTCCTTTCCACTTTCTCTTCACCCACATGACTTGTCCGGGGTGACAGACAGAGACGGAACGATTTTTTCTTGTCTGACTGCAGCGCATGCACCCGTGTTTGAAATGTGGTCATGAGATTTCACTGGCTGAGAGACTGACCCATGATGGACAGACAGCACCTCGATGGAAACGCCTCCCTCACTCAGCGTGTCCCCCTCCCACTCACTCACTCACGCACACACACACACACACACATCCCCACCCCACACTCTCTGGCTTTGCTGGAGCCTCTGCTTCTGCATGATAAATCTGATGCTAAATTTAGAGGTTGTTTTTCTTGTGCAGAGAAAGGGAGAGATTACTGACAGGGAGAGACGGACGGACGTGTGTGTGTGTGTGTGTGTGTGTGTGTGTGTGTGTGTGTGTGTGTGTGTGTGAGACTGTATAAAGGGGTGGCAGGCTTTTTATTTAAAGCTATCCACTATCTCAGGGAAGTACTTTCCAATCGTCATATCTTAAAGCTTCTTCTTCTCCCCTTGATTTGGTTTATATGTAATGTTTTTTAGTGGCTTAGGCTTGTCTGATTCACTTCTGTTTAATATGATACTCAGTCAGGAATCCCATCCGTGCATGTGCACTTGTTTCCTACTGGCCGGTCCTTGTGATCCCAAAGGAATCTCAAGGTTTTTTTTTTTTTCTCTACTGAATTAAACTTTAAACTTTTTGCCATACTTCCTAAACCCTCGTTCACCACTTTGCTTTTAAATCTTCGTCGAAATGCTTTAGTTTGTCAACAGTGGCTGCACAGTTATGTAACGGTGAGCTTGCAGATCTTCCTCTGGCAGCACCTCATGCTCCAGTGCAATCACTACCTCGGTATCTGTTTCATTCGCTTCACTCCACAGTCCCTGTGAAACCACTTACCTTCATTTCCTAGCTTGCCACCGTAATGCTGGAAATAACAGGACACAAACTGGATTTTGCAAACAAAACTACTCCCAGTTTTCTCCTTTCTCCCTGTCTCTCTCTCTCTGTGAATGTGTTCAGTGTTGTGCCCATGCTCGTGTATGAATGTGGGTAGTTGTGAAGAGATTAAAGCATTTAGGAGTGTGTGGAAGGCTAAGTGTGAGCGAGGGGAGGTGGCCAGGAGTGTTCACAGTGCTGATCCAGCTGAACCAACAGGAAGGACAGTGCTTATGAAAGAGCTGTAAACTGACCTGCTTTACCTTTTCTCTCTGTGCTGCGAACACTGCCAAAGCAAAACAAACTTCAGTTTTTTTTATTTTACAGAATCCAGCCTCTATTAGTCACAATGAAGTACACAGGGGCACAGGTGTTGCAGCAGTGTTGTCCTCTCTCATTTTGTCAAGTTGCAGCTATTTTGCGATTGTCTGTCGGCCATATGGCTAACACTTGATTAGCAGCAAATTCCTGCCACGCCGGGCCGATAGGAATGAACGCAAAGCTTATTATTATTGAGAAGCAAAACAGCAGCACATGGTCCGAGACACTGACTGACAAAATATCATCTTTGCCCATTGTTTATAGGTTGGAACCAGATGTTTCTGCGACTCGTTTAGGACAGATAATACACCGCAGTCAGTGTGCTGTCTAACTATTATAATAATTCCATTAATTAAGCATAGAGGCTTCGTAATCGAGCTTTGGAAAGACAGCCAAGGTTGTCCAAACAATTCAGTCCATGAATTCTTAACAATATAGCAGTAGACCTACACCTAGAATTGTTTTCTGACAAACCTTGGGAACGTGTGTGTTCAGGTATTAAAATAGTGATGTATTTATTTTAAATAAATCTACAGACTTTCTGTGCATTCAAATCTGATATGATGCTCTATTATGAGTTTTCTTTGTGTTAAATCAAACCAGTTAGAGAATGATATTGTCTGTAAACATTTAAGTACCGAGGTCAGCACAGATCCGCGTCATAGCTCTCCAGGTCGGGCCTGAGCTCAGGTTACTGCTTCCGTCTCGTTCAGAGTTTTGCATGTTTTCCCTCATCTGCATGTGATTCCTCTGGGGTATCTGCTGTCCTCCAACATAAAAAAAAAAAAATCCTGACAGAAGGAGATTTTGCGATTTAAAATTGCCACCCCGGTGCTAATGTGTATGCTTGGTTTCTTGTAATAGACAGGCTTCCCGTTTCTGTGCCCAACGTTTTTAAAGATAGGCCGTGGATTCACCTCCTGAGCCTGACTAGGATAAAGCACTTACTTAAAATGAATGAATATATTTATCTACTCCAAGGTGACTTCTTGAATTTTCTTGCAGAGGCAGATTTAGTAACCATTCCATGATCGATCATCAGTTTGAGTAAATGAATCAATGATCGCTTATTAATCACATTATTTGTGTTTTCTGAAAGTCTATTCCAGCACCATTAACTATTTCTCCACCTGAAGTACATTACACATACATATATTAACTAGGATTACTCTTATAAGCAACTATTACTGAATATATTAATGTTACAAACACAACATAGCTGTCAAAGCAGAAGTTTACAGTCACCTAGTATTTACCATGGTACACACACCCCTTGTGACAAATGTTTCATGTCGCGCTCTTCAGGTTAAGATTTTCCTTTGTTCCGGCTTACTTCTATTGTTTTTCCTAAAGTATGCCTGCCTCTGGGAGCGTATATCAACTGAGATACATCGTCTACCATTTTCCACAACTGTGTTGTGTTAGCATGTGTAGTCATCAACGTTATATGTTATATGCGTCTCTCTCACATTAAATGTGTTTCTGCTATACAGTTGTCCAGACGTGGGAAAAATGTTATAGATATCATAACCGATTGCCTGAAATGTACAGGAAATCAAATTATTGTCAACTATAATCCATGATCGTGCTATCAGTAGTCCCTTTGTGCAGATTCTACAAATTGAGATTGTGCTCATTCTACATAAATAAATAAAGTAAAGATGTTTGAATTAGTTTACTCTTTAACATACAATTATTTACTTTTGTTCAACCTACTTATATTACTTGAGCAGAAATTCTGCTTTTACCGTATTTAAATATTTTGATACATGAATCTTTTTTTTTTTTTTTTGTGCAGTAACGTGTCACATTATTGTCAGAACTTTTTTAGTCTAGGTAGCTGGTAGATTACGGACAGATACACATCTGAGGCATCTGTAGCATTGCAACACTTCCAGCATACACATCTTCTTTTCTAATTAGCACAAAATCTGTGTAGTGTTCTTCCACTTTTCTACTGTTTCATTTATTAGCTATCTAGCGTTTAGTGAAACATGATGCTGAAAGTAGGATTGATTGATTAAAGCAAGCAGGTGTTTTTCTCCTTCAAATTGATAAATGAAGCACTGAAATAATTGGCTTGTTTCACTTAGGTTAGTCTTCATTTGCATATTGCTTGCTAATAAGCACCGGGGAAAATGCTGTTTATAATATCTGAAAGGACAGAAGGGACCTAAACAAACATTCGTCTCAGCATTCCATCTTTACTTTAATAAGTGTAATGCTACCAAATCACCTGCCAGTTAATCATTTACAGGAATTAGATTTATAAATTACATTGTAATATTGGGAAATTTGTCAAGTCACTGTTCAAATGACATCGAGATTTATAGACTGCATTGTTCCTGTCGGTTTTAAACATACAGTACAACTCAAAGGCTTGGACACCAGTTTGGATTTGCTTTCTACATTGTCACATTCATTGATTTTTTCAAAACTGTGAAACAACACAAATGGCATTTGATAATTAAGCATCAACAACAGTCATTCAATTGTTATTTTGAGACACGAAGGCAGGCTGTTTTGAAAAATTTCTTGCAAGAACAACAATATCAAATGCATTTGCGAAACCCAATAAGCATCATGATGAAACTGGCTCTCGTGAAGACCCAGGAAAGCAAGTCTAAAATTTACCGGGCTGAAAAATCACCAATTAACAAACAGCACATTAGACAAGAGCTTTCCAGAGAAATAGAAATGTATGGAGTGGAGGGAAATGAATGGAAATTCCTAAATATTTTGATGGGACAAAAATAATAACCATGTGCCATCACCTTCACAGTTACCAGTGCTCAGTTCTTTCTTCCAACACAATCATCACCAACTGAGAGAATGACTTTTGAAAGAATGGTGTATTAAACTCTGCAGTACAATTCCAGAGAATTGGAGAATCTATATCAAAGTGCAGTGAATATGTCCTGGTGTCTCGTAGTGGTCCAGCACCTTGCCCCTTTTGTGTATGGGTTTTTATATTGCTTTTTGTCACCTTTTTGTACCGAAGACTGTCCCTCTGCCCAGTAGCTTCTTTTGAAGTAGGACTTTAAGTTTTCTGGCCTTTGTGGGGTGGTGATGTCATTTCATACAGGAAGGTTAAAAGAAAACACTGACAACAACAGCAATGAAAGACGAGCTCAATGTCTGATATTTTACTCTGAATTTGGATTTGTGACCTATGACAAAACCGCACTGAGGTTTCCACAGGTTAAATAAACCTTATTATTGAAAGTTGCCATTTTGTATTATTTGGCAGAAAGAAATATTCTAGCTAACTACTTTACAAGTGATCTGTCTATGACATACAGTACAATGACCACATAATATTAATGCCAATTATTGAATAATTCAATTCAATTTAATTTCATTGTACAGTGCTTTTAACAATTGTCATTGTCGCAAAGCAGATTTACACAATCAAAAGAATTCTGGAAGTTTGTATAAAAAGTGAATGTGTCTGAATCAAAAATATAAGATTATCTCTTATGAGCAAACCGAGGACGAAGGCAACAGTGGCATGGAAAAACTCCCTGAGATGGCATTAGAAAGAAACCTTGAGAGGAACCAGATTGAATTTGGGTGATAACGGTTAGCAGGGATTGATCTGCAGTCATACAGTGTGTTAGGAGGCTGGACGTTCAATATAACAGGTGATGTGTTTAAGTTAATATGAAGTACAGTTTGAATAACACTGATGATCACTGATGATGGCCTCCTAGTTCAGTAAGATCCTTGGGTTTTCGTGTTGCAATTCCTTTTTACTCATTTTTCTATTAGATTCAAGTCAGGTGACCATGATGGCTACATAAAGCCCTCAGGCACTTCATCTGAAACCAAGCCCTGGTAGACTTTAAAGTATGCTTGGGATCATTGTCCTGTTGGAATGTTCGATAAAACCAATGTTTCAGGTTTCTCACCGACAGCATGACGTTTTCTACAAGGATTCAAAACAATTCAATTAAATTTTTATTTGTGTAGCTTTTAACAATTGTTATTGTTGCAAAGCAGCTTTACACAATCAAAAGAATCATGGAAGTTTGTAAAACATGTGAACGCGTATGAATCAAAATGATCAGATTGTCCCTGATGAGCAAGCCAAGGGTGACAGTGGCAAGGAAAAACTCCCTGAGATGGTAATAGGAAGAAACCTTGAGAGGAACCAGACTCACCAGGAAACCCATCCTCATTTGGGTGATAACGGATAGCAGGGATTAATCTGCAGTCATACTGTGTGTTAGGAGGCTGGAAGTTCAACAGGTGATGTGTTTAAGTTAATATGGGGTCCAGTTTAAATAACACTGATAATCAGTTATGTACCAGTAAATTACAGGATCACGGGAACCAGAAGCCAGCCCTCTCGGACCTATCCCACAAAAAAATGTGGCACAAACAGACAAAAAAAGTCACTGGTGGCCACAGCAAGAAAGACAAGAACACACAGTGAACCCGGCCTCCAAATTCCTCCAATCCCAGTGCGATCGACCATTCATTGCTGGACAAACAAGTCTGATCCACGGAGGCCACACACGTATGGGAACCAAAAACTTAAAAAGATTTTAAAGTTAATGGATTTAAAGTTACAGCTGATTGGTGTATGTCCCAGTTTGGTTCTGCTGGTACCTTGGTAAGAAAGGTAAAAATAAATCCGTACACTGTAGCATGGAAAAGCTTTATAAAAATGACTTCTTGATATTTTGCTGTTTATTTTTTTTTTTAATAATATGCAGCTGTTAAACATTAGCGCTTTAATTTCTCCAGCCCTGGATCTGTTATACTGATTATCCAGTGCATCAGATTAACTACGAGTCCCGCCTTTGGTTCAACATTGACACTTACTCGCGGTGCTGATAATCGGCAGAACGATTGCCAATCAATTATGAATGAAGGGGATCTACCTAACACACTGGGCTGTCCGTCTCTAAATCAGATTTTAATTATCAATCGTGAGGAAGTGTGAGTGTGCATAGCAGGTTTCTAATGAAGCTGTAGGATGTGGAGGTACAGTAAAGCAATGTGTGTGACCTTGTTCCTTTGTTTACTGGGAAATGTAGCTTGGTTTGACCTTTCCTCCGACTGTAGAGGACGCTGGTCAGCAGGACTCAAGACTATTAAATCATGAGGATTTTCAGCATTTTGCAGATTTAAGCTTGGGGTGTGCCTTTATATTGGATGTGTGTGTGTCGTGTAGCCTTCTTTTCCTGCCTCTATTCAAAGCCTCTAAGGCTTATGATGTCTGTTTAGCTTGATCGGACCAAAGCACTGTAATCAGTTCCTCAGGAGCAGCCCTAACGCAGAGGGCTTTTTGCCGTAATGGCAGAGACGTACCCCCATCTGCCGAATGCTTTACTTGCTGAAAGCACAAAATAAATAAATTACAAATACAGTGGAGAAGTGCGAGGGATCGGAATAGACGTGGATTGAGGACTTACCTGCCAGTGCCGTATACTCCGAGGTGTACAATGTTATAATCCCTGTAGGTTGAAGTAAGTGGTCACGTGACCCTGGTTGCTAAGTTACTGCATGTTCAGGTACAGGACTATTCCCAGGGCGGGAATAAAATTAGGAGTACATGCTCGAGTTAATATTACTTGTAACAACTGAGCGTCTGTTTTAAGACTATTCGTTTTCAACAGCCATTTGGTCTACAGTATGAGTGCGAGTGTTTTTAGCATTCACAAATGATATTAAAACTCCGACTGAATATATATTGACTCTTTGGACTCTTAGGCTTAGATGGCAACCTTAAATAACATCATCATTAAGAGAATCGCATCATCATGTTAAAGGGACCATTTGGAAAGCTAGCATTGCAGCGCTTAGAACACTTTTGCCGAGAAGTTGAGCTGACCGGATGACAGTTGATGGTCAGCGCACGGTGTATAATGGGAAAGTTATGAGGATAAATGTCTGACGGAGTGCGGGATAGTGGATGGGAATACAGATATAATGTTCCCGCTGACCACATCGCTCAGATGTAAATGTCTATTTGATAGCAGCAATTTATCCCTTCCACAGACACGACTGTAGCCTTCAGGGAAGATTGATTTGGGACTAATAGTTGTGGGTTAGGTGGAGGCATGCGTTGCTCTCCTTCCTTCTCAGAAAAACACTCTTCTCTATTATCAGTGCATGTTATTGGATGAGTGTAGCTTGATAAAAGGCTGGAAAAAAAACCACTCAGTGACATGGACTTCAAACCTATTACACTGCGCTGCTTTACATAGTTATTCATAAAGCCATAGAGTTGAGGGAACACTATAAAAAGGTTTTGCCTCAGAGTTTCTTCCCATTTTAATAAGACTCCATCGTCCCTGATTCATTTTGCGCATTGTGCCTTGAACGTAGGGTGATCATGTGAGACGGTTCTGATGATTGTGTTCCTGCCCACTCCTGAGTCCCGTGCTCCCGCAGCGAGCAGCCGAGGTCTGCAGGCCACTCAGGGAGCGCTTGTTTGTTGATTGGTGACTGTGGCGCAGCGCTTGTTTCCACAGCTGCCTCTGCGGAGTTTTTGATGTTCCTTGAGTTGACCTTGGGGAGGCGAGGCTTTCTGTGCATGCTTCTAACATGAACCCAGGCAGTCTCGGCATAGCCCGCTGTTTTCAGCTCGCGTTCCTTGCCAGATATGATTTTTTATTAGAGAAACGTATAAGCTGATGCCACAGGGAAGCTTTAGTCTGGAGTAAGTCTTTTGAAATGTTGCAGCATGCACTGTAGTTTAGAGTCCTTTAATCTTTTGAAGAAAGGAAACAAATAGATAAGGCATGGTATTCAGGCTTTTACTGGAATTCAAACCGATCTGGTGGATACAAGTGGTTGTGATTGTTAGAAAATGGTTAGTTGAGAAGGAATAGAGGGGTGTAGAGAGGTGTGCTATATAACCTAGGGAAAAATCACAAGGTGTGCTGGCATAGGAAAATAAGAGTGACAGGGTGGTGTGATGTGTCCTGATGCAAAAAGAGCAATTAAAAAAAATTCCTATATTAGGAGTCTTGTGTAGTGTCCACAATATAGATAATCGGTTGTTGAAAAATCATAATGTATTAGAATAAAAACTTAATTAAGATAATATAACTGTATGATATTGATTTGGCTAGAATCCAAAATGAAATTATTTTCGTAAAGAAACAATCTGAAGCATGTAAATAAAAATCAATACATTTTAAATTGTACGGTAAATCAAAACCTAAATGGACAAAAAAAAAAAAATGCGCTACTTGAAAAAATGTCCCTATACATGCATGTAATCATTTTTACATAATAGAGGCACCTATAGACTTCCCTGAACTAAACTATTTTATGTTTTTATTTGTTCCTCACTTTTTTTTTTTTTTTTTTTTAGTTAGTTAATTTTACATTTTGCATGCGTCATATTTCAGAATTGGTCTTTGTTTCATAACCACATATCTAATCAATGAAAACATTCATACATTGTTTTGAACAAATGTACAAGGGGCGTTCAAGTAAAACCGGGACTTGTGATGAAATTTCTTGCGAATCAAAGCAAGAACTGATTGACATTTGCAGCAGGCTTCAAGCACAGAAAAAGTCATGAATGAAGATCTTGGCTGAGGTGGCTCGGAGCCCACTGCAGTCATTGCCGTCAACATTCAGCAAATGGATAACTTGTTGCCAACTTGTAGAAGAGACCCATCTGTCTGTAGGAATTGTACACACAATCATTCACCAACACAGGTTGGACATTAAGGAATTCTGCTGGGTGTTATATCCACATCAAACATATAGTCCTGACCGCGCTCCAAGACATTTCTGTATGTTTGGGCTATTAAAGGAGTTCCTGTAAGGCCAGACGTGAAGCAGGCGGTCCAATCATGGTTCCGTTGTATTGAGAAAACTTTCTACCTTGATGTAATTCAAGCACTAGTGAAACACTAGGATAAGTGCTTTAGCGTAGCAGGGAATTATATAGAGAAATAAATGGAGTTTTAACTCTCATAACTCTGTACTGCATAATCAAAAGTTCCGGTTTGACCTGAACATCCCTCGTACATGCATTAAAAAATGTGGATATTGTCGCATAAAATGCTGTGCATGTTTTTTTTCTTTTAAGTTAGATTTTCTTTTTCTTCCCACTCAGCTTTCAGTGTGTCTTTGTTGTGTTTTCTGAGCTCTCATAGCCCTGAGTCTTCATAACCTTACCTCAATTCCCCTCCGCTGCTCTTTACCCTTTCGCTACATTCCAGCTCCCGACACTCAGGTGTGAAGATGATGTTCTGACTATCAGAAGCTCGAGTTCAGTTGAACATGCTCTTACGAGTCATCTGAGAACACAGCGAGAGATCACAGTCCCACTCAGAGGAGAAGCGTGATGGGGAAAATTTATTGGGGTGTGGGAGGGGGAGGAAAAAAACATCACATAGGGAAAAAGATGCCACCTAGACTTGAACTTTTGATTTGCATCGTTGACTTGCTTTGATCCGTGTTGACGTTGTGCATTCATATCCGTGAAAGATATGGAAGCGTTGACGGTGTTAGTGAGTGCGTGGTGCGGAGAGACAGCTGGCCTCAGTGTTACACTCTGAGTAACACAGCAAAGATTAATAGCTCGCAATAGACAGTAAATGAAAGTTGATTTATTGCTCATTATATACACTGCTGTGCAGATCATAGAATTACATACTGGGGTTTTAATACCGCTATGTCTATCAAAAGAGGCAGTTGATGAATATTGGAGCAGAAATTATACAAAGTAATTAACGGTGAAAGACCACAGCTTTATAAATGATCTTGCCATTAATTTAGCCCGCCTGTGGTTATAAAACAGCATGGACTGTTGGCAGCTAGGGGGCAGAATGGAAAGATTATTGAGGAGTGATAAACTAACTAAGAGTACAATATACTGTAGCTGTGTTTATTGATGTGGCCTGTCAATAACTTAGCAGTTCATTTATGGCTATTTGCAGAAGCTTGAGAATAAAATGAGATGTATGCCTAAGCAATTTAGACAATATCAGTAGCGTGTTATTTTTTTCGGTTCTTTTTTTCTTTTCGCAAGTTTTACATTAAATTTAACGGCAAAATCAATAAACGCGTAAAAGTTGAGTGTGAAAGATAACGCGTAAAAGTAGGTGGACACTCAACCATATCACACCCATATCGCCCCATAACCATCCAAACCTGCTAATCGTTCTTCTGAAAGGGTTCCTGCTAGATTTCTGCAGGAAGCTGTGCAGACGTCAGGGCCATTCCTCCACTAGAGAAGTCATGAGGTTGGGCAGTGCCATCAATGATTAAGCCTAGTGTGTATTTGGCTTTCTAATTTCTTCCAAAGGTTTTCAACAGGGTTAAGGTCAGGGCTTTGTGCGGCCCTGTGAAAACTAAAGTTCTTCTCCTTTAATTTTGGGAATCCATGTTGTAATAAACCTCGATTTGTACACAAAGGAATTTATCATGCTGAGAGTAAAGGTGTGTGTTTACTTTCAGCACCATATATGGGTGTGATGGTCTGGTGTCCAGATACTTTTGGTTGTATAGTTTGGTATCTGACAAATGTTTTCAGGAATAACAAAGTAATGAATGATTTTACGCATGCAGAATCGGACAAATGAAGTCTTTTACATTTACGTTTGAAGGAAGTTGTTTGCAAATGCACAGCTTGCATTGTTGAGCATTACGCTGATTTCCGCTCATTCAGGATAATCATGATTCTGAAGTTTAGATTGAATACGAAGAAATCGATTTTGGGTCCGCATGGCTTTTAATAATGCTGAATGGGAATTACTAGAAGCCACATGATACGATTTGCAAAACACAATTTGTATTGGGATTCTGTAAGTGTCACAATTTAAAAAAATATCCTGATTAAATATATTTAGTTTTTTTTTGGTTTCCTTACAATTCTAAACAAATTAAGCAAATAATTTTCCCCTACCACATGCTGTGCTGTGCTGCCTGCTAGTGTGTAAACAGTTTAGGGTGTACCATTGTAGGATTATAGACAAACAGCAAAATTTTACATTGATATTTAAATTAAAATGAATTTGAAAAAAATGGATTCTGGAGTCGGTGTGGCAAGATAGATGAATTGCCACTTAAAATAATTGTGTAACGGAATCTAATTTATTTCACTATCTCTAGTGGATAGGTTAATTCACTATGTTAAGCTGGACTTATCTATGTTGTTTTTTTTTTAATACAACTGCTTAAAAATGCTACTCTAATCAAGACTGAGTGACTGACTCGCCATCCAGCTCTCACAATTGCTTGGATGATGCCATTAAATCAGATCAATTGGTTATTTAGAAAGATTGCGATCAGAATATGTGCACAAAAATACTTCAAATTTGTTTAAATGCTTTGGAAGTTGTTTAGGAGAGAAAGGAATTCATATTTGTTCCTTCCTCCAGAAAGCATCAGGCTTTCTGCTATCAGAAAAAGAAATTCTGGATTTGTTTAACCCAGTTGTGTCAACAGCATTCACACAACAGGGCTCAATTATTATGGAAATCTAATGACTAAATGCTAAATTAACTAAAGTGCATTTATCACTGTTCAGTAATTAATAGTGGTCAAGTAACAAATGAATGTATGATACTAACAAATATTGTGACAAGCCGACATTTAAACTGAGTCCGGATTTGAAGTCTGTTACAGATTTCGCTATTTAGACCTAGAAGTCTTAACCTGCACAATTATATACAGTAGTTTTTTTTTTTTTGCTGTCTGCATGAAAAAGTATCCCTGAAACACATTATAATTCAGTTATTAGAATTCAGTCTATGTAACCTTCGAGACTAGATTATGGAGATGTACTGACAGCTTACCTCGGCACACTGATTATTAACTAACGGTACTGTAGATGTGCTATTAATGTAGACAAATATTCATTACTTCATTTGAGAGCTTAATACAAAATGTCTATTATGTATAAGATGCAAAAAAAAAAAAAAAGACTAAATCTAAAAGAACACCTTGATTGACGTCACCCTCTCCGCCTGGTCCGTGTTCGCGGTCACGTGACTGAACGCTGCTGTTCCACCACTCTGAGGGTCCAGCTGTGTCTAGCTGTAAAACTAACACAGGATTAAAGTTATGATCTTTAGGCTTTTTGCAATTTAAATATTTAACTTAAATAAATGAGTGAATTTTATTTATTCGAAAAAAAAAAAAAAACGTGTGGATGCTCTATGGACAAACATCAGGCTCGCAGAATAACTCTGTCCACTAGACAGTAGAGGAGAAGTGATTATTTTAAGTTTAACTTCAGTATTTGCATTTACTTTTGTATATACGATATAAGAACAGGTAAGGTATCTTGCTGTCGCACAGAGAGTACTGAGAATTTAAATATAACAGAGGACCCCATTAAAAGCAAAGCACACTGCAGATAGAGCAATATAGATTCACTAACAGGCCAGTCCAATCATTTATACCTGGATCTGCAGCCTGGGACAGATTCGGCACACATTTCAAATTAAAGTTGTTTTTTTTTCTTTGTCCCTCTCCTGGCAGCACTTGTCTAGCATTTATGGTGTTGAAGACACGAAGCTAGCGAGTAGATTGAATGAATACAAAGACAGCGGTCAAGAAAACAGACCTCCGGAAGTCGTGAATCCACCTGCGTGCACTCTATATAAAGAAAACTCTTATTGTTGTCAGTCCTCTCACTCCCATATAGGTTTTGTTCACAGACTGGCAGTAGCACCCTGTGCAAGCTGCTCACACATTTTTCCCATGTAATGTGGAGACCCACGTGTGACCAATAGGGTGCAAGAAGCAAAAAGGGGTCAGGTGATGCACTTGAAACACTGTGCCGTTTTCACACACAGAAATAAGTGTCGAGAGCAAAGCCCAGGGCGTCCTACAACCTTCTAGTTTGGAAGCTATCAGGTTCACATTTTTTTTCTTCACTAGCTCTAGGGATTAATGAAATCTAGTTTTTTTTTTTTTTTTTTTCACGTTTTGGCCCACCAGCAGGAGACTAAATCCCTCATTGTGAGTGCAGGCCTGGTCTCTCTGGTTCCAGTAGACTGGGAGAGGGAGTGTGAAGGCTTATGTGCTGGTGATTGGCTGAAAAGTATTTAGTGGACAGTGGGCTGTGAACTGGGACCACAGCAGGCTTTCTCATTCTCTCTTCTCCTGTCGTCTCTCTGCTGTGAGCCAGGCTTTATCAGCTGCATAATCTGCAGCTTAAACAAACAAGGACACTCATGGCCGGCTTTTAAACCAACACACCTCGCTTCAGCTCACAGAGGAACACGGGGCAGGAGGTTTAAATTTTTTTTTTTTTAAATCAGATTTTCATAGTGAGGGCTGTATTGAGAAGTTAATACCAAGATTGCACATGGCAGAAGATTTCTGCTGAAAACAGAGGTGTGTTTCAGACAAGAACAGGTTTTACTCTAATGAGCTACTCTATGACCTACTGCTGAGCCACATCTTACCAGAGACGGCAAGGGGAGGGGTATCTCTCATATGAGGTCACAATAGGAAAAAAATGTCATTGGCTTGTTTGGGTCCTGCCAATTAGATTCATTCTCTATACCACTTATCCTGTACTGTACATGGCTGCGTAAAGCCTGAGTCTGTCCCAGAAGACTCGAGGCACGGGGTGTAGTACACCAAGGACTAGGTGTCAGTCCATCACGGGGCACATATGCATGCGCACACACACACACACTCACACACACACACACACACACACACAGAAACACTCAGGGTAATATGGGAACGCTGGTTAGCCTACTCTGCATATCTTTGAACTGTGGGAGGAAATCAGAGTACCTGGAGGAAACCACAGAGCAACCTCCATGCACACAGACACGAGATGGGAATTGAACTCTCAACCTTGCAGGCCACAGCGCTAACCACTACGCCACCATGCCTCCTTACCCTACCAAATGCAAAAACGGACAAAAAGCGGATTGTTTTTTCACAGTACAGAGCCTTGTAAATTTTTTATTTTATTTTATTTATTTATTTATTTATTTATTTTTTTATATTGCATGTTGGGTCTCCTTATATTATAATTTTATCTTAAAAAAAAAAAAAAAGTGTGAACCATTAATATGATGTAACCACATTATCCATCCCTCCATCCATAGGAACCTCTGTAGTCCAACTAGGGGCTGTGGAGACCAGTGGTGACCATTTGTATTTATTCCTATTTGTATGACCGTGGTAGGACCTCTGTTCAACATTCACATGAGCATTCACACACTACGGGTAATTTGGAAACACAATTATAATATAAGCCTAATATGCATGTCTTTGGACTGTAGGAGTAAACCGGAGATCCTAGAGGAAACCCACCAAACACAGGGAGTATAGGCGAATCTCAAGCACACAGACCTGACGCAGAAATCCAACTCTGGACCTGGAGGCGCAAAGCCTACTAAGCCACCGTGCCACCTAACCACAATGTGGCACACCCAAACATATGTTTTAGACTGTAAATACCCGCAGTGATGTAAAATTTAAACTTGAGGCATCATAAACCTAAAGCTGAAATGCAGTTCTGCCAACTAAAACAACCAGCCATGCCTACGTTTTTCATCTCAGTCCATGATTCCAGAGATGTTGCTTTCTTAACAAGTACGTTCTTGCCCTGTTCTTGATTTGATTCCACTCGATTTCGACCTTCTAAAGAGAATTCCGGGCCATTTTGCATGTTGCTTTCCCGGAGGTGTGTAAAACCTTAGCGAGCACCTGATGGAGAAAATGGACCATGTTAATTAGACTATCTTACTTTCATGATTCTATTTTGCATATTTTAAGGTTGTTATTTAATTTGTCCTTGTCAAGGGCCAGGTTTGTCTAGCACCGGCTAATCAGCGAGTCGTCCGCACAGCTCTTCAAATTTATTTTCCTCCGCAGTGCCGAAACATTTTTCACGTTAAGTAAAATGCAAATGCGGGGTAGTAAAATGAGGAATTGTGGCCCTGTCGTACACGGCGACTCCATTATCATTAGGTTGGAATGCATTTCGATTTTCTCTGTCAGTTCATTTAGCTTTGCATAATAACAAATAGACAGCATTTGCTGTGATTCCCTAACAGCAGTGCTACCTCTGCACAACAGCTGGGGGCAAGATTTACAGCCTATGTTTACCGGTTACATTATGCACTCTCATTTGCCTATTACTTTGTAACAGTTTCATCAACAAAATAAATATAGAAATAGAGGAAAAGAAAAAAACCCTTTTTACAGATATACCTGAGGCAGTCCTGAAGCTGAGAGAGAGAGAGAGAGAGAGGGAGAGGGAGAGAGAGTGGGAAAGAGAGTGAAAATGTTGCCAGTGTCAGCTCATGACTTATTCAGTAATTTGTCAGTTTTATTTACTTACAGTATATTGCCATGATATTACCTCAAGTCATGGGATTTACCAGAGGAATACTAGCGCTAACTCCGAGGCTGTCGATCACTGGTGTTGAAGCAGCGCTCTAAGCCGCGCCAATCAATGTGCATTTCAATCATTCCTGGTAAAATTGTGTTAGAGATTACTGGCTCTGCCCATGAGAACAAGATTGTTCTTCTGTAAGTGACATGCAGTGTACTGCTTCCTCGGTTCATACGCTGTAGTGCCATTGAGCTGCTGGGCCGCCACTGTTCATTTTTAGCATGCTGTTGGGGAAAAAAAACTCTTCGCTTTTAGAACAGAACAGACTTAAGTGCCTTGCTCCAGGACACACAGACAGTGACCAGGAGCCGTTCTACGGCATGCAGTTCCTTACGATTAAATAAACTTTGATTTATGTGAATATACTAATGAATAATCCAGCATGTTGCCGTATTTTAGCATAGATTTAGATCTGGCTACTTGCACTTAATTCATGCCTAAAGTCTGAGAGATGCCACTCAAGTTCCTTCCAAAGTTCACTTCAGGTTCTAATACATTAAATTGTTTAAGACTACTTCATAGTCCCAGCTTTAAAAGTTTAAGTCGACTGCAAGTCAAAAAGCTTCTTCTTCTTCTTCTTTTTTTTTTATAAATAATATTTGTCCCATTTTTTGCTGCTAAGGTTTCCCATCACAAACCAGTCCATGGCGGGGCATAATAATATGACTTTAAACATACTTGGGTCCCCTGACAAGACTCAAACACTCTATGACTGGCTCTTCTTATCAGATTGCGTAGTTGTGTTAAACAAAACCGTCGCCTTAATGAATTTTTTTTTGGTCTTGGCATGCGTTTTTATTCTTCATTTGCAAACATCTAAACTGCACTGTTAATCATTTAAGATACAAGGCGTATGCCCACTTCTTGATTTTCTCATCAAACACAGGCCATTTGATTTGATAGAGTGTTATACGCTCTAAGTCATGCGGTATTTAATATAAGCGAGGGGTTGAGCAGCTTGTCTGGGTGAGTGGATGCTGTGGTTGGAGCAGACTGGCAGGTGGAATCGTGAAGCCTGAAATGGAGTGCAGACTTGTGCGGCTGCCCTCCGGTGCCATGTTTCCTGCTCGGCGGTTTATTTAGCTAGGAAACTGCAGCGGGACGTTCGGCAGCGAAAGTAATTGAACGCAACTTTGCTGCAGAAATATTAAACAGAGAGGTAGAGGACCAGAGCAAAGGGGCTGATGTTTATAGGCTAGTGTTTATAGGCTGTTTTCTATAATCCATGTTGTGGAAGCTTATAGTAGCGGTTTACATGCATATGCTACAGTATATCATTAGCCATTATAATACAAGGGACAGCTTAAACCGAAAAGTCAAACCGGAACTTTTCATTGTGCAGAATAACAGACCACAGTTATGAGAACAAAAACCATCTTTATTTTTTTATATAATTCTGTGCAACACTAATGCACATACCCAGCGTTTCACTAATGCTTGGATACCATCAAGGTAGAAAGATTTCTCTGTATCCCGGAGTCTTCTTCACGTCTGAAACGTTGGCTTCCCAGGAACTCCTTTAATGGCCCAAACACATGGAAATGGCTTGGAGCAAGGTCAGGACGATACGGGGATATGGCAATAACTCTCAGCCAAGTTCCTTAATGTGCAAGTGCTGTTGGTTTTTAGATTGATTTGACTCTTCTGCAAGTTGCCTTTCGATTAATGAGTTCTCGTCACTGAATGTTTACTCTGAGCCATCTCGCTATGATTGTCATTCACAGATGTGCGGCCTTCTTTAACACGTTTGGACCCTTCAAATGTTTTACTGTGGTCCAGAGTTCCATCACCGTACTGTGCTTGTCTTTTGTAGTCTTCTGTAAATGGCAATCTGTTTTACGCCATCGATGGTGAGATTTACTAAAGAATAAAGTGGTGCATTTAGTTTAATGTTGGTATTTTCACTATAGGACCACATATCCATAGAGAAGTTTGAGACAACTGTCTTGGTCATTGAAGAATCAGAGAGAGTTTGTGTGTGTGTGTGTGTGTGTGTTTGTGTGTGTGCAGTAATCTGTCCTTGTTGGGCAGAGCTCACTGCTTGTCATTGTGATATTAATATGAGGATCATGTCTGAGGAATATGAATTTGACTCAGCAGGGTGTAAACGTTAGATGACCCTGTTTGTTTACCTCACTGTCAGTTGGCCATTGTAATCTGCATGGCTTCTCCCAAACATGTGCAGCAGCACGTAGAAAACTAGACGGCCTCTTTTCAGACACAGATGCTGTTCCGCCAAGATGACTGTGACCGTCTGATGATGTGCGATGTAGACATCAGGAAACTCGGAGTGTCTTTGTAAACTTCACAAAGACTTTGGAGTAACAGTCGAATTTGTTAAATAAACAGCCTGTTACTTCATGTAAATTGGGAATTGTTCTCTTGCTAACTACACCATGGTTAGGGTTTCATAAGTTCTCTGGATTGAGCGAGCAGTGGGTGGGAGCGTCCGGTGGATGTGTGAACCAACGACAGCAGCTGCTGCAGGACAAGATAATGGTGAAACTGTGAACTGTCCACAGGTGCAGCTGAGAAGCTTCACACAGAGATTGTTCCTCCTGTTGTTTTAGTCAGCAACACCCGTGTTTTTGGCAGCGTCAGGCATCACCACACTGCGCATCAAAGCCCAAATCGTCGCCTTGAAGTCACCTGAGAGGGAGCAGCTCTCAGACGGGAGACGGCCGCGTTTCAACCCGCCCTTATTTAGCGTTTGAGGAGAGAGTGGACGTGTTGCAGGGTTCTGGTTTAGCCGTGATTGTTAATGGAGCTCTGAGCTTCAAAGGACCTGAAGCCAGAGCTACTGCCTCTGTCAGGTCACCAGGCAAGATTAAAGCTCTGCACAGGTGATACGTTGGCCCCAGACCGCATCTGCCTGTGCATTCTGGGACGTGTCAATAAACGAAGATGGTTTCCGTGACAGATGACCTGTGGAACTTGCTTTCCTGGCAGTGTGAAAGAACAAAAGCAATTTTACAGCAGTATACTCTTTTTTTAATATTATTCTTTTTATTCCTCTTCTCTTTTTTTTTTTGAATTGCCCTCTAAATTCCTTATTAACTCAAAATCTATAAACTAACCATCTACTTTTTCTCTACCCCGGTGAGACAATGAAATCAATACCCAAGCCTATTACAATCCCTAGCCCTTTGAATTGTTCACAGACTGAATAGGAAATAAAAAATAAAAAAAGTGTATAAAAGAGATTAAGACTTGGTTTGAGAAACTCGTCAGATTGCGTGCAACATTTTGGTTAAACGCTCGTACAATTTTCTGTTCCTTTCTACTGTACATGCCCCCGATCTGGACGAGTGCCTTTCTGGCTCATCGTGCTACTCCTGGTCTTGAGCCTCAGCGCTCCCGGTCTGTCCGTGGTAACAGGAAACCTGTGTAATTTGCACACCTTAAACACAGTGCAACCAGTCGATGAATCCCCTGGATTCCATTACCATGTACTGAGCAGCAAGCAGCACTAATTAGCGAGGAATCGAATCAGAGAGAGCCCCTTACTTTGGTCGCTTCTTTCCAGTCCAGAAACTCTTAAAGAGCTTCGGCAGAAAGTCGGACGGGAGTGAACGAGCCGTCTAAGAATAGATCATGATTTGTCCGGGTCTTGATAGTTCGTTAGTTTGACCATTAACTGAGCAGAAGCCCTATCGGAATAGCGGCATATCTCTCTTTGCATGTTTCTATTATTTCTCCGTTCGCAACATCCCCCAGAATATTGTTTACCTCCGTATATATAACAGTGTGGCTCGCTGTCTTTGACATTCATGTGGAGCAGAAAGGCCATATTAGTGCATTATTTGTTGTGTTGTTGCCTCTCCATTTACCATGTGTGGGACTGTCACTGCATAATGGTGTGCATTCTCAGCTCTGCAGTCTCTCCAATAATGATGACTGCGGGAAAGGGAAACTAGGTTATTTTTGGCTGTTAGTGTTCCTATCAGGGAAGTGCGCTCAGATTCTTTGTGGCAGAGAGGGTGTTATTTACCCTCGTGTTTATGATATGATTGCCAAGGGTAACAGCAAATCAGATGTCTCTGAAATAGATCATTTCCAGAAGCGATGAAGAACTTGAGATTCCTTACTGCTTTATCCATTACACGCAGCACAAGCATTAGTTTGAATAGATGAAAGCCATCATTGTATTTGTTTAGATGCGACACTGGCAGAACGTATAATGGGAGCCCATGGGCCTTGGAGTACTGTATCACGAAGAATAATAAAGTATTCATGCCGGTGGGGTGGGGAATATCGAATCAGAGATGTCAACAAGGTTTACCGTGAGTTTGTTTGATGAAGACGGCGGGTTTTAATGCCAGCTGCCAAGCTGTTGCTCTTTTCATCGTCACTGTGCCTGGCAGGTGAAGGCAAGTTAATGGACCTGCTGGACTTCTTGACGTAATAATTTCCACCACTTCACTTTGAAATATGGATGCCGTGCTATTCCGGGACTGAATGGGGGGGCAAAGAGACCGAGAATAATTGAGTACGAGGTTGGCTCTGGGGGATTTTTTTATTTTATTATTTTTTTTTGCCTGGTTAATTTTTATTTAAGGAAAGTACCTGCTCTGTTGCTCCTGCTTTGGCATGGTCTGCATCTCTTGATGTCCAGTTAGAGGAGGCCAAGGGCTTGTGGGAGAGAAGCAGAGGACAGGAAGAGGAGCGTCATTAGGAGAAAATGTGCTCTGACGGGGGAAAGGCCTAAGCTCCGAATCTCCAGAGGAGCGAGCCCACTAAGGTCTCCGTTGAGGCTCATTTTAGATTATGACTCTGATCTCTCTCTTAAGATGTGCAGAATCATCCCAGGCAACGGCCGTATGAATTATGCACGTTTCTCAATCTCGGACTAATCTTCTCTCTCATTTTCGCGCGCACTCTTTCATTGCTTTAAAGTCTTGGTTGATAGATCCTGAGCTGACTTTGGACTGTTGTTAAATGAAGTGTATCAGTTGCCTCCTCCTGTGCTTGACCCTTTTGCCCTTCTCATCACTTTTCTTTTTCAGGCTAATAAACGCTGTCAGAAAAGCTGCAGCTCGTAGGGCAGAAAAGGACAAAGCTAAAGAGTGAACTTTTCTTTTCCTCTTATCACTCACTGAGCCCCTTGCTAATGAGGGAACTGTACTCTGTTCTCCCTGGCATTAGCGTTGTTCCTCTTAACCGCCGTCATGTGCTGTATGTTTTCTGACTGGACGCTGGGTGACCTGAAATACCCAGGCTTCGAGGTGTCCAGTGCTGCTGATGGCGGCACATCACACCGATTTCGACGCTCCGTGACTTTGTCACCGCATGGAAAATGTTCTAAATTTAGCCACAAGTTTGGTGCTGTGCCTGTTTGCTCCAGTCACCCGGAGTATTTATATATTAAAACCTCTTAGGTGACCGTGATTGCGTGGCATGTGCAGAGGCACAGAGAGACCCAGCGTTCGCCTCTGTATGTCTGTTCTTGGTTTCATTTCATGGATTTCATGTGGACGACGTAGTTTTCACTACCGTTTCCTCTGTGTTCTGGGTCGTGTGAAGCCCCTCCCCATGGCGGTGTAACACGATCCATGATCCTTGGGTCGTGCGGCTCAGTCTGTGCAGGCTGGCAGCAGGAGCAGTGCTCTCGAGAGGCCATGCTCCCATGCAGCATCTTTACTTTGAAGGACCCTGTCAGTTGAACATATGGCTTTCCTGCTAATCAGCACTTCTGTCCGCTCCTGACACTTTCTACCGATTCAGCACATGCACGTGACTCCAGGCCCGATTTTTCTTAAATTTCCTCCAGAAAGCGAGACATTTTACACTTTGAACCTCATTTACATACAGTTTATGATTTGCTGCTTGGTAGGACTTTAGAAGGTTCATGCTGTAAATATGTAGCCTGGTGAAACATTTCCTGCTCTCAGTTTGCCAACATCTTGTCAGCTGTATAACAAGTTTAAATATATTCATGACATTATTCATTCAGGAGTAAGGAGGAAACTTTGTCAGCTTTATTAGACAGATCTTACTGCCAATTTGTTTAGCGTCTCACTACAATTAGTCTAACATATTGCGTTACATAAAGTTTGGACTCATTTACAATACATAAGGAATAAAACACAGTGGGGCTGGCTGTTATAGGAGAAATATTTACAGATGGGCTGGCGTGATGCTCTTACCACCCTGGAGTTGAATATTTCCCAAGAACAGAATGCCAGTTTTATTTATTTATTTTTTTTACTTCTCTAACATCAAAGCAAATTGCCAATAATTATCTTTTTTACAATTATTTATAAACAAATGACACCATATCTGACACACCATCTTCCATAATCTCCTTATCAATAATGGTGTGCTTTTCTTTGATCAGCAATAACTCATTTAAAAATATATGTAATTATTATTAGATTTATGTGGCGCATCAACATACTGTAGATATTAATCCAGCAAAAAAGTATAATTATATATATTTATAATTAATAATTATTTTTACACTTGGGATACAGTTGATATGACAGAGCCTGACTTCCTGTCAGGTGAGGGCCCTCGGAAGAAGAGAAGACGTTTTTTTGCACCTGCGTTAGTGTGCAACTGAGGTTGGTCACTGGTGCCGAATGAGATGATTCATTAGGTCTAGACAAACTCCGGGCGAAGTCTGGAGTATCTCAGTCCAGGTGCAGGTGTGCAGACAGTCAAGGGCCATGTTAAAGCTGCAGTCTCTGATCTGTACTGACGTAACTGAGAAACTCACCTGGAACCAAGGAAAAAAAAATAGGCCAGAAATCAGATCTGGTTAAATTATTTTTTTTTTTGGTTCTAAGTTGTTATGTTGGATGTCTTGGCACTGCCAAGCAAACAGGTGGCTAATGACAATGTAACATGAAACAGTTTGACAAACAAGGGGTGCTTCAGGCAAAACACCATACCACGCTTGACAGCATAGACACTTTTTTTATTTTATTTTTCTGGGAGATGTAAAGCGCTCACTGTAGCATTTAGGAAAGACGTGGTGAGCCGGGGAATCTCTCGCTCTGCTGGAGCACTGGGTGTGTGACAGAGCTAGGAGCTTCACTTCTACCTTTAATCACCAGCTTGGGCTGAGACAAACAACACAGCTCCACCTGGAAAAGCCTCTTTAGCAAGCACTGAAGCCTTTACACGGGAGTGCCGTGTCCTTCAAGTCAACCCAGCGTATTTCACGTATATTAGCTCACAACTGCATCGCCTTCTGTTTTTGCGGATCAGAGCAGAACGACATCCACAACCCAAAAGGAAATGCGAACTTCACATGCTCACATTCGCCTGCTGTTTCCCTTAATACTTAAACTTGACATTTGAGAAAATGGCCTTTTCACTCTAGATTGTCTGACAGCGTTTACAATTACGTGTCTGCTGCTTACTTCTGCTCCTGCATTTTGCTAATCTTCACTGCTCTCAGGCGTAGGTCGACATTACACACCGTATCCTACAATGAACTACATAGTAACCAGAGCCTGTTTTTCTTCCTTTTTTTTTTGGTTTTGTTTGCTTTTGTTGGTGTATTGGCTGTGTTTTTTTTTTTGTGTGTGTGTGTGATGCTTGGAAAGCTGTGGTAAACATGCAGAAGAAGGATACCCGGCTTCAGTACAACTGTGTTCAGATCCCCAGCGGAGTATGGAACAGACATCCTGTCAGTAAAAAAGACAAGAGGGAGTGTGAAAGAAAGAAAAAAAGAAAGGCAGGCAGAGAGAAAAAGAGAGAAGAAATAATGCTTAGGAAGCAGGAGAGACTGAGACTGTGTTTGGAGAAACCTTTAAAAAAAAAAACAGATATTCTCAATGAGAGTAGATGGATATCTCTAGGGGCTGAGTTAGAATAAGGCTGTGCTGTCCTATATCCATAAATAGATACAGGCCACTGGGTATTGTTTACGAATAACACGATAACTCTGGTGCATGTCCAATGTTGCCTCCTCTGATAAACACTACATGTAACATATTCCCATGGGGTATGATAAGATCAGTTAAAATTATAGGGATCTCTTAAAAGTTTTTTTTTTCTTTGCCAGCATCTATCTTTTCATGCTTTAGGTTCTCAAGAATACAATTTGCCATGACAGATTCACCACAGGAAACACACGGCTTAAGAACATTAAACAGGTATCAGGAGAGAAATCAGTTGGCAAACGTACCAAGTATTGTGGTGATGACTGCCAGATGACTGATATTCATGTTTTTTTAGAAGATCAGGATTATACAATGTCTGCTGTGTGACATTGTAGTTTTGTTGCTGTTTTTCCCCCTCATGTATCTTTAAAAAAAATTTTTTTTTTGCTATGTTGGTCGGTTCACAAGGCCGACAGATACTCCACACCCTGGAGATATAACCGTTGTTTCCGTGGCAGTTACTTAAGAGGTCGAATCGCCAGACCTGAGATTGTCATTCAGAGACAACAGGTAATGGAACTCCAATTAGCCTAACATGCATGTCTTTGGACTGTGAAAGGAAACCGAAGTACCTGGAAGAAACCCACCAAAAACAGGGAGAACATGCAAACAGCCGCTAAACAGGAATCGAACCCAGACCCTGGAGGTCCGAGGTAACAGCGCTAACCACTAAGCCACAGTGCCGCCCTCGTATCTCTTTGCTCTTTAGACTTATTTATTTTTGTTTGGATTTAGGTCTTTTTTTTTTATACTGCTCGGCTCTGAGAATTTAGTACGTTTGCTGAAGTGTGAAAACTGATTTGAGCCTGGGCGTGGTCCAGAAAACCAATTACTGCTCCTCTTCAAAAGAGAGGGGGTAAAATTATTGGCATATAAACGCAGTCGTTCGTAGGACTTGAGCACTGCAATCAGATCACCTTTCTGAGGCTTGCACTGAAAGCATCATTAAAAAAGCATGTTTCATGCTCGCATGTGGGGCTTTGAATCTTATACGAGAACAGCTTTTTGTGTGTAGGTTTTTACGCACAGTGACATGTAGAGGTATAGCGGTACACGTATACAGTACCATTCGGTACGGGACGTTTGGTTCAGTTCGCACCAGCTTTAACTAGTTACTTAAGGGATTTGGATTTTGAATTAACAGGTTTAAAACGATAAATTTTAAATCTAATTGCGCATTACATCCTACGTGTTAATTCATTGACCAGAATGATGTCATTTCCGATCGTGGCGTATTCGACAGATGTTTAGGTTTTATTAGCCACACACTTTGAATTAGTAATGTATATTTTTACTGTCTTTTACATTTAATAAATCAATATATGTCTGTCAATTAAGCTTAAGCTAATAATTGCATATACAGTATAACTCATTTTAAGTGGAAGAAATTTGACTGTATATTTAATTTTTCATACTGTATGCAGCTGTGTCTATTTGACGTCATTCTGTAAACGAGGAAGGAACTTGGATTTGGGAATAAAACCCTGAGCTGACCTCTCTGTTGGTGGTCCTTAGTGTCATGATAGAAAAACTCCCCGTTTACTCTGTTGAGAAAGAAGGCTTCACTAACGATGTACAGAGTTGTGCACAAAAAAGTAACAGTACCATCTTGAGTAGCAAATAATGAATATAAAATATATATTTTTAAAAATAGGCCTCATTTCAAAGAACCATTGTTTGCACAATTGGCTATAGATAGTGCTGTTACTATTCTTAACTTGCTGCAGATAGATACCAAGATGTACAGTCCTGTGCAAAAGGCTTAGGCGCATGCACATTTATTCTATAGGACAAGTAAGCCTTCAAAAAAACAACAAGCAAACAAACACACAAAATATGTAAAACAACAATTTAAAGAAAAAAAGTCTTTGGTGTGACAACGCTTTGCTATACAGTCTCTTAAGTCTCAGGTACGATTTGTGCAGTTTCATGAGGACATTTGCTACTAGCTTCTGCAGATCCACCCACAGTTCTTCCGAGGACTTGGACTGTTGCACCTGCTTCTTCTTTGCATGCACAATCCAGCAGCTTCCTTTTTTTTTCTTTTTTTTGTCTGAAAGTGGTCACTTATATAAAGTTCTGCTTTCTTTTCTGACTTTCAAATTTTATTTAAGCATTTAATTTTGTGTATGAATATTGATGTTTGAAATGTTATACTTGCCCCCCCCCAAAAAAAAAGATCCATCAGAAAGTTTATACTAAAAACACAAGATGCCTAAGGCTCTTGCACAATACTGAAAAAATGTGTGCATTCTTTGTGTTCAATAATTATGGCCAGTTTGACATTGTTTACAAGGCTGTACAAATTTATATGTTTACGATTTAATGTTAATTTCAATGAAATTTCATGTCCTATTTTTATTTGGTTTACCAAAAACATACAGAACTGTGAATTGACATGACGTGCATCTAAAAAAATGTTCTTTATTGCTTGGCTGTTGTTACCAACTCCCTCTTTTGTCTGCATCTGATCAGGGCCACCACAGTGGATCAGTTGGCCCATATATTTGATTTGGGACCAGCACTGAGGGTGCACTGACTTGTGCAACTACCCAGTGGCTGGGTTAAGTGTTAGTACTGAGTGAACACGATGGAACAGATAGCAGCAGTTGAGCGCCTACTGTGGTAAAGAGTCTAACCTGTATAAACAAGAGTGACTTATGGAATTGCACACTTTTTGTATTTAAAAAGTTTTAATTAGAATCTTGTGGAAGTAAACCTGTGATTATAAGCCCCTCCCCAAACAAAGCCAAAATTGGTCCCTGGTGTGGACTCGAATAACTGGGTAACAATGTCTTTAATTTGTGTAGTGTTAAATTTTGAGTCTCTTTTGATTAAGGTGGTCCCTCGTTGTCCAATCCTGTCCTGGTCCAAACCTGATATCTGTTTCTCCTGATTCAGTCATTCATTTGACAGTTTTATTTATTTAGTTTCAGGGATCTTACATCTTATATGTTAGAAAATGTAAGGTTGCTTTTGTAACCTGAATGAAACTAAATAACAATAAAACTAAATAAAAAGTTGATGTGGGAATGACTGTAATTATGAAACATGGTGTGCTGCAGAACTGTTGTAGAAACGTCAGCTTAAGGTGGAAAACCATAACATCTCTTTGTATTATGTAATGTTGGGTACATACAATGTTTTGATGAATTCCTACAGTCTGCTTGTTGTCCCTTATGGAAAAAAAAAGTAAAAGGACGTTCGTCGAGTTCACTTGTGGGTGTGTGGCGTTGAACCTTAAACATGAAGCAGAACTGAGAGTCTGCATTAGATTCTCAGAGATTCTCTGTGTTTCTGACATTCATACTGCAAGTTCATCTGTCTGTCTGTCTGTCTATGTCTTGTTCTCTCTCTCTCTCTCTCTCTCTCTCTCTCTCTCTCTCTCTCTCTCTGTTGTATAAACCTGCTACCTCCACATGTGAACTGCAGTGGTGACTGATTGCTCCATGAGTTCTTTGTGGTCAGAGGAAATGGACGTGTAAACACTAACACCAAACAGTTGAAAATTAATTGCTGTTTTTTTTTTCCCCGACTATGAATCATTTATATAGCAGTCTCTATTGAGCTTGTAGAGCAGTTTATACAGACATGTTATGTGCACTTACACAACAATGGTACATGAGGAGCACTCCATATGAAAACGACATGTCTCCTACATTAGCAGTGCTCAGTTTGATACAGCTGAAGCATTCGTTAATAGGCGCAGATTCGCAGTTACAAAGACCGACGGTAAACTGCAGCAGAGCATTTAACTGCTGCAGCGTGATGCTGGGTGAGATATGGGTTTATAGAGCTGCCACCTCATTTGCTTTTGGCTTTCTGGAAATGCAGAGTTTAAGACTGAGACTGTAATTGGCTGTATTATTCACATTTGGGCTATAGCGTATTTCCTGTCTCCCTCGGGATCCACTGCATTATCCTAGTTTATCAGGAGGGCGAGCCACATCGTGTAAACAGGCCAGAAAAAAAAGGAATGAAAATAATTTAGAAATTAATAAATAACTGATTAAACAAATCTTAATTATCTTGCTTTGTTTTAAAATGTCCTTTAATGTTAGCTGAGCATTTTTGATTGGGGATAAACGTTTAAACTACAGCTAGAGGGCTAGCTTAATGTTGTAATTGAGATCTACACCATTAAGATACTGTTTCATCATAAACTAGGCAAATAAAGTTTTATTTCTGTCCTGAAACTACTACCATTTTTTTAGAAAATATAGCACAACTACATTGAATAAAGAAATCTATTCAAAATGAATGTATTATGGTGTGGGAAACATCATGCAGCCTGAGCACACATTATTACCTTATTAAAGTAAAAAAAAAAGTAACTAAAATAAAAGTGGTGCATAGGGTCTAAACCTTTTTAGGTTGAGGCTAAATATTAAAATTTTGTTTTTTAAAATCTCTGGTTTGGACATACCCATGTACGCTATTACAGCATTTTTATAGATTTCACTCTCTCTTTAAAGCAAAGAATCAAATCAAATTCAATTTAAACATCGACAAGGCTTTCCTTTACAAACATGGCACAATAGCATAATCCTTTACTTTGGTCATCTTTTTTAACTGTAGTAAACATAACCTTACAGGCATGCTGATGATATCATTATTGTTTTTTTAAGCTGCTCTCTGTTGGGGGTCAGTACAGCTGATCCACATGTTTTTCGGCACAGGTTTTACACCTGATGCAACCTTTCCATTTTCATTTGGGCTTGAGACTGGAACTAAGGGCGCCCACTGACCCCATGTAACGATCATGAGGCCTACCACTGAGCCGCTAGTGACAATATAGACAGCTGGATGTACCATATTCAATCAGTAATTGTGTAAATTTGTGCAAAAGCCATTTGGTGGTTTTTTTCTTCATATTCACAATATGTGTATACAGTCTGACGAAACCCACAGGCTATAAAACAACATTTGGGAGTCTGACCAAACATTTCTGCCAACAGTAATCTCTGATATTTCTTAACTCTTAAATATATTCGTCTGGTAAAATGTACAAATTGATTAAAAAGAGCGTGAGCAGACGGAGTCTGATCTTGATGATGCACGCAAAAGTAAAAAAGTACAAGGGTCGTTCAAATCACACAGGGACTTTTGATTGGGCAGAATAGTTGAAAGTAAAAACGACTTTTATTTCCCTATATAATCCCCGGCTACACTAATGCACTTATCCTAGCACTCCACTAGTTGTTGGATACCATCAAGGTAGAACGTTATCCCAGTACACCATTCTCTGGAGCCATAATCAGACTGCCTGCTTGACTATTCTTCCAGGAAGTCCTTTAATTGCCCAAACATTTGGAAATGATTGCATGTACATTTCCCACTGACAGATGTGCCACAAGTTGTTGACAAGTTCCCTTTTGGTTTTCGAATATTCAAGCGAACGAGTGAACTGGTCTTCGGGCCACCTCAGCCAGCACCGGCATTCATGGATGTACAGCCTTCTTTAAAAAGTTTGCACCATTAAAATGTTATACTGTGGCTAAAAGTCTCATTGTGCTTGAAGTCTTCTGTAAATGGCAATCATTTTCAGACCTTCATTCATGAGAAATTTCAGTCTCGGTTTGACTTGAACGCCCCTTGTAAAAGTATAGTAAAACTAAAAACGTATAAAGCGTATTCTAGTTGAAAATCTGTAGCTTTCTGAACTCTGTAGTAATAGACCATGTTAAAACTGGCTGTTAAGTCTGACCTTATGAAGGATAGCTGTAGAATATAAAACTACAACCATCCTTTCAATCCCCTCAGCTCCACCCCTGTGCAGTCTGTTGTTTTAAGAAAGTCAGCCTCACCTTACCTCCTGTAAGCGGCGTTGTACCTCTCCGTGAACTCTCGCTCTCCAAAATGACACATTGCATTACAGAGAGCCTGCACTTAAATTGGACTCTCTGTCCAAATATGCCCATGTCTGTCTATCCTTCTGATGCCGCTTAAGTGAGGTGTCAATAGCATTTAAAGATAACAAAAGAGTGCCGGCTCATGTGAAGGCTCACTAGCTCTTTGCAATTGACTTCTTTTGCACAGAGGAGTGCTTTATTGTACAAGATGCTTCATGGACCATTTGTTGCACTTTCTTTTTTTTTTTTTTTCTTTTCTTTTTTTCCCTCTTCCCTTCTCCGGCCCTCCCACTCTCCGGTGCCGTTCTCTATCTAACCTTCAGGTTGTTGGTGTAATTAGTATTCGGGGCCCGAGCTGTGGCCTGTGGAGGTGAGGCGGATGCCCTTCGCCCCTCATTAACGAGGTCGCTCTGAGGAGTGGACGTCTGTGACACGGCGTGGGGGGGATGGCGAGGTTGTGTTGGTTGCAAAATGTAATCACATGTCAGATGGGCCTTCGGGGGCGCCGAGCCTGTAACTCTGCCACTATCACACACCTCTTTCATTGTTATTCCCCTAAGTACCCGGGCTTTAGGGATTGCAGATGAGAGAGGGCTGAGGGCTCGTCTCAGTGGAGCTGTTTATGATATGTTCTGCTCTTGTTGCTGCTTAAGGCTCGGTGGCGTGGAAGTCATGCGAATGAGCAGGCTGGTTGGTAGTTTTCCACATTCTGTAGCGTTTCAGTGTGGAACTGAGATCGGCTTAACGCGATTATATGTAATGACTCTATTAAAAATAACCCATTGAAGTGGGTGTTGGAAAGATTCAAAGCTTAGATGGGAGAAGCTGTTTACAGGATAACCACATTTCGAACAATCTTGTGGAAGAGTTGTCTCATAGAAATGAACACAGCTCATGATTGTGAGAACACCATCCTGACAGTGGAGTCTGGTGGAGGTCGCATCATGCTGAGTCTTACTCCAGCTACTTTAATGCCTTGTTTATCTAGCCACTTGCTTTTTGTATGGAGCCACAATTGCGTTGCATTTTAAAAAATATTTTCTATTATGTTTAATGATGCCCTGTGGTTTTTCCAGGAGTAGGGCTAATTTTTAGTTTTATAAGCAAACCCTGAATACCCATGTAGGGCACTGAAGTGAAAATGTGTTATTGCAATGGATATAGCAAGGATTTATTTGACAAGAAGTTTACAATCCATGAATACTTCTGTGCATCCTCACAGAACACTGGAATAACTTCTGTATTCCATAAAGCATTAACAAACAAATTACACCACCGCTTCACTTTATGAATCTTAACTCGGCTGTTCCGTAACCCGTATCCTTTTTTTTTTTTTACGGCAACCGAGGAAGCAGACCAGCAAAGTTCCTCATGGTTCAGCACTGTTCATAGGTCTAAAGCTTGTTTTTGCAAACTTTTCATCACTGTAGAGTATTCGCAGAAATTTCTTGTCAGCTGTAAATAATATCATTTGCTCACTTGATCACACATTGACACAGTAGGAGTACTCCTGTTTCACGTTTAAACATCCTGCACACAGTATGAACATTTACACTGGAAGATCTGCCAAATTGAGCAGGCAGTGCTCTGACCCTCTATGGAAATGAATGAATATTTTCCGTTGTGTGAGGGGACAAAAAAAAAAAAAAAAAAAGAGGAAAGGATGAAATTTACACTAATATGAAATGGCTTAGCGAATTTGCTTTGCGCAAATGTTAGTGTTTTAGTATAATATTTGGGATGGCAAAGTGTGTATTTTGGCAGCGAGTGAAGTATATGCGGTCTGCAGGCTAAGTGATTGTTATGGTTCACGAGCTTTTGAAGAGAGAGAGGGAGACAGAGGGAGACAGAAGGAGAGCGAGAGAGAGAGAGAGACTGAAAGCGAGAGATTGAGAGCTGTGCAAAAAAAATTCTATTACATTTTTTCCCCTCTAAATGGAGCTTGATTAAAGTGTTAAGTAGAGAAGTGTCCCAAAAGGTACCCTTCTTGTCACTGTGGAAACAGCAGCGTGGCTCACACCGTGGGCAATGTGCCGTGCCCTCATTTCATCTGATTTGCATGCTAGAGAGAATTAGGTAATTGGCATTTATGCAGAACAAAAGAGGAGCTGCTCTCTTGGATAAAGGAGAAAGAGCTTTTAAAGTAGAACCCAGTGTATGCAGCAGGAGAGCCCTTTTTATGCACCGTTTTGCGCGTTCGTTTGTTTGCGTTTGGAAACTTACACTTTCGGTAGCTGGGAACGAGGTCAGGGACGGAAGTCTGTGGAAGTGCTTTGTTTGCCATTGTAGAAAATTCCACTTTAACCTTGATTGTCCACCAGATATTTACCCGCGTGTGCGTGAAAGCTTTGGCGTGTTGCTATTAGGACGTCTCAAAATGAAATCGGAGTATAGCAACGAGGGTAGCGAGGCTTAAAAAATCAGCGAGAACCTTCAAATCATTCATCCAGATATTGCACTCGTGCCATTTAAGCCGTGGTTACGGCGTGCCATTCTTCTGCCGCAATTATATAGTGCAGTAATCCAGGAGCGGCGGAGAAGCTTCTTTGCTAATAGCTCCTATTAGGCCCAGAGAGACAGGAAAGGGAGGACGAGAGACGAAGCAGCGGCTGTTCCAATCAGACCTGCACTTAAAATGGGTTTAAACAGGCCGTATCTGACTAAGCCAGAGCCGCTCGCATGTTTACCCTCGTAGACTGTTTGGAGCCCCAGCATGTCATGTGTGCAGTTTTTATTAATTAGAGCGAGCACCCATCCTGTTTGAGTTTAAATCGTTCTCAAAGTCATTTTGTTGCTCGCACTCCCTCATGTCTATCCCCAAGCTCATATCACGGTGGAACAGATGTTAAATTAGAGGCACATTTTGACTTCTCTGGTGAAAAACTGGAGCAAAAGTAGAACGAATGTGTACTGTATGCACAGAATCGAGAAGACCGAAGGCTGAAAAACATGCTGAAATGTCCGTAACAGGCCAACTGAGATTGTAAGGCTATTTAAGCCACTCTGATCACCTTCAAAACTTCCAGAATGTTGCGATTTATGCCAATCATATTCGGAGACAAACAAACCAAATGTTATCAACTCTCAGGACTATCTCATGCAAGTCAGCATGTGCTAGTGCTCGCCCTGTTTAAGCTGAAGCGGTTTGTTATGTCGCACCACTAGCGTTCGTGTTTATGTGTTTAGGAGCATGTACACAGCCTCCTGGCATCAATTCTGAAATAGAGGAGGGAACAGGGGTGTGTTGGTTCATACCACGACCTAAAAGAGTGGCTCTATTTGTGCTCCGAGGTGGGATAGCTCCCCCTATGTACTTTAGTGTGTACGCAGAGCTGGACTAACAGAGAGTTTTTATGAAGCGTGTTGATGTTTGGAGGGAAGGAAAGCAGTGCTGTGCTCAGAAAAAAAGAAAAAAAAAGAAAAGAAAAAAAAAAGATGCACTCCTGCCCAGCCCACCTTGCAGCAGTGCAGAGGCAGGTCATACATGGATGAGCAGAGTGTGAGTGTGTTTGTGTGTGTGTACGCCTGTTAGAGAACATGTGCTTAAGGCTGTGCTACCATTCCGCAGTGATGTACAACCCCCACTACACGATCCGTGTTAAGACCTAGTTAAGCTGTACAGAATTTCCATAAACGTGAGGGGGGAAAAAAAGGTAGTTTTGCTGCATAATGATTGAAGAAAAGCAGGAGAAGAGTGAAATGTTATGAAGGCATCATTTAAAACAATTAAATATGATCTTAGTTTGTATTTTTACATCTAAAAGGTCTTCGTCGAGCCGGTGAATTTAACATTCCGTCCCGCGGTAGTATGACGGTCCAGGTATATAATGGAGATCTTTTAGCTATGATGAGCTGCTGACACGGAAGGATGCAGAATCTCACACATGCACATCGAGAATGGTAGCTCTTGCATCATATCTATGTCGCTTTCAGCTACAGCATCTGTGCAGCGTGCTGCCCGACAGCAGAGCCGGCTCGCTCCCAAAGGCAGAGTCACTCATAAGAGCCATCGTCCTAATTGCAAGTTAATCCCTCGCTCCAGGTTCATTTATCCTTTCGCTGCCTAGTAACAATGAGGAGAAAGGTTGTTTTGGATACCCGCCTCTGGAACCATGTTGCGCTGGGAAACTCCTAGAACAAAACATGGGTGTTACCGACTGAAATCTTCACCTAAAACATACTGAATCCTGATAGAAATTCAGTCAATGAAGTTAATAAGTGTATATTGCCTAAAAGACTATATCTTATCCTATCTATCTTATCATGTGCTAATCCTTTGATTAGAACATAAGTTGAATCCATTGTTCATTATTTATTTTTCTATTATTGATTTAATCGCAAAGATGATTTTTTTTATTAATCTTTGGAATGAAAATAATAAAGTGTAATTAAGGAAAAAAATCCACTTGATGTTTAGGAGCACTGCATGAAGTCACTTGCGTTAAAAGGAATATTCCACTCTCTCTCTCTGTCTCTCTCATTCTTTATACCACGTCTGCTGTACAGGGTTGCAGGAGGCCTATCCCAAGGGACTTTGTGTACGAGGCAGGGTACACCCTTCCTGGATGGAGTGCTGATCTACACACTCACTCACTCACCCACTCCCACACAGGCAATTTGGAAAATACAGAGAGATGTTTAATGTTGTTTTGCGATACACCACAGATACAGTAAATAGAAATGATCATACAACAAGTTGCTGTATTCCCTGTTATTCCACTACCCCTTCAAACAGAACTAACTTTGCCATCTTCTTTCTGGCATCTCGGATAAGTCCCCCAGCAGAGACGAGGCTTAGAGATGAGATATGTCCATACGCTTTTACCAGTGACTACATCTATACTGAAGAGTTTGTGTTCCTCATCCTTTAATCTTACATTATTAGTCACCGGTGCAATCCAAAGGCTCAAAAGCTCTGAGTAATTTTTTCCTTCCCTTTTGACAGCCTTCTAGCTCGTGTGTCGTGTCTCGTATACACTTGGTTAAGACTGACGCATCAGCAGGGATTCTATGGAAGTGGCATCAGAGTTCAATCTATTTAATCAATCAGTTCAATCCGACATAGTTACCCTGGCACAATCACTCCTATTCAAATCTTGTTAATGACAGCTTAACACATGTAATGGGAAAAAAATAAAATAAAATGCAGTCTTTCACAATCTACATCTGTTCTTTTCATGCTGATCCCCCAAAACGAATATAAAAGAGTACAGAACGTCTCCCATTTTTCACTAGCATTTGAGAATAGATAAAAATAACATTTTTCCATTGTCTTTATAAATAGTTAAAGAGTAAGTAAGGCAGTGGCTTTAAAGAGACAAGAGGAACACTGAGAGTATTCCAGCATCAGAAGCTCAGCTAGTACAGCAGACCTCAGCAGTACTCAGAACAAGCCCAGAGCCGTGGTAGCTCTTGTGTTGGACAGCATAGCTTGTCCTACGGTGAGGATTTGAGTCGCGTCTTAAGATTTTGACAAGCCGTAGAGACAGAAGTTTGGAAGAGGTTTTTTTTTTTTTTTTTTTTGTGTAGATTGAAAGGAGCTTCAGATTAATGTTTTGTACTTAAAGTGTGCTTTGGTAATGTTAGTGGATTATTTATGAGGGTGCCACATCAATAAATAAAAAAAGCTGTCTCATCTCCTTATTCATGAGGAGTGGTAGTTCTCCCGACAAAAGCTTCACCCATTCAACCTACTCCTGCATTTACCAGTGATGCTCCAGTGTCGATAACACCTAGCGCTAGTGCTATGTCTCATCTTGTAATCAGAAAGCAACCTGAGATAGATGATGATCTTTAAAAAAATTTAAATCCAGAGTTCTTTAGTTTATTCTTTTGCCTTAAAAGATTTTTATTCACCCACATATAAGTAGAATCCCTTTAGGGGGTTAGAACCTGAAATAAGGACTGACGAGCAACCCTTTTATGACAAGTCTTGCTTTGTATAAAACACATGAGAACTGTTAGAACAAAAGATTTAAAAAATATAACCCTTTTAGCTCCCTCTGAAGGAATATTGTAAAAGGTTCTATGTATGTACAACACTGTTATTCAAAGAGCTCTTGGGGTGTACGTCATGACTTCAGCACTAAGTTTTCTTATGTAATTATTCTAACACTACAAGACAAAAGCTTGGACACACTTTCGAAATCTATGATCTTTCCTGATTTTTATTTTTCTATCGACAATATAAAACATTGCTGAAAACATCCAAAATATGCATTTAAACCTTCTCAACTTTAAACAGTTGATATTGAGATGTATTGTTGATGTATTGTGCTGTTTGTTAATTGGTGCTTTTTGAGGCTGGTAACTCTTAAATGAACTTTTTACTCTGCAGCAGAGGTAAATTTTGGTCCTGCTTCCCTGACATGGTCTTCATGAGAGACAGTTTCATCATGGTGCTTGATGGGTTTTGCAAATGCACTCGACAGTACTGTTCTTGCAAGTAATTTTCCAGAACAGTTGACCTCTGTGTCTTAAAATAACTGTTTTTTTTTATTTAATTATGTAATGCCATATGTTTTTTTTTTTTATAGTTATGAAATTTCCAGTATTGTTCTAGAATGTAGAAAATAAATCACTAAACAGAAAAAAAACATTAAATTAGACGGTGTGTCCAGACTTTTGACCGGTTCTGTATAAGCAGAGAAACTAATTTGATTTTGGAATTGATCCAATTAGGTTTAAGGTCATGGCAATGTCTAAAATCGTGTTTTTTTTTACATACTATGTTTTTAAAAAACTTGAGGCATATACATTAGTCACAAAACTACCTGATTTTAACAATAAAAAAAGATAAAAATTCCAGTAAAAAGCAAAAAAACATGCCAGGTCAGTAAGTTTGAATAAAAAAAGTCTCAATAATTTAAAAAAAAAATCAAATTTCAACTACTTTTCAACAATTACACAACTTCTAAAACTAAATTTAATAAGTTTGAACATTCAAAGGGATGCATGTTCATGTTTTTTCTTCTTCTTAGCCTTAATCATATCTTAATCATATAGCAGAAATGGTTCAGTATTCTTTGTTTGATTATGTCTTGCTTCATGCCATTTCCACTTGTTTTGGCCATTTAACGAGTTCCTTGAAGTCCAGAGTCTGATCATGCCTCCAAAACCTGAAAAAAACTTTCTACCTATCTGTCCAAGCATTCGTGAAACACTGGAAAAAGTGCATTAGTGTTTACTCTCATAACTTAACTTTAATAACAGAATAACATAACTATGTTTTGTTATTCTGCACAATCAAAAGTCCTGGTTTGACCGAAACGCCCCTTATAATAAGATTTTAGATGTTATTTGTTGTTTAAACTTAGTGGCTACAGACTATTTTAAACCTAGCCCCAAAACTTGATTTGGCGTAACCCCAAAGCGGCTTGATCTATAACCCCTAAATTTGTCTACTGTACCTCGAAGGGCGTTTTTAAAAAGCTTCATTAAAATTGACCTTAAACGTAACTTTTAAAACCATCCCTATATGTACAAAGGGCCTAATGGTCATATTAACAAGAAATTAGAAAGTAAAACCTGATTACTTGCATGGATTTGATTATAAACCAATCTTCGTCTTCCAAACATGGGTCTGAGTCAGTAGATTTTGGAGACACAACAAAAACCAGAGGCATTGAACGAACTGGATTGAAACATTGCATTTTCAGGAGGGGAAAAAACTAGTGTAAAATGCCACCATCCTCTAGATGGCACTCTAGATAGTCATCTATGCCAAGAGCAATGCGAAGGGGAAAAAAAAAAAAAAAATAATATATACATATATATATATATATATATATATATATATATATATATATATATATATATATATATATATATATATATATGTCTTATTACTGAGCTGTGTGGCCTGGGCTCATGTGTGGCATCCCATAATGTACTGTAGTTGTGTGTGAGTCTTGAGAGTGTTGAGTAATGTATGTGGGCAGCTGCAGCGTGGGACAGTGGACTGCTCTGTGTGCTGACTGGAGCAGACCTGACAGTCACGCCATTCCCCTTTCAGCTCATGACTTCCGCCGGCTAGCTGGACCCTAATTAACCACAGGCAGTCTTACATAAACACACATGCTTTGCACACGCACACTTTTATTGGGAAACAATACAGTAAGTCCCCGACTTAAGAATGAGTTAATGCTCATGCTCCGTTCCGGGAGTATGTCTGTAAGTCGGGTTTGTTTACAAGTCCGACAAAGTGAGTCTCACCTATGTGGAGTCAGGGATAGCGTTGTTGACACAAATATACCACGAAAAGCAAAAAAAAAACAAAAATCCAGATTAGGTGTTTGGTTCCACGTTATACTCTGGCTAGGGGAATCTTGGTGATGCTGCGGGGTAGGCTGACCTTGTTTAGAGGGAACCTGGGAAGATGGCGGGAGGAAAGATAACGCTACATGGTGTTTACTGCGAGCTTGAATGGACACCCTTTTTGTTTCTGTGAGTTTGCGTTTAGTTTTGTATTTGCTACAAGCTATTGTGTTTGATGGACATTTTGCGAGATAGAAAAAGTGAGCAATAAGGAAAAGAAAATTTCATGAGCTCAGAAATCAGCATGTTCTGATCCATCTGCTTAGTGACCTTTCAAGTGCAGTGTTAATACTGGATACCGATGTGGAGAATGAAGCTCATTAACAGTCTGCGTTAATAAAAGAGGCATACAGAACCTCAGCCCGAAGCTTAGCTATAGCTTCAGACTATTCACGTGGCATTTGCCTAGACATCTTGCTCAGACAAACACACTCAATCCGTAGCGTAGCGTAGAGCAAATCGAACGCGTGTGGTGATTTCCGAACTCATTTTAAACTGACGGAGCGCGAGTCTGTAAGATGGATGCTGATGCATTTGGCTGTTCTTATTCTTGAGCAGATTAGGTAGGCTGAAGATCACTGTGCGTTCGCCTGCTGGAGATAATTTCGGCATTAGTTTAGGTATTTCACAACAGCGAGCTCCACCGGAGGAGAGCGGTCGGCTCCTGAATGATGGCGCAAGCTGATAAATTCCTCGGCTCGATCCGCGTCCAATATTTCAGAGAAGACCATCGAGGTCTGATATCCATTTTAGCTCTTAAATGGCAACAGGGGAGGATATTGCTTAGAAATAGCAGGCACTGTCGTAAAGAATGAAAGGCGAGCAGGAAAATATTGTCACTTTAAAAATGTATACGGCTTCCAGCATAATGGTGTAAGTAATTTGTTAAGTGCTTATAACTCCCCTGCTAAAGTTTGCAAGATTTCGCCTCGAGCAAGCGCTTAATTAGCATATTAATTTTTTAGAATAGCTTTGAGGAGCAGGTTCTCATTTTTTTTCCTCATTGGTTTTTTTTTTTAATGTAGAAATATTTTTCCTTTCTGCAGACTGTTTATCAAGGCTGAGTGCTCATTGAGATGCAGCGTGTGTCCACTGGATGGAAAGCAGGAGGTGTATCAGACTAGCCATCTCCTGGGCCCTATAAGGAACTATGAGCAGCTGTCATCCATCTTCATAGCTATACAATAATCTATCGACTCTGGCTTGAAGTGTACAGTACATCAGATCATTAAGATAAAGCCATGGAGGAGGTATTGCTACAGTTTGTCAGGTGTGAATATTGGCATTGGGTGGTGTGATATGGAGAAGACAGGCTATGTGAGCTCGTGTGAAAGCACACCTTCAATTTGTTATTGTAGTGCTCCCTTTCTGGGCAGACGTGCAAGTTATAGATAAAACCTGTAGCGCTGTGTTACTAGTTTAGCCCCATAGGCGACATTTTTATTCTAGGTGTATGAGTGTATGAAGCTTATAAGAACTGCCTTTTTGGTGAGAATAGTCTTCAGGATAATTATTTCTTTTATTTTGGTCACATAAAGCATGGTGTCATGATTGGGTTCAGCATCTGAATAATAAAGACGGACTCTTTTTATACACAGCACACTAAAAGCCTATTCATGTGTGACGCTTGACATTCATTCAGTGGTTTATGTCTGTGTTATAATTGTGTTGCTGTTTTATACTCTAGGGTCACAATAGACCACAATAAAGATCTAACAGTTGATGGTTGACTGGCACAGCACCTATCAATCACCCGACACCAGGACACTATGGTTGAATTTACACCAGTCAGCCATAACATTGTGACCACCTGCCTAATACCCCTATCTCACCTATGCGGTTTGACTATGCTAGGACCGACGCGCGGAAAGATGGAAAATAATCACAGTGCCAAAACTCGTAGTGAATTATGATAAACCGTACTTACAGCCACCGCGTGAAACCGTGTAGGTAAGATAGGGGTATAATATTGGGTTCTATGGGAACCAACATTGACTTTTTCAGCAGTTTGAGCTACAGGAGCTCTTCGATTGAATCAGACTTCATGGGCCAGCCTTTACTCCTTACATGCATCAGTGAGCCTTGGCTGCCCATGACCCTGTCACTGGTTTTTCCTTTCTTGGACCTGACTTCTGCAGACTCGGAAAGTCCCTCAAGAGCTTGGAGCTTGGAGTTTGGAGTTGCTCCGACCCATCACTAGAGCCCGATTTGGCTCTAGTCACAGTAGCTATATTTACAATATCTCATTACAATGGCACAGTATTTATATAAGGTACTGCCAGTATTATGACTACTGTTCATTTCCCTTGTTTCAAATTAGAATACCCCCATCTTTAAGTATGTCTAGATCAGATGTTTCTGTTTCGTTTTTAAAGAGAAAGAGTCCAGATTGTTGGTCAGTCTTAGGATGGACTGTCCCAGAGATGAATAGCTATGAAATATGAAATTCCCCTTTAACAATAATAACAGAATTAAAGTTCAGTTTAAGGAGAAGGGTAAAACATTAACACAGTGATAACCTGGTCCTTCTGAAAGAAGTCTTCATGCTGTCTGAAGATCTGTTGGGAACAGACGAGGTGTTGCTCTTACAGTCACACCTCACCATCTTTCTATTGGAAAGTTAACAAAGAATTAAAAGTTTCTTAATTGCTAAATCTTCCTTTCTGAAAATGGAACAAATTGTGAAAATGTGAAAAAACAAAAAGCACACATTTCATCATAAACTGTTTACAAGTCAGATGAACACTCTGGATGTTTAGTTTTTGCTGCTATTGTTGCCACTCCTTGTTTAGAGAGGTGTGATTGTGAGAAAAGAGTCAGCAGTTAGCGTGTGATGTAATAAAAAAAAAAAAAAATGCTGACTGTTCTTATTATATCCAAGGGCATATAAGGGGCCGTGGTGGCTTAGTGTGTTAGAGCTCCAAGTTACTAATCGGAAGGTTTGTGGTTCGAGTCCCAGCTCTGCCAGGTTGCCAGTGTTGGGCTCTTGCGCAAGCCCTTAATCCTATCTGCTCCAGAGGTGCTGAACAATAGCTGGCCCCGTGCTCTGACCCCATTCTACCAAAAAATAAATAAATAATAAATCTAGGAAATGCAAGGAATTAATAATTTCACTATGCAGTAATGTATATGTTATGAATAAAGGCTTAGCGTAGCTTAGCTCCAACTGGCTGTGTCCAAGTTATAAGCACATATGAAACTGTTTGTCTTCTGTCAGATTTTTTTTGACTTAGTGCATTGCAAAGAGTTTTCTAATATAGTTGTTGCACATTTGTTTGCATGTTCACTTGGGTTGTTACTGGGTGTGTTGTACATGTGTACGATGCGTGTTGACATCAGAGTGAATACAGTCTGGATTTAACTAGTGCTATGGGATTTTTTTCAATTACTTGGGATCATTTAATTAATGTAATGGGCAGTAACACCGTGGATTTATTTTGTAGCAAAGTCTTTAAATATCATTTTAGAGATGAACGAGTTAATTTAACACACAATTCAGTCCTAAGCAATAATTCGCCGGTCAGTATTACATAATTTCTAAATTTGCTAGACAGCTATCTCAGATGCGTGATGTATATTTCCTTTTTCGGCCAGTGAACTGTATCATCATTGTTTAAGATTTAAATTATTTTTCTGCATGTTGATTAATCCAATGGTAATACTTGAATACAGCATTTAAAGGTTCGAATTGTTAAAAGTCAGAAGTTATACTTTGTTTATTTTTGATGCAGTGTGTAGCCATGTTGATTTAACGTCACTCCGCAAATAGGAAAGAAAGTAAGATTTGTAGTTTTACTGTAGGTGAGTTGACTTTTGTTGTGGCAGTATTTTATCCCATGATGGACATGCTCTCTATTAACTGTGTTAAAAAAAAACAGTTCACTCATTTGTATAAGAGTAGTAACAGCATCATTACCAGCAGCAAATATTAAAAATAATCCTTACTAAAGGATATTATGAATATAGATTCTCAATTTTAATCCTTCAATTATTTGCACTGTATGCTGTAGATAGTACTGTTACTATCCTTAAACAACTTAGGCCTTGTTCAGACTGCAGGCAAATCCTATTTGTTTCACAGATCTGATCATTAGGACTGACTGTCCACAGTATTATTTGAAAATGATCAGATTGGATTTGGGTCTGTTCAGACTGGTAGCCCAAATCAGACACGTTGTCGACCCATCTGCATCCAGGCTCGCATGCAGCACTACAATCCTCACATCGCCGTGTTTTAGTACATTCCCTCTAGCATTGTCTGTACTGATGGGTCACCCCAAATGCTATCAAACATTTCACTTTGTCCTTTGTCCTTTGTCCAGTGTCTGTTCTTCTCCATTTTCATACTGCGGTATTTTTTTCTTACTTAACGCTAATAGTGCTGAAAAATACTGTATAAGGTATAGCAACTTATATAATAACTCATAATGTTTTATTTTTATCTCCATTTTTTCCATTGTCTCTGTGCCCTTTTTTCTTTTTTTTGGGGGGGGGGTGGGGATTTTTTCCACATTAAGGCTACTACTACCATTCAGTCGGGATGGCCGAAGACTATCCCGTGTTTTCTTTCGAACCGTGTGACGCCAGCTGACCGCATCTTTTCGAACTGCTTGCTCACGCACCGTTAGGGGCAGAGAAACACACGAGGAAAGTGCTAGCAAGCTCACAGACGCCCCTGATTGGCTTAGAGCCGTGATTAATGTGGGAGCACAAAGTACCTCTTATCCCTCCCCTCTGAGAGAGCTCGGCCAATCAGCTCTCTCTAGACCTCTGGCTGTAAGAGGTAACAGCATCACCCGGGGATCGAACCAGCGATCCCCGGATGATGCCACTCGGAGGCCCCTCTGCTTTTTTTCTTAACAAGTTGTTCACACAGGATCCATGTTCCATACCAAGTGGTCACACAGACTTGAACTTTCACATCAGGTTGCGAGTGACATAATGGATCGAAATTTGATTTTAAACCAGGTATGGATGTGGTTTGATTCTGCAAACATCAGTACAATATTAGCGTGTTTCTTTCAGTTAAGCCAGCAAGTCTTGCCATGGTTACGACTGTGTTTGGTGGAAATCCAGATACTCTTCTTGTCTCTTGCATTCATGCTAGTTTTCATTCAGAAATTCACACATTTCATTAATAAATTTCTGTCAAGAAGTGTTCCAGACTGAATGCCAAAAATGAAACATAAGAAGAAGTCTAGAATTCTGGATTCAGGCCACATTTGTAAGTGGATTAAAAATCAGGTTGTAGTTTCTTGTTGTTTTTTGTCATTCAGAATGCAGTTGCACTTCCAGCCAGCTCTAATGGTATAGATCGCTACTGTACTACACTGTCAATGATTTTTATTAACTAAAGTATCTTTGGTAAATATGATAGACATTTTACATGAGAATTAGTGAGAGCTGTACAGTATATGCATTACTCTATGTGATGTGCGTGTCCTTATAGAAACCACTACTGTTAGAAGTAATCATATGAAGACTAGAGACAATTGTCAGGGTGCAGTGGCGCACCCTTTTTCCTGTGCCCATTCTATTACAGGGATACAAGTCTGTATACTGCCTGTGATATCAACAAGTGTATATGAGACAAGGGGGTGTGGCTTGGGCCACTTGCTGTAACCCCTTTTCCCCTGCACACAAAACACTGGCACAGAGAATGTAACGAGTTTGAACTTTAAAGCTTATGGCACTCCTGTGGCTCTTTTATCTGTATCATAGGAACCATATATGATATAGCTTTGATTCTCGGATTGTTTAAAAGAAGAGCTGATGTATTCTCTACATTCTACAACAATACTGGGGATTTCAAAACTATAAAATAACACGTATGGATTTAGGTAATTACATACCAACAACAAAAACAATAGTTAGTTGTGATTTTAACACACAGAGGTCATATAGTGAAACCTCGGATTGCGAGTAACACGGTTTGCGAGTGTTCCGCAAAACTAGCATAGATTTTTAATAAATTTTGACTCAGCACACGAACAAGTCTTGGTTTACGAGTACTGAGTATCAGGTCACAGTATTACGGTATTTGTTTTGACGGCAAGTGCCAGGTGATCACAACTGAGCCTACTGTTTTTTCTTTCTCTTGTGCTGCAGGTTTTTTGGGGGAATTTATGGTAATTGTCTCCCCTGCTCAGTCTTAGTGTGCGTCTCTCACCGGTATAATCAACCTCATGTGTGAACTGTTTACTATAACACTGTTTTCGTGTGTGTGTGTAAAACATATTTCATTTTGTGTTTGTATACATGTTTGTACAGCGCGCGTGTACTGTTTATTATAACACACATGTGCGTGCATGTAAAGCAAAAGAAAGTCTCATTAGATAGGTTGAAGATCCATTTTCTCTCTGTATCAGCCTGCAGTTTGTCATCACTGTGCCCCTTTCCATTAACGTGTGTGGGTAAAAAAAATCTCAAATAAGAGAGGAATAAGGGTTACTGTGTCGAGCAGACGAGAAGAGGGAGATGGGCGAGGATCTAATTCCTTCTCACCTCTTACTTTAGCTTCACACGCATACATGCATACACACACACACACAGCGCCGGCAAGCATAAACGTAAACGCTTATCTGTCAGGATTTATTTTTACTTTTTTATTTATTTATTTATTTTTTTTAAAGGTAAAGTGCAGGTTAATTTTTTTTTTCTTTATATATTGTATTAATTATTTTTATGTATTTTTGGGGGGGCTGTGGAACGAATAATTTAAGTTTCCATTTTTTCTTTTTTTTTTTTACTGTTTATTCCTTTTATACCACTGCTGTTTGCAATGCTTAATTAATTGAAATTCTCTGGCATGTCTTCCTAAATTCTTCCTTTAACATATATTCTTTAATGAAACATGAGGGGCACTAGTGGCTCAGTGGTAGGTGTTCGGGAAGGCCCGGGTTCGTGCCCAAACCCTGGATGCAGTGCCCAAGCCGGATAAAATGGCAGGGTTGTGTCAGAAAGGGCATCCGGCGTAAAACCTGTACCAAGTTGTTGTGCGGACTGGGTATTCCGCTGTGGCGACCCCTTGCCGGGAGCAGCCTGAAAGACCACCACCACCACCAACAACAACATTCTTTAATGAAACATGATTTGTACAACTACCTGTGTAAGTCCTTACTATAAAAATGCTATAGCAATTGAGTTTGCACACACACATACACACACACACACACACACACACACACACATATATATATATATATGTATATATATATATATATATATATATATATATATATGTATATATATAAACTAAGAATTAATAGAGATGCATCTCCATACCTTCTAACAAATCCGGCATGTAACAGCATGATGATATAACCCATCACCTATTTAGTGGTATCATGAGCTATTGAAGAGTTTTTTTCTTTTTAATAAATTCATCTTTAAACCACCTCAGTCACATGTTAGAATAATTCTACAGATGAGATGTTTTTTTAAAGGCTAACATTTACATCCTTAGCCAGAATGAATGGAGATAATTGGACACCTGTCTTGACACTTGAGTTTTAACTGCCTGGGGCTAAGCTAAGTGGCTTCTAAAGAATCTTCCATTATGGAAGCCAGAGACTCATTTACTTCTACATGGGACCAAGAAAAAGTCCTTTTAACCTGTTCCCTGGCAGCCTGCGTCTCCCGTGCTTCTGGCTATACATGCTATAAAGTAGCTCCAGACCTGTTTGGCCCGTCGCCTATCGTTCACTCTAAGCTTCTCTTCTTTAATCATGTACTCAGTGTAATAGTATTGCAGTTATAAATTAGCATTCTATAAATACACCACATAATGAGCATCGGACTTGTTCCGTCTGCTTGTTTTCTACCCTTAGACACGCCGCCACATTTCTTGCATTTGATTATTTCGTTATTATTTCCTGATGAGGTAAGCGCAAACCTGCAGCTCATGATTAAGCTCCTGTTTGCACACCTTAGAGACAGGTATAGATAAGACGCAATTACAGTGGATCAAATAAAGCTGCGCATTTGGAGGAACGGCGCAGATAGAAGTCTGATATAGAGGGGGGGGGGCAGAAGGGAAGGGTGGCAACATAGCATGCAAATCCAGCGGTTTAGCCATTGTTACTAATCAGTTAATCTGAGCTCTCGGATAGACCGCCACCTCGCCTGTCAATCAGGGTTAGCTGCAGCCGAGGAGGCGCCGGCCTGTTTGGCCTAGCACATTCGAATGTCAGCATTAACATTCCCCATTTCAAAAATGTGTACAAATTGGAGCTCGGCGGGCGAAATTTAGACAGTGCCGCAATAGAAAGTGGCAAGTGAAGTAGATGCTGTCAGTCAAACAAGGGACAAAACAAAATACAGTCGGATTTCTCAGCGTGGTAGTCACTGTGCCTGACTGCCGTCTTTTCTTAGCCTGGTCACCCGTAGTGTGTGATTTAAGCGAAGGTACAAGAAGCTGGCAATCAGTAGTTGAATGTGTGATTTGAGATGATGAAGAGGCCTTGGAGGGAGCTGGGGGGGGGGAGATGTGAGGGAGGAGGATGGAGTGGAGGCTCATTATCTCACTCTAATCAGGGGACATCAAGCCAGGAAAATGGTGGATAGAGAGGACTCTGATTAAAAAAAAAAGCGTCCATGTCAGATCACAAGAGCATCTCTTGTCTCAGGCTTATGGGCTTATTTTAGGGAGAGGACCAATGTTAGTCAACCGCAATCAGCACTGAGAGGCCGCAATGCAGTTAATCAAGGAGACAGGGTAAACATAAATATAACAGTGCATGCCTCTTTAGTTGAAGAGAGAAGATGGAGAGGCAGCACTCTACATGACGCTCATCAGGTGTTTAGATGTGAACAGGACTTCTGTTCTTTGTTAAACTCTAAGTAACCTTCATTCTGTCATCCATCAAACTGCTCTTTCCTTCCCCTTCCTCTCTCTGTCTCGCTCTTTCTCTCTCTGTGCTGACGAATAACTTGATTTGGTGTGTCTTCATCCCGGTGATTGTCCTGTGCTCTGATAAGGATCCATGTTTTCAGGGTGGGTTTGGCGGCGGCGCATCTAATGAAAGATCTTAATTAGATCTATTTGTGCCCAAAGGAGAGGAGATGCAATATTAAATTGTCACTCGTATCACATTCCTTCAATTTGGGCTGCAGGATATGTCTCGATTCATTTTATTGTGGCTCAGATAAATAAACTTTGCTGTCACTTGTACCATCTACCTCTCCACTTCTGTTACACGAAACCGAAAAAGATCCTCTCTTGGCCAGGGGAATCTCTGTGGAGCATGGTGCTTAGACCACTTGGGGTTCGAAAAGAATACATTTTATAGGCACAACTGTACTTCATGTTGTGAAGAATAAAAAAAACATGAAGGTTTTTTGTTTTTATCTTTTCATCCCCCAGCCAAATCTAATTGTGTGGTTGTTGGTGGATATATTTTTTTTATTGTATGATTTAAGGGTGTTTCATCCAATTAAATTGGACCTCGATGCGTTTTACCCTGTAGTGTGGATTATAAAGCAGTTGAGAACACAGCAATAACGGAAACCAAAACAACTGCTACTAGACTATCCGAGTCTCCAAGTGAACTCTAGCCTTGTTCAATTGCAGTCTGAAAGCGATCCAGCTGCAGGAAGTGAACCAAATATGATATGATGTTTATTTTGGGTTGTGAGCAACATTTTTTTTTTTTTTTTTTTTTTTTTTACTAGATACAAGCTGCACAAGCAGAGAGGTGGCGCTGCAGAAATACAGTATGTTTTAGATATTTGGATAGATGAACAAAAAACAGGCAATAAAAGTGGTACATAAAATGTTCTATCTAGTTGTTTATATAGTTATCTGCTTTGTTAATTTGTTTAGTGCCAACTTTGTTTTCCATGCTAAAATTATTTTTTTTTTAATGATTTCCATTTATTGCCGAGGCTTTATTTACCTTTTTCCTTCACTTCATTTCTGCGTAATGAACGAGAAAGTGAATGCAATGGTTTATAATGTGGAACAGAAAACACTCCCAGATATCTGTATAAGGAGACCACTTCTATCTTTATCTTTTTTTCAGCTGTTGATCATACAGCAAAGTTGAGAAAATGCCCCGAGGCAAATGCTAATTACTCACTTATACCAAGTGACTGTGTTTGGAATGTATAATAATAAAAATGGACGCATGGAGGACCTGTTTATCTCTAACGAAAAGCCTCTGTCTTAACTACCACTTGTCACAGCTGTCATTTCAACCTCAAGCCAGCCATAGGGTTAGATGCTGGAGCACCAGACTTTGACAGCTTTAAGGATGGTTGCAATTAAACTTCATACCCTTTTGAAGTTAGTGTAAATATTTCCTACTGAGCTTCCTTAAGTACTTAGAAGGACCCTAATATGTGGATGTTGGATGTCTACTATGTTTTTTCTCTTAAAATTAGAACTCAGCTTCCTTTAAATATTTCTATAATTATTATCTAAATCTTTATGATTTAAGCAATTAATTTAAGAGCAGAAGCCATATTATATAGACCTTTAATAAGTTTGTGGAAGAGTTGGTGTTGGATACTGTAGAAGTTGCTGATTTACTAATGACCCAAAGTATGCACAAAGAGAAAGGTGTTTAAGGGCTATCTATCTAAGGGTTTTATTCCTTTTTTCCCGTTTATCTTCACTAATTGCTTTGCTGTGGTCAGGGTCACGTTTGCAATCATCATTAACTTATTCCCCCTTGTATAGTTAAGAAGAAATAATGAGTTGTATGTGGGTCAGAAATGATAAAAGCACATGTTATAATCATGAAGAAGGTGTGAAGCAGTCTTGTAAAAATAATCCTGACAACCGTCCCCAAAATTTCTCAAGAAAGGGAAGTAAAAAATACAGAAACTAGCATTAGTTAGCTGAGTGCATTGGGTAGCACACGGAAATGAATAGTTTAATAGAATAATTACTATATGAGCTGTGTAGGTGTATGAGATTATCGTGCCTGACATAGCCTCTGACTGGTCAACAAGTCAAAAGAACAGCCTCTTATTACACAAAAAGGCAAGAAAACAGCCTTTTATTGGACGAAGAAGTCAAGAGAACAAATTTTTATTGGACGAAGAAGTCAAGAGAACAAATTTTTATTGGACGAAAAGTCAAGAGAACAGGCTTTTATTGGACAAAAAGTCAAGAGAACAGGCTTTTATTGGACAAAACGTCTAGAGAACAGGCTTTTAGTGGACCACAAGTCTAGAGAACAGGCTTTTAATGGACAAAAAGTCTAGAGAACAGGCTTTTAGTGGACCACAAGTCTAGAGAACAGGCTTTTAATGGACCACAAGTCTAGAGAACAGGCTTTAGAGAACAAGTCTAGAGAACAGGCTTTTAGTGGACCACAAGTCTAGAGAACAGGCTTTTAATGGACCACAAGTCTAGAGAACAGGCTTTTAATGGACCACAAGTCTAGAGAACAGGCTTTAGAGAACAAGTCTAGAGAACAGGCTTTTGAGAACAAGTCTAGAGAACAGGCTTTAGAGAACAAGTCTAGAGAACAGGCTTTAGAGAACAAGTCTAGAGAACAGGCTTTAGAGAACAAGTCTAGAGAACAGGCTTTAGAGAACAAGTCTAGAGAACAGGCTTTTAGTGGACCACAAGTCTAGAGAACAGGCTTTTAGTGGACCACAAGTCTAGAGAACAGGCTTTTAGTGGACCACAAGTCTAGAGAACAGGCTTTTAGTGGACCACAAGTCTAGAGAACAGGCTTTTAGTGGACCACAAGTCTAGAGAACAGGCTTTTATTGGGAAAAAGTCAGAAGAACAGCCTTTAATTGGAGAAAAAGTCAGGAGTGCAGCCTCTTCTTGGACACAATGTCAAAAGACCTGCCTTTTATTTAGCAAAAAGAGAACAGTCTATTATTGGTCAAAAAGTCAGGAGCACACGCTCTGATTGGACAGAAAGTCAGGAGCACACGCTCTGATTGGACAGAAAGTCAGGAGCACACGCTCTGATTAGACAGAAAGTCAGGAGCACACGCTCTGATTGGACATAAAGTCAGGAGCACACGCTCTGATTGGACAGAAAGTCAGGAGCACACGCTCTGATTGGACAGAAAGTCAGGAGCACACCCGCTGATTGGACAGAAAGTCAGGAGCACACCCGCTAATTGGACAGAAAGTCAGGAGCACACCCTGCGATTGGTCGGAAAAATCAAGTTTTTGGAAAAGTGCTTAAAATATCACATTTATTTTTAGTTGCCTGATGTTTTTTTGCTAACTGACTCACCACGACAGGACTTCATCATAAAGAGAGATAAAGTGCCTCCTGTTTCAAAGCTCCAGCACAACTGATGTGCCCTATGATAATACAATGCAGGTCACAGGGTTTTTAGCCAAGTTAAGAGTGAAATGCTCACACATTGGTTTTTGGTTGTTACGTTGTTGCCTCCATGCTATTTTTCACTTTACTCTAACAAACGGTCTACATGTTAGCAACTAATCAACAGTTCAATTCAGTGGGAATTGGTTGCAGCCCTACCTTAATCACATGTGCCTCATATTTCTTTAAACAATATTACACAACAACAAAATTTCATATTCCTTCATGCAGCGATCCAAACAGCCAACCATGTTGCAGAAGCCCAGTGGGTCAAAAGCTTAAGTTAATATTCACATTGAAAATCTGAAAAAATGTGAACTGAGTAACATTGACCATCAGACATGCTGTTCTTGAACTTTTCAGGAACTGCTGGTCTCCTGTAAGATCGGTCACACAGAATTGTGTGGAAAACAAGGAAACATTGTGTGCGTGACATTTCTCCAGATCCCGACAAAAACGCCTATTTGATTAAAAGAGGTCTAAGAAGAATCGCGTCGAGTGATGTAAGCCGTTAAAAATTGCTTCGGCAACTTAAATAGCCGCGTTGAGCAGAAAAGCATCTCAGCATCTCATACTTTAACCTTTAAGTAAATGGTAAATAAAACAGCAGAATCCTACAGAATCTGGATTTTCCCCCTTCTGTCAGTTTAGAGGACACAGGCTCACTCGAACTAGACAGATCAAGAAAAGAAAAACACCATGTGACAGATACGTGGATAAGTATGTGCAATGCCGGTGCACTACAGCCCTTAAAGACTAATAAATACATGTTAAGTCCTCACGTACATAAGCCTAGAAGTGAAGTGTGGCCTTTTCTTATAAAATGCAAACAACATTTGCATTGCAGGCTGGAAAGTAAATGATAGATGATGCAGTTGTCTGAAAAAACAACAACGAATTTATCAGTAGTTGTGCTGAATTTAACTCATCCCATGAATCATTAAAAAAACACTGGTATTGATTCAGTGGATCTCATTTTCTCCTATAAATTTGTGTGCACTCTGCTCAGCCTCTTTCAGCATCCTGCAATGCTTCTCTCTCTCTCTCTCTCTCTCTCTCGCTCCCTCGACGGCTCCCTGGCAGCTGCCACTCTGCCAGGAGGAAAGGCACGGAATGTTTTCGAGGCATGCCGAGGCGCATCAGGCATTGCTCGGGGAAGATGACAGGGCTGAAACAGCGTCAGCAGCACTCAACTGAGAGCAACACACTCTGCCTCTCTGCATAAATCTATACATATCTCTAAGCAGTGCTTATTCTCTATCACTTCTGGTGTAGCACCATTCTAATATATCAGCCCAGTGCCAGGCACACGTGTTTTTCATATTCATAGATGTTCTTTGCTGAATTTTTTTGGGCCCCAAGATAGTGGCAGTTTTAAAATCTTGTTGTCAATCTGTGTCCTTTCATGGGCTCATAGACCAGGTCTCCCTTTTCTACAATGTATATAGTCACAGCAGGTCTAATCACTTTTGTGGCTGGCAGAGTGTTTTCAAATTTGCGCAAATAAAGAGGTTGTGAATGGTGGCACTTGCTGTAAGGATGCATGAGTGCTCGTTGTCTTGTTTGGGCATGTCAGTATGTTAAGGTCCGGTTCCTCTCTCTCTCTTTCTCTCTCTCTGTCTCTTTTGAACTCGCTCCTTTAAGGAACTGCTTAGCAGGAAATGCTGTCAGGTTAGATCGGTGCCATGTACCCATCACCCCAACTTCAGTCGTGAGATCTCCATAGCAGCTGGCTGACAGGGCTCGGTGTCCTGACCTGGTGAGTCAGCAAGCATCCCTCCGTGTCAGCGTGTCATCTCCGAAAAGCTACAGCACCGACTGGCTTGCTTTCATCGTGCTGCTCATAATCTTGGCCAGCAGTCTGAATGCAAATGTGCAAGCAGCGAGCAGCAGCAGCAAGATTGCGTGCTTGCATGGCAGAGCTGCAGCCTCGTCCCCAGGGAGCACCGCTAGAACCGGGGAGGAAAGAAAGCGCAAAGGCCCTGCTGTTGTCTTGTCACCGTGAAGAGAAATGGACAGAGTAATTGCGCTGTTCCTGGGCTTGAGGAATCCCATCAGCCACGAGCCAGTGCTGTCAGAGGACATAAAGACAGCACTAAAAACGCAGCTCTTCCCCCAAACACGTCGGGCGGCCCGGGCCTCCGCAAGACGACAGGGGAAAAGACAGATGGATTAGCCGTGGAGGGCTGCAGATGAGAGTAAAAAACACTGAAAGATGTTGGGGTGGCAGACAGCCAAGACGAGGACACAGGGCGTGCGTTTCACTTCCCAAAGACGGCGTAGGATGGATTGGAGCTGTGTTTATAAATGGCTGTATACTTCTCAACATCTTTTTTCGTTTCCACCGCGGCCTCGCTTATAACCAGCACGTCAGATACCGCTGCTGACCGGACGCGAGCAGGATATCGCCCGTTTACTTAAACTTCGAAATGATTGCCTAAGAAGCTCTCTTGTTAGCTGTTATCATTGCCCTGTGTGAGAGGTGAGCTATGTGATCTCAATACTCAAACTCTCAACACAATTAAGCGTACTGCAGGAGACCTCGCTGCTCCCTGCTCCATACATCTCTAGAGTTAATTGTGTTTCTTGGAATGTTTCTCTTGTGTAAGTAGGACATTAGCCGCCGCGCATTTTCTTTGTATCGCCCCATGCTGTACCTTGAACAATCAATACTGTTTAACACCTTTTTTTTTTTTTGGTCACCATTAGCTTGTCTTTGAAGGTCCATCAAACCACTTCACTGCTCCACTGGTGCATTTTAATGGTTACTTTTCAATGTGTCCTGGTTTCAGCACAACAAGATGTTCTTTTCGGAACAGTAACATTCACAGTTCAGGTGTACAACAACAACAAAAAAGTGTTAAATCAGAATGTAATACTAGAAAAAACCAACAACAAGTGTATAAGGTTAGGCGTTAGCCGGTCCCTTTGCTCATTTCACCCTCAGCCAAACACAGCGTGCCACCTCTGCTTTACTCCCAGCGGAGGACAATAGAAGCGCTTCTTTCTGAACTCGTTTTCCGAGAGCCGGCGTCTCCTCCAGCTCTCGTTGTTGTCTGTTTTTGAAGTCTGCACTAAAATGCTTTCACATGAGCTTAATCTCTTGTATTCTCTTCTCTTCCAGATGGTCACAAGAACAAAGAAAATATTTGTAGGCGGATTATCAGCTAACACAGTAGTCGAAGACGTGAAGCAGTATTTCGAACAGTTTGGCAAGGTAAGATCCTGTGTTTGCTGATTCGGGAAACTCTTACTTTCATCTGCAAGTTGGCACTTAAAACTACTGTAGTTTTTTGTCCCTGAACATCCGTTAGCCTTTGATTCGAGCCTCGTTTTCTATATAAAGTCAGGATTAATTGCTAAAGTGGTCGGTCCAGATGTGAGGGATCACGTATACAGCTGTCAGACTCGTAACTTCATCCAACAGAAAGACGCGGGTTATTGGGTTTTTTAATTTAAGATCAGTTTATAGCTTGTGTCTTTTTAATCAGCTCTGTTAGTTGGATTAAGCAGATGTTTTATAGACGCTTGTAATTAGCTCATGGAGAAGTTTTGAGCGCACTAGCAAGGTCTAGGCCAGAGAGTTTTATTCAACTTTGCTGTGTTTTGCTGATTCTCAGGTCACAAGGCTATATTTGCAGTCTTAGCTGTTATCGGGGGTCGTGTCTCACTGTCTCCTAAACTGAGTAGGTAATTTATTGGAATGGACCGGCTGATTCCTGGGTAAATGGGTGTCACATTAGTGTTGCTGTTTGTTGTTAAGTTGGAGAAAGATGTCTTGGTTAATGAACTGTCCTCTCAATTAAACTAGGAGTAAACTAATCTTGCAAAGAAGGATGCCTTTGGTGTGGGGAAAAAAAAGTTGGAAATGTGGTAATTGAAATCCGTGGGTATCAGTGGGTGTGTGTGTGTGTGTGTGTGTGTGAGGGTGGGTGTATAGATGTATGGGTGATGGAGCTGTCTGAGTTTCTTGAATTAGTTCTCAGAGATGAGAAGGCTGTTTATTACTTTGTAGCAATCCCTTGATGACGCTGCATGTCCGCCTACACAGAGATTTGCCATACTGGTGTAGGATAAGCCGATACTTAGGATGAGGATAAGGGTTTCATGTGTGTGTGTGAGAGAGAGAGAGAGAGAGAGAGAGAGAGAAAGAGAGAGAGTAGGCCAATTAATAGTGCCTTTACAGGCAAAGAGAGAGCTTCCTGGGAGGACAGCAGGTGGCATGGGGCAGGAAGGTCACAGAATCTGTCTCTTTGCTTGCTATGCTCTTCCTGAACCCTTTTTCTGCTCCATGACAGCTTACACACACACACACACACACACACACACATGCACACACATACACTCGCACTTCTTTAAGAATCACTAGGAGGTCTAAGACACATAAAGTTCACACCTCTACAGATCCATAAAAATTCTTGCATGTAGGTGTTTGTAGCTGAAACCGCGTCATTGTTGCGTCCTGTTTCTTTCTGCTTAAATATATAAACTTCAGGCACTAATTCATAACATTTTTAGCTCTTTACTTCAGTCTTGCATTTAAGTTTTAAAGACGTTTCAGGTATATTTTTATCATAGGACTGCTTACAGCTCTAAAACTTTAACCTGTTCGATTATTAATCGTTAAAACAGTGAAAATTTTGATTCAATAATTAGTGTAGATAACACTGAATATTTTGCCTCGGGTCTGTGCGTGTGTTAGTTATAAGCTTATACACTATAAGGTTTGAACCTGAAAGGTACTGTATACTCAGTTTCTAAACATTTCTTTGGACACTTAATGGTACTCTCATCTCTTTATTTTATTATAATGGTATTATTTATGTTAATTCTGCCAACATACTAAATCTATGAATTCATTATTCGTTATTAGTAAGAAGCTGCATGACCATGGGCGACATGATGATTTTGCGCAAAGCCTTCTAATTCTGGGTCTAATTAGATGAGATGGATTATACTCAGTCACAGGTTTATTGTAATCAGCTTGGACCACGTCTGTACACAAAGTGCGCAGTATTTGTCTAAGCTGAAACCACTCTTCATCACTGCCGTCTCCCTCCAGCTCCCTCTCCTGTCCGTCTTGGTTTTCCTTTTCGTTTGCTCTGGGCTTCTCTGTCTTTCTGTAGCTTAACATTGGTCTTATTAGGCCTGAGAGTGATTTCCAAGCCAGTACCCAGCAACAGTCGGTCCTTTCTGCTTCTTGTGGACCAGAGGGAACTTTTACTCTGCTCTGGCCTAGAGCGAGAAGACTGATCCGAGGGAGAATTAGCATGCGAGTGGTGAAGGCCAAGGTGAAATTACAATCAATTATAGAACTGGAATTGGAAAGATGTATAAGACTATCATTTTCCCACAAGTTAGATTATGGGCCATTATGATTATTAAGAAGTCACAGGTCATGGCTAAGGTTTTTTGTACTTTGTGGAGTAATTAAAAGTTTAGGGTTTTCACAATCCTTCAAATTACACTTACAGATATGCATGTAAAGTAAACAGACATTTTAAATGTAGGTAGGGTCTGAAGCAACACGATACTTACATATTTTAGATAAATCACTTAAAATATAGCCCCCCTCTGGTAAAATGCTAATACAATTTGCTTAATTGAAATACATACATCTGTTCCAAGTGACTGAACTGTGTTAGGTTAAGATGATTGTTTTTATAAATACAACATCAATCATGTATTTTTAAAGCTCAGAGTAAAATCAAGCTCCATTCTTAGCCAAGCTGATAATCGAACCCTGATCACTGGTGTTCAGTAACAGACGCATTACCACTGCAGTATTTTTATCACGTGTTTGTAATCATTATTCCAGTCAGTGCCACTGTCCTTGTGATTTCATAAAGTAAATGCTTTACCATAACACTACATAAATTAATCTCGCTCACATTAAATAATTAAATCAAGTAATTCGAAGGCTGCTTAAGTTAAGTTTATTATTGTGATCGGATGTTTATGTGAACTATACAGTACATGACGTGTTCTCTTCAATCAGACTGGTCTCTTTTTTTTTTCAGAATAGCAACTTGTAATTGTAATTACCTAATTACTGTACTTAAAATGTTATCAATAAAGTACTTTTTTTTCTTTAATGTGTTCAAAACCTCCTTTCCCACAAGTCATGTGTTATAGTTTATTGGACATTTACATTTTAGTCTCACTCAATTTAGCCGAACACATTCACTCCTATGAAATATTTTAATATTTCAGCACAAAGTTGCATCATCCAGATTTCAAGTTCATGGGAACAAGGAAAATAAGCTCTCTCGTTTTGTTTTCAGGGATGTTGTGATTTTAAATGACAAGGTCACTTAGAGAATAACCCTGCAACCAGAATTATACAGTATAAAAAAGATGTGCAGAACAAAAGTTTTTGATTTAGAAAAATTGTGATTTGTAAAATTCTTCTTTTAAAAAGTTTGAAAAGTAGTTGCATTGTATTTTTCTGTTAGTAAAGCGAAATGGGGTAAAATGGAAGCTTAATGCTGTGTTATTTTGCTACTACCAGTGCAGTTTCCCCAACACTCATGAACGTCTTGATCTTCATGAACAAATTGTCATGAACAATTTTTGTAATTAAAAAGGTTTGGTGTGCAACAACTTTTTTTTTCAGAACAAAAACACAATGCTTTGCTATATATTGTTTTCTATACACTGATCATACATAATATTAACGCCACCACCAAGTGACTTAAGTAACATTGCTTGTAAAAGATCCATTGGTAAACAGGTCAAGGGCACCCAAGGCTCACCCATGCCCCGGGCACTAAAGCCAGTCTAAACCCTGTCATGCACATGGCCCAGGAGGCAGAGAACTCAAGGTCATCCTAAACTTTCCAGATCCTTATTCTGTCAGGATGCGCTGGACAAACAAAACTGAGTCACAGAGGCCCCACCTCACAACCCCATAGCCCCAAAAGATCCGCCACTAACACATCCCTATGCGGCCCGAGAGGCCAGAGCTGCCCCGGTGGCACAAGGGAACAGAAATCCAAGGTGGTTTTAATGTTTATTATAATGTTCATTTTATTTGAAACCTCCTTATACTGTTGGCTCTATATTTTCATATTCAAACTTGATCAAAACATTACTGATATTAAATTGCATATATAGATTTGCTCAACTGTAGGCTGGTTTATGTATTTTAACCAAACTGTGGGAGGTAGAGTTTTGCAGAACAATATAAAAATCACACTCGTATAACCAAAACAATTTTGACATAATATTCTGGAATTTGTGTGTGTTTTTTTTTTTTTTAACACCCTGGTGACTCACAGAAACTATCAGCAAAATATATATATTCTCTCAGTTTGTAATATTTTTACCATCTTTTATGAAACCTTGTTTTTCTCAAAACTGCCAGAATAGATTTATCTTGTTTTGCGTTGAAACTTTTCATATAAAGGAGATAAAACATTATATACAAAGGACTATGAGACTGTTGTGTGTGTGTGTGTGTGTGCTTTCTTAGATTCAGTGCTGGTAAATACTGTGCTTCCAGGTTCAGTACCAAAAGTCAAAGGTTTTGACACGAGTTTGGATTTATTTTTCTACATTCTAGAACAATGCTCCTTTTTTTTCAGAACCATGAAATAACACCGATGGTATTAGGTAATTATTTTAAGACACAAAGGTCAGATGTTCTGGAATAGTTCTTGCAAGAACAATGTTGTCAGGTGTATTTGCAAAACCCATCAAGCACCATGTTGAAACTGGCTCTCATGAAGACCTTTCCAAGAAAACAAGACAAAACTTATCTCTGCTACAGTTTATTTAGAGTTACCAGTCTTAAAAATCACAGATTAACAAACAGCACCTCAGGGTAAAAGTAAAAGACAAATCTCAATATTACCTGTTCAAAGGAAATTGCATATTTTGAATGCCTTAAGCATGGTTTTAGAATGTAGATAGAAAGTCATGAAAGACTATGGAATTAATCAGAAGGTGTGTCTAAACTTTTGACTGGAAGTGTGTATTGGTGATTGGAAGCACTTGGTGATTAGTCTGTATATGGGCTGTGTGCTGATGTCTCTATAATGTCATACGATTCAGTCACAGTCTGTAAAAATGTGCAGTGAAGAGATGAGCAACATAGCAAAAAAAGGAAAAATGAAGTGTGTGCGCTCCATAATGACAGCATTCAAATAGCTCAGTGTTAATTTAACATACCTGGTGAACCGCTAACATTTAATAACAACGTTTCGATTCACCTCAGGCGCAGGTAATAAAAACCGTGCTCCGCTCTGTTAGCACCTAGCGCAAGGCTTCTTGCATCAGTGGGCACTTAAAGTCTCATTTGATAAGCTCATTTAATGGGGGTGTTTATGGATTCGCTATTTGGAGTGTCGCTCCGAGGCTCCGTCACCACATACACGCCGAGGCACAGAGTGAAAACACGGTAAAGCTTCAGAGGCCGGAGTCCTGCTGGCGTTCATCCAGAGATGTCCTTGCGATGAATCAGTGTAATCCAGCCAAGCGCTAGGACAACATAAACACTCATAAAAGTGTCTGGCAACTGTGTGCAAACATACTTAAGGTGCAATGTAATTGCTTATATAACCTCTCGTAATTATATTGTGCTTCAAATCTTTAATTATCACTTGTGTGAAATGTAGATTTTTACTGGCATTTACAAAACTATAACATGATATATGATCAAGGTGTTTTTTTTTGTTTTTTTTTTGCTTTTGTAATTAAAACTCTTTGCCAGTCGTGAACGATATTGCGTGCGGATGAGCTCTGAGCCCTGCAGCCGTGTACCGGACTGCGTCTTTCTGTTGGCAGTCGCGCCGAGCAGGTTAGCAGTAATTTTCCAGCCGGGGGTTTGTAAAGCCCGTAGCCCTTAAATCTTCTCCACACATCAGTGGCTTCACACAAGCGGGACCTGGCTAACAAAAGGTAGAAAATCTTTAAGTTGGAGGAAATACTCAATCACAAACTCTGTGCTCTCCAGTGCCCTCTGGAGAGTAGGAGGGAAACAAATGAGGAGTTAGCGAGGGATGAAAAGAGCATGAATGGAAAAACACTGACTTTACCTCCTCCCCCCCTGCTCCTCTCCCTCCTGTCTGCTGGATTAGTTCTGAGGTGATGCTTACTCTCTCTCGCTCTCTCTCGTGCTTTTTCCACCCTTGCAGAGTTTCGCCGAGCCCACAACTGTGTTTGTTTCACTACAGTCTCTTTAACAAGCTCTCGAAATGGTTTTCATAGCGCCCGTGCCAACCGGTGAAACCAAATCTTCTTGTGAAGATTGAAAACACAATTGATTTTGGTGCAGGCTCGGGCTGCCAGCCCGCAGCTCTGTTATTTGCTTGCCCCCTCCATGAGCAGTGTCACTGATCTTCCAGAGCTCAAGATTGATCTCTTGTCTGTCCCCCCCTTTCTTTCCCAATAGGGTGCATTCTGTAAGAGTCTGGAATCCATCTCTTTTCTCTATACACCTTACATTTTAACCTGCGCCGCTCACGTCGGCTTCCTCGAGTTCGCCGACCTTTCCGTCTATTGTTCTGTGGAGATTATAAGAACAGTTAAAACAATCATAATTGCTTCTGACAGCTGTTTCTTAATGCACAGAAGGTTAATATTTTCATTTAAATAGACGTAGGCACAAGGGAGCAGCCCAGACTGTCATCTTAACAGTTGGTGTGTGTGTGTGTGTGTGTGTGTTTGTACTGTATGTGTGTGTGTGTGTGTTCGTTTGAAGGAGTTTTTGCTATGAGGGGAAAAAAAAAAAAAAACAGACCTACTACGCACCCAAAAGATTTCTCCTCAGCTCCAGGGGCTGCCGCAAAAGCTTTAAAGGCATCAAAATCACTCGTGGTTATGGGCTCTAAAACTCCAGGAATGAAAGTGAACCGAGCATGCTGTTTGGGGAAAAAGAGACAAATGATTTAATATTCTCCCTGACCTTTGTTTGCTCTGAGCATTGGCAATGTTTCCAAGAGTCAAGGGGGGACGATTTTTAAAACGCCCACTTGAGGATAGGAAGTTAAATGGCTTCTTGGCAGCGATTTCCATTTTAATTCTGTCCGCTGCGCTTATTCTTTCTACCCCTTTCCTTTCTAAACACCACTAATTCTGCAGCTTGTACCGAACACCCTGTAACACTGACCATTTGTAACCCTCCTTTAGTTCTTAGTGTTGCGTATAAGAGCCTTTTATTTATCCGAGTACATGGCTTTTATTGAACTAAACAATGGTTATTTATGGCATAGAGGCAATTATTTTTACAGCTGCTCTTTTTTTTTTTTTTTAGACACCGTTATTAAACATTTACGCAGGACATTTCCTGCAGTTCTGTTACATTAGATTGTCTTTTTCTCTGGCTTTGATGCTTTTGTCCTTTGTTCTTTGAAAGCTAATAAGCACTAAGGTAGAAAACCATGTGCTCATCAGAAGAAGGATCCGCTTTTTATAACGTATCTGGTCTTGATTTAAAAGCTTTTTGACATTCCTGTAAGTTAATCGAACTTGCTAATCTTTCTCTTTACTGATTGCTTTTTCTTCAAAGCGTCTACGCACTAAGCTGATTTTATGAACAGTGGAGTTGAAGGCTTTTTTTTTAAATGCCACATATTGTAAATGTGATCTGATTTCTGCCTGTTCACGAATGACCTGATTTACTTTTAGCACAGAACTGAAACCTAAAATAACTTAATGAGGCGTAATTTAGGATTTACTAATTTGTAGGGCCTTGATCACTTTAATTTGTTGTTAGTGATTTTCAGGTTTTTATCTGTTTCAAAACAGTGTAATGAAAGGTAAACCTTTTTTTCTATTACAGAAACTAAAAAATAAAATGGTACAAGGAGCGGACAAGAATTACTAGTCCATGATGATGTACTTGAGCTATCAGGTTTTAATCAGAGTTGCTCAGTGTGATAAAGTCATCTGGCTCCAACAACCGTGCCATGTTCAAAGTCACTTAAATCACCCTTCTTTCTTATTCTGTGGCTGGGTTTGAACTTCAGTAGATCATGATGACCAGATCTGCATGCTTAAATGCATTTAGTTGCTGCAATGTGATTAGCTGATTACATGTTTGCGTTAACAGGAGGACACAATCATGTCAAACTTATGTAGATCTATATGTAGAAATATGCGTACGTGGCAGAAAGACAGAACCTGGAAGAAAAGCCATACTTGGATTTCCCTGGTATTATCTACAAAACACGATTTGAAAAAGGTAAAAGACATTTTACAGCAGATGGACAAATATTCAGATGCATGGATGGATGGATGGATGGATGGATGGATGGATGAATAGACTGATAGACTTATTGATTCCCCAGGGGTTATTTAGGGATTGAAGCACAGAAGACTTTGAAAAAAAAAAAATCACTACTAACATCTCATATAATGATGAAAAACAACCGAACAGACAATTGTAGCTGTCACACACCTGAAAGACACACAGTAGGCAGCGTAAGCTGCTTGTTGTGCACCTTACATTTAATATGTGCAACTGAAAAGAGAGACACTGTCTAGACTTAAACATCGTCTTCTAACTGAAATGTGAAAAAAACAGAAGAAGAAGTTCATCTGTGTTACATTGCTTGGGATGTAATACTCATTTGTTTTCTTTGTCAGGTAGTTTATTTCATATACGTATGCCTGGTGTGTAATATTGCATTCATCTGACCAGCTTGACATACAGCGGGGTCTAAATGTCTGACAGCACATTGAAAATCTGGATTTTTTTTTTATTTAGTAAACAGAAGGTTGTGTTCAATAAATGAAATAATCAATTTAATATTCTGTACTTCTACTGTATTTCTTGGTCTCTGTTGACGTGTAGTGTAAGTGTATAAATATTAAGTTATTGAATTATTGAGACAATTTTCATATATGTGTATACAACTATGATGCTTTTAACCTTTTTGAGACCTGAACATCCTCATATAAGGGCATGACATTTTCTCCCAACTGCACTCTCTAAATATCTTTGTATGATCCTCATATGAGGTCTTTAAGGTTTTTTTATTTTATTTTTGACTTCCTTTTCTTTTAAGACATCGGTTTGGTTCGTTGTTATGAGGTGCTAATAAACAGAAAGAGGGAGGAGAAATTACAGAATAAACAACAGTTAATTTGGGTCTCAGAAGGATAAAATAAAGCAGCTAATAACTGAGTGAAGTGTAAACTTTCAGCTTTAATTTTTGGGGTATAACATAAACATTGAATACATTTTAAGGAGTTATAGAATTTCTTTCACAATGTCCCTCCTTTTTCACAAGCTCCAAAGTAATTGGACAGTTGACTGATGGTAGTAAGTAGTTTAATGGACAGCTGTGGCCTGTTATTTAATTATAGATTTACACATTTACAAAATTATGGCGATACAAGGCTTGAAGTGCTAAATTTGTTCAAAGAGATCTCGTTGCAGTTGACATGGCCGGCCATCATTAAAAAACAAACACAAAACCCCCCCACAAAGAAAACAGACCTATCGGAGAGCTAGCAGAAAAGGCAGGATATGCCATATAAAAAATGTAGTACATTCTTTAAAAAGTAAGAGTGCACTGGTGAGCTCAGCAACACCAACAGGCATGGAAGAAGACTAAAAAAAGATGATCAGATGATTTTTAACATTGTCAAGAACACCCCGGAGGGAGAAGGTGCATCACTGTCAAAGTGTACCTTTAGGTCTACCTACCTGAATATAATTACCGCAAGTTTACCCTAATATGTAAACCACTGGTAACGCTCAAGAACAGAAGGGCCAGATTATATTTGCTTAAAAAATATCTAAAAAGCCTGCTCAGTTCTCTGACATGATTCTTTGGCCAGATAAAAGACCAAGTACTGCAAGAATGTACAAGCAGAAGGAAAGGAAATTTCAAAGCATACCATACCAATAGTACAGTATCTGTGCTATTTCTTCACCTATGACCCCTATGCATATGTTTGTATAGTTGGTTAAAATGAACTCAAATTAAATTCATCATATTTTTTAGGTTGTGCAAAAAAAAAGGATATTGCACAATCCCGACCCAGTATATATCTATTAAAACACAGTAATGCAAAAAAAAAAAAAAAAGGCTAAAAATACTCTGGGTTTAAGGCCTACCTTCTTTGTGCAAAAGGTCAGATTTTCCTCATGCTTAATCTCATCTATTGATTGATGTGTTTAGACGACATGCCGAAGGATTTCATTTAAACGGATCACAAGTTTTTGCACAAACCCTTGGAGACCGTGCTTAAGGAACACACGATCATTTAGGCAAAAAGGGTACATACCAAATAAACATGTACAACAATTGAATAATAAGAAAGCAATGTTTTTTACTAGTGTCCCATCAGATTTTCCCGCTATCATACTTTTCAAGGAGACATAATGTGATTGCTACCTGCCCTGGCTCCACCTGTTCATGATTTATCCAGCTAAATCTTCAAAATGGGGTCGCTCTGGATAAGCATGGATTGGCTTGATTGCCTTTGACCTGAGTCATTGGGTAGTGTGTAGATATGGCTCTCTGGCCAAGCACTTCTCTTTAAAGGAGCTGCTATTTTAAGAAGATTGACCATGATTGAAGAGGATTTGCAGGTCCTGCTAACATGAGAGATAGCACGCCTCAATCAGGGCTCTATTTGAGGGTGTGCAAGCTGTAAGATGATGGGATGGAGTGTTAAAGTAAAACGCTTCTCTCCTATGCGATTGCCCACATTTGAAGATCTTTCTCAAAGATCTGCCAGGGCTTTTTGGCTCAGCCCCATCGACTGCATTGAGTGACTCTATCAGATTAGCTTCAGATGGGCCCAGTGTGCCAGAAGCAGTGTAGATGACAATCGCCTCCAGCACTTCCTTGGCGTGGAGTGCGCCAATAAAATCAGTGTGCACAACTATTAGGATTTAACAGGGGACATAAAGCCCATTACCAGGGAGACCTTGGCATTTTCAGTCCTCAGTTCCTGCTCAGCTAGTAGCCACCTGCTCACCTATGGTGGTGCTTTTGGATTGGTAATAACTTTGGACTCGGGGGGGCTTCCTGTGATCTTCCAGCCAGAGGAGCAGCATCTGAGACGTGGCTCTGAAATAAAGGTTCACCTGCCAGGTCGCTTCTTGGACAAACACCTCTGCTGTGTCCAAGGCTTCTGGGAGCCTGCTGGTAACTGATATTTCCCAAAGCCCTTCAGGAGCAAAGGTAGCATTTGACTGACGGTGTCCTTTCAAGCTGGCTCACTCTTCAAAAAAAAAAAACCCCAAAAACAGTTGGATTAATGGCCTGCAATTCAAACTGCAGACTGTTGTGAACTTTTGTTGTTTTAACTTCAAAGCCTTCATCTTCCAAGACTCATGTCTCACCAGCAGAAATGGTGGATGCAAAAATGAGCATGACTCAGTGTGAAAACAGATAATATGAGTTGGGTAAAGGACGGAAAAAAAGATGAGAGGGAAAATTATAAGCATCTCCTGATTGTGCTAACAGCATGGGTACTGATTTTGTAGAGAGCTGTCTGTTCGTTAGCATACTGTCACATAATGTGGTGCTAGGGTAACAAAAATTGACACAAAACAATATCCCACTGGGATATCTACCTCCTGCACTCAAAATCTTTCTAAAACTCTTAGTAATGGCCTTGTTTGTTTGTCTCTTCTTACTTTGTGTGCTTAGTTGAAGGTAGGGCTTGTTTTTTTTTTTTTATCTGTGGCTTGATGTAAAGCTTTAATGAAGCCTCGAAGGTATTGAGAATCATATACAATTACTGTGCTTACATGCTGGAGAACGAGTGTGCAAGTCGCACTTACTGGAGCCCAGAGCACCGCATGGGGAGCTCTAGTGGATGTCTGCCAGCGTACAAGAGACTTGTGCATCAGGAGAAGAAAAAAAGAAGCAGTACACTCATACTCACACACACATTCAATAATTAGACAGAATTCGCTATGAGACGCAGCCTTACTGAAAGGGCATGTCCTTTTAAATGAGTGTCAACAATGGTGGGGTTCTGCCGTGTCGGTTTGCTCGATGGAGGAGGAGAGATGGATAACTGGATGAGGCAGATCAGATGGATAAATAGATCTGCTGCATGCCGGCTGTGTGTGTGCGCCAGCAAGCTTTCTATGAGCATTTTTGTTGCATAAGTCAAGCACACAAGGAAACGTTGAAGGACTTGCCAGGATGCAGTCCTAATTAACTGAAATGCCAATGTTTACCCACTTTTTCCCCCCACAACAAATTTTAAAATCATCTCTAGGGGGCTTGGCGGCCACCACCGTTAAGATGTCGGCGTACCTGCCACAGCGGAATGCTTTAAACCTTCAGAATACACAATAGGGAAGATGGGTTCATCCTCTAAAGAGATGGCTCCAGCAGGGTAGTCTAGTGAGAAGGCAAGGTCAACCAGCTCCTCATATCATGTTCCTATTCACAGTGGGCGTCTCAGACCGCAGGGATGCTATCCCCTCTCGTTGCTCGAATGATTAGAGAGGGGGGAGGTGAGAAATAAAAGAAAGATCAGTAGCTCATTTTGGATGCTGTTTATTTTTTAAGGAGCAACATAAAAACCAGAGAAGGCTTTCTACATCTTGGCATGAGGTATATGATGCAGCTTGTGAAGAAAGTTTCAACAACGCGTCTTCATATTACGCTGTTGAAGATCCCTTGACGAAAGGCAGCACATCTCCTGTCACACTAATGATATATAACTGTTTATAAGGAACCGTATTGTGTATGACAGTTCAGGAAACGATACTTCCATAGTATCATAGCAGCTCAAGCTTTGAGCCAGAGCACACACTCGGTTGGCTCCATTCCCAGACAGCGGAGATCCTTGGAAATTAAAAACATTCACAATCTATTAAAATAAATACTTTTTTGAGACTGATTTATCTTTCCCAGAAGGTTTTGAACAAGAGCAACTTAGCCCTATAAATGTCACCTTGAAGAGATTAAAAGAAAGATGTACTATACCTGTTTGCACTGATTGCGAATCAATCTTATATTTCTGGCTGTCCCGGTAAACATTATCAAGGCTACGGTGAGGAACTGGATATGTGAAATGCCTCGGTTGCCCCCTTGCAGGCTCGGAAAAAAGACAGATTGTCAATTTGCCCAACGCGAGTGAAAAGCTGACCGATCCGTCTGTGCTGTAGCCTCAAGAGCACAATTCCACAACGAGGGAGTGAACGATGAACCTCGTTCAAAAGGAGCGGAACAAAGCGGACACGAGTTCTAATTTCCCTCCGCAGCAGGTGGTTGTCATCCGTCGTTCCAAACAGCTGGCTAGAGGCGGGTGAGAGAGCAGGCCGGGGCTTAGTGTCCCCATCAGCCGTCTTAATGACAGCATTCAACATTCTGTCCTCCAAACCGCACCATCACTCACAGATGTTGCGAGCATTCCCCTGAAGAGCCGACCTCCATATTGGAGTCACCAAATTAAAACGAAACTAATTAGACACAATTGTTGTCAATGTATTGGGACTTAATATGTGATCTCGAACAGATTGATCCCACAGAGTTTCAGTAAGTGTTATTGTGGTGTGGAACGAGCGAGGGAAGTCAATGTGGGGGGAAACGTGACGCAACACTGTCTGTTTTCAAAACCTCCTCAAGTTCATAAGGCCAGCTGTTTAAACAAAGTTTCAGCTGGAAGTAAGGATGTAATAAGCATGTTTTTATATTTTTTATATATTAAATATCTGAAAGCTCAGAATATCAGCCAGTCCCACTTATGTGATATTGGCTTTTTCTTAGAAAGCATTGATGTTTATCTAAGCATATGTGTAAATTGTTCTAGTAACTTCTACTTCACCACAACAAAAACCACAATGACATTGAATAAACATCCTCACACATATTCAGTGTTTTTTGCAATGTTAACATGTTCATGCTGCTAATAATAAATTGCAAAATAAACCAAACCACATAAACCAAAAGGCTTTTAGTTTGGGTCTCCTGCTACCTCTATAAAGACAATAGTAGTTGGATTACCAATGCTGCAATGCTGCTTGGTGTAAATAAGTGTTTAAATGGCGGTGTAACACTTTATTATATTTTGTTATAATATTTTATATTGTCCAGGATGGATGCATAATGTGCATAATGTGATCATTTTTTCTTATTTGTTTTTTTAAAGTTTTAGCTATTTTTTTCCTTAAGCATAACAGTAACTAGAGATGCATCAATTAATTTTTTGGGGGGCAATTGTAATTTTTTCATCTTTCTAAGAACTTTAATTGGCAGTAAACACAATTAAAAAAAAATCTTTCCTAGATTGCAGAATTTTGTTTAATGTTTAAAATAAAACATTGATTACAAAATAACGTTTTTTCTTCATTTTTTTTCTCACTTAAACAAATCTCAAAATAAAAAGGTGCTCCAGGTTACTGGTCAGAACATTTTTATACAAATGAAATCCAGCAGAAAAAAAAATCCAACCAGGGAGTGCAATGACTATTGCTTCCTTTTTGAACAGCTATTCATGCAGTTTTTGTGGGCAAGAAGAAATCTGTACAGGCTCGCAGACACCTGTGATTGGCCAGTGTGAGAGCATGGCCTATCTGCTCATGGTTACTGATGCATCGGCCAGGATTCAGACTCCTACTGTAGTGTCTGGATGACGTACGAACACTTTCCTGTTGTGCCACTCGAGAGTCCTATCTGACAGTCGGTCATGACCGATGAAGTGGAAAACATCCAATTCCAGTTGCTGGCCAATCAACCAGTGCATCTTTACTAGTAACTGAAACCGTTCAGCATAAACTGATCAACCATAACATTTACAGTAACACCCCTGCCAGGTCAATTTAATAACTTTATCAATTATACATCAGTAAACTGATGACAGGATCATGGGTATCCAAAACCGAAGGACCATCTGCCTAGTTCAATCCCACATAAATGTATACATACAACACTGATCATGACAGAAAGGTATCAGAACACTGATGCATCACAGCCTGACGGAGTTTAGGCAAAGTGTTGAAAGATGTCAAACCACAACAGCACCCAAAGGATCTACCACTTACATCCTGGTGCCAGACTGAAGTGATTCACCCCAGAGATGTCCTAAAGGGGTTAGAGCCGTTCTGGCAGCACAAGAGAAACCAAAAACCTGAGTGGTTTTAATGTTAGTGATTTTAACGTTATGGCTGATCAGTGTATCTTTCTGTTATTGAGCTGAAATATTTGAACCGTGCTGGTGGTCTGCTTCAAGAAATTCTGCTGTATTTACCCTGCATAAGAGATCTGTTCATCAGCCATCATCAAACACAGTGTAAAAGTCCAGTAATATGTGGACTGAAGACGATGTCAATCTCTAATATTCACATTTAGTTGCATATCACTTTGAACAATGTTCACTTTTGCAAAGCAGCTTTTACACAAACAGAATTCTGTATAAACTGAAAAACGATTAAAAGCTTTACCTCAAAGTTTCCCTGAGATGACCTGAGGAATAAATCTTCAGCGTATGACACAACAGAAATAAGATCAGAGTTTGCTGACCTCTAACTGGTCTCTAATCATGGCCTGTTGTGCAGTATTGTAACAGTGGGTATGAAACACTGGATGGCTGTTTCTGATCTCTACAATCAGAGAATATGATGGGCCAGTGTTAATTTGGTGTAAAGACAACAAACATAAAAGACGAATAAGTAACAACAATTAAAGCACATCATGGGTGATTATGAAGAAGGCTTTATATGATTGTGGACGGGTTTCTTGTTGTGTTCCTGCCAAACCTAATTACTAGTGATGTCTCATCTTAGCTGCAGTATCCAACATCCTAAACAAATGAACAGAACTTACTGCTGAAAGACGCTGGCCAAGTGCAAGCATTTATCAGCGCAAAGCGAAGTCCAGGCTGTGGCTTAATCACTCACAACAGGAACCAGCAAGGGAAAAATAATGGGCTAAGTCATGTGTAATTAACATTAGCATTCATGAGAAACAAACATGCAGTAGAAAACACAGTCTATGATGAAGGCATGTTTTTTTTTTTTTTTCAAAACCATCAGGTTCTAAATCCTCCTGCATACCTTGAAATCAGGAGGTTATGTTGTGGTTGCCTTTGCTAATTGTTTGGCGCCAGAGTCGTAGTGGATTAAGAAGTTGCGCGGTGAAAAGTTATAAAGAATCTGCAGATTGGTTTGTTTAAGCCTCGTGGATTCCTTGTCCAGGACTGACAGGCACTCCATTCAGGTGGATACTAAGCTGCCCGTCACTGGCACAGGCTGCCAGTCCCACTGTTTATGTTTATGACGAGCAGAGCCATGTGCCAGTGGACACCCGCTGAGAGAGCGTGGGAAGAGATTTTAGTAGCTTTTATGCTCCAAATCTCATCTTGTTACTCACCAAGTGTAAATTACTGTGCACATGTTGTACCGTCTGCCTTTTTGTTAACACGTTATACTCAAATTTATATTAAATGCTATTAGACGCTTAAAATCATTTTATGTCTGTTGAATTGTCGTTACTGTTTTGTTAGTAATTGGTGATTTGCATGTAACATCGTGTATGGATATCAGGAAGTGATTTTTTAAATTATGTTTTTTAACATTTATTTCCTCTTCTTGAGTGCACATAACTAGCTATCTGGCCAGATGTGACTAGGTTACTTTAGATATTTCCTTGTAAAATGATATCTCCAACACCTGGCCTTGCTAATAAATATAACATAACATCCTGATATATGCTGTATATGGGGAAAACATATTTTGAAAAATGTTTACTAAATTACCTCCTAGTGCACTGGTTGCAACATATCATTACACTGGATGTGAAAATACACTTTCAGGGAGTAGTGCTGGAATTACAGCGTGCTAGAAAAGACACTCAAGCTTATTCCAAATGACGCAGAAGTTTCTTCAAATGGCTGCAAAATTGCCTGAAAGTTGCCAAGTGGACTGCAGTGCTGTGGAGAAAAAGCACTAACTAGCTTGCACTTTATAACAACACATACTGCATGCTCAGATCATCTCTCTATCCTCTTCTCCTTTCAGTTTGTCATTGCCTCACAAATACGAAAGATGTTTCAACAAGCCACTAGATTCTCTCTTTCAGCAGCTTTAAAAAAAAAAGAAATGCATTCAGCATCCTGAATTTCCTACCATCAGAACCACAGCGCAGTAATGAGTTTGACTGTTAATATATTGTAAGGTAAACATACACACAGACATTAAGCAAGCATAGACCAATACACCCACCCCACCCCCGCCGCTACACGTGCCTCCTCTGAGACAAATGACGCCAGCCGAGCTGCTATCCTGCAAAGCTGAGGATGATATAACACTCGAAGGAAAGTGCTATCCACCCCTTCCGCTTGTGTGAGCTCATAGATGCTCGTAATTGGCTAGTGTCGCCATGATTGATGTGAGAGTGTGGACTCTCGGCTACAGATGGCTGTTACATCACCTGGGAATTAAACTCATGCTCTCCGCATGATAGTGTATATATAATATATTATATTTACAGGTTTATTTCTAAATATAAGTTTTAAATACCACAACAGTGTGGTAAATAATTCAGTACTCTAACTTTGACACATGCTGTTGTAGAGCACATAGGCTCTCCAGATAAAGAGCTGATACATCATCCATAGCTTCATTATAAGGCCTGTATTTTGATTGACTTTAGCACACTGCTTTTAAAACCAGCAGTATAATGGTAAATATAAAAAATAAATGTCAAAATATCTTTAAAATTAGCTAAAATAAATAAATAAATCTTCATTTAAGACAAAATTTCATATAAATAGACTGAACGTTTGCACAAATCTTTTCTCTTCCTAAACTCAAAAAGGCACAAAATAAAAATCAGTGACATTTTAACATTAAATCTATAAATAAACTTAAAAAATAAACATAAAGTAAACATTTCACCTCAACGCACTTCACGCAAGTCAAGAATTATGTAATTAACATTATGTATTTTGATGACGTGTTATTCAAGCCCTAATGCGTCCACCATTATATAATACTATATGATAGAGACATGAACAGACATGAACTACTGCGACTGTTGTTGAAAAATGTTTGACATGTTCCCTAAGCTTTTCGGATAAAACAAAAATATAGTAAATTAAGTCATCTATTTCGACATTAGCCAACACTAATGCTATTTTTGACCTAAGCAATAGTATACTGTACTTACACACACAAACAAGTGCACTGTAGCAAGTTCACACATCTGACACACTGACGTGTAAATGCAAGTGTGATGCCAGTGATGAGAAACTCTGTTAATATTATTTGGGTGATATCTAGAGAGAGAATTCATTTTAAGTCTTTGCAGCAACAATTGCTCATTCTTGGTCTTGTGCATTATCTGCCAATATAGAATAAAGCGGCAGAACTGTACATTACGCCTCCATCTCGCGTTCTCTCGTCCCCATGGAAATACTCAGCAGCTCACCGTGTTCCGTAGCTAAACACAGCTTTCTGTATAAACTTGCGAACGCGTCATCCTGCTCGAGAGCTGCAAATATATTTATTGTGTGAATCTTATCTTACAGTAATTTACCACAAAAGTTTTTGGTTCTTTTATTAGGAACCAATAAAACTTGAATGTGTGTCTGAATTGTTTCTTAAATCACTTTCTATATCTTTAAAAAAGATATAAAATGTCACGTCATGTATATAATTTCGATTTTACAGTTTTTACATGATGATGGCTGTTTAAAAATATTTGTGTATATGTGTAATTTACATTTCATATTGTTTACCTTTTATGAAAAGAGACAAAGGCATGAAAAGGAGGTAAATAACACAAGCATGAAAGGCGGGAAAACAAAACACTGGGCAGGAACCTGAAGCGGCGATGTGCTGCGTGACGTTCGGTGAGAATGCTGGTATTTCCATCCTGTTAGTGACTGAATAATCACATGTTGCCAGAGTGTGCCAGGCCTGAATGTGACCTTTCTGAGGCTTGGAATACATAGAAATGCTCTGTGGCGGATAGATTTCATTCTGCACATCTTTTATATTCTAATTTACCGACAATTTATGCATGCCATGGGAGAGCACTGTCACTGAAGCCTCTCAGATTTGGCATTTGGAACATTAAACACAATGGCCTGCATAAAAGCGCGACTTGTTTAGAGAGACGGATTTGAGGGGGAGAGAACGAGAGCGACATTTCTCACTGAGAGACTGTTTTCTCCTCAGTAATCTGGTTCTCATGGTTCAGAAGCTAAGCCTCAGCCTTCATCATCCCAGTGTCACCTGATTCAACTCAGTGACTGAATGTTTCTCCATGTCTCTGTGAGTGGTGCTTCTCACCTCCTTCTGCCTCGTCTGCTCCTCCGTGCACCCTCTGACACACTGCACGAGCCTCCCGACTCGCAGGACTGCCTCAGGAGCATCTTTCTGTATGGATGCATTTATATTAGCAGCAGCAGTGGTTGTCGACTGGCTACGTTTATCTGTTTAATTTATGGCACGTGAACCTGAAGTGAAGTGTATGCTAGCAATATGTACAAAAGTGGTTAACAGGGTTTAAGTCCTAAGCATTTTAAATACTAACAGACTAAGGAAAAGACCTTGTCTTGTCTTGCATCATTCAACTTAGAAAAATTTGTTGTTTCTCCAATTATTTGTAATAATTTAAAAAAGGTACATTCATTTGATCTTTGAGTTAGTTAGCATGTTTGGCGCTGGTGTTATGGCTCTACATGGGGTGCCAAAAATCTTGTTAAAATCACAATCTTAATTCGTTTTTTTTTTTTTGGAAGTTGAACAGTGGAACAGAGCTCCACTATTCCTTCTTATTTGCTGTGAGCAGTGATCATAGGTGATGACGTTAATGATTCAGTCACCAGTGAGTGGTGAGAGCTACAGTAGCATGTTTCTGCCAAGACCTGTGATGCAAAGTGTCGCTTCACTGCCCATGTTGCTCTCGTCTGCATATATAAGTTCACTAGTGTTGCTCAGACTGGCATGATAGAGAGAACATGTCACCCCTCTCACACAAAGAGCTTGACCAGTGTTGATCTCTTGGACTTCCAGCCATGGATGGCTGATGGGTTGTCAGGGTTTGAACCTATAAACTTTGATAACTATATTGTTGTACCACTCAGGAGCAGTTATTTTACTTTGAGCTTCTCGGACCTGGACTGCGGACCGCGAGGTACTGGGTTCGAGCCCTGATGCCACTGGGTCACCACTGTTGGAACCTTGAGCAAAGTCCTTCACCACAAGTGCTCAGATACAATTTGGCGTCAAGCTGGCAACCCTACCCTATAAATAACGGATGTATAATGGCGGATGTATATCGGAGACGGCACGTACTGTAGACGGAACCATCTATCCATAGACTGTATAAAAAGAACTGGACAAACCGTTTGTAACGTCACCCATAGGTTTTCTGAGGAGCGGTTTTAAAGCTCAAATATGGAAGCTTCAGTTGGTTGCCATCTTGGCAGGACCTGACCCTGCGTAAATGGCAGCTAATCCATAAATAGGCGTATGGGCGGTGTTATCAGTGACCGGCTGCTGGTTGGAACATGCCTAATTACCTCAGTTACATTTACATTTATGGCATTTGGCAGACTTGCGTTACATCCCATTGTACATCTGAGTAGTTGAGGATTAATGGCCTTTTTCATGGGCCTAATAATGGCAACTTGGTGGTGCTAGAGTTTGGACCTGTGATTTTCTGATCAGTAGTTCAACAGCTTAACACTGAACTATCCTTGCCCCCACATGCTAGCTAGCTTGGCTGTAGCTTAGCTAAACGCTGAGATGGCTAATATTAATTTATTTGAGCATGTTAATTTGCGTTTTAATTTGCGTTTGTTTGAACACCATCCTCCCTATGCTATATGTCGTCCCGTGTCAACTCCTACTGTACATGTTACGGTTAGCTAAAGTTCTGCGTAACAGACAGCTAGTGGTTTGACACCCGCAATGCAGCAGACACTCAAATTAGACATGTCTCTAATAATTTGCAATTTTATGGTTTAATTAAATTTTAACTGATGAGTTACATAAGAATTCACTCCCTGTACAGTTGTCATGAATGGGAAATCTAGCTATGGAGACCAAAACCGGGATTACTATTTCTTCCCGAATTTAACAAGTTTAGGTATACACCAGTGAGGAGGCGTTATGGATTTAGCCTATGTTGCAGTCTGAAAATAACCTCTTTCAAATAATTTTTATGTGATTGGCCATTATGTTTTTCATTTGGATTGAAGGGTATACATTTTGGCCTAAAAAGTTTTTTTTTTTTTTAATAATTAAGTATAATGAAATCTGTAATAATAAGTAACCAGTAAGAAACGAGAATTTGCCCTTACTTTTCTGTCTAGTACACGTTCCAGCAATGTCGTAAGGAAATTGTCTGGTATGTTGCCTGTGTCACATGCTTCTGTCACTGCAGCTCCCACGAAGCCTGATGGTTTTCTAAGTTACTTTGCAATATTTTTGCAATTTCTTGTGAATGGAATGCATGGGCATCTAAAGTTTTCTGTTTTCTCCTGACTGACACTAAGATCGAAATTTGTCTTGCAGACAAAATTTAAATCTAAAACAAAATGCATTCAAAAAAAGGCAATTCATGCTTCTTGTGTAAAGTTGTGTGATTATTGATGTAACTTTGCCGCAAACAGCGGAACATACGTGCTCATCATTATTACTCATCCGACCTCCATTTTCCCATCGGCTGTCATCGTTAGAAGCTTACCTTTACCCGATGTGCTCTTCAGAGTGTGCTGATACTATTGTGAAAAGGAAAAAAAGGATCCTTTTCTCTCCCAGAGGGCGTCTGAGGAAAACGAGTGCGTTCTCTCAGCAGTTAATAACCATTCACACCACCAGAATGCTTCATTACACACCTTGACCTCTGTGGCATTTTCTCTTCACTCGGGATTTTACGCCAACTTGGCAAAAACGGTCTGTGTGTATGTGTGAGCGTGTGTGTAAGAGAGAGAGAGAGAGAGAGAGACGTGGTCCAAAGATTTAGTCTGACTGTCAGGTGGAGTGTTTTGTAATTACTGCAGCTGCAGCTGTAGAGTTGAACAGTTCTGCCGGCTGGCTTTATTAGATTCTGTCAAACATCTCTCCACACACACCCACAGATACACAATTGCTCGCTCAGACGCTCCCTCTCACACATACATCCAGCCCCCTAACTCTCTTATTCTCCTTCCATAAACATGCATGTGACTGATAGGGCACCAAACCTGAGAGACACATGCAGTACATGTTCGTATGTATTCATTTTAGCGAGCACTTTTCCGCTCATGAATATACTTGTAAGCAATCAGCAATTTGCCCTCAGATGTCATTGTCAAGAAAATTTTGAAACAGCTGAAAGCACGACCTCTGCACCTCCAGGGTTTGGTGGTTCGAATCTCACCTCTAGTGTCTGTGTGGGTTATGCTTGGTGGGTTTTCTCCAGGTACTCCGCTTTCTCCTTGCTGTAGGCTTCGAGTTCCCTTGTGTCCAACCTTACACAGGATAAGTGGTATAGATAATGGATGGTTAAGGTACAGTGATATCGGCAGGGGTAGGCGAGTGGTTAAGACATTAGACTGCTGATTGAGACGGATTCAAACCCCAGTAACGCCAAGCTGCTACTGTTGGGCCCCTTGAGCAAGGACCTTAACCCTGAACTGGTTAGATGTATAATAAACTAAATTTAAGTTGCTCTGGATAAAGGCAGATGTTCAATGCTCTCTCACTCACTCACTCATCGTCCATACCGCTTTATCCTGTATTCATGGTCGCGGGGACCTGGAGCCTATCCCAGGAGGCTTAGGGCTTAAGGCAGGGTACCAGTCCATCGCAGGGCACACACACATACACACACTCACGTACACACTACTGGGAACACCAATTAGCCTAACCTGCATATCTTTGGACTGTGGAAAGAAAACGGAGTACCCGAAGGAAACCCACCAAGCATACAGAGACGGGAATTGAGTCTGGCCGCGAATCGAACCAGGACCCTGGAGGTGCAAGGCGACAGTGCTAACCACTACACCACCATGCCACACCATGTGTAAAGTTTATAACCTGAAAACTATAGTCTAATGCTCGATTATGAAAGCATTAGTAACATACCATACTACAGGTTAGCTGCCCTGTTTTGTATCTTTACGATTTCTTTTGCGCTTCTGATATGTGTGTTTATAGTTCGCATATTTTCCCCATGCTTGCTAGGTTCTGCCACACAGTCCAAAAGCATGTGTGCAGCATGATTGGTGTTTCCAAATTACTTGTAGTGTGTAAGTGTGTAACTCTAAGTTTGCAAGAGATTATAGTCCTCAGCACTATAACTTCACCTTACTGCAGTGAAGTCACAGGTCATTGTGACCGACCATGGGATGTGATGACTGTTAATAAAGAAGAAGAATCAATAACTAGAAAACTGTCTGAAGAGATAAATCTTTAGCGGTTTGTAGAAGGGACGAAGACACTGTCCTGTATGAGCTGTTAGAAATAAGCCATGCATTCTCACAATGCGACACCAGCATGAATCGATAAGGGCAGTACAGCATGATGTGATGTGACCTTAGCAGCAAACTAAACTTATATTAACAACTGTGACGATCACTGACAGTTTTGATGAAACAGCAAAAAGTTGAAATTCGTGATGCACTCTAGTAAAATGTATATGTGCTTGAATAGGTGACTCTGGTCTGCTGTCTACTAGATAAAGCTTCATAATTACAAAGATCAAGGAAGGATTTGTATAGTAAGTAAGAATGTAAACAAGGTTTTTGAAAATATACACTGTAATTTAATATTGAATAATGCATACACATTTTTGTCTGTATGCCCAGAGCCTTATATTTATAGCTATAACTTTTTGGCTGACTGGTGAACTGATTGACACACACACATATCTATATATATATATATATCTATATATACACACACACTATAATATATTATATATAATATCTGGACCTGAGAAACTTTGACAAAATTGTGGTAGCTAGACTTTCCGGGTTAGAGCATCCCTAAAATGGTAGATGTTGTAGGGTGTTTGTCAGGTGCAGTGATTAGTATCCGCCAAAGTGGTCCAAGGAAAAAACAAGATGGATGTGAAGAGCGAAACCTAGCTCATCTGCTCCAATACTACATCAGCACTCCTGTAGCAGAAAGATCTCAGAACACATAATGCATCACAGACTGCTGTGTATGTGGCAGTGTAAACGCAGATCAGTCAGAGAGCCCATGGTGCCATCTGTCCGTTGCTTAAAGCACATACAGTGGGCATGGAGGCATCAGAAGTAGATGTAGCAATGGAAGAAGGTGGCCTGGTCTGATGAATGTTTTGTTTTACATCATGTCGGCAGTCAGGTTCATGTGTCTCACTTACCTGGCAAGAAATGGCACCAGGATGCAGAATGGCAAGAAGGCAAGCCAGCAGAGGCAGTGTAATGCTTAGTGCAGTGTTCTACTGGGATACTTTGGATCCTGGCAGTCACATGGATGTTACTTTGACAGTCCACCTACCTTCATGTAAACCGTATTCCCTAATGGCAGCAGGGTAGTGCTTCCTGCCACACTGCAAGAATTGTTCAGGAATAGTTTAAGGAACATAACGACGAGTCCAGGGAGGTGACTTGACCTTCAGATTCCTCAAATCCAATCAAGTGTCTGTGTGATCCCTTTGACCTCTAGAGTTAGTGCTTTGAATCATTGGACACACACATTTACCCACACTCCCAAACTCTGATCCATGGGCACCACCTTACAACTTACGTCCTGGTGCCAGATTTCACAGCACACCTTGAGGGGTCTAGTGAAGTCCACGCCTTAACAGATCAGAGCTGTTTTGGAAGCACAATGGGAACCTACACAATATTGTTGATGGGTGTATACAAACAGAAGATGTACATTTAGACATAAAGATTCCAATCATTTATAACTTTAGAAGTTTTTTCCCCACAAAGTATCAGAGTGAATATCGCTTACCTGTTGGGTACGATTGCTCACATGTAGCCAGGTTTGTTAGGCTGGTGTGCATCTCCTGCCAATGTATTTTTCTTCTTCCAATCACCATGGTAGGATGATGAATCACTATCATATACACATGTATAATTTTTGTAACGACTGAACCAATGTGGCCTCCATGCATCAGCTCTTGTGCTACTCTGTTGAGTGTTTTATGCATAGATGTACGAAATTGCAGAAATTCAGATTATGACTCAGGCTGAAAGACAGCTGGCCAAAACCACGCCAGATCAGAATTTCATTTGATTATCGACAGCTCAGTTGGGGGATCATTTGAGCGGTTGATCGGGTATTATATCTCCACTCCTACTCCATCAGATGCTGATGATACATCTGAAGTTCGCTCTGTATTTAACGAATATTAATGTCGATTCTGAGGAATGGTTGGATTTCAGAGACATGCCACGCAACATGAGCATGAAGATCCGTGTTGCCGTGTGGGTGTGCGGTTATGAGCCCGAGCTTTAAGACGCGGAGTGTGTGGAGTGGAGTCGCATTAGAGAAATTCAGCAGTTTATGAAGCAGAAGCTAGTTGTTGAAGTGTAAATTAATTTTATTGCTTACGAAGCAGTTGTGGTGTCAGGAGCTTGTATGAGTGTCATCTCTCCGGCTCTCTGACTGAAGTCCTTCGGAAATGAACAGCGACAAGTTCAGGCCGTATCAGTCATCTACTGAGGCAGTCACATCTGTGTGCAAAGCTCTCTGAGTCAGCAAGTACACAGCGACCTCAACAGCACACACACTTGTCTCTGCTCCTTCAGACACACTCTCTCTCTCTCTCTCTCTCTCTCTCTCTTTTTCTCTCTCTGTCCCTGTCACTTGCTCTCTCTCTCTCTCTCTCCTCTTGTTTTTTTCCCCCAGCTGACACTTAGGCAGCTGTTATTTACACCATTTGAAGCGGTTTCATTTTTATTCCTTTTTTTTAAAGCTTAATCTGAATTTCAAAGGCTTATGACTTCTTATGAAGTCCACTAACAGTAAAGCACAGCTGGCGTGAGAGTGTGGCGTGTGTGTTTTGCAGAATCAAGCCCCTTATTTGGTGCTCCTTCACACTTTATTGCCCTCTTCATGTGAGAACTAATCATGTCACGGATACAGGCTGTGATTTAAACGGAAAAAAAATAAAAATAAAAAAAAAGAGGGGAGGAGGGTGGGGGTGAGGCAAACGCACCCAGCTGGAGGTTGAACGTCAGGTGAAGTGTTATTTTGTCAAATGGATGATAAGCTTATTAATCCACTTCAGTGCCTCCAATCCAGAATGACACTCGTGACAGCTGTGGGTGGTGATACAATAATCTTAGCCACAGCTGAATCACTGTCGCTCTCTTGTTTTCATGACCTTTTTACACAGTGACTGCAAATGAGCCGCGAGCCAGTGATGCTGGGACTGACCTCCGACGTGGACTGGTAGAAGGATTTTAGAGAAGGATGTGTTTTGGCTTTGAGGAAACTCTGGTTCGGGATTTGAGACCGGATCAAAACCGCTGTGGTAGGTCAGCGTGTAATTAGGTACCAGAGGAAACATTACTGCGGTAACTCCATGAGGCAGGAAGTCTTAAAGGAAAATGCTAGTGCGTGTGTGTTTTTTCAAACCTAATCTCTAGCCTTTGAATTTGTACAACATGTGAGATTAATACAGATGAGAATTTTCCCTGTGCTGCGAAAAGATCAGAAAATCAATTGGCTCAGACTCATTTATAATGGAAGCTTAAGGGCAGGTGATGAACGGCATCAATAAACGTTAGAAATACGTGAAGCCAAAACTACAATTTTCCGCTCCAACAATTAAAAGTCTCACCAGAGCTGTTCTTATGTGTTTTTTTTTTTTTCCCCTCAAAGTTTTACACACTGGAATAACTAAGCAATAAAACACATCTGGTTGTGCTGTTAAAAGAAAATAATCAAAGGGGCTGCATGAAAGCAGAGCTACTGTTACCAGATTTTACTAGTTCCCCATACCAAAGTCCAAACTCTTTATTTCTCTTTTTCCTATTCCAATGTTAAAGGTATAAATTAATGCCAAGGTAATTTTTCATCTTTTGTAGTTGAGTCAAAAATGACCCGGCTGTAGAACTTTTTTAAAGTAATTTTTAGCAGTCAGTACACTTTGTCCTTCTGTCAACAAGATTTGTTTTCCTTCATTTAAAAATTCCAAGCTGCGAGACATGAATTTACCGCTGTCTCCACTTCTTTCTTGTAGAGCTGCTTTCAGGGGACCAGACAGGCGAAAATCCGATGAAGCAGGATCAGGATTATCTAGGGAGGGTGTTTTAACAGCTCAAAACAAAGTTTTTGCAAAGTGTCGACAGTGTGGGCAGAAGCATGCAGACGTGCATTGTCATGCAAGATCTCAACGCCCTCAAGAGCAGTCCTCTGCATTTAATCTGAAGTTTAGGCCTTTCAGCTCTTCAGTAAGCATCTCACTGTAACGAGCAGTGTTGATTAAACGTTTTTCCTGATGATGATCCAATAATGGCCCATCAGAATCCTGGAATGGTTGACTTTTGAAAGTTCTCTTGGTCGGCGATTGGGGATGTTTCTGTTCCATACTTTAGCCATTTACTCTCAGGCTCGTAGTGATGAATCCATGTCTCATCACCAGTAATGATTCTCTTTAAGAAAGCATCACCTTCTTTAGAGTACTCTGAGTGGAGAGACAGTAGCCTTGGACGGGAAGGCGCTGAAAGACTGTGGCCAACAGACGTTTTAATGTAACTGGAGAGGGGATAATTTTTGACTCACCCTTGTATTCTTTTTTTTTATATTTAATTTCAGCATTCTGCTTTTTTAAAGCAATTTGTTTTATTACCTCAGGTTTTAATTTTTTTATTAACTTTATTTTATTAAATTAATTAAAGTGTCGTGAAGAAGTGTGCAAGGCACGGTGTAAACGCTGACTGAGCCTTTATTAGACATAAACATAAATCAAAAACAATAGAATAATGAAACCGAAAAGAAAGACCATGAAAAACCAATGTAACAACAGCTTATGAAAACAGAATAGAAAACAAACCATAAAGACCTACAGTAGGAGCTTAAATAGCGCAACTAATCATAACTAAACACAAATCTCAAATGTGAACTGGAACTGAACTTAAATGAAATATACTGTAAGATCAACTTAAAAGACCTTTTCTGTTTTTAAATATGCTTTATAAATAAACTTGCCTTGACCTTTCTGATAATCTAAGGGTACTGATTTAATGCTGTGGAAGGTCTGAGAGACTTTTTATAAAATCTGTTGATTTGTTGCCAGGGCTGGGGTAGCTCAGTGGTTAAGATGTTAGACAGCTGGCCAGAAGGTCTCTGGTTGGAGCCCAAGCATTGCTGAGCTGCCAACCTGACCTCGTTGGTAACTGCTACTGAAACGACGGATATACAGTATCTCCAGAGAGGGAAGGGTGGCACAGTGCTTAACACAGTGACCTGGTACCTCCAGAGTTGAGGGTTCAAGTCCCACTCTTTGACTACTCTGTAATCCTCCCACAGTCCAAAGACATGCAGATTACCGTACATGTCAAGACATTGTGTGCTTCTGCCCTGCTACTAACTCCTCGCCCATGTCCATCTTGTGCCCTAAGTCCCCTGGCATAGGCGTCAGGTCTCCCACAGCCCTGTACAGGATGAGCAGTATACAGAGAGGATGAGTGATACATGAGTGATATGGAACATCAATAACATACAGGTCCCTGTGAATTAGTCTTTACTATGTTTTAAACGTTTCTCAACTGGAACCACTGTCAGAGCTGTGCTGTTGTTTTAGAAAATTAAAAGACATCCTTTCCAAACAGATTGGAGAAGTCAACAGTATGTTGGTGAAATAAAGTGTCATGTTACTTCAGTTGTGTGCGATCCATGTGCAGTCAGGCAGAAAACTGAGGTACTTCTGTGTTTAAGAGCTTAAACTGGTAATACCAAAGCTTTCCCTCACAAGAATAGTCTTTTTATGAACTGACAAATTACAGTTTCAGAGCCTAATTTAATAATACCATAAAAAAATTCTGGAATGTATTCTGCAAAAAAAAAAAAAAAAACATTTGCACAAAACATTTATTTCTCAGTGCATTAAAACTCTTGTATGTGGCATTGACACATGAGATTGATCCAGATGAAATGCAAAATTCTGGGCAGCTCTCCGGAAGGCAAGAACACCAAAGACTCCTCGTTACAAGAGCCGTTTTCCTGCATGGGAAGAAAGCCAAATCAAAACAGATTGATTCGAGTGTGTGGCTTCATGTAAAAAACGCAATGGCTTTCCCATAATGACCTCCACAGGAGCGAGGGTCCGTGTCAGACTGTGTTACTTAGCAGATTGTCCTCTGCAGATCCGTTTTCTCAGCTCTCGCCTCACTCTAGCACTTACCCGTCGGCTGTGCGACTGACCTTCATCTAGTAAACAAGTTCAAGCAAAAGAAACATTTAAATCCTCACCAAAAGCCCGTTACTCCTCCTGGATAAACAGGCGAAGGACTCTGTCTTACGTTTTCTGTTCTAATTCGATCAGTCATTCCTCTGCGTTTTGCTAGCTCTATGGCAAACTCGATTTGCCATGTTATAAGGTATCACATTGTCCGTGTTACTTCTGCCTGTTTGCTTTAAAAAATGACTCAGGAATACACACAGCCACTCTGGAAGCACCTCATCTGCAATGTTACAGCAGCTGAACTGATCTCAGGTCCGGACTGACCAGTAGGCTTTAATCAGGTCCGAATCAGTCTAGAGTCAGTGTTTAACCTTGATTTCCTCAACTCTGTGTCCTCCTCAGCCTGGGGAGAGGAGAAACTATTTACTCACTGTGCTGTCACCCCAAAAATAGAGGCACAGTAATCACAATTACACAGCTTGTGGAGGGCTGAAGTGTCATTTAGAAAAATAATCAAAAAGTCATCTCTCTGTGTTTATCCCTCTTTCTCTCTGTGTGCCTCACTCGCTCTGACTCTCTCTTCCTCTCTCTCTCTCTCTCGCTCTCTCACTACATTTGGCACGGTTTGAAGTAGCCTTGTAAAAAGCCATTAGCAGGGCAGACTAAAGAGCAAAGAAAAAGCTTGATAAATGACAGAGAAAATGGACAGATTGTATAGGGTGATAGAAGAGTCGATTGCTCTTTCTAAGACACAGAGTGTGGGTGGGGATTAAACACAATCCTCCTGCTAACAGCTCCATACTGATTGCTGAAGTGCATGCAACTGGCTTCTTAGACAGGGGAAATGTCTTGAAAGATACATTGATTTAATGCTGAATGATGAGTTCAAGAATTTTTAATTTTGTGAAGCAGCACTATTGTGTTCTTCAGTCGGATTGGATAAAAGGGGTTGAGGTTTTTTCCACAACATTACAGAAATTATAAACGACATGGCCATGGGGGCGTAGCGGTTAGCAATGTGGTGTAGTGGTTAGCAATGGACCTCCAGGGTCGAGGGTTCGATTCCCACCTTGTACGTGGAGCATGTTCTCCTCGTGCTTGGTGGGGTTTCTCCCACAGAAAAAGACATGCACATTAGGCTAATTGGCGTTCCCAAATTGCTTGTAGTGTCTGAATGTGTGTGTGTGATGGATTGTTAGTCTGTCTAGGCTACACCCCGCCTTGTGCCCAAAGTCTCCTGGGAAAAGCTCCAGATTCTCTGTACAGGATAAACGGTATAGAAGATAAATGAATGAAAGAACGAAAAAATGAAAAAAATTATAACTTATCGAGAGTTAAAACTGATCTCAAAAACAGTTGACAAAGTTAAGTGCTGTAAAAGTACGCACCATTGTGTTTCATTCCTTTCTTAATACCACAGTTTTATTAACTCATCGCAATACAACCTAAACTGGATATAGAGCCGCTGTTCCCTTCTAGATGACCAATTCTTTATTGTACTGATCCTTGCTGAAGCCCTGTTACTGCCCGTTTAAGTCCTGTAATCTATGCAATTAGCATCTTAGCCCTTTTATAGATTGATAAAATAAAAGCAACCAACAATGGTCTAATTGTGCTTAAAGCTCGAATCAATCCCTACAAACCAAATGTAATCACACTGATGGTGTAAGTCTGATAGACTGAAGCAATTTAATTTCTATTGCCTCTGACTCCAGGGTCACAGCAATTTACTGAGTGCTAATTCACTTTTAAAAAAATGCTAATAAAGATTTATTGAAGGATTTGGTGGCCATTTGAAGATGACTGGGACCAGAGGCTGAAGTGGTTTTGCTGAAGGGGCTCCTAATGGGGACATATTTATGCATCATCTTGTCTTATGTTCCTGCCTCTGTTTTCTGTTCAGTGTTTTTCTTAATGGTCACTCAAGAGAATATAGCATTTAGTTAAACCTAATATTGTCTGAGGGCAGAGTTCAAGCCGTCCTAAAGTATGAATCTTAGCAAAATGTCCACAAAGCAGGCGTCTTGTGTTGCATGAGTGGGCTCCATGAGCTGCGTGCTGGGTCCTTGGAAAGTCTTGTCCTTGTGCGCATCTTCCAAAACTCTTTTCTGTCAGGATGCGTCTCTCCCTGTGGAGTCGCGGGGCACCTGGGTTCTGCCTGCAGCTGCACAGAGCTTTAATTCAATTAGCTGTCCCTGCTTATGAGTCATGCATGGCTGAAGCCGGGCTTCGACACAGGCACTTAAAGAGATGAGGCGGGACAGGATCAACACACAAATGCTAGTTAGATGCATCATGGGGTGAGAAAACCTTGCGCATGTATATGTGTCTGGCCTAGCCACTAATGAGTTCCACCTACGCATGTAGCTGCGAGTAGGCTGCACTTCCCAGCAAGGAACATGGTTCAGCCTCTTGTGTTTTGAATCATGGTCTAAAGTGGACATAAATCAACAGCAGCAAAGGAGAGGGTGATTTACTGGAGGCTTGCGTAATGGTGTGTGTGTGTGTTTGTGAGTGCATGCTTGTGGCTGTGAGTACATGAAAAGTATGGCAGTGAACTGGGATGCTGAGGCAGTGGTGCATGCAAAGTGAGACGCAAATACACTGCGGCAAAGTGGAGCCTGCAATATATATATATATACAGTATAGCTACAAGCCATTAGTATTATTTCCTGGCTGTTTTTTATGGGGTACAAACCACAAAGTATCTGCTCTGTCACTTTAATGTACATTTTTAGGTTTTAGGTCCATTGATGTCGATTTGAGGTGAATTCAAAGCGCATATTAGGTCTCCAAAAAGTGATTTGATGAAACAGGAAACCCTGATTCCAAAAGAGATTTAAAATGTTCAGTTTTTAGGACTATATATATATATTGTACTTTTGTTTAATTTTTGCATTAGGAAGCTAGGGTTTTGCAAAGTATTAGTCATGATCACTCTTTCAGTTTGTGATTACAGTACTTGCTATGCACACACGTTGGAGCTACAGTACAATGCAGATTTTTATGCACTGTAGTGTTTGTCTGTGTTTGTCTTAAGTTGAAATTTCTTATGAAACCAATTGACATTTATAGAGCACAGTACAGTGGTGAGACTTTAAGTCGCAGTAAAACATTTTAATAGTGCAAATGTTTTAAAGAAGACATTACATCCTTGAAGGTCGAACCCAGCCCACTGCAGTCTTTCCCCGGATCGTTGATAATCGACAGATAACTTGTCACCAACTAGCGGAAGAGACGCATGATGGTGTGGACAGTGGGAACTGTCCACACCATCATTCACCAACACCACTTTCACATTACAGGAACGCAGATGGGAGATACTGCCACATCGCTTTTCATGTATTTGGGCGTTCTAGGGAGTCAGACATGAAGCAGGCTCCACCTAGTCATGGTTCCAACATAGTGAGAACTCTTATCCAAGCAATAGTGAAACACTTGGATAAGTGCATTAGTGTAGCTGCGGATTATATAGAGAATTATGGGATAAACGTGTTCTGATATTCTGCACCATCAAAGTCCCAGTTTGACTTGAACGCTCCTTTTATTATGCAGTAGCTATATAATTATAGTTTATTCTAATAAAGAACGTTATATTTAAAGAGAGCTACTGTCCAAAATATACATTTTTATTATGTAGAGTGACTACTGTCACGTAAAAGGCATGTTATGTACAGTAGAAGGCAACCGTCTCCCCTGTCACTGCTGTGCAGGTGTGAACGTGTTACATCAGTTCGTTTGTAACTGCAGCGCGAGCAAAAATGGATGCCCCACTTGTGGTTAGCACAAAAGAAAAGCATTGCGCAGCAAGTCATTTTTTTGTGGTCTGAAGGTGTACCTGGTGCCGAAACAACTCATAGAAGAAGAGCTATACAAGGGCGATGTGATCTGGCATGACGATACACATCCGCACACTTTTGCCCACAGTGTCGACATTGCATAAACTTTATTTTGAGATGTTTAAGCATCGTCCCTATAGTCCGGATCTTGGTCCATCGCACTTTTTATCTGTTTAGTCCCCCTGAAAGCAGCCCTATGAGGACAAAGATACACTACGGATTTTTAACGAGGGAATACGAAAGCTTGTTGACAGATGAACAGATGAAGTGTAATGAGCGAGCAAGGAGAATTGTGTCGAAAAATGTTACAAGTTAATTAAAATAAATTCTACAGCCAGAGTGTGGATAATTTTTCACTTACCCTCGTAGAGATCTCATTTTGCAGTTAAAATATTCATATAGTGTAGAATCCGATGTTAAAGAGGAGCAAGGCTTCATCCATTGTGATTCAATGCTTTTGCTAGAAATGAAAAGGCAGTGTTTTACATGTAGTGTCTAATAAAAAAAAATTACATTTAACAGTCTCAACAAATACATAGCTAAACTCTTGAGACTTGACTCTGCTTCCGTCTGCTTTTTTAGAACTAATATTTCACACATATTTACCCAGGTTCTCAGAAGTGTTCTGCCTAATGACTTTATATTTATTGTTTTTAGATATTGTCTAGTTATTCTTTTGGAATTTATTTAAACTAAAACAATAGTCATTTCCAGTTCTGATGACCTTTATGTCAGTGAAGCAGAAAGGACGTCCATGGTTCGATGCTAAAGGATGACTCGGGCAAACAAGGACGGTTTGGTGCCGATGTGTTTGCTTTGTGAAGGACACCTGACTGTGCTAGACGATATTTAAATGCTGGGAGCATTTGGCTAGGCATTTTAATGTGGAGAAGGATCTTGGCATAAATGTCAGCTCCAGTTCACAGACCCACCTCCGTGCTGGATGCTTTGGTTATGTTTGGGATTATTGTTGTTGTCCCTGACTGATCTGGCAGCCATTGCGGTTGTTCTTCCCTCTTGAAACTGCTTATGCTTGATTAGAAAGGATCGAAGAAGCCTTGTTGTTGGCTTGAGCTGTAATATGTAACAACTCGCTAGCTCATACATACGTCTTTGTTTCTACTATCTCGGATCACTTTGTATTTTCCTTGGACTTCTTCAAGCTTTAAGAAGCGCACGGGTGGCTCGATTAATTATAGTTGTATAGTTTTTACAGTATGTTATGCACAGAGCAAACACACAGGAGAGCAGTCAGGCATCATATTATTACATATTAGATTGAAGAGAATCAGTTCTATTAGGGTAAGTGCTTGAAAAATGAGAAATAAAAAATGTAAGTGAGGAGAAATTCAACTAGTGGACATATCTTTAACTTGTCATTAAATTAGGGTAAAGGTTTCGACTGCCTTAACAGAAATTACGTACAGTACTGTACATACTGTAGCTTCAAAAATGTTTATTTATTTATTTTCTGGTATGTTGTGGTTTATCTTGCACTGATCACATCACGATTTATCCACCACCATTTTATTATTGTTTTTAACCACTACAGCCCTGGGGGTATAATCATAGTCGAGGTTTTTAGCAAGGGTCAGAGGGCATTTAACTAGAGACATCAGCAAGGAAACAACAGATGCAGTAATACAGGATAAACTATTCATCAGACTTTGCAAAGAGGAGAAGAAACAACTGGCCATTAATAGTCTATCTAATTAAGGCATGTACATGGGACACGTGCACAAAATAGGACAGGGCTTCGAAAAAAGAATAAAAATGTAGCCAGCGACCCCCTTAAGTGCATAATAAATTCCATGCCCCTCCTTAGTATGGATTTATTTGACGATCTTTATTTACATGTTTTAAATAAAATTCATAGTGCTTTCCACAGGTAGAACACATTAGTCCTGAGTTGATTTCGGTGCTGAGTTGATACGGGTCCCTAATGATCATTTTAACACTGTGGCTTGTGATGCTCTGGCTATGCTTCACAGACCTCTGTGGTTCCTGGAATGACTGCATTAGGGGAAGAAACTAATGACATGACAGGAGACAAGACAGAAACAAAAGCACACGTTAATCATAAACTAAAGCACATAGCATGAATTCAAACGAAGATGAGATGAAAGCAGTGCTTGTCGCCCCATATGAACACACACGCACCAGAAGGTGGGGGAATTCTTGACATCTACATGCAGCTTTAATAAATGTTTTTTTTTAAAGAAAAGTGTGACAGTGTAATATCTCTAAAAATAACATTTGCACAAAATGTCTTGTGTTCACATACAAGTCAAAGAGCTGCATTGTTGTATTTTTTTTAAAAAACGGTCCTACTGTACAAAGCATTGTATTTATTACTTTAGTCAAATCGTACATCATTCATAGTTTTCAGAGAATCTGACAGACAGAAAGTGCATGTGCTAAGAGACTACTAATAACCTAATAAAGCTGATAATCGATTGTTAACTGTATAATTTAGCTTAAATTGTTGTGCATGCTGTGTCTTCAGATTTGTCAGGAGTAAGATCAGGATTACAGATTGACGAGAATACTTCAGAGAAGTGAATGCTGATAGAGAAGGGAAATTAAGACTGCGAAAGACAGAGTGAGAGGAACTATGTGATTTAGCAAGCTGCCAGCGCAAACTGTTTCAAGGTTCCAAGGCTTTTATTTATTTATTTTTTTAATCATCTTTGTTTTATCATCAGAAATCCCCGGACATCCATATGCATAATCTCTCAAAGTTCACGAGGCTAATTAAAGCACAGCCAAGCTTCTGGTCTATTAAATCTTCTGAGCTAAGATGCAGAATATGAAATGCTGAGGTCTATTTTTAATGCTGCGTATGGAATTGACTCTCCTACCTCTATATAGGCCGTTTCTATACGTGTTCCATGTTCTTTCTGAATGTCAAGAGAAAACTTGGCAGAATTTGAATTTATCGGGCAAAAAAAATGAGTTATGGATGATGGAAACTGTCCCATTGGACTGCCACTTGTTGAGTGATCTACAGTATGTAGTGAGCACTGCCATTCAAACCTGATTAAATTCTCATAACCACCCAGAAAAATCCTGGATGTAAAACTGTTGTCCTGACACCTGCCATTTTGTTCATGTGGACCCCCACAGCCTCTTGTTGCCTTGCACCCCACAGCTGGCTGACTTTTCCAAATTCTCCAGTTTCTGTTTACACATGTTTCCCATGCTCTTTTACACATCTCTCAGTGGCCCACGCTATATGTCAGAGCCGGGTCCTGCTGGGCTGAAGCTGCGGAAGCATGGGCCAGGGGGTCTGCCAAACCCCGGCAGTGGTAGGTGTGCCCGCAGGCGCAGCCCTCAGTGGAAGGTCCCTGAGGTGAAAGGGCCCTGTTCTAATCATGACACCATCTGTTGGAGAGAAGGTTACACCAGCACCACACTGATGTCACTCAGCTCCGCTCCATTCACCCTTGTCATTCTCTATACAGTACATCTCTCTCTCTCTCTTTCTCTCTCTCTCTCTCGCTCTCTCTCTCTCTGTCTTCACCGGCTGCCAGAATGACAGGCAGCTGGTAGTCCTTTAAAGCAGCCAGAGGGCAGAGCTCTGCAGCTTCTCGCCCCCTCGACTCTGTGCCATCTGGGCCCTGCTGGCTGGGAGAAGATCACGACTCCTGGGATTTGGAGAAGAAGGTTGGATCATCGTGACATCCTGCACAGGATGTCGCCACAGGTCTTGTGATAACCTTCTAAACAAGAATGCTTACATGGGCTCTATTAGCGAAGCGAAGCATTTATAGATCAAACTGATAGAGCATATTTTATTACTGGGGTGTATAGTATTTATTGCATATTTCTGCTGATTTTTACAGAGCATTTTACAGTTTTCGAATTAAAACAATTTAAAATTAGGCTTTTCTCTTTTTAAATGAAAGCAGTAGTCGGATCAAATGTAAATGTAATTCACCAGGCAAAAAAAAACAACAAAAAACAGTTTGCTGAAGGGGAAAGGACATGGGACATGGGACTGCTTGACTTTCTGGAAATACAGTTGCAGATGGGTAAAGACTCATAATCGTACTTTCACTGTCACCCATGTCATCTTGAGAGTTCTTCCTTGCGACTGCTGCCTCCGGCTTGCTCATTAGGGATAAATCTAAATCTCTGTCTGGATTTCTGTAAAGAGAACTACATGCACTGTGGCAATGTTTATTATTAAAAATGCTAAATAAATGATGTTGCACCAAATTGAATCGAAAGACATGCATTTGCTCCTGGTGCATATGAACTATAATGGATACATTTGTTAGCCAATAGAAACCGAGTGGATGGGCTGTGGTATCTTTGGCCAGAGTGTTGCATTACTGTTGATTGGGCCAAATCTGAAAGGAGTTTTTTTTTTTTCACTTAAACATGAATAAGGTTTATTCTTTCCCTACCCTGCACAGATTGTTTTGTTTAGGACACTTTAGTTATTCTTTTTATTTAATTTTGACTGATGATGAGTCTCCTCTGAGCCTTGCATTTAGTTAGGGTTGGGTGAATTCAGGTAATATGGGACATATTAAGAAAGTTCTGTTTACTTCATTGTCTTAAATACATCCTTTTAATTTCTCTTGAGAGAATTTGTAAAAAATATATACTAAAAAAAAAGGTACGAAAGACGTTCAGGTCAAACCAGGACTTTTGATGCGCATAATAACAGAACACAGTAATGAGTGTCCAAGCTCCCTTTATTTCTCTATATAATCCCCTGCTATACTAGTGGACTTTGGTGCTTAGATACCATAAAGGTACTGTATAAAGATTTCTCAGTGCCTGGAGCTATGATCGGACATTTTAGTCTTATGTGTCTAACCATTTTTGAAGATTATCATTCTTCTGTACCGGTCGAAGGCATCTTCTGGAAATGCAAGTGTTTGTGAATAATCCTGTATACAGTTTCCACCGAGAGATGCGTCACAAGATTGGCTAGTGTTGCTCAGACCGACAGGGTAGAGAAGGTAATACCATTCCTAACACCAGAGAGCATGGTTCCTGCTCACTGGTGGTATCTAGGACTATTTGATTTGAACTCATGACCTCCCGATGATGGGGTGAACGCCTCCTTCTTAACAGAGGACTGTCCAGAATCAGCATTATAATGTCCTTTAGGATGACTGGTGTTAAGATAGGTTCTTATCTGAGACAAGGAGGGAGTACTTGAATTTCCGGGGCATGGGGGAGCTGATCTCACAATAGTTTTTTTTTTTTTTTTAAATAGGGACTACTGTGTTTTTAACCCTGACAAAACAAAGAGCAGCAGTAAGTCTTTGTCTTTTTTTTCTGTTTGTTTGTTTTTACACACAAAGCAGTGGCACTCTGTACAAGTAGGAGAAGTGTGTACAGTATATAACAGTAATGTGTGCAGTTAAAAATGTACTTTCATACCAGCCGATTGTGGAGAGCAGTCACATGACCATGTGTGTTTGGGAAAAAAAACGTACACAAAATATATATGTTTACATTACCAGCCTGTATCTGATCAAATCTAATAATTTATTTCTGTATGATTTCATAAATCTGATGATTTTTAAGTTTGGACCTGAGTCACTTTCATATGTGATCTTAAATATATGTGATCTTACATATCCAATACACGCTCAAGTCACCTCAACGATAAGGGGCGGAATTCCAGACCAGGTCTAAACAAAATACCAATATTCTACAACTGTACCTGGTTGAAAAAAATATTAGAACTGCTATTTAATCTTGGTGGTTTGGAGCGGTATTTTCTACACAGTTCAGAGCTTCATTACTCGGTGAGTTATTGAACACAGGAAACAACCAAGAAATGTATGCCGGATTGATATTTATATCCACACGGCATTAGTGATTCATATATGCTATTAAAAGGTTATTTACAGTACAAACCACATCCTAAAATACGAGCTGGTGCTTGAACCTGCGTTTTCCTAGAGCGCTGGACCAGATTTATTGATTAATCCTTGAGCGAACCCAATATTGTTGATCGCTTCAGTCAAGAGTGTCAGCTATCACTTCTTACTTTCTTCTCAGACTTTTAGTTTAGCTTAATCACATCTGCTCATGTCTATCTCCTTTGTTAAAACAGGTTGTCAATAAATTTGTCCCTGAACCTGGGCGTGAGATTCAGGATGTTTTGTAGAAAAGGGACATGCTGTGGTGTGAGAGTTAAGAAATAGCAGAGAATCAGGCCGAGCATATGGAGAAAAGTTGGCACCAAGTCTCTGCAGCTGAGTTGATCCCTGGATCGGGATAGACGTCCAACTTATTAGACAGCTACTTGACCTTTTGTTGGAGTGCAAAAGGGATTAGTTCCCTTCCTGCATCTCCTTCCCACTCAATATGGGTTAGAATCCAGCTCAGTCAAGATTAAGTTTCAATTATATTCCAAATGTAACAGGCTTCAAAAGGCATTCAGAATAGGTTTAGGGTAGAACTAGGATGCATGTCCGTCTCTGTTCCTTCATTCTTTAGGTGAACCGAGGAAGCCACACAGGTGTAGGGTTGAGATGGCAGCTGGCCCAGTACTTATCTACCATGACATTTTAGGATTCCGTGATGAATGAAATCACAAAGTATGAACGTAAAGTTTTTTATGATTTTAACCACCAAATCAAAAGATACTTATTTTTAAGATCAAGATAAATTTTTCATTAAATTTGTGTGATTTACTTCTGTGTCAGAACAGATGCAAAGCCACAGTGCACAGACACCTGGAAGAGACTAAGAGACCCCTCCAATTATTAATATTAAATGTAATCTTGTGCTGGATTCTGGCTTTGATCTGCTCCATTGTCTCTGGTTTAATCAGCACAGAAGGCTAGGCATCGTGCATTTCTGGCTCCGGCTGGCCGTGCTGAGAGTGGAGTTCTCCGGCCCTTTCATCCGTGCCTAAGCCCTCTTCCGGAACTGTCACGAGCCGAGGTGCTACAAGAGGTAACCATAGTGACAGGCAGTAATTGGCCTGAGTGCGAGCGTGTTGGCACAGCTGCCACGGCTTTTGAAGTATTTACTCTAAACGTCCAGGTCGTTCCATGCAAAATGGAGGAAATCAAACATGACTCTTTCTTATCATGATTGGAAAAAAATGCATAAATCAGGTGTCACATTTGGAAAATCTGTTGTGCCTTCCCTTTCTTTAAGCACAAGTTGTTTCTGTGCACACTAAAAAGAACAGCTTAAGTTGTTAGAAACAATTCTTTTGAAGGATGACGGGCAAACATAGTTCTCGCTGTGAATGCTGTTTCTGCAAAATGGAGAGAAAATAAATTGCTTAGCTGCTAAGTGTTTCTCATTTTAGCCCAACTTGAAGGAACAGAATGTATTTCTTCCCCCGATGATGCTGTCACACTCCACCATGTTTGAATAAGTGTCTGGTTACGTGCTATATTTCTTTGCATTAAGCTAACGCTTAACGCTGTGGGTTTTGTGAGAGATCAGGCAGACCAGCATCTATAGAAGATATTAAAGTAAGAGATGTCTTTATGATTATTCAAACTTCATGAGGTTAATAGTTTATATACTGTAGCTGCAGCTACGGTGTAGCCGGAGCAAAGCCGGAAACCCACACACGCTCTCCTCCAAAGGTCTGGGTGAAATCTTTTGAGGGAAGAAAAAAATGTGGGAGTAGGCGATATACAGTATGAACAGCTATAGGTACTCATCACCAGTACGACCACTTGGTTCATGGAATATAACAGCCAGGATGTCTGAAATGCAAACTGAATGCTACATGTCCCAGCTGCATATTAGATAGATAAATTAAAAACTTAAACAAGAAAAAAGAAAACAAGCAATCGAGACCAAAAGAAATGTATAAAGTAAAGACACACAGATGGAGCTACTGGATGGTCTGTCACTCGCGTTGGCACTCGGAAGTAGGATGGTTCCGTACGTTTCCATTTGTCTCCTCCTCTGGAATGAAAAGAAATAACACCGAACTTCAGTTTTAATCTGTTTTAGCAGCACCAACAATCAATGATCTTCGGGCTTTTGAGAGAAAGTAATGCTTAACAATTAACAGTAACAGGTGTTGTCTCAACATTGACAACATCAACACTTCCCAGAATCCCATGTGGACAACCATGTGCCCTTCTCAACCAAATCACTGAGCTCAAAAACCAAAAAAAAGGGGAAGAAAAAAGTTTTGCAAAGTTTTGTTTTTCTATGCTGTAACAGGTTGCGCAAATCAAGACGTAGATTATTTAACCTGATGTGTATGGCAATAACACTAATGCGTGCAAGCGAAAGAAAGTAAGCGGCCATGTGGATTGAAATTCTTGATCAAAAAGGAAGCGAATGAGCTTCCACAGCAACGCGTCCGGCATAAATTGGCCTCGACAGGGTCTCTTGTGATTCGTGTGCTGTCTGCTCACGTTTTGCGTTTCTTCCCTCAAATTCTCATCGAGGCTGTGTCAGTGGATCCCTGGTTTGCTATTCATCATTAGAGCCACACATGATTCAATCTGGTAGTACAGGGATAAATAGGTCAGTGGAATGGCTGCCGATTATTGTGAAGATTCTGCTCCTGACATTTTCCGTTTCCGTCTGCCAGAGTCAGAGAGCTGGCAAGTGCTGTTGTAAGGCCAGATGCCAAAAGCGACAAGGCAAAGCAGCCAGCTTGGTGCTCTACTGGTTCCTCAGATTGTCAGGGAAATTATTATTATTATTATTATTATTATTTTTTTTTAATCTTTAGAATCAAACAAACATTTTATTTGTCACATACATAATCATACACAGTGTAACACTTAGTAAAATGCATATATACCAACCTAAAAACAAAGATTTCTTTACAATAAATTTAATTCCAATAAAGTTAAATTAAATTGAATAAAAATAAAATAAAAGTAATATAAAGGCTGAAAAAACTAAAATAGAATTAACAGTATAAATCATGCATTTTCTTACAGACTAAACAGAGAAAGAAATGATAAACTCTGTGGTATAAAAGGCACCCGTTCTGTCTTTAGGGATCGAGGACTGTGACGTGGATGATTTTTCGAAATATTAGTTTCACGGATCACAGATTGATGACTGACGATTTGCTTTATTTTATATACCCCAGGGGCAATGACGACTAACTCCTAACTCCGGTCTTGTATTTCCTTTCCGGCTTTACTGGAGAGAGTCTGTGTCTGACAGTAATGAGTGAATTCCTTCAGGTAGTTTGGCTTGGATTTGTAGCTGATGTTGGTACACGGGCTTAACGACCCAACAAACTGGCATCGGCCCTCACTTTGGGGAGAAGACACGGAGCTGTCACTTCCTTTTTGAGCATGTAAACATATAACTGCACAGGCATCGTTTGACACACAACCACTAGGGCGTGGCGCTGTCAGTCATTCATCAGCGTCAGAGTTTATTGTTACCAATTATTCCACTCCATTCCACTTCATTCGGTACTGAAATTGTGTCAGAACTGGAGTGTTTTGCTCATGATACCTCTGCTGCATTAGTCTCTTCTGACTTGCCAGCCTGATCTCTGATGGGTCACAGATTGTTTTTTTTTGTTTTTTTTCTTCCTCTTTTCCCCCTCCCTTCTCCCTCCCACTTTGATGCCAGCATGTTAGTTCTCTTTAGTATTCTGTTATTGCCTATTCATGGGAGCAGTGTGTGGAGGGGCTTACCTGTGTTGACAGTGTGCTATGCATGGCTGCTGTAGTGGGTGTCATTAAAAGGCGGTTCAGAGCTGAGCGAAGCTGATGATCTAGATGAAGTGCTCTCAGCGCTGCCAACTTAATGTTGATTTGAATGACAGCCTGGGTAGGATGAGACACACTGAGACGTGTGGGTGTGTGAGTGAGTGTATGCATGTGTGTTGCAGACAGGCGGGGGGGAGGGGGGATTTCTGGAAGCCCACAGGTAACTCACACTCTAATTATTTTCATCATGCAAGTTTGGAGTCAAGCTAGATGCCTGGAGTTGGAAAAACAAATAGAAAATTGGAGAAATACATAAATTGCTCTTTGTGCGTAGATTACGGTGCTGTTTACGGCTGTGCCGTGGAGTGAGATGCAATTCAATCAGTCAGAGCTGCACATATATCGCACCGCAATTACGCAAAAGGAAAATGCCATGCCCCCACTGTGATTTTGCAGGATTTTTCATTTCGTTCAATTTTTTTCCACCCTAACTTTTCGTAACTTTTTTTTTTTCGCCCTCTCTGAACAGCAGGTGACAATCGATTAATCAGCGAGTCCTGTTTTAAAAAGGACATAAGTCTATGTTCAAGGTGAACTGCGTATCTGCACACTAGAACCAGTAACGATAACTCCAGCATAATCTTTTTAACACGCTATCATAAGCAACAATAAGGTAATGATATTGGGCATCCGTCGTCGAGTGCTAATTACACGGCTCTGCACAAGTGATTAGCCACGTTTCTGGGAAACTAAAACGTAATTGGCAGTTTATGCAAATGTAAATAATGTCTGATACACAGTTTTGGCCCGAGGAAGCAGTAGAACTAACGTGAGGAAACGCATCTAATTCAGTAGCTACTGTACATTCACAAGCACCAACTGATATCTCAGCCAGGATGAAAAATCTTCACTTGCGCCATGTTGAAAGACTTATCACGTGGTGATGCATGAGGAAAAAATGAATAAAATGCAGTGTTTCATTGTATTTCAGGTCAAATTATTGACCTGTATCTGGCAAAGAAAATAACTAGGGAGATTTAAAAATGGCTGGAATTGGGTTAAACACTGTCCAAAGCATTATTAAAACCTATAGGGATAGTGATAAACTGTTATCTTCACATTTGACTTGGGAAAAATGACCATGATAAGATCGCTTAAATGCTTGGTATTGTTTCATTGTAAAGATTCAGCAGTAGAAGTCTCAGATATGTTTAATAGGAAAAGTAAAACTCACAGAATTGGTATTAAACCACTACGCGGCCATAAGAAAACCACTTGTTAGTGAGAATAATAAAAAAAAAGTCAAAACTCTTCAGTGAGTCTAGATTTATTTTATTCCAGGGTGATGAGTGTGTGATAAATTATAATGTACACAAACCGTGGTATGCAAGCTTTTGCTGAGGAAAAATTTTATATTCAACACTGTATTTACGGAGGACGACTTGTAATATAACACTTCCATCTGTATCCTGTATGCCGAGTATTTTGCATTTTTTTTTGTTTGTTTAATACAGAATGGCGTTGTAACAGGTGCTAAGTATAGACAACGATCGGACATAACATTAACAGCAATGCCAGGTGAATTGAATTACATTGATTGATTATCATTGCCACAATAGTAAACTGGTGACAGGATCATGGACACCCTATGAAAAATTAAAGACCAGCCCGCCCAGCCACAGAAGAATTAATGCAACAAAAAAAGGCAATGCTGGCCATGAACGAAACGTATCAGAACACCCAGTACATCATGGCCTACTGCTTATGAGGCCTAGCAGGCAAATAGTTCAAGGTTGATCACTTAGCATTCAAATTCCCCAGGAAAATGCCATGCAAAAGGAAAATGCCATGCCCACACTGTGATTTTGCAGGATTTTTTATTTCGTTAAAAAAATTTTTTCCCCCTGACTTTAGGGGGATTTTCAATCGGACTTCAGTCTGATTGAGAATCCAGGAAATGCACTGGACAAACAAGTTTTATTTGTCCGACCAGGTCTCAGCACACACCCTAAGTGTCTTTGATGTTACATAATAGCTTTAAAGTAATATACAGTATGCGTGTGTGTGTGCACATGCAGATGGCAAAATTGCCAATATTGAATTAACACCCTATAGTGTTTATATACAGTAGATCCAGATCCAGTTCAGTTATGACATGCACATTAACGTGAAACCATAAACTTCTGAGCTCCGCTTCTTTCCCATAGCACCAGGAAAAAGAAAATCTCTGGCTCCGCCCTTTGTGGAAGTGTGTCTACATTGACTGAACTGCTCAACTGCATCACTCAAAGATTTAGCACATGCCAAGTTCATGCCATGCTTCAGAGATCCTCTTTCTCCATTAGAGCACCAGTTTCCATTTTTAGTTCTGTATTTTATGGAGTTTCCTGGTAATTTCCAGGAGATTGGGATTCATACACACACACACGTACCAAGAAAATGAGTGTTTTTGAAGCGTTTGTAAATCCGATGGGAATTTCGGGTGCGAAATCATTTGCACACAACTTTCACAAAATGTTGCTAAACAAGACCTACTGGGTAAAAAAACATGTGCAAAGTTCAGCACAGTTACAGTCAATTAAAATAAATATGTGGCGAGTAAATAGTTTGAGGGGCGAACAAGTAATATTTCTAATCAGAGCAATGAGGGAAATGTCTCTTCTCGCTGTCTCTTTGTTAGTAGGATGTCTTGCTTAGATGTGTTAAATCTTTAATGCGTCTCAACATTAGTTATGTATTACACTGACGCGATTCAAAATCATTTCACAGTCATTCTCTCTTCCACACATACTGTACATCAACAACTGTATTCTGACTTTAATAGTGTTGGATCTAAGCAGAAGGCAGTGACTGTCCAGGATATTGTGTGTTTTATCATGAGAGCAACCACACACACACGCAAACGCACACACACTCTCACATACACACACTCTCACATACACACACTTTCACATACACACACTCTCACACACACACACTCACACACACACTCACACACACACACACTCACACACACACACACACACGCACGCACACGCACACACAAACGCACACACACTCACACACACACACACACTCTCTCACACACACACACACACACACTCTCACACACACACACACACACACACACACACACACACACACACTCACACACACACACACTCTCACACACTCTCACACACTCTCTCACACACACACACAAACACTCTCTCACACACACACACACACTCTCTCACACACACACACACACACACTCTCACACACACACACACACACACACACACACACACACACACACACACACACACACACACACACAGATAAATGAGATTGTGTGTTACTGTGGGATTTCTCACACTGTGACATAGTGGCTATTTGTCAGTTTTCTCAGTACTGTGTGTGTGTGTGTGTGTGTGTGTGCAGTGTAGCAATAACTCTTGTTTATTTGGCTGGCTGTTGATTTGTAAGAGCATTTCTCGCTGTGATATTGTTGCATTGAAATATTTAGAAATAATACAAAACCGTCAGGATTGAAATATGAATATTTCATACAGCGCCAGCTGGGATGTTTAGAGGCAATCAATAAATACAACTGATGGCTAAAGGAAATACTTATCATTGCTCAGCCTGGGTGTCTTTTCATAGCCTGTACGCTCTGATCCATGTGCAGGAGACAGTGCTTAGCCATGGCCTATTGTTCATCTTTTACATCCTGTAGCAGCTCACAAACCATAAACCGAATCATGATTATTATTTTATTCGATCCTGTTATTTAATATGGACGATGCTGAAATTATATGGTGTGTACTCTATCATGCTGTTATATACCACATTGGGCTCTTTCAGTTGTATTGGCTCCGGTGTTACACCAGGATAACGCAAAGAAAAACTCGAGGGGACTTTTATATTTCGATTGTCCAATGTCCTCAGTGTCACCGTGACGACGCTGTGGGGAAGGAAGGTAGAAACTGAACAGCTCTGTGGCACACAGAGGACACTCCTGATGACCTGGCACCTCTCCTCAGTGCGAGTGCATGCACACACGCACACGCACACGCACACACACACACGCACATACGCACACGCGCACACACACAGCTGCAGTGCTTACGCAAAGCCTGGACAGCACTGCAGCTGAGACAGTTTTACCTTGGGTTTCAGAAAAATAATGCAACACAGAACAATATTTTGAAAGACATTGCTGTTTCTTCTTGAAATTATGTCTTGGAGAAATGTTTAGTATATATATATATTTTTTTGTTCAACGTTTATATCTTATCTCTCTTTGTGTTGGTTACTAATATAAATCTGACTAATATGTGCTGGGCAGGTCTGGTGTACATCGTCACACCAGGATATTAACGTGCCAATGTTTTCCTTACAAGACAGTCATATTTGATCCGGTTCATACTTTATCCGTCTCGGCTATGAACCGTTAGAGGTAAAGCCGTAGCTTTCGGTTTTCAGTCATGGGGAGGTCTTTAGACAGAGAACGTTGCAGTTTCTCTTAACTACAGAATTTAATTTGGACATGTGAAGGAATTGCTGTTTGAAATACACACTATTTTTCATTATACAGTAGTACTAGTCAAAAGTTTAGATGTTCCACAATAGTAACAGCCAGCAAGTGCTTGACATCTACGGTATAGGAACAACTTCAAGCTGTCGTTCTTTCGACTGTTCCCGTTAAGGGTTTTATGCCTATAGGCTTAAATCCATTCTCTCTTGGCACGGTTTGTTTCAGCAATCACACCGAGACCTCCAAAAAAAAAGTTGTTGGTGAGACTCCGATCCAACGTACAGTACATACCTGAGGGATCTTTAGTCACCTCCCCTAGTGTCCTGTTATCAGCGACTCCACTGGACCAACACCTTGTTTTCCAGCCGTAGCCACTCTTCATTTCCAAACTGTGATCTGCAAACTGTATGATTTGCCTCAAGTTGTAAATGTAAGCCTGCATGGTGAAATTCTGTCTCTTGTGTAACAGAAAGCATTTTTGTTTCTGTGAGCGGGACATCTGACCAATAGCTGATTCAATAGTTTTTACATGATTTTAAATAATGCATTTTGGTCAAACTAACCAAGGGGAAAACACTACAAGTTTCCACACTCATCAAGTGATTCGGACCAGAGGAAGTGAACTAAGGTATGAAAGGTTGCTCTTTCTAATGCAACCCTCCCTTTTTTATTTGGGCTTGGGATTGGTAACACAGATGCATCCTTCTTCCAGTGGCTGGGTTTGAGCATTGACTAGTGACTACACCGTACAGCTTTGGACCCTGGCTGAGAACCAGACCTGGGGCGACTAATAGGCAGTAACTCATTAACAGACACATTTCCCAGACCTCTAAAACTGATGTGTTAAAAGTAGATGTGAAGTATAATCTGGTACCTTTAAAAACATTCCTCATTGTGGTTTATTCTTTATTAACAGCCATAATCAAATCCATGTGAATGTGCATGCATTTTGGAGGTGTGATGTTGGAGAGAACACTAGAGGCAGGTAAGACTTATAAGTTGTAAAGGAGAATAAGGTGTGTTTATCATGTTCTACATACATCGTCCAGGTAATTTAGAAGGGGAAAAAATGCTCCCTTTGAACTTTTACCGAATCACTACTTATATCTTTAATGTCCGGTTAAGACACTTTGAGGATTTCGCTCTTATTGAATAAACCCTCAGAGGCCCTGGTGTGTCTCCGGCAATAAGCCTTTCACCACAGAGCAACTCAATCTAGAGCACAACAGTAGTTCCGTATGAGGTCCAGGCCGGTAATAAAGATTAAGAGGCCATCAGAGTGCGAGTGTGTGATTGTACTCTGAGTCATGGCCTGAAATGCCCATACTTTCTTCTTTCTTTCCCATTAAATTCCTGTGCACATAATGACAGCAGAGGGAAAAAAAGTGGAGAGAAAATGGCTGGGCATGCAGGGATGAGCAGAGCAGTCCTCTGAGAGATGGACAGAGCTCGACTCGGGCTGCCTCAGGGCCCAATAAGACGCTGTCAAAGCACAAGTGCCTATATCTCTAGATGCGATTGTTGTATTAGTCAGACAACCGGTGGTACAGCATTAGATTTTTTTTTCCCTTTTTTTCCTTCACTGAGTGATGCAATGCAAGTTAAATGCAGCGCCAGTAAGCGAACGGTAATGTCTGATGCACTTTATGTCCCATGATGCTCCCGACATGAAATGAATTGTTTTTACACCTTTCACATTCTTCTATTTGATCTCTGCAGTCAGTCAGTGGTTAGATGACGGTGCATTTCATGTGTAGTATTCGAACGCTGCCTGCGTTGCTGCTTTAATAGAGGGAGTGGGAGGGCGAGAAGAGGAAGAAAGAGACGTAGCAGAGAGAGAGAGAGTGGGAGCGCGCTGGGGTTCTGGGAGAGGGCTGATTTAAGGGAGAGCAGAGGGATCAGAGAGAGGCCTTGTTAGACGAGTGACGAGTGCTCCCCAGAGCTCAGAGGTGGTTTCTCTCTCTCTCTCTCTCTCTCTCTGCCTTTCCCCTTGGTCCTTTCATTGGAAGCAGCGCTAGTCAAATGGCAGATCAAAGCCGTGTTCAGTGTGTGTCAGAGCAGATCATTTGCACTTCCATAAAACGTGGCATTGCCGACGACACAAAACCTCTGCATTCATTAATATCCAAATACAGCGAAGACAAAGCACGTGCCGAAATAGACATTGTCTTTCGTTTGAACCAAAAGCATGCCCCCTCTGCTCCCCTCCAGCTCCAATTTATTCCATTTAAACCTCATTCAATGGATTTTCTTCTCTCTCTCTATCTCTCCCTACATAGTTACTGTGCGAGCTTTCAGTGGATTATTAAATGAGCAATGACATGAGACATTAAGACCAGGCCTGGAGTGTTTTCATTAAAGGTGCATTCTGCTGCTGAAAGAGGAGCCCTGTAGCCCTGACTGATAAGCATGATAAAAAAATATTCAAACACAGCACTTGTTTTTTCTTTCTTGTTTTTTTTTTTTTTTTTACATTTTTTTTTGTCTGAGCAGCATTGCAAGTCAGATTTTGCTAGGAAGGGAATTCCATGACACGTTATTCAACTTCAAAGTTTTCTCCGCAGCTCTTTCAGCGTACGTTTCTGGTTTCTTCCCTCCTCGAGCCGAGCAGCAGATAAGACAGCACGATGTTTTTACACTTGTTAATTCCAGCATGGCAGATGCAGACGAATATTATATATCGAGTCGTGATTCAGTTTACTTTTTTGTCCACATTCAGAAAACAGTTGTGTTTAGCGACAAACTCTGGACGGATGAGTCATATTTCATGAGCTTTTTAATCTGCGAATACTGACCCGTGCAGCAGGTTTTATTTAGGACATGTTTAGGAGTTTTGTTAGATTTTATTATTATATTTTCCATTTATGAAGAAAAGTGTAACCCAAGATCACGGTTTTAACCCTGACCTTTACTTTTAGACTTACAAACAGATTGAGTCTTGCAAGTTGTTTGTGTGCCTATATTTGATCAAATCCCTCAGAACTTCTTTCCCAACTACACCCCCCGACACCCCCCCATCCCCCATGCGTCAAGACTGACATTTGACGTTATTCCAGCTTGTCATTTCAGACAAGTGCCGTAATTGCTGGCTCATTCTTCTTTCAGTTTTTTTATATTGTTTTACTTTTTAATGAGAGTTTGCTTTTGATTGGACTCTGGTGTGTCATGCCGGAATAATGAGCTGGAAAAACAAAAAAAGAAACAGTTGTTAGAGAAAGCCTGCAGTTGTAAAACACTCAATTATGCCGGCGAGAAGTCTGGACACTGGCGGTGAAGTTCAAGGTCACTGCCGCGGCGCCCTGTAATTTTCTGTCTCCGCGTTCCCGTCTACCTCGCCGCTTTCAGTTCCGTCTCTGCGTAACAATCTCCTTATAAAAATTTTTGCGCGCTCCCTTAATCAGTGCTTTTCCCTGGAAAACACATTAACCTTTGCAAGGTGTTTCAATGACAGCGCATCAGAATTTCAGCTGTCATTTATAGAGTTAGTTATGACAAATTGACCATAATGCCGCTGTTAGATTGATTGATGCGAAATATTAAATCTATTAGGATTTCATTGCTTTAATAGATTTAATAGACATAATTTTTCCTGTCTGCAGGTATAACGTGTGCTGTTTTTCAATATAGCATGTTTCCTTAATAATATCCTGAGCCCTGTCGTTTAAGATTAGAAAATGAGCCGACAACATGCGAAAGCTTTTTTTGTTTGTGCTCAACCCGGTTCGAGTGTCGGTGCCTCCAGCTGCGTGAAGCTGTCTCGCCGACTGTCTTCCACAAAACTTTGCGACACGGATCCTTACAAAAGCCCATCTTTTCTCCCTCTTTGAAACATACTGTAATTAAACGATCAACAGATGATTTGGAGAATGCTCAACCGCCTGCCAACCGATAGCGGGCAGGAGTGCCAAGCGCAGTCTCTCAAATCGCAATTCAGCAGGGAGCCTGGTGCTGTGTGTTGCTCTTCTCGGCTTGCCTCTCTCCATATGGGCTCCTCGGAAAGAGGGCAAACGAGTCCCACAAAGCCTCCTGCTCACACAGCCGCGGCCAGGTGCGCCGTAAAAAACCACGCTGAGCCAGTCTCGTACCGAGACGGCTTTATTAAAGCAATCCGCTCTGCCTTTGTGATGGCCGATTTGTTTCAATAGTCTGCTCTGCGTACGCTTTGGAGAGATGTAAGTCCTGATATAACGTGTTTATGTAACATTAATTGCGTAAGAGTTTTGTCCTCGTGTTGTAATGAAGTTGAAATGACTCAGCATGGACCTCGAGTTCGAATTCGAAACAAATCCACATGACTCAATTTATATAAATGAGACAATGTTGAGCTTGGAAGTGCCGTTTAACAGTCGTGATTTTTCCTAGAACTTGAATAAACAAATTAAACGGGTTCTAAGTTTCACATGACTGCATTTCCTCATGTCTGCATGGGTCTCCAGGTCCAGGTCCTCTGATGTCTGGTCACTTCGCAAAAATACGCCAGTAGACAGATTGGCTATGCTAACTTAGCCCCAGTAGGTGTGAATCTGTGTGTGTGCATTGTCTGTTGTGATAAATTAGTGTCTGGACATGGGAGGAAAAATTTATTCAGTTATGAAGCATGATTTTTTTAATGTGGAGATTTATGTATTGCTAAAAAAAAAAAAAGGTTAAATTTATATTAGAGATGAACCAGTCAATCGGACAGTGATCAGAATTGACAGGTTCTCACTTTGATCAAAAGTTTGATGATTGGCCGATCAGCCTCGGATATAAGCAATTGTGTACTGAGCACAGAATCTTTTTTTGCCATATTTTTATGCTGCTACATCATCAAAAAGCGTGCGTTTTAAGCCTTTCATCTGCCTTTTTCTCCTGACTGTGAGAGAATTAGTCTCAAAGCCAATCATTACACACGCTTACACAGGTCTTAAAACACAGTGAGTGCTAATTAGTTGTAAATCACAGCGTTCGAAGGTCTGCAGGAGAAGCCGCAGTAAACGGCGGTAAAACCAATGTTTTTTGGACAGGCTCCGTTTAATTAATCATTAAAGTTTTTTGAAGGTTTTAAATTATACCAAAAATGAGGAAAATGTAATATAAATTCAAAATATTTATCAAATCGAATCACAATTTCAGTCGAATTGCCACCTAGGTATGGTGATAATATTGTATTGGAAGGTGCCTGGTGATTTCCATCCCTACAAGCATCCCATTTAGGGGTTATTCTTGCCTCCTGCCCAGTGTGGTCTGGATCCACCATAACCCTGAGCTGGCTACTAAAGATGACAAAAGATGATGATTTTTATAAAATCATCTTTGATAATTCGTACACCGCCTAGTCTGCCTCTAGCAGTATTGTCTTGGACTTCCTGCTACACTGTACAATTGATTGTGGAATCATAGCTTTCTGCAGCATTTAACATTCATGCCTATTAACATGCCCCTGATTCATTTCCTGAGATAATGGCATCACCTCAAGGGAAAACACAGATTAGGAGTAAATGATTCTTATGCTAAATATAGACTAAAGCAATGCACCGGTTGAAATCCCATAGTTTGACACATACGCCGTAGTGAAATCAGCCGAATTTTCTCGGAGTTGCACTTGAACAGCTACAGGTTCCCACTGCTCACATCAGCATGATCTCTGATCAGGGAGCTGCAGTGTCCCTGCACAAGCTGCATGGGAAATAACTCTTGATGATGCCAAGCTGCTTGCTGTGGTCCTCCGCTGTTCCCCCGAGGGAGATTAAAAGTCTCTCTCTCTCTCTTTCTGTCGACTGTTTCAGAGCCCAGGTCTGTTTACGGCCCTGATTGGCAGGATCTCTTTTGCAGGTCTGTGTTCCAGTTCACCGGAGAAAGGATGTGAATAAAAGAGCTGAGGGATCTGAGAGGAGACAAATGAACATTAAAATGCCTTAAATAACTGTTGATGCACCATGCTAATGGAAAGAGGGTGGATGTGGATTTTTTTCAATTGGACAACATTATAAGAGCACGCCAGGGTCAGGTTTATGCCCTTCCCTGTATACTTTGTAATGTAGTACTGAAGCAAATGGAACTAAGGCTTAAAAAAGGTATCAATGCCATTTTGTTTTGTTAATAAGAGCTTTATAAAAAAAAAAGAAAAAATGATAGAAGAGTGCGTTATGGTGGAGGTTTGCAACCTTGAAGATTTTCTGTCCTTAATTAATTACATTTGTTCATCAGCAAGGCTCAGTGCATTCATGCGATGGCCGCTGGAGTGGTACGACGTGTAGGGTATTAATTAGCTTTTTTTCCCCCATCCTGTACAATACCTTCATGCTGGAAAGCAGATATTTATTTACATTATGCATCTTCATTCTGTACAGGGTTGCAGCATGTAGCCTGTCTCAGGAATCTTGGGGCACAAGGCGGGGTACACCCTGAACAGGGAGCCACACCATCGCAGGGCACACATACACACCCTACACACTCATTCACACACTACAGGCAGTTTGGAAACACCAGTCAGCCTTATCTACCTGTCTTTGGACTGTGAGAGGAAACCCAGCAAGCATGGACAGAACACAAACACACACACGAGGCAGGAATCGAACCCTCAACCCTGCGTTGTACACTCATAATATTTTACACAATATTCTAAATGCATGACATATTATGCAAGTAATGGTTTCTTGGTTAAGCATCATAAACATTACATTTATTCTGCATTTTCTAAATAAACAGAAGGACAGTGTTGCGTTCAAGTACTACATGAAACACAGAAGTCCCTGTGAGCATTATGACTCTGGTGCCTTCATTATAATAACATGTTCATTCTGAAGGTTTATACCACTAATACTGTAGGGCTGTGATGTACATTTTCCCGCTCTTTGTTGACCTTGTGATTATTCTGGTGTGTTGGGTCGTTGGCTCTGGTTAGCATTAGCGCTCGGCCTTGTAAGGTCATGACAGTAAATCTAAATTGGCCACAACCTGTCAACAGTTAGAGCTTGTTTTGGTAATGGCTTGTTAATTAATGTTGCAAATACCTTACGGGGGAGAATTTCCCAACATTTCACGCCTGTTTCTCAACACGGAGCTGTTTGCTGGTTGCTGTTTAGTGGATTGATGATTCAAAGCTCAGGGATTCTTTAGATGGATTTGCCCAATTAAAATGAAATTTGATACAAAAGCCTGAAGAGGGACGGAAGGAAAACGGAGCCGCTTAGGCTGTGTGGGAGCGGATTTAGGAGAAAACCTCGCTGATATGCATGTAATGTACTTCTGTTTGATTACTTGGTACTATTATTGTTTGTTCCCCCACAAAAAAAGTAATCAAAAACTACTACTACTATCAGGGTTGGGAAATATGGCAAAACATTTTATTGTGGATTAAAATATGGATAATTATTAATAATAGTCAATGAGCTGTTATAAGGATATAACCAGGTAGTGTTTTTTTTTAGCAAGGGACACGTTCATCTTTTATACTACAGTATACAGGGTCGCGGGGGCCTGGAGCCTATGCCAAGAGACTTACTGTAGGGCACGAGGCGAGGTACATTCTGGACATGATGCCAATGCATCGCAGGGCACACACACACACACACAAACACACACACACACACACACACACACACACACATACATATTCCTACATTACTGGCAATTTGAAACACCAATTAGCCTCATCTGCATGTCTTTGGACTGTAGGAGGAAACTGGAGTAACCAGAGGAAACTCACTAAGCATAAGAAGAACATACCTCAAGAAAATCTGGATAATGGGAAGATCTTGTCTAGAGTCACATTAGATAAATAAAGCAAGTAAAATCCACTGGTTAACTTTTATAGACCTATCATCAAAAAGATGCAATCAGAAATATAAACTCTTTGACTGAGTAATTACAATGTTAGAAATAAACCATAAATGTGTTTGTAGAATTCTCGGATTTAATCATAAATATTCTCTTACACAGTTTATACACAGCTGTGCTCTGATTTCAGTCAAACTGCCATAACCTGTCCTTTTTTTTTTTTTATTGACAATTTCCTTCTCGGTTTCTGCACTCGTCTTCTCCCCCACGTTCCACACTGCTTCTGTTGCTGGGTGTGTCTCATTTCGAGGTGTGTGTGTGTGTGTGTGTGTGTGTGTGGGGGGGGGGGTGTTAAGGCTGTAGAGTCCTGAGACTGAACCGAAATGAGACTGGTCTACAGAGCCAAGCTGAAATTGGTTAAACTTGTGCAACACGATTCATTAAAACCTGTCTCTCAGGGAGCGGATTTCACATAATTCCCATTGTTTTTTTTTTTAGAATTTGTAAAATGTTTTATTTTTAGAATATATTCATTTTTAATATCCTTATGTTGTGAGTCGGCCATTGTCTTTTCTTTTCTTTTTGTCTCATCATCTTGGGATAAGTTGGCCATGAAGTGTAAACTAGGGGTAAACCTCTATTTATGTAGGTGTAAACCTCTTTAGGGGAAAGAAGGCAGTGTTTGAAGGAGCTTTGAAAATATGACATGATGTGAACTTAGTGCTAAGCAAGTGTCTATGGCAGTATGTATATCCTAATCATTATATCGCCCAGGCTTTAACGCCTTTATTACGAATAATGATAATAATGACATAATTATAATCACATATAATTACATGATTACAGTTTCGGATGTACCAAACCTAGTGCAAGAGTGGACATAACGTTTTTACTAGTTTGTTCAAATTGCACTTGCTAGTAGAGTAACTCTTCTTCTCTACAAATGTACAACTCAACATAGTTGCCATCACAAGCAATGCCATTGTTGAACCCAGCTCTGGAATCCTCCCACTGTGCTACAGAATGTTTAGAGCAAAGACACCACTGACGGGAGCAATGTTACACAGATGGATGAAGAACATTAAAGAAGGGGAAGCCGGCATTGAAGACAGACCCTGCAGTGGGAGACCATCGACTGCAACAAAGAGGATTTTTAGAGAGGATTCAAGAGGAGTTGGGTTTACCAATGGTGCGAATGCATGGCTTGTGATAAAGACTATGTTGTTGTGACCGAGATGTTTGCTTAATGCCTTTTCAATCCAATTACGTTTTTATTCTCATTATTAGTGGACGATTGAATATCGTCCTTTAATCTTCTCAGGTGTGTTTGCGTGCATATTCTCTAACTTGAGGTCTGAGAAAAGCAGACAGAGTGCCAAACATTTAATGATAATTTCATTCAGCATTTAAAAAAAAATATTTTTCTGCTGATGATATTCTCATTGTCACAGCAGAGAGAGGAGCAGATGAAGGCTTCGTTATTGGCTCGCTCCGTCAGCTCAATCAGGGCCCTGCTGAACAGCTCGCCATCTTGTCATTACCATCGCTTATTTATTTTTGACTCGATTACACACGCTGGTGCAGTGAAAGATGGCGTAACACCAACAACTTTTTTCAACACGCCGACCTGTGAACAATCTTTAAGGTTCTCATTTGCATTGATTAGCCCGCATCGGGGCGGCGTAGGTTTTCCCATTATATTCCCAAACGCACAATAGAAACATAGATCGAGGGAAGGAGGGCGGTTGACCGGATGGCAGGGTATATAGCATGTGCGAGAAATATATTAATTTGCCTCTTGTCATTTTTGCTCGGGTAATTCTAATGTTGTCATGGTAATTTGGGCCTGGGAGGCTGCAGGTCACTTTCCAAACAGAGACCTTGCAGGGGGAGGCTGAATCCTTGGGAAGGGCTGATAAGGCGTCGTGTGTAGCCTTCAGCCGCATGATGAATCACCCGCTTATCTGCTTCAGCCCAGAGAGGCACGAGACTGACACAGAGAGAGAGAGGGGGGGAGAGAGAGAGAGGCAGGGAGAGAGAGACAGACAGAGAGAGACAGAGGGAGAGAGAGAGAGAGAGAGAGAGATCTGTCATTATTGGCGAATGAAGAAAAATCCCAGCACACTGTAACAAAATATCTTGTACAATAACAGGCGAGTTCCCTCTGTAAGCATTCATGAATCTATGAATGGCAGCTCTTTCATCGCTCTCGCTGTCTGTCTGACGCTTAAGAAAATGCTAAACTTAAACTTTTTTTTTTTTTTATCTCACTGATGTTTATAAACCAAATTCCTCTATGATATTATCACAAAAATTCCTGAAATGTCTTTTGGCACTTACAGAAATAATGAAATTCTCTCTCAGACTTGCGTCCTTAAACAGCTACTGGTTTGTAATATTATTCTAAATTCACTGGGCTCTCTCTGTTTCATCAAATCACAAGCACTTGATATGGATAGTAGGTATTAAATGTGGTAGCTTACACACACAAACAAATACACAAACAAAAGCGAGAGAGAGAAAAAAAAGCCCATGGACACACATCTCCCACTACTTGTAAGCTATGTAGGGGGCTTATTGCTAAACGGATGCACAGTATGCTCACACGAGGTGCCTTTAGGCTAGTTCAGCAGCTCATTCTCTCCCATCTCCCCCCCTCCCTGTCCCCGTCCCTCCATCCTACGTGCTCTGTGTTGTGCGTCTGCTTTTAGCCTGTGGTGCAGGCCTGGTGCGAACAGCTGATGAGGTGTCTCGGGCTGTGTGTTGTCTCTCACACAGACCGCGAGTGATCTCATTATCAGCCGCTCCAGCCCTCGCTGTCCCACGGAAATATCCAGGCCGACCTCGGGATCAATTACGCATATACTTCCGACTGTAGTTATCGCCATTAAATCTCTTATAATATTAGAGTTATTGATTCCGGTGGTGTAATGGTTAGCACTGTGGCCTCGGACCTCCCGGGGATGAGGGTTCGATTCCCGCCTCTGGTCTGTGCGCGTGGAGTTTGCATGTTTTACTTTGTGAATGGTTGGTTTCCTCTTATTCTTTAAAGACATGCAGATTAGCCTAATTGGAGTTTCCAGATTGCCCATAGTGTTTGTGAATGTGTGCATGTGATTGACATGTCCAGAGTGTGCACTGTCTCGCGCCCCAGAGTCCCCTGGGATAAGCTCCAGGACAATGAATGAGAGTGAGTTATTAATTAATTTATCACAGGGCTGAATTTTGATTGGTCAGAAGGTGTTAATACATTTTCTATAACAGCAGTTCTGGCTACAGGGCGTGTATTAAACATGTGGAATGGTTGATACGATAAAACTTTTTATCAGTAGTTTTTTTTTTTTTTTTTGCAATGAGTCTTCAGTTTCAGTTAAACGAAAAGCTCTTTATTCAGGTTTTCTTATGTTACCTTCTACAGGATAAATAAGTGTTATAGAAGACGAATAAATGAATGAATTCATCCTCGACTACCTTGCTAAAAAAATGAGAGTGTTCAAGATAGAGGAGTGTACACTTAGCAGTTTCTTGGTAACTTGACAAGCGTTATAATTTAGTTTTATTAACTCCAGTGTTTGAACAGCGAGGCTAGTCAGGGGTCACGTGTTTATGGTTTCCATAAAATATATGTTAGAAGGAATTAACTTTTGTAGATGGTCATAATATCAAATATTCTTAGAGGAAATAGTATTAAACTGTATTCTTCTGTGTTGCTAGGGGGAAAGCCTCAGGGACGTCTCTCATATACCTTAAAATGTGAACACAATTTACCTTAATGTAATTTATTTAGGTAATTAGTTAGTTAATCTAAAATACTTAAGTTTAAAGCTTTGAAGTTACACCACATGTACTGTATTAATGTCTTAAAGTAGACATGAGGGTGCATTTCTAAAGGCAAGATGATCTTACTTTGATATTGTGAAGGCGACACGTCATAAAGAGCAAACAAAACGAACCAAACAGGAACTACGAAAACTAAGACTAGGACTTTGTTCCGAGCTAAATGCTAATGATAACGCTAAAAGAGTGTGATCAAGCTCTGGTGGTAGATATGTACTGTAGAATGGACTCACTTGACAAGATTACTAATGGCAGCAGGGGAACTTCCTCATCCATGGACTCTGCCGTCCTTCTTAACGTTCCGGTGTTGCGTGAAAATCACTCAGTAAAAAATGTGTCACAGAATTTTGGGGGTTTTCTGTTTCGTAATGGAGGAAAAGACTTTACATAAAATAAGTAGAGGTTCTTCTCTTGAGGAGACATGAATTGAAACACTACAGAAGACCAAAAGACAGAAGATGAACTAGATGTGAAGACATGGGCTATAAATAATGCACCCAGTCAAGAACGTACTGTACAAGACTTTCCTATAGATTGGGTTTATATATAATATAGTGCAAAAACTATTTTGCTTTCCAACACAAAATCAAATGTTACAGAAAAATAATAGCTAGATGTATAGGACACATCTTCTTACTCGGTGGTTACTGATTATTTCTCTGCAGCAGAGGTAAACTTTGGTCTTCACGAGAGCCAGCTTCATCATGGTGCTTGATGGGTTTTGCAAATGCACCTGACACAATACTGTTCTTGCAAGAACTATTGCAGAACATCTGACCTTTGCATCTTAAAATAACAACTGACTGTTTCTGCTGTTGATACTTAACTTCCTAATGCCATATGTGTTATTTCAATGTTTTGAAAAAGATTGTATAAAACAAATCCAAACCTGTGTCCAAACATTTGACTGGTAATGTATATTAATAATAATCGCTACTTTCTTGGAAGGCCTTTTAGTTGGAAATCAATAATTTGCATGTGCTGTACCTGTGATTTGTTTTTGCTGCTAGTGGCAGTAAATTTGCATATATAACAACAAGTGCCGTGCACATTTTAATACAGTTCAATAATTTAGCGATACATAAGATACATGCACTGTGTCTAAGATGTTGTTGCATCTGTCCCAATCTCTGATGAGACAGAATTCAGTGGACGTCTTTGCAACGTCTTTAAAATGCTCATCCAAGTTGGAGTTAAAGCACGGTGGCGTAGTGGTTAGCACTGTGGCCCCACACATCCAGGGTCTATATAATAATAATAAGCAGTATAGAAGATAAATGAAGATGATTGATATTATTATTATTATCGTTATTATCATCGTTATTGTTGTCACTACACTAAAAGAACGTTCAGTCTTATATCTTCCTTGACTTGTCATTTTATTCTGAACGCTGTTCAATCTGTGTCTGACAATATGACAGTCTGTGTGCAGCAGTTGTAGCTCAGGATGTATCTCTTCAACCGCTAATTAGAATCGCTGTATTTCATTTCTTTAACAGTTAGCGCACCGCTTGTTCTCTGTGTGCAAGCCTGTAGGCCGGGCCCTTTTGTACGTGGAGGAAAAGGCGGGGGGAGGCAAACGGAAGCGTAATAGATATTCATGAACTTCCGAGTCAATGCATATGCATGACTTAATGAATGCATAATTCAGTTCAAACTTGCTGCCACTGATTCAGCACAACTCAGAGCAGCGAGACGGGGAGAGAAAAAGAGAGAGACAGCGGGATAAAAGATAAATCTAATGAGCAAAGGCTTTTAAAAAGAAAGAAAGACTTTTAAAAGCTGTCAATAAAAAAAATGTGCTAGGCTTTGACACGCCTTTGTCGAGAATATTGGGCCGTTTTTTTGGTCTTCTTGCAGAATGTAAATTCTTCTTTTTTTCTCGTCAGGTCACCCACAACAATCCTCTACTGTATGTCTTCACACAAACTTTTCAAAAAAAAGATTCTCTTTTCAAACCGGAGAGTTCTGTATAGCTTTGGAATCCCATTTTGATGCATTCATTCATTATAACTCATTTCTGCCTCTGTGCTTCATCTGAAAGGAAGCTCTTTTGCCTGCTCAGTCCATTTCAGAAACATAATGGAAAACTGAGCAGAACAGCTGAGGTACACATTTGCGCTTTCTCTCCCTTCTTCTTCTCTCTCTCTCTCTCTCTCTCTCTCTCTCTCTCCCTCTCGATTCCTTCAGACCTTCGGCATTTTCTTTGACCCAGATCTCCTCCTTACAGCCTTAAGTCAACACATTTCGACAGAAATAAAATGATTGTTATTTCCCGAGTGCTCCTCCAGTGCTGTGAAAAATGCTTTGCTCCTCGCCGTCCTGTACGTTCCATATGTATGCCTTTGATTTTGAATGTGAGCAGTTCTTGAGGGAAATGCCATCAGTTCCTTATGAATCTTACGTCAGTTTAAGGGGTTGCGCTGTCTACTCGGAGCTGCCAGCAGTAATGACAATAAGGACGTGATGCTATTTATTGGATTTATATAGTGGAATTGTTTTTGTAGTTAGTGTCATCGGAGCCAATTACTCTTCATTTATGACCTTGCTTTTTAAATGCCTTTTCAGTATTAATCTAAAATATGTCAGGAAATTAGACAGGTATGCAAATCCTCTTGCGCTCTTGTCGTCTGGTGCAGCTCAAGCGACTGTTTCAGTCATCTAGCTTAGTGAAATAGTTTGGATGATAACGAGACTGTTTCTTGTGTAATGAGACATTTCTCCTGTGCACCCCTAGGCTGTGTTTATACACCGGGCAGGAAAGAGGAAAAAAGCATTAAGTCTCGGAAGCGACACATTTATATGCCTTTAACAACTCATTTAGTGCGCTTACTTTTTTAGCTGTAATTGCTTTGGCCCAGTTCTGTCTGTCTACTTTATGGATCGAGATCCTGTAAAAAGACACCCTGGGCAGATGGGTTTGGTTTGAGGTGAGAGCTCTGGTAGGAAGTAGCCTCTACTCCTAACAAGGCCAATAAAGACGCCTGTGGAGCAAACAGAGTTTATGATCATTGAGTAGATTTCTTCTTGCTTAGGAGATTGAGGAAGAAAAAAAAAAACACGGAATAGGAAGCACGGTCTATATTATTCATTTCTTATCTTTTATTTTGTTTAGTTTGGAAATTCATTATAAAGTGTGGCACTGTGTCCTCGCACCGCCAAGGTTGATGGTCCAAGCGCTGTCTACGGTCTGTGTGCATGCAGTTTGCATGTTCTCTAAGTGTGTGTGTGGGTTTCCTCCGTGTGATTTTTTTTTTCACACAGTCCAGAGACTTGGGGATTAGACTTGTTGGTGTTTCCACATTGCCTGTAGTGTGTGTGTGTGTGTGTGTGTGTGTGTGTGTGTGTGTGTGTGTGTGTGTGTGTGTGTGCTTGTGTGCTTGTGTCCCCGGTGATGGACTGGTACCCTGTCCAGGGTGAACCCCGAGAATGAGTGAGTGAGAATATGCATTGTAATGGGGGAAAAAGAATGACTGCATTCTTCCTCTCCTCCTTCAAAAACCCAGTTCCTGTTTAAGTGCCTTTAGTGCAGCATGCTATATCCTACTTCAATAACATTTTACCTTTCAGTCCAGACCTAATGCACTTCCTCACATACTCCTGGCAGACGTCTCTCAGTAGCCCTGGGCCTCTAGAGGCTCACTGACCTGCTCCAGATGTTTCAACCTTTGCTCATCTGGACTGCTGTGCACCCTGGTGCAGTTGCAGGGCTCGGATCAACCAGCCAGTTTTCATGCATGTTCATGAGTGAACACACTGTCTGCCCAGTCTGGAGCTTTTATGTTGGTTGTGGAAATGCCTCAGGGCTCAGCGTGTTAAGAGGTTTCAGGAAAGAGTGGAAGGCTTTAATGACAGCCGAGAGCAAGACGCTTTAAAGACTTCTTTAGAAATGCCATAATTATTCTATCTTATTACAGTTGCAAAAATGTGCAAATGATTCTTTTTTCATAAAATATGAAAAGTGTGGAATGTCTGAGCTTCCCCAGTACAGAGTCAGTTAAATTACCTACTTACAGACCTGCCAACCTTTACACAGTTTGCTTTTGCTTTTTATATTGGCTTTTACCCATCCGAGTTATTCAAACCTCAGACTTCTGTTATTTGGCTGGCAGACAATCCAGTTAATATAATCTGAACCTTTAATATATTATTAATCTGAACTTATTGACAGCTGAATAAATGCTTTTTACCCTCTAATATTAACTGACACTTTTAGAAATGCCTGCTTTCCCATCTCGTATTATATTCTCTCAAGACTGTTATAAATTGATTATTCTGTAATAGAATATAATCAAAGTACAAGCTGTTCGACTAAGCTAACGGTAGGCGAGTGTATCAATTAATTATATTTTAGGGATTATTATATACAGTATAAGAAACATATAATATATAATTTCTAATAATTAGATATTTTATGTAGGGCTGCAGGGGTCCTAGAGGCTACCCCATGGTACACCCTAGATGGGGGCAATCCACCGCAGGGCACATGCGCGCGCGCACACACACGCACACACGCGCACACACACACACACAATCCCAAAACTACAGGAAGTTTAAAAATGCCAGTCAACCTACAGCACATGTCTTTCAATTGCTAGCGTTCCTGGAGGAAGCCCACCAAGTATAGGGAGAACATACACTGCCTGAAGGTGAAGTTCAAACACCACTGACCCTGGAAATGAAGAGCGACAGCAGTAACCACTAAACCACCATGCCACCCACAGTATAAATAGAAATTGGAAAAATAATTAATAAGATATTACAAATGTTTCTTTGCTCTTTTACGCTGGTCAGCTCAGACGTGTTCTGATAGTTTAGTTCAGTGTTCGTATTGTGTATTAGGGCTTTTACTATTTACCAAGTTCTTACTTCTTCTCTATGCTGCGGAATGAAACATTATTCTCTTTTGATGGTGGCAGGTATAAAAGACAAAAGCCTAGGAACCCAAGGCCACTTGTTGCATAGAAGATTTTAATTTAACAAATGTTGCTTTTTTCACAATGTGAAGCTAGAACAGTAAAAGTGGCTCATCATTCTCTTGTGAACATGTCTAATTCCTCTCTCTCTCTCCCCCTTTCTCTCTCTCTTTTTCTCTTTCTCCCACTCTTTTGCTCTCCACGTTCTTTGTTTTAATTCACTCGCTGCGCTATCTGAAATAACCCAGCTTTCATCTCCAGTGCCTCTCACCTCGGCTTTACAATTCCACCTTTGTATTCACACTTCAAATAAACCGCTTTTGTTCTGCTTTATAAGAGCGAGAAACCTACATCACTCAAGTATATTAACTGTAGACTATTACTGTCGTGTGGAACTGCTCCCTGGGCCGTTGTGAAGACTCCCTTGACAAAACTCCCTGTCATGTTTATTCAAGCTTTAATAAATAGAGGGATGTATAACGGGATTCAAAACGTGCCCTGGTATTTCCTTGCCTGGAACAATAAAAAAGTTATCAGGAAACAGCAGAAATTACAGTGTCTTATATTACAGAGGAGTAGCGGATCGCAGAAAAGAATCTTTCTCCTCTTTTTGTGGTGAATGTCATGCTATTGAATGTGCCTTATGAAGGCTTTAGGGGCTGCGCTAAATAAAGAACTGCAGGGGGTGAAGGCTTGGCAGGAGCTGTAATTGAAATGAACGCTCTGATATAACCCCTAATGTGTTTTATCAGCTTTGTACATCTGCAGCCACTATAATAAGGACGCACATCAAACCTGCCATGCTTTTGGAAGATTGATATTATGTTTATTGAAATCCAGGTGTGTTTTAGTTTATTCTCCATATTCCTCGCTCTGTGGCATATTCATCTATCAGTTATTCAGCTATCAACTGCTCACCTCCTCTATGACAGATTTAATAATATTCTAGAGTGCTGAAATGTAAACAGGAGCATCAGTGTGGGTGGGGGGGGGGGGGGGGGTGTTGGAAATGATCCTCCATCAGTTTGTGACTGAGAGTGTCCTCTAGTGTGTCTCTGAGGGTGATGTTGGTTTGTCAGATAAGAAAACCGGGAGCGAAGGTGAGCTCTCACGTCACCGGTTTTAAAGAATATGAGAGATTTTTTTCTCTCTTTTTTTTTGCCTTTATGTTGAATATGACATTGCTGCTCTCCAGGAAAGACTTGGATTCTTATACTAATGTTCCACAGCTGCTGGAGTTTTATCATTAATCTGAGAGTCAAGATGAGAAAAGCAGAGAGAGAGAGATGGAGTGAGGCTAGCCCTGAGCTTTTCTGAGGCTTTGCCATAGTAAACTGCCCTGCTTGATCCCACTCCCAGATCATTTGGCATGAAACAACCTTCACACTGCTGTTATTTCCTGAGCTGAACACTTCATCGCCTGCCCATCACATGCACCTTAATGAAAACTGACAGATTCAAATTTATTTGTAAAATTGTGCATTTGGACAGCAGGCTTGCCAATACTCCAGAATTCCTCTTTTCACTCCAGTTACCAGGCTTAATTACAAAATTTCAAGCTCTTAATATCTCTAGTCTATGCATTTAAAAGGAAAACAAACCGTACTTTTTGCTTTAAAATGCACCAGTAACGTATAATTTACCCATATTTTAATTAATAGAGTTCTTAATATATATATTTTTTTATTTATATGTGATAATACATGCTTTCATTTTGGTATAATACCTCCATTTTATTAGTAAATTGAGCTATGTAAATCTATGCATAAATCATGTATATGCAGTACTGTGCAGAAATCTTGAGTCACTCCTCATTTCTTTTTAGTTTTCTTCCACAGAGTCAGACTTTCTTGTATTTTTTATGTAGTCTTGAGGAATAGTTCTCCAGGCTTCCTGAAAGACTTTTTTGGCTCACATTTTCAGTCCGGTCGCTGCACCTGAGCACTTTCTGAGGAATGGTAGTTTTTGTTTGTTTGTTGGTTAAGCCACACGGTGACCTACTGTATTAATGGTTCAAGTCTAAACCGGTGAGAAACAGGTGCAGATGATGAAATATTATCAGGCTGGGGTTTAGTACTGGTGAGGCTGAATGCTGAAAGGTTGGAACAGACGAGAGGGGAAATGAGGCTGCGGTTGTTACATAAACAACCGATTGTTAAATTGTCTCTTCGGCAAAGTAAAACTTTTGTTCCCATTATTTTAATTAAATCTTCATACTTTAATTTTATATCATTTTTGCTCAGTACTGTACTTGTTTAACATTATTGTTTTTTTATTTTAGTAATCCAAATCCATAAATGTGCATTTCCCCCTTAAATTTCACCTCTTTATTGCTTTATATAGGAATATTAAAAGTAAAGTTAAATACAGTAAAATGCATCGTATCCATCACTCAAAAAAGTGTTTGGAAGTAAAATTACATGTACATACTTTAGTTATTTTCAACAGGCACTCACACTGGAGTTACTTATTTTCTTTGGCTGGATTTTAGGTGGTGTTCTGTTGGACATGTGTTGCACTGCATATTGTGTCCAGTCCCATTACCTTACACTCTCTGGAGGCCATTTTGCATTCAGCTTGCCTTGAAGTGGATGATTCTATGTATAAGTGTCCACATCTTTTAAGATGAATGCTTTTGAATACTTAATTACTGCAAAAGTAAATGGAATTTTAAAGACATTTTATTTTCTGCATAATTTTCTGCAGCACTACAGTATCAACGGCTGCTACTGAACTGTGGACTAAAGATAGTTACTGTAGTTACTTGTTTAATGCTATCTTCAATAAGCAACTTAACACTTGCAATTATAACAAAAAACAGCAGGAACTGATCCTCATTCTGGTTAGTTGTCAGTAATGGATACTGAGTCGAAAATGTATCTATAAAGTGTGTGACTACTTTGGTGGGAAAAAAAAACCTCATGCAAACCATCAGCACATTGGAAATATAGGATACGAGTGAATTCCACTGGTTTAATCTCATTTAGCACATACAGCCAGTGTACAGTAAGTATAAGTAAGTAAATCCTTTAAACTTGGAATCCTCCTATGGGCTTCTTACTTCCTCTGTCTCCCAAATTGCTATTTTAGCTAGAAAACATTGCCTTATGGCTCCATTGGTTGGCCGTGCTAGAGGGACATAATGTGCCCCTTGCATGCTCCCAGCTGTAATATATATTGAGGCGAAGAATTGTTGCTTGGCCAAAGTGGCGAATAGGGGGTTCAGCCTGGCATGTTAAAGCCCCATAAATAAAATCCTGCTGTAATCCATTGCTCCCGAACAGCTTGCAAACAGAAATAGTTGGGAATTCATCACCAGACCCTCTAGTCAAGACGGCACAATTCAGAGAGCGTGGATAAATCTTGCATGGAAGACTTGTCACGGCGCCATGACAGCGTTCCAGTGCTGTGCTTCGAGCTGAGTTTGGGTAATGAGTGGCCGTGGTGTCACCTGATGCCCTCTCTCTAGGCCAGCCTCCACTAATGTGGCCTGTCTCATAGCGTGGCCTTCTGGCCCAGATCACACAGTCATTCTGGGCCACTGTGGGCTTTTGTGGATGACTCTTGCCAAGAAATGGAGCAGCACTGTGAAAGGCCACCATGGGGATTGGCTTGGAATGGAGCAGCCTCATGTATGCCATGGTTTTTATAAATGCTCAGACAGAGAATATGTCTTCTGGATGAATTTCAGTGCTGTTATTGTTTATGTAATGACTAATTTATTTAAAGATTAACTACACTCCTGTCGAGAGTTCTCTGGATAGTTAACAATTTTAGCCTTCAACATGAAAGTAATTAAACAATACTAAAACGTAAATGAATACAAAATTCCCTATCACCTTAAAGACATGTGACAGCAAACGAGTAATTTGGATGCAGCCTTGAAATCATCAGCTGAAATATAGCGTAACATGGCTAGCATTGGGTTAGCGTTAACAGCGGCTTGATGGTTACTGTATATCAAAGAACACAAAGAGCAGGAAATAATCCTCGTCCTTATCAGCTACCATTTGTGGGTAACAACAACAGGTAATCAGCATCAGTAGCACTTATAACAGGACCTTTTTTTAAGGCCCTGCATTATAAATATCACAAGTGATAGCAATAGGATCTATTGGACCTGGGTGTGAATTGTGTGGCGTTACAATCAAAAGTGGTAGGTAACAAAGTACAGAACCTCAGTAGCATTTTCAAATACTTATATGTATGTGAACTTTACTTTGAGTAGTTTTATTAGTGGCTCATTTTTACTTTTACTCCAGTACATCCAAAAATATCTGTACTTTCTACTTCACTACATTTCTGCCCTGCATTTCTGAGTTGCGTTACATAACCACAGTGTTGTTCATTTCAGGCATTGATTTACCACGGCACCTACTGACAGTAAACTACATATACTGACTATTATATTTAATGTTGTGATTTGCGTTACCTCTGAAACGCTTAGTTATGAAGCAGGTGTTTGAAACCAGAAGTGAGATGGGTTTAGATATAGAGAGAGAGTTTTGTATTATGATTTTAAAAAAAATCACAGATGACTGATACAAGCTCATTAAAAAAAGCTTTTGATACTTAAATGATTTACTTTTACAGGATTTGTGTACTTTGTCCCCTGATGGGTTACATTGTTTAGGAAAGACATAAAGTGCAATCATTTTTGTTCATATTTTCTTGTCGTTAAATTTAAAAGCAGATCTTTTTTTGTTGTACTGTACATATTGTATAAAATGCAATAGAGGTATGTGTATGGGTAGAAAAAAAGCATTTTATAGGCAAAAAAAAAAATCTTATTGCTGACATTCTCATTAAATGTGACAGCAGCAGCTGTAACTCACCACCTGTTGTATTGTGTCTACGATCTGTTTCCGTTGGTGTTTAAGCCAAGCGGCTTTTTTATTCCCAGAGCTGAACAAAAGGAAGGGTTTGTGTTTGCTGATTAGGTTTTGTTAATGTGTGTTAACAGGAACGAGTAACGGATTTCTCAGAACAGCTTCATACAAACTCAGAATCGGGGCTAGCAACAGTGACGCTTATAATTAATAACGTACACATTTTGATAATTACTGCAGTGTGTGTGTGTGCATGTGTGTGTGTGGTACTGGACTGAAAGTCTCTTGGTTATATTTATGATCCTTGAACTAATTGTTTTAGTATGTGCTGCTTATAGACAAGCAGTTATACAGTATAATTTTGATTTTGATGAACATGGGAATCGACATTTTTAAGAGCCGGTGAAACATTAGAGAATGATGCATTATCATGAAAACATCAGTTCTGATTCTCCTTAAGCTGACACTACATCATTAGAGGCATGTCGACTTGCTGTCTTTCTGCACACAATAATTAATGTCTTCAGAGCAAATGAAATCTGATTAATGCCTCTGCTCTGCTCACAGAAACTGACAGACAGGACGATATGCCTGGATTTGGACAGGATTTCTGTCCAAAGCCCTGAATGCAGTGCTGGTGTGATATGGTTCTGGTAATTAAACCTTTAAGGGCATAAATGAGTTTATCAGGAGCCTGCCTTGAGGACGAAAAAAAAAAAGGAGGAAAAAGATCGTCAGTACCTAATCTCATCTGTTTCCCATCTTTAGGCTGTCGCTTAAGCGAGCAGATTTACATACATTTCCACATTTACTCATCAGGATGATGGTGGTGGAGTGACAGCGGTATGATAGTGCACACGGAGTAAATCCTATACCGTAGAGTTCTTGAAGCATGTTCATCTAGATGAGGTGATGCTGAGAGACTGGAATCTGACCTTTTCTCTCCCTCTCTTTCTTATTCTTTCTCACTATGAACAGTAAATGTAAGTGGAATTTCGTGTCTTTCCACTAAACTTAACATACAACTTTTCAGCACCCTTTCTGGCCAAAAGTCCCCCAGCTGTAACAACCAGATGTCGTTGTTGTGGACACTTTGTCCCTCATTTCTGTAATAACAACATCCCCTCTTCTCCAGTTAGATTTTGGAGAGTGGGTGTGTGCATTTGGGCGTTAGTGAGATCAGACACTATGTCGGATGAGAAAGGCACCGAAGTTGTTCAGTGCGGTTGAGGTCAGCGCTTTGTGTCATAGCCAAAATCTTCCAAGAACCCACTTTCCCAAACCGTGCCTTCCTGGAAATTTAGGCAGGGTTGGTTCGTCCCTTTAGTTTCAGTAAACAAGAGTCATAATGCTACAGCATGCATATACATTCTAGACAATTGTGTGCTTCCAGCTCTGTTCCATTTTCAGGAACAAGCATATGTGGGTGTGATGATCAGATTTGTGTTTATTTACATACAGGGAAAAGTGTAAAATCACAGATTTTGCTGTTGTTTATCATTTCTATTTATCAGTATGTTAAACATTCCACTTTGGTTTTTTGAAAAGACTAATCAACTTCAAACATCTCATAATTTATTACAAAAGTGGCACCCATAACCAGGCGCATACGTGCACGGTTTGTCCTGAAATGCTTGGTTTTTTAAACTACAGTACAGAGATGATGTATTATCTTGTCCGTATGTACTGCTTTATCATGAGCAGGCTATGACTGGATCTAGAGTCAGAGGTGAAAAGGCAGGCAAACACCCTAGATGATCTGTAAGATGCTTACAAGGCAGTGCACACACACACACACACACACACACACACACACACACAGTTATATTTGGCAGCCAGTTCATTTTATGCCTCTGCCGCCAGGTGACATTATGTTTTTGGGTTGTTCCGTGCGTCTATCTAGGATTCTTGTTCGAGCAGTACGTATCTCAAGAACGAGTGGATGAATTTGTATAGGATTTATATGAGATAATCGTTTTAATCAGCCGAGGAACTGATTAGATTTTGAGAATGATCCAACCAGGTCCAACTCAAGGTCAAAATGTCTAAAATAGCTTTTCTTCAACAGCCTCTGTACAAATTAGAAACACTAGACGTGTCGGCACAGGAGGCGTCCCCAGTGGTGTCCAGTTCTATTTGTTTTTACCCCTGATCATCTCGCAGTGGAGAATCGCATCCATCACGGAATTTACCCCACTCTGAATCCAGGAGAGATTTCCTTTTGAGGGATTCTCGCTCATGAAAACAAAAGACCACAGATCCTTTTTTTTCTTTTTGAAGAGTGTTACTTAGTATTGTTTTTTTAGAAGAGGAATGAAGAGTGAGAAATAGAACTAGAAAGGGGGAAAGGGTCATAGGCTGCAGGGTGTGTGTGGGAGGTACGGCAGCGGATTGTGTGCCAGCAGTCGCTTCCAATTCTGTTATGCAAATAAAATCTCCCTTCGTCCACCTGGCCTCACAGCCGACCGAGGCCTGCCTTTGAATATCCATTGCTACCTCAGTCCTGTTTGTGTTTGATCGCTGGGTTTATTTGCACTGACACACACACACGCACACACACATGCATGTATACACTATAATGTATTCAGGATAAATGTTGGAGATGTGCTTTAACTATTTTCTCTGATTGTGTTTATTAAGCCACTGAACCATTTCATGCTTGATACACAAATCGAAAAGGCTGTGTTCTTACCTCTCTCTTTACTCTGTCCTTTTACATAGAGAACAGCAGCAAGAACACTATTTTTTCCCATATGATTAAAATCATTTTGATTAAAGATTCCAGCTTAACTGTTTACATGGACAGGCATGTGATAAGATACAAAGCGTAAAGTGGTTTGTCTGCTCTGAATCGTTTAATCTGCTAGAAACACTAGGGTTAGTCAAAAAATTATCCGGTCTCCAGTTATATTTAAACTTTGTCTTATCAGCGCTTTTCTCTCACGTCACTTTTGTGCAGGTGTGAACGTGTTACATCAGTTCGTTTGTAAGTGCGGTACGAGCAAAAATGGACTCTTCTAAACTTGTGATTTGCACGAAAAAGGAGCAGAATGCAGTGATTAGTTTTTTTTTTTGTGGTCTGAGGATACTCTAAGGAAGGTGAAAGTTTCTTAAAGAGAATCGTTACTGGTGGTGAGACATGGATTCATCATTACGAGTCTGAGAGTAAACAGCAAATTATGGGACGGAAACATCCTCAACCACAGAGCGGGAAAAAAAAAAGGTCCAAAATCAACCATCAGCTGGAAAATTGATGCTTGTAGTTTTCTGGGATTGTTAATGGTCAGTATTGGAACATTATCAGGAAAAAGAGTCGTGCTCATTACAGTGAGATAGTTATTGAAGAGCTGAAGCCCAAACTTCAACAGTTCTTATGGTTAGGGTTCAACTCAGCATTAATTATCTTCATTTGATGGGAATAAGGCTAGTGAGACAGACCTGATTGTGAGTGTGTGGTCCATATTACACTCATTATGATTATTACTATTATATTCTTTAAAACAAACAGATGTTGCACATTCTAGTATATATGCTTTTTAATTAAAACTCTTTCCTTGTTTTCAATATGTTCTGCATAATGTCCCGTCTGTACATTAGTATCCAATCTCGCCTGGTACTTACGTAGCACATAAGTGATTAGAGCGCCGTTAAACTGCCGTCACTCTGCATAAATTTGTCGGATAAATCAGAAGCTTGCTCCTTCACTCCTTCCAGTCTTAAAGCATACGGCTGCGTTCATCCCGCCATAAATAATTCACAAAGTCTGATTAAAATTTTCGCGCTTGCACATTTTGAGGAACACGAGCTGCGTTCTCCTGACACGTGGAAAAGAGGCGAGCGGCAGTCTGCTCGTGTTCCTCTCCACTCTGATGGAGATTTAGCGTGTACGTGTGTAGCAGGAGGCGGCTGGCTCGCTCTCCCGCGGCCGTGCGAATTTAAGTCTCAGATTGCCTTTTGCGTTTATCGCCTGTGTGTAAACACGTTTCCAGGCCGACTGTGGCGGGTATTCCCTCCTCTCCCCCTGCTGATACATGTGGCGGTTAAGGAAAAAAGTGGTCCGAGCTGAATTTCCAATTAAAGGAGATCGGGCTGTCAGATACAGTAAGTGTGCCAAGGCAGTGGTGAGGAAGCGGACAGAACAGAATTCAGAAATGAGCGACGCCAAGCTCTGGCTGTTTAGCTCCCTGCTATAGAGATAGATCCCCTGTTTCTTCTTTTTTTTTATGAAGCAGTACTGCGTCCGGTACAAGGTTTTCATCATTCTGGCAGGTATAGTGCTGTAGGTCACAGTTTCCATCTAAATAATTCGAGCATTTGTTATTGTTTTATATTTTATATGAGCACTTTCTCGGTTCTCACTTTGCCTGGACCGAGTTTTACCTCATAACCGTGCAGCACTAAGAGCCCATAAAGCCCGGTGTCTCAGAGGGGGGAAACGCTTGGCCCCCTGCTAATAAGCGACATAAATTTCAGCCTGAGAGAAAGCGCAGTTTCACAAACTACATTTAAAGGCGGTTTTATCGCTGCTCTGGCAGGTTTGACACATCTTTGTCTGCCATAAAAGAGGCATTATGACGGGGCTTAGCCACGGTGCCCCGTCATATGCTCTGTATTAGGCATCAGCCAAGGTGCCGCCTGTTCGGTCAATTAATGGTAATTGGGTTTAATGGTGAAGTAGCTTGACCACCATAGGCGCTTTTAATGGTGTTGACGACGACGGAGCGCGAGCAGACAGGCCCTCCCGTATTGCGGCCTGCTACAGTAGCTTTCTCGTCCTCTCCGTCGCCCTTCTCTCTCCACCCACAAAATTCAGTTAATTAATTCCTCACCGCGTCTCTGCACTGTAAGGGAGCTCAGCACGACAGCCGGTGCAAACGCTGACTAAAGTGGTGTTCCGCATCGATCGGCGTACAGCAGGCCCAGACTCTGACCCCCACTGAGCTGTGAGCAACGGCGCAAGAGCTAACAAGTAAAGGTCAGGCCCATTTCCATTCCGCATTAGCATCAGGTAAACACCAAAAAGGCCTTTCTTTCACCGAAGCGGCGGTTAACAGACAAGCTCTCTCAAAGAATCTCCTTTCCTCTTCTTTTCTTTTCTTTTTTTCCTCTTGTCTTCTCAGTATACAGAAAACTCTTATCTGTTAGAAGCGCTCAGCCGTCTTACATACTGAGCAGACGCTCTTTATCCTTTAGGCCCTTCTCTTATACAGGGCAGAGATTAGACACTGTATAATCTTTGTGCTGAGCGTGTGTGCCTATACGTGTGTGTGCGAGAAAGCTTTTATCCTACAATTTACTGGATGCTGGAAGGCAAAGCCAATCTCAAATGAATTGCTCATGGCAAAATCCAAAGGCAGCAGCAGAGAAGGAGTCGTGTGTGAGGTTCCTTTTCATGTGTGTGAAGGTATTGTTTATGACTAATCATGTGTCTGGGAATAAGATGGAATAAAAAATATCAGTAATATGGTTTGATATTATTTACCTAATTTTGAATCCCATAGATGGGAGTTGAATAAATCCATGCTTTTTGTCATTGTATTTCTTTAGATTTTATGTATCAAAGAATATACAGTTCTGTATAATAAAGGGTCTGTGCCACTGCGGTGGAGTGGAAAGCCTCGGTCACTGACTGCATGTTCTCCCGTGTCCTTTGTGTTTCCCTAGGTGTGTGTGTGTGTGTGAATCTGACCAGAATAAAGTGCTTACAGAATATAAAAGAAAACAAATGAACACAAAGTGTTATCCTCTGTTGTGTGTGTGTGTGTGTGTGTGTGTGTGTGTGTGTGTGTGTGTGTGTGTGTGTGTGTGTGTGTGTGTGTGTGTGAATCTGAATTAGTGTACTAAATAGCAGATTGTACTCTACTTCTGGCACTAATAAGGCGTTAGTTACAGGTTCGAAATACAACTTGAGTATGGTGATATCGTATTCTTTTGCCCCAGTGATTCCCATCACTACTGTGTAGTACGTGGTTGATGGTTGAGACGTAGCCTGACTTTATTTTGCAACATTTATCAATTTTTTTTTTTTTAGGCAATGATGCACAAAACGGCTTTCCTTCATATTCAAACAAATTCAAATACGAAATTTAAGTTAATTGTTATTCATCTTGTTTTGTTATTAAAATGTAACCTTCCGATGGCACGCCTCTAAAGAACTAGAGCATGTTTTTAATAAAAGGACTAACCTCTGTGCTGCTGTACGACAACATGTCGGAGCAGGTAAACACACACAGGAGAAGGAACTCCACAATGCTTGCTGTTATATTTGTTTGCACTGATATTGTGACAGTGACGGGTAATACAGCGTTCCTCTGCATCTGAACCAGAGAGAACGAGCGAGACACTGTGCACATTATAAAGGCAGACGCTTACATATGAGGCCAGCTCTGACTCTGCCTCTTTCTCTTCCCATCTCGCATTAGTGCACCCCCCTGCCACGGGTATCTTCTCTCACTTTGCACAAACCAGGACACAGCTTGCTGCGGGTCCGTTACCTAGCGACTGTCACTGAGGGTAGCTTGCCTAGGGTGCGTACACCCTCACATCGTGGCATTTCTCTAAAGGTGGACCTGCTGGGATGTGGGAGTCTTGAGATCTAAGCAGGGAGCCTGTCTGCTCTTTGCCGTAGTGTGTCACCTTAGAAACACAGTGTAAAAAGCAAAGAGCCTTGTTTTGGAGTCGTTTCCCGACTCAGACGAGGCCTATCTGGTCCGTAGCGCAGGTCTAATCTGGTAGACTAGCATAAATATGCATCAGTGCCGTAGTCGCACTCGTGGAGGATAACAGTTCCCATCAGTCTGAGTGTGTGTGCCAGTCAGACTGACTCTTATCGGGGATGATTGAGGCTGATGAGACGCATTAAGTCTGGCGGCTTCGTTCTTTGTCATGCCTCTGATTGACGGCTCCGCGAGCAGGTGTCTGCTTCTGCATCCTCTGCTTTAGGGTTCGTTCACGCCGTAAGGATGCAGACGGGCATTTTTACATGGACATTGTGTGTGTGTGTGTGTGTGATAGTCACTGGAATGTTTGGCTCCTTTGATCAGGCTTCTGTTGGGGTCACTCTTTGGGGTCTAAGCGTGTGCACACAGTATACACATCATATGCCAAAACATTTCTGTGGTCGAACCCCTAATCCCAGGCTATTTTAACTTACAGGCTTAAGCCTCATCATGCCACACCTTGTGTGGTAAGTGTATATATGCATACTGGACATTTTAATAGAAACACCTGCTTGTTCATGCAGATACAGGTCACACAGCACAGATACAATGTCTACAGTCGAACCAGGAGTTGCTGCTCTTGGCTAACAGATGTGGAATCCAAAGATTTTTTGTTCACCCTATTGTAAAGGTCGATTACTTTTTGTTCTCAGAACTGTCTGGAGGTTTTGTGTTTTAGCAAAAGAACAGCAGGTCTAGCGTCTATGTCATGGTCACCGTAAACCTTAAATGAAGCACGTGAGGTGTATCTGCATGATTTCTGCATTGCTATACATTATGATTGGCGTATCAACTCCAGCAGATGTTCCTAATAAAGTGCCCAGTGAAAATATGTTGAATATGAAGCTACTGGAATTTGGCATGTGTTCTTGGCATGTATAATATCTATAGCCTAAGAAAAGAATAAACGGAATCTGAGATGGTGAAGTGTATGATGAACTAACTTCTTAAGTTCGATCTGTATAATAATCAGTTTGATAATGTTTGGTCTGTCTATGGGAGCATAAAAATATAGGCGCATTAATATTTATATTTGTGTTTAACATTTCAAATGTATCCACAGTATATTTGAATTCAGTTGCAGTTTTTAAAGGAATTTGACAGCGTGAACAGAGTGTGGCATGTCTTGATGTTCATGCTGAATTTCACACACTAATGCTTTTCTCTCTTCTCTTCTCTTTCAGGTAGAGGACGCCATGCTCATGTTTGATAAAACTACAAATAGGCATAGAGGTGAGTGTGTTCATGTGCGTAGGTGTGTGTACTGTGTGTGTATGTGCATGTGCATGTGTGTGGTAGCCTGACAGGCAGTACGGGCCAAATTGAATATAAAAACACGTATTGAATTTTTTACAGTAGAGACATTTTGATGTAAGGGTTTATGCGTGGAATGTGTTTTTAAGGAAAAATATGAAAAGTAAAGTTGAACCCTGTGTATGATGATGTTTTATTTAATGCCTATGCAAGTAGGTTTCATTTATCACACAAGAAAAACTGCGAACTAATACTTAGTGTATAAGGGGACTTCAGTACTATAGTGTAAAGCAGATGGCGTCTCATGAGTCTGGTCGAGCCAATCCCGAACGTGTGTAGCACCTCATCACATCTCCTCTTAGAGGATCCACAGGAACGCTTTCTGTCACTGATTAATTCATATTTAGTCTGCTGTTTAATAATGGAATGTTTGTTGAAACTAGACAACTTGGGTTTACATGCCTTCTGCCTGATCTCAGTGCGTCCCGTGTCCTTATGTTTAGCTCAGATTGTAACTCAGGGTTGTGTTTCACAGAGACCAAAACGAATATTTTCCCCTAAGAATCCTTTGCACAGTATGCTACATTATAGCATTACATCTTCAAGGACACGTTGCCCTTAAGGTCAAGACTAATGTGGCCCAATAAAAGCTTGGTGTGCCCACTGTAACCAATCGATCTCCTCTATTTGATTATCTGGACATTTACCTGCACACGTGCAGCGAGGAATGTTTCCCCAGCCCAGTACACTCGTGCCTACAGGCCTCTGAATAATCCACAATACTGTCTCCACTTTAGCTTATTGGCCACCCGTGCTATATATCTGCACTTCCTCCAGAGGAATGAAGAGGCCAGAGAGTGTGTGTTGTAGTGACGGTTAAACAGTGTCTGTGTGTTTGGAGGTGTGGTTGGTCAGAGCGTGTCTTCATGTTGTCCTTAATGACTTACAGACGTGAAGGTTTTTAGTTCTGTATTCATGGTTTATCAATATCCTAGTTCTTTATTCATGGGTTATATTTTTCCTAGAAAACTGATCATTTATGGTCAATGTATGACCAAAATTATGTGAACACCTGAACCATACTGAACCATTTCCAGAAAAAAACTTTCCCGTATACACTTGATATAGAATATCTGTACACTTTAACATCTAAATTTTTTTTCACTAAAACTTAAAGGCACAAACACGTGACAGCAAGACAATCCCTCTATACAGAGACTTGAGGGTCAGGTATCCACATACAGTACTTTTTAGCTGTAAAGGACAACAACCTACTGTAACTTACACACAGGCCCTGATTTGCGCGAATCCCATGTAAGAATAATACATAGTTCCCAAGTAACAATAGGCTTTAATCTTTATAACACTTGAGCCTATTGGAATAAACCTTTATAAATGCATATATGACCCAACAGAGTTTGACTGGCGATGCTTAGTATGTAACCTAGTAATCAGTGTAAGGATCTATCCAATGATCGAACCTTCAAAGGACTTTTGTAAGTCGCCCTGGATTAAAGCCACATGCCCAAATATAAATGTATTATGAGTTACGTCAGTTATCATTAGGGGATAAAACGGGAAGTGGCAGGTGGGGGGACCTTAAAACCCAGTATATATTAAGTTTTGTTAATGTGTATGAAAGTGTATGCCGGCTGTGCGTACAGAGCGTACAGTATGTAGGTGGCTTAAAACCATATAAAAACTGCCCTTAAATAACATGGCTACAGATTGTATTTCACGCTAACAGTTCTCAGTAGTAGTCACTGACTCGTGATTTGTGTCTTCGGGAAAGTAGAAAATCCGACCTCTGAATATTGAAGCTTTGCTTAAAAATGAGATGTGGCTGTTTAATCACAAAAGGAGTCTTTTTTCCCCCCTCTGTTTAACATTTGATTGTGTGGGAAAAACCCCACAGCATACGTCTAAATGTCAAGTTCAAGTTCATCTTGTAACACAGAGTGAACAAAGCAAAGCTCTGCTGCATCTTTATGACTTTTGTCTGTTATTAAAGGCAGATCAGAGTGTCAAATAAGAAGTGAGATTTACACAGCGCAGTACAAACACTTTTCCTGTTCTCCAGCCAAGGTGGAAAAAAACCCCGGCGGGTCTTTGTCTGCGTCTGCGTGCCTGATCTAGTCTTCTGAATGCTCCCATTAGGGATGGACGTGTATGTGTATGGGAAAAGCGGGCCGACTTGGATAGTGAGAGGGCATGACTCGGTCAGAGCGCGAGGGTGAAGGGCCTGTTTAACCGTGCCCGCCGAGCGAAAAGCGAGCAGAGGAAGAACAGCGCGGGGGATCAGGAACGAGAACCCTTGCTGTTAAAGATTCAGCAGGTAAACACGGAGCACAGACAATGCAGGCAGAGATGAGCTATTTCCATGACAGACCTCCGTGTGCCACATCACCGCCTGCAGACACGGTTTCACTTTTTATACTTGGCATTTGGAATACATGCGATTGTCTCTTTGTTTAGCTGTGTCGCCCTCGTTAAATTCTCCCTCCGTTAGTGCTGGCAGCTAAACGAGGTTCTGTAAGGTCACCATTTTTAATAGGCTCTTAGCAATTACTGCATGTTGCTGGAGCCTCGAGTGAATTAACCGGCCAACTGGACTGTAGTGGTAGCGGGGGGGGGGCTGAGAGCCAATAAAACTAGTGTTTGAAGATAACGCTTGAATGGATGGTTTTATTTATTTATTTTTTTTTTTTTTCCCCCTGAAGGTAAACAGAGCACTGATGAAGGAAAGAGAATAATAGGAAGTGTAAATTAGAAAAGAATTATAATTATTCTCATGTTCTTTAAGTGAGAGAGAGATATAAGTAATAGAAGTGCTAGACACTTTCTAATCCTCGACGGCCTCTCTGTCTGCTACACAGCTATTCAGCACTGTCCTTCAGGTTCGAGGTTACAGACAAGCCAACCGCTAAAAGGCTGTTTCTCCGTGTGCCCTCTCTCGGTTTCCTCCTGTGAAAGAACATCGAATCGGGCCAAGGTCTCACACAGCGAGTGTGAGCGAGAATGACAGGGTCTGATATGAAGCCAGGCGCTTCATTTTGCATTGTGTCCTGACTGGTGGTTAAAGTCGCCGGTAGATGCACACCCACGCCCGGTGTGAGGCACCCACTGAGTTTCCCGAGCCGTCCACAGACCTGCCGTTATAATTTAATTTAAAACATAAATGTAAATGCGTTCGGCCGACTCGTCTATCCTTGCTCTCACATATTTGTCTTGTTAGTTCATCTCCCTGCTTTTCATGAGCTCTAGTATGATTATGCTTACATCTGTTCTATCTAAAAAAAGAAAAAGAAAGAAAGTTGTAGTATATCTAATGTAACTAGAAATGGTTCTTAACGAGACTCTGATCATTACTGATTCATTCGTCAGATTTCACAGAAACAAGTCAAACTACCAAAGACAAGATTAGACACATTTACACAAATACAAAGGTCTACCGGAAAAACACGTGCACTCGTACAGGGTGGCCTGGGGTCTATCCCAGGGGACTCGGGGCACTAGGTGGGGGGCACTAGAGCTTTGCAATGATTTTTCAGTATGGCATTTCATTCATCACCACATAGACTGCAAAATCCATAATTTTTTTAGATGTTTGCATTTGAAAAAGTGATATGTTGCAGTTCCTCCATAATTCAGCACTCTATTCACACTTATTCACAACTTTGACACTTTGGCAGGCAGCACAGTGTCCTTTGTGGTAGGAACTAGTTATTTTCTGCTTCTTACAAAAAAATTATTACAAAAATAAAAAAAATTGTATTGTGATATATTTGTAAAATTGTCATACTGTACTTACTGAATTAAAGATACCCAGATATCATGATAATATCGTATCGGCTGGTACACCCTGGACGGGATGCCAATCCATCAGCAGCACACACTCACACACTACTGGCAATTTAAGAATGCCAGTTACACACTGCAATTTAAGAATGCCAATTAGTCTTATCTGCATGTCTTTGGACTGTGGAAGGAAACCAGAATACCCAGAGGAAACCCACCAAGCACAGAGAGAACATGCAAACTCCATGCACTCACCACAAGGCTTGAGCTCTTGAGCCTAGAGGTGTGAGGCCACACTGCCACATCACCTGAAATCATCATCATCATCATCATATTATTATTATTATTATTATTATTATTATCAGGAAAGAGTGAAAGGTTAAACTGTCCCAGCAGTATGAGTGTAGGTGTGTGACTGCTGAAAGAGAGTAATTGGATGATGATATAAGTCAGAAGTGTACAGAGTGGCCGGTTTGAACTATTATTACTGAGGAAGCTGTGTTGGAGAAATACAAATAGTGGTTCACATCATCTTCTACTTTCTGGGAAATGTAATCTGGAAAGGTCCTATTTAAGAGCAAATCCAATGAGTATGGTGTTAAAATGGACCTTGGCATGATTCAGGATGTTGTTGTTTTTTTTCATCGAAAAAATGAAATCACAATAACTACACATTATTGTCTTCTGTTAGAGTCACTTATTTACTTTTGTTCTGGTTTACTGCCATATGGCATGGGCTAACCCTTGTTTATGTACAGTATAACATGGCTTATTTATTATTGTAACTGGAAGACCAGATCACATTTTAAAAGACAATCATCCAGATAATGAGTTTTTTTGTTGTTGTATTTTTTACCTGGCAATCTACAGTAATGCAGTATAATGTGCAAGTATAATGTGTAGCGTGAGTGAGTGTGCATGCAGCACACGTGTGTGAGAATGCGTGTACATGTGATTACTCTACATAATATGACAACCTACGCAACCCATGAATGGATTTCCACACGTGTAGTAATAAATGATGTAGTGACATTGATTGAAAGAGTGCTGTCTGTTTCCAAGGAAGGGAAGAGAGTTAAAGACAGCATTTAATAAAAAAGATGTTCAAGATAAATGTGCCTTAAAAAGTAAAGTATTCAAGTGGATTAGTTTTTTTTTTTTCGGAAACAATTTATTTTTTGGATATTTTCTCCCCCCTGAAGTTACTTAAACCTTTCATAATCTATTCATGATTCATAAAACATATTAAATAAATGATAAAGCAGTGTTTAAAAACAGGTTATGAATTATCATGGTACAACCAACAGGATGCAATAATAATACAATTATCCTGAGTTTGAATCGTCAGGCTGTTGCGTAGTAACAGGATGTTTTTTTGTTCGTGCACAAAAAGAGTTTGTTCTTTTGGCTGTAGAACGTTTCCTTCACGTTTCCTGTACTGTAATGTCTGTCCTGTTTCAGACGTGACATGTCAAACTGTTAACGTGGCGGCTTTCTGTCGTCTGTCGGCAAGGTTTTTTTTACTTCACTCTTCTTTCCACCTTCATGCAATCTTTCACCTTCTTTCCCACATGCAATAAATCCCACTTTCCACATTATGATTTTATACAGATTTATTACTTCTCTGATTGGTTAAACCTTCACCGAGCATGAAATTCGAGCCAACCCTAGAGATAGAGAGGACAGGACTTGAACAGTAGTGTCAGTATTAGTAGAGCCATGTCATGAATATTATGTTTATCAAATCCTAGTGTCAAAGTAAGTGTATCATATTTTTTTTATAAGTTTAAAAAATATTTAAAAAATAAGAGAAATTTCATCTTCCGGAGCAAAATCCCAAGCATCACAACACATATTTGAGGAGAGTCATAGGGAGTGGAATTATTTGTAATCTGCTTAGCTGGAACAGGCAGCTAGAGGACAGACCTATCACAGCTAGCATCAGCAGCAAGGCCCGAGCCAATGTCACTGCGTCACTGATAAAACTGCTGTCTATCCCTACTGTATGTGTGTGTTTTAGAGACTTATTATGTTAAGGGCTTAGGATGGTATTGTATTGCTTTGTCTTGCACCATTTCTTATCTATTATGTCAAATTAATAACAATTCGTAATAGCAAAAATGGTCATAATTACCGAGACATGAGTAGACTTACAGGCACATTTAAATACTGCAAAAAAAAAAAAAAAAAAAACGTTTTTAGGAATTTAGACTTTTTAGAATGAGATATTTTCAGTTGCTGAGAATTCTGCTGTAAGGAAGTTATTTTTCTCTCCAGTCGCTGCATTAAGGCTGTTTAAGTTGTAAAGTGTCTGTGTCTGAAATGCAGTTCCCCTCTGTTTGCTCTGATTACGGCGTGATTATCAGACGCTCTGAACATGCCGAGAGTCGCTCTGATGGAGTGATTGAGCTGAAGAGGAGGCCTGGCAGGAAACGAACAGAAAGAGTGATTCCTGGGTGAGCTCTCTCCCTTCTCTCCCCCCATGCTAACTTTTTCACTTTTGCTCTCTTTCTCTTTTCTCCCCCTCCCTCCCTCTCTCTCCCTCTTTATCTCTCTGGTATCTGCTCAAGTCGAACTCTCGTAGAGAACACCGTGCCCTTCACTCTCCAGCTCCCCCCGTCGGCAATTAGAGCTCGATTAGTCGCAGCACGGCAAAACATTTCACATTTTAGGCGCAGAGGAGGAGAGGAGGAATTGCTTGTTGTTCACTCCAGCTGACCTTGAAGCATCTCTGAGCATTTCTCGCCCTGTAATTTGAGTTTTATGTGAGCTGAGTAACAACTTCACAAATAGGCTACTTAAGTGCTGAGTGTTTTAAACTAAGCTATAAACAGGCATTTAATGTAGCATAATATTGATATTAAATCACGCGTAATTTTTAGAATGCAGAATGCTTTCTTCTGGAGTGCTGTAACGATCTGGACAGATATCTGTGTGTGCTCGTGTCACTGCTGCAAGAAACAGGATGTACTGTCAGTGTCAGCATCTTTTGAAAATACAAATACAAGATAATGGCAATCGGGTTAATAAGAATAATTCGTTATTTTATGCAATGAAAATTTTATTACAAAAATTAATAATTAGTATGAAGTATTCCAAAACTCCTGGATCTGGCTGGGACTTGAGTCCACTTCATGTTACCTTGACTTAGTTATCTCTGGTTTGCTGATTAGGGATACATTAATAAATTTAACTTGCATGTATTCCTGTAAAAGCTGCTATGTGGTAGTGTCCATTGTTAAAAATTAAAAGAGTATATACAAATAAATTGTAGTTGAACTGAATTAAACTTGACTTTTGAGCTTTTTTGCTAGTTTTTTTTTTTTTTTTACGCAAGCAAGCATTACCTAGGGTAACTGGTTGGTGTGACTTGAACACTTACCTAATAACTGTACTTAAGTACAGAAACAAAATAGTTAAGATGGGAATGACTTGGGAGCACCCACTACGCTATTATCACGATACCAAGGTGCCTGATTTGATTTGTATTGTGATTCTGTTAGCATCACAGTTTTATAAATATTTCGATTATGATTCTTAACAAACTTGGCAAATAATTTGCACCTACTGTACCACACAGGATGCTGAACTACCTGCCGGTGTATGAATAGTTTAAAGTGATACAGCTGCAGGATGAGAGAGGAAATGAGAACATATGTAAATAAAAAATACAGAAAAAAAAAAAGATTTTTGCATCAGTGTGGCAATATATGAATTTTTAAACAAAAGAAATGCCATAAATCACTGAATAGATTGTTTCCCCCTTCTCTAAAACAGCTGTATCGAGTTTCCCCAGTATTAGTTCCTGGGCTCCTCCTGACACAAGTCTCTCAATCAGTTATCCCTAATCTCTCCTTACATCCATTCCAAGATGCTCACTTTTTGTGCTAATGCGAGGAAAAAGTGTGACAATAATGTAACAGAGACAGTGTACACAATATAAGCAGTGTTGATCCACAGAAGCTCCTTTAGATCACAAAAAGGTTAGCCGAGTTTGCTCTGGCCTTTTGCAGCATAATGGCAGCAATTTCCAGTGGCTTCGCATACAGCACGCCTCTCTGTCAGAGATCCCTGAGTAAACCTAATTAGATATCCCCTCACCTTTGCTGGCATGTCTTTGAAAAGGGACTATGCCATTCTCTTAGATTAGTGTTTAATATCCTCTCTCCTTGTAAGAAGCTCTGGGTGGTGTCAGCAATTAGTGGGGAATGTCATCGAAAATATCATGGCTACTCACTTTTTTTTTCTTTTCTTTTTTTTGTCATAGTGCCTTTTAAATTAGATGGTTTGTAGCTGCCATTGTGGACAAGAGGAAATATTGCATTGGGCAATTCTTAGTTAATGTGTCAGGTCTTGCAGGATTAGATGAACGGAGCATAAAGAAGTTTAGGCTAATAGGCAAGAAGATTGTGTTTTCTGTTCAAGTCACCATCCATCAATGCATCTATACATACATACATACATACATAGATACATACATACAGTAGATACAGTACCAGGGGAAAAATACACACCTTCTAATTCAGTGTTTTTTGTTTAGCGATGTTCTACAATATTGGATTTTTTTTTTCAAAACGCATACAAAATGGAATTATGTTATTAAGTGACAACATCAACAACAGTCAGATATTATTTTAACCCATGAAGGTCAGCTGTTCTGGAATAGTTCTTGCAAGAACAGTATGTAATGAATCGAGCCAGTTTTCAATTAGAATTCACACTTTTTTAACTGTTTAGGTAAACTTTTTAATGTCAAAGTCTTTAAAATATTCAATTCAGTTCAATTTTATTTGTATAGCACTTTTAACAATCGTCATTGTCGCAAAGCAGCTTTACACAATCAAAAGAATTATTTAAGTTTGTATGGAATGTGAATGTGTGTGAATCAAAATGGTCAGATAGTCCCTGGTGATCAAGCCGAGGGCGACAGTGGCAAGGAAAAACTCCCTGAGATGGTAATAGGAAGAAACCTTGAGAGGAACCAGACTCAACAGGGAACCCATCCTCATTTGGGTGAAACAGAAAGCAGTAAATGATCTGCATTCATACAGTGTGTTAGGTGGCAGGCAGTTCAGCATAACGGTTGATGCTAATTGATGTTAATATGGAGTCCAGGTAAATATCCCACAGAAAGTACAAATCGCTTCCATCTTCTGCATTTGGCAAGAGTATTGCTCATCTTCCATCTTAAATTTATGACCAGTTGGGGGAATATCACCACCTGCTGGACTGGAGTGTAGAAAAGAACGTTGGCAAAGTAAAGATTGTTGTTTTATATTAACATGACAAAAAATACATAAATCAATAAAACATTAATACATATTTGATACTTTTAGTGATTTTCAATACTTTAAAACTTGTAAGAAACATAGATACTTGAGACAAATTAGGAAATACACATTGGTGCTATCAAATAAAATAAAGTGGAAAATCACTCCGTCCTTAGTCATCTAAAGTCGAATCGACCTTCTTCCTATGAATTACAGCTCTCGTCACAACCATGGACGATGTCATTGACAACACCTAAATTGTATTAACCTAGCCCAAAATATTGTCCCTCACTTAACCTTCATTAGTATCAGATTTGTGAAAAATCCAACGCTGGATGTTGAGATAAAACCATTTGGTAAATGATGTAAATGAAGTAAGACACTGCTATTATTTTGATTACATTAATTTTAATCAGGTTCATTTTTTTTAGGTCTTTTTTTCCTAATGAAGTAATATGCTAGCATTACTAGCATACCAGCTTGAGTTAAACAGCAATGGCTGCATTTAGCATGGAGCAAGAAATAAAATGTTCCCCCAAATGTGTTGTAAGGGAAAACTTTAGCTTCCTGGTAAATTAGCATCATGGCGGTTGTGAACCCGGGTGCCAGATCTGATAAATATGTGTACAGTACCCTGGAGCTAATACTACAAACATGTCTGGCATCACCCTTCTGTGTCAGACTCTAAATCTAGCATAAACACAAGCAGCATGAGATCCAGCAATGTCACCAATGAGAAATAACTAAAAATAGCACCTACAATAGTAGTAGTTAAGATATTCGGGGTATTCGATTTCCACTGATGGAATCAATCTGTTAAGGGGAAACCATAGTTCATAATGTTAATATTCCTGTATAGTGCTAATATACTACTAGCCTTGACCTGTGCGCCTGGCTGTCAACTGCATTTTACAGATCCCTAGCGAAAATAATGGGGTGATAATGCTTTCTGTTTACAAGCACATATTCATTCCTGGAAGAATATAGGAGGTGCAGCTGATTGCTCTGATTGCATTTGGAAAAAGTGACACAAATTGCCTTTTGATGTTGGCCTGTTCATCGTGTCTGTGAGGAAACTTGATGCGTCTCCGTGGCATCCAAATTACATGACTTTAACAAAATCCGGTGCAGGAATTTCTGAGAGAAACAAGATTGATGAAAAACAAGAAAGGTGTAAAGGGATTGCCTGGTTACATTCCAAAGCAAAGTACATTATGGCACCATCATCCATCCATCCATCCATCCATCACTTATCCTGTGTAGAGTCACAGGAGAACCTGAAGCCTGGTTAGGGGGTACAAGGCAGAATACACCCAATAATACACACCCAATAATACACTAAAGGCAGTTTGGAAATGCCACTTGGCCTGCGCATGTCTTTGAACTCATGTTGGGGGCTGAGATTGAACTCTGGAGGTATGAGACAGTGAGACAGTGCTAACCACTACGCCATCCTGTCACACACCTTTATACAACGTGTCTTAATTATATTAAGTATTACTGTGTATTCTCTCCACACACAGTGTTCTCAAGATATGCTCTATCACTACCTGGACCAGGACAAAGTCATTACTGAAGATAAATGAATGAATAAACGTGTCTCTCTCCTAAGTATGCCATTGACGATGTCCTTGAAGGCAACTTTTGCACCAATTAGTCCATTCGCCGAGTCTAAATTAGAGCAAGAATGCAGCTTTTTAAAAAATTCGCCCTTTAGTTTTGAGTGGTTTCCCGGTGCATAAAATATAACAAACCAGAAAGCAAACGCCGATAGCAGCACTAATTAAATTTATTGGAAAAGGTTCCATATATATTGACAGGGAATTCTATTTGGTGTCAGTTAACTTCGATTAGAGCACTTAACCTTTCCTTCATTAATCATTACCGGGGCTCAGAGGAGCACTTTATCAGGTTGTTGCTGTGTCATGGTATAGACAAAAATGACAAGAACACCTGGCAATGACTGCTACAAACAAACAACCCAACAACAAATGACCTATAACAGCTTTCAGCATCTCCAGAACTCATTTTCATCACACTTACTCCCAAACGAACTTCCCTTTGAAATCGTACGGATATAAGCTGGGATGACCCGATATCAATATCCAGATGCTGTAAGGAGGAAAGACGTGAGCAGGAAATGAGCAGCCAGCTCTAAATAGTCTACATTGTGGAGAATGACTGACCTTTTTAAATGCTCATCGAGTTCCTCGATTTGTAACCTTGAAAAGCTCTCGTCTCACAAAGAGCAAATCCTATATGAGCATAGCGGGGGAGTGGAGGAGGAAGCTACTACTACGCAGCATATCAGCATTCATAGAGTCCTGAGCGCTGCCTTTTCCAGAGGTTAAGCACTGCGGGGGTTTGCCACACGTGCTCGGAAAGGAGAAACGCGCACGCCGCCGCCGTGGCGTTTCATGCTTCAGATAACATCCAGTGCGTTATGCGGGCTCACTATGAAGCAGAAGCTTTTATTTCATCCAGGATGGCTTTCTTTCCGTGGGAGTGGATGCGCTTGTCTTAAAGGGGTTCATAAATCACTCAGTGGCATTAGTGGAGTAATAATCTATGCATTGTTAACCTGAAGATGTGCTTCCTTCTCATTTGTGATCAATAATGTAGACTTGCATGATCGCGTAGTACAGCACGAGCCTCGGAAAAATGATCATTTTCATTTTCGTGCGCGAACGTGACGGCTTTTATTTTTGTAAATATAATTAAAATGACCTGCAATTACTAATTCTAATATTCAACCTTTGCTGTTTTTTTTCTTGTAATTGTAGGCCGTCATTTTAACAAGCCTCGTTTGGTTGCTATTCTTCCTCCTGCACGCCTTAGACTGTACAGACTAAAGATCGTTAGGAAAAACTGGAAATGCACAAACATCTGATTCAACAATGGGCCTTCACTGGTTTGCGATTCCTCCCTCCTTCTTTGACTTCCTCCAGCAGCGCCTCAGAACCAGTCACATGCAGTGCTTGATAAATGTGTAATGTGTAATTATCATTAATTATCATTAAGAACTCAGCCCCGAGCTTGGACACGTTCAGAGTAAATGTTTGTAATGTTCTGTGATCCTGGCATTGTGCTGTGTTTGATCTGTTGTGGAAATTGGGAAGGTTTTTGTGTCGAGACGTGCCTCATTCGTACGCCACGTGTTTGCACGGGCTCCGTGAAATCCGTCTTTCTGACAGACTCGGCAGTTTAAGAAAGTGACAGGATGACAGGAAGAGCTGAATTGATGGCTAGAAGGTATGCAGTTTTTTATTTATGCTTCCTAATGCTGTCTCCTGTGATCCCTTCATTTCGGAGAACTGACTCACTCACTGATCCTCCATAAACTTCTCAGTCTTCTCGAAATATCCCTGACTGATTGACACTTCTGACCTTTCGTTTTCCGGCCATCGGCTGAGAGAAGAGAAGAGAAAAAAAAAAAAGCTCTTCCCTGCGGTGATTGGCCGACTTGTGTGTGATTGCCTTTACCCGGTTGGCAGGCAGTGTGATTGGCGGGGGGTCGCTGGCTGGCGAGGCAGGGGGTAGGCAGGGAGCAGCTGTACACAGAGCCGGGCCTCTTGGATGTGAAATGGTTTTGATAAATAATAAAACAGTGGTAATAACCAGCTGCTTTGGAGGTCACGTGACCTTCCACCACGTCCGCCATGCAAATAATGATTTTATGGCAATCTCATTGGCTCATGCATTATTAAGCCCAACCCCTGTTGTTAACTCCTCCTGCTAAAGGCACCAGAGGTGTCCTCACATGGACACTAAAATATCACCCTGTGTGTGTGTGTGTGTGTGTGTGTTTATTTAGGGGAGGGGGGGTTATGACAGTACAGTCTTAATATTTTGAAATTTAAACAAAATTAAATATTCTTGGATGTGTGTGTGTGTGTGTGTGTGTGTGTGTGTGTGTGTGTGTGTGTGTGTTGAGTACGGTGCTCTCCGTTCTGTACTGAATGTCGGCTCGCTGGAGAGTGAAAGACGTTTCTAACACCGGTGCGGATACAGAGCTACGCGGTCCGAAATTGGCCCTGTGCTGCAGTATGGATTCTTCTATTGCAGTTTATTTTCAAGGTGTGTCTACCACTTTACCACATCGATTCCTCCCGCCTGGAACACCTCGAGAGTGTGTGTAGTCAGAGTATTTTACACCAACATTACAACGCGGCTCCCGAGCAAAGAAGAGAAAAGATCAATGTGCTCTTCCTCTTACAAAATGTCTTCTGTCATACCTGTGATCATTTTACCACCTTTACAATGTCTCCTCCAGCACAGCTCACGTGCTCGCAAAAACGAAAACACACACACACACACACACACACACACACACACGCTCACATGGCTTTGATTTTTGTTTTTTCCTCAGAAACAGGTAGAGTAGCAGGGAAATGGATCAGTGCCTTATTTGTTTCAAGAAGAAAATCTCACAAACACACACACACACACACACACACACACACACACACACACACACACACACACACACACTCATCTCAATATCCTTGTTGATATTAAAAAAAAAAAAAAGCATCTGTCCTTGCACAGACCAGGCAAATGTCCTCACACTTCCAAAAACTGTCAATGCGTGTGAGGACATTTGCCTGGTCTGTGCAACTAATACAGAAAACAGTGCCTCCATCCCACACACACACACACACACACACACACACACACACACACACACACACACACACAGAGAGACATACACAGAGACATACACACACACACACACAAACACACACACACACACACACACACACACACACACACAGAGACATACACAGAGACATACACACACACACACACACACACACACACACACACACACACACACACACAGAGACATACACAGAGACATACACACACACACACACACACACACACACTCACACAGACACACACACTCACACACACCCTCTCTTTCTGCTCTAAGCACTGATGTTGCTGTCACTCTAAGAGGTAGTGCTACCAGCATCTTTTTTTTTTAGCTCTTCTAATAGAAGCTTTCATGTCATTGCTGTGATCAGCTGAGCTGGTGTGTGTGTGTGTATGTGTGTGTGTGTGTGTCTCTGTGTGTGTGTGTGTGTGTGTGTGTTTTATACAGGAGCTTTGTTAGTCTGCTTTCACACCCAAGTCCAAACACTCCGCTTCAGCCCCGGCTGCGGATTCAATTATTTTCGGACCGCTTTTGTAAACGCAGCCATATTTTCATTTGCATTAATGTAGCCAAATGGATCAGAGTTCACGGATCTGCTTCCTGTCGCACTAGGTGTGAAAGTGGCGCCGGTGTACGCGTGTATAAAAAAAGAACATAATCTAAGTATAATACGAGCTCTTGCTCTTTCTCCGTCTTTTGTTCTGTATCGAAGGCACCGGTTGGCTGAATCCATGCGCGGAAAGTTTCTTCTTAAGGACGTCAACGTGTAAAAAAGGATATTCTGATGAAGCATTGATGCACCAGACTTTTCCCTTTGTCTGCCCGTCTCTCCCTCTCTCTCTCTCTCTCTCTCCCATTTTCTGTTTCTCTCTTTCTCTTTCTCCCAAAAAAAAACATATTTTGAAAACTTCAAACACCTTATCTAGAACTTTTCCCTTTAATTTCTAAGCGACTAACCCCCTCTCTCCCTCTCCAGCCATGTTTTACAACCCCCCACCCCTCGTTTCCCCCCATCAGAGGCTTTATTCAGATGAAAGTGACAGGCCCCAGTGGAGAAGAATGCAGCAATGCAGAACAGCACGAGACGATCCTGTGGCATTAAACAGACTTGCCACTTTGTGTTTGAGATGTTCAATCAAAATGCTAATGGCTCGTGCAGCAAGGGAGCAATATTATTGTTACACTAATTGATAAGAGAAGAAAGATGGAAGGGCCCGCGTCGGCAGCCTGCGCTCTACGCCGAGCTCGCAGCCACTCTGTTTTAATTACAATTACAAAAAATGAAAGGGAACAAATTGCTCCGATGACTGAAACAGTAACAGTTTGTTGTTTGTTTGTTTGTTTTTCCCTCTTTGCATAATAAATGATATACATTATTGATTCGTTTATTGATGCAGAGTTTATTTAATATTTAACGCCAATCAACCCGAAACGCCGCAGAGTTAAAAAACAAGCCGCGTTGCATCACGCTAATGGAAAACGGCGCATTTTTCATACCGACACTTCCAGACAGGTCTTATTTCACTCTCGCGATGAGCGAAATGAGGGATCCGTCTCTCTCGCCGTACTCGATCTGAACTTTAACCTCCGGCGCAGGAATCTTTTTCCCGTCCTGTAATAACCTTGAGGTAACCCATTTGCGAGAAACAAGCTGCGATTGACTTGCTGTCATCTACACAGACATGATGTTATACCAAACGTAATCAGTGTGTGTGTGTGAGAGAGAACCCGTATATATATAGGGGTTATATGTATATTTATTTATTTATTTATTTAATTTTTTATTTACTTGTGGGCATCTAATTACAAGCTGCGTTTCCTGGAATATTTTATTCAGAAGCATTCGTCTATCAGGTAGATCTATGATGCTCTGCCATCGATGCTCTGTAGAAAAACGGATCATCATTAATATGCTCCAGTGTTATTTGCTCGGTTTCACTGCGTATCTGTGGAGCGATCAGATTCCCCGGAGGGCTGCTATTTTATTAAATATTTGACGGTTTTGACTGCGCCTGTGTGAAGAGGACAGATATTTTTCGGTTCAACATTTATTAAAAGAAAAAAGTGTTGTTATAGTTTCTGACAGAGCGAGTTATCTGGCGAGATGATGCAAATCGTTTAAAGATCTGTTTGCACTTAATTTTTCTCAGCTACTCATCATTATCCTCAACATGTTCTGCTGCTACTTATGGGTAATTGCATCACTTTTATTTGAAGGGCAGCTCAATCAGCTTCCTTGCTTAAACCGTTCCCAAAGCTCAGAGGAAGACTGTCGGACAGAGTCAAAAAAAAAAAAAACGTTTAAAGCAAAGTGGACGAATTTGCTCCTCAGTTTTCCCCCCTTCTTTTAGCCGGAAGCTGGGGCGAGACCTGGAGATATGAAGGCTATCTGGCTTCACACCGAGCGTTAAGCACCACGAGGGCATGAAGAGAATCGATCTGACGCGGGAGGTGAATTTTTCTGCCTTTAAATGGCATAGAGTAGAGGCGCAAAAGGTTAATGAGAACTGTTCTCCTGGGTGGCACTTTCTGAAGGCAGGCAGCATTAAAGGAGTAACAGAAGAAGAGCAAGCACACAGAAGGAGAGCAGAACGCGTGGCTAAAAAAAACGACACCTCGAACTCGGTTTCCGATGCTACGTGTGAGCCGTTTCCAGCTTAAAGGCGAAAACGTCTGAGAAAATTTTGAGATGTGTTGCGCTCTCATGTTCTCCGCCACGCCAGTCCTCCAAACCACAGGGATGTAATTGGCAGTGCGTCTGTGCGCGTGGCTTGTGCAGGGCTTTTTTGGGCGGATTATGGGAAAGACAAAACCATCGAGTTGTGTGTGTGGTGTAGATACTGGACGGTCTGTCGGCGGTCAGTTTGAAAAGAACGGAGTGAAAAAGGGAGGTGACCGACCTGGGCTTTTCTTTCAGTGTGCCCATTTTCACCTGTCCTTCTCACAGATAAGTTCTCAGTGAGAGAGAGAGAGAGGGAGAGAGAGAGAGGGAGAGAGGGGGAATTGGTTCTTTCAGCCTTTAGATTTCATTTCAATAGGTTCTATCTCTTCAGAACAATGCCAATGGAAAAGCTTATCAGGAGCAGTCTGAGGCGCAGAGGCCCCGAGCAATGTGTGGCGAACATACACACACTCTCTCTCACTCTCTCTCTCTCTCTCTCACACACACACACACACCTTTTATTTGTCTGCTCCTTCATGGCCTGTTAAGTGTATTTACTCCTAGCAGTCACATTATATGGACAGAACTTCCATCGACCTGCATCCTGATTCTGGCAGGATTAGCTCCATGTAGGGAAGAGGAGAAAAGATCCTCATGGCAGTCCTTTGAAGCTGACTCCTGCTGGCCATGAAAGGATACCTAAAGGCTAAAGTAAAAGAAAAAAATTCCTTCTAGTCATATATGTTGTGATATATACCTGTATAAACTGCCTAGCCAAAAAAGAAAAAAAATGTCACCACTTGGATTTAACTAAGCAAATAGTTAGGAGTCTTCCATTGAATAATTACTGACGTTATTAACATGTTTCAGCTGCAAGTTATTTCACCGAAACTGATGCAGTAAGTATCGTCTCATTTCTTACACAACCATGTCAGAAGACATATCGTGTGGTCACGGCAAAGACTTTACTCAAATCATTGTCCTGCATCAAAAAAAGAAATGAACCAAGGAGATTGCTGGAACTACTAAAATAGAGTTAAGAATGCATTATTATATTAAATTATAAAATGCATTATCATCTTCAAGGAAGAAATGTGTTTGGAAAGCGGGGGATTACTTAAACTCTTCAAATCAAATCATTAAAAAAACTAGCATTTTCACACACACACCACACACACACACACACGCACACAATGCAAAGACAACTCAAGGGATTGGGACTAAACAGCTGTGTAGCCTCATCAGTGAGGCTAATCGAACAAAATGCTTTATTTTGTTAGGGAGCATAAAGCATGGACTTTGGAGCATTGGGAAAAGGTCATGTAGTAAAAGAAGTCCACATTTACCCTGTTCCAAGGTGATGTGTGCATCAGGGTAAGAAGAGGGGCAGATGAAGTGATTCACCCGTCATGCCTGGTACCTACACTAGGGGGCAGTGTTATGATCTGGTCAGTTGGTCAGGTCTAGGTTCAGGTTTTTTCATCTATGGATTTTTTTTCTTCCCTGATGGCGCGGGCATATTCCAAGATGGCGATGCCAGGATTCATTAGACTCAAATTGTGAAATGGTGGTTCAGGAAACATAATGGTTTGGCTACTACAAAATCCAGACCTTAACCACATTGAGAATCGTTGGGATGTGCTGGAGAAGGTTTTACACAGTGGTCTGACTTTTCTATCATCAATACAAGATCTTGAGAGAAATGAATGTGACTCATTATGTACTAAAATGAATGTTGTGACATGTTGTTGCATTAGCTTATCGGAACGATGCATGCCATAATCGAAGCAAAAGGCGGTCCAACAGAATAATAGGAATGAACTCCACAACCCTCGGCTCTGCCCGAGAGCCTTAATTTCTTCATTCCTAAGAACACTGATAGAGCAAGCATATGAAATAGTTTTCATAGTGTTTACTAGGCCTTTATTTTTCACTGTGTCACATTCAATAAACAGAAGAATATAGCCCAGGCGTCGCTGATTCCTCCCCACGTTCAGCCGTCCGCCTTTGTTCATAATGATGAGAATCCAGGTGCTGCGGAGCCGGAGTTGAGTGAGATTAATGGCGATAGGAGGGACGGAGGTGATGGCCCTTGCCGAGCATGATTAACAATGACACATTCATGAATTCTGGCTCTGTTTGGATATCTCACAATGGTAATGGTTCGTATTGGTTGTGAAAGCACAATGAAAAGCCGAAACCACACCGTTATGAAGAAGACAAAGTGAAAACATCAATGGAACGTCAAAAGTGAAAATACATATACATCTCTTGTGCGATACAAGAACGTGCAGGGTGAAAATATTAACATCTGAGTTTATTTTTCTGGATGGCTCGCTGAAGATATGTAAATAGAAGTCTCCATGCAGCGCGTGAGAGTGGTGCAGCATGGAGCATCGGTGCATCACAGCTTCAGTTGCATATTTTCTTTGCGTTCTAACCGGTATTTGAGGGTATATACTGTACCACCCTGTGATCGACTTCCGTCTCATCCTGTATTTATTCCGTTTTTCTGGCATAACCACTCTTCCCTGGTTCCACTGATGATAGATGAATGAAATGTCCACAAAAGGAGGACATGAATTTGGAAAACTTTCAGACGTGAACCTCTCTGTTGGAAACAGAAAACACACATCGGTTTCAGGCAGATAAAGACGTCCCGGCCTGTGTGGCAACGCTGTGTTGTAGCCATGGCGACAGTGGTGTTGTGAATTGCAACAAGCCGCACTAATGGAGGGCCACGTTAACAGGCTCAGAGATAAGAGCTCCTCTAGCTTTGGAACAATCACCAACACACACATACACAGAGCCCCTGATAACGCTTGTCTTTGCTGAATGGAACAAAGAAAGATTTGTTTCGGCACCTTTGTTTACTGATGTGTCATGCAGCATCGTGACGTATACATTTTTACGCAGGCGTTTCTTCAAACACCATGCATCCACTCGTCACCATGCTTAATGAAGAAAAGTATCGGTCATTCTTTCATACGAAGTGATTTAATTCTGTAATTGCAGTGTGGTGTTGGATGTCCTGATCTAAGTTTTGCGGTGAAATTCCTGAAAAGCAACTTTGTAAAGAGTTTCTCTATAAGGTAACAGTTATAGCAGCCCTACAGATCTGAGGACTGTAACTCCGCACCCCGCCTCACCCCACCAAACCTCCCCCATCAAAAACATCCTCTTTCTCAGTGCATCAGCCTTCAGGACCTGCTGCTTTGTTCTTGAAAGCTTAGGTGCCTGGACTTTGTAAAGAATCAGAGAGCTTTAAACAAGGCAAGATTCATCCTGGAGCTAAGAAGGAAAGAGCGACAGAGAGAGAGAGAGAGAGAGAGAGAGAGAGCTTCCTTGCACTGAAGAGGATGCAGGAGATCCAAAACCTAAATAGTTTTTTTAGTGATCCCAGGAGTAGTGTACATCACTCTTGGGATCAGAATCAGGTAGGTGTGGATAAAAAATAAAGAAACAAAGCATTTTCTCCCCCGTTTGGTTTTTGTGTTTTCCAGATGAAGGCTAAAAATGGCATCAGAACTGTAGAAGAGCAGTACAGGAAATGTAATGATCTCGCACAAACTAAAAGTTTAGCCGTTATTAGTGATTGAACTAGTGATGAATACACTTGGATTGCAGAGCGAACCTTAAGGATACCTCTTTTTTTATTCTTTTACCAGTGAAAGCGCATCTGTTAATCATCACCAGGATAAAACCGCTTGGGAACACTGAGAGTGAGGACAGAACACCATTTAAAATTTTAATTTTTTTTGCAGGACATCGTGAACACATTCCCACCAAGGCACTACTTAGAATAATAAATTCATGCACAATTTTAGGGGGTGCAAGGAAAGTTCGAGGAAACCCGAGAACATGAAGAAGACCCCTTTGAATGCATACAAACTCCACCTAGAAGAAAGTGCCTCAGGATCGAACAAAGCACCCTGGTGCTAAAAAACACTGAAAACCCACTGCTGTACTGTACTTTGCCCTACCCTTTAAATCCTTAGATCTATATCAAATTTCTCTTCTGTTCAGTAGTAATGTTATGCAGTGGTGCGTGTTTAGTGACTTTTGTTTCACTTTATTTACATTAGCATGTGCAATTGCTTTGGTGCACTTGTCTTTCTGTTACGGAAGCAGTGTACGAACCCAGCTCAGCGACGTCAGCAAAAGAAGCATGATTTCTCTTTTAGTAGTCGACACGAATTTAAAGACCGTGATCCAAAAAAAAATTAAAAATGGGGCAGCATACGTGTCATTTTTAAATAGTTTTATCAACTCTGCTCACATTGCCTAAAAAAAGGTCAATAAAAGAAAAATGTACATATGTGGTGACATGAAAATTGCAGTTAAGAGGAAATGGGAAGAGTAAACGTTTGACTTGAAAGTGTTAATGTATGTATGGTAGGAGGAGAAAAGGGGTGGGGAGCTGGTGATATCATTAAAATTCCATTTCCTTCCTTCTTGTACTTCGAAAGGGTTATTAAAGGAAATTGTAGGGAGAATATGTGCAACGATCTGTTGTACAACGATCCTGGATGGCTTTTTGACTCTGGCAGCCTGCGAGGCATAAGTAGATTTCTGACAACGTATAAATCAAATTATAAAAATGACAGCGAGTGACATTTTGCAGTGAGCAATCCCCTTATGCATGAGATGGGAAGGAAAGAGAAGGAAAGAGTGAGTGGGTGAGAGAGGGAGAGAGAGAGAGAGAGAGAAGGGGGCATTGCATTGAAGAGTGCCTTTTAAACTGTGTTTGTGAAGGCTTATTGCTTTATCTTGCCCACGCTGATCGGTAGGGGAGACAAAGAAAAGGCTGGCTGCGTAGACGTCCATTGGCTCAGCACTATTGTGTGGAGAGTCTCTGAGGAGAACGGACAGCTGGAGGTTGACCACTACCTCAGGCTCTGGTGAAGGTCAGGGGAGTCTGGCCGATTTAGATTTGCTCAGATTTGCTCTTTAAATTAAACTGAAGCGATAACACACACACACACACACACACACTTTCTCTCTCTCTCTCTCTCTCCCTCTCTCTCTCTCACACACACGCACACAAACCCAACTGGATAGTTGTAAGAAAGAGAGCCATTCTTTGTATTGTTTCATCCCACATCCACACACAAACAAATTGACCAGTGTTGCATCATCTTACTCTGGGAATCTCCGGTTAGCTAAAATCTCACACCCACACCCAAACATCCACCTCACAGTACCGTAAGCAGGACAAACCCCAGGGTGAAAAACATCAGCAGTCGGAAAAGAACAGCGTCTTACACAAACAACAGGCTGTTCATAGAGCTTTGACACCACCTGCGTACACTGACCCTGATAGAACTCTATAAAAGCTTCAAGTCTCAAGTGAAGCGATACTAATACAACACTGCCTTAATAAAGCATCCGAACAGGGAAGGGAATCGGCAGCGACGGACGATACAATGTTATCACGACAGCTAGGTGCCGATTCGATTTGTATTACGATCCAATAAGTATCACGATTTTATCAATACCCTGATTTAATATTACGTTTTTCTCTGATTTTGTTTCAATCCGAAACAATTTTGGCAGTTAATTTGATCCTACCACACAGAATGCTGAGCTTGCTACAAAAATGTGTGAATAGTTTAAAGGAAAGGAGGATTATAAAAGAACAGCACTATTTCACCATCTCAAACACAAAAATAAATAACGTTTTTTTTTTTTTTTTATAATAAATTGTCACACAAAAGAATTGTAATGCGTAACTAAAGTTATATTTTTCCTAGGTTCAGATTATTTTAACAAATCCAGTTGCCATTTTTGTGTATTCTCTCATTATGCTTTGGCACTTCGAATGGCTTACTGAACATATGTGTCATAAATTCCACATTGTATTACATTTAATATCCAGTAGAACTCTAAGTTCTTGTTAGCATACCAAATACGGTTTCTAGTCTTTACCGAACTTGTTTGTAGGAACCTCCAGATGGTACTTGAAAGGCAGGTGCTTTCTTTCAAATTCCAACAAACCTAAAGGAAGCAGCCAATACCTTGTATAAGCCACATAATTTAATAACAATTCATTATCAGTTGATTCATTACAGTTAAGAATGTGATTAAAAAAAAAGTTTACCAACTGATAATGTTGTGGCATGGTGGTGTACTGGGTTTTTGAGGATTAGCACATGGTTGAGGGTTCGAGTCCTGCCTCTGGTCTGTGAGAGGTCGCGTCTTCTCCTTGTGCTCGGTGGGTTTCCTCTGGGTTCTCAAATTGCTTATGTTTTGCATCATTTTTTCCATTGCTTGCGTATCTATTAAATTGCACACCACGAGAGGGCACACTTATAGCTTACAGTAGGTGGTGCACAATATTAAATATTATATCTTTATGAAGAATTATGTCTTTTTTTGAACGATGTAAGACGAGAAAGACAGGAGCAGTATTTTAGACAGCCTCATTATTATTTTTAATTTGTTCAAAGTATTTTTGATACATCAATTTTTTCTCCTTAAGGAATTATTGGGATTATATCACTACAACAGAATGAAACGTGTGTTTTGTTATTGTTAGTTAATAATCATTTTTAATTATTGATTGTTAACATGTTTTAGCTATCAGTTCATGAGAATATATACCCAACAATGTGAATTGTCTCTGGGTTTCAGAGAGACCGTTTAGGTAATAACTCTGATATTACCATACATCCATATATAGAGGCATCTTATAAACCCACCATATGCAAAGATCTTATTTGTAAGGAGTGTGGGTTGCAACTTCACTAACCAGAAATTGTTTAAATACACAGTGCACAGTCAGAAAGCAAGGGGGTGTAAATAAACTAGCTATGAATGTTAGGACCCAAGCTCTTGGGTATCATCAGCCTCCACTCTCTAGCCATATCTCCAGCCAGACAATTTTTTTTTTTTTTTGCTGAACCATTCTGAATTACAGCAGAGCTCGCTGATTATGTGCAAGGGATCCTCTATTACAGCCAGCGTCCCTGCTATCTTTGATAGATTATTAAGCATCAGCTTTCAGCTACATTAAGCCTTGTTAAGAGCAGTGTCATAGTCAAGGATTACAAGGACATGATAACAGGGAGGGCACGCCAGATTACGAAGAGGGCTATCTATTAATGAAGGTGTAATTTGCTCCTTGTGCTCTCCAGACCTTCTCCTGGACACAGTATAAAGGGTGAAAAGGAAAAGATTGAGAGACAGCATATGAATGGGGAATATGTGTGGGAAGAGGCTCTTTGAAAGCTAGTCTCTCAGGGTCCAGCTGAAGTGGCTCTTTGGCCCTCATAAATGCCCCAGGATACTGCTAATGCTGGCACACTTGCATGCCATCAAAATGTGAAGGATGCTACTTTCTCTGCCTCTGCCTCTTCGTCTTTCCTGACATAACAGCTCTCATTTCTCTCAAGGTGCTGAGTCTTTCTTCCAGCAGAGTGCCTCTGTCATATTCTCGCTATATTCCATAATAATTTGCAGTATATGTCGTAGCACTCGGTGCATCATACTAGAACCTACGATTATTCGCTACCTAGGATGTGCTCTTGTTTTTTGATTTAATAATCTAAAGAAATCTTTAAAGAAACAGTGCAGCTTTCATTTATGAAAGTACAGTATATGAGAAGAAAGATTTCCTTTTTGGTTATTGAGGTTTGGATTAGGTGCAGCATTAGCAAGTCAATTCTAATATCCAACAAAGTTGGTAATACATAATACAAGAATGTCTTTGTGTGTGAGTATATTGACCCCTTTTTTCTCCACCACATTTTTTTTTTGCCTTATTGTTAACTGTCGCTGCAGTGCCTGATGCTTCCCCTGCAGAAACTCCCATCCATCTCATTGCCTCCTTAATAAGCCCTGAGCAAGGCCACCACAAAAGAAGAAAGACCGTGGAGGAAAAAAGGCAGTTCTGTGGCCATCTACTTGCCCAGTCTATCTGAATAACCTTTAGATGAATTGGAGGCATGTGGGCCAACTGTGAGACCCCCTCAGAGTGCATCTTCAAAGGTTGGCTAATAGTAGCACACTGCTGGAATTCAGGCCATCAGATTGATCAGGTCTATCTCAAATGGCAATTAAATAGGGATAAAACACCGCAAGCCAAAATGTGCTTTTAAAAAGCTAGTCTTTAGCCTTTTCCTTTCCCTCCTGTTCAGAGCATCACAAAATATTGATCAGGGATGGAATTACCAGCCTTAAGCTAATAGCTGTGTGGGCTTTGATCATTTTTCTTTGTCTGTTTTTACTAGCTGTAGCATTTCTGCAAATGTTTAACAGTAATAATTTATCAGTAGAAATGGATTCATTTATATAAAACTACTTACTGAGCAAAAATAGCATTTTTTACTGTTATCCATGTAAATAACACATAACTGTTCTTAGAGCCACATTACACCCAAACTGACAGGTAGTGTTCAAGTCAATCAACCGGTAAAAACTACCTTTATTTCTCTATATGATCCCCTGCTACACTAATGCACTGCAGCGTTTCACCAGTGCTTGGACCCTATCAAGGTACAGAAGAAAGTCTGTTCAGTAAGTCTAGGCCATGATCTGATTGCCTGCTTCACATCTGAAACACTGGCCTCTATTGGCCCAAACGTGTAGAAATGTCTTGGAGCGAGGTCAGGACTGTATAGGGATGTGATAATAACTCCCATCTAGAATCTTTAACACGCAAGCGGTGCAGTGAGCACTATAAGGTTGTGCAATGACAGATCGCCCTTGGTGATCAAACCAGGCTGTATTTCCTTCTAAAGGAGTTCTATTTAAGGAGTTCCTGGGAGGTCAGTGTTTCACACGTTAAGCAGGGTGTCCGGTCATGGCTCTGGCATCCTGGGAAAACTTGATGGTATCCAGGCGCTAGTGAAACACTGGGATATACAGTAAGTGTAGCAGGGGATTATATAGAGAAATAAAGGTAGTTTTTACTTTAATTACAAACTAAATTGACAAGATAAGATTTTTTTTGTGAATTCCTCACCCACTGGGAATGGCTTTGCATATGTGTACATACATATCAGTGTAGGTTTTACGTACATGCCCTTATGTAAGGTGCTACATTGGGATGGACGCAAAACTACACATAATGCCAATGGTGCAACACCAAGAGATGGGTGTTGTGATTGTTTTGATTTAAAAAAAAAGACAAGTGCACCTCGTGGTAAAGGCAAATCCACAAGGTTATGAAAAAAAGTGAATTGAAAAAAATGTATTCTAAGAACTTTTTTTAATTGGAAAAAAAATAAATCTGTCACAGTTATTGGCACCCCTGTATACAGTGCTAAATCCTAAACACCCTGAATCCTCTGCTATAATACAGAGCAGGGAAACTGAGACCACTCCATAATACTGAATATCTCCGGATCCTACAGGGTTCTCTCTTGGAGACCATCCCACACAATCTCACTGGTGTTCTGAGATAACTGTTAAAAATCTTGATTCTGGGTCCAGGTTGAAACTTCCAGCAGGACAACAATCCAAAATGCGGCTCCAATTCCACACACTCCTTTTTTAAATGTTCTGGTGATTCATGGAGGCCATGATGATGTGGATTCACATAAGGTTTTGTTCAAAAGTATGTTTTTGTTAATTTTTTTCATTACTTTAATTTATTTAAATGCTAGATGTCTCGTGCAGTGCAATAAACCAAAAATCAATAGATTTTTCTCAAAAATGCGGGCAACGGAAAATTGTTTTTCAAGCTATGACATAAATAGTCCTATTGCCTTTTCCTTGCTATTGCTTTTGTATATTATACATCTTTCTCATGCCACATTTTATATTATATTCTTCAAACCAAAGCCCCCACTCTATTTATTCACCATTATAGATCCCAAGAGCACTATAAGAGTGTTTAAACTGCATTTTTATGTTTCTTTTGGTCATTTCTTTACCTCTCCTATGCTTTCTCTGCATAAAAACGCTATCTTTGGCTTGATCTTTCTCTGAATATTCCTGAAAGGCACCAACGTCTCCTCTCGCGCCTCTGCCTAATGCTGCCTCCTGGCTGCCGTCGTCCGTTAGTCACAGTGCCCTTAAATCTTGATGCGCTCTTAAATATTCTCCTCGACGTGAAGGAGGAAAGTCGAAAGAGGTGCAGAAAGACAGGAGGAAGCAGAAGGCGCTCCAGAGCTTTTAATTTCCGCTAATTCACCTTGGCGCCGTCCCAGGCTTAGTGATTAAAAGAGTGGAGATGTGCTGGAATGGCTCTGTAATGTACATTTCCACATTTGATTATACAAGCAATTATGTTGCACTTAATAAAGTTTCAAATTGTGCTAAGGAGGCCGTGAACAGGGCGCGGTGCATAGGCAGCATATGCTGATGGGGAAAGTCTGTCTCCTGCTAGTCTTCTGTCTCAGAGTGGATCGACTACTCCGGTCCTTCGCCACAGTAATGTGTGGACAAAAGATTCAGTGATGCTTTTTTTTTTGGTTTCAGGTATGTTACAATTTGATGTCATGAGTAAAAAAATTAATTAGCTAGTAAGGGTACAGTAATTATACATTTAAATATAATTAAAAGGGCAGATAGTTTTTTATTGTAGTATTGGACGAATCCATGTTTTTTTGTTTTTTTTTAAAAACAAACACTGCTTTTGGCCCGGGCATGTACTGTATTACTATCTGATATGCTGTGTTTTATATAATCGCTTGTAGATACAGTATGCATATGGTCTTATTTGTTTCGACAAAGATAAGCATAAATCTGTAACATATGTTGAGTTTGCAAGTGGATGCAGGATGTGTGCATTAGGAAAACTGTCTGCACCTTCTCGCTGTGTGTGTGTGCGTGCGTGCGTGCGTGTTGTTAATTAGGCAAGAGTTAATCGTTGATCTCTGTGAATGTACCATATGTGCCGAGACATTAAAAAGTCTGGGCAGAGTCATAGCGAGTGGCTCAATTACATTCTATTAGTGTTATTCCTCTCTGAAAGATATTGTTATGCTCTTTCTCTCTCTCCGCCTCTCTCTCTCTCTCTCTCTCTCTCTCTCTCTCTCTCTGTGTGTGCCGCTCCCCCTCGTCACTGTCTCAGTGTGTAAACACGTTTGATCGCTTGATTTGAATCTGTCATGCTTCTTCAGTCATGTGTGAATTTTTTGCGCTTAATGTAGTGTATGATTATCCACCAGGAGACTACAATGCAAATGTAAAAGTCAACTTGAAAGCATCATGCAAACTTGGCGCCTTGATTGATTCATTTAACATAATGAGTTTGCATTTGCATTTTTTTAAACATTGATGAATCCTTTTTGAAAATTTAATCCCACTTATTAGTTGTATGATCTCAATTACGTGTTTCATCCCATTATATTGGCTTTGATTGAAATTCAGGTTTTCAGTTTGTTTTTTGTCGTATAGTCGTTTTGTTATCGGCTGCAGGCGGGATTGCTGTAATTTCTGATATTAACACAAGCATTTATGTTAGTGCTCAGTCTGTCTTTGTTATGCGGTAAGGTCATTAGTTCTGTATATGAATAAGGAATGAACAGCAAAGTTAATCGGAAATAAGAATAAGTGTGCCACTTTTCGAGCTAAGCCTCGTTTTTTTTTTTTTTCCTTTTTTCTTCGGTTGATTTGTATTCAGTGTTGAGCCACACAGGACTGTAGATTCATTAGTTCTTTTTAAAAAAAACCTCCTATATAAACGGACTATATCAGTTGTAGCAGATGCAAGCTTATTTTGCAACAAACATTGTGAGAAACAGATTAACTAAAACAAAACTTGCTAAGGGCAGGGCAGATGAATTAAGTCTATTAAAGGACATTTGCATTAAAAAGATCAGAGCTTGGATTCTTTTTTTCTTGTATAAGTTTGAAAACTCAAAATTGGATTTGTCTATGCACAACGTTCCTTATCACTAACAACTGAGCTCTTCTACCATGGATTATTGTTCATACATAAACGCCTGTGTGTGTGTGTGTCTGTGTGTGTGTCTGTATATATATACTTATTTATTTATTTATTATTATTATTTTTAGCTTTTGCTTTTTTAATCGCGTTTCCATGCACCAATTTCTCAATCCACAGATGAAATATCGGGTAGATGGAGGGAAGTTGGGGTGAAGGGGTTTCTCTGGTGCTTTGAGTGAAAAATTCCCGCTTTTTCAAGTGCACAGTGTGTGTCTGTTTAAGTAGGACAGTGAAATTGATGGCCCAGTGCTGCTAGGTGACCTACATACTCAAGCCTGGACAGAATAGATCCCTGAACACCCACGAGTGGGGATGTAGGTGTGAGCAGAAGCGCACTGCCCACGTGCTTCTCATGGCTTCAGAATGACACTCATGAGAGCGTGGGGTACATTTCCACTCTTTTCCAGCAATCTTAAAATCCAAATACTTAAAAGTAAAGGATTCTTATTTTCTAACACTGCAATAGTACAAATGTCCCAAATTCAGTCTTAAGTGTAAGATTATTCCTTGTTATAGATTATATAGCAGTGTTATTCAGTTCTGGTCTGGCTCTATACAGTTCCTTGCTTACAGACATCTAGATAACATGACAGAATGGTGACAAGTTCTCCTTCCTGGCCATACGGTAAGTAAGGCATAGCAATTGAATGTGATGTTTTGTGTCATACAGGCGCTTCATTTTTACCGCTTGTCCTCTAGCCCCAGGCTCTGAACAGATGATGGTCCTGTTTTCATTTTGACGCAGACATTAAAATCACAAACTATTTCATCCAGTTATTTTAGGCATTCTGTTTTCTTGGCATCTACTTTTTTTGTTGTTATTGTTGTTGTTGTCACTATCAGTCTTTACATCCATTTAATTTTTCTCTTGAGGTGAATAGTTTTTACACTGGGAAGGAAAACTGTAATGGATCACATTGTTTATTGGTACAGCAGGATTTTTAAATAGTACATAAACTATAAACTAACTAAATACTAAGCATTTGCTGGGTTTTAGCATTTAAATAGTTATTTAAATCGTATTACAGTTATGTACCATCACACTTATCACACTGCACCGTGTTCCCTCCTCCCCTCCAGCAGGGCTTGACTCGTCCCACCGTCTCTCAGGGATTGAGAGAGACAAAGACTGTTTTCTGTTCTACAGTAGGTGGTGGAATGAACTTTCTGTGCAGCCAGTCACTGGCAATCTTTAAGCAACGTCTGAAGACATGTCTGTTTCTTAAATATTTGTTTTTTGTTTTAAAAAAACCCTTCCCAACTGTGTTTAAGACTTATGGTACTTCTAGTCAGTAACCTAATGAACCAGTTTAAGGATATATTTATTGATTGAGACTTAAAAGCGCTTATGTAAGTCGCTCTTGATAAGGGCATCTGCCAAACGCTGTAAATGTAAATGTACCATTTAAATGTTTGCTTTATTTTAGAACCGCACATGCATACAGATACGCATTACTGAATATGACAGAGGTCCTATAGGCTTCAGCGTTCTAGCTACCATTTTTTTTTCACTCTTTATCGGCTCTCCTGTGCATCTCAAGGACAGCTAGTTGAACATTACAATTCCAAAGTCATAAAAGCCCTACAAATGAGGAATCCGGTAATGAGATCTATTGGTTTAGCTGTTGAGAAGTTGACTGCTGGGAGTTTGGAATGGCTAATTAGACCTAATGATTGAGGTCTCGTGGCCCCGTGTGAGGCCTAAAAAGAGATGGGGTGCGAACAGATCTGGATGCATTATTCAGCAGCAGATTAAAGCCAAGCTCTGTCTCTTTATGGTCATTTACACTGCTGGGGATTAGTTAAGGAAGAAAAGGGGTTTCAGTAACAAAGAGAAAGTATCAGCATTGTGGGTGAACTTTAACACTTCCCCAGGGCTGAAGATTCGCCTCATATTTTTTTTTCCGGCTGTTCTCTGATAAGATCCTGAAAATAAGAGCTGAGTAATTAGTGAAGAGTAAATGACATTTTTTTTTCCTGTGTATGAATGATAAACACCAGAATCGGAGGTTGTACTGTCTGAGCCTGTGTTGCCAGCAAAAGCATTTATGCATCAACCATCATGTTATAAAGCAAAAAAAAAAAAAAAAAAAGATATTTTTTTTCCACCCTCTCTTAATTTGTCATGCCAATTGCTTCCTTTGAGAAATTCCTATCATGGCTCTCGCCTTGATGTGTCTTCTGTAATTAAGGCCCAAATTGTTTTGATGCTAGTGTAATCACATTAGCCTTTGCAGAGGAGAAGGGTGAAATTGGACTTGTTGCTCGGGCGCCTGTGAGAAGGCAGCAGCCTGCGTGGAGTTTATGGATTATGAAACAAAGAACTGTCAGAATGCATCGTGCTCAAAGCTCCCTCCCATATGGCGCTCCATTACTGGGCCTGTCAGAGCTGAGTGCACGGCCACAGATACAATCAGCCCGTCTTTCATATAGTTAAAGACAAGAAAGAGATAAATGCTGGGGAATGATAAGGTAATATGCCGTAATCGTATTTGAAATGTTTGGTCTTTATTTTGGTAGATGATTCTGGTTTTCTCTTTCTGTTGATTTCTTCACCCCAGTTTTAGAATGATAAAAATTAATGCAATTAGTGGACATTGAATCATATTTGGGTGATGTTGTAATGATTATGGATTACTGAGGTTAATAAGGATCCTTGCTAATATTTTATTCACTATAAAGTTTTAATGCATCCGATAAAGAAAACCACAGTTTTCTCTAATACAGTAACATACACTTTTTTTTGTCCTATTATTAAGTCTCGAGATAGTAGAACTCGACAAATGCACATTTTTATTTCTAAATTGTCATGCCCAGCAGAGTGTAAAAGTTAGATTTTTTTTTTTAAACAGTTTAAAACAACAGAATGAGTTATTCTGTATCATCCTAATTATTCAGTGTTCAAGGTTCTGCACTAGGTCACTATTAAAAATTAAGCACATTTCTGCTGTTTACTCTTTTGTGCAAGAGCTTGAAGTTTCATAAAGTCTCATGCCCTCCATTGAAGCACATCTTTAAACACTTCTTGAATCTAACATGGATCACCTGGCTTGTTAATTCAGTGCCAGCTCAAGTGCAAGATGTCATAAAAGCAAACGGGGAACAACCACCTAGTGAATAAATCTGAAATTAACAAGATTTTTTCCTCAGTTACAGATAATCATTTGTACTAGAAAAAGTTGTTTAGAGATAGAAATGAAAGGAGAAATAAACAGCATTTTTTCTAGTTTCTCAAACACTGTATTATATCCAGTGTTTAGTCTTTCTCCAGTCTGCAACTAAGAACATACATATGTTTCCTCTAAAAAAATTAGAATCCTTTAAAAAAAAAAAAAATTTTAAAGAGAAAATGACTGATGTGCCAGATAGCAAAATTATTCTGGCCCAACTCTACCACACCGATCTGGCCCACATACTGCATGGAACAACGGCCTGTGAGCGTCCACTCCCGGTCGCCAAGTTGCCACGGTACACCTGAACAGTTACTGCATATTTATAAGCATGTCTTTAAACATAATATATATACTGTGTATAATTTTTAATTGTTGCTTTAATCAAATAAGACCCTGCATATTAACTACTTGCACAAATCACATAATGTAAATTTAGAAATACCCAAACACCAACCCTAAGCACAATTAACATCATAATTAAAAAATAATAATCAAATGTCTTAAAAATATACTCTTTACTGAGGTGGACGTGCATTACAGCTGAGTCCAGAGGGATTCCCTTATCTGTGTGCTCAGGTTTCCTCACTCCTAACCTTGTAACTGCAGTTTTTTCCTGCAGATGGACGCTGCTGACTGTGCACACTTAGCACCTTTCTCATCATCCATCTTCTTTAATGAGGGAGGATGGAGTTGGATGATTAGCCATTAGGAACGAATGTCTTCCTCTGAAACGCTTGGTAGTTGAGGGTTTTTTAGTTGGCTTTTGGGCCATCTAATGTTACTATAAATCTATTCTGACCGTGTGCGAGGCGAAGGACACTCTCATGTCACAACTATTATTTTTATTAAAATTTGTGTCTTCTTATAGAACTCCTGTTTCCAATCGCAGTCGTTTTATTATTATTTCTTTTTATTTTAGCACTGCAAGTAAGTTCAAGGTTTTAAAGGGGACAGGAGTATTAGAGCTCTCCTTGTGAACTGTGATTTATGGCTAGTGAAATACATCCATGGTGTGTCCATTAATGGTGTGATGGGTGTGTTTCCTGTTCTGCAGCCGCTTCCTAAACCACCTTTTTTAAGAAAGGAGAACTCTGCAGAGGCCGGAGCAAACACGGCATTCAGCAAAGCATGGCGATTGATCAGCGGAGAAGGTGTATATGCTTCCTGGAGTTTAAAGCTCTTTGAGCCATTGCTGCAGATTCGATAAAAGGCTTAGTGAAGATTTTGTCCTCCCTGGAAACAGTCGGTGAAGAATTCAAAACAGCTTTGATTTCCACCTCTTAGTAAAACTTTCACTTATAAAAGAAAGCATTTTATTGTTCAGGAAACAGAAATGGCTTTATAATACACACCTGAAATACTATTCGAAATCGTATTTGTGCTTCAGGGTTTTTTATTTGTATTTTTTCCACACATACACAGAGTACCCAAAAGCCAAGGTTTATAGAGTGACTGTCTGAGACTATATTTCTCCGCCGAAACTTTTACATATTCTCTTTCACACCTCTGTTTCTGGCTTGTTTCTGTTCGAGCCGCCTCTCATCCAAGTAATTATAATGTAGCGGGATGGCTGCTACTACAATCGATTACGCTGTCTACTCTCATTTACTTTACAAGGGTTCCTAGTTCCAAAGAGCTTACAGAGAGGCTATTTTTCTCTCTTCCCGTCTCCTTTTTGATTAAGAGGATGTGTAAATAAGGCCACAAACTCCCATCAATGCCTGCCAATCTATTTATTGACGCTTAAGGATCATTCTCGGTGTTCCTCACAGACTTCTCGGTACTGAACAATAAAGCCTCGCCCATCACACGCAAGTACAAGAGAGCGCTCGGTGAGATATCAGGGGGTGTGGGGGGGGGGGGAGAAAACCAACAGAGTGCATTGACAGATTTATTCTTTCTGCAGTCGTTATTAATGGATGATACTGCGGGATCATTTATCAGAGGAAGGAGAGATTCTTCAGCACTGCCTTTTTGATTTTTATGCTGCACTTGAGGTCTTCGTATGTCTGTTCATGCTGGTGAGAAATTAACAGAGATGCCATGACATAAGGGCATTTTCACTGGACTGGTTTGGGTTAGTGTGATTGACAGTTTTCTACCCTGATGGGAGGGGTCTCTTCCAGAATGACTCCTCCCCAATTCAGGTGAGTGTCAATTATTGAAATTATAAACTATAGCCTTTACAAGGGATATGAATAGCCAGGGAGCACCAGATAATATACTTTTACAAAACTTAGGAGCCGATCCGGTTTGTATTGCGATTCTGTAAATATCACAATCTTATAATTATAATTTTTAAAGATTTTGTTAGAATTCTAAACAAACTTTGCATATAATTTGCTCCTGTGATCCAGGATGCTGTGCTGCACCCTAAATCTAAATGTGTGAATAATTTAGAGTGCCACCTGTAGGATTATAGAGGAATTGCAAAATATTACCGCCTCAAATGCAACATAAAAAAAAATAAAAAATCAATTAACTTTTGAATTTCCACACAAAAGAATCACGATACACTGATGGAGTTTTTTGGAGTAACATTTTGGACACCATTAATATACACCATTATTAAAACCCCAAGTTGAGGGAATTTTTCAGATAAATAGGTATTATCGCTCTGGTACAGACTTGTAGAACCTACACCAAGTTTCACATTCTATTCTCATGGCTTGTGGTGGCCCGACACTTTATTTTCTTTAAATTGTGGCATGGCTGTGTGTATCGAGTACTGTATATACTGTAGATAATAACATTTTCACTTTGACTGCTTTTATGATGTAAATAAAAGGACAATGCAAAGGGAGAAACTGATGTTATTGGACAAAGGTTTTGCAAAACTAAAATGATTTTAATAATAATACTATTTGACTTTGTGGATTGTGTGGATGGGGTTTGTGCACCTGGAATGGTGTGTGTGTGTGTTGTGTGTGTGTATGTGCGCACACTTTTGAGAAACACTGCAGGCAGTCTTCCGGAAAGCGCAGCTTTTTCCTTGTTTAATATGCAACATGCAATCTATGTCCCATCTCTCCTCTGGGAAGGATATGCCGCATTGGTAATAATATCTGATTTGGTTGTGTACCTCTTCCCTTCAAATACATCGAACTGCTCCGGGCACCCTCAGCTGTTTAAGCAAAGGTCAGTGGAAGACTCATTGATTTAGCATTTTAATTTTATTTGTGCTGGGCTCCGAGGGGGACTGGCATTAAGCGTGGCGGAGGCTCTTTGTTTTGTAAGAGGCTGTGAATGTCTGCGTGTCTGCGGAGACCAGGCCTGCCTCGCTCTCTGCTTAATAAGTGTGAGATGCAGCCCAGACACCTCTGTAATAGCCACTAACACTTATTATCCTCCCTGAGATTGGAAATCCACATGTTGTCATTGAGGGATCTTGGGGGGAAAAAAAAAGAAAAGGAAAAAAAAACAGTCTAAGTAGGGAAAATAGAGTACAAAAATAAACACTCCCACCCACCACCCCTTTTTTTAAATGCACAGTCTTTTCATATGATGTTTCACCAGCACCCTGTCGCTTTGGTTAAGTACAGCAGAAATGGTTTCGGTTGCCTGCAAACAGCTTGCTCGGTTCACATGGATGGCTAAATGAATGGAATGATACTTTTGGGGTTACAGAGAGAGAACCCAAAGATCTCCATGCTGCTGACACACAGAAGCAGATGTTGTTTTGTTCTGTTATGCCCTCTCCTTCGTCTGACTTTGCCAGGACTGCAGAGAGGCCTCAGCGTATCGCATTCTTCATTAAGACATTCTGTTAGCCACTCCGCTAGTCAGCCTTGTCATTAAGTAACCCGGAGTGCTTTTGATTGGCTGCCAGATTCAGCGCCGGGCTGGGAGCTCGCTCTGCCGATACTGCCCTGAACTCTGACACAGATGGCCGGAGAGATCGTTACCTGCTCCCTCACGCAAGGTTTTCTACAACCCGAGTGCGCTAATTAAGACGGAGCATGAAGGGAATTGTTCTCAGTAGTTTGAGCTATGATGGGTCAGTGCTTTTTTTTTTTTATTTTATTTTTTTTTTTAACATACAGCAGTGCTTCATTTATCAATATCACATATTGTCAGTATTTGTACGTATCAACAATGTGCTTTTACTGTCATATATTCTATATACAGTAGATTATGGATTTGAAATGATTATTATTCGAAGGCATATGATTTTTTTTCTCATTTGAATTGGGAGGTGTGTAATAATGTGGGTTGTGTTTGTGCGGTGTGAGAGGCATCTAGCATATAGGGTACAGCAGGTACAACCGCTCCCAGCAACCCCCACCACCCGCCTCCATCCCTTCTGCTGAGAAATTGCTCCTGACAGCTGATTTGTTGGTTGTCAGAAGTGGTCGTTGGGCGACTGATAAGGGTGCGGAGGCCCGAGATGGAAAACCTAACTGCCTCTCATGATTTCAAAGGCAGACCTATCAAGGCACGGGCTGCAGACACATGTAAATGTCTCCCAGTAGAAGAGGGACATTTTCCCTGAACTGGTTTTACTTTTTAAGAAGCACCCAAAGTGAGATTTAAACTCCAACATTTCCTGAAAGAAAAAAGGAAAAGGTCGTTAACTTCTTTTTGAACTTGTTCTTCTTTCTCAAATTTTGAGGTATTGTTATTGCTATTTCTACAATACACAGGCATATTGTAACGAAGAACAAATGGAGAAGAATGGATCATAAGGTGGGATAATCAGGCCCTGAGAGAGTGCGACCGGAGCCACGGATAGGAAACTGTGACATCTTTTCTGATTAGCTGACGCAGCAGGCTGGCTTTGCAGTGTTTAAAGGTATAAAAGCAGTGAATGTGGAAATGGCCCCAGGGTGGCCAGGTGGAGACAGGCGGATCTGTCAAAAAGCATGGATGCGTCAGGTATAGAGAGCGAGAGGGAGACGGAGAGCGAGAGGGAGACGGAGAGCGAGAGAGAAACAGAGATATTGAGGCATCAGAGATGGCTAGGTCCATATGCGTGTCACCCAAGGGCTTACCAGGAAAGGTGAGAAGGAATAAAAGAACAGGACATATTGAGGGTTATACATCAGAGCCAGGAGTGCAGAGTGGGCCATGGTCCAGCCAAGCAGCAGCCTGAGGCAGCGAGAGGATGCCCTAATGGGCTCATACAGGAAGCCATTGTCAGAGGCGAGGTCACGGTAATTGGCTGCAAATTGCACTCCAATATCCGCCCATGAGAACCCGAGCCAGAGGCTCCCATAACTCACGTCATCTCAGGGACGTCAGCCGGAAACACCGCCGCACCCTGGCAGGAAGATGAAAGGAGCTTCCTCTTATCCAGAGGAGGAATTTGCACAAGTGACACTAGGGCAATAACCATACATCACCTTCTAGTCTGTACATACAGAAATGACCACCATTAACCTTTACTGCGTTCCGACACGAAAGGCTTGTGTATTTACACTCTGACTCATGCCAGAGATATTAGTACACCATACAGTGACCTCCTGATATCTCGGCAGGGCCCGGTCCATCGTTGACAAATTTCCACTCTTACCTCAGAGGAGAGTAAAAAGCCGGTGGTTATGAAGTCCAAGAGCACATACTGTCCAGTGGTACATGTTCTCCTCCCTAAACCAAAAGAACTGTACTTATAATCACTCAGAGGTCACGCCGAGTCAGAGCCGAGCCCGGAGGATTGTTTATCTGCCGACTCTCTTATCAACCCTCCTGCTTTTTTATCTGCTTTTATCACAGTAGGCATGAAGAGGGCTCCGCGACTTCCTGTTTTAGGTTCTCTCACAACCACGCTGACCCTCTGACCCTCGGGCTTATCTCTCACTTTTCGAAAAGCCAGACGTTGCGGCTAAATGCAGCAGGGTGCCACAAGCTTTTTTTTTTCTCCCCCTCTATTCTCTCTTGCTTTGTTTCTGGTTGTTGAAGGGATGTTCTGAACTATTACTGATGGGTGTGTGGGTGTGTTTGTCTGTATTTGTGTGGGTATGAATGCTTCAGTGGCCTGTATGTATGTGTTATTTTCCCCAATTTGGAGGATTTTTTTTTTCTTTTTTTTTTTTTTTACAATGACTCGTTCACTCTTCAGAGGTTTGAATGCTCTTTTGTTATTCACTAGATTCTTAGTGAAACAGTGGGATTTGGAGACATTTTTTTTTCTGTATGCTTGAAAAAGCTCGTAGCTGAGACATTTAGCTATATGGAAAATAGTGTGTCATGCATTGAAACACCAGCAAAGAAACACCAAATATTTAGTAATGGGATTCAGATGCAGGGTTGGCTCTATGAATCTCATTAAACGGGCTTTGAGCTTCCTGCCTCTCCGAGGAACACATTCAGAGCTATTTTAATAATGCCCAGGTCTTCATCTCTTTAACAGCAAAAGAGCCCCTGTGTTGTACTGGATACATAATTTGCACATCATTAGGAGCCAATAAAGTGTAGATTGCTGCATGACTCAATGACTCATTTATGTCTGCACCATGCAATATTAGCAATCAACAGATATTTGTTGCTTTTCCTGTTCATTTAACTGCTTCTGTATTAGTTCACCTCAATCATGTGCTTTATTTTCTTCTTCCCTCCTCTTCCTTCTCCCATCTTTTCCCTCACTTCCCTCTTCTGCAGGATTTGGCTTCGTAACTTTCGAGAATGAGGATGTGGTGGAGAAAGTCTGTGAGATTCATTTTCATGAAATCAATAATAAAATGGTAAGTCAGTTTCACCTCAATTTTTTAGACCAGGGTGGGATTAATATTTGATAGCAGAAGCTGAGTCGGTTGTTATAACCACTGCTGTGCTGGGAGACTGTCTGGGTGGCCTAGGAGCAGGGAAGCAGGGAGACTTCCCTATTCCCTGCCATCCTGGGCCTGGGCTATGGCGTGATATTGGTGTGCACTGGCCACAAAGCATGAAATTGTGTCTTGGTGCCCTGTCCACCAGACTGGGAGAAGCAACCTGTCGATTCCTTTAGCTGTAATTCCTTCAGCCAATGAGAGCTGGAAGAGGACCTGGCATCCATTTAAGAGCCGTGTTAAAAGTGTAAGGTGGAAAGATTGTGGGGAGATTTAAAATCATAGCCTTGGCAGCATGCACAGTGGGGTACTTGACACCCTGCTTACTGTTTTATTGTTTCTCCTGAATTTTTTATTTGATTTCTGGCCTGCCTGGGGTTTTCGAATGAATGGTGCATGAGGGACGGGGTTGCGACCCTGAGGCTAAGATGGTAAGGACACCATTTTGACTAGCAAAGCATTCTTTTGACATGCACTATGTAGCATTAAATTCATTCCTAAAGTGTAGAAGCTACTTTCATTCCACTTTATCTGCAAGCTGCAGAATCACTAATGAAGGCCAGAATGGAATTCCTTCAAGGTAAAATATCAAGGCACTTAAGGTTCTCAGACATCTGACTTGTTAAATGTGTCATAGCAACTGGCCCACTGTAAGCTCGGAGTATCTTAGTTAATAAATGTGTCCCTGTTTTCTGATGAAAACAGGGTGACACATGGAGACTGAATGCTGCCTACAAAACCGACATGCACACTACAAGCACATTATTGATTTTTATATAATATTGCATCAAATTCTCTCATTGTTCGGGGAGCACTGAGCAAATTTATCCTTTTTTTTTTTCTTCAGTCGATCTCTCTGAGCAGGAAACTGGCTATCCATCGACTGGCAGCATTAAATTGGACCATAGGGGGATTGCATGCATCGTTAGTATCAGTTGGGGAGTTTAAGGAAAAAAGGAATTTGATCGGGTGGAGGTAGGGAGGAAGAATCATCTTCTACATCCGTTATTGGCTTCCATCCATCTAAAAATGACAACTCTGTTATTTTTTTACTGGCCAACTCGGACAATATGTTGAGCATTAGGCAGTAAAAGCAAGGAGTGGAATAAAAGCAAAGCAGTTCTGAAGCAAATCCCACTGTTTCTCCGTGTTTGCTTTTTCCTAGTGATATCAAATGCTGTCGTCAAGTTGCTTTTGCCAGAAAGATCAAAGTGGTCTCTGAAGCATCGTTCGCTCGCAAGCTCTGTGTGAATATTTGACTTGCTAATTCATCCGTGGTAATATTGTTATTATGATGAATATTTTGCAAAACGGCAGTAATGATCTCCCTCTGCTAGCGGAGGTCCAGCTCAATACGTACGATACTTGGTTGGTCTGCAGCCATCTCCAGAAGCACCATCTGTGACCCACTAGCCCTGTGCTTTGGGTGAGTGGAGGAGCTCTTTTTAGAGAGGCTCTGATGACCCAGAGAGGCCACTCAAAAGCTGCCAGGGCTCTGGAGGGCCTTAAGTGCCTCTGAATGGTTCCAAGCAGAGGAAAAAATGGAGCATCCCGCACCCCAGGCTTGCCGAGCAGTTCTGGGGTAAAGGTACAAGCCACCATTAAAAATTCAAGAGGCTGGAGGAATAGAGCCCTTGACCTGATCTAGTCTGGTGTAGAGCAGAATCCTGGACGGTGTACACGTGTGCTCCGTTATCCGTTTCTTTTTATAAAAAAATTGAAATCGAAACAGTATTGGTTTTGGTCTGGTTTTATATTAAGCTTAGGCATAATATTTAGTTTAGATGTGGTTTAGACTATATAATTTAGAAGCCACTTCTTATTCCTATTTATACTACAGAACCAGCTAAACATTTGGACACAAATGGATGGATTTATTTTCTACATTCTACAATCAAACTGGAAATCTCAAAACTACAGTATGAAACAACACATATGGCATTTGGTAATTAAAAAAACAAAAAAAACTAACCATGAACAACTACAACGGTCACTTGTTGTTTTAACACATGAAGGTCAGCTGTTCTGGAATAGTTCTTGCAAGAACAGTATTGTGTCAAATGCATTTGCAAAACCCATCAAGCACCATGATGAAACTGGCTCTTATGAAGACCATCCCAGAAAAGCAAGACCAAAACTTACCCCAGCTGCAGAGGAGAAGATCGTTTAGAGTTACCAGCCTCAAAAATCACCAATTAACAAACAGCACCACAGATTAGAGCTGTTATAAAGACTTTACAGAGCATACATTACATAGCAGACACGTCTCACTATCAACTGTTCTAAGGTGATTGTTGAATATTTAGGTTTACAGTGTAGATAGAAATAAAAATCAGGAAAGATGGTGTGTCCAAACTTTTGACTGGGAGCATATGTAATACAGTTTTCTTTTCATTTCTTTAATCCTTCACCACTCCTGGATGTTCTTTGATACAGGCAGTCTGGGAAAACGCATCAACCTTGTCTGCTTATAACGTTCTTTAACATCTTTACTTTGTTGAAGTAACAGATTTTGTTTAAACATTAAGTGTAGTCCTAAGAACTTTTTTGTAAAAAAAAAAAAAATGTCACAGTTTCACCATATCAGGAGTTCAAGCCAATGTGTATGGTTAAACTTATCTGGTTTAAGGTCTGCATGCTTTTCAGTTTCTGTATTATCTACTGTAGGATCTGTTCTGTTTAAATGATGACTTCATCTACAGGATAGGCATAACCTTTTAGAATACTGAGTTTAACCTATATTTCACATTCAAACATTTATCTAATTTCATCCGGGTGTTGCATGACACCTTCGTCCTTTCTGACAGCTGACATGAACATAAATATTTATAGACAATTTATTTCAGCATGTGGCAGTTAATATTGTCATTGTTGTCATATGGAAGGTCAGCTATATATACAGTATGTTCCACTCAGTGCTCATCAAAGTAATACCAAAGTTGTGGAAGACATTGTCACCTACTGGAGTAAACCTTAAGTAAATGTAAATGTACAGTAGGTTCATCTCAGTGGTGTGAAAAGACTCGCCTGCTTTCCTTTACAGACCCTCCACAAAGTTTCAGGCTGAGGATGATCTGTAGTACTGTAGTGTCCCTGATTCCATTTAACCAACTAAACGTCTTCTACTCTGTTCAGACCACAGAAAAAAAGTGGAATAGTCTGCAATAGTCAGTTGTCCTTGTTTCTTTCTCATTCACACTCACACACTCCTGGCTCTTTTCTTCCGTCGTCCTTGTTCACTCTCCTGCATTGGCCGAGGTTAGGAGGTTAACAGTGAACAGGCTTGATGAGAGCTTCAGTTCACCTGCTTCTTTTCAAACATCTGTGAGACATCTGGACAGTTAGGACACCCTCTCTGTGTTCCATTTATTGGAAAATGGCCAAAGTCTGAGCAGCCACAGGAGGTGAAGGAGAGTATTCATGGCCAGCTTTATAACCTCAGACCACTCTTGTGTGTCTGTGTGAAGGCGTGTTCGATCCTCGGCTAATTTTAGTGCTAGCGAGGAGTCAGGAAGTGTTATTTATAGTCTGAGGGCTGTTTGACACAATGGAAGAAGTGACTGCATCCTGGTGTGGAATTAAATTCCTGCGAGTCCTTATTAGTTAAGTTTATGTGGACAATATTTCTTTAATCAGATTGAAATCATTTAGATGTGAAAATCCAACTTAACTATTGGACGCATGATCCAATAAGATCAATATAACAAGTAGTAGTAGGGGGTAAGGTTAGGCTTCCCATCTTTTCTCATACTGTAAATCTGATTCTGCATTGTGATTGGTTATAAGAATTCAGTCTTATCTATAATTGATTGTTAAGGTGTTTTACTGTGTTTGAAATGAGGAGTGTAAAAGTAAACACAGGTGTCAGTGATTTGGTCCTCCCCGTAACTCCTCCGGGCAACTAAAGTTTCCCCCCACGTGGCGGAAACGTGCAGAAAGAATATATTTATTCTGACAAGAAAGAAAAGTTAAGACCAAGTGTTTACACAGCTAATATTTACTGTAAATACTGTGGTACTCCCTCTATTCCAGTCAGGCCGGATTGGTATAGACTGTTCCAACTCAAATGTGTATGTGATGTGATTATGGAAAAAAAAAGACCATGATAACTTATTTTAGGACTTTTTCCATCTTTAATGTGACCATAACTTGTACAGTTTGATCAAAAAACATACTGAAAAAAGTGAAGAAAAAAGAAACCTGGATGCATTAATATTTGCACACCGCTAAACTAATACTCTGTTGATTCACCTTTTGATTTTATTATAGCACTTAGTCTTTTTGCATAGAGGTCTCTCTATGTGGTACATCTTGTCTTGGTAACATTTTGCTCAATTTCAAAAGCACTCAAAGTCTGTCAGGTTACAACGGCATCTGGTGTTGGAAAAACATGATGGTGTTCAAAATTTTACTTTTAGAACTGTTTATAATTTTCTCTAACTTGACTAAAGTTCAAGTTCCAGCTGAGGAAAAACAGCCCCAAAGGATAATGCTACCACCACCATGCTTCATTATGGATGTGTTGTTCTTATGGTGATTTACTGTGATGTTTTTCATTTAAATTATTTTTATTTTCCCATTAAAATGTTACCATTACTGTAAATTAGGGCCAGAAAGTTAAACTTTGGTCTCATCAGAACATATATTCTTTTTTTGCTGATTGTCTTCAGTATGTTCCATGGTATATTTAATGCCCTGGAAATTATTTTATACTCTTCTCCCGACTGATAGCTTTCAACAATGAAATCCCTTTGATGTTTTTTGTAAGCTTGACTTAGGCTGTTCTGTGCAACAAAGTAAATGTCAGGAAGACATTTTGTCACCTTTAATTGATAACAGCCTGACAACTGTTTAACATTAGCGTGAATGTGATTGGTTAATTCTGATCGCAGACACAACTTCAGTTATAAGAGGGTGTGATCACTTGTACAACTGCATAATTTGAGTTTTTCATTTTAAAGAAAAAAAAAAAGGTCAATGACATTGCATCCAATACCAGTTATTCCTTTTTTTTATTTAGTTACTGTAGTTTTACACAGATATAATATGGAGATTCAGTATGATGGTCTCTGTATGTTTGCCCAAATAAAAAAAACAATATTTAGTGCAGGTAATATTAAACTTCTAAAATTATTTATCTTGGTCTCCTTTTAACATCTCAAAACCCTGCCATTTTAACATTTAACGTTTTCAAATATGTATGTACAGTGTGTGTGTGTATATATATATCGGCTATATATATAAAAATTTCTCTTTTTAAATTAAAAGAGATTAAAGATTTTGTTAAATATTTTAAAGACTTTTTTTCCCTTTTATTTTAAAACATTTTTTTTTCATAACTGAGGTTTACTGAGAAATTTTCTGCTCAGTCACTCCCACCCAGTATGTGTGAAGAACAACACTGTGCCATGACGTTTCGAGCCTGTGCCAGTCTGATGTGAATTCTTTCCTCGCGGCCTCCGCACTGAAGTCCTTACCTCCTGCGGGCAGTGTGGAGATTACCACTCTCATTTCCTCCAGAGCTTCCTCCACCTTCATCGCAGCTTGCTCTGGATGCCCAGCTAGCCCACTGCCTGCCTGCTGCGACTCGGCCCATTAGCATGTATGATAAGTGACGAGAGTGTCGGCTGGCCAATTTGGTGTCTACCTCGCCATGCTGAGGGACTGGCCTGCAATATCATAGGAAGATAATCTACCGCTGTGAGGAGAGTGGAAAAGAAGTGGCAGTTTAGGAGTAGACGGAAAAAAAAAAACGACCTCTCCTTCTTATTTCCTTGAATCTATGTTTTTGAGGCTGAGTCGGATGCCGATGAGCCCAAAACCAGCCTGTTTAGGAGCAAAAGGACGTTAAATTCTATTTAGAAGAGGATCACTTGATTTGTGCCCTGTAATTTGCCCAAATCCTTTTATCTTCTTTAAAATAATATGATCCACTGTTTATTACCACTTGCATCTTTGGTGACTGTAGGTGTGTTTACACTCACAGAGTAGTGTCGTGAGAGTTATTTGAGGTAATACACGGGGATTGTGATATTTGAAAGGATCACAGTAATTTAGCCGGTTGTAATGGAACGTGGTATTTCTGCAGTGCTTGCTGAGATCAAGAAATGTCAAAACAGAGAAAAGAGGACATTTCAGTGCTTTCTCCTTTTAAATTACAGGGAATAAGAAAGAGAGAGATAAAGAGAGTGAAAAGGGAATACGCTGGGGAAATGTTCTTTTTGTACCTGACCTTGCTGAAACAACACATCGATAAAGAATGATATTATAGTGAGCACAGAGCATTTACAGTCTTCTAATATTGTGTATGAAATTGAAGCTTAGTGGATCATTTGTTTGGTTATGCGAGTATTGTCTTCTGTTTTGTGTTTCGAAATCTGGCTGTTTTTTTTCTTTTTTTTTTTACATTCAGTTGAAACAGACGTTCTATTTGTGGGGCATAAAGAGACTCTGACAGGCTTTTCCTTTCTGTTGGCAAATATAGATTTCTGTGTCAGAAGGAAGAGCTGTAAGTGTATCAATAATGTACGGGAGCCCCAAGTCTCCGATGTAATTTCATTCAAGTTGCGATGAATTATGTCTCGGTGTTAAGCCGCCTCTGGGCAAAAAAAAGAGCTTGATCCTTTTTCCTCCTCCTGAATCGTATCTGTTTCATCTGTCAGAGCCGTCCGACCTCCCAAAAGACATAAAGAGCGACGCGTGTTAAAATTTGACCACTGTCAAAGTAGTGCAAGATCTGTTTAGTTCAGAAAAGTCTAACCATCAGGAGTGAAGCATTTATGACTACAGAGGGTTATAAGAGCCAGAGATTAATATTAACAGAAGGAACATGCATTTCAGCCTAAGCTTCTCTCCACAGATGGTTCTTTCAAATGTTACCGTGTGGAGTTTATCATGCTTTCTACTGTACGTTGTAATGTCATGAGCAGGAAAGATGCATCATACAACTACTGTATGTTATAATATGATGTGTTGGTTCACATATAAATAATTGACAGGGATCAGCTGGCTGGCGTGAGAAATGAACTATTCCTAATTATCTCTTTTTTCCCCCCATTGTCTTTACTGCTACATGATGATAGCACTGATGATGTACTGTACTGTAGTAGTTCTTCGGCAGAGTTAGTACAGGTGCCAATGACGACAAACATATTGCATCCATCACCAATTGATCTTTTTTTTTTTTTTAACACAGATATACAGTACGATGGTCTCTGGTTGGTTGTCTGACTATAGAAAAGCTCATTTTTCTTGTGGAAATGAGACTGATTTCTGGTCCAGCTCCTGGCAGAACCTGTGCCGCTGCTGGGAATCCTAACGTCGTCATTTTGACAGGCCTGCTGAAGGTGTCCTTCGTCCAAGGGCCCGCTTGTCTGGGAGGCATGTTTATTTATGGCATTTGGTTAAGTGCCTTTCATGTCGGACATTATTTGGTCACCGGTTCTCAGGAGGGAGGCAGGCAGCTGGTGTTGTGCAGTGCTGCAATTCTGCATGTGTAAAAAACAAAAAAAAATAAAAACAGTCCAAAGGAGTGAATCAGGTTTCTGAAGTGCTTCTTTCCTTGTTGCACTGTGAAAGGTTTTTTTTTTTCCTCTTAGTTGCTGAAGGAGAAGTAAATTGCTTGACGGAGCAAAATCGGAGTAGATGCTTTCTGCTTAGCTGATTAAGCTTATTTTTTCTAAGTCAGTTAAGGTATTATTAAATTGAAACTAATTTGAATAGCAGATTTATTTCACATACATTTAGATTCCAAAAGGTGCTTTGAGAACGAGCAGATGTGCAGTTAACGAGTCAAAATTTTGAATAGATTCCTTGCCGTTTTTCCTCACCTTCTTCTCAGATAGCAGTTTCTCTGCAAATGACATCACTTGTCAAAAGGTCATTTCATTGGTGGCAGCAGATTAGCAGATGGAATCTGTTCCGTATCTAACCAGCCAGCTAATAAGCTGACCGATCTCCTGCCGCCCTGTCTCACACCTCAGCCTGTTCACTTCAACCCGCCACTAAGAACACATACTCTAATGGCCCTCTTTGTTCCATTACAGCACGGCTGCACTTGCACCCTTCATTTTCTGATAATTAGTCCGCCTACTGAACTCTCTTTCTTTAGCTATTATCCTGTCTGTGGTCAACTGTAGATATTTAGCCCCACGTTCTCCTGCTGATTTCTTTAGCCGTAGGTTAAAAAATGGGTGAAAGGCCAAGAAGTTAATGTTAAACACGGGCACGCTGCCAGTAGCTAGATATGAGTGTGTGTGCAGGATTGCCATCATAAAAGAGCTACTTTAGAAATAAATACAGGTTAAAATGTTTATTTTAATGAAGATATGCATTACTGTTTGTGCATTTTTTGATATTCTTATTGTATAATAATTCATCTATGTAAATAAGAATTTAGAAAGCACACCATACAGTATATGTGTCTAAAGTTACTCAGATATATATTATGTGTTTTAGAGGATATGACCTTATAGTTTCAGGATATTTATCACATACATGACTAATAATCATACCTGTCTAAAAAAGTAAACCAGTGACAGTACGTCTTCTACATGAGTACCTACTTTATTGTATTCAAATGAATAAAATACAAATTCATGCTTTTATCCAATTAGGAAACATGGACAGCAGGACAGTGCATACAATCATGCAGATGCAGATCGAGAGCTTTAGTTAATGTTCACATCCAACATCAGAATGGAGAAAAAAAAAACCTGATCACAGTGACTTTGACCGTGGCAGGGCTGTTGGTGCCAGATGGGCTGGTTTGAGTATTTTCTAAACTGCTGATCTCCTGGGATTTTCACACACACCAGTCTCTTCCGATTTTACCCAGAATCGTGCGAAAAAGAGGAAAACATCCGGAGAGATGCAGTTCTTTGGTTGGAAATGCCTTGTTATTGATCAAGGTCAGAGAAGAACGACCAGACTGCTTCAAGCCGACAGGAAGGCTACTGTAGCTCAAATAAGCGCTTTCTTAAAAAGCCAGAGTGTATATCCTACTGAAACTTTACTGTATGTATCATACTGTATAGGGGTGTATTGATGTGCGTTATGGAGCGTACTGTTCGATACATGACATTGGATTTGGTGTGCCTTTTGATCCGAGTGAATAAAGTCTAGCTTTACCTTAAGAAAATGAGCTTCATGTTGTTAAGAAATTATATTGTAGCAAACGTGCTATCTTGGTTAAAGTGAAAATACAGACTTCACTGTTCAAGGAAATGTTATATAAATCCAGGTTTGTTTCAAATTAGCATTAAGGTAATAAAACACTTGAATCTGAAATGAAATGAGTTATGTGAAGCATCTCCTGGACATTTGTGACTGCGTGAGCCTGCACGAATAATCTACTTTAAGTCGCATTTAAAATGAAGTCCTCCTCCACTTCCCTTCATCTCTGCCACCTCCGTCCTCCCACCACCCACCTCTGAGTGTTTGCTGCCCAGCTCTGTGCTTTCATGTCATTAGCCTTGAGCTTCATATTTCCATTAACCAGTAAAGGAGCTCATCAGTGGCTTACCTCAACCAGTTGGCTAATTAGTTATGTAATAATGTGGAACAGCAGCCATGGCTCTTAACGGCCCATTGATGGCTGGCAGATCAGAAGCAAGTCCTTTCTGCACCCATTAGCAGCGCACCAAGTGTACGATGCTTTGTCGCCGAAACCACACACCGATATAATTACACGCGTCACACTCCTCTCACGGGCGTGCTTCCACACTCTACTCAGATCCATTGTTTAATTAAGGCATGTTGTGTTGATAAGACTGAGGAACACTTTATATGTTTCTTGGCACTTAACATACTTGTTCTAGAACTGGATTAGGTCTAGTGTTTGTAAGGTTTTTTTTTTTCTTTCTTTCTTTTTTTTTTAGTTTAGTTGGTTTATTCAAGCTCATGCGTAAATAGCTGAATTGCCTATTAGGGCCATGGAGGAGTCATCAAGTGCCTCCAAGTGTTTAATGTAAACTTATGTTAATACAGAGAAAGAACATTCCCCAAATACAAAGGTTAAACAGGATTTTTATCGAGTAGAAGTTTCAAAGCACTGTCTTTTGTCTCATTTGAGAAAGTGTCAGCAGAGCTTGGGAGAACACATTATGAAGTTGTAGTTAAACAACTTGAGAGCATACTGTAAGTGAGACACCCTGGTTGAGGCAGCACTTGATGCAGACATGAGCCTGTAATGTGTGGACATCTAAAATGTGGTGGCCAGGCCCTGGTCATGTCTGTTTCCCTAAGCAGAACTCTGTAGAGGGATCTCTATCGCCAATTTCAGCTATTCAGCTATTCACACCGAAAACTCTCAAAGCAAATGAAGGGGAATATCCTGTCAGTCTCTTTACTTCATTATCCTGATATTTCTATCCCCTGTTGGCTTAAATAAGGGCCCATCTTTTTCTCCCAGATGAATAAACTCCATTGCAGAGCAGTCCGCCCCACATTATTGTGCTTCTTTGGCGCTGGCACTACAGATGTGACTGGATGTGAATACATTATTTGGAATGAACAGATAGTGTTCCAAGCAAATACCAATTCAAGTTTAAAAAAACTGAGGCACCCGATTTTTTTTCTTCCATTTTTTTTATTATTATGAGTATTATTATTCTATACCACTGGGTGCCAATCCATTGCGGGGCAGACACACATACGCGCGCACATACGCGCACACACACGCGCGCACAAACACACACACAGGCACACGCACACACACAGGCACACACACACACACTGTCTTTGGCAGGAATCAAACCTTTGATCCTGGAGGTGCAAGATCACAGCGCTAACCACTACACCACTATAACATATTTATGTCATTTCTTTTTTTATTATTATTTTTTCTTTATTTCTTTTTTCTTTATTTTTTTTTGTCAAAAATGTCCACAGGGCTTCTGGTTGAGTGTAGAGGTGTGCAGCATTGTGACTGGGATCCTGTGAGATTCACAAGCAAGAGATAATTTCTTTTTAATATGGTGACAAGAAGATATAACGTGAGATTTCTTACCTTTCTCATGCTTTCAAAACAAAACAACCAAAAAAGAAGAACATATTCATGTTAATTGGTTATAGCCAACTGGTCTGGATTGTGATGGTTTAAATTTGGCTGCAAGTTTGTTGATATTCCGAAAAAGCCAGAGTTCACAGACCATGGATCCATATTTATGTTAAATACCAATATAGTTTTTTAAAGCATCATCAGAAAGGATGCAACGTAAATGTGCCCGCTTTATTCTGACGTGCATCAGTGTGAGCATGTGCTTCAACGCCGTGCTTCTAAAGTTTGTCATGTCTGACTCTCGTTGTGTTTCATGCTCTTTCGGATCTCAGGCACTTACATGTGCATTTGAGGAGGACGGCAAAATGTCAATCAGCACAGCAGGGAAAAGAGCGTGAGATGGTGGCAGGCTCAGGCAGAGGGAAAGGGGCGGTGGCGGAGGAGAAACCGCCCTGGGTGGAATTGGTTCATTGATGAGGACCAGACGAGAGCAGTGAGACGGAGCTAGAAATGGGAACGTTTCTGTGTATGGGGAGGAGGAAAAAAAGAAAGGAAAGAAAATCTAACTTTTTGCCTGGAGACATTGCATGGCATGCTTCGCCGAACAGACACACATATAACTCACTGTTAGCATTGTGGAGCCAGTGGGGTTCTGCAGTCACATCTGGGGAATATAAATATTGCACTTCCATATACACAAGCAGTTTTATTTCTTTTGTTGTACTTTGTTGTACAACCGTGAGGTCAAATGTAATTATGTAAAAGTCCCAGTCAATTTAAAATTCCTGGGTTCTGTATTATCCTTACATCATAAGAGTTAGCCTGAAGCCCTGATGTTTGCTGTGTTCTCTGTCCACAGGTAGAATGTAAGAAAGCTCAACCCAAGGAGGTGATGTTTCCCCCGGGGACACGAGGGCGAGCCAGGGGTCTACCCTACACCATGGATGCCTTCATGCTAGGAATGGGAATGCTGAGTAAGAACATGCTTTCACACAATCATAATGCAGTTGTTTTCTTGTTTGTTTGTTTTTTTTGTTTACTGTCCAGCCATAATTTCCCATTTCCACAAAACGAGAGTTTAAAGATTTAAGGATTGAAACACTATGATTATGATTATTTATGTTGTTTTTTTCCTAAGATATCTTGACTACTATGATATATTTTTGTGGTGTTGGTTTTTTATGTAATGCCCCTGCTTAAAAAGTTTAAATTACAGTCTCATCATGTTTCCTTCACATTTGTAACTGCAGTGACATCATTTTAATTTTCAGCCTTAATTTAATCAGTATTTTAGTTTAATTTGTTTTCGTGTGTTAAGTAAGTCACGGGGCGTTGGCAAGAGCCTGGCAAGGACCAGATGAAACTCAGTCTTGGCATATAATACTGAAAGGCAAACACATTTCAGCAGCAGATAGAGTTATCAGTACAAACACATTGACAGCGTAGTAAATAATCTTAAGAATCTGTGCAGGTATCTGACAGATTGGCATTCAGAAGTAATTTAAATTCAGTCAGAGATACAAGGTGGTTCAGCGGTATTTTCCATGACTAGGGAGATTTGTAAGAAAAAAAAAAGAGGGCTTTCTCTTATCCACTCTTACTCTGGGAATGATAAAAAACTTTTAAAAAAGATTGCAATCATAAGTTGTAGGAATGTATTAACATTTTAAAATAGGACTTGTTAGAAAAGTCTAACAGTAGGAGCTCGGTGATGAGTTTTAGTCAAGTGCTTTAGTGTTGCTTATTAGTCTAGAACGATGTACAGTAAACAACATCAACATAATAAAAATATAATTTTTATGGCTTCATAAAACTGTAGTTAAAAAAAATCTTTGTCATCTTGAAGTGGGATTAAACTTGACATTGTGTGTTTTGAGTCATGCATTTCTCATTTTCTCTTGATTATTTATAGAAAGAGGGTAATGTCATGGGGATCATTTTTTTTTCACTGAGGTGGGTGTTTCATATCTTTAAGTAAAGAAATGGAGTTGCAGCAGGGCATGATTTAAGTATATAATTGGTCCTTTGAGAGGACATTATATAATGTTTGCACGTTAGGGAACAAAATGTAAATTTTTTCGACAGTGATGTGGGTGTATAATAACAGCGCTTGCAGTTACTGTACCTGTCACTGACATACAGGAGACGGATCGATATTTCATCGTGCTAAGAAATATAATTTATACGGCCAGTGTATCATTCATCCAGCGGAAACTGGAAACATTTAGAATTCATGACAGTCCTGTGAAGTTCGCTGTACAGAAGTTCATGACTTTACACTTGAGAAAGAAGAAACCGACACTGTGTTAAAAAGAGGCGGACAGAAAAAGGCAGCAGCCTTCAATATGTTCTCCTCAGAGACAGAAGCACGACTGGCACGCTCATGCTGGCACTGCTTTTCAGTTAATGCGGCCATGCACGGCTGCCATCTCTACCATTGTCTTGCCAGTGGAAATCTCCCAGCGTTTGTGATGGGAGCATCGCTCAGGAACAGTGTGAAAATGTTTCCCCATGTGTGTGGTCTCTGTCTTTCTCTTTCTCTCTCTCTCTATCTCTATGCAACTCTTGGTCACCCTCAAAACTGTCACACACACAGCAACCATCATGACATCCTCTAAACCTGTCTGTGGTCTTTTCCAGCAAATTTGACGTTTGCTCCGAGGACAGGACATGCAGTTGCAGATATCAACCCCCCCCCCCCCCACACACACACACATCCCCAATTCCTTCCTCCCAGCATCTCTTCCTCCAAACAGCTTTAGTGACAAGAGATAATGACTATGAGATTGATCGGCTGCTGAAAGTAACTGAAGCAAATAAATCGTTTGATGCCTGGTGCAGAATGCGAACGGTAGCTAATGGGGAAGCTGCAGGAGAGGTCGTCCTGCCTGTAATTTGGCTTGATGAAGCATCCTCGGCTAGGCCAGTGTGAAATATGTTATTGATATTCAGAAAGTGGCTCTTCGGACAACTGCTCCAGAGCCCATCTCATACCCACCAGGCCAAAGCTCACTGCTTCAGAGCTCAATGAACAGAAATAATGGTAAACAAGTTTCATTTGGTTGATTTTTCTAGTCTTTGTCCATCTCTGACATGAGGACATGGCAAACTTTTTTCCCCCTTCATTTTATCCTCCATTTTACATCTTCATTTCTCCATCTTTTTACTGGGGGGGTGGGGACTCCAATTACTCTTTACTGCAGAATAAAAAGTCCTCGGAGTCGATGGAGTCAATCCTGATCCTGATCCAAATTTAAGGGTGGAGTCAAAATTAAATTCTAGACAGTGTGTTTGTTGTGCAAATGTACAGAATCTCACATTTAAGGGTTATAATCTAGATTATGGTGGTGGGTCTGTGTGTGGAGTTTTCATGTCCTCCTTGTGTTTGGTGGGTTTCCTGCAGAAATTCTGGTTTCCTCGCACAGTCCAAAGTTCCCTGGAATAGGCTCCCACGACCCAGAACAGGACAAGTGTTATAGAGAATGAGTGACTGAGAATCTGGATTAAACTACTGTACATGTATGCAAGATGGTGTACATGTACATATCCATTGTATGAAGCATCACTTGTGTACATCCTCAAAAACTTAATGCTATGTGTCTGCTTGTTGCAAAACTAGTGTATTGTAAATAGCACAATGCATTCCTAAGTACTATATACTGTACATAAGTACTAAAACTAACAGGCTTTACATTTGGTGTTGGATGAATTTAAGACTGACTTGGTAACCTGATGGACAGGGATTATTTTGCTTTAGCATACAATTTAGTAGATGTGCATAAGATAAGCCGGTGAGTGTGTGAACAATGCCACTTATGTTGCTGTTATTTCTGTTTATTTACTAATTGACGTGTTTAATATTAACTAGGTATTAGATGTACTGTTAGGGGTAGGGTTTAGATATACAGTAGGCATATAGGGAAAGTTGGACCAGGTCCTCCTATACCCTTTGGACTTTTTTTATTCTACAGAGTTGATTATCTCAGAAATCCTGGCCGAATTTTATAATGTAAGAAAAGGAGCACTGTTCTTATTAGACGGAATTTTTCCGTCGTCGTACTCCGCACTCGGACTCCGATTTCTTGCTCCATCGACACTGCACTTCAAGCCGACTCCATTTGAAGTTGATGAAATTCTCAGCAAAGAGCATTTCTTGACCTTATTAGAAGTTATAACAGATCAGTGGGCCAATGTTGAACAAACAGAATAAACGAAGGAGATGAAATGAATGAAGTAGGAGACGCAAAGAGGAAGAGAGTGAGTTAAGAGTATGTGAGTTCATTCGCTTGCAGCACCCTCTTATCTAAATGAAATTGGAAAAGCAGGACAGCGAAACATTCCTTTTGGTAATTTGCATACAAAAATCAACAAGGCTCATTATTCAAGGAACTGTAATTCCTTATGTGCCAAAATCTCATTAGAGCTGCACTCGGAGCTCTCGTGTTTACCACACCTAATCGAGCCATTTATCTTTATTGTGTTAAGCCTCATGTATGTTTGCTGAAATTAATACACATCTCAGCCCGTGCAAAGTGCGGCTTTACCAGATGGATAATTGATTTTAAAGTGAATCCAAACTGTTGAGCCATAAAATGGGCACATTAGCATGCATATTAATAACGCAAATAAGAGGGTGAGGCCGACGCCAGTGGGCCAGATTAGGTGACAGCCTTTACTTATCGTGTTGCCAGGAGACGGAGGGTGCCCACCGCTTCAGTGACGGGGCTTAATGAGTCTTCTTCATGTCCCTGGTCTCTCATTCTGTCTTCCTATGCCTCTGACTCAGTCTTGTCCCCCTCGGTGAGAGTATGACAGAAACACACGGGCTGTGTGCTTACCTGTGAGAACAGGTGAGTTAAAAGGTCGGCACAGGAAGCTAAATCGGACGACAGACTGGAATTCCCGTGAAATAAAAATGTAAAAGTTCGTGTATTGCTGGGTTGCTGGTAGGCTTCTAAGGCTACTCGTGGACAGAAAGGGGTTAGAAATAATGGCACCCTCGAAGAACGTTATTATACACGGTCATTGCATTTTTCCCACTGAAACAAATGTAAAAATACAAAGTTTATTTTCAGCATTGGTGCATTTCCACTGTGAGAGACAGAATCTAAAAAGAAAAATCCGGAAATCGCATTGTATGATTTTTTAACATTTATATATGTAGTATAGTATAGTATAGTATAGTATAGTATAGTATAGTATAGTATAGTGTATATATAGTATAGTATATTCAGTATATTTAGAAAGAAAGATACATACTTCAGGAAATAAAGAAAAACGTAATATAAAGAAACATATTTGTATACTATATAACTTTACAAATCACTTTCAGTTAAATAATATAAAAAAACATTAAATACATTGTGTACAAAGTATACTGTACAGAGAGTGCATCTCTCCCCACACACAGTGAGCAGGATTGTGAGGAAGACACAAGAACAAAATCCTGTGGTCTGAATTGAAGATTTGAATTAAAAGTCCACATGCACAAGCCTAAGAATATAAAGGAGAATAAAATGTTTTGCATAGAGTAATATCTCTCTGCAAATGTGATAAACATTACTGGATAAGTGGGTTAGCTCTTTACAGGACGAACTTTACTTGAAATGATACCTGACGAGGTAGAAAAAGGTGGCACATATGGTGCATGTCTGTAAAAACATTTAATTCCGTTATGTGAATGAGCTGAAAGTAAAAATTGTTGCTTTTGTTATTTATTTGTATTTAACCAAAAATATCTTTAGTAAAGGATGCCAATTCCAGTGTAGTTGGCATCTCAAGAGCAAATAATCCTTCACTAATGTAGCCTAAGTCAACAAAAAATATATATATTTATAGAGGACAGATCCAGTGATGGAGCATGAAATAGATTTCCATACTGTATCACGTGTTAGTCACTGATGAATTCCCAAAAAATAAACAAAGTTATTCTTCAGGAAAGAGCCTTCATTTGCGTTGTGTAGCAGCGTAGTACGGTGTGTGAGGACAGGGCTCGATTCAGACCCTCTCTTTGCTGATGTTCTGCCAGACACCACATTAATCCCCACTGTCAATACAGACTTGACACACTACATTGATAGTAAGCTCTTTAAATATCACAGAAAAAGCCCATGTCATGTATATTTATCTAGGGCATCTGATTCCTCTTTAGAGAGAGAGTACACAGCGTGGCTTTATTCACACAAGAGAAAGGACACATCTCTGTAAACAAATGATACAGCGAGCAGGAAACAGCAACATGTAAAGGTGGCAGCTTTAGTATAAACCAGAACGGCCACACACACTGATTAGCTTTGGGTCAGGGTCTGAATAACATCAGCTTTACCGAAATAAATAAATAAATAAATAAATGAAAGAAAATTCCTAAATAGTTCTATTAGTGCACAATGAAATGTTTTCGTAGCCATGTCAACAAAAAGATTCAGACTTGGCAAAAGCTTACTGTAATTGTTTCATATTTAATTGAATTGAATTTGTTTAAAATTAAAGAGAAAAAAATGCGAACAAATATTGAATTTACATTTTAATGTGATCTTATATAGATATAATTAATCAAATATAAATGCAATTACTTGTTCAGCAAATAAACTTTACAACTGACCAACAATTATTAAAAATTGTTTTAATGAGTGAGTAAATGCACATAGTGGAGATCTTTTACTGCTTATTTTAGCCTGTCAGGAACGTGTTAAGAAAATGAAACATGAGTGTTTTTTTTTTTTACTCACTCAGAAAGTTACAACCTTTTTTTCTTTTATGTAAAAGAAAAATATTTCCTTCTAGCTCTTAAAACGATTCACTATGACTGAATTAATTAAATACCTGATTGACTGTGATTCAATATTATCAACACAGTCCGCGATAAACTTGTTTTAGGAGAAGACAGTGTCAGACACCGTCAGAGCTTCTGCCTGGTTTCCAAGCTCTGGCAATCCTTCACAAGTCTCTACAGGTCAGTCACCAAGGAGGTCACCTGGCAGTTTGAAAGCTTCTCAGCTGCTACGCTTCATCCCATCTGAAATGCCTTTCCAAAGCTCTGAAACGAAAGAATCAAGTTTGTAAAGAAGCATAATTCAGACTTAAATCTGGCTTTAACGCTGATTAAGCTGGTCTTGACGATGCTGACCTTGAGTAGTCATGGTTACCATCTTAGTGATCCAATCTGATGGAAGATTCTGCCCACTGGTTTTGATGGATGATGCTGACAGATTTAATTATTTCATGGCGTATACCAAGGTCTCAGCATAAAATAAATTATTAAATATGGAAGTAAGGTAATAAATGTTGTAATAAACAATTAAATAGATTTAATTAATTTATATTGGTTTAAAATGCAATTAAATTACTTATTATAGGAAAATTATTTGTATTTTCTTTCTTCTATATTAACCTTAAACTACAATGGACAAGACTCAAGATTACATAATTAGACATTGTAAACAGATCCCTAATAAAAAACCTTAAACGTTTACGAGTGGCACAACAGAAACAGGTTCCCTAAACCTGCAGTGTTACCAGCAGTTCAAAAAGATACAGTCGATAGCTTTACATGCGTCGGAGGGAGCATGTGTTAGCGTATGACCTTCCTGGTTGTTGCTGATGAGGGAGTGGGAATGGGACATGACTAAATTAGGGTATTTTATCATGGACAGCCAAGTTTACAGCGATGTTGTGATGAGTTGTTTGAGGTGTTTTAAGTGGCATGCGCCATTTAAGAGCCGAATGACATCACTGGGAGATGACGAGAGATCAGGATGACCTTTAACAAGTTCAACCACCGAAGATGTCAAAACCTTTGGTAACTTGTGCATGATGATCTTTGGAGAACTTCCATACCCACCCAACCCGCCATGTAATAATAAAGTATTAAAAAGAAAGTAATATATTATTCTTCTAAGCAGAGCTAATCTTAAAACTTTTTTATTACACCTTGTAAAAAGCTGTCAGTTAAAATATCTTAACTTGTATAAGTATGCTATATGCTATACATACATACTTATTCTCTTAATGCAATGATTTCCTTATGTGGGATTTCTGCCAACTTTACCATGGTGTTGTTAGTAGTGTTTCTACCTTACAACTCCAGGGTCCGTATTCACAAAGCTACTTACAGTAAGCCTAAAAGTTGCTCCTAGTCACAAAATTCTAAGAAAATTCTTAGAATTATGACATTTTTTTTTTTTTTTAGAATTTCCCCTTAAATTTAGGATTAAATCTTAGTAAATATAAAAATTATTTACTAAACATCTTAGCCCCAAAACAGCTCCTAAAGTAAAAATTGTTAAAGAGGAGGACTTTTAAGAAACTTAAGAGTTTCTATAGCAGAGAACAAAATGGCAGAAAGAAGAAATATTCTCCAAACACTGAACATAAAGCTAAAAGTAAACACTGCTTTTTTGTCCAGTTCGGTTTTCCTGTTGTTTTTATTTACAAACATTATGATTTCACCGTCTGTTCTATTATCATATTTTCTATTTTTACAAAGAGCGCATTTCAAGACCTTTACAGAGCTCAGAGGTTATTTTTTTTATTAACCAATCACAGTCCTTGAATTTCTGCATCATCCCTAGCAACGGGGTCAACCACACCTCCTCACTAATATAAAGGGTTTTGTACTTTCCTTACTCAGAGTTGCTCTAAGAAGTTTTCTAAATCACTTTTAGTCTAAGACTCCCAGCTAGGACTTTTTAGGCTAAGATAGGAGCTCTTTAAGAGAATTTTAAGAATACGGGCCCAGGGTTCTAGGTTCAATCCTGCATTACAGGACATAATTTCTCAAGAATTTGACTAGGATAAATAACAACTAGGTGTGTGTATAAATGTACTGTAAACTAGAGATTTTCTACATTTAAAAGATTACTTGAGAGGTATTTAAAAACTCAAAACATAATCAGTTGGTCTTAGTAGTGCGATTCAAAATGCGACTCAAGACGCGACTCAAGACACAGCACTATTTTGTTTGTTGCAGATAGGGCGTTATATGATGCAGTACAGTCCCCACTATTTAAATTAGTAATCCACTCCTCAAAGGAATAATGTTAATATTTAAAGGCATGGACAAGCAACTCTGTGAAAGGATGCTTCAGGACGCACATACAGTAGCAGCTCCTCAAATGCTCTTAACACAGAAATCTTTTCCTTGAAACACATTTCCATTAGCAAATCTACAAGTTGTTCTTTTCATAGCAAGCAAGTAAATATTTTATTGAATTGAAGCAGAAACAAGCATTAAATTGTTATATTTTCCTTAATGTATTCAACATGTATTTAAACTGATGGATTCGTGTTAAATGTAGTATTTTTGTATTTCTATGCTCCAGTTTTCTCTTTCACGGCAACAGTGGAACTGTTTCTACAGAGGGAACTTAGATTAATTTGTAACAACATTTAAATTGTCTGTTAAAATTTAAATCATAGAGGACAGGTTGAGAAAGGATCCTATAAAAGGTTTAATCAGGCACTTAAATTTAAACTGGTGGAAATGTAAGAATAAATGTTGCCTATATGATTGTTATTCTGTATAATATCACTTAGATGAAGCAGGGTGGCGTTTTAGTTAGGATTTAATATTTGACACATCACTTCTGTTTATTGCTCATTCACTTGTTTAAATAAGTAGCTGTAACTAAAGAAAATAAAGAATTTGAATTATTTCAATGTACATAAATCGGTCATAACATTAACACCACCTGCAGGTAAATTAAATAACATTGGTTATCAGTTCTATTCCAGTAAACTGGTTACAGGATCATGGGCACCCAAGACTCACCCGTTGGCCGGGTGATCCTACACAAAAAAACAATGCAGCACAAATCGCCAAAATACATTGATGCTGGCCATGATAGAAAGGCTCGAGACAAACCAGTGCACCACAGCACCAAGTCCTGGTTCCAGACACCACAACACACCCCCAGAGAACTTGTGGAGTTACGGTATACTGCAAGGAGCCAGAGCTGCCCTGGTGGCACAATGGGAACCTACACAGTATCGGACATAATGTTTTGCATTGTAGTGTTATTTTGCATCGTGTATTTAGTCTAGTATATAATTAAACACGTAAGTTAGCCTTCAAGATCCTGTTCAGTTATATCAAGCGAAAAAGGATGCAGTCTATAAGCCTTTACTAAAATGTTAAACTCTAAAGAAGGTCAGTTTCTTTACTGAGCATTTCCTACTGTCAAATTAAATTCATCAGCTCTCACATACACTGTCATATGTTTTCACTTACCCGAACCAAAAATACTGTATAAACAAGCCTATGATTTACAGTCATGTGAAAAAATTAGGACACCCTTTGAAAGCATGTGGTTTTTTGTAACATTTTTAATAAATGGTTATTTCATCTCCGTTTCAACAATACAGAGAGATTAAAGTAATCCAACTAAACAAAGAAAACTGAAGAAAAGTCTTTTCAAGATCTTCTGTAAATGTCATTCTACAAAAATGCCTATTCTAACTGAGGAAAAAGATAGGACACCCTCACATGTATTCCCTCTTAAATTGGCTCAGATCTCACACAGGTATATCACACCAGGTGCACATAATTAGTAGATCGTTACTCTGCATGTTGAATGAGGCTTGCCCTATTTAAACCTCAGACATTTAGTTTGGTGTGCTCCTGACTGTTGAAGTGAGAGTGAGCACCATGGTGAGAACAAAAGAGCTGTCAGAGGACTTCAGAAAAAAGATTGTAGCAGCCTATGAGTCTGGGAAGGGATTTAAAAAGATCTCAAAAGATTTTGAAATCAGCCATTCCACTGTCCGGAAGATAGTCTACAAGTGGAGGGCTTTCAAAACAACTGCCAACATGCCCAGGACTGGTCGCCCCAGCAAGTTCACCCCAAGAGCAGACCGCAAGATGCTAAAAGAGGTCTCCAAAAACCCTAAAGTGTCATCTCGAGAACTACAGCAGGCTCTGACTACTGTTGATGTAGAAGTACATGCCTCTACAATCAGAAAGAGACTGTACAAGTTTAACTTGCATGGGAGGTGTGCAAGGAGGAAACCTTTGCTTTCCAAGAGAAACATCGAGGCCAGACTGACATTTGCCAGAGATAAAGTTGACAAAGACCAGGACTTCTGGAATAATGTTCTTTGGACAGATGAGTCCAAAATTGAATTATTTGGACACAACAGCAGAGGACATGTTTGGCGTAAACCAAACACAGCATTCCAAGAAAAGAACCTCATACCAACTGTGAAGCATGGAGGTGGAAGTGTCATGGTTTGGGGCTGCTTTGCTGCAGCAGGACCTGGTCAGCCATCATAGAATCCACGATGAATTCTACTGTGTATCAGAAGGTGCTTGAAGAACATGTGAGACCATCAGTTAGAAAATTAAAGCTGAAGCGGAACTGGACCATGCAACATGACAATGACCCAAAACATACTAGTAAATCAACCAAAGATTGGCTGAAAAAGAAGAAATGGAGAGTCCTGGAATGGCCAAGTCAAAGTCCAGATTTGAATCCCATTGAGATGCTGTGGGGTGACTTGAAAAGGGCTGTACGCGCAAGAAACCCCTCAAACATCTCACAGCTGAAAAAGTTCTGCATTGAGGAGTGGGGTAAAATTTCCTCAGACCGATGTCGAAGACTGGTAGATGGCTACAAGAACCGTCTCACTGCAGTTATTTCAGCCAAAGGAGGTAACACTCGCTATTAGGGGCAAGGGTGTCCTATCTTTTTCCTCAGTTAGAATAGGCATTTTTGTAGAATGACATTTACAGAAGATCTTGAAAAGACTTTTCTTCAGTTTTCTTTGTTTAGTTGGATTACTTTAATCTATCTGTATTGTTGAAACGGAGATGAAATAACCATTTATTAAAAATGTTACAAAAAACCACATGCTTTCAAAGGGTGTCCTAATTTTTTCACATGACTGTATGTAGAGCGGATATCATTGAGATTTATCAGCTTTTTAGAGCAGTGGAGTCTAGACAGAGCTGATCTTGAGCATGAAAAAAGAGAAAAATGACATTTACTGTATAAGAAAGTTTCTCTTGGGATCTTTACAGTGATGGTGTCTGATGACTGCATATGGTTGTTACATTTATTTACACAAACTGCTGCAATTGAAGCCTGGCCAGACATTTAGTGTCTGGGAGCCTGCTACTGTATAATAAGGCATTGTGGCAGAATAAGAACAATGAGTCCTTGGGCCTCGGTTCCTCGGTTTTGCATGGAGGCTCAAGCAGTAGCCACTCCTCAGTGCTGGCAGGGAGACGGCCTGAGCATGTGCATTGAGTCTCATCCCAGTGTTTTTTTTTTTTTTTTTTAAACAGCACCATCAAGATGCACTCCAACAGAGACAGGCACGCATATACTGCTGATTTGCTATTTTTTTCGCCATGGAGAAGTCAACGATGTATTTCAGAAAATGAGCCGCTGGGAAGCCGAGTAACTCACCAAATCGCCTTCATTTAAAAGTTCTGCCTCAGCAACCAGCGGGTAAAACAGATTGCGAGTAAATTCCGGACTAAAGCTCCAGCATGCTAGCTCTGTCTTTCACTCCACTTTGGAATGACTTTAGCAATCGCTCGATCATATTCCTGCCATTCTCATCCGGTATTAGCGTGCGAGCGGCTGAAGCTCTGCGGTTCGGAGAGACTCTAATCCGTGATGTCCTGGCACGGCTATCAGCTTGCCATTGTCTCGCGCTGTCGTGTCCTTCATGATCGATTAGCCCAGGCTATAAAAGAAAGGTTATCGATCAATGACAGCAGTGTTGGGTGGGAGAGAGAGAGAGAGAGAGAGAGAGGGGTGACAGCAGCGAATATGTCCGCTTTCACCGCTACAGGGAAGAGGATGAGCTCCAGGGAAGAAAACAGCTATCACTTCTTATGATACTTACACTGCTCATTACCTCGGAGTGTGCTTCCCCATCTTGCTAATCTGTTATCTAGCACCTATTTGGAAGGTGTTTGTGGAGGGGGAACCAGAAAGTGTGAAACGTGGGTGTATGGGTGGATGAGCAGGTGCAATTGTATTTTGTGTGTGTGTGTCGGCTTGGATTTCTGTACTGGGTAATAGTAGTTCATTGGGAGGTCTAGATGGTTTATCACAGTACTTGTTTTTTCTTCTGTCTCTTCAGGTTACCCAAACATCGTAGCGACGTACGGCCGTGGATACACTGGCTTTGCCCCGAGCTACAGCTACCAATTCCCTGGTAAGTTCCATCTTGTTAAGCCCTGTATGTAGCTTCTCTCTCCTGCTGCTATCTAGTAATGGCTTCCCTGCTGGCCAGTAAACACACACACCCACTCACTTTTCGCTCCCCGCAGAAGCCCCATGCTGAAAATATACATAAAGATACACCCAGACCCCAGCGCCTATTGGAATCCTGTTAAACTATAAGACTTGAGACATTTCCATGCAGTTCATATACAGTAAAACCGTACACACGTGCACAGCATGCCAGTACTTCTGTATACAGTATGTATATGTGAGGGGAAAGTGTTTTCCTAATTTGTAGTAACTAGTCTTGGCAAATCTCTGTAGCAATTGTGGTTGAATTGATGTGATGTGATTAAGTACCCTTATCATGGGTGTAATGAATTTCCTTAGGAAAAGAACCCGTCCTCGAGAGGCAGCTTGAGACACAGACCTGCCGAATACAATACAATTGATTATGGCGCAGTGCCACAATGCTTTATCGGTTATCTACTGACTCTGCTCCTGCTACTCTTAATGTAGACTCTTGCCCACAAGCCAGAATAAAACAAAAGTCTTATTTAAAGTTTAGTTGCGCATACGTACAAAGAAGTTAATGCCAAAATTCCGCAGATCTGTGTCCACGCCACAGGGGTATTTACACACTTACTTCTGACACTTACATACCTGCCTCTGACTAGCGTTTACCTGCCTCCGACTAGCATTAATCTGCCTCTGACTACAACTAGCGACTTTGGATGGTGGCTGATGTTAGAAAATGTTTTTATTTTTGTCTTAAATTCTTTTATACTCTTAATGGTGATTAATAAACTTTATGCACTTCTGCTATGTTGATTCCTTTCATGCTATTCAATGAAAGGGTTTTTCTCATAAGTATTCCCAGTATTCATTACAGTGCTCTGCCTCACCCTGATCACATGATTCGCAATTTACTGAACTCACTTTTTTTTTTTTTTTTTTTTAATCAAAAGCATGACAAACTGAATTGGATCCCATACACACATTACAGCATCAGTTAGAGAGCAGAGCGTCAGGTAGCTGCTGTGATGATGAAGTGCTTTTTTTTTATCCTTTTATTCCTTTCTGTTTGCTCATTCCTGCATCGAAAAAAAACAGCACCACCTAAAGTGCTCTAATAATAAGTAGAAGACTAATAAACTCGTTTTATATGCAAGTAAAAAGAAAATAAATCATTTATAATGTTTAAAAGCATTTAAATATTAATTCAGAAAAGACTCCTTGTAGTTAAAAGGACCTCATGGGCAGCTTCAAAAGCTAAAATACATATGCTACCATCGCTGTGTAAATATAGCTGATTGCCGCTTTATAAAGGACATGGCTGTACTACTTTGATGCCAGGGTGCAAATAAACCTCAAACAAGTGTCTTAAAAGGACTTGGTGGAGAGACAGATTGTTCCCGAGCTGTGCTGGATAGATAAATGAGGGAGGGAAGGGATAATGAGCGAGCATGAATTGGCAGGCACTTGAGAAAGCTCTGCTGTGACTAAGCCTGGAGTTGGGGATTAAAATGTGCACGAAGGCCTCTCTCTCTCTCTCTCTCTCTCTCTTTCTCTCTCTCTCTCTTTCTCTCTTTCAGTTAGCATTAGCCTATCTTTTGCTTCTTCTGTCAGTAGGCCTAGCTTAGTATTGGGCTGCATGTTGTGGTCTTTTCTCAGAAGCACTTCCTAGAAAAAAAAGCTTTCTAATACCTATCTAATATCTGTCAAAGAAGAAAAAGATGGTCATGCTCAAACATTATATTCCTCTGGGGTTGCTCTAAATGTTTCCGTACTAGGATCTATTGAATATGTGCGATTTTAGAGGAGATATTGACCTCATGGAGGTGTTGGGTGGTGAGACTCTGTACCGTTCTGCTTCTCAGCTCTGGCTTGTAGATCATGCCAGTGACTCAACACAGTGTCAGCTACTTCAACGTCACCTGTGGTTTCATAGCTAAAAAAGAAAGAGCCTTTTCACTTGTCCTTTAATCCTACGGCTTTCCTTGTAAAATTATCTTTCCCAGTGCCACTCAGATTGAAGCCCTCCATCTCTTCCATTTCAGGTATTGTCAATGACCTTGGTGTTAAACTTCTAGGGTGAATGAGCTTTTTCCAGACAACTTGTAGCACCTGGGGATTTACCAGAAGCTCAGCTGCAGCGCAGGTTCAAATTGACTGTTGAATAGAGGGAAGGTAATATTTTTCAAGGCACTCTTTTTAATCTCCACAGGTGACTGCATTTGTAACAGGTCACAGGAAAATGTACTGTTTGTGTGTGAAGTCTTATCCTGTAAGAATAACCCAAAATCATGCTTTTTTTTTCTTCTTCTTTTTCTCTTTTGGTAATTTTGTAGATCTCTCCAGCTATTAGTGTTAATCAGTGTGTAATGGTTTGAGTGTGAAAATAACCTTCCATAATTTCCCTGTTTTATGAGATTATATAAACAGCGCTGTGTCACGTCCTACTGATGAGGACATATGAACATAGCGTTTGTAGAATATAATAAAACACTGAAGGTTATTGCCTGCTGGATGTGCCAGGTAAAGAGAATGCAGCAGCTGGTCCAATTTCCATGACAGAAAATGCAGCCATCTATTCCCTATTTAATAATTGTATCTTTATTTTATCTTACCCATAGAATATAGCCTCGCTTTCTTCATGCCTAGGTTTTTGATTTCGCCCCACATTACATGGCCGTTCCTCTCTATTTCTGCAGACTGAATTGTCTCGTCTCTGTTCGGCCTTGATTTGCGCCGTCGGACACGGGCCGCACTGATGAGAGCTGAAGGCTCGAGCGTAGTCAAGGTCACAGCCTTTCCAAACCCAAGAGCGCTCAGAGGTGTATAATAACCCTGTCTTTTAGTTTCCACTCCTCTATTTCTTCTCACTGGGTTTTTTGTGGAGAACGAGAGGGAGAGCTGGAATTGGCGCTTCACTTTTGATTAGGGCCCAATCAGTTATGCAAACAGAGAGGCTGTCAGGGACAGGCCCCTGTCTGCGCACCTACACCCCCCCTCCCCCTGCACCCCTCCCTCCTCCTCAGTCCTTACTAACCTGCCGGACAGATAACATGGTGGGGCTCGAAGGAAATTGGAACACAAACAAACAAATAAACCTGCAGCTTTCAACATTTCTGTGGAGAAAGAGGAAATGGAGACGGTAGACGTCGGTATTTTGTTTCTTGTTGAAAGAGGTTATGATACGTGTCTTTCACTGCTGGATGCAGAAAGTATCGTTCGATGGCTGGAGCTAAAGGGTTGTATAGAGAAAATAAACGGGTAAAGGTTTCATTCATACATCGACTGAAAAAAGAGAAGAAAGAAAAGAGAAGAACACTGGTTTCAAAAGCAGCTGTGCCACGTCATCATGCTCTTCACCCAAATTAGTTCTAATTAAAAAGGCTGCTTATAAAGCAGCAGGCATGCAGTAAGCACATTCAGCATGCTGCAGGCTCAAAACTGGGGCCACACTGCTGGACTCAATGGAGCCACTCAAATATGCATGCACAAACATACAAATTAATTAATTAAAACCTCTGGTTAATTCAAGGCTTTCTTTAAGCGGTCACAAGCAGCTGTTGTATAATTATATGAGGACAGAGCAGGAGCACAGGTCAGTGTGGTCTCATGGAGATGCTGCTGACAGTCTCTGAAGCTTCCGGTCTGATTATACTTTCACCCTTAGACCCTTGGGTTTATGCCTACTCGTCAATTGAGTCAAATTCAGTTTAGAAACTTTAATCAGTTAGAAACATTCTATGTGCTATTCTACATTTTAGCTGCTTGTCTTGTTTTACTTGACAATGGAGTGCAATAATTTGCATAACCTTAGTGAGTAAATGAAGAAGTCATGGAAATGTAAATTTATAAATATAAATATTTCAAAAATATTTCTTGTTCAGTAACAATAAAAATGGTCAAATAATTAAAAAGTTATGAGTAAAACATGTATATCATGTAAAGATGAATATGATAAACTGTATATAATAATAATAATAATAATAATAATAATAATAATAATCTTAGAATCAAACGTAATCTTAGAATCAAATGTAATAATTTATTCACCCCTGCAGAACCCTGTATGTTTTCTTAATGTATAAGGGGCGCCACATCAGATCATTCAATCTATATAATCTGCCAAATTTTATGCTAAGTGCCCCTTCTGTCACAACCTGCCCATTTTCTAACTCGGCTTCAAACTGGCATTACATGCAAGCGCTGGGTTGAATGGGGCATAGAGATAAGGGCAACAGTGGCAACCCAGTCTTGGTGAAGCTCAAACCAGGTCAACCCTCCAATCAGAAAACCAGAGCTCCTACTGCTCGTGCATGATACCTTTATATTAATTTTTATATTAATTTTAAGTCTTTAAATAAATGCATATTCGCTTAGTTTTTGAGGGAGACAGAACTCTACTTTAAATTCAGTAACTGCTCATCTTCATCTACGTCATTAGGACAATAACATGCATACTGTTACCAACAGTTGCTTCCTGTTTGTCTCCTTCCCTCAAAGAAAAATTTGCCTTTGGCTTCCACATTTGCCCCACCAAGGACGAGTCCAGTCTAAATGAGCTCCCATAGATAGTGGGATGAAGGAAGGATGACTTTCTCCTGCCCTCTAGGTTAATCCTCATGTCTCTCAGCCGGAGAGATGCTACTCATCTGTCTGGTAATTGCTGTAGTCAAGGAGGTGACACTGAGTAAAATGGAACTGAGGCTGCCTGTAGAGAATACTTGTGTCTGTTCCGACTGTATTTGCATCATTGCATTCCGTCTACTACACAGAACACACAGGGGGAGAAGGCATATATTTCTTTTCTAGATTTTGTTTCATTAAATAGAGGTTTAGACTGAACTTAGACGTTGCATTTCATTCTTCTTAATTAAAATATGATGGTTAGTGGCATGCAATATTCACGCTGTGATGTAATATTAATGCTGTAATTCTGTAATACTAAGAAGTTTAACCATCTCGTATCACCGTAGCAAAGCCATCCGACTGCCCTCTGATAATGGTGCAGTGAGATTAATGTTGCATCTGATCTGTTTGAATTGAGGTCTCAGAATGACGTGCCTCAACTTTTAAGCACTTGAGCTACAAAGTGCAATCTGTATAGCCCATGGTATGACTGTAAAGCAAAGATATGTGTCAGTACTGTACAATAGAACTCATTAAATGTAAGAGATGTGCTGTGTTTACTGCTGATGCTGTTGCTGATTTGATGTGTTTTGCTGAACTCTGAGCCCTCTGCTTAAAGAAATGAAGTTCCTAAGCTTCACCACTTTTGTGCCATCATAGCTAGTATTAGGCAAATACAACCTCAGATGAAAAACATATAACTTTTTTTTGCCATGCCATTATTTATTTATCAAAACTTAAGCCAAAAAATGTGTGCAATACTAAGTACCCTTATGATTCAATATTTTGCAGATCCACCTTTACCAGCAATAACTTAAGTAATCATTTTCTCGGTGACTATCAGTCTCTCAGCATTGTGCAGGAATTTTGTCCAATTGCTTTAGTTCATTGAGGTTTTTTGGAATTTGCTCATAAATAGCTCTCTTAGTATCCACAGCAATTCAATTGGGTTGAGGTCTGGACTTTTATTAGGTCATTCCAAAACTTTGATTTGTTCATTTTTAAGATATTAAATATATGATATATAGTTACTGGTGTGCTTCAGATCATTCTCCCGTTGCATGACCCGATTTCGACCACGTTTTAGCTGTTGAACATCCTGTATAGCCTCATGTTTGCCTTTAGAATACTCTGGTCTACAGACAAATTCTCAACTTACCCAGGCCCAGTGGCTGCAAAATTAACTCAAATCAGCACTACTCCACATACATGCTTGACTGTGAGCATAAGGAGTTTCTGCTGAAATGCTGTTTGGTTATCACCCAACACCTTACTAGCCAAATCACTCTGCTTCAGTCTCATCTGTCCATAATACATTGTTCCTGAAGTCCATGTTCTTTTTAGACAGTAAAGGCGTCTTTTCCAAACCCTTCCAAACTAACTGTACATGTTCAGTCATTTACTAATTGTGCCATCATGGACTTTAACATCCATCATGCTCAGTGAGTCTTGTATGGTCTGAGATGCAGCTCTTGTGCTTTTAGTATTTCTCTAAGCATTGTATGGTCTGACCTTGAGGTGAAAGTGCTGGGACGTCCAATCCTGGGCAGCTGTCTTGAATGCTTTCCACCATGAATGATCTTTCTCACTGTAGAACGTTGAATTCCAAATTGTTTAAAAATATCTGTGTAACCCTTTCCAGATTGATGTGTAGCAACAACATTGCTTGTCTAAGACCATTGCTTATGTCTTTCTCGCTTGGCATTGTGTTAACATACACCTGAATGCTCCAGACTAGCAAACTGCCAAAACTTCTGCTTTTATAGAGGTCTGCCCAACTGCTGATGATCAATTAATCAAGGGCTGACGATTAGCAGCACCTGGCTGCAACATATACTCTTAAATCTTGTGAAAGCAGGAAGAAGGGGAATTTAGTATTGTCCAATTTATTTATGTTTTTTGGTGTTTTGGCTACATTTTGTAAATAAATCATGGCATGGTGAAAAAAGTTATATGTTGTTTGTCCGAGGTTGTATTTGCCTAGTCCTGAGACCCGCTTCGATGAGATGATTTTTATTATTGTTTTTACCCAGAAACTTGAACGTAGAATTAAAAGAGGGAGTACAAACTTTTACACATAACTCTAGGAGAGCTACATTGGCGCTCTAAGTTTGTTGTCTGTTTAATGTTGCCACTAATTCTGTCTTTAATTTCTCAATAAAATGATCTCAAACATCTCTGAACGACACTATGTTGAATAAGAAAAGGGCATCGAAATATCAAAGAATATCAACTATCCTTTCATGAACCATTTTATTTCGGCACAATAATAGATACTCGTGGCCATCTGTGCTCAGTGAGAATTATGACTGACAGTATTTGCCAACTTCACTGTACCAATATGTCACTCTCTGGCTGTGTAGGCAATGGCTAGACAGTCCTTTAGCCCTGAACGTTTAATGCTCCAAACCGACTTCTTTTCCATGCTTTCATACAGTAAAGCACTTTCAGGGTTTTCTTCTTCAGTCTCCTTTACAACCTTGCACCTTATCCATCCCTGCATAAATTCAGCTTGTATCTTAAGTACACAAGGATCCTTATGTATATTCTAAGGTGTATCTTAATCCGTTTTTGTTTGTATTTATTATTCACAGTATATCTTCTTAATTATCAGGACCTACTGTTGTTTGTGCGACACAATACAGTGCAGCGCTCTTGAGATTGTAGAGTCTGCTGTACCCATGGGATGATGGATACACCTATGAGTTCTCGTCATGCTTTATGCATTCTGAAAAATGGATCTATGAAATGCGCTATTAATCAGACCCTGCTTGTATGTCATGCTGATATATAGTAGATTTATTTCTTTGAGAACCTGCCTGGCTAAACTGACAGTATTGATCGAGACTACATCTTGTTGAGAAGTGTGTTGTAGATTTCTCTTTTGCATTGAATTGTAGTTCACATTTCATTATCCAAGGATTCTACATTTCCCCTGGAACTTCCATGGCACTGTCTACATCCTTGGTCTGTGAATTACTCGAGTGGACGTGTGATTGACCTAACCACACAAGCCACACGATTAATGTCAAACTGCCGAATTCTGACCCATGTTCTCGGCAGAGCCGAACCCCTGCAGTGATCATTAACTCACTGTGCTCACGCATGTAATTTCGAGGGCTGAAGCTTGTCGAGATGTGATGGGCAGCGCAGTGGCATGTTCCATGTTGCTTTCACTATCAGCACACTCATTAGGGGGAGATGTAGACATGAGGCTTTGACATGGCTGAGTTCACTGCACATGAATGGCACTGTTGCTTTCTTGGATTGGGGATCCTCATCACCCAGGTGCAGCTTTTTTTTGTTTTTGATAGCTTGGCAGAAAGGCCTGCTTGAAAGCAATCCAAGTCAAGGGCTTCTGCTGGAGAGGAATGACTCACCTCTCTTTTGCTGGATGAAAAGATGGTTTGTTGAGATTGTGCTGCCTCCCTTTATATTAGCCGCCTTCTTTCTCTTGAAAGCTAGCCTTATTTTTATTCATCCCTCTCCTAGTGGCTTTTATAATGCATGAATCGACCAATAAAGCTTTTCCTGAGTGTCCGTGAAATAGAGGAGACTGGAGCTCACAGCATTTGATTTTTTTTGTATGTGTGTTTAAATGATGCGTAATTGATATTTACTGAGCAATTCTTCAGATACATTACACAGCTACAGTCTGAATGTTAAACCAATGCAGGGTTGAGGAATTACCGTATAAACACTTTTATACATAAAAAAAAAAAATGAATGACCGGATATCATGTGTTTTGATTCACATTTCATTCTCCTCCATCATCGCTACTCATTAATGGAAACAAACTACCATGGGACTGACTGACCATTCTCATATAGAAGTGACACTGATATAGAAGTGACACTGATATGGAACAGGCAACTCAGTGGAGGTTTCACTGGTGTGAGTGCATCAGGCATGTCGGCTTTCCTGAGTATTTTTAACACCTCATTCTCACTGCTTGGATAAGAAATGGCCACCAACGAAAAAATATCAGATTTGACACAAATTGACACTCAAAGTTTTGTCTAGCTGTGTCTACGAATACACAATTATCAAAAGCCACAGTAGCACTGCCGTGCCTGACTGTACAAATATCAATTGTGTAGTGAAAATGGTCCACCTGCCAAACCGTTTCTGGCCAACGCTGGTAGATAGGCTAAATAAGACTGACAAATTATCCATAGCCTCAGATGGACTACAGCAGGAAAACAACAGTTTAATTCCAATGTACGATATATCAGTTTAGATAAATTATTTGCAAATTTTGTGATCACATCATTTATGCAAATACACTTGTTTTGTATAGAGTATTAAAGTATTACTGTATTTCTCCCCCAGATGCAATATAAACAACACAAACCACATAACACAGTAAAAATAGGGTGGTGGTTGGTTATTGTTAATATATTCATACAGCGGTACCTCGGCAAAGGAAATGGTTCCAGTCACCAAAAAATATTACTTATAATTATATATAATTATATTTTTGCATATAAAAACAATCAAAACCATTAAAAAAAAACATGTAAATTAAGTAAAATAAGAAATAATAGAGATATTATTAGATATATAATTATTATGGAGATGTTAGACATATAATAATATTATTAGACCTTCCTGAACTGTAATTTATGTTTCCTCTTGGCAATGGCAGTTTTTAAAAAGAAACTGAAAGTGGCTTTCTTTTTATAAAGCTGCCGATCATTTTTCTATGAAATTGTATATTTATAATCTGTTCCCATGTGACAGTTGTTTTGGTTCCATGTTTTTACTCTCACAAGATTTTCTCTCCAAATCAAATGGGGAATCCCAGAGATGCAAGGAGGTCAGCTGACCATGTTTAAAGAGAAGGCGTGAGGCTAATGCTCTAGTGTTATTTATATTCATACGACCAATCGGCATTAAAACTGTAAATCTTTCTGTCCATTTAAAGTTACTTCAAAATTGGATGAATCATTATTAGAACACTATCACAGATTCTTTCATCATCGTACTCCCGAATCCACTTATAAAGCCGGTGAGGCTGATGCAATACTCTCGCACCCCCACATGCACACACACTCACAAAGTGTGCAAAACTGGAAAGTCAATGACGGCACAATTAGACGAAGACCTACAAGTATGGTTGGTTTGGAAGGGTTGCCAGGAGAAAACCTCTTCTGTCTAAAAAGAACATGGAAAACATAACTGAAGTTTGCAAAACTGCATCCAAACAAACCACAGGTATTCTGAAGTAATGGCTTATGGACAGATGGGACCAAAGTGGAGTTGTTGGAGTTGTTAATGCCCAGCATCATGTTTGGCAAAAACCAAACAGCATTTCAGCAGGAACATCTTATAAACAGTGTCAAGCAAGGCAATGTAGGAGTCATGGTATAGGCTTGCAGTTATTGAGTTGACCATGAACTCATCTTTATACCAAAATTTTCTAGAGGCAACTATGAGGACATCTGTCCGATTGATGGATTATGCAACGGGTCAATAATCTGAAGAATTTCTGAAAAATTCTAAAAGAATGGCTGAAAAAAAAAGCAAAGTCCAGACCTCTCTCCAACTGAAATGCTCTGGCAGGACCTTAAGAGAGCTGTGCATAAGCGAATGGCCAAAAACCACAAACAACTAAAGCATTGTTGTAATGAAGAATGGACTAAAATGATGTGAGACTGATAGTCATACAATAAATTATTACTTCAAATTATTGCTGCTAAAGTGGGATCTACAAGCTATGGTTATGGGGTACTTAGTATCTATGGTATACTATATATCATTTTTCTCTTTTGCGTCATTTTTGTTGAATAAATGACGGTGTTGTAAAAAATATTAAATATAAAAAAATATGATATATTGATGTCCGCCTGAGGTTGTATTTACACAAAATGATTGTTGTTTTTACATAAAAAAAAACATAGACTTAAAAGTGGGGGTACTAACTTTTGAACATGTCTTTGCTTTTAGCCACAAAGTTCAGCATCACAAGTAAACATGTTTGCTTATAATGTGAGTTATAATTAATGTGCATGTAGTTACCCAGAAGCACAATGTAGAATTTATCACAGGTTTCTCTGTTAAAATGGCTTTTCAAGAAAGTGAGAGAAGACAGAAAGGGAGGGCAGACCAGGACGCGTCCCCTCCAGGGCTGTAGGGTGGAACAGATGTGTCCTTGTTCTCTCTCCAGGCCACAGCAGCCCAGCCGAGCACAGCCACTGACAGGGCAAACCGGCCGGAAAAAACAGAGAAAAATGGAAAGCTAAATATTGGCTTTATCTCTCCAGTTATAAAAGCCCCATGAAATTGATTGGATGCTGCCAAGTCTCTCCCGAGTGGTGTCTTTCACTGCAAATGCAAAACAATGAGCTGGCATAGTCTATTAATTAACCCACTTAATTAATCCCAATTCAGTGAAGTTAATCTCTTCCTAGGGCTTGCTAGATCTACTGCACAGGTGTCTACTTGACATAGTCCTCAGTCCTCATGGCATTGAAGCCTAACACTGAAGACAAGGTACATCAGTCGGGATCGCTTGACCTACAGCTAGCTACAGGTACACTGGTAATCAGATGATAAGTGTTGATGGAGCTACGGTGAAAAACATGCTTTCCGTAACGATTTGGAGTCTAAAGATGATCAAGTGTGAGCAGATTTTTAATATTAGATTACTAATTGAACTGATTTATGCAGATGTGTTATAGTTGTGAAATTTTATATATTATGTTATGTACTGTATTAAGTGCGACTTAATGATGTATAAAGATTTCTCATCTGTGCACACTCCACATTACACTGTAGACTGGACAACCATGGACAATGCACATTTGCACATACATTGCAACATTTGCACACATATTGCATATTGCACACTTGCACTCACAATTCTCATTTGCACACTTCATTTTCCATTTATTCCACTTCTTATTTGCATCCAAATCTAAATTTATTTTGTCTTATACGGAAAAGTTTTATATTTCTTGTATATTTTTTTAATATTTATTTTTTTTTGGTCTAACTTCTTATAGGTAAACTATTTATTTATTTCTTGCTTCGCTTTAATTTTCTCTTATTTTTTGTGATTTTTAAAAAAAAAATTATTTAAGGTCACTACATATCGTACTGTGTATGACTGTGTATGTGACAAATAGAATTTGAATTTGAAAAAGATAATGACGTCAGTATCTTAAAATTATTAAATAGTCATGACTAATATACATCTACGCCAAAAACTGGTTTTATATAAGACCTTAATGACATTTATACAGTACCTCCAGTTACAACAGCATGTACACAAAGTGAAAAAAAGTACTTTACTCTTATCTAATAGAAAAAAAATGCACTCTCTGTGCTTTCTACTGAATAATGAATAGTTGTCAGGGAATCTCACTGCGTTGAAGAAGCACTGTACTATACACACATTTTTGCTCATGTGAAAAATTTTAGTTTTTAACTTGACTCTTATAGAAGTCTTTTACAGCCCTGAAATCACAGTGGCTATAAATACGATGGAAACCCTAATTTATAGATTGTTTTCTCCTTCTCCTTTGCACATGACACACTTGCATGCAGTGATTATTTGTATCTCGTCTTTAAACATCCCACATCTTTCACTCTCATTGTAATTTATTGCTATCAATTAGCGCTTGTTAATAAATTAGGATTTTAATGTTTTGCAAAAGTGATGTAGGTGCTGCACTGTAAATCTCATTAAGATATAAATCATTAATAATATAAATTAATTTATTAATAATCCATAATGGGCATTTTGGCTTTATGTGATGGCGATAATGGCGTGAACTCAACCCAGTGTTGCATTAAGGATAAACTACAGTACAGTAGCTTTCTGATTCTGATATAAAGCATGATATTGACTATAATGTGATGTGTAGGTCCTAGGAGATGGTTCTGATGAAAAACTTAATGCAGTTTGATTTGGTTTTGTGTGAGTTGCCAGAGCTGGCTTTATAAATATGACAATTATGCCCAGATTTTGTCTAATATGCTATTGCACTTACCCAAGTTAAAGAACTCTTTAAGCAGGATTTCCTGACAAATATCTCATAAGTAATGCTGACAGAGAATGTCTGTAGTGCACAATTTGCACATTGTATGTGATCTCTAAATAAATCACAGACCTGGGTGTGTCTTCATGAAGTATGGATGGTCATCCCACTAGACTTTCCATGTGTGCTACATATACAGTATATCGTCTAAATAAAAGAAAATCCTTTTAAACATTGTTATTATTGTCTTAAAGCATTTTTTATGGGGCTTGTGGAGGTACAAGCTGTTCTTTATAAAAATCTTGTAAAAAAATGAGAAGCTACTCAATGCATCAGTTTGAGGCAAAAAAGAACTGTTAACAGCTAATATAAATCACCGCAGTAATCAACCGATCGAAGACTTACAGTAATGATAACATTACCCCATCTCTATATGTAAACCCAATCTAGTCTGAATACAGCTTAAGATTAGTACAATTTAATTGAGATGACTTGAGTCTGTAGATTGAGTGTTTAAGGATTTTGAGGAATTCTGTATAAAGACTTTCCATGTTGGTCATATTTTATCATTTGTTTTGGTTGAAGAGTCCCTGAAGGTTTCTAAAGTACTTTCAGTGTAGATGGTTCTGGGTGACGGTACCTGTCATTGTACTTTCTGGGCATCTTAGATGTACCACAGCGTCCCAAACCACAGTGTGCTGTTCTGAAAGTTCACCATAACATGCTGAAAGTGTAAATGTGTTCACACATGGATGCAGATTGTCTAAGGAGAGGGATTTAAAAACTTGTCCTTCTGTAAGACCTGGTCTACTCCTGCTCAGGTAACATAATCTCTTGGGATGATGAATACATCAGTGTTTGACTTGTGTTTCATTATCAGAGCTGAAAGAAAGTTCCCCAATTGGGAAAAGTGCTTCTGTGAATGTATGAACAACTCTAGAGCTTGTTTTCCTAATTAACTGAACCTCACCTCGCTTGGTTGCATGAGCCAGAGAGGCAGTGCTCATCTCTCCTGAGAAAGTCCTTCCTCTTATGATCTGGTGTTTGGATGAATTGTGTGTAGTTGTTTTAAGTGATGAGCAGGTTTTGGGATGTTTGTCTGACTGCAGGATTTAAATTGTCAAGGTCATGCATGAGTTTCTTGCTTTCTTGTTCTGTGCCTAGAGGGCACCAGTGAGCATTTTCTCTGAATGTCAAGACACAATCTATGCCTTTTTTTCGGAGAAGCAAGCGTAAGAGTGATCATTACTCTTATCAGTGGGTGTGCAGGTGACTAGGATAAGGTTTGCTAACTACTTTTATGTCTAAACGTGTGGCATGTTCATGATGAAAGAAGGAAATGAAAAAAGGAAAAGATGTTTGTTATCTTTTGGTATAAAAGTGGTAAAACCACTTTTTTTCTTCTAAATTGTCTGAATCTATGTTGTTAACACCTCCTCCTTAATAAACTGGATGTCAGTCTGCTGGGATGTTATTATATGCCTAAAAAACTGCGTTCTTTTGCTCAGGGGCCAGGCTACAGGGACCAGCTAGAGGTGACAGGAAAAAAAAATATATCAGCATAAGATTGAGTATAAGAAACTGCAGGCATCTAAAACAATAACTAACAATAAGTTAAATTAGGCTCAGATAGTTAGCTATTGATTGCTTTTTGAAAATATAGAATTATATAAATCTGAGCTTTGTCTGTCATTTTTAGACCTAAGGTCTTGAAGTTTTTAATAAACAATCTAAAATGCAAAGGAAATAAAAAGCTTTGCTTGGAAGAAATTCATGTCCAGACCCCATAAACTATGATAGATTGGCAGGTAAGACAAAATTCTGCCATCACCAAATTTGTATAATTGACATAGTTAATCACCGCATGGCAAAATGTTTTCTAGCAACATAATATGCTTTAGAGCCTTCTATATTAATGCAGTCAATCAAAAGTGTCTAATTAACTTCTTATTTTGGAAAGAATGCTACTTATTAATAAAATATGAAGAACTAATATTCTGATAATAGTTTTCCCAAATTGATTTCTCCTTTGGCTTCACCTGTGATTGACTGTAAATTATTGTAAATTAAAGGACAATTTAGCAGCAAATTGCAAATGTTAATTAGCAAGATTGAGCAAGCCTTGTGGTGCTTTGGTCACCTCTGATGGCAGTTGACGAAGCTAATTACAATTCATTTTGTTGAGCGGTAAAATATAAACTGTAAATAACTGAAGATTATTCGACTTAATTTAGGATAGACTGTTGGCTAAGTGTTAACTAAATAACTAAACAAAAACAGGTTTTAATGTTATAGTGCATTAAACACACACATTTCTGCTAAGGACATTAGATGGTTAAAGGATACGTTAGTGTGTAAAAAAAATGTTGTAAGAGTAATGAGTAAGAACTAAAGCTGTATTCTGCTGGTACTGTATATAAATGAGAAGCTATTTTTCTATGTAGTGCCTTTAACAGTCTCAATTTAAAGCTTTCACTCATACAACCTGAACTTGTTTGTATAGTTACAAGCATGTTATATTAAAATTATGTCATGACAATTATCTACAGACAATACCACATAATACTGAAATCACTTTAGTTTACAAAAATGTATGCAATTAAAAAAATATTAAAGTGGTGATTAGAGAGATATGGCACAACCGTATCTCTGTCTAGATGAGGCCAGAAGTCAAAAACCAATTAACCAGGTAAAATCAATGAAGCAACCAGTAGGCCACTGGTAACTCTGAAAGAGCTATGCAAGGTGAGGTTGTACTATTAGAAAATATGCAACACTCAAGAGAGTGAATACTTATGCTAACCACTATGTTTAATGGTCTGTGTTCATTTGGTGTACTAATTTCACAATGTCAGTTTTAAAGTCCATTATTCGAAAATCAAGGCCTGAATTTTTATAGCTAGTCGGAAATATTATGTATGATGTAAATTTATGCCTGAAGCTTTTCCCTGTAATGGTTGAAATAGGAAGGAAGCTCGAGTAAAATAAATGGCAAACAGATTCAGAAAACTATTGCAAAATGCACTCACCAGCCATAACTTAAGAAAGCACCTGACTAATATTGTGTAGGTTTCCCCTTATGTCACGGAAACAGCTCCGACCCATTGAGACATGGACTCCACAAGACATCTGAAGGTGTGCTAGGGTTTTGGGCACCAATACATTAGCAGCAGATCCTTTAAATCCTGTAAGATGTGAGATGTGGCCTCTGTGGATCAAACTTGTTCATCCAGTACATCCTGCAGAGGATTTGGGGAATCTGGAGGTCAAGGCAACACCTTCATAGTTTTATTATGTTCCTTAAGTCATTCCTGAACATTTTGGCAGTGTGCATCATCCTGCTGCAAGATGTCACTTCCATTAGGGAATACTGTTGCTAGAAACTGTATTGTACTGGGTCTGCATTTGTTTAGGTAGCAGGTACTGTACGTAAAGTAATAAAGTAATACTGTAGGTGTTAAAGTAATATCCAAATGAATACCAGGCTGCAAGGTTTTCCAGTACAATTTACAGGTACACTGCCTTTACCAGCTTGCCATAGCTCATCCTCTTCCATACACATGATAACCTGAACATGATTTATCAAACCGGCCTCCCTTCATTGCTGTATGATCCAGTGTTGACTTCAGTTTACTTCTTGGTTGCCCTTCCTTGGATGGCTTTGGGTAGATATTAATCACTGCATACCATGAACACCCCACAAGGCCTGCCATTTTTGAGATGCTGCGACCCAGTCGTCTGTTAACTTCCTGCGTAATGCATCACACGCCTTGACAGGTGCCATTGTAATGAGATAATCAGTGTTGTGCACTTCACCTGTCATTGGTTTTAATGTTATGGTTGATATGTGTGTTTTCACCAACCAGTGTGCAAGACAGCTCTAAGCCTGTAGCTTTAAGTTAGCTCCACTCTTCTGTTTTCCCGCTAATCCTGTTGTAAAATCGTCTTTGATTAGGCATTACCAACACATTAAAGGTCATTAAGGCCACTAATATCGGGGTGTTTGGGGAGGGGGTGTCTGCGTTGAAGAATAGGAGGCATCCCATAAGAGACAAGGCTAATTACAATTCATTTCTCTATCTGAACCCAGCCATCTGCCAGTGTCAGCCGCTTATTGTCTATTGGCTCTCAATCATGAACAGGCCGCTCCAGCTGAAGATGTGTGTTTTAATTAGAGAGCTGCCATATAATTATATTTATATTTTAATGAAGACTTTGACAAAGAGTTTGAATGACTGTCCTTCATTGTTCACTGAAATGATAATATTTAATTATAATGTTTAAACATGCCAGATTTCGGTGCCTGAGTGCTTTTTGTCTCTTTGAAGCCCATATCATACACACACGTCTTCTGATATTATTATTATATTAGTCTCCTGTTTATTCTGCTGGATAGATGGTGAGCAGCCGAGAGTTGGTCAGGCAGTCAGTGTGAATCGACAAACGTGTTCAAAACTAAAATCGCACAGAGCTGCTCCGCCAGGTGTTGCAGCTCGGCTAGACTCAGCTTAGCAAATGAACCAAGGGATCCAACATTTATTTTTTTTTTTTGGTGTTTCCACTGTCACGCTAGCTGTACATCAGTACTGCGACTTTGAGCAAACTCTGGACATAGTGGGGTGGCTAAAAAATACTGGAAACCATTGATTGGCCAAATAGTTGTCACTGAATCATTCTGATTAACGTGTGTGAACAGATTGTCTTCTCTACCAGGATAATGATCTTCAGGGGTAGATTGACTGCCATGGTTTCGTTTCTTTTCTTTGTGGTTGATTTACTTTTAAACATGTCTCATTATTAACATTTCTTTCTCGCATTACAAGCTGCTAAAAGGGGGATCACCCACAGTGGAGCCAACCCTGCTATCTAGTCTTGGATCCAGCACTAAGGATGGCTGGCATTCAGTGGCTAGGTTTGCGAGAAGCCCAACAATGAGCCACCAATTCCCCTTCATCACATTAGATGTAAAGTCAATTTTTTTCCAAGATAGGTCTAAGCACTAATGGTATCTTAGGCGTGTAACTCTCTCTTTTCAGATGCTATAGTATGCATCCCCACATGCACAGTAGTGTATGTGATACATCAATGATAAAGCTAAAAAAGTTATGATTCAATACTCTTCAGTTCACTGATGATTCGATTGGATCCAGTTGGGAACTGATGCATCTGTTAGATTGTTATTTAAGTAATTATATATTTTTTTTCTTGAACTCCTGCTTACATTACATGTACATGACATCATTTTGCTCCCTAACTAGTGTCCTACATACACCATTTTCGATTCCGGCACAGAAAATATGTTCCTGGTGTTTGTGTCGTATTTTAAGTAGTGAAGTTTGCGAACCCACTTAAATGTTTGAAACTCCACATTTTTCATACTGAAATCACTATTTGGTTATTTGTTTTGACCCACTTCCTAATGAAGTCGGTTAAATAATATGCAAAAGAAAATCTGCGTCTGGCAATATTTTATTTCAGCAAGTGGCACTGTTGTGGTGGGAAAGATAGATAGAAGTGTGCATTGGGACTAAAAGAAAAGCCTTGTGAGTGGGTTAGGTTTTACTCTCATGCCTGTAGGAGTGGGCAGCCAGAAGCAAAGCTCACAGGATGAGACAAAACATTTCCAATAAGGATATTTTCTTTAAAAGTTAGGAACTGTGGACATCATTTGGTTAACTCTGTTGCAGATTTATCTCACTTTACCCCAGAAGTGCTGGCTGCTTTCACATGAAGGATTCAAATACATTTTATTTAGTGATTTGACGAAAATAAAAATTCTATTTCTGGTCTGTCCGCATGACATCCAGCACATCGGGCGACATATATACCCCTGGGATATACCCGTCATTTCAATTACAGTTAGGGGGTCGGGTTGCCTGCTTGACGCCCGATTGTCATTCACACACTATGGGCCAGTTAGCATGTTTATGGACTGTGGGAGGAAACAGGAGTCCTGGAGGGAACCCACTAAGCACTGGGAGAACATGCAAACTACATGCACAGAGCCGAGGCCTTTGAAGTGCAAGGCGACATTGCTAATCACTAAGCCACCGTGTTGCCGGTGTGGTAAATGCAACAAGGAAAACGTGTACTTTAACATCGTTCTCTTTTTAAGTGGTTTTATGTATAAAGTTTGTTACTTCGTTGAGAACTTCACTCCTAAGCTCAGGTGGAACTTTCATGGAATTTGCTGCCAGAGTGCAGTTACAGCAAGACTACCTAGTGAAACTGACATGGAGTCAAGCTTTTGCTGTGCGTTTAATATTTCAGTTCATTATTTCACTATATTACATCTGTCACACTCATAAACACGTGCACCACCACCGACAGGAGGAATGTTTAATTGCAGTGGAAAAATGATACTTGATTACGCCACATTAAATATGTTTTTCTCCCTCTCCTAACGCTTCACTGCATATCCGTTCATTAACTTGTACAGATATTTGAATATTAAAATTAGGCAGATCCCTAATGTTAATGTCTTCTGGTAAAGTTACTCCAAGATCTCTGCAGTTTTGCTAAAGTATTGGCACACAAGACATGGCTTTAAAACAAACTCTCTATGCTTGAACAAGCTCAATATAGAAGCCATGCGCGTTTTATATACAGAGTTAAGAGTTTTACATTTTGTTTTTACAATTTTTTTTGTTGTATTTTACTATCAATTGGAAGGGAGTGCCACACACTGCTCTTGTTGTTTAGTATAGAAACATGACTGCATGCATACACCCCTTATTTACCACAAATCGCCAGCAGTGCCCTCCCTGCTCCTTTTCAGTGCATGCATACAGTACCTGTTCCCTTCTTCTGCACCACAGATACCCAAAGTGAATTAAATAACACTTGGAAGCGACCAATTAATCTCAGATGCCTAATCTGCTAATAATAGCAGAGAGTGCCAGTAAAACAGGGAGGAGATTGAGCCAGTCTCGCTTGGACCTCCTCACAAATCACCCTTCTGTTCAGCACACCAGGCCCACCACGGCTATAGCCGCTATTCACGCAGACTGGTGACCAAATCGTCCCCTGATTGATTGGGTTCCAAAGCACAGACCATCATGCGACAAAGCGACAAAGAAAGATTTGCCTGCTTGGCTTTACGACTCTATGTCTCACTCGCATTACCCCACCCTGACAAAAGCATTGCCAAAGAGATAAGTGACTCAAGAGAACTACAGAGTGTTTTGACTGCTTATCCGTCTGCATATCACTGTTGTTTCGCCAGTGTTGGTCATGGTTAAACTTCAGCCTAGTAAGATTCTGCTTTGGACAGATTTTATTGGTGTTTAGTAACACAAGTGGCTCTTAGAAGCCATAAGCATCTGCTGCTCTTTCTCTCCTCCACTTCTGTTATGACAAGGTTTTGCGCCAGGCTATAGAGAGCATAATTGCACTTCTATAAATATTAGTGTCTTACTGCCTTCATATAGAGTATTAAGTAACACCTGAACCAGTGTTTCGTAATTCCTTTGGAGTACAAAAGGATTGGACAAAGCTGTACTAAATCGTGTAACCATTTGTTGAACGTATTGATTTTGGAGAAATATGTTCACATACTATAGTTAGATTATAGAT